>NC_138349.1:83638926-84838926 GCF_046562875.1 Panthera onca
AACAGATGCTCTGCAGGAGATAGAAAAGGTGGGACAAGAACTCTTGTCGGAGTTACCTTAAAATTAACTTCAAAGTTGCTTACCTAGAGTTAGCAGCTGAAGCCATGGGACTGGACGGAATTGTGTCAAAGAATAAAGATAAAAGGACCGAGGTTAAAATTTGGGAAAATTGTTACATTGAAGGAAGAGGCAGGAGAAGACACACCAGTGAATAGAACTGAGGTGTCAGCTCTCAGAGCAGGTACGTAAAACCTCAGAATCCAAGAGAAGATCCAAGAGAGGAAGGACAGTCGGCAGTGTCCAATCCAAGTGGAAGCCAAGAGGCAGACAGATAGAGAAAAGGCCAATAGTTCAGGAGCCTGGGAGAAAAAAGCTTCAGTCAAGGGGTGAGAATGGAGTCCAGGTTGCAGAGAGCAAGTGGGTGCTGAGGAAGTTAGATCACCTAGACTAAGGGTTCTTTCTTTCAAGAACTTGGTGAAACGGATGGAGGGAGGGAAGGAGGGAGGGAGGGAAGGAAGGAAGGAAGGAAGGAAGGAAGGAAGGAAGGAAGGAAGGAAAAGAGGGAAGGAGGGAGGGAAGGGAAAGGAAGGGGGAACATGAGGCATTGGCGGGTCTTGGAGAGCGTCCTTGTGATGAGTACATACGTGCATCCAGGAAAATGGAGGAAATGAAATACTAAAGGGACCGTTTGATGGAAATGGGGCCACAGGGGAGGAAGTTGTGGGCAAACAAGGAAAGAATACTTGGAGAATGTATGCTTTTCTTTTCTTCTATTTTCTAAGAGGAGAAGTAGAAAATTTGTAGAGGTTTAGATAAGGAAAGCTATGGGAACTCAATATGGTCTTGACCTTGTCTCTAAAACATAGAGCAAGAAGAGCATCTGGCTGGCTCAGTTGGAAAAGCATCTGATTCTTGATCTCAGGGTCATGAGTTCGAGCCCCGCACGGGATGTAAAGATGACTTAGAAATAAAATGTTTAACAAAATAAAGTATAAAGCGACAAAATCTGGCCAGGGAAGGAGTGTGGGTGGGGCTGAGGATGTGCCAGGTGACTAGGGTATCCCATCAGTTTATATCCCTACAGTCCTTCATAATTTGGGAATTTTCACATGCATGGCATCCCACCTGGAAGGTAGGCAGGATGGTCAACAGGAGAGGAAATGGAAGCCCATAGAAGTTTAATAACTTGATAAGATTTCCTGGTAAATGATAAAGCCCAGATACATCAGAGGAACAAAGTAGATGGGATTTTGTGGGCCATCTGGTCCTGCTTCTTCAATTTAGTTAACTGTGGGCCTGAGGACTGAAGGAACACCACATAGCATCGTGCACATACTTTGGCCCTCGTCCGAATTTTCTCTTTTTCTCAAATGTGGTCATATACGCTTTGCGCCGGGCGGTGCATGGGCTTTGTCAAAACAAAATTCACTAGTTGGATCGTGCCTGCATCATGTTTGGGCCGTTGCCTAATACTTAATAGGGACAGTTACTTAAATTCTAAGTCTCAGTTTCCCTACCTGCAAAATAAGCTCACATTACCGAAATGTGAGCTTGGTGGGAAGGTCGGTTTATTGTACACGCAGGTCCATGCACAGCATAGGATGTGGAGTAAGCGTTCAGTAAACACGTCCTCCTTTTCTTGCAGAAGGCACAGGAGCCCCTCTGACTGGGCAATTTTTCCATCTAATTGGCAGAAGTTTATCCTTAGGAACACACACTGAGAGGACACCTCGAGAGAGGTCTTTCAACAGAAACCTAGCCTGCACGTAGAACTCACCACACGCATTTCTGCACTCTTAGAAGGGAAGTTGCTCTTCCCACCAAATGTCAAATTCACAGCTTGAAAAACAACCAAACTGTAACTGAAGCCTCCTGTCAGGAGCCTGCTGCTGGCACCTAATTTATGGCCAATTAGGGGAGCACCCGGGCTTCATCCCATGCAAACAGATGGCAGACATTAGACCTGTCAACAAAAGGAGCTTCTTTCACAAATTTATAAGCGTGGTACCACATTACAGAAGCCCGTGATTATGCTTTATCATTCCAGAAGGAAGGCAAAAGCACACTATTGTAACTAATCATGCATGGCAGAATTTCTCTTAAAAAAAAAAAAACGCTCCTTGACGAACTAGAAAATGATACACCGATACCTGGTGGTCCCACGAATCTGCTGATTCGTGTCTCGTAGCCTCATCCTGGTCTTTGTAACTGTCTGCAGTGATTCCAGAAGTTGCAAATTGACTGCAAAGGGATATTTGTCTAACAGGCCAGTCTGTTTCCATTAACACAATTTTCGAATATTTAAAAAATGATTAGGTGTCTTTAGCACCTCTTTTTTCAGAATCCGTGAAAATAAGTACGTTAGAATGTTTCGTAATCAGTTAGGCAGTACCCTACTACTTTACTGACGTGAGTTGTTGATGAGGCTAGAAATTCAAGAAAGACTGTATTTTTACATGTTGAGATCATTGTTAAAAAGGGTAGCCTAACTACTAGGATTAAAGAGTTTTATATTTTTCCCCAGGAAATTAAGGTCTAAGTAAGTCCTGACTCTATCCCTGATTTAGTGTGTAATTTCCAAGACATAGGCAAACTGGTTATGAAAATTGAAATGTTTTCATATTGGTTAGGAAAGAGCAGTGGTCTGAGCTCCCTGCCTGTCTCTTCTAACCCTCTACTGTCTTGGTCATCTGATTCCCCCACCCAGGACTCTCCCAATCTCTCCTCAATCCAACAACTAAAAGCTAACTTCTGGCAGACCCCAGGATTAATATCCATTCTGATTGGTCAATTCTTGTATCACACTGTTAATTATTTTGACTAGAACCCTGGTAATCTCAAGCTAAAAGAATACCTCATCACCATTGCTTTTCAGACTTTGGTTTTACCGTATCTGTGGCTTAAACAAAATCAATTAGAAAGAAAGCAACAACTTTTCTGGCTCCGTGGGGGTGAAGCTTTCAGAGTACCCAAAAGTCTTCCCTCTATCCCTCTTAATCATTCCAGGTGATGCCTCAGCGCCTCACTCCCACCCCTGCCACATGGGAGTCTAGGCATCACTAAAATAATTTACAAACCGTTATGTGCTAACCTTTTCTTTTTTTTTTTTTTTTTCTTTTTTTTTTTATTTTTATTTTTTTTATTTTTTAATATATGAAATTTACTGTCAAATTGGTTTCCATACAACACCCAGTGCTCATCCCAAGAGGTGCCCTCCTCAATACCCATCACCCACCCTCCCCTCCCTCCCACCCCCCATCAACCCTCAGTTTGTTCTCAGTTTTTAACAGTCTCTAATGCTTTGGCTCTCTCCCACTCTAACCTCTTTTTTTTTTTTTTTTTTTTTTTTTTTTTCCTTCCCCTCCCCCATGGGTTTCTGTTATGTTTCTCAGGATCCACATAAGAGTGAAAACATATGGTATCTGTCTTTCTCTGTATGGCTTATTTCACTTAGCATCACACTCTCCAGTTCCATCCATGTTGCTACAAAAGGCCATATTTCATTTTTTCTCATTGCCACGTAGTATTCCATTGTGTATATAAACCACAATTTCTTTATCCATTCATCAGTTGATGGACATTTAGGCTCTTTCCATAATTTGGCTATTGTTGAGAGTGCCGCTATAAACATTGGGGTACAGGTGCCCCTATGCATCAGTACTCCTGTATCCCTTGGATAAATTCCTAGCAGTGCTATTGCTGGGTCATAGGGTAGGTCTATTTTTAATTTTCTGAGGAACCTCCACACTGCTTTCCAGAGCGGCTGCACCAATTTGCATTCCCACCAACAGTGCAAGAGGGTTCCTGTTTCTCCACATCCTCTCCAGCATCTATAGTCTCCTGATTTCTTCATTTTGGCCACTCTGACTGGCGTGAGGTGGTATCTGAGTGTGGTTTTGATTTGTATTTCCCTGATAAGGAGCGACGTTGAACATCTTTTCATGTGCCTGTTGGCCATCCGGATGTCTTCTTTAGAGAAGTGTCTATTCATGTTTTCTGCCCATTTCTTCACTGTGCTAACCTTTTCATCACAGACACTTGGGATATTTGATCTCACTTTGGGGGCTGTCTGGCTTGACACAGGACTCAGGTGTCATTGAGACAGAGCTGGGGATGAAGACCAAGAACTAGCCTAGAGGAAGACAAGCATGCTGTGTATAAAAATAATGAGATTAGGAGGGAGTCTCAAATATCAGATTACAGGACATTACAAATGGCGGTCAGTCTCAGAAACGGAGAGATCTCTGTGGATCAGGGTAGCAGGGATGAGTGTGGTTGAGGTTTTTAACCTCCTAGAATTCATGTTGCCTCCTGTGTAAGAGGCGTTATCTCTGCCATGTATTTAAAAGAGGAACAAGACTCGAGCTGCTAGACTGGTGCTTAGGAAGCAACTCATAAGTCTAAGGATGGTCCCAAGGCGCATTAAAAACGGGGAAGCAAACAGCTTCCCAGGAAAGACTGGACCATGAGAAAAAGTCACCGGAACAGGTAAACTGAATGCTGTTTCTCAATACCCATGCAGGGACTTAGGTATTAAAAATGGGGTTAGAACTAGACTATAGGAAATTTTATGTGTATTCATTAAGAAAAATAACAGTTAATACCTGCGTCCTGTGTCAGATACCTGGACATCCACAAGACACAAATTCAACCATAGGTCTGAAAACTCATTGTATAGAGTCAGCTCAGTTAGGGACAAATCTGTGCCTATGTGACAGGATGTTTTTTGTTCCTCTGCCAGTGCCAGTAGCAAAATCTCCATCTTCCAGCCACCCTGCCCTCCACCTCTAGTTGTTTCTAGTACTGGTTGCCAGCTCTTTAGCCACACCTACATCAGTCTCTAGAGATCTTGCTTCTGACCTGGTCTCTGCCCTGATTGCTCCCCAGCCTTCTTGTCTCCAGTGGATCGGTGCCTTCCTCCACTTGTCTTTGTTGGGGCTTTTCAGGTGTTCAACTCCACGTTCAAAGAAGAATAAACAAATACTAAATCCACTTCATCTGTGCCCTGGGCTAGGTATATCAGTGAGTCAGCCAGACAGGAGCCAGGAAGCCTCCTATATGAGGACTCAGAATGTCAGAGGAGATGGAAACATACAGAGAAACATCACATTTATCCAGCTTCTCTCAGGGGGGGTGCTCGATGTGTTTCTGGTAAGCAACTGGTGTTGGGGCTGAGCTCAAGGAGGAGCAGATGATCGCTAAACTGCCCAACAAAAATGGCGGGGGGTATTAGCAGCACAAGTTTTATTTTCTGAGTATGAAGCCAGAGCTGTATGACTTAAACCAGAGGTTGGAAAACTTTCTCTAAGAAGGGCCAGCTAGTAAATATTAATGCTTTGTGGACCCATTGTTCTTGGTTGCAGCTACCCAGCTCTGCTGTAATGCAAAATGAACCAAAGGCAGCACATAAATGGAAGAGCATGGCTGTGTTCCAGTTGGCTTTGTTTATGGATACTGAAATTTGAATTTCATATTCTTTTCAGGGGTTAAGTAGTATTCATCTTTTGAGATTTGTTTTGTTTTTCCACCATTTAAAAATGTCAAAATCATGCTTAGCTAGTGGCCATGTGACGAAAACAGTGGGCTGAATTTGCCCTGCGAGGCATAGTTTTGCCAACCCCTGACTTAAATGATGTCAGAGAATTGAGGGGTGCCCCCACTAGTCCTGTTCTGATTTCCCTCCATGCTGTGCTCAGCCGTCGTTTTTTTTTAATGTTTATTTATTTATTATTTTAGAGAGAGAGAGAGAGGGAGGGGAGGGGCACAGAGAGAAAGGGAATCTCAAGCAGTCTCAGCACTGACAGTCCATCTTGAACTCACGAACCATAAGATCGTGACTTGAACTGAAATCAAGAGTCAGACGCTCAATCAACTGAGCTACCCAGGTGCCGTTAAGCTTTCTTTGTTTTTGATCCTCGGTCATCTTATTTCAACTCCTGCATTCTCTAGGACTTCACGTTAGGCTTGCATTAATTTAAGTAACGGCTAATTAGAAATTAAGATGATTCTTTGCAAGTTATTTGCATTTTGGCGACATACCCCAAAGATGGAGAAATCCTAAAAATCCAAACGATCTTAGTATTTCAGGTGCCATGAGGGAGGCCAGTAGGGGAAGGATTTGGGGACAGCAGGCTCTTTCAGGCACCCTTCTGACCCCACCAGCCAGGTCAGTCTCATGAAGGCCCACGCACCCAATGGTGTTTGCCCCGCTAGGTCACCTGTGTCCTTGTCTTTATATAACTTGCCATTCTGTGTTCACACGATAGGACTACAGGGACCACATGCTACACTGCCTGTCGTCACATTGGTCAACTGATAGGGTGATAAACTTAAAATATTTCACAGCCTCAGTCTTTCCTACAGCCTAGATGGATTTTATGTTGGTTCGTTTTCCAGAGTGAAATCTGGGGTGATGTGAAGATATTTGCAGGCTGATCACAAAAACCAAGTATACCTTGCTAGGATTATATCAGCTGCGATCATTTGGGCTTGTCTTTTTCTATGGCGCTGTTATTGATTGGTGTGCCTTCTAAAAAAATATGAAGCAGAAAAGATAAAATCCAGAAGTTTAGAAGAGAGACATGATATTTACTCCATTTAATGATGTGAGTTGAATTACAGCACGCCCTGAGGAAGCGTGAGCGGAGTACAAAATGAACACATTTCCACTAGAGAAAAGCGTATCTAGGGACTATATTTGTGGCGTCAATAATGGAAAGAAGTGGATGGGACAGCAATTCGTCACATGGACCTGCTCGGTGCTTTAGAATGGTACCTCTTTCTCCTACTGCAAGTCCTTCGAGAAATGATGCCTAGCATCACTGGAGAGCGATTTGAGAAGGCACAACCCCTTTCTTCATCCACCCAACTAGAACTTACTGGTTACCTGCCATATGTCAGCCACTCAGACGTCTAGCAGCTGGGGATCTAAAGGCAAATACGTAACTATTATATGACTTATTTTTATCCCTGCTGTACGGATAACTTCCAGCTTTAACCTCTTAAGTCATGAACCCACGGGGGTTCTAACAGTCCCCTTTTGTAACCTTCTGACTCTGTTCAAAATCAAGGAAGTCCGATGTCCTTAATATGTTGGTACGTCATTAATCAGAATGCACTACATTTCTTTGTTTGAAAACTCTGTTAAGAACCTTTAGATGGCAAGTGGATTAGTTAGAAAGTCATAGCAGAGATTTAAGAAGGAAAAGTGGGAGAGACCTTAGAAGCTGGGGCTGGACAAAGATTTTCTCTAAAGGGCAAGACAGCAAATATTTTGAACTTTGTGGCTTACGGTCTGTCATTTGGCCCAAGGGTCATAGTTTGTGAATCCCTGTTACAGGTCAGTTTTATTTTACAAATGACGGAATCGAGGACCAGAGATGCCCTCAAATCCCACTGTTTAAAAAGATTTAATAAAGATGGATAGTACAATTACATTCTTGTCTTCTAATGCTGTATCTTAGAATTTTGTAACTTAATGAGACTCAGAAAAGCCTGTCTTCCAAATTCTTTAGAAACAAGAAAGGTAGGTCTCAGAGGGAATATGGAGCATCCCAGGTCTTTACTGCCAGTGATGGGATTGCACCATAGCCCTCATGAACTCGGCTTTAGTGCTTTTTTCACCTGAATTATGCTATGACCTGAATTACCAAGATAGAAAACTCATGCATGTATTAATTCAACAAGCACATAGTGAGTACCCGCTCCATGTTGAGCCTTAGGGTCAGTGCTGTGATGAATAGAAATGCGTACAAAGAGGGGCGCCTGGGTGGCTCAGTCAGTTAAGTGTCCAACTCTTGATTTCAGCTCAGGTCATGATCTCAGCTTTCATGAGTTCAAGCCCCTTGTCAGGCTGTGTGCTGACAGAGCAGAGCCTGCTTGGGATTCTACTCCACACCCCCTCGCCGTCTCTCTCCCTCTGTCTCTGCCCTTCCCCAGCTTGCACTCTCTCTCTAAATAAATACATAAACATGTTTTAACTGCATAAAAAGAGAGAGTTGGTTCAAGAGGCTCATAATAATGGAAATGAACAAACAGAGTAATGGTATTATTGACAGTTTGTGAATTGAGCTAAAATATTCTCATTGAACTAAATCTATAATGAATTCTGCTGCTTCTAAGAAAAGAAAAAAAGTGAGTAAAATCCTTGACTTGCAAATGGCTGCTGACCTCACTGCTTCAAACCCCCGCTGTGGCTAGGTAGTTGAATCACCGAATTAAAACAACGAGTTTATTATTTCAGTTCATTGATTTCCTGAAAGCATCTGTGAAGCCTGGACTCCACCACTTACCTGGCTTGCATAGTAAGTGGGGCTCTCCTGTCACGTTTCAGATCCCACCCTACCCTTGCTGTGTCGTATGTCCGATGCTTGTTGGTCTGTTCTGATTCGTAAACTGCAAGCTTGAGGAGGACAGAAGCCACGTTCGTGTTGTTCTCCGCTGACTCCTCAGATCTCAGCACAATGTCAAGGAGTATGCTAAGCCCTCGCTAAGAATCTGTCAGAATGAAAGGACGCATAACTCTGTATCAGTCAGGGTCCCATCAGGAGAGAAGCCACACAGAGTAATCTGAGCAAGAAAAGTTGGTTGTAAAGAATTAGTGACGGTAATAGGGGATTGGAGTAACAAGCTAGCCAGAAAGGAAAAGAGTTCCAGAGAATTCAGAGACAGTAGATATAAGAGGCACTAGCCCCAGGCCTGCACGAGAGCACTGGCTGGAGATCTTCCCCAGCCCTTCCTTTGTCCCGCCCCCACCTACCCTGCTGGTGCCTTGCCCTGGAGCAGGGGTCCTGAAACTCCGCATTGTGACATTGTGGGCCAGACACGGTGGCCAGACATTGTGGGTTTGTCACGGTGCGGTCCTATGCCTCCTAGGGGGTCTCTCAGGATCCCGACTTCTCCCCACCAGCTGGCAGTAACTCCCCACCGCCTATCAGTGTGACAACCAAAAGTGGCTCCAGACATTGCCAAATGTCCCCTGGGGGGTGGGGGGAGCATCACCCCAGCTGGAAGGACATGGCCGTGTGATGGCAGCCAGGTGCCGTGACCCCGAACCATAGCACGTGTGCCCGAAATCCGCACTGGAAAATTGGAAAGCACAGAAAAATATAAATATAATTTTGCCATTCAAAGGTAACTACCGTTAATATTTCGGTATATCTCCTTAAATAGTGAGATCACACTGCCTAGGAGTTCAGGGAAAGCCATCCACAGGGTGCTGTAAAACCACCTGAGGGGGGAATCCCCTGGGGAAGCTGTTGGCTGCTGGGTGTTCCTGGTCTCCAATACTGTCATTGCCGGCCACAGGAGAAGGGACGAGAAACTCCCAGCACCCCGGAACACGAAGCAAAACCCTCATTCCTGCGGTATCTCCCCGGTGCCCTGTACGGACAGAGTCTCAGTGCCAGTTGGGCAAAGAAAAAACAACTGGCCCGGATCTGTTTCTACAGAGCAAAAAGGGTGAATTTAGAGCCGACAGGCAGGAAATCAATAACCAGTACAGATTCCACACCAAATCCTATTTGAGGTCCAGAGCAATAAAGATAAATAGCAAAGTCTGTCTGCCCTGGACGAACTCCTGGTCAGATCAGATGCACTGAAAATCATCATGAGAGACCATTCCAGTTCAAAAGTAATAATAATGATCGTGGAGAACAGAGGATGGGGGAGCGTGTCGTGCCTGGAGCGTCCCAGAGGACTTGCTGGTTGAGTTCACATGTGAAACAGGTCTTTAAGTTTTGGGGGCGGTTGTACGTGCAGGAAGGGAGGGTGGAGTCTGCTCCCGTCCAGGGAAGGGCATGCACAGAGAGAAGGGATTGGGAGAGGCCAGCCTACAGTAACTAGCGGCAAGGGCGGGAACAGAGGGCTTGGGAGGTTAGGCACTGGACAGTCCGTTGGGTGGGTGGAGTGCAGGGAGACGGAGTTGGAAAGAAGAGAGGTAGACAAATTAGGAAGAAATCTCTCAGGTGCAAAGAATAGGGATTCTGTCCCCCGGGCAGTGAGCATCCAACAGGAGGCTGCTGCTGCTGCCAACGTCTGCATTTGGTTTCGAAGGAGGGAATGGAAGGTTGATTCCAATGAGCAGAACTCAGGCAGGGAGGCTTATGGGAGACTTGCAGCAGCCCCAGGGATCGCCCCGACTTTGGGGAGTAATTGAATGCAGGAGATAAGACAAGGGCTTTCATCTTGGGCAGCGTGGTGGATGTCTCTAGCCGATCCACAGTATGGGACATACAGCAGGCTGAGGGGGAGGGAGGTCGATTCACTTATGGATGTGAGAAGGTCCACCTGTGCAAGTTGTATTGTGCAGACGGAGAAGTCCGTCGGAGGTGGGAAAGGAGTGTGTACGTTTCCTGACAATCAGCTGATGAATGGAAATTGATGTGGGAGTTGACAGCTGATCAGTTTTAAGATCTTACAATCACGGCTTTGGTGTTGTTAATGACAGTGATTGTTTGTTTCACCTTACCTTAGTGAATAAGTAATTCACTTTCCCCCCATAAAAGCTTAAATCCATTCTGTTTCTGAGGCTTGCCTTCCCTCTCCGCTTGGATGTTTGAAAAATGGTTATTTAGCGATTCAGCACTGCCTTTGGAACTCATTCGCCAGTTGTGTGAATGAGTAAGAAAGTCTGTTTCCATGTCTGAAAAATCAGTCTGAATTTCTTCCATCACAGAGGTAATATTTGAACTTTGATATTTGAAATTCCCCCAAAGGGTCTTCTGGGGGGTGTTGGGGCTATTTGTTTGAGGGGGTCATAATGCTACTGGGATTCTAGAGCTCAAGCAGGAGGGGGGAGGGTTGCCAGGGTCACCTTCTGATCAATTTTCCTTTAAAAACCAACAGTGTCATCATTAGATTTGAAAGTTGGATTCTAGGTTAGATACTCACGTTGCTTTTCTTCTGGTCCAGTTAAGAGGTTTTGCTTCCTTTAGGAGAAACACTTCCCTGGGGAGACCGTTATTCCGGGCCCAGCTGGGTCATAAAGATCTAAGACTTGCATTTTTTTTTATTTCTCAATCTGGCTAGCAGTTGGTACTCATTTTGAAACTTTTAGGATAGACACATGAACTGGATTAGCATCAGCTACAAGAACCGTGAAATCTTATTCCTAGACTAAGCTTTACTTAAAGAAGGACCTTTCAGAGTGTACCCGTTTAGATGGAGTTTAACGGTTGTATTAGACACAGCCCTGCCACGTTCGTGTAATGGAACAATTATGAAAACAGGAACCAGGCCAGCAAAGGCAAATTATGATTTGGTTGTTGAGAAGGATGATGTTGTCCTACCCAGTAAACCTGAGATAGTATATTTTCATCTAGATGAGAAACCTGCAATCTCACCGAGTGAGAACTTTATGTTGCGTTATTTTCTCTCTGTTGTGTTTTGTTTTGTTTTTACATTTTTAGTCATTCAGTATCAGGTGATTATAAGCATCATGACTGCTCACTGAGAAAAATTGGGAAGCACAGAAAAATAGAATTCTGCCATTCAAAGGTACCTACCAGTCATATTTTGGTATATTTCCTTAAATAGTGAGATCACACTGCCTAAGTCCGTTTTCTACTTGGTCCACCTACAGACACAGCCTACGCAAATATAGAGATAGGTATAAGTAGACAAAGTTACCCTGTCATTTGTTAAACATTTGTGCCAATCTCAAAGCACATTGAGATTAGTAGATTGGTGACACACATATACATCCACACGTGATTTCTCAAAGAGCAAGCACACAAAGAATGCTTTTTCTGCTCTCTTGTAAAGATAAACTTGGCTCCAGACGGCCAAGGTATCATGTTGCAAAACATACAGCTTTTAAGTAGAGAGCTGGTGTGGGAGCCCATTTCTGCTTTCAAAGCCCATTACATCACATTGCCTTATCACACTTACCGTGCTAAGAAAAACCTCTCATGAGCATCGGCTGAGGACCTTTCTCTCCTTAGTTTCCTAAGTGTGCTGGACCAGGTAAATTCACTTCGATTTTTAATTTTTGTAAAGAATTCTTCGCATGTGACTTCGTCCCTCTTTGGACGCGTTTCCTTGAAGAGCTCCTCAGTAGTGGCATTGCTGACTCATGGGATATGCATATATTTTTTTAAATTTTTATTTATTTTTATTATTTTTTTAATATGAGATTTATTGTCAAATTGGTTTCCGTATTTGAAAATCGTCGGGTAGACCTGTTCTCCGGCTCGCTCCCCACTGGTGATGTGTGAGAACATTTGTTGTATTGCACCCTGACCAGCTTGACATTTGGGTTGAAACAGTCTTAAATGACATGATGGGGCGAATCAGCCCCGGGGCAAGAAATAGGTCAACATCCAAGAAGAGTCGGTTTGACATTTATTCGTCTCTTGTAATTGATACATGGAGCCTAGTTATTCGTTTCATTTTTGCAACTGCTCCTTCATCCTGGAGAAGAATAAACACATTTAAAAGGCTTCAGAAAATTGTGAGAGCAGAAAAGAGCTCGAATAACCTTTCTCTGAAAGGTCAGGCGTAAATAGGAAAGGCTAACAAGGTACCTGGAAAGGAAGAGTGGACAGGGAAGTGTGGAAATCATCCAAGTGACCAGTTAAATTAAAAGCTCAAAATTATGACATAAGAAGGCTCCCATTTGTAGATGATGCAGGTTGTGGTCATTGGTGGGGAAGAAGGAAAAGTGTTGAGAGAAGCTATTACATGAATTTCTGAGCGTCTCGATATGCCTTTGTTTTACTATTTTATCTCAGTCCAACCACACTACATCCCTATGGGAAAAGAGGACATTAAAAACAAGTCTAGAAAAGAAAACTAAGGGTCGTAGTGGCTCAGTGACTTTCTCAGAGCCACACAGTAGATCTGTGTTACACCTTTTTTATGCTGGTGCTTTTATGCCAGCAAATCGAGTGTCAGCCGGCAAGCTAGATTCCGTTAAGGGCCTCTTTCTAAGAGTAAAGTGGGAGAGATTGAGGTAGAGGTACCAAGTATTGCTTCTGACGTATGACAGAATGTCGATCGCCTGAATGAGGCACTGGGAGCAGAGATGACAAGGAGGGACCAAGTCAGGACAGGTTACGAAGACAGACGTGACGGGCTTGAATCAAAGGGAAGAGGCACCCGCAACACCAAGATGCCTGGCCTGCGTTGCTGGTTGAATGACAGTTGGATTCAGGGAGACGGTTTTTGGAGCAGCGAGTCCCGTGGAAGGTGGTTAATGCGGCGATGGCGGAGCTGAGTTTGAGGGACTGGGGAGAGACACAGGGTACACTGTGCGCAGGGAGGCATCTCGGTGTGGATCTGGAACGTTCAAGGAAAGAGGTGCAGACTTGACGGCCGTCAGCCTGGGATCCTAACTGCTGTTAGGAGGCCAGCTCGAGTCTTCCGATTAAGGCTATCTCCTGAGCCAGCTTGAGGAAAGGGTAATTAGCGTATCGTGTGAGGACTAGGGTCCAGTGCAGATCCGACCATCAAATCCCAGATTGACTACTTCTAGCTCTGTGGTCTCAGGCAGGTTACCTAACCCTCTAAGCCTTACCTCTTGTCTCTTGCTCCCCAATGGAGGCCTTGACAAAGTCTGGAGACATATTTTAATGTCACAAGTGGGTTTTCTAAGGGGATCAGGTGGACAGAGGTGAGGGACGTTGCTAAGTATCCTCCGTTGCCCAGGACCGCCCTCCGGTGGAGAATGGTCTGATCCCAATGTCAGAAGCACAGAGTCTCGGTAAACCTGCTGTGAACCTCCTACACAGTAAGGGTCATGGTACTCTCCTCACAGAGCCCTTGTGAGGTTCCTTGAGATGATGCGGGTGAAAAACAAGACTGAACCTGTAGGCAGTAACTATTTCAGGAAAGTAAGTCAATCAGTTGGGAGGGAAAAGCAGGCAGAGGACACAGGTTGGGTGGTACTTACCTGTAAGGGATGGTGGAGGGAGAGGTATGTGTGCAGCACACTGAGAAGTAGCACGGAGGGGGAGGAGGAGGGGGAGAGGGAGAGAGAGGAGTAGGAGGGGAAGGGGAGGAGGAAGAGAAGGAGGAGGGGGAGGAAGAAGGGAGGAGGGGGAGGGGAGGGGGAAGAGGAAAAGAAGGGGAAGGGAGAGGAGGAGGAAGGGAAGGGAGAAGAGGAGGACAGACAGAAGAAGGAGGAGGAGAGACAGTGGAGGGGGGGGGAAGGAGTAGGGGGGAAGGGGAGGAAGACGAGGAAGGGGAGAGGGGGAGGGGAGGGAGAAGAGGAGGAAGGGAAGGGAGAAGGACAGAGAGGGGAAGGGAGGGGGGGAGGGGGGGAGTAGGAGGAAAAGAAGGAGGAGGGGGGGGAGGGGGAGGAAGAGAAGGGAGAAGAGGAGGAAGAGGAGAGAGAGGGGAGGGGGAAGGGAGGAAGAGAAGGGAGAAGAGGAGGAAGAGGAGAGAGAGGGGAGGGGGAAGGGAGGAAGAGAAGGGAGAAGAGGAGGAAGAGGAGAGAGAGGGGAGGGGGAAGGGAGGAAGGGAAGGGAGAAGAGGAGGGCAGAGAGGAGGAGGAGGAAGAAGAGGAGAGAGAGGGGAGGGGGAGGAGGAGGATCCAGAGTGAAGCATCAGGGATTGGAACAGAACAGGACGGTTCAGTGTGTCAACACAGTTTCTATCTCAAGGCTACTCCCAGAACAGCCATCCAGCAGGGCGGGGATCTCAGGGAGGTCAGTGAGGCTGGGACTGGAAGGAGACCACCCCTGGGGTCAACAGTGGATTAGTGGTGGGCTTGAGAGAAGAGCTGTAATAAGAGTAAAATGGGACTAGAGCGTCAGGTCGCCAGGGCTTGATAACATCCATGAAGAAGGACACCAAGAGACAGGAAACGCAGTTCATCCCAACTGTGCGTTTGGTCACAAAGTGTTTTAGGGTTGGAGAGGCCATCTTCCTCATAGGCTGGCAGGAAGGCAAAGTCTCAAGGGGACGGTGACACGATAGGGAATGTTACTGGAGGCACTGGAGTCTGGAAGAGAGAGATGGGGTTTGCGGTTGAGGCAATCAAGCGGGGGGTTGCTTTCGGAAGAAGTTGGGGCCATTTCCCTGGAGGAAATGCGATGACCGTGTCACCGTACTTCAGGGCCAGGGAAGCCAATGGAAACCAAGAAATTAACTTTTTCGGAACTTCTCAGAAATCACAACCCTTTCTACTAGTTCTTCCTGAATGGAGTCACCTTCCCCAAATCCACATGTCACAGGCCGCACCCCCTCCTGCGACCGTATTTGGAGACGGGGCCTTTCCAAGGGGATTAGAGGGTGGGGCCCTGATCTCAAAGGACTGGCGTCCCTGGGGTAGGAGGCAGGGACATCGGTGGGGTGCACACACGGGGAGGGTTCCTGAGCACACAGGGAGAAGGCCTGTGTGTCGGACAGGAGGAAAGGCTTCACCAGAAACCAACCCCGTGGCCCCTTGGTCTTGGACTCCCCGCCCAGGGAACTGGGAAAGAAGCAGATTTCTGTTGCTTAGGCCACCCGCCTGTACTATCTTGTGGTCACAGCCGTGGTTGACTCGTCTGCTTCCGAATCGGAACTTCCATAGATAGAGTGCAATTGAAGAAATAAAGATGACCTTTAAAAATAGAACAATATTTCTTTTAAAGAATTGGATTGACCGTGAAGGACGGACAGGAGAGACGGCAGATGTATGGCACCCAATCCTAACCCCAGCCAGTAACCAGCTGGCTTCCACTTTCTGTATTGAGAGAGACCGACCATGTGAGTGACAGTTAAGATTATAGGTACTAGAGTCTGGTTGCCTCTGCACAAACTTACCCAGTTGGCAACTTACCCATTTGCTTTATCTGCCAGACAAGGAAATTCCTGTAAAATAGTTAGTACAGGGGTGCCTGGGTGGCTCAGGTGGTTGAGTGTCTGACTTCAGCTCAGGTCACCATCTCACAGCTTGTGAGTTCGAGCCCCGAGTCGGGCTCTGTGCTCACAGCTCGGAGCCTGGAGCCTGCTTCGGATTCTGTGTCTCCCTCTCTCTCTACCCCTCCCCTGCTCCTACTCTGTCTCTTTTTCTCTCTCAAAAATAAATAAACGTTAGATTTTGCTTGTTATTTTTGTTATTACTAGATTCTCTAAGCATTCATTTGTGACATTAAAGGATATATTTATCTCTTAGCTTCTAATGATTTTTTTTTCTTGTTAAGTGTTTTTTTTTTTCTTTTCCAGTCCCGTAATGATAGCCAAAATACAAAGTCCACGGACACACTGTTTTTTGCAAAATTGTTAAGCTAGGAACCATCATTGTCTTTGTTTCCAAAACATTCAAGGCAGAAATAATGTAAGCAATACTGTAAAGATATTTTGAGAGAGATTTATTGGGCTGTATTAACATGTCATTTTCAATTTACTTAAGAACAATTTAATGAAAGAAAACATTTTAATGACTTTCATAGTATTTTATGTTCCCATGTCCATTAACTAGCCCATTATAAAAGAGAGAATTGTTGTAACTGGTAACTGACATAATTGATACAACTGTATAAACTAAAATATATCAGCTATGGATTTTTATTGCTTTTAATAAGTGTACCCTATTTAGTTTTAGACAATTTTGGTAAGCTTTCTGTCAATTCTGTGGATTTATAATTTGTAAATAATTTCTAAGAGGATGTTTGAAAATATTTGATAGATAAAATATCCACTGTTAGCATAGATTCTGCTTTGAAAACAGGAAAATCTGGGAGAAAAATGAACATTAGTTTGCATATTCTTATTGAGAAAATGGACATCAAAATTGTCTTGGAGAATCTACTGCATTATGAGAAAAGTTAAATTATTTAGTTATTCATATTTTGTTTCCATTGAGCCAAATGGATTGTTTTAATGAAATTATTAGATACATAAGAAATATGATCTTTGGTTTTCAGGTCAAAACAGTGGTATTTTGGCCCAGAGTGTCCGTGGCAGAAAGAGTAATGAATGATGTCTGTTTCTGTTAGTATGTATGTGATATAGGGAAGCAAAGAGACTTTTTAACACATACTTAAAATAATTGGTAAGGCACAGGAAATCTGTCCATTGCATGAACTGTCTGATTTAAGCATACGTAGCAGATATTTTTTAAAGGAGAATGAAATTTATGAATTTGGTGTTTTAGGACATTCTATACTTAGAACCATACTTTTCCTCTCTAACCTAAAAGGCAAAACTATCACATGAGATTTGATTCTAATTTCTTCTGTTCTTAATTGAAAATGAAAGTTGTGCTGCATTTTTTAATCCTTTCTTGCACTTTAATTGCAGTTGGGATTCATGGGTGTAAATTTCATTACCATCTAAAATAATTACCCTCATTTAATGTCCTATATGTAATTCCCTGATAAATTGCTAAGTGTTTCAAACCACCTCGCTCATATTTATACCAATGTATGTCTTCATCAGGATCCAAAATTTAGAAAGGAGTTCATTTTAACTACACTTTTGTGCTAAAAATTTATTATTCGTGTAGGTGGATGTTCCAAGAGGCACACGGACACCGGACTTTCAACTCATAAACCATGAATTTTAATAAAAATTTGCTTGAGGAGACTTAACTCTTTGCCTTCTGGTCAACACCATGAATGAATGAATCCATCTATCCACTAATTCACTTCAAATTTCTATTGTTCTATTTTACATCAGGCAATATTCTCGTTCTTAAAGAGTAACTGATAAATAAGATAGACCAGGTCCCTGATCTCATGAAAATTCTAGTGTGAGAAAGACAACACATATTTAACGAATCAGGTTTTTAGCAAGTGATAAACTCTAGGATTAAAACAAAATGGGTTAAATGACCCAGAGTCATGGCAGTGAGGATCTGGGCTTTTTACTTTCCGTTTGTTGGTCAGAGAAGACCCCTCTGAAGAGGACACTCTTAATTTGAGACCTGAATGGCATTAAGAAAAAGCCATGCAAAATCTAGAGAAAGAATGATCCAAGCAGAAGATAAAAGCCCTGGGGCAGATGCAAGATTGATGTATTCTAAGGTCAGAGGAAGTATAATAGGAGAGATCAGGCAGAGAGGTCAGAGAGGAGAGAGACACGATCTGATTTATGTGTTTAAAAGATGGCCCTGCCTACCGCGTAAGGAAATGGGCCATTACAGTAATTTCCAAGGAGAGAATGGTGGTAGGGACCAAAGGGATTATAGAGAAAAGGGGATTTATTTCAGATTATTGAAGGTAGAATTATAACATTTGGTGTTGGATTTTATGTGGGGTGACGGCATGAAGGAAAAACAATCATCTAGAACAAATTCTCTGTAAAGAGCCAAGAGTCAATATTTTCAGTTACGCAGGCCACTCTTTCCCCATTACAACTAGTCAACTCTGCTGTTATATGTAAAAGCAGCCATGGACAGTATATGAAAGAATGAGTGTGGCCATGTTCCAATAAAACGTTACTTACCAAAGAGGCATTTGGGCCGTATTTGGTCTGCAGGCAGAAATGTGTTGACCCCTGATCTAGAGTAAGTCCTGGAAAGAATAAGGAAGGTTATCCAGAAGAGAAAACAGAGGCTGTGAGACCCCAGCTCTCCCACATTAGCGACACCCTCCGAAACATGACAGATAAGGTAGGGTCACTGGGCCTGGTGGAGAGGAGGCTTCGTTACCCAGAGAAGCTCATTCCTATTTCCCTGGGGCCGCTTTCCACACTAGCCGGAGTGAACCAGGAGACGCCCAGAGTATGTGATTGTTTTGACTTGCTTTCCTTGCCATGCATGATAGAGTTCTTCGGGTGATGGAAATGGCATCGTCCTTGATTTCACCATGTTATGCTGTCACGTTTTCTATTGTTTATGTACCTGTGCTTTTCATAAATAGTTTATATTGCAGTTAGTATGTTAACATATATCATTTGTAGCTCTAAATTCTTTAACATGTCATTTACTCTAACTTCCCTCTAAAAATACATAGAATGTATTTCTCTATTTCAGGGAAAAAAATTCATTACATATAGGGCGATTCAATCCCAGAACTAGGGAATCCCTTGACGTGTTACAGAAATCGATAAAATAATACCTGCATTAATTTCTTCAATAAAGCATTTAATTGAATGTATTCTGTGCAGATGCTTTACTGGTACCAGAGACACATGGTTTAAAAAAAAAGAAAAGAGAACCTGGACATCGAAGGGCTCAGTACCTAATCAAGGGGAGTGACCAGAAATCTGCCACATCCAGAACTTTGCAATAAGTGCTCTAAAAGGGCAAACACAGCCACCGGGTAGGATTCAGAAAAGGGCATGTAAGAGAGGAGGCGAGAGGGGTGAGTCAGACGGTGGTTCTCCAAGGACCTACGCTCGGGACCACTTTTGTTTTAATTTCCGATTCATCATGAGAGATGCTTTCGTAAGATAAAATATCAGTGGGTTACTAGAAAAATAAAAGGGAAAAAGGCATAATGTCTGCTTTGAAAAACTATTAGATCGAACATACATAAAATTATGTTTCAATAAAAATATCAGACCAAAGTTAACGCCAACACGCAAAGAAAGAATCACACAGGTTTATCACACTGAAAGTGTGTCATTGAAAGTGTGTGTATAAGCAATAAGGAGAATGGTTGTTACGGTGATTGGCAGTCATAACAGGGGCAAAATTGATGAGTAATGTAGCAGTTCTCCGCTCGAACTACAGTACTTACACTTTTAAAGAACAGTGTGTATGTCAATATCTGTTCCTAATGTGCCACATGTACCTGTTTCTTCCTTGGTGACTTTTCTAGTCTAGACTGGCTGGATGGAAATGCTATTTGTAGAGAACGATGTGTATTGAAACTTGTGTTTTGTCTAATACGCTCCGAGCAGAGAAACCCATCTCAAAGAGATGTCTGGTTGGAAATGAAGCAGTTGGGTTTAAGAAAGTTTCAACACACTTGGGGTGTTCATTTTTATTTTTTACCCAAAATGGAACAAATGATGTTCTAGTTTCATGAATCCTTCGTTAACACCCAGTTCTGTCCATTTATCCTGTAAAGTTAGGGTTCAACTTAAATTATCTTTTAATGAAAGAAAATTAAAATTAAAAGATTCTGGATTTTATACACTTGGGGCTACAATTAGCAAACTAATCTTAAAATATCAGACATTTAACATCGCCCTTCTGTATATGAATTGTATGCAGTTTGTACCAAATGTTTCTCACCTCATGAATTTGGTAATAATTAAACAGGTTTACGCTCTGTTCAAAAAATGTGAGTCCACTGATCTTGGATATCTCAATGGCCAATTGCTATCAAATTTTCCAAATTTAGAAAAATGTTCTAAACTTCACTACTAATCTCTTCTCAGACCAGTACAGTTTACCAGTCATACTTTATCTACAAAAGATTCCGGAATTCAATCATGCTTAGATAAGGGTAAAATATTACAGGAATCTTGTATATAACTAGTTAAGATGGAATAGTTATAAAATCAAAGTGGTTTAGGGGGAAATATCTCAAAATAAAACTTTTAAAACACAGTTTTTCTTTTATTACATTCTTTATTAAGGTGGGACGTATCCTTAACAGTTACAGATTAAAATTGGAAAAGAGTAAGAAATAATACCTTATGCCAGAAACTCTTGCAAATGTTTCAACAGTACAATTACTCAATAAACAAATAAATGAGATTGAGACATTTCATTAATCCCTATGGTATGTTTCTACATCATCAAGGATGTCCTACACTGTTATTTTTTTTCGTTTGACCATTAAGTTGCTTATTATGTAAGCGCAGGCATCGCCTAAAGTCAAGTAAGTACTAAAACAATACAGTTATGACTCTGAAATAGAATTTTAAAATGTCTAGGAAAATTCATGCCCAAATATGAGTGTTCTCAAGGCTGTAAAATTACAAGTTATCTTTTATTCTTTGGAGTTGTTTAGTGCCTTTCAAAATTTCAATGTACTACCATTAGGATGAGAAAAAAAAAGCAAGTATTAAAATTCAAGTTAGTCTGTGTCAGTTGACTAATGTAATAAGCCTAGTCAGGCTCATCAAGGCTCTGCCCTGGAAAAAACTAACCATACAGACATATGAGACACAAAATGTGGTTAACGCTACATGGATTTTTGTTGCTGAAAAATCATAGTAAATGAATTAGCAGAGTTTGTGAAATCAATTCTGAACTTTTGATTTCTGTGGTAATTAGGCCACTTTGAATTATCTTCAACTTTTGATTCCTTTAAAGCTTATAATTATAATCAGTTAATGGTTTAAATTAAATGTGTATTATTTGTAATCAGTTTTCCTTAATGAATAATCCCCATGATATATAAGGATTATTGTGACAAAGGAAAGACAGACGCAAATGTCTAACACTTTGGTGTGTGTGATTTTTCTCCTACAAATAGAAACATATAGGCAGAATAAAAAAATTGATAAGAAAACTGTTTGCTCATAAAAGTGTAACTGCTTTCTCTGAAGTTACTGCCATAATGTTTTTGAATAGATAACGTTCTTTGTATAGATACTAGAGCCTTCCTTCTGATAGCATTCAACCACTCTTCCCCTCCCATCTTGTATTATATTTCTTCTCTATAATACAAAGCTATAAATTTCTTTAAGGTGCATTTTATTCATGTTGCATAACCACAGTTGCTTGAGTTGTTCCTTACAGATGGCATGGCACAAACACATAAGTGTGTCTGAATTGATGAAGGAAAGGATAGGTGGGTGGGCAGATGGTTGGATAGATGGATGGATGGATGTGGATGGATAATTGGAAGGATATGAGTGTTCATTGGTTTTATTGAACTTGGGGCTCCTTTTCCCCTCTAAGGAAACATATATTCACATGGTACTTGATAAGATAAACCATTGATAATTATGACTGTGGTAGTTAAAAAATAAAAGAATCAAACATAAGTAACAAAGAGCCTTCATTTGAAGCCACAAAGGGAACTAACAGATTTTCTTCATAAACATACCAAAGAAATGAAAGAATGTTCTGATATCTTGGACTTAGCTAAGTAGCAAATGTCCCAAGTAATTTGAAATGCTAACTTCGTATTTTCTATAAATATACTTTTAAGGATTTAGGCAAGATTCAAATTACGGAAGTCTAATGGGCTGTAATCATATATGCTATTCAAACTAAGAAAGCTTTGTCAAGAGTTCAGATAATGCTTAAAAAATATTTTGCTTAGCACTGGTGAAGTATTTGTAATAGTTCCGGGTTTAAGATGTTACTCTTGGCTCATTTTGACTCATCATCTTTAACTGTTAAGAATAGAATACCATCTTACTTAAAGATATAAACAAGAATATCTGTTATAAATATGTTTGCAGATTTTCTCCCACCCTATTTTAAATTTGAAAAAAAAATGATTTTAAGCACTTTTAGACAAGATCTCTGAACAATTTAGTGGAATAGAGGAGAAAAGATCATGACGACTAAATCGATTAATAGGTATTATTGAATGCATACATAATTTATTATTAGAGAAAGTGCTTTGTAAACTGTAAAGTGAAATAGAAATGCTGTCATTTTTGAGCAACATGATAATGCTCACCCCTGATATCCAGACCACTCTTCTAATAACATAATAGCCCGTTTCTCTCTAGATGAAGTCTCATCATATCACAACCAAAGAGCAAAATTACACACTTTTTAGATACACCACTGAGTAATCAGCTGTGTTCAAAAGGATGTTTTGGCTTAATAATGAAAGCATCTTAATAACTGAAATTATTACCCACTGAGTTACTGTCACTATCATGTTCTGAAACAGACAAATTTCCTGGAATAAGAAACCTAGCCTTTTATGATATTTCTGAAGGAGAATTTCTATAAATACCATTCTCGGTGTGGAAGGAGCATTTCTGCTTCCTCCTTCTCTCCTCTCCCTTCCCTTCTTCCTCCTTTCTTTCAATCCCTCTTTTCCTCCTCCTTTCCTCCCTTTTTCTGTCTTCTTTCTTTTCCACTCCTTCATCGCAAGAATGTTGGAAATACCAGCATTAAACATAAAAGGCATTTTCCATTTGCTCTTGCTACTTCTGTGTTCTCACCTCATAACGTTTTGTCCACCCCTTAAAATATTGTCAAGACTCATGAAAATTGGATTCTCACTAATACTGCCTCAACATGCAGTAAGTTTTGTTGTTGAAATACCCTGAATAAAAGTCTGTTGCTCATTAACGTCTTCTTCGTTTATTCTGGAATTATGTCTAGAATGTATGTGAAATTGGCTCTTTTATTGCACAAGGCTAAGATATAACTCATACACGAATTGTGAGTTTGTTTATAAACAAACTTTGTTCTCTAGTCTCCTAGAGACTAGAGTTGTTGTTAAACTTTTTAAACCATTGCATTATAATTTCTTTCTTAATAAAACAGCAAAAGTCCTCTCCCTTAGTAGTCAAGAAATGTCACAAGACCTAAGTAAATATTTAAAAAGGTGTCCGATGCCTATAGTAATATTTTCCAAATGTCTCTTTGATGTGGGTCCACAAACATGGCAGGTGTTCCTTTAGAAAATCTGTGAGAAGGAAGAAAAAAATGCAACATTCATGCTTGCACCAGGAATAATAAATTCTGTAACACCGTCAATTAAGCTTATCAAGATTCTTAAAATATTCGTTGATGAGTGCAGGGATACACAGACAGAGACAACCACTTGGAACTTACTAATACAGCTTGAAGATGGCACATTTTCTTAAACTTTTAGAAAAGCATAATGCTGGGCTTACCGTTGGAGAACACTTAGAATATTAGCAGGAAGCCTTTGTTCTGTGTTTCAAAAAAATGTTACTTGGCCAGGATTGCTCTCTAAATAAAGATGATTTCCAAAGGACATATGGTTCCAATTTCAAAGCCAAGATGATTGTCCTGGATATTTTATTTTGAAAAGAAATTCCATATGTCTAACCTGTAATAGAGAGTATAAATATAAATGTTTTTGTACACAGTTGCCACACTTCTTCATCTGTCTGTGTGTGTGTGTGCGTAAGTGTGTGTGTGTGTGTGTGTGTGTGTGTGTGTGTGTGTGCGCGTAAGTGAGCGTGTGTTGGTGTCTGCCATGGATTAGTAGGTACTCTACACAGTAGGTACATACAATGACCTACTCTTTGTGAAACTACTGCTTATGAGTTTTTAAAAATAAAAGGATACACTTCAGCCCTAATATTAAGGTAGAAATCAACATAAATCACAGATGCTTTATGATTACAACCCTATAATAGACAACGATAGAGCTCTGCAGAAAAAAAAAAAAACAGTGAAAAGAAATACGTAAAGATATTCCCGTTAGTTATTTGTGGATAGAGAAATCCGATGCCTTCTTAATTTCTTCTCACGGTTCTTAAAAGTTTTCTATAGTAATAAATTGATTACATTTTAAATGAAAAGGATTTTCTTTAATTAGAGGGAGTTTATTTCAGAAGTAACTTCCAGTTGATCAAGTTAGGGGCCTTTGTAAATTGATGTTATTCCCTTCATTTTTTCTAATCTAGTGGTAAAAAAAAAGATAATAAATATTGAATCATTAGCACCACCTAGAAAATTAGTACTTTAAATCAAGGCCTCTTAAAACTTACACCAAAAAGTCACTCCTGAAATACCACTTTCATTCATTCTTTTCAAATGTGACACTTGTCATTGGATATGACTAAGATTTAACAAATTGGCTCTAAAGAGCTCGTAACCAGTCTAAATGTGTTTTTTTTTTTTTCAATCAGGCTCGACTTACTTTTAAACTCATTCCTGTGATTAGATGCTTTCTGTAGAGCTTCGCCAGATGGAGGATTTTACGTTTGTATACCCTGCGGATAGGAATTTGAAACTGCCTTTTCGAAAAGCGATCTGCATAGTTTTAACCAACCCTAGTGGGGTAGACAGGTTTTCTTCAGTTATAAAGGACTTCATCCTTACCGTAATTGCCACCCATTCACCCTCTAAATCTTTGATAATATCCTATCCTGCATAAGACATATTTAGGTGAAATCAATAGGAGGAGGAAGAATTTTTTTTAACTATTTGAACTCCCCAAATTACTCTGTGTGTCAAACACGTAAGAACACAGTCGGAGTGTATTTGCAAAGCTCCCATACAGGCTGTTCCTCTTCGGTTTTACCACAGCGTATTCTTTGTTTCCTCTCTGTCAGTGCATTTTCACAATGTTTTGGATTTAGTTATATTAAAAATATCTACGTATTGTAGAGGAAGGAGTGGGAATGAGAGAATGCAGATTTTAGTCCCAGATGTGCTGCAGAATTGGAGTCATCTTGAACAAGAAACTTTTAACTCCCTGTGCTTAAATCTTACATTATCTCTAAAAACAGAATATCAACCAGATGTTATTGATTTTTTCACAATAAAATAAATACTGTCTTTCACATTACAATTTTTTTTTAAATTTTTTAAACGGTTATTCATTTTTGAGAGGCACAGAGTGGCAGAGTGCAAGTGGGGGAGGGGCAGAGAGAGAAGGAGACACAGAATCCAAACCAGGCTCCAGGCCCGAACTGTCAGCCCAGAGCCTGACACCAGGCTTGAACCCATAAACCATGAGGTCATGACCAGATCGGAAGTCAGACAGTCAATTGACTAAGCCACCCAGGCACCCCTTTACTTTAGAATCTTAAACCCATCTCGCATAGGGAGTTTCCCTTGGCAATGACTGAGACGTTCTATGGGAAGGTGGGAAACTCTACCATTTAAAGAACAATGGCAGAAATCATATTTGAACACTGATCTCCACTATGGGGATTATTATTATTTATTTATTTTTAAATTTACATCCAATTAGCATCTAGTGCAACAATGATTTCAGGAGTAGATCCCTTAGTGCCCCTGACCCATTTAGCCCATCCCCCCTCTCACAACCCCTCCAGTAACCCTCAGTTTGTTGTCCATATTTATGAGTCTCTTTTGTTTCGTCCCTCTCCCTGTTTTTATAGTATTTTTGTTTCCCTTCCCTTACGTTCATCTGTTTTGTTTCTTAAAGTCCTCATAGGAGTGAAGTCATAGGATTTTTGTCTTTCTCTGACTGACTCATTTCACTTAGCATAATACCCTCCAGTTCCATCCATGTAGTTGCAAATGGCAAGATTTCATTGTTTTTGATGCCAAGTAATATTCCATTGTGTGTGTGTGTGTGTGTATATATATATATACACACATATATATATATATGCCATATATATATATACATACATACATATATATATATATACATACATATATATATATATATATGCCACGTCTTCTTTGTCCATCCATCGGTGGACATTTGGGCTCTTTCCATACTTTGGCTATTGTTGATAGTGCTGTTATAAACATGGGGGTGCATGTGTCCCTTCGAAACAGCACACCTGTATCCCTTGGATAAATGCCTAGTAGTGCAATTGCTGGGTCGTAGGGTAGTTCTATTTTTAGTTTTTTGAGGAACCTCCATACTGTTTTCCAGAGTGGCTGCACCAGCTTGCATTCCCACCAACAATGCAAAAGAGATCCTCTTTCTCCGCATCCTCACCAACATCTGTTGTTGCCTGAGTTGTTCATGTGAGCCATTCTGACAAGTGTGAGGTGGTATCTCATTGTGGTTTTGATGTGTATTTCCCAGATGATGAGTGATGTTGAGCATTTTTTCATGTGTCGATTGGCCATCTGGATGTCTTCTTTGGAGAAGTGTCTATTCATGTCTTTGGCCCATTTCTTCACTGGATTATTTGTTTTTTGGGTGTTGAGTTTGATAAGTTCTTTGTAGATTTTGGATACCAACCCTTTATCTGATCTGTCATTTGCAAATATCTTCTCCCATTTTGTCAGTTGCCTTTTAGTTTTGCTGATTGTTTCCTTCTCTGTGCAGAAGCTTTTTATTTTGATGAGGTCCCAGTAGCTGATTTTTGCTTTTGTTTCCCTTGCCTCTGGAGATGTGTTAAGAAGTTGCAACGGCCAAGATCAAGGAGGTTTTTGCCTGCTTTCTCCTCAAGGATTTTGATGGCTTCCTGTCTTACATTGAGGTCTTTCATCCATTATGAGTTTATTTTTGTGTATGGTGTAAGAAAGCGGTCCAGATTCATTCTTCTGCATGACGCTGTCCAGTTTTCCCAGCACCACTTGCTGAAAAGACGGTCTTTATTCCATGGGATATTCTTTCCTGCTTTGTCAAAGATGAGTTGGCCATACGTTTGTGGGTCCATTTCTGGGTTCTCTATTCTGTCCCATTGATCTGAGTGTCTGTTCTTGTGCCAGTACCATACTGTCTTGATGATGACAGCTTTGTAGTATAGCTTGAAGTCTGGGATTGTGATGCCTCCTGCTTTGGTTTTCTTTTTCAAGATCGCTTTGGCTATTTGAGGTCTTTTCTGATTCCATACAAATTTGAGGATTGTTTGTTCTAGCTCTGTGAAGAATGCTGGGGTTATTTTGATAGGGATTGCATTGAATATGTAGATTTCTTTCGGTAGTATCAACATTTTAGCAATATTTGTTCTTCCTATCCAGGAGCATGGAATCTTTTTCCATTTTTAGTGTGTCTTTTTCAATTTCTTTCATAAGCTTTCTATAGTTTTCAGCATATAGATTTATCACCTCTTTGGTTAGATATATTCCTAGTTATTTTATGGGTTTTTTTGTGCAACTGTAAATGGGATTGATTCCTTGATTTCTCTTTCTGTCACTTCATTGTTGGTGCATAGGAATGCAACCGATTTCTGTGCGTTGATTTTATATCCTGCAACTTTGCTGAATTCATGGATCAATTCTAGCAGTTTTTTGGTGGAATCTTTTGGGTTTTCCATATAGAGTATCATGTCATCTGCAAAAGTGAAAGTTTGACCTCCTCCTGGACAATTTGGATGCCTTTTATTTCTTTGTGTTGTCTGATTGCAGAGCCTAAGACTTCCAATACTATGTTGAATAACAGCGGTGAGAGTGAATATTCCCTGTCTCGTTCCTGACCTTAGGGGAAAAGCTCTCAGGTTTTCCCCATTGAGGATGATATTAGCGTTGGGTCGTTCATATATGGCTTTTATGATCTCAAGGTATGCTCCTTCTATCCCTATTTTCTTGAGGGTTTTATCAAGAAAGGATGCTATATTTTGTCACATGCTTTCTCTGCATCTTTCGAGAGGATTCTATGGTTCTTGTCCTTTCTTTTATTGATGCGATGAGTCACGTTAATTGTTTTGCAGATATTGAACCAGCCCCGCAGGGGATTATTATTTATCATTTATTTTATCACTAATTATATGTCTTTGGAAAGTTGTATAAGGACCATCGCCTTTGGCAGCCTCCATTCATTTGACATTCATTAATGCAGTTCACCTCAGAAAACTTGATGCTCTGTGGTTCTTGATTCCTTAGTCTTCTGTCTCTTCCTTTTGGTCCCTTTTTGTATTAGAAATACTTCATGTTTTAGCTCAGCATTCCACTTACCCTGCCCCCCAGATGAGATCATTACCCACAGGACTGATGTCGTACCCGCCCTGTCTCCTTTTGGCCAGCCTCCAAGGAAGAGTCAAGTCTCTCTTTACACATTTTTCATAAAAACAAAAACAAAAACCAGTGTGTGTCAAAGTGGTTAAGCAATGTTTAACTTTAAATCAACAAATAACCCTATGTTTCAGGACCTGACCAGGCATATTTTATTATTTGATACTCACACGAAGCTTTTTCTGTGCACTGAGATTCTAGAGGTTTAAAATTAAAATGTAATTCCTTACAGCTCTTTGCCATTCTCCATGCGTAGGCTAGACGTCGCTGGGGCTTTTATGGTTGTCGTGAAGGCACAGTGATTTGGCCGGAAGCCGCAGTGTAGGTCTTGAGGGTATGAGGGGGAATGGTGGCCTCCTTCCCTACCAGCCTTCATGCTGCTGGGCTGTACGACTTCAGGTCAGTTTCATAACCTCTCATGCCTTTGGATGCTCATCTATGCAGTGGAGGTAATCCTGACTCACAGGGTTGCTGTAACGATTAAAGTGTGTGTTACTACATGTAAAATGCATGCAATGGTAGCCAGCATATAAGCACCATGTAAGTGAGGGCCCTGATTATTATGTGAGCACTTTGAATATAGATTTTCCTTTTGTTCCTCTGTTCAGTTCACTGCTTGCCAGAAGGTAGTGCACATAAGAGTTCTGGTATCTGGTTGCATTCGGTAATTTTCAAGGGTAATTCTTGTGTGTGTGTGTATGTGTATGTGTGTGTGTGTGTTTTCCTTTTGTGCTGGCCCAGTAATATTTTATGTTGTAGACCTATAATAGATGGGACTTCATTATATAAAGTCTGAACACAGTTCTATGTCCATGTAGGCTATGGGATAGATTGGGTTTGCCCAGGTGTATGACCCTTCCTGGTTGATCCTAAAGTCAGTATCTTCATCTGTCCAAAACGAGTTGACTCTCCTATCATTCTCCTCTGGCGTGTGCCTGTCTTCTGCATATGTATTTTGCCTTTGAAGATTAGTTTACAGTTTTGTCACGTGGAGATAATAATGTTTGTCTTTTACAATGTGTTGTAGACCTGGAATCAATACATGTTCATGATAATTAAAAGAAGAGTGCCCACAGTAGGCATGCAGTAGGCATTCCATAATTGGTAGATCTTGTCATGATCCCTAGTAAAGTTGACCCACTTTGTGACCTATGTCCTTTTGTGTGTCACAGATTTTATTCCAGCCGTTCTTTGAATATCTCCTTTCACCAGGTCCAGTTCTAGGTGTTGGGAACCACAGAGGTAAACACGATGGAATAGGTCACCGTTGTCAGAGACACTATCATCATCTGATATGTTTCTTAATGACTTATCTGGTTTAAATGTTTGACTTCATTTTTAGTTAGATCCTTTTAGATTGTTTCAATGTATCATTGACGAGGTAGTCATTGTTAGGACTCTGCAGAGCATTTATCCTGATGACTGTGTTTTTCCTTACAGCTCTTTCAAGCATTTGATTGGAGGACTGGATGACGTGTCTAATAAAGCCTATGAGGACGCAGAAGCTAAAGCAAAGTAAGTGATATTTTTTTATTCCTTTGACTTTAGTCTTGATTTTTCAAAGTTGATTTTGAATAAATAGAAGATTAACTGTTTTGTCGGACGTCACAAATCCCAGCACTCTGACAGAAGAAATCACTTGCTTCAGAGGGGGGAACTAGCAAATTTCAAGGTAGTTACTACATAGGATGCTTCCTCAGTAAGTCTCTTCTTAAACATGAAATCTTAATTTGGGGAGCAAGATCATCTCCACAAGGGAAAAATGGTAAGTTTAAAACCCCCTATAAATAATTGAATGCAAACATTATTTCTCCCACTGAAAATACTTGATGGATGAATGGCGGCCACAGTGCGCAACAGTTGTTTGTGAAACTGTAGGGGAAATAACAAAGCTGAAGTATTTCCCGTTGCAAATACCCTGTTGCTCTGTTGCTTTCTCTTGAACTGCCGAGGCACTAAGTTACCAGAATGATCGGAGATAGTGCATATCCCATTAATTATCCTTTTTGTATCTACTGACATAAATCCAATTGTATCCGCTTTAAACCTTTAACTTTTTTGAGTGAGATCTTGCCATTTGCAGCTACCTGGATGGAACTGGAGGGTATTATGCTAAGTGAAATGAGTCAGTCAGAGAAAGACAAAAATCCTATGACCTCACTTCTATGACGACTTTAAGAGACAAAACAGATGAACATAAGGGAAGGGAAACAAAAATAGTATAAAAACGGGGAGGGGGACAAAACAGAAGAGACTCATAAATATGGAGAACAAACCGAGGGTTGCTGGAGGGGTTGTGGGGAGGGGGGGATGAGCTAAATGGGGAAGGGGCGCTAAGGGATCTACTCCTGAAATTGTTACACTAGATGCTGATTTGGATGTAAATTTTTAAAAATTAAAATGAAAATTAAAAAAACCCTTAACTTGTTTGACAAAGATTTGAAATTATTTGAGATTGGCTTTTTCTGACAAAAAAAAACTAGGTTTCTTTTACAAAATGGGAATCTTTATAAGTCTCCCCTCTTCTGCCCCCCCCCCCAAACTAATTCAAGTGAAAGCAATTTAGTAGTGATATCACACAGGACACCTGAAGGATTAAACTGGCAAAAATTTATCAGTAAAGAGATAGTTCAGGGGCAGAATTTGGTTGGTTTTGTAGTAACCTCAAAAGCCAAAAAAAAAAAAAAAAAATTTAATTGCTTTTGCCTTGAGAATCTAGGAAGATTAAAACTTTGGTCTAGAATGAAAAAAAAAATAAGTACTGTAATTCATTTTGACTGATAAAATTCTATTATCTTCAAAGCTGTCAATATATTCACAATTTCTTCCCCATATGGTTGCTTCTGTTTCCTCCGCTCTTTGGAGGGACACAGACACACACATCCGGAGGTCAAATGGCAGCCGGGCCTTTGCCAAGATTTGCTCAGGAATCGCACTAGGCAGTTTTTTTTTTTTGTTTGTTTGTTTTTTTTTTAATTTTTTTTTTCAACATTTATTTTTTATTTTTGGGACAGAGAGAGACAGAGCATGAACGGGGGAGGGGCAGAGAGAGAGGGAGACACAGAATCGGAAACAGGCTCCAGGCTCTGAGCCATCAGCCCAGAGCCCGACGCGGGGCTCGAACTCACGGACCGCGAGATCGTGACCTGGCTGAAGTCGGACGCCCAACCGACTGCGCCACCCAGGCGCCCCTCGCACTAGGCAGTTTTAACGCCAAACTGCACAGTCATCGGATTGCCTGTACTGTGGGTGGTACATATTAATTTTCTGGGGTTTTTTCCTACACTCAGTCAAAATACATATTAATGCTAAGTTTAGCTTCTGGTATTAGCACTAATCCTACTGAGATGGCAGAGGGGGCCATTTAAGCTACCCTATCAGTTTTAAAAGTTATAAAATTCCCTTGTTATTATTGGACTTTATCCTTAGAGGAACATTTGCTATATAAAAATTCATCTTTATAATTTATGTTAGCATATTTTTCTTGAGTATATATAGTCGATTAAGATTACCATGGGTCATTCCATATAAATATGTGTCGTATAATACACCTTTTGTATATATATAATGGCTGGTAATCTTGAAAATTTATCTAAAATCTACATGAGCAACTGTGTACGTATTTTTGCAGTTACTAGAAAAAGTCAGACCTCTTTTATTTTATTTTTTTAATGTATATTTATTTTTGAGAGGGGGGGCAGACTGCAAGTGGGGGAGGGCAGAGAGAGAGGGAGACACAGAATCCGAAGTAGGCTCCCGGCTCTGAGCTGTCAGCACAGAGCCCAACACAAGGCTCAAACTCACAAACCGCGAGATCGTAACCAGAGCTGAAGCTGGACGTTTAACCGACTGAGCCACCTAGGCGCCCCATACCTCTTTTGAACTAAAGCATTCTATGGTCTATTTCTGTTTCGGCTAAATGTTAGATTCTTTAATGAAAGTTTTTGCGTAAGTCCTGTTGACCCAAAGTTGAGTCTGGTCACAGACTTGAAATGGGTCAGTGATGGGAAAGCGCCTTGACTTAGCTGTATCCTTCCCAGCGTCCTCCTGGCTCTATAAAGATGACTGTGTTTGCATCTCATGAACTCTGGGCATCTGTGAGGTCATTCACACGTGCTTCAACCAAAGACAACAGGGAAAACAAATACGGCAACGTTCAGATCTGACAATTACAGGCCAGGAAGGGTGACCATACTTCTCACTGGAACAGATTCTGTGTGAAGAGTACCCTGAACGTGGGGCCACAGCCTCAGGCTTTGCTTCCCCCCTTTGTCGTTTCCAACCACCTGGTCTTGGTCCAGTTACACTGCCTCTTGATGGCCTCATCTTACTTTTGAAATGGTGTTTCTGTGAGTTAATTGATAGGAGTATGTAGAAGTGCCTTGTGAATGATAAAGGGCTGTAAAGGGAATGTTACTGTTGGTGGAATTAATCACTGGAAGCATATCCTAGTGCTTTTGATAAATGGCTTGATTTATAGATAATTATTGCATATTGATTACATAAAACTAACTTTACCTGGCCAGGAACTCTTTACTCGTATGTGGACAAACTGCTCTCACTTCGGTAGAATGTCATGAAATTTCACCTAGCCTGGAAAATATCCGTAAATACCATTTTGATAAAAATAGCAACATTTAGGGGCGCCTGGGTGGCTCAGTTGGTTAAACGTCCAGCTTCGGCTCGGGTGATGATCTCACAGTCCGTGAGCTTCAGCCCCGCGTTGGGCTCCGTGCTGACAGCTCAGAGCCTGGAGCCTGCTTGGGATTCTGTGTCTCCCTCTCTCACTCTGCCCTTCCCCTGCTCATGGTCTTGCTCTGTGTCTCTCTCAAGAATAAATAAACGTTAAAAAAAATAAATAAAAAATAGCAACATTTGGCTAAAAGAAAGTTCAATTATGATTGAAGAACAAAGAGGAACAGCAAATGACTAGTTGCATCTAAGTGGCTCAAAATATTACTTGAACCATAAATTTGATAGACTATAAATTAGTTATTATACTTGAATATAAGTTCACTAGGAGAGGTTAAAGTTTTCTAGTTCAATTAATACTAAATCCAAATGAATGCATAACCCACGTTCCTTAATATTATTTGAAAAATGGGAAAAAATCAATAATATCTGAAGATTTCTGAGGTTGAAAGTATCATTTTAACTAGGTGTCCTCTCTCTCGGAGGTAAACTGTGAATTATTCCCAAGGCAGAGCTTTTTAGTTGAACTAACAAGTTTAAATGTCTATCTGTGTTAACACTGTTGTCTCTTTATTCAATTTCTTCCCCTTAAGTGTATTGTGCCTTCATCTCATATTTAAGGAGCTTCTAAGGTTTGCCACTTCAGGGACTAGGTGCACGCTCTAATTGGTCTCAATTCCCTGGATCATTCTTGTAATGCCTCTAAATTTCTATATAGATCACAAAATCTGTACCGTTGAGAACCAAGGTGTTGATTGGCTCTGCCGTGTGAGTCTCCGTGATTTTGCCGAATTCACCGAAGATGAGGGTAGTATTTCTTAAAATCCGACTGAAATGATCACAGTATTTATCCCTGTGAACTTACTGTTGGTATTGTCTCATCGACTATGACTATTTGGGTAAAAGGAGGAAAAAAAAAAAAAAAGGCCTGACTATAAAGATAGATGCAGTTGAGATGTTTAGAACTTAATTAGCTGTTAGCATAATCAGGCTTCAGTGGCGGACTCCTACACAAAATGTACAAACCATCCTTTTCAGAAACACTCCTCTCATCCGGTGTGGGTGGCTGGTCCAGAAAGGTTGGCTTGAGAGCAGTGTTCTCGTGAAATGGTTCTTCGAACTTTCCTGCTGCTGGATATATGCCTTCAGCCCCTCTCACCACATAAATTACCGACAAAGAAAATTATTCTTGACAGAATCTTTACCTTTATGGCATGTTTAAGCTTTTCTTGATTGCTGCTAATTATCCACTAAGGGCTTCTCTTTCTAAAATATGAAGTTGTAATCACATAGACATTAGAAGAGACAACAGCAGATCAAAGTTAAGCATCATTAAGGCTTATTTAGAGCGGAAAGTAGCATTCGTGATGAAAGGTATGCGTTATTTCCCTGTGAGAATACATATTCGTTTAATAAACACTTCGAAATTCACTTAATGATGACTCAGGCACTGTGTTTCACAATGTGCAGACTAAGTAGGAAGCCTATTTTCTAATACTAAGGATCTTGCTGCTCTGACAGCTCGAAGAATGTAGATTCGTAAATGCGTTTATTTATGATCTAAGTTGAGGCTTCTCAGTTTCGTTCTCCGTGAGGGACTCTTTCTCATGGTGAAATTTATACAAAGCTACAAATGAGTGTCCAGTCATGTGTTTTAATCTACAACATCCCTTGATACGAATATAGATTCGAAGGCCCTGCGATGAGTCCGCAGCTCCTCACGTACCTGCCTTTGCTGTGTTCATTCACTTTGTCATATGCACGCATTTTATTCAACACTTTCTGGGTTCCTACAAAATGCTGCATATACAGCGGTGAATACAACAGGCATGCTCCTTGCCTTCATGATGCGTGTGGTGCCATGAGGGAGAGAGACACACATTAATGGTTCTGGGAGAGCTTCCCAGAGGAGGTGACATTTTATCTAGATTTGAGCTGAATTCTAATGAATTAGCTGGTTAGGCAATAATTAGTATTCGCTGGGCAAGTAAATGCAGAGGGCATTGCAGCTAGACAAATAGCATCTGCAAACCTTCTAGGTGGGTATGCACAGAATGCATATTCAAGGAACCAAAGTGCAATCAGGCTGGGACCGAGAAAGTCTAAGATCGGGTGTTAAGGATTTAGGAAAATCACTCCAGGCTTGTAAGTTACCAGAAGAGATGAGTTGGGTGACCTGCTAATTGAACATCCTTTCCTCTGGGGTTGGAAGACTGTGAAGTGAAAGCAGAGAGAACCAGCAGAGTATTTTGCAGGGAAAAGCTGATTGTGGACAGGACTTGAATGAGGGCTGGGTGAATAGAGAAAAGCATTTGAGAGATAGTCAGATGGCAAAGCCAGGAGGTCTCTGCACGGATGTAGATGTTGGTGCTCAAGGGGAGCAAGGTCAGGCCAGCACAAGGATTTGGCGTCTTGGAGGTCAGAGGAAGACGGGGGCGTTCGCTAAGGCAGAAAGGTTGAATGGTGGCCAGGTTTGGGCAGGGGGGCGGGGGGGCAGTGCTAGTGAATTGATTTTTGTTCAGGTTATAGATGAGCTGCCCTTGAGACCGGTTGGGCAGGCCTGGAGCTCGGGGGAGAGGTTGGTACTCACTTGGAAATTATGAGCTTTTACGTGGTAGGTGAAATTAAAGATGTGCCTGAGGCAGAAAGTAGGGAATTAGAGCATCATGGTACTGAGGGCTGATTCTTGAGGAACTTTAGCATTTAAAAATCAGGGAAAGGAGAAGGATCTCTCTGTCTCTCTGTCTCTGTCTCACACACACACACACACACACACACACACACACACACACACACAGAAAAGGAGAGCTCAGAAGCAAAGCCAGATGCATCACAGAAGCCAAGAACAGAGTGTGTTTCAAGATAGGGGGAGGAGACAATGACATTGCACGCTGCTGAGAGTTCTAGTGTGTCAGTTAACAAATGCCCACTGGATTTATCAAACCACTGGTTCACTTTAGGGTTAGCTCAGGGCTGAGTCCCCTCACATGGGCTCAAGATGAAATTGATGTGAAAAAATAAGAGTCAATGAGCTTCTATGAAAGTATAAGAAATTTCAGGTAAAATAGTCAGAGATATGTAGGGATCTTCAATATTGGGAGAGAAAGGAACATGTTAAATCCAGGAGAGACAGAGTAGAAAAGTCTGGGCAAGTTGGTCTCAGGTCCTTGTAACCCTCACAGACAAAAGCAGACTTTGTGATGTGATTTCCTACTTAAGAAGGTTTTTAGTTTTCTTTTTTCATTAGGTAATATTCCTTTAGATTTAAATGCTAATCCGCACCCTGCCTCTGTCTCTGTAAAACTGTAAAATTCTCCCAAGAGGGAGGGAGGGAGGAATGAATGAATGAATGAATGAAGGAATAAAAATTGAATTCCCCCAAGAGGAATCAATATATTTTTTTCCTCCTATCTTAGCATAAATATGTACTTAAGTTCCTTTTTCCTCCAGAGATAAGCTGATCCTCCCTCTGGGCACACAGAGGAAAGAGGGACCAACCTTGGGCAAGGAGCCTCTAAATGACCAAAGACTTAAAGGCACCATTGGAACCGCCATCTAGTCCTGCCTTACTCCCCTCACTATGCACCACTGTCCACTTCTTTCCCACCTTGTCCTGGAAAAAGGACTTCCAAAACAGATTCACCTAGAAAGAAACAAAAGCAAACAAGAAAGCTGAAACTATAGAAAGGAGCCAGGAACGAGGAGAGTGTGCAAAGCAGGATCCTATCATCAGTGCACGAGAAAAAAAAGTGGTGCCCCAAAAACAGAGGCACCAGGACTGCCTCTGACTTACTGCCACGAAACAGTGAAATCCCACAGTCTCTTCCTCTGGATGAGACCAAGTATTGCCTGCATAGGGTCCACTTGTTTGGCCTTTAGGCTTCAGTCCAAATAAAACTTTTACTCCTGCTTCCATGATTAGTCCTCCTTGATTTAAAGCCCCCCTTCTGTTTACAAGTTCATCTGCAAAGGAACGTTTTAGTCAGTCCGGTATTTTCAGAATTGCATTTGGTGCCAAGCCTTGTCGTTGGACACAACGTGACGGCAGTCAAAATGTTCTCTCGTTTCATTAGCAGAGACGACCCTTTAGCGCTCACTCTGCTGTCACGGGCAGGTGCTCTGTGCTCTCTGGCATGTTCCTCGAGCCTTTGAATGTTCACTCATCAAATGTGTCTCCAAACAACGAAGCTGTGGAAATCAGAACACAGGCCTGCATTATTTGTAATCTATTCCCGAACGCCCCAGGGTTGGCTAGCATCTCACAAACATGAGATTCTCAATGCACAATCCAATACATATGGGTTGTTCTTCTGAACACCCTGACTTTAAAAATTTGGCCTTTCTTACTGGTGTTTGTCTGCCAGGCATTTGAGGGTAAAGACCTTAGTATTCCCGCAATCTTATCAACAGTTTACTTAAGCTAACGCGGTCGAGATGTAAGCAATTCTCAGGGAAATGAGCCTGGAAAATTGTGTCTCCCCCTATGGAAAGAATGCAAGGGAGCGAAATCCTATTCCAAAATGGAGACTCGGCACCAATTAAGTGGAAAGAACAGTGAATGGCATTCTGAAATAGCCCTCAAACCAGAACCAGAACTTGCTGACCACTTCCAGGGTTGGGTACCCAGAAGACAGTCCTATCCTCTGGGCAATAAAAATTGTCTTCCGTTTTATTACAGGGCAAACGCAGAGGAGACTGAGAAATTTGCAGTGGTTGGCCCTCTAATAAGCCGGCTCTCCTCTGTGCAAGAGCCGCTTGGTTTTCAAATTCCCGTACGTGCAGTCAGGGCGAGAGGAGGTAGGGAACCGTTGCCGGGGCCAGCGGTGCTAACAGATTAAAACTTCCCTGTGGGTTGTAACTACAGAGCGTCCAAGTCTGTGTCTCTTTCAGGTGCAGGGATACTGAATCAGTCGCTCTGTTAGAAAATGATTTTCAGGATAAAACTGCTTGGCCTTGGGTAGGGGTATTTTTTTTTTCTGTTCATTAAAAATGTGAAACTCTCAAAGGCCGTTTGTTAATTTCTTCTCTGCAACGTTTATCTTTCAGACTCCCTAGGTAGCAAGACTTTATAAAGGTGAATCCCAGGATGTCCTGGCAGGCAACCTTTTGTAATTGACAGAGCAGAGGACTAATGATAATTAAAAATTCTAGTGCTGTTGACAAACCATTTGATTACAGGCTGTTTTCTTGTTCTGGAAAGAAAGGGTGTTTCCTTTCCACCATTGACATGTTAGACAATAACAACCGGAAATTACTTTCAACACATCAAGGGCTCTATACATTGTAAGGATGATTTGTAAGGATGATTGCCATGTGGCAATGAGGTCTGCGTTTCCAGAGCCCAAGATAGAAAAGAGTCTTCTTGACAGGCTGACGTCCTTCCTAGAGCCCATTTGTGATAAAGTACTTTTTATTTTATTTTTTTAACTATTTTTTTTTAATGTTTATTTATTTTTGAGAGACAGAGCACGAGCAGGAAGGGGCAGAGAGAGAGAGGGAGACAGAATTAGAAGCAGGCTCCAGGCTCTGAGCTGTCAGCACAGAGCCCGGTGCGGGGCTCGAACTCACAAACCTGAGATCATGACCTGAGCCAAAGTCGGCGCTTAACCGACTGAGCCACCCAGGCTCCCCACGTACTTTTTAAAGAGCAAAAAATAGGAATACCTAGTATATCCCTTGTGTTCTCAGCAGGTTCAGCTGAAAAATAATAATCTTTGACTAAAATACCTTTTCTTTGTCCATGCAAGCTGTTTCTCTCACTAGAGATAGCATATGGCCTAATTCGAACACTGCCATACATAGAAGGCTGAGCCATTCTAGGGAGAAAACCTTGAACCTAGGGAGCTGGAGGCTGATACTCATAGCTGGGAGGGAGGCCATGGGCACATGGCAGGAGGCAAGGAGGCGATCGCTTTGGAGATGGGAGTTGCCGCCTTAGTCTCAGCATCTATGAGCGCTTCTCCGTTTGACCTTGAGCACAGGGTCTAGCACCTAGCGCTTGCCTCTCTGGACCTGTTTCCCAATCTGTAGAAATGATATTCCTTGTGATAAATCCTTTCTAATGTAGATGCTTAGAATGGGGAAGTTAACAAGCCATGCTTTTAGACGCATAACTCCCTTCCACGGAAACAATACTTTCGACGTGTGTTGTTTTCTAAATTTATCGTGAAGACATCTTTGTAGTTGTCAGTAGCAAGCAGGCTCCTAAAGATCATGGAATAATTTGTGGGTCTGTATTTTAACGAAAGTCACTAAAGCTACATTTCTTTCCTCTTAGGAACTGAATTGAACGCATTGCCGTTAGTGCATGCTTTATTCAAAATATTTAAATCAAAAATTATGCAGTTTTGCTTGAAGAACACTTCGATAACTCATAGTAGCTAAATAAATGAGCTTTTAGAAACAGCAGTTTTCATTTTCATCATTATACATACAATCTTCTCTTGCCAATCTGACATTTAGATATGATAATAAGCCAGACTCTCTCTCAATAAAATGCCATTTGAAAATTATAGAGTTCCTTGGAAACGGGAAATGTTATACCAATACTTTGCCCATGAATCCCTGTAGAAAAAAAAATGATTTTTAAATAATGAATTAAAATGGCAGCGTAAATTGTTTCAATACACCGAGCACAGTGCATGGTGTGAGTTTATGTCTCTAAATTGTTATTTGAGGAAGATGAGATATCACAGAAGTGAAATATGGCTGATGTTCACAGCCATTTGGGTGTATCACGCTATTTCCCTGCAATGCATAAATTGCAAACATTAGTCAACTTTATAAACTGTATTAATTACTTCAGGCAGCCAGCTTCTACCCTACTATATCAGATATGTATGGATATAAAAAACAAAAGCTGTTACTCTAATATTCAGAAGCGGTTCAAACATTTTAGACAGTGTAGATAAATTACTGATTGAACATATTGAATAATAATGATCCTAATATCCTTGAAAAGGAAATAAAGCAGGTTCCTAAAATGATGAATTTAAGATTACACTCTCGGGACACCTGGGTGGCTCAATCGGTTAAGCGTCTCTCAGTTTGAGCTCAGATCATGATCTCACAGTTCATGGGATCGAGCCCCCCTCGGGCTCTGCGCTGACAGCTCAGAGCCTGGAGCCTGCTTCAGATTCTGTGTCTCCCTCTCTGTGCCCTTCCCCTGCTTATGTTTTCTTTCTTTTTCTTTCTTTCCTTCCTTTCTTTCTTTCTCTCTCTCTCTCTCTCTCTCTCTCTCAAAAATAACCAAACATTAAATTGTTTTTAATTTATACATTCTGAATTTCCCTCTGACATCAGCATTCATCTATAGTCACCACCTTGTAATTTTAATAGTGTCGTAAGCATTATGCCTAAATCGGTTTTATTCATAAGCTTCTTTTTCCGCTATTTTTCTAATCTTGGAAATATTACACAGCTATGCATATAAACAGGAGTTGTTCAGCCTTGGCACTATTGACATTTTGGGCTGGATAATCCTTGGCTGTGAGTGGCTGTCTTGTGCATCATGGGATGCTTATCAGCATCCCTGGTCTCTACCCTCTTCTGAGATCTTTACTCACAACACTTCTGATACATGAGTGGGGTTTTTCCACACCAACATCCAGCCCTTCTACCCTCTGGATTCTAACTACATATCCTACAGTTCCAGTCAGTTCTGAGGTGCTCAGTCCCACAAGACTGCCCCCCTCTTCAGACACCACTCACAGTGTCCCACATGCCTCTGACCATCTGGTTATAATTCAGGGGTTCCCATGACCCCTTCTTCAGGTTGTACAATGGCCCACAGAACTGGGGAATATCATTTCCTTACCATTACCAGTTTATTGTCAGCCTACAGCTCAGGAACAGACAAAATGAAGACTGGTATGGGTGGATGGGCACAGAACTTCCATGCCGTTTCTGAGCACCTCACTCTCCTAGCAACTTGATATGATCACTGACCCCGAAGCTCTCCTCACCCCACTGTTCAGGGGTTTTAATGGAGATTCATTATGTAAGCAGAATTGATCAAATCATTGGCCATTGGCGACTGAAGTCAACCTCAGCCCCTCACCCCTCTCCAGTTGGGAGGGTGGAACTTAAGTTTCCAGCCCTTCCTTGTGCTTTCTCTTTCTGCTGGTCAGCCACCCTGAAAGCTATCCAGGGGCCCCGCCCACCAGTCATCTCCGTAGCATACCAAAGACACAGCTACCAGCTATCACTCTAAAGGGCCCAAGGGCTTGAGGGGCTTTGTGCCAAAAGCCAAGGACAAGGACCAAATATATATTTCGATTACATCACACCACTAGAAGCCAATAGCATATCCCCCACCCACCCCTCAAGTCATGACAATCAAAAATGTTTCTAGAAATTGCCAAATTGCGGGGCCTGGGTGGCTCAGTCAGTTGAGTGTCTGACTCTTGATTTGGGCTCAGGTCATGATCCTTGGGTCCTGGCTGGAATCTAGTCCCACATCTGGCTCTGTGCAAAGCATGGATCCTGCTTGGGATTCTCTCGTGCTCTCACTCTCTCCCTTCCCCCCTCCCTCCCTCCCTCCCTCTTTCTCCCCCATCCCCCCCTCCTCCCCACCGCCTTTCTCCCCCACTCTCTCTCTCTCTCTCTTCCTCTAAAATTGAAAAAAAAATGGCAAATATTTGCGAGAGGGAGAGAGGAGAGGACAAACTCTCCCCTGGTTCAGAACCATTGCTATAAATAGAAAACAAATAGATATGACAATTATTTGAAAAGGCAGTAAAATTATGTTTTTCTGGGTATAGGCTTTTTTCAAATGTTGAAAATGAGCCTTACTTTCCTATAGTTTTGCTTCCAGGAAAAAAACTTAGGAGCAACAAAAATTGCCAGCAGATAAGACTTTTGCTCCACAGGTTTGCAAAACTGTGATTAATTCAAATGCTAGAATGCAACCAAACTATACAAAATAATTTATCCACATTCAATTAAGGTTTCTAGGTTTCTCCCTCATACTCAATATTTTTTTAAAAATTCTCCTTCAAAGAAGCAGGATTTTAAGCTTTATGGGACACTTAACTCACTAGGAAAATCTGGCTTACCAGGGTGCTAAAACTTTGCTATTAGATGTTTTTTCTGTTTTTGTTTTAAGATGTTAGATTTTTCTTTTATTGTCTTGAGATGTTAGAGTTCGTGGGTTTTTTACAGCTGGAAAATTCTGTGTCCTTTTGTGCTGCACATTGTTGATTGACGTTTTTCACATTAGATTCTGAGCCCCTGCAATACTCTCAAATGTAATTACTTTGTGTACAATACGACGAGCATTCTTTCTCGTCATCAAGCCCCTGGGGTGATGACAGTCAAACATGACATTGCATTAAGACAGAAAACACAGGAACAGGTTTTAGGTAAAAGAAACATCGGTAATAGAAGTCTGGTGTTACATCGGTGATAGGACACAGGTGCGTTTTGCTACACCGAATGCCGCATAAAAGAGGGTGAAGGGGCTCCGGGCAGTCAGGGACGTGCGTTTGGGGACCAGGGGTCACAAATTTGACAGTCTCTTCAAATAGGGGCATTTTTACATTACAAGCTCTGTCAACATGGTTTCGTTAACTCTGAGACAGAAAGGGCACGACATTCTTTAAATTCCCCTTTTGCGGTAATCACCAGCAATGGATTCTGCCAACACAGTGAGGCCCGCTGGCATGATTACTATTCCTCATGTGCCTCGGGGAGCCAAAGGCCAGAGGGGCTGACTCCCTGCTGACTGAGGAAAGAGCCAGAAGCAATCAGAGAGAGCTGGCCACATCGCTCCATGAGGGATGTCATCTGGGCATCCTTAGACAGAAAGTGGACATGTGAAATGCAGCCGATGTTGGGATTTCTGTGCCAGACAGGAAAGCCAGCAAGGATTGGGAATACAGATGATCTGGGATTGTTGCCAAATGACCCAAAGGCGAATAATGATTAAAATAGTATGGGGGGTGGTGCGGGGATTGGTGCTCCAGGGTGGCTCAGTTGGTCGAGCGTCGGACTCTTGATTTCAGCTCAGGTCATGATCTCACAGTTGGTGTGTTCGAGCCCCTGTCAGGCTCTGTGCTGACAGCCTGGAGCCTGCTTGGGATTTCTCTCTCCCTCTCTCTCTGCCCCTCTCCTGCTCATGCACACTCTCAATCGCTCTTTCTCTCTCAAAGCTAAATAAAATATTTTTGAATAAAAATAAAATAGTTGTCTGCTGGGATTGTTATAAAAGAGTAAACCTTCAGAGTGTTTTTCAACCTACAGGTCCACAAACCCTTAAGGGATCGTGAAGTTCATGTAGTGAATCATGACCAGTATTTTTATTATTTCATGTATGTTGTAGTATTGATTTGTGAGTTTTTCCATTTTATGTATTTTATTTTTTCCATATATATATATATATATATGGAAAAAATAAATATATAATGGGTGTAAAGGATGGGTTTGACAAAAAATGTATTTCTTAATGTGACTATAGTCAAAAAAGTTTAGAAACATAAATCAATGGGGCGCCAGGGTGGCCCAGTCGGTTAAGCATCTGACTTCGGCTCAGGTCACGATCTCGTGATTCGTGGGTTCGAGCCCCGCATCAGGCTCTGTGCTGACAGCTCAGAGCCTGGAGCCTGTTTCAGATTCCGTGTGTCCCTTGCTCTCTGCCCCTCCCCCACTCGTGCTCTGTCTTCCTCTGTCTCAAAAATAATAAACATTATAAAAATTTTAGAAACATGAATCAGTATAAATGCCTCCCAAGTCAGTTGTACTATTAACTATAATTTCATTTCCTTCTTAAAAATAGATGGTTTCTCCTGTGGGCATTGAATACTTAGACTTATCTCATGGCTACAGATTATACTCCTTAGTCAGTCGGGTGCCTTGAAAATGTTGGCATTTGACTCCAAGGAGGAGACAAGAAGTGAGGGGGCAAGATGTATACCTTGCCATATGTGATGCCCATGTCAGTTAATTAGTGCTCAGATGGTGGTGTCATCTCCGAATTCAAAGGACAGTACATCTTTATTGTGAAGAATGAATTAGGTCAACATTTTTTCAGTTCAAACATACCAGGCATATACTAGACAAGGAGAATACAAAAGAAAGGATATTTTTTCCCTCCTCTTGAGAAATGTAAAATCTAATGAAGGCGGGGCGCCTGGGTGGCTCAGTCAGTTGAGCGTCTGACCTCGGCTCGGGTCATGATCTCCTGGTTCGTGAGGTCAAGTCCCGCGTCAGGCTCTTTGCTGACAGCTCAGAGCCTGGAGCCTGCTTCGGATTCTGTCTCCATTTCTCTGCCCTGCCCCCACTCACACTCTGTCTCTCTCTCGCTCTCTCAAAAATAAATACACATTGAAAAAAAATTTTTTAATCTAATGAATGCAGCAATTACATTGTTGATCGTGGCATTACTTAGTAACAGGGGAGATATGGAATGTGATACCAACATTTAGAAAGAGCATCTCTGTGGGTCTAAGGATTTTATCTGTTTTTATCAAGACGTTCTCCTGGGTAAAGGACAACTGTAGGCATGTTGTGAACCAAGTGGGGATTTACGTCAAGTGGATGTGTTGGCAAATATCTACAGATTTCGGCATCTATCTGTGACCGGGAGGCTGAAAAAGATGAACATTCCACTCGTTCACCCCAGAAAGGTCAAGTCCTCTTGGACCTATTTCCATTTGCCAGTTATCCAATGAGTTGAATCCAGGGCTGTGCTGCCTTTTGAGAGTGCCCCTGATCAAGTTGCACTGTTTGGATTCCATATTTACAGGTGCAGCAAAAACCAAAGAGAAACTTACCTTGCACTGGGGACTCAGTTTCGTAGAGCTACCTCCTTCATAGTGAGTGTTCTCATTTATGTTCTTAAGCTCTCTCTTCAGAACTTGAAAGCTTTAATAACCCTGTAATCACCACAGATGTTGATCAACCGGGGTTTATCTCCGTATTTATTAAAGACAGAGACAGGAACTATTTGGTATAAGATCTAGTATAACCCCCTACTTAGGAAAAATCTCAACGACGAGAAAGTGCAGTGTCCAAATCAGTTTTGCTGCGCTGGATATTAATGACAGTGAGCCAGCAGGAATTCTACCCTTCTAAACTATAAAACAAAGCCTTATTAGTATTCAGGACTTTGTTTTGCTTCTTTAATAATAATCTATCCATGTAACTTTTACCAAGTAGATACCAGTTAATTAAAATGTTCGGGTAATCAAAACAGCCCAAGTCCCAGAGAATCTGAAAAGTTTAAGTGCATTCTGTTAAAACGGGATATATTACTACCGAGATAAACAAATACATCTGAAAGCACTTTGTTAAATGTTAAGATGCTGTGTAAATATGAGAGAATCCTGTTCTTTGTATAGTTTTATCAATTATTATGCTGATAATTAATGACAAAAATGGTTAACATTTGTTGGGCACTTGGACTATGCCCGGCTTTGTATTAATTACTTCACTTAATCCTTATGACAATTCTATGAGGCAAATATTCTTATTTTCCTTGATTTACAGATAAGGAAATTAAGAGCCGGAAAGATTCTTTTTAATTAAAAAAATTTTTTTAGTGTTTTCCTCTTTGAGAGAGAGACAGACAGACAGACGGAATCTGAAGGAGGTTCCAGACTCTGAGCTGTCAGCAAAGAGCCTGACATGGGGCTCGAACCCATGAGGTGTGAGATCATGACCTGAGGAGAAGTCAGACACCTAACCGACTGAGCCACCCAGGGGCCCCGAGGCCTGGAAAGATTAATCCCAAGGTCTCACGACTTGTACATGTTGAGAACGGGATTCACACTGGCCGCGAGCCACCCTCTACCAAAGCCCGTGTGTGAGCTCCCAGAACCCTAACCATTTCATAGGCATATGTGCATGAGACAAATCTTTGCAACTTGTTATTACACACATCTTCAATCCGAGAAGGTAGAACAATGAACTCTTCCCCTTACAAGCATCACCCAGATTCCAGTTACCAATATCTTGCCACAAATTCTTACTCTTATTCTTGTTACAAAATTTGTTTTACTGAGATCCTTTGAACAAATCACTAACATCCTATCATTCCCTCTCCAATCTTTTATTTATTTATTTATTTTTTAAAAAAACCTTTTTTATTTTATTTTTTTTTAAATGTTTTTATTTATTTATTTTTGAGACAGAAAGAGACAGAGCATGAGCAGGGGAGGGGCAGAGAGAGAAGGAGACACAGAATCCGAAGCAGGCTCCGGGCTCCGAGCTGTCAGCACAGAGCCCGATGCGGGGCTCGAACTTACGGACTGTGAGATCATGACCTGAACCGAAGTCGGACGCTTAACCGACTGAGCCACCCAGGCGCCCCTCTCCAACCTTTTATATGCATCTTCTAAAACTAGGGACACATTTCTATTTAACTACAGTGTCATTGTTGCACTTGACGAAGTGAGTATATAGTCAGTATTCAGTTGTTTTCTCCAACCTCTTTGTATGGTTGATGTGTTTGACTTGAGATCAAAAGGAGTCTCAGGCACTGTGTGTGTTTCTCTCTCTCTCTCTCTCTCTCTCTCTCTCTCTCTCTCTCTCTCATGTCTCCTTTAATCTAGAAACACATCCCACTAGCTCTGTCAGGTTGTTAACAGATGAAGCCATTGTCCTAGAATGGACCCCCAGTTGAGATTCGTCTTACTGTCTCTCCGTGGTGTCATCCTCTGTGTTTCTCTCTAGGCTCTATATTTTTTATAAAGGATCCTCCAGCCCAGAGGATCGATTAAATTCATGTCCATTTTTTTGTGGCCAGAAGACTTCCTAGGACGTCCAGTGTCCTTCGGTGCTGCATGGTAACAGAAGGCAGATGGTCCTGCCTGTTCCCTTTCCAGCTTTTGAAGTTGGATCGGTGGACTGGGAGGTGACTCTTAGATTGTAAAGTTTCCCATCAACCTTCTGTTAAATGTTTTCATGGCAACACTAGTCCCTGCCTGAGTCAACTAGCTCATTAGGCTTTCCTATGATCATTATCCAACTCCATCATTCTTTCAATATCCGTTAACTGTAATTCTCTAAAACACTCCCCATCATCCACTAAGAATCTGATAGCCTGCCTACCCCCATGCTATACGTATAAGACAGACAGGATGAACGCTCTTCATTCTTCCCCAGCGTGTACCATTTTCCAAAGTAATTGATGCCCTAGTTGTTACCTGTCGGTGACAAATGAGGTGTGTTTTTTTTTTAACTTTAGTTTTTGCTCTTTTTTTTTTTTGGTGTCATTATGAATTCATGGATTTTTATACGCTCAGTATACCACGTTGGCTCTTTGTTTTCTCTCGACACAATCTGTTAGTGGAAAAGAGTGCTCTTGCTTTCTGAACCAGATGTCGCAGGTCCTGCGTGGGCGTTTCCTCCCCTGGACCTGAACACCATTTCTCAAGGAAGCCTGGTTTGTTTAGTCCGAAGTGGTACAAAGTTAGGGTGGTCACTGCTCCTGGGTCTTGTGCTTCTAGGCCTTTTTGCATAGATACGTATATTCTTTAACTCACAATACGCTCTGTGTAATCTCATGCTATCTGCGTCCTACGCTAGGTCGTTTAATTTCCCACCTATGTTCATACTTCAGAGGGACTTGTTATTATTTTAGGAGGCAGTCAAGGGTGAGAACTTAGTTTATCATACCAACAAAACCAAAAACTTGCCCAGATACCATAGCCTCCATAGAGCTGGTGACTTTACAAGTTACTCATCTATTTATATAAAAGGGAAACGTTATCTATTTGTTTAGATGTAGGACTTAGTTTGCATTAGAAGCTCATTTCTTATCTTAGTTGGTTTTTTTTTTTTTTTTGAAGTTTATTTTGAGAGAGAGAAACAGAGTGCACGAGCAGGGGAGGGGCAGCGAGAGGGAGAGACAGAATCCCAAGCAGGCTCCGCACAGACAGTGCCCACTCAGGGTTCAAACCCACGAACTGTGAGATCATGACCTGAGGTGAAATTGAGAGTCGGATGTTTAACTGACCTAGCCACCCTCGGGGCAGCCTTCTTATCTAAGGTTTCAAGGAGTCTGAGACCTCATCTAGCCATGAGTTTTAGAAAACGCAGTATGCCAAAGCATTTTGGCATACTTTCCCAGCAGAAAGTTGCCGAACAACTTTCCCAGCAGACAGGTGGTTGAGGCCAAAGCTTTGCCGTATCCATGGTGCTGGTGTTTCCGTTGATTCTGACTCTGCCAAGATCTTCATTTTGTTGCCATTGTAATAACCGTCAAGGTGTCCTCTGCTTTCTTTTGTGGAGAGGAAGCACCAACAGTAACAGTGACTGCTACCGATTTCCCCAGGGGCAAGCGCTGCCATTTTTTTCAGTCGTTTCCCCAATTCTCCACCTTCAGAGCAGAAATATTAAAGGAAAATATGCCACTTCAGAAACTGTCCATGATTTCTACTGTGGGAAAAACAAAAAGAAGTTGTCTCCTATTTCCCTGTGAAAAGCCACATACAAAAATCCCAACATTTTACTCAACTACTTAAAACCTCTTTTACTCCCCCAACTTTTTATTAACTAGGATCTTTATAGGGGCACCTGGGTGGCTCAGTCGGTTGAGTGTCTGACTCTTGGTATCAGCTCAGGTCATGACCAGGGTTGTGGGAGCCAGCCCAGCACTGGCTCTGCTGAGCATGGAGCCTGCTGAGGGTTCTTTCTGCCCCCCTCCACTCTCCTCCTCTGCCTCTCTTGTCCCCTCCCCTCCTCACAGGCATGCACGTGCACACATTCACACTGTCTTTCAAAATAAATGGTAAAAAAAATTAAAATCTTTATTTCAGGAAACTGTGCACTTCTTTTCAAACAACTAATACTTTGACTTTTTTTTTTTAATCCTATCATTTAAGCCATATACAGAGCAAAAGGTAAATCTTCCTTGCTAGAAGCAAGCATTATAAATGCTTGATCCCTTCAGAGATTCAAATACGGTTAACTTGTATTTAAGTAAAATTGAGGCTCCTTTTTAATTTCTGAATTTTTTCCAGTGAAATCTAGGAAGTAATCGACACTTTGGACAGAGCTCCAAAGAGATTTTGTAAGATTTCTCAAATCCTCTTCTGTGACTTAAAGAATTATTTTCCTATTGTAGATATAAAACCTGGCTGTATAGTTCAGTGATGTTTAGTAAACATTAAAATGTATTTATCAAGAGGATAACAAGATTATTATTTTTATTTTACCTAACGGAAAATGCAAGCAATAAAATAAAATGTAAAGAAGAATACAAAAGCTTCTCCACCAAACAACTAGTTCTTAACAGAGAGCATTGAGTTCTTTTAGCTGGAAAACATAATTTCTTATTTATACAAGGTCAACCATTATTGTATATCATCTACGAAACACTCTCTTCTTACCCATCTGAATGATTGAGTCTACTAATGAAAAAGCACACTAGCAGAGTAGAGCTAAAATGGAGAAATGGAGGTGTTTTACCATTTCATTCTTGCTCGCTCCACAGTTTCCATGGAAACCTGACGGTTATGACAAAAGGCAGGAATGATGACTGTTTTCCAAAAATAAAATGATCACAGGATTAAATACTTAAGGTTATATGCCACTTAACAAGCACCATGGATTAATATTTGAGCTATTTAAGTAGTAAAGAGAAAATTAAATGCACAGTTAGTAGGTAAGGTAAAAAAAAAAAAAAAAAAAAAAAAAAAATATATATATATATATATATATATATATATGAATGATGTTGGCTCTATCAAGTTTCCCTTTGTGTGGTTTGTGTCTCTGCCTTCAATAATGAGAAGCTAAATATTGAAGCAGCATTTAATTAATGCAATTCAATATAGAAAAAATTAAAAAAAAAATAGCAATTGAGCCATCAGCAGTAAGGAATTTGAAAAAAAAAATCTTCTTTTTTCCTGTAATGGTTTACCAACTGACAGTATTAAAGCAAAGTTAAAAAAAAAAAATAGGGGTACCTGGGTGGCTCAGTTGGTTGAGCGTCTGACTCTTGATTTCGATTGCAGCTCAGGTAGTAATCTCACCGTTCGTGGGATGGAGCCCCGCACTGAGCATGGAGCCTGTTTAAGATTCTTTCTCCCTCTCTCTCGGCCCCACTCCCCCCACCTCTCAAAACAAAACGAAACAAGACAAAACAAACTCTGTTTAGGTAATGCCATTTTAATTTGTAAAATAAAAGATGGCAGAAGTTACTATTCCAAACCATCATCCACATGCATCAAGGTGGACCTCTTGCTCGCTAAGCTAATTAGTGTGAACTAATTAAGGAGACCTTCCTTACAGTGACACTGGGGATGAATTACTGTGGCCTCTTCCACTTCTGGTTGAACTCAGGGGAGAGCACCAGTTTACCACGGAAGGTGAACGTGTCAGCCGAAATGAATGTGTGGATGGTTTTGCAATGACAGAGGAATAGATCCCATCATTTGGTGAAGTGATATTTTGCCATCACCCTTGTATCCATGACAAGAAAAGACAAGCGAGTTCGAAGCGGAAGGTAGCTCGTATCCAGACAATTGTGAGTGGAGCACATAGTGTGTCTGCTTTCCATGATGCTTGTTTGTTTCCTCGTCGGCTGAACTCTGTCCATGGGGTTTGGGATTTACTTTGTTTAGAAGGCACCTCGCGCCAAAAGGAAGACATTGCTTTTTAGCGTTACTCCTATTTTATATATTTATTAACCAAAACCGTGTGCGACAAAGAACAGACATAAAATACCATATCTTAGCCATAGCGGCCTTAAATTTGGCGAGTTGGATTTTTCCCTGACGTCACAGAATTAGAATCGGTTGAGGCTCTAAGTCTGTCTGAACTTCTGATTTTTCTGCTTATTTCCGCTGTATAGATACAGCAAGACCTGGTCAGCGGATGTGTGCTGGGTCTAACTCTGTTAACTGGAAGATTCTCACACACAAGTGTGTGTTTACAAGCCTAGCCTTTTCACTTGGAACCTTTTGAAATTGAGCCACAGCGTTGTAGTTTTTAGATTTTATTTTAGTGATCACTCAGAAGGAATACCTTTTATTGCTTTTCATCGGAGAGGACCTGAAGGACTGCCCATTTTTAATTTTAATTGTATTTTTCAGATTAATTATATAACCACATGGAATCATCTACATTACAAAGGGATAGTTGCTCAGATGTCTGATAACAGTATTACATGTTAATATACATGCATTGGGCTTCTCCAGGGAAACACCAGACTCCCATTATTTTCATGGTTCAAGTGCAAGCTGAAGAGAAAATGAAACTTTATCTCAATTAGTGACGTGTGTGATGGTCCATTAAACATGCAGAGGAAGGCTGAAAGGATCATAGTTAAGTCTTGTCTTTGTTAACATCTCAATGACCTAAAGAATGCCATCAACAAATCTGTAATTCAAACCTTAGGTGGTCTTTCCAAGGAGGAGGCGTTGCCAACATTTGAGAGGAAAAGAACACACAAAGTGGAGTGAGGTAGAGGGAACGTAATTAACACAGAAATTAGAAAAACAAGACTCATCAGCTTGCACAGCAGTCACCTGAAACGCATATATTTACCAACAAGGAAAGATACTCATTTTGGTTTGAGGAAAGCAGGAAGCTTGGGAATTCTCCAAAGAGTCTCTGGGTCATTAGCGAATCTGATGTGAACTTGTTAAGGCAACAGGCACCATCCCGCTCCACACACGGGGCTGGTGGTATTGAGGGTCGGAGGACAGATGGGCTCTGTGGAAAGCAAGAGCTAATAACAGGTAAAGGATTTTCAAACTATTTTATGTCATTGAGTCAACACACCAAAACCTCTGTGAAATGCATGATCATGATGATAGCGTCACGTTGAACAAATCCACTACGATTGTATGCTAATTATGTTATAGACAGTCATTAAATAGGATAAAGTGTTCATAGAATTCCCTCCCACAGCATTAGTAAAGCTGTATCTCAAAGTCTGTGTTCATTTTAGATACCACTACTGTTAATAATAGCAACAGCAAACGGACATGCTTACCTGTCCCCGGACAACTTGTTACACTTGTTACGAAGACACTTCTGTTGTTCCCATTTTATAGATGAGGAAATTGAGGGACAGAGAGGTTAGGTAACCTCCCCAAGTCACACAGCAGACCAAGCAGACCTGACCCACCGGGATAAAGAAGTCTGAGAGTCAGAGGTAGTCCATAACCAAAAAGTAATTCTTCCGTGCAGAGATCAGGAATATTGCTTATACTTTGCCATGTACAAGGAACCAGTTCCCGGAAGTTTAATCCAGAATCTCTGAGTCCTCTCTCAGGGGTGTTAATTAGAATATAGGAGGATAGTTTGGTAGGTTTTCCTTCAGTTGGCCTTAGTTTTATTTGTTCACTGGCTATTATTTTTGTAGTTTTTTTAAATGTTTATTTTGAGAGAGACAGACAGCACGAGTGGGGGAGAGGCAGAGAGAGTGAGGGAGACACAGAATCCTAAGCAGGCTCCAGGCTCTGAGCTGTCAGCCTGGAGCCCAACGCGGGGCTCAAACTCACGTACTGTGAGATCATGACCTGAGCCAAAGCCGGACACTTGACCAACTGAGCCACCCAGGCACCCTAGCTATTATTTTTTGAATAAGGTGCTAGAGGAAAGACCAAAACATTTGCCAGCCAGCTTTGAAAATAATTCCCTTTCAATCAGTCAATCAATCAATCAATCCCTTTCTAGGAATTCATGCAATCCGTTTCATGCCTTAGAGATTATAAGCATATAAACATGATATATGCAATTGCTTTTTGATATGCTGAAGTTTTTAAAAGGAGAGTTTACCAAGACCACAGTGACAAATTTACCAGTTGCATTCCTCTTTGAAGTAAGTCTGCTCTAACAGCACCAGGAGTTTGTCCGTAATACTGCAATAGAGCTTTGTGGGGACGGGTGGTACCTACACTTGTGGTGAACGTAGTGTAAGGTATAGAGATGTCGAGCCACTGTATTGTACCCTTGAGTCACACTCAAATTTAAAAATCTGATAAATAAATAACAACTAAATAATTCGGCTCTACCAATGGAGTGGGCCGTTGAAATGATCACACTTTCTGTTGGGGGTTGGGGGGAGTGGGCAGAATTTCTTTTTTTTTTTTTTTTTTAATTTTTTTTTTAACATTTATTTATTTTTGAGACAGAGAGAGACAGAGCATGAACGGGGGAGGGTCAGAGAGAGGGGGAGACACAGAATCAGAAGCAGGCTCCAGGCTCTGAGCTGTCAGCACAGAGCCCGACGCGGGGCACGAACCCACAGACTGTGAGATCATGACCTGAGCCGAAGTCAGCCGCTTAACCGACTGAGCCACCCAGGTGCCCCCAGAATTTCTTGAGACGCAAGGAAACCCTTGGATCGAGAAGAGATGTGACCATTCACAGCCCTGAGACTCACCTCCAGTCCTCGCATGATCAAGCATGCAAATTCTACAGCACCTGGACCGAAGGTTGGCAGGAGAATCTCACAAGCAGAGAGGGTTCCAAAAAAAAAAAAATATATGTATCCTTCTTGGTCCTCTGCTGATAAAATCGACACTCCCCAAAGCGGAAATATGTTCTTCTGTTAATTTGAAGAGCTAAACTGTGCTGTTTGTTCTCAGTGCATGGGAATTTAAATGACCTGATACTGGCCAAGTTATTTTTCATTGGAAACATTCTTAGAAATTATTTCAGAAGTCTAAAAATATGCCACAAGGGGCACCAAGGTGGCTCAGTCAGTTGAGCATCCGACTTCGGCTCAGGTCATGGACTCATGGCTCGTGAGTTTGAGCCCCGTGTCGGGCTCTCTGCTGACAGCTCGGGGCCTGGAGCCTGCTTCGGATTCTGTGTCTCCCTCTCTCTCTGTTCCTCCCCTGCTGGCACTCTGTCTCTCTCTCAAAAATAAAGATTAAAAAAAAAAATACTTTTAATATGCCACAAAATATAAACAAATAACTTACCCTAATCATATTAGCTATTAATCCCCCAAACTTTAACATCAGTAACTTTTAAAAATATTTTTAACACAATTCCAAAATATTAAATTACATATAACTTTTGAAACTCCATAATTTTCTGAACATAAGGTTTGTTTGTTTGTTCCCCCCAGTCTTCAGAAAGTCAGGTTTTTTGTGTGCATTTCTAAGGAGACTAAGTAGGCAGTCCTTGGTGGCTCTCAGAGTTCTAAACGGAGCCTTGGTCTGTCAGATAATCTCTAAGAATGCAGAAGAATCAGATCTCTTCCTTTGCACATGGGAGGCATACATTCCACCTGACAGGAGACATGAGCCCAGGCTGGCCTTCAACTGTAGGCTGGATAAAAATAAGTAAACATGTCAACTGAGGACAAGATGATACCATCACGTGACTCTCCTCCTCATTGTTTCGGAGCATGTTTCGATACGGTCGGAATGAAATTAGCAGACGGGAAACGTTTATAGAGGGTAAATATTGTGTCCTTATAAAAGACTGTGGAAAAAGCCTCGCCCTGTGAAAGAAGCCCCTGGGAACTAGTCTCAGCTCTGCACTTGAACTCTCCACACTCACATGTTTACTCTGGCTGCTTTCCTTGCCAAGTCATAGCCCCACCTGGTCAGTCCATTTGAAAACTTTGTGTCCCCAAATACCAGGGCAGCCTCACTGCATCAGTATCGACTCTTCACTGAACTTCAGAGGTGGGAGAGAGACCTTCTGGTCCAACTTCTTCCTTTTACAGAGGAGGAAACCCTTAGTCGTTCTAGAGATGTGGACTGAAGTCATTTGAAAACGAGACTTCATGGAGACTCATGAGATGTGGCTTTCGACCATTACCCACAGATGAAGTATTGAGCCAGGACAAAAGCTTCTCCCTCCTAGTGACAGGTACTCTGGGACGCTTAATATACCTTCCCTGGTCACCTGGGTACCATTCCGAGCAGTGAAGGAGCTGACTTACGATATGGTGTGCACACAGATGTCTCCCTGTGAGAACACAGCATTATTTTATCACTCATTTCGGTTAATCTTTGAGATTGATCCTATTCACATAACTCTGACACGAAAAGCAAACACCACGTTATAAATATTCAAACAGTTTATTGTATTTTGTTTGTCTTTGTATGACTCAGCTACTTTATCGTTTTCCAAATAGATACACATTAAAACTTGAACATCTGTAGTATACAGTTTTGAGATAATAAATTTGAAAACTGCATCCCTTAAGGGTATAATTACTTGACTTAATTGGTATGCAGTCTGATAAATATTTGTTCTGTGAAAAGCAATCATTCATTGGAGAACTTCACTGGTGACTGATACACGTTGTTTTTGTGACTTAGCGTCCTGAACGTGAGCCAGAGGAGTTGTGTTTACGTTGGCTCACGACGTAACCTAACTGAACAGAAAGGAAAATAATAATTTTAGAATGTCTGAGAGTGAGTTCAGGAAGGAAGGAACAAGGAGCGAACAGGACCAAGAAAATCTATAGTAGAGTCATCACAAAACTCGTGATGATGTTGTGCTCGCTTCCTGTGGGTCATGCAACAAGTCACCACCAGAGGGGTGGCTTGAAACAGAGCAATGTGTTTTCTCACAGTTCGGGAGCCTAGAAGTGCGAGATCAGTTTCACTAGGACCCAGGCACGGGGCTGGCGGGGCCACACTCGCCCTGGGGGCTCTCGGGGGAGACCCATCCCTTGACTCTCCCAGATTCTAGTGGCTGCCGGTGTTCCTGGGTTTGTGGCTGCATCCCTGCAGGGTTTCCTGCATTCTCGCATCCGCTGGTGTATATGAACACTCGTTTCGCGTCCCCGTTAGCAAATTACCAGAGAGCACATTTATGGTCTCCCGGGAAAGGCCAGTCTGATCTTCCAATCAGCCCTTCATTTAAATCCCAACTCTGAAGACTCTTTGTCCAAAGGAGCTTACCTTTTTCAGGTCCAGGGATTGAGATGGGACATCCTTGGGCACCATCTTGAACAGCCTGCCCCGGAGAAACTAACTGCTGGGGTTAGCAAACGACAGACTGCGGGGGATGCTTCTCTGACCATGTCCTACATGACATCCTGTGAGAAGGAGTAGGACTCCACCCATGCTTGCTCTCTCTTTGCTTCTTTTCTGACTCTCACCAGTCCTCTGCCTGTATTTTTCTCTCCGGCCCCCATGCAGAGAGCAGCACCGTATCCTGTAAAGTTTGCACGTGCCCTCTCCCTCCCCCAAACCTACTGTGTTGACCAAGGCATTGTTTTTGCGGGCCACTGTGTCCACCTTCCAGTCACAGAGCGAAGATTCTCCTTGTCCTCCCAGAGGGAAAAAACAAAACAAAACACTAGAAGTGGATAGACTCCATTCAGAAAATCAGATGCATGTCTCACCCACAACTTCTGCCTGGCACATATTCTAAGCCTGTCCCCTACCATGGGTTCCCTGCGGTAGAAGGTTTCAGAAGGCCACTGAGCATGTGCGTTATGCCCTGTGAGCTTTTGTCTTGGAGAAAATTCCCAAGGGCCATACTGACTGTCTTCTCTTGGAAATTTGCTGCAGAGGTGGGCACGTGAGACCTACTTCTGCCCTGTGCAGGGGGTTCAGATCTGTGTGGTTGCCACAGAAGGACATTAGCAGACACCCACCTGCTCTTGGAGCTCCCAGACCACAGCCTCCTCCCTGGAACCACCCAGGACAGCCCTACCTTTCTCCACATGGGGGCACCTCACAGCACGGGGGGTACGGATCCCCCCAGGTCATCTTACGGGAGGCAGGCACCCTCTGTCCTCTGCAGAGCTAGTCTGGAGGGTTCAGTTCATCTTATTGGTACAAATAGGTGAAGTTTAGGGAAAATATTTAGGGAAGTATTACCCACGGGACTGTCACCAGCTCGTGCTCTCACACTCACAAAGAAGCTGTGTCAAACCCACAAGATCCCAAGAGAGGATCTCTGGAATCATGAGTAGGTTTTTTTCCAAAATAATAAGTTGAACGTGAACACTTGATTTGCACCAGACCCTGAGATAAGCATTTTACTTGCATCTTTGATTGAATCCTTTGAATTGGCATCTGTCATTGCTATCCTCCTGACTTTCTAGATGAGGAATCTGAGGTTCGGGGATCGCGCGGCCTCACGGGGAGCCACGCCGTCCCCCTCCAGAAACCATCTTCTGGTCGCTGTGTGATCTTGGCGTGACCTTGATTTCAATCTGGAAACAGTCATGAGTTGTTAACCTTGATGGTGAAGGCATCCCCCGTTGGTGTTGCAAATGAAAGGCGCTCGGGAAAGGAAACGGTCCCTTTTAAAGCTGCATCTGACTCCATATGTTGTAGCTTGACCCGTGGGCCATGATAACAGAGCCTCCGCAAGCAACTCCGAGTAGCACAATGGCTCCCCTGTATCGTGTTACGTCCCATCAGCGGGTTCCGGTAAAGGGCTTCTCCGTCAAGTCCAGCAGCCCTCCCACATCTGCACATCCAGGCAGGCCCGTCCACCTCGCAGTTAGCTTTCCCGCATCCACCCTTGAGCAATCGAAGCAGATTCACAACCACCCAGAACCGCTCCGGGACATCAGGGCACCGTGGACTCCCCCACCCCTCACCCCGGGGGGTTTCAAGTAGCACTCTCCGTCCAGGCAAAGGAGACCGCAGAAGGATGACCTTTAAGGCAACGACAGGTAAACTGGCCAAGCGGTCCTGCCCCCCCCCCCCCCCCCCGCCCATCCGTTTCCCGTTCGGTCAAGAAATACTAACTGTTTTTGTTCTTTTCAGCAGCCGGCTTTTAATGTACTTTATGTAAAATGCATAAATCCTACATAATTTACAGCTTCTGTATCCCTAGCTGTGTCATAATGAAACCCAACGACAGCCAAAATCCCTGGCCTTGCTTCAAAACAAATAGTGCCTGATGTGAGTTTTTTCATTATTCAGAGGTCTTTAAAAGTTAACCTAAAACGTTTGTATTTTTTCAAATTTTTTTAAAGCTTTGAGCAGTGAAGAAAATACGCTTGAGAGAGAGATAACCGATTCAGAAGTTTTCCAACTGCTGCCATATGGGGGGAGGGGGGAAATTACTAATTAAGGAAAAGCTTTATTGACAGGATACCATTAATCATCTCTTAGCAAACGTGATCCTGCACCAGAACAGAAGTCCGCAGACTTTTTCTGTAAGGGGCTGGATGGTCAGTATTTGGGGCCCTGCAGGTGTATTCCAGCGCATTCCTGCATAAGCAGGCACAGACAGTGTACAAACAAACGAGAGCACCCTTGTTCCAGCAAAACTTACCTGTGGAGCCTGACACTTGGATTTCATGTCCTGTGTCACAAAATTCTATTCCCTCTGTCCTTAGATGGCATCTACTCTCCCCTCCAGCGGCCCCCACCTCAGATCATCGGCAGATACACACGTCTGTCTGCTGTCTGTTCACACCTGCCCTGTCTCACCTGGACCACTTGAGTTCCCAGATGATCACCCCCTCAGCACCCCCCCCATCTCCCCAGCAACCCAATTGCAGCGAAGCCTCTCGAGGACCACGCACTAATCAGACATTCGATGATGTCACATACGCCTGCTGCAATCTCGAGCAAGTGAGCTGACCCCTTTAAGACTCCATTTCCTCTTCTGTAAACAGAGCCATCATCCGTGTTTGTGTGGTTTGCTGTGAGCGCTTGACTGATGGCGTTAAGATGTTTAGCGTGAGGTCGGTCGTGGGATCCCCGTGGACGGAGCCAGTCTCACTCAGCAGTAGCCCCAACCACCAACTGTCGTCGTCGTCGTCACCCCCCCCCCCAACTAAAACACACTCTAGTTAGAATAACACCAAAGCGCCTCACCTCTTTGGCCTGCGTGGTCTCCCTGCTTCTCGCTTGTCTCCTATCTGGAGCGTGTTAGGCCTCAGCCAGCCTACCTTTGCTTGGTTCCTCGTGTGCACCGGGTTCTCCAGAATCCTTACACCTGCTCCCCACTGGATTCTGGATCCTGCATTTAAATGTCCCTTTCTCAGAGATCCCTTCCCTGATCGCTCACGTGTCCCCTTGTCCCCCACAAACTCACGCCCCACTCGGTCACAGAAATCTGTGCCTCCTTGATCATAGTCTCCTCCAGAGATTATTTGTTCATGAATAAATTCCTATCCTATATCCCAGGAGACTCTAACCGCCACGAGCGGGAGACAGGCCTGCCTCCTTCGAGGCTCTATGCAAGAAGTCGCCTCTCATGCGTGTTCACGGAATGCAACAAACATAAAGGCTCCGGGCTACCTGCCATTCTTAGCTGAATCCTGAGACGCTCGTTGAAATTCAGTGGACTCTGGGTTCAGGTGGTCAGTAGGCTCACTCATTCTTCTGTCCGTTTAGTCAGCAGACATGTGTGTGCACGAAGCCGGGCATCGCGAAGTTTCGTGAGTGCTGTTGGGTTTATAACATAACCGCCTAAGTTGTCATTTCAAAGTACGTATCAACGAGCCGATCTATTACTGTCTTCCGGGCTTAAGTTCTAAGGTCCTCCCTCATCGAAGCAGTCGTCCCACGGAGGAACGTGTCTAACTGGCACCATCAGCGTGTATTCAGTAAATACCGCAAGCGTGTCAGTCACGGCCCCGAAAACTCCAATTCTCGTTGGACTTCTCTTTCCTGCTACACTAGGCTTTTAAGAGAAAGCGACGAGTGTCACCAAAAGAAGTTATTGGAGATTCTGTTTTGCGGAGTGTGCAGACTGGGGGTTGGGATGGGCATGCCTGTATCGTGTTCTTAGTGGACTGAAGTCCCCCCTGGAGCCCGTGTGGACGTCCAGAAGCTGCACGGACTTTGGGCGAATGGACCTCTCTTCTGCTCCGTGTGTGTGCTCACTACGACCAGGAAGTACACAGACATATCTGAAGCAAGACCTTCAGTGCTGTGTAGCTAAAGAAAAGCATCTCTGTGCTTGAAGAGGTTAAATCTTTCTAATCCAAAGACCAGCCACCCTCAGATCCCTGTCTGTAACTCATAACTGTGGTTTTGACAGGTGTGACTGCCAGTTGTGGGGAGATAGGCTTTGATTGAGGAAGTTGAGAAAGTTCACCAACCCTGAAAGCTCTTTTTATACTTTACAGACAAGAAACAGGCTTTTGCACTGAAAGCAAATAAGTTTTCACGGTTTCAAGTAGCTGACTATTAATTCAACATCTGCTGTGAATCCAGGATTACGTAAGACAATGAAATGCAAAATCAGTCCTTCCCTTTGGAAGGGAGGAAGGGAAGAGGGAAGGGAGGAGGGAAGGAGGAGGAATGGACCTTCTTCTCCTCCCTTCCTTCTTTCCTTCCTCCCTTCCTTCCTCTCTTGCTCCCTTCTTCCTTCCTCCCTCCCTCCCTCCCTCCTTCCCTTCCTCTCTTTCTCCCTTCCTTCCTTTTTTCCTTCTAGCAGAACATACATCTCAAAATGGCTTTGAGCAGAACCGATGGCAAGCAAAATTAGCAGATACTGCTTGATTCTGTTCTTTAGTAAACAATTTGTTCTGGTCTTTTGATATCTTCACCAAAGCTTCATCCCTTATTTATAACACACAGAATCAATACGAATCTTAGCTGCTTTTAGTGAAGCTCAGGGGAAGAGTCTTGCATAAGGAAAATCCATTTTAATACAGCAGCGGTGAGTTCGTTAAATCTTAGCGGGAGCCAGTTCAGAGATGGGCATACAATGTACCTCTGGCTGATCAGAATCCTTTCCCCTTGGACTCTGGGTGCTGCAGAGAGGGTGGCAGGTGGGTTCATGTGGACAGCCTAGAGCCATCTTGTTTGCACACCTCTACAGGCATGGGGCAGGGACACTGACTCCTCCATGAGAGAAGCTTGTGCCGTCTACAGAACAGAGACAGGTCCTCTTGGTAGTTGTCTTTGGAAGCTCACTTTGTATTCAACCTCTCTGTAAATGTTAAATAGCTCAGTTACAAAAAAAATAATAATAGTAACTTACAAGTCATACTGAAGATACACACGCTCAGACTCTCAGTGTTGACCAGTAACAGTCTCTGGATGTTTTAAAATGTATTTAGTACACTCACAAGAAATAGCTTTCAGAAAGTGAATTTGCATGTTTCAAGGAGAGAATACCTTGGGACAAAGATAAAGTCACGGATTGAATTCGATGGGCACCTAAGGTCCGTGTAGAATAAGCCCCTTTTCTCAAAGCCCTATGGGCGGGTGGCACCATCGTATTTATAGACCCCCTTCGAGGTGCCCGTAACCTGGTGGGGTTCCCACCCTCGGGTGACCAGCGCTGTCTCTCCAGCCTCCTGGAGCATGAATATAGGAAGAGCAGACGCCCTAGCACCCCAAAGTGCCCCGGGAGCATGGAGGAGGTAACCATTCTGCCTGGAAGAAAAGAAAGGCAAGAAAGTGGGATAGACCTTGGAGGTACATCCCTCACTGTTCTCCTCCTTCACACCAAAATCCGTAGCAGCGTGTCTGACGATACACATCACAGCAGAGTAATTTAGATGTGTGGACTTTGAAATTATATGTAGAGTGATGTCTGAGCAGTCACTGGCTTTCTCTAACGCTGTTTCTTCACCTAGGAGCTGGAACTCACACACACTCACACACACTCACACACACACACACACACACACACACACACACACATGCACGCACTCTCTCTCGCTCTCTCTCTCGCCCTCTCTCTTTCTCTCTCTCACACACACACACACACCCTGAGGATTTGGGGGAAGGTTATATGAGAGTATGTATGTATGTATGTATAGTTGCTATAGAATATCAACTACAGGCATGGAAGGAATGTTTAGGGATTCTTACACAGCCCTGTGGGACTAGAGCATGAAGTTTAGATGGAGAGAACACTCCCAAAGTTCCTTTAACACTCAGGAGAGAGCTCCAACTTGGTGCAACCCTTGGGGCAAACACCCTGTGTTTGGGAAGCCAGCTGACATCACGTGCATTCATTCTACGGCGGGGTAAGGAGACAAGGAGCAGGAAATTTCTGCTGTGAGAACCACCTCTGCTGGGAAAGCAGAATAATGTTTGTATTTTGTGGGTCATTTTGAATATTGTTACATTTATGAGTCATAGATTTCTTCTCCTGTGTGTTTTAAGAGTTTCTGCTTTACGAGGTGTGAGTTTTATTTTTAAAACATTGTTCTATTTTGAAGTTGACTTGCCAGGAGCATGCTACCCTGTAAAGCTAGGTCCGCAGGCATCGGCACAGCAAAAGAGGCAAGAAACTAACAGCGTTTCCTTCCACACGCCTCTTTCATGGTGCCCAGGTGGCCTCAACATTCTCTTTGTGCCTTGGGGCAAGGGCTTGGGGCATAAGTTTGGGTGGTAGTCACAAATTCATGCCCTTTGGAGAAAAAAAACAAGCTCCTGATGAAAATGTTAAATCATGAATTTGGATGGATAGCCTTCAAATGCAAAAGATAGGTTAATAGGAATCAAAGAATATATTAAAATACATTTTTGTAATGGGGACAGACAGAAACAACATTTGGTTTTGATTTTATGCAGAACATCAGCCACCAGAATAAAAAAAAAAAAAAAAAAAAAGCAGACAACAGGGTACCTCTTGAGTAGTTGCAGATCTGAAAGCTGAACTGTAATGTTTAATTGAATATCTTAAGGTTGGATTATGTGCAAAAAGAATTGCAAAGGGACAGAAGGCTCCGCTTTTAGGCAAACCTTGTACTTTTGTGCCCTCTGGTGGTAGTTTGGAGAATTGACCTATCCTCATAGAATTAAGAAAACCCTAGAGGAAAGTAGCTAAGGAGAGCTAGGGTACCTCCGAGACCCTGAGGGTCTTTCCTGCTCCTCCTTCGTCCAGCTAAAGGCAGAAAAGAGCTAGCTGGCTTTAGAGATTCTGCAAACCGCCTTCAAGAATGCAAAAGAACCATTGGTTTGGAAGCATTGATGGATGGTTCCACTGATCACTGTTGAATGTTTTTGGACCCTTTTCTAACATGGGCTTGTCAGGCTCAGAATGGAAGCCTGAGTTTCCATCTCTCTCGAAGGACTCACGTACCAGACACAGGTGACACTGAGCGTCAGCAGCTGTGAGGAGTTGGATCCTTAGCAAACAGTCTCCTTGGGGCTGGGGATATTTGGGGAACCAGCGGACGGCTATCAACATGCCATAAAACGATGATGGTACCGTTTCACATGGAATTTGCAAGCTCCTCAAAATCAAATTGCACTGGCAGAGCAAGGAGCTTTGCTGTAAAATTTTAACTCCATAGTCACAGGTAGACAAAACCTCCAAACTAGAAGAGCATCTGCTCATGGAGACTGAAATCGTCTATTTTCTCATGTTTACCTTTCAGCATTAGGTTAGCCCCGGAATTAGATGTAGTTCATAAACCCAGGTCTGCCGAGCACCGCAGAGGGGTTTTTATTTCTTCTGCACATGTGGCTGGACCTGATGATACCCAGTTCTGAGACCACTTCTAACACACCCCTTAGAGAAGACTGAGCCTTTGGCTTTTATGTGAGTGTAGACATGATTTCCAGATCGTTTGGCAGTCCTGTTAGGAGAATTAAATGGATCGAGATGCCTCTAAATGTTCACTATAGTTTTATTTACACCCAGCGACGACCCAAGTATGTGATACTTCTAAATACCCTTCAGTTTTTCACAGACAGAAGCTTGCTTTCTCTAGGCAGACGATTCCTTGTAACAAGTGAGTTCAGACGCTGCGCCAAAGTGAATTTAATAGCCTGGAGATCCCGTTTCACTTTCCGAGAGAACAGATCCCATAAACTGCCTTCTTTGTGCCATTCTGCTTCCTGTCCTCCGCGAGGGTGATGCAGAAATACAGCTGCTGTGTGGGAACACTTCAGAGTTCAGTTTCTCAAACCACAGGCCAGGGAAGGGCGGTTATGAGGCTCTGTTTCTCTTCCTTCCAAAATAGTACCCAAGGCCCTTCTGACCTTGCCTCCTTCTACCTCTGAGCCGTAAGCCTACTGGGGAGTAAGTTTATCCTACTTCCTTTTGTCGTAATTATTTTTAGTTGCGGAGGGTATAAATATGTATCCTGGGAGAGGTTAGAGTTCTCTCGAAGGACCTGCTAGGTACAATTTATGTCTTTTTAAAAATCTATTCATATAATTATAAATGTTTATAACATTTCTAACATGTATGTTTCTATAAATGTTATACAGATCTATGTAATTACAGATTTGTAATAAAATTACAAACCTGTGTAAGTAAATTTTTTATGAAATGTTGTAATATTTATGATTGTAAATATATACATCTCTGCATGCTCTTAGGAGGTTAGCATCCGCTGACTCTCACAGTCTAGGGTGTACAGAAAACCATATCACTCTGATTTTTATACTTTAATACACTTTATTTCAACCCTACCGCCAAATGGCATAGAGAGTTAGTTATTCAGTTGGCTTAATAGAAACAAGCAAGCATTGGGGCACCTGGGTGGCTCAGCTGGTTAAGCGTCCAACTCTTGGTTTGGGCTAAGGTCATATAATCTCATGGTTCATGAGTTCAAACCCCGCCTTGGGTTCTGTGCTGACAGTGCAAAGCCTGCTTGGAATTCTCTCTCTCTTTCCCTCTGTCTCTGCCCCTCTCCCGTGCTCGCTCACTCTCTCTCTCTCAAAATACATAAACTTGTGAAAATTTAAGAAGCAAGCAATGGGGGGCACCTGGGTGGCTCAGCCGGTTAAGCGTCCAACTTTGGCTCAGGTCATGATCTCACGGTTCATGGGTTCGAGCCCTGCATTGGGCTCTGTGCTGACACCTCAGAGTCTGGAGCCTGCTTTGGATTCTATGCCTCCCTCTCTCTGCTCCCCCTCCGCTGTGCTCTGTCTTTCAAAAATGAATAAACATTAAAAAAATTTTTAAAGAAAGAAGCAACTTTTATATAGGTATAGAGTTACTCAAATGCCAGGGACTAACAAATACACTGCCTGTTCTACTGGACAGAAGAGAGTGAAAACACGTTCCACCTTCTGCTGCCACTTCTTCCCCTTGGCTTGAGGAAACTGAGGCAGACCTGCTGCCTGGGAAGCAAACCAGGCGCCTCGGTGTCAGGGACACGAGGGACACCATCACAACAGGTGCCTCCGTGGTGACCATGTGGCTCCCCTTTTCTTCCTCCTCAAGTCCGCACTGTAATTTGCATGAACGACATCGCTCTTTTGCCTCTCGTTTCAATGGTTTCCCTTTGGAAGTTCGTGGTGTAGGAAAATAAGTTGTTTTTCATAAGAACGGGATGAACTACGGATTCTTCACAGCTGGTACCCATCACAGGCCCAGTCCTTCCCCTGGCCTGGAGATCACAAGCACAGCCATGGAGAACTACCAAACCCAAGTAGTTCTCATTAAAAAAAAAAAAAAAAAAAAAAGGCAACAGAAAGATCAGGCAAGAATTATTAGATGTTTTTTAGGCTTCATATTTCCTGGGTTGTTTTTGTTTGTCTTGCTTTTGAGGTTTGGGTTTTTTTGTGTGTTTTAAGGTGTGCTTTGGTCGGACCTACTTCGTCTTTGAGCACAGAAGTACTCAGAAGTGTGAATAGTTGCAATACGGAATCTTGGGTCTTAGCCTAAATACAAATTCTGTATTTCTATATTCTCTAATTCTATTTACTCTCGAAAATATCTGTACAGTAACAATAGAGGATTACTCGAGATTCTTCAGTTTAAAAAACTGAAGCATCTGGGACACCTTTTCGAGGTATATGTCCCTTTGGCACTTTCTAAGTATCTGGAGAGGAAAGAGGCCATTCTTGCCTTAGGGTGGTCTTTAAGAGTCTTAGCATTGATTACTATTTTAAACCAAACTTTTTAACCTACATGGAGTTTAATGCTAACAATTCTATTTCCCAAGAGCCCCTTGAGCAAAGTATAAGAGATAATATTATGTGTGTTCAATCACAACAAGAATTCAGAAGTCAGGGAAGCTAGACATAAAAGGCAAATGGTAGCCTATCTATTTAAAAGTGAAACGAGAAAAGGGAAACGGAAGGAGAGAAGCCTGTTCCCCTGTGGGACTTTGTTTCCATGGTGAGCTTTTCTATAAGGAATACTTCCTGTGTTCACACAAGAGGGAAACGGCTCATCGAACATTTACGTGTTCGTATGAATGGATTTTCAGCACGGAGGCTTTAATTAGCCATGTGCAACACATTTACAAGCTTACAAGAATTGGAAAAGTCATGGGAAAACACAGTAAAGAAATGAACTGGAAAGAATGACAATGATTTGGACAATTAGAAAATGTAATCAGACGGTATTTTCCTTCAGATTACCAACTGCCTGCATAAGCCTTCAATAATCCTTTGAGTTTAAAATGTCTTGACTCAAAAAAAAATTAAAAAAAAAAATGTCTTGACTCATGACCTGGAACAGGACCAGGCATGACCAAGGAGGGAGGATAAATATTAATGAGAAATAATCCCAACATCTCACTTTACATATTCACGTGTTCTTCTCCCCCAGTTAGCTTCTTTTTTCCGGGGTTCCTCACCAACGACTGGTTGCTCTCACTGCCCTACCGGTGCTCAGAACAGTGAGTCCAAGGACCCATTGGAGGAAGGGAGGTAAAACCCAAGTGACTCCCTCGGCAGCTAGCGGGGGGTCGAATAACGGAGAAGTGGCTGAAAAACACTCAACCCTCTCACTTGTTACTTTTTTGTTGGTCTCCCAAGTGAGTTGATACGTGAAAACTCAGGGCCCAAAGAAATGGCTGCTTTTGCCCCTCTTTACTGTGAAATAGTGGGCGCATTTCTGATCACCCCCAAGGGAAAATGATGCTTTGCATCTGGAAATACTGCAAATGACAGGGGGAAGGAGAAAAAACAAAACAAGAGAGACATATTTCCCATTCACTTTTCTGAAGTCATTGAACGGCTTCCCTTGGAGAGAAGGCAAGGTTCAAAGTCGGAAGGTCATCTTTAAGTCCTATGTCTCCAAATCACATGTTTTTGTAAACAGATAAGAATAAAGTTCCTTTTCCTGGGATCCCTTCCAGTAACCAGATTAAAAAAAACACTGGCTTCTGAAAACTGCAGAGGACAGTCTGGAAACCTGGCTCTCACGTTCAGGGTCTTCTAGGATGTGGGCCCCAGCCCATGCAGCTCCATTGCTGGGCCAGCTGTTTCCTGACTGGCTTCAGTGGCTTTCTGAAGGCAGATGCCATCCTCACAGTGGCATACGTGCCCCTCTGAGAGCGGTCTGCATTTTACTTACACCTTTTGTTTTGTTCATTTTTAGGCTTTTTGTGATTCACTTGTAGAACTAGTCACTTACACTGCTTCCTGCCTCTGAACGAACTACATCGTATCCGTTTTGGATGCCCTCCTTTCTCCCAGACTTCGCCTATGTCCACCCTAGAGTAGGGCAAAAGTTGATTGAGCAGACTTAGACTAATTTCATATCTGTCAAGCGTCTTATGATCACAGAGCACAGCCTGAACCTAGGATACTAATTCCACAGCATCGAAATGGGCAGATCGGTTCTTGACCACGGACACCCCTCTAACTGCCTCCTAAAGCAGATGTGGGCACCAACTCCGTGAGTGTGAGATGCCACCCCAGTGGCTCATGGGGACAGCCTCTTCTCTGCAAGCACCAGCTTGACTTACATCTCTCTCCTTGAAGATGAACCCTTCACGAAATGAGGAGGGATGCAATTGAGACTAGTTTCAGGGGTACAAGAAATGGTAACACGTTTTTATTAATCGGCTGTTTGCTGAGATCCTCTGTCAAGGGTCACTGGTCTCCCTTGTCGGGAGTAAATCCAGCTTCTCTGCCAGGCACGGGAGGCCCTCTGTGAGCGGGCGGCAAACTACTTATTTTTTTTTCGTTGCTGCCCTCCAGGACTTTCCTGGTTCTGTGGGAGTCGGGTCCTTTCGCCCTTTTGTGTCCTATGCTTCCCCGAGTATTCTTAGAATGTCCTTCTTCCTTTGTCCAATTGCCAAACTCCCAGCCATTCCTACGCAAGTATCTCTTCCATCCTGTGATGATGGGGGAGGTGAATGAAGTGGCCTGGGTGACCAGATGTTTAGAGCTGGCTGCCAGGAAGGAAGTGTTGCTGGAGCAGTGACCTGAACGTGTCCAGGGAGCATCGCCCTGCTCTGCGGGTAGGAGTACGGTATCTACAGAAGCCCGGGGAGGAGAGTGTTCTTGGCGTATTTCAAGACCACCAAGGAGGCCAACAGGCCTGGAGCCCAGTGAGCCAACAGCGCAAGTCATAGCACAGGAGGTGGGAGAGGGGGCGGGGTCAGGACATATGGAACCTGACAGACCTTGGTGGGGATTTTTAATTATGTTATAAATGCTGAATCCATCAAAGAGTTAGGAGTAGGAACGTGACCTGGACTGATCACTGATTTGTAAGGGTCGCTTTGACTCTTTGTAGAGGACAAAGGGAATGTTCTAGAATGGAAACAGACAAACCAATTAAGAGGCTAATGTAGACATCCAGGTCAGAGATGAAGGTGGCTTGCAAAATGATGGTGGCAGTGGAGGAGAGAAGTTATTGGCTTGGGGCCATTTTTTGAAGGAGAATTGACCATATTTGCTGGTGAATTAATACGGGTTGAGGAAAAGGGAAGAATCAAGGAAGACTTTATGGTTTGGTCTGATTGGGGGGGTAATGATGCTGTTTACTGGAGCGTCTGTGGACCGGCAGAGGGCGGGGTGGTGGTGGTGGTGTGGGCAGGCATCAGAAGTTAGGTTTGGGTAGATTTTAAATGGTCCCCCACAAGCGAGGGAGACACATGTGGCGTCTCTATCACTACCCACAAAGCGTTTGATGGTCTTCCTTTGTAACTTGATTATTGTACAGTCATGGCAGGCAAGTCCTAACCTGGGACCACTCTACGCTTGTAAAATCCCATCTAAATGAAATATCACTTCAGAGATTGTGATAATTTGTTCCTCTTCACCCTGAGAAAGACCCCCCCCCCCCTTACCCTCCTTCACCATTAGACTGAAGTTCTGGTTTTATTTCCAGTCCCCGACACCCACGGGCATCTGTGTTTCCGGAATGTATGGAGTCCCACGTACAACTTGATGAGAGGCCCTATTCTTTACGACAGAACACTTCACCATAGTTGTCATTACTGTTGCCCATAAGGGGGGAAAGCTGATATACCTCTGAAAGCAAATCTCCTAAAACTAGGCGCTATTCCTGGTTGCTAAGCGCATTTTTCTTCCGTCCTTCCTGCTTATCGCTCACGTTGTCACAGGAAGGAGGAGAAATCATGTCTCTCATGCTGTTCATTTATATTCGCCGGCCCTGCACTCCTTTGCTACTTTGGTTCATAGGAGAGCGTTAAGGAACTGGGGCAGAGGATTGAGGACGGGGATACATCACAGGAAGACAGTCCACTTTAAAATGGTTACACAGAGGGTTATTTAGCACGTTTCCATTGTGTTAAACAGTTCAGAATGAATAGACAAGGGGCGCCTGGGTGGCTCAGTTGGTTGAGCATCCAACTCTTGGTTTCAGCTCAGGTCATGATCTCACGACTCGTGAGTTCGAGCCCCACGTCGGGCTGTGTGCTGACAGCTCAGAGCCTGGAGCCTGCTCCCGATTCTGGGTCTCCCTCTCTCTCTGCCCCTCCCCCACCCATGCTCTGTCTCTTTCAAAATAAATAAACTTAAGAAGAAAAGGATGAAGAGACAAAATCCAATGCACATAATATTCATTAACGAAACTTCAAACATAAACTTGAACATAAAACTTGATCACTACTAGGAATCAGCCATTGTAATCCCTATGTCCCAGGCCCCCACAGTAGGCACAGGGGCAGAGTGGCATTCTCTACAGCGTGGCCTCTGTCCTCAGAGTCTGAAATGCAGTGTAAAATGTACATAGCAAGACTAATGCCAGGCCACTGATGAGGACACTAAAAATAATAGGAACGCACAGGAAGCGGGGACTAGCTAGAAGGGAGGATTAGGGAATAGGAGTTGGGTCCAGAGAGTAGGACGTAAGAAAAGGCAGAGAGAGAGCAGTCAGGGGCGTGAAAATGGTGTGGCTGGAGGGGTGTGCACGGGAATGTGTAGGCTGCAAGGGAGATACAAATCCGACTTGATCATTTTTCCCCAAATCCCACCCATCCAACTTTTGTCACTGTTGTGCAGATTTTCTCTTTCACAAACCTCATGACATCTTGACTTGATTTCAATAAGTGGACCTGAGCACTCAGTTTGAGTCTTAATTATGTGTTTTTTGTAATATTCTTCAGCGACTTGTATACATATTTTATCTACACGGTTATAACCAACTTGGAAATAGTGATGGCAGGGTGCCCGGGTGGCTCAGTCGGTTGAGCAGCCTACTCTTGACACCGCCTCAGGTCACGATCTTGCGGTTCGTGAGTTCCAGCGCCATATTGGGCCCTGTGCTAGCAGCATGGAGCCTGCTTGGGATTCTCTCTCTTCCCCTCCCTCTCTTACTCATGCTCACACTCTCTCTCTCCCGCTCTCAAAATAAATAAACAAAACTTAAGAAAGAAACAAATTTGTGTTGAAATGATCACAGGAAGGACTGAAAGAAGTGGGTTGTAACACCTAGTTTTCAGGGTTTGTTTGTTTTGCTGGTTCACGTAAGGGAGCACTCTAGGAATCATTCATTTCTTTGTAAACTGGTAGATTATTACTGACAGAATTACTAAACCCCTGAAATTTAAAGAATATAAATTTAAGTTTCTGAGTAATCTGCTGTAACAAATTGCTAAAAATGGGAGGCTCAGAACAGCAGAAACTTATTCTGTCATCATGCTGGAGGCTAGAATTTGGAAATCCAGGCGTTGGCATAGTTGTGGTCTCTCTGAACACTCTGGGAAAGGCACCTTCCAGTAGTCCAGCTTCTGAAATCCTTGGTGTTCCTTGGCTGGTAGCCACATTGTTCACATTTCTGCTTCTATCCTAATACGGCTGTGTTTCCTCTGTGAGTGCCTGTTTTCACGCGGCCTTCTTCTAAGAGCACTCGTCATCGATGTCGAGCCCCTACCTAATCCAGTATCACCTCCATCTAACAAATTGCCATCTGAAAAGATACTATTTCCAATTAAGGTCACACTTGGAGGTTTGGGGCACACTGTTCAACCCGATACACTGGTAACCAGACTCTGAAGATGGCCTCCAGTGAGGCCTCAGCCTCCGGTAATCACATCGTTTCATCACCTCTTTCCACATTCAAACCCTGTGTGGCCTGGGATCGATAAAATACAGAGGAGGTGACATTGTGTGACAGCTGATGCTTGGCTACAGAAGACGGTGTGGCTTCGACTCTGTTCCCTCTGGGATGAGATCACCTCCATGCAGCCTCCGAAGAGGCCCACATGGAAAGGAAACTATGCCTCCTTCCAGCAGCTTGCACCAACTTGCCGACCGTCCAGTGAGCCACCTTGGCCCGGGGGCCTCACACCCCGCTGACGCCTTCAGATGACTCTAGCCCCAGCCGACGTCTTACCTGCGTCCTCACGACAGACTCAAGACAAAACCCTGCACATAAGCCACTCCACACCCACGGTAACTCTGGGCCCAAAAATGTTTAAAACGGTAAATTGAATCAGGCCATTAAGTTTGAGGGTAGTTTGTTATACAGCATCAGAAAACGAATGCGTATTTTGGCTCCTGGAATTTGGTGCTGCTACAACAGAACCTAAAATGTGGGGGGAAATTGGAATACGGAGGTGGGCAGAAGCTGGAAGGACTTGAGACTTTGAAGAGAGGTCCACAGGAGTCTGACAGCTGTGGAGGAGGACGCTGCCCTTAAGGGCTTAGGGAAAAGTGAGGGCAGTGTTATCCCCAAAGGCAGTGTCAGAACGTTGAGTGACACCGTCCCCTGTGGTGACACAAAAAGTAGAAAATGCCCCTACTCAACTGGGTAATCTGGCTGAGGAGTAGCTTCCCAGCAAAATGTTGGGGATCCAGCTTGGTTTCTTCTCGCTGCTTATGATATGAGAGAAATACATCAAATAAAGGAATGTCAAACCAACCAGCCATTGTTGGTTTGAATAATGGGTAACCTCCCCGGAAGGCAAGTGATGGTAAACTTGAGAAGCATCTTCCAGGGGCACCTGGGGGGGCTCAGTCAGTTAAGCGTCTGACTTCAGCTCAGGTCATGATCTCATGGTTCACAAGATTGAGCCCCATGTGGGGCTCTGTGCTGGGAGCCTGGAACCTGCTTCGGATTCTGTGTCTCCCTCTCTCTCTGCCCCTCCCCCACTCGTGCTTTGTGTATGTCTCTCTCTCACTCACTCTCTCCCTCTCTGAAAAATAAATTAAAAAAAAATTTTCTTTAAAGAAGAAGAAGCATCTTCCAGGCAAAAATGAAATTGCGGGCACTGTCAGGAAAACATCATGTACGTGCAGAGTTAAAATTATGGCCGTGACATACTTTGTTAGGGTCTCAGAACAGAGAAGTCTTCAGTCAGATGGTGGGGGAAAAGCTGAAGGGTCTCGCGGCTCCACAGCCTTCCCGGAAGCCAACGGTTGAGAAGAGCTTGTGTCAAAGGGATTTGCGGCTGTGTCTTTTTGTAATGGAACCAAGTCAGGTAGAAGACGCCGGAGACCCACGGAGTTTCGAAGGGGGTTGTACGGAGTCAACGTCACCAGCTTGGACTGAAAGCCACGGAGTCAGCACAAAACAAAGAGTCGTCTGAACCCTCAAACTTCCTCAAGCAGGAAGGGAAAAGTCTTCAACTTCAAAATTGGGCACGCCTCCCCAGAATAGGAAGGATGGCAGCAGCAACCCAGAAGGTCAAGGCAAAGCTGCAGAGAATTCATTCCAGGCCTTCAGCGCTCAGTAAGGCCCTGCCATCCTGTGTCCTGCTGTGGCCCTGAGAGTGGACGTGTTGGACGCAGGGGGGCGGGTAGATCAGCTGTCTCCGTAATGCGTCCGTGCCCTCGTGTAATGCCCTCTTTCAGGGAATTATCACTGCCCGTGTGACCAGGATACTGTGGAAGTGATCCCAGCACGATATCGTGGCCTCCGCCTTTCCCTCTGCCATGGCTTTGGCAGGAAAGGCCAGTCACCAGATCCCGGGGACACTTGGGCAACTTGTGGGAAAGCTCACCCGGAGAGCAGCTGGGGCCTCCTGCCAACAAGGAGCACCAGCTGGCCGGCTGTGTGACTCAGCCGCCTTGGAACTGGATCGATTCTCCTCAGGCTCCGGATGACCACAGCCTCCCATGACATCTTGACAAGAGACCCTGACACCCAACTGCTAAGCTGCTCTCAGCTCCTCACTTGCAGGCCCTGTAAGGTGACAAAGGTTTATTGTTGGTTCAAGCCAGTACGTTTGGGGATCACACACTATGCGGCATTCAATCCCTAACCTAGAAGCCTTATTGAAGTCGAATGGGAAAGCGTGCTGAGTTCCGATAAATTGTATTCAAAAAATAAATCAACCCAACTTTCTTGTTTATTTTGTTTCCCCACTACTTAATATTAAAGTTCAGGTTATTTGCATAGCAACATTGTACTCAATTTTATGCGTATAAAGCCTAAAAATAGGAACTTTTATTAAATATAACTTTAAAAGGAGAGTCTAAAGGTGAGTGTTAAGTTGTGTTCATTTGTAAGTAGGACGAGTGTTCACATAGGTATTCACTAACTCAGTGAAGAAATTAACAAACGAGAACCTATAATATTAGATATTTTCTGTTCGATTCGCACACAAAAGGACGAGGTAATAAATTGGTCTAAATGAGGCCTTTTACAAATCAAAGAATGTTTATCCGATGTCTACCATAAGCTTTATATTTCTAAATAATGTCATAAATGCGAAGTAAGACATAGTTTCTTCCTTAAAAGAATCGTCTTTTTTTCCTCATTAGAAAGCAAAAGGCTAGCGGACAGTGAAACATTCTGCAGTTAAGGTAGACATCTGCGCTCTCGGGCTAAGTACTTTCCAAATGCTGGAGAAAGAAAACTGGAACAGAGTCGGCTGTGTGTTCGCGAACAGGTTGGGACGGTTAGATAAGTGTCCCTTTACGTAGGTGGGATTTGGGACTCTGTGAGGGCGGAGGTGAGAATATTCAGTCACCAGCTTCTGTCCGGCTCCCAGAGACCAGGGACGCCTGGTCTCCCAGGGAACAGTCCCCGGTGTTCTTGTAGAGCCATCCCTCTGATGACTCACAAGCCAGCACACCGGCAAGGTGACCCCTTTCAAGGAGCCGGCCTCGTGTGCCCGTGGGAGCAGCCCCTCTATGCACAGCGAGCTTGCTTCCGTCACCTCCTGTTGTTCGGGGCTCCGCACGGGTCGTCTGTGAAGAACGGGGCCCGGAGAGAAATAGTTTCTTCTCCCCACGATGCCATAAAACAAAAGTCATCCCATAACCCCTCCTTCAACCTCACCGTAATAACACGAGTTGCGCCTAGATTCATGGTGTTTGTTTTCCAGTACCTTCCATATCCTTGTGAGTAATTTTTCATACAATTATTCACTCTTGAAAACATGAAACAGAAGGGGGGCTGTGGGACTCTCTAGGTAGGTGAGCAGGTGGGGGTCTAAAGCCATGAGTAGTTAAGAATCAGAGAGGGACTCAGAGTCAGGCACCCTGTGTAAAACCCCATTGGACTTCCTACTCCATGTGACCTTGGAGAGCCGGCAATCACTGCTTTAGCTTCCTCAGAGATGGTTGTTCCTGTGGGAACGGAAGGACAGTAAGTAAAGGGTCTGGAATAGGCACCATCCCCCAGGAAGCATTCATTAAGGAAAATGGCGGTCTGTGTTTCCGGCGGTCGATGGGAAAGCACGTTGCCGTGGACGACTGCTGCAGTGCACCCCACTGTCTGGGCGTCCAACAAGCCCCCCTGCCCTGTAGTCCACCCGCCCAGGCACTCCATGCTGGGGACCGCTGGAGTGTAGCCGGCGGTCACTGGTCTGGACCTCCTCCAGCCTTTCCCTGTGACGCACGTCATCCCAAAAAGTCTTCCATCTTCCACGCCATCCATCTTTGCCTCTTTCTCATCGCTGGAAGTCAACCAAACACCCTTGATTCCCTTTTATAAATGAGTATGATGTACATATAAAGAGAGCGTCTCCAGTCTCTCGCGAGCCTTTCAGCCCCACCTCCAAGGTCACACCGGTGACCGCCACAGGTTAACTTCCCTGTTTGAGTCTCCTTTCTCATCTCATGTGACACATGTGGCTGACCACTTCCTTTCCTTGAAGCGTGTCCTTCACTGGGCTCCCAGAACCCCATGCTCTGCTGGTGTTCTTTTTTTTTTTTTTTTTAATGTTTATTGACTTATTTTGAGAGGGAGACAGAGAACGTGAGTGGGGGAGGAGCGGAGAGAGAGAATCCCATGCAGCCTCCACACTGTTGGTGCAAAGCCTGACGTGGGGCTCAAACTCACGAACGATGAGGTCGTGACCTGAGCCAAAATCAAGGGTCCAACGCTGAACCGACTGAGGCACCCAGACATACGCCCCTCTGCTGCTGTTCTTTGTCCCTCACCCGTCATACCTTCTTTGCTCCTAGTCTCTGACCTCGCTGTCGCCGTGCTACCGGGCTCTGTCCCTGATCTGTTCTCCGTCCGTACTTCCATCCTCGGTGACCTGGGCTGGTCCCACAGCTTTCTGTACCTCTGCGTGGAGGTGACTGCCAGAGCCACCCTTCCAGCCCAGGTGTGTCTTGTGAGCTTTGGACGGCGGCAGCCTAAACTTGACAAAGCCACTCGGCTAAGTCATAGGCCCTGCGGCGTCAAACTGTCGAAACCAGACTCCCACTCTTCCTCCAAGCCTGCGTTTCTTAGGGCTTTCCTTGTTTCGCTCAACAGAAACTCTATGCTTGTTCTTGAGTGAGAACTTCAGAACCTCCCCCCTTCCTCTTTCTGTTGCTCAAACCTCACATCCATCTCACCACAAATCACACGGACTGTCCCTTCAGTACACATTCCCGAAACAACTCTTTGGCCTTACCCGCTCTGTCCAAGCCACACCTGCTCTTGCCCGGATTCTGGCAGCAACGTGGACCTCCCCCACATTTTCCCTCTGCCCTCCTGTGTCTGCTTTCTAGCAGCACACTGCTTAGGGGTGCCTGGGGGGCTCAGTTAGGAGTCCGACTTCGGCTCAGGTCACGATCTCACGGTTCGTGGGTTCCAGCCCCGCGTCGGGCTCTGTGCTGACAGCTCAGAGCCTGGAGCCTGCCTCAGATTCTGTGTCCCCTCCTTCCCTCTGCCCCTCCCCTGCTCGCGCGCTGTCTCTCAACAATAAATGAATGTGAACAGAAATAAACAAACAAAAGCACGCTGCGCGAGGCCCGCTTGTTCAGATCCGGGCGCGTCTGCAGGCCTGTAGGCGATTTGCTCCCCTCCCCTCAGACCTTCACTAAAGTGCCTCCCTCCCCAACCACCTTTGTCCTGGGCTGGGGCACTTCCTCGCCTAAGTTTTCTCCGTGCTTTTACCACAAATCGACATACTGTAAACACACTTGTGTCTTTGTCCTTCTCCACCAGTGTGTAAGGTGCAGGAGCCCTGGGTTCATTTTGTTATTTTTGTGGGGCTTGGGGGTACATTTTGTCCACTACTGGATCTCCAGCATCTATCCCAGGGCCTGGCATACGCTTGTCTTTATTGGCAATTTGCGAAAAGTAGTTGATGGTGTCAGAGAACTGGCTGATTCTGCTCAAAACCGGAAATTGGAGTTCTAGTTTGCTTATAACGCTCAGGTGACTTGAAGTGTCTAAAACAGCTTAAGGGTTTTTATTTCACCCGGTCAACTTGGTCCAGTTATTTGCCTTAGTCTGTCAAATGCCTTTGAGCAGAACCGGCCTGCATAATTCATCAGTCTCAGGAGAGTTAGTTAGATTAGTAAATGCTAAAAAAAGATTACAGAATTTTCCCGGCATCAGCCTGTCCCTCACAGCAAGATGATTCCGTTACTAAGCTGGGGAGGTAACTGTGGTCACTCTCGGCCCCTTGGTTTCCATTATAGACCACGCAGAGCAAAGGTGATCTCTTACCAACCTTGAAAATGGACTTTGTGGTTTGGGTCGATTGAAGTATAATTTTCATGCTGAAAAGTAATGACTGAAAGGTGTGTGTCGTCACCAGACATGGAATGGGTCTGACCACGCATCCCTCAGGGCTTGGAGTCATCTGGAGAGGTGGCCAAGTCCCCGATCATAGGGTGTCCCAGTGACCGTCATTTTTACTTCACAGAGACCCCAGAGGAAGGATGGAAAAAAAGAAACAACAACAAAAGCAAAAACACTTCTCCCTCTTTCAGGACCATTAGATCTCTTTTATACATCATATAAATTAGGTCACAATCTATGGGGGGAAACTCTTAGAAATCGGGTCAGCGAGGCAGGCACAGTCGAACTTGAGGCTGACTGGGAATTCCTGTGAAGGTAGACAGAAGTCTCACGAGTAATACTGACAGGGAACTATTGGTTACCTAACAAACATGTCGTGGTGACAGTAGCATCTAAGAGTCTTGGTTTTTCCCTTGAGGGAATGCATTTCGTACAAAGCATACAGTATATTCAGTTCAGAAATGGTACGTGCGGGGTGCGAATGGAAGACTTTTTCTCCCAAGAAGGAGCTCCGTACGTTTAGCAATATCTAAAGACATAAGTGACAGAAATCTGTCGTGCAGAGGCCACAAAGCATGCGGTGCTGACCTGGCAGGTGACGAGGTGACCCAGAGGTGTCCCCCACACCCCCTTCCCTTCTTGGTGACGTAGCACACTGCACGTGCCCGGTTACGTTATTGATTTCCTGTGGGTAGCGAGTGAGAGATTGTCTCGCAAGCAATGAGCCCAATGATGATTGTCATATTACTTCTTAACTTTATATTTCTAATTTCAGACATCCCTCCCTTTCCAGAGGAAGTCAGCCTTGCCATAGCTTCCGTGTCCTGTTTTTGCCACAAAACTCACATGTTCACTTTCTGTTAGAAAAATCTAAAGCAGGTGTTTTATAATTGCTCCGGATTTGGAATTCTTTAAAGGCAAGTGAATTTGAAGTTCAAGTGCCAGGCAGGTTCAGTTGAAGTCCTAATCCCCGTGACATTTTCCTGATAACAAGAAAATCTCTCTTTTGTCATGTGATGGTGGCTCTCAATTGATCCTCGGGGCCATAATGCACTCTCACTTTCATTCACTGAGTTTAAAATCCGAAAACAATCTACTTTCTTTCGAAATCCAATCAAAATCCAAATAAAAATTACTTTCAGATTTGGATTTGGGTTTTCAACAGTAAGAGACGTGAAGAGATAGCAGCTAAACCAGGAATTTAAGCCACTGCACCGCTGATCCCAGGAGAAATTTGTCTGGAAGGAGGGAACCTGAGCTAAAGAAAAGGGGAGTCTTGCTCTTAAGCAAGGTGGGGATGTCTTTTGACTCAGAAGCCGTACTTCTGTCCGTTTGTCTCAGCCAGGCAAACGCTGCTCAAAAAAAAGATCAAATCGAGCTTGAGGATGATGGGCTTACCTTGTAAGTTCTTCTGCTTGTTTCCTGCTGGGCAGTGGACCGGGCAAGAGTGTCCCCTGTATGGCCTGAGATGCCAGGACAGGGCGTAGGGAGGGGCTCGACCGTGGCAGACACCGAATGACAATAGGAACGTGCAGTGACAGTGCCTTTCTTTCCCTGTCTTAGCTTGTCCCTGAGTGGACCCTAGTCAGCATTTGTGCAGTGTAGACCAGGTCCTCACATCAGCAGCACGGGGCGGGACCGGACCCTCCGTTAGGTTTGCCAGCCCAGGGAGCTAGCACCGAGTGGGTTCCAAAGCCGTGTTGTGCCAGTTTCATCTCAAAAAACATTAGCCACGGACCCGTATTTCTCCCACTGACCTAAGACCTCCCCATGTGATGGTAACTGCCCTGTATGTTAACGGTATAGCCCATAGATTCGTATGACATGATGAAGTCCTGCAAATATGCTGTTTTCTAAAAAAGAAAATGCATCCGCGTGCTATTTTTTTCATCTGTTGTTATTTGTCAGTGAAGCGATAAAGAGGAATTTTCCCCCTCTTTTTTATTTTATCTTCACAACTCACCTCTGGGAATGTTCCCCTCATAAACGTTACTCAGTAGGATAAAGACATTATAAATCTCGTAAGGTCTTTATCAAAGGAGTGTTTATAATTATTTGCCAAAGGCAAGAAAGTGAATGATTTGAAATTTAGCTGCCCCTACTAGAGACACACTTAGAAGTCTCTGGTCCGGAATGAGGCATCTGCAGTGCCTAGCGTTGCCTACATGTTCCTGAAGGAACCAGTGAGGTCCTCTGTTCCTTTGGGACGTGGCCACGTCTTTGTCCTGTTTCCTAATGAACTGCCCTCAGTGTGGCTTGAAGGAAGTGACTCATACGGAGTAAGCCCCATGAAAACGGGAGAGGGGTCTGCTTGCAGGATTGGGTCACTGAGCAGCTTTTAGGCAATTCTGATTTTGGCAACAAACCATCCTCCGAGAGGACGCCCTCAGACTTTTCCGTGAATGCCTCTCGAGACTCTGTTTCAGGCATTTCCAGGCTCGGGGTTATGATGGTCCTTGTGTGACTCTGTATCTATTGCCTGAGTGTGGCTAAGAGCACGGTGACGTATCGTCTGTCTCCCACAAGCTCAGGGAATAGTGGCTGAAGCCACGTGACGATGTTGTGCTTTTCTTTTGTCCGTGTGACAGCTCACGAGTTCCACACTCTCTAAGAGTAACACCTGGTAGAATTAAAAGCTTATTAAATTTCAGTTTCAAAAGGAGACCCTCACATACTCCCCTTTTTACAGGGGTCATAGGATGGACTGCAGAAATCTCATGCTTCATGCACCACATCGCCCATCACTTGATAGCACCGGATTATGTCCAAGATGGTTCCGAAATTCAAACATGAAAACAGCACACGCTGCATTTTGGAGCAGCCATGCAAAGCGTTACCAGGGTCTTCTGGGAGCACCATAAACCACCAATTAGAGTATTTTGGATGAAGGAGTTGAAAATTAGGGAAAGGAACACAACATCAACTTCATGGCGTATTTGCATATTCCTCTGTTTCTAAATTAATGTTATCCCTATCTAGGAACATCCCATTTATCTCTGGTTCGCTGGACACACAACTCTACTTAATCCAGATCCTAGCCGAGGGGAAAAACAGCAACTTAGAGACGCAAACGTCGATAGATGGGAAAATCGGGCAGTTAGTAATTACGAAAAGTAGGCACCCAGTAAAAACACATGAAAGGTACAGATCATCTTACTGTTATTGATTGCTTACTATTCTATCTCACAGGCATTATCTCATTTATTATTTACCCTAGCCCAGTGGAGTTAGTTTGGCCAGCGTAGCCATTAAACAGTCAAAGCTGGGGCACAGAGGGATCCTGAAGCTGGTTCCAACTCAGGTAGCCAGTGCATAGGAGAGCTAGGATTTGATCAAGGCAGACTGGCTCCAGAGACTATGTTTTAGTTATTTTGTATTATTGCCTCCTTAGGTACTCACTGATGGCATGGATATATTATAGACTATTATGGGCACAATTCTCACCAGTTTGGCTATCTGGCTTTTAGCGACAGAGAGTAAGTGTAACTGGGCCAGAAATGGGAGGTAAGACTGTCTCCCTGACTCTATCGAGAGATACTACTTAAAACCTGAGCAACTAATAACGAGTATTATATGACAGAAGTGTTATTGAGGTCATGTTAAGTACAGCTAGCGGCAAGGTCATTGATTATTCAGAATGATGGCCTGGGATCATCCTGTGAACCCTGTACTATGTTCAACAAATTATGCTTTAAATGATTTGGAAGAAGGTAATCCATTCTAGAAATAGTGATTCCCTAGTAAGCTTTGTCTCTAATGGGGTGAGAGATCCATATGGTAATCAGAAAGGATAAACTTGAGTAATATTCACCATGTGCTTCTCCATGGAACACTCCATCCCTAGGTGGGGCTAGATGATTGGGACATCACTAGTAAAGAACTAGCCTTCCTTACCAGTATGTTCCATAGAGATCCCTGATGTCGAGAATTACCTGCTTAGCCTACTTTCCCTAAAACTTCAACGGCTGAAGAATCTTTTGCTTGCCAGAAGATTCTTGACCCACTGTGGTGCTAGGTAACACACGTCATGTGTTCTGTCACCTAAGAAATGGCTCTCCAAACAAATTGCCTAGCAATACTCTAAACTGTTGTAGTAAGAACAGACGGTAATAGAATCCCACTTGCTGTATATAAACGTATTCTAGACAGACATGATGAGGCCTGCAACCGTGATGTTATCAGCCTGAGACCCGCAGCTGCAATAATTCCTAATTCTGTTCATTTTTTCTTTTTACATCGTTGCTTTCCAATTAGCAAGCAACACTCTAGACTTTAACAATCAGGCTGATGAAACTATTTCAAATCTCGGATCTTCCAAGAACCGTCGATCTTAGCCTTTTCCCAGCTTCACGCATAGGCCGGAATACAATTTCGAAATTAAAAACACAGTCCACTTTGGGCAAGCTGAGTAATCCAAGTTGCAGTCGGGGGCATCCCGTGGTCTGTGTGGCACTTTGGTTCTGCCCACTGCAGCAAGAAAGGCCTGTGGGAATCTTGTTTCTGAAACGGTTATCAGTGTAGCAGTGGGTGTCTGGGCACCAGAATGTCAAGGTATCTGCTTTTTAAAACCCAAAACTCCACAGAGTAACTATCTATCACCTAGTTCCTATTATGTGGCATCTTTGTGCAGATAGTACCATAGTACAATTCCATTCCTGTTGAAATATCTTTTGTAGGGGCGCCTGGCTGGCCCCGTCAGTTAAGCATCTGACTCTTGGTTTCATCTCAGGTCATGATCTCACAGTTCGCGAGATTGAGCCCGGTGTCGGGCTCTGTGTTGACGGTGTGGGACCTACTTGGGATTCTGTCTCTCTCCCTCTCTCTCTCTGCCCCTCCCCTGCTTGCTCTCTCTCTGTCTCTCAAAAATAAACAAATAAACCTGAAAAAGAAATATCCTTTGTAGTTCAGTAAAAATAATCGCTGTTAAAAATAGTATTTCCTCAACTTTATTTTACTTCACATTTTATATATATTTCTTAATGTTTTATTTATTTATTTATTTTGAGAGAGAGAGAGAAAGAGTGGGAGAGAGGCAGGGAGAGAGACAGAGAGAGAGAGGAAGACAGAGGGTTGGAAACAGGCTCTGTGCTGACAGCAGAGAGCCCGATGCAGGGCTCAAACTCACAAACTGTGAGATCGTGACCCAGCTGAAGTCGGATATGTAACCAACCAAACCACCCAGCGCCCTATATTTTATATATTTGCAGTGAGGTCTTGTTGTCTTTTTCCTATGCCTGGCCAAATAATGCAAAAGTGTTACAGACATGAATAGATATGTAACTCCTTCAGTTTCTCATCTGGAAAGATAGCCCCCTCCTGCAGCCCTGCCTCATTGGGTCCCCTGACTGCCTTCCAGGTCACTTCAGTGGACACAGGTGCCAAGACATAGGACAAGTTTCTGAGGATCTCCTCTCCCCAGTTCAGCACTTGCCTCTCCCGAAGGGGCCGAAGAAAGGTTTTGTGCCCTCTCTCTGCAGTTATGTTATGTCTGCAAAGCCAGAGGAGCGTAAATCCCACTGAGAACCCAGTCAGGTGCTGTGCGTTCTCTGAAAGCATCGGATGGACCTCCAGCGTCCCCACCACATGCCTGGTAGAGAGCAGCAACAAGTCGAGACGGTGCCGTCATCACAAACCGCTTGTGTTCTATTGCACAAGCTCTTGCAAACCCAGATTAATCCACCAAGGCCATGTAACCCTGGTGGTTAGGAACCGCTGAAAGTTAATAACTTGGATGAGGAAAGGGAGGTCACAGAAAGAGAATTGAGAATAGGATGGAGACAAAAGGTCATCCCTATCCATGGAAAATCTGTAAAGAAAAGGAGGCCACACATGGGGGGAAAAAAAAAAAACACGTTCTCTAGCTGTTACATAATACAAAGAATAACCATAATAGGTCTGAATGCCCCTCCCAGTTTTCTGCATTTTATCCTTATTATTTATCAGTCATTTGAAAAGGGAGAAAAGGACTTAGTGCTATTCAGTAGGCCTTATTCACGCCTAGGGTCAGGAGGTTTATGAAGCGGTAAGATAAATGCATCATTTTTATTATACGTACACAGAAAAAAGTACTCGTGGGGCGCCTGGGTGGCGCAGTCGGTTAAGCCTCCGACTTCAGCCAGGTCACGATCTCACGGTCCGTGAGTTCGAGCCCCGCGTCAGGCTCTGGGCCGATGGCTCGGAGCCTGGAGCCTGTTTCCGATTCTGTGTCTCCCTCTCTCTGTGCCCCTCCCCCGTTCATGCTCTGTCTCTCTCTGTCCCAAAAATAAATAAAAAATGTTGAAAAAAAAAAAATTTAAAAAAAAAAAAAAAAAAAAAAAAGAAAAAAGTACTCGTAACCTAATTTGGGGAGAATTCACTTAATATTCTAATGGAATCGCTCATCTCTGCAGCCTCTTAGTCCATAGTCCTCTTTTAAAAACCATTGTTACAAGCGCAGAAAAATTACCAGTATGTGTTAGCCCCGAAGTGAAGGTCAGCTGAAGTGGCATAACAGTATTTATTTCAATCGGCGGTCCAACCGAAATGAAATGTGACGGCAAATTAGTTCTGAACTTCTGCGAGAAAGGCAATGTGTACTCAGAGAAACAATTATGGTATTAATTTGCTATCGTTGTAGATAAGAAAAGAAGCAGGCATTTGAGGGTCTTGAGTTCTTCCCTCATTACCATTCTCTCTCCACTCCTGTGATTTGTGTAAAAATGTGTGGGAAAATGGGGCGCCTGGGTGGCTCAGTCGGTTAAGCGTCGGACTTCAGCTCAGGTCACGATCTCACGGTCCGTGAGTTCGAGCCCCGCGTCGGGCTCTGTGCTGACTTCTCAGAGCCTGGAGCCTGCTTCGGATTCTGTGTCTCCCTCTCTGCCCCTCCCCCGTTCATGCTCTGTCTCTCTCTGTCTCAAAAATAAATAAACGTTAAAAAAAAAAAATTTTTTTTTTAAATGTGTGGGAAAGCACCAGTTTCTACTATTGTAGCTACAGGTGCAAATCCTAAGCAGTGTATTGTATTGTGACCCTTTTGCATGATTGTGCAGAAAGCTTGGTAGTGTGGAAATGTGTGATGCCTTTATGAACTTGCCCGATCTTGAGGGGGACACATTTCTAAGGTAAGAATGATGGAGCTCCCTGACCCAGCTCATTTTGCATTTGTGGGTTCCTCTAATGACGTGCCGTGTTAAGCAAGTACAGAATGCCCGTCTGAGCCAGCCGATCGAGGTTTGCGTCATCAGCCATAAGTCCTATCAACAGCATGTCTCCTTGATATCACACTTCACTTCCTCCAGAAAAACTCAGAATGCCAGCCAAATCATGAGAAAACATCGTATGCATTCTCAAAGATCATTAGAGACTAACTATTTAGAACTTGGGACACGTTCCCGTGATATCCGTATACGATGTGACAGGTGTCCACCACACGTGTATAAAGTTGACACTACAAGTTCCTTAAAACTTTCGTGTTGTGACCAGAGTTGGTAACTCCTGGGCCGCGCAACAGAGAAATGAGGCAGGACTAAAAATCAAAGGCACAGGCAAGGTTTCTTGGGGGTTCCCGCTCAAGTGGAAGGGAGGCGCGGCACCGATGGCGAAGGGTTAAGACGCCCTGCTCGTAGAGAGGAAGTTGGCACTCGGGCAGGGACCTACTCAGGTCCAGCATGCTAATGAGGGAAAGGCGGAAAAATGCTCCATCCTGATTGGTTGGAAGGGCCTTGCTCTGATTGGTTGATATTGGCAGACAACTCTAGCTCATTGGTGCTTTCTGGAGCCAGGTCCTCGGTTTTATAGTCCCCGAGCTCCTGTATGGGGCCAAACCGTGGCTGCATCCTGGGTCCGCCGTGGGAGAGAAGGGGCTGAACAGTAACAGCCCACGGAAAGTGGCCCAGGTACGCAGTGGTTTTCACTTGGGGCTTGTTCCTGTCTCCCTATGATCATCACCTTGGTAATTAACATCTCTGTAGACTTACCTATACATTTTTTTTAATGTTTGTTTATTTTTGAGAGAGAGAGTGCGAGCGGGGGCGGGGCAGAGAGAGAGCACACACACAGAATCTAAAGCAGGCTCCGGGCTCTGAGCTCGAACCCACGAAACGTGAGATCATGACCTGAGCCGAAGTCGGCCGCTTAACCGACTGAGCCACCCCTGCGCCCCTGTATAGACTTACCTATAAAATTTATTTTAAAATATTGTTGCCTGGCTCCATATCCCAAGATTTTATCAACTCTGTTTTTAACTCAGCCGTAATTCTGATATGAATCCTGGGTGGGAGGGAGCCTTAGGTTTATTACAGTCCATGGTGCAATGCCTTCATAGTTCTGTTTTGGACATGGAGACGTACCTTTGCTGTCTGCTATCTCGGAGGTGCATTGGGGGTCTCCTGTTTGCGCCGTTTGCATAACCAGAAGCTGAGAGCAAGACGCCCTTAAATGAAAGGCTCTGGTAGTATTTCCTGAAATAGGAGCTTCGGGAGATAGGGATTGGAGGTGGGCTGGGGAAGAGGACCCCAAAGGAGGTAAAGGGAAGCCATGGATACCTGGGCTTTCTGCAAAGTGTCCATCTCAGACATTTGGGATTCCAGAACCATCAAGCTGCAAGTGAGCCTCATAGACCTGTCTAGTGCAAACCCTTCGTTTTGCCAAAAAGAGACAGTCTTGCTCAAGGTAGTGCCCGACCGATCCCTGGCCACTTCCTTTATTGTATCCCTGGAACCTTGGGAGGGTGGCATCGGTGGCAGTCTTCCTGCCACACACTGCATTTTACTGTCTTTACATTCTTTGGCCCACTGTGATCATGACCATGTGGCCCCTGTCCCTTAAGTTCACACAGAATCCTTCAGGGACCAAGGGAAACATATGAATGGGAGTACACAGCAAAGGTTCTGAGTTCAGAAGTAAAATCTGCCCCCTGGTGTTTGTTTGATCCCTAATCCTTCTGTGCCCGGCTGAGTCTTCCCACTGATTGCTTTAAGATTATGATGGAGATTGATTTTAAGGTTAAGATCAAACTCCCCCTTATTTCTGTCGATATTTTCACCCATATATTGAGCATGACCTATAAGAAAAGTCTTGGGGTAGAAAAGAGATTTTTCTATTTCGGGGGAAATCTTGGGCTGTCTTTTGCTCAGAACCGTAGGCCATGGCAAACAGAGTCCCCAGGTAGATGGGATGCATTCTGTCATACTGGGCATTTTCTCAGGGGGCAACAGGATGAGGGATGAGGGTACTTCCCAGAGGCCTGAGTTACTGGAAGAGAGAGGCAGGAGGGGTGGTCATTTTTGCCGATTTTGTTTCCCCTGCACCTCACCTCCCCACCTTGGGAAGCTGTGATGTGCCACCTGGACCACCCTGGTCTACAGTCAGAAACAAAAGACTGGGGCAGAGATTCTAACCTGTGGTTGTAGGAGAGCAGGAGGAAATCACTTTGCACTGAGATGAGAGAGAACTTCCACAAACAACTAGCCCCTGATGGCCGTCCATTTACAGGAAGGAAATACCTATCCTGGCACAAATAAAGCTGGGATTGCGTGCCTGCCTTTGTTTGCGATCATCTGTATTTTCTAAAGCAAAATAATAATCACGGATATGATAATTAACTTTCTGTTGTAGAGAAACAGCACTGGCGGAAAAATCAATTCCTTTCTTCCCATTTTTTTCATGGCAATATATATTTATTTAGGTCTTTATTTTAGAAAAAGAAAATTCATCTCAGACTATGTGAAAACGATTTCGCTTTAACTAAAAATCCTTATTGGCTAGCACATTTCGAGCCAACAGTGGGTAGCATATCCTCATTCATCTTTGGCAAATACTACTCCGATGTTTGAATGTTTAAAAAATTATCTTTTAGGCATTAACATTCACTCACTCTGGATCCTTTTATTTAACTGGGGCTCATCCTTGCATTGCCACATCGTAGGCAGAAGGCATAAGAGCTTAACTACACGAGTCACACTCTGGATGCAAATGTGTAATAAAATACCATATTATTTAAATATACTTCAGGTTTTATGTTTGCCTTTGTTTTTCCAATATCAGAATATTACGAAAACTGCAGACACAGAATCAGATTGTAAAAAGACAACAAGTCCAAACACCTGGCCCGTATGCCTGAGTCTTTGTGACCTTGGCTAAGTCACTTAGCGTCTGTGGGCTTAGTTTGTTTTTTAGTTTTTAAAAAGGCAGAGGTTGGGTTAGGTGAGCTCCCAATAGCGTTGATCCAGATTTTGAACCACGATAGTATCGTCAAACTCTGAGATAAAAGTATCTGTAAGGTTGGGCGATTCTCTATTATCTTGTTTAAAAGGCAATTCAGTTTTTTGGAGCAGGTATAAATACGCCTTGATGTGAGACTCTCACAAGGGTTCTAGCCCTACTTCTGCTGTTTAATTACTGAAACCAACCACTTATCAACCACTGGTCCACCCCCTGGCAAATAGAAGTAAAAAATATTTGTTATCCCATCTCCACAGAGAATCGAGGAGGATAAATTAAATGAGAGAAATTTAGAGTCCTTGCAAGAAAGCCTCAATAGAGACTATTTGCATTACTATCATTCTTATTATGCAGCAGATATGAGAAATGCAATTTTCCTGTGTATTCCTGTTGGCTGTATCTCCTCAAGGAAATGTGTTTGAAAAATAAGTGGAACTATTTAAGGACCAGAGTACTCAAAGAAAAAAAAAGTCTGTGTTCCTGAAAACCACAGTTTTTGAAATCTAGAGAGCAAACTAATGGTATCTCAGATTCCCTGAAGATGAGATTACACTTTCTGGAGAAAATTGACATAATGAAATACTTGATATTCATTAAATTACTTTTAAACTTTTTAGTTCTTTTAAGTTTTGGCCTCTACCGCTGACGGAATACTGACTCTACCGGCCACCTTACCTACGTGCCTTACGGCCACATGCATGAGAAAACACCCCTTTTGTTTAGAATTTTGGGAATAGGGTTTCTTATGTTGACAGGGATTCTTGTAAAATGGTTATTTGAAAAACGATTCTTGCAACAAGAAATAACTCCCTGTTCAAACCTGAAGCTATAAAATGGCCCAGTCTGTTTCCTAATGAAGTCAAAACATGGCAATATATATTTATTATTGGAATATATTTTCCATTTTTGAAGTTTAGTTTATCAAGGAGACTTTTAATAAAGAGTTGAATTAATAAGAGATGATTGGTGGCTTGATTACAGATTTAAGAAAGACTATTCATTTTTTATTTGGGTGGCTAAGCTTATTTAACTCCAAACATTTGAGAATCAGGGGAATAAGGACAGGTACCTACTAACTGTTTTTACATATACAAATATAGCACTATAGTACCAGCTCAAACCACGTTTATTTTAAATGTGCAATGTATGGGGCGCCTGGGTGGCTCGGTCAGTTAAACATCCGACTTCGGCTCAGGTCGTGATCTCGCGGTCCGTGGGTTCGAGCCCCGCGTCGGGCTCTGTGCTGACCGCTCGGAGCCTGGAGCCTGCTTCCGATTCTGTGTCTCCCTCTCTCTCTGCCCCTCCCCTGTTCATGGTCTGTCTCTCTCTGTCTCAAAAATAAATAAACGTTAAAAAAAAAAAAAATTCAAATGTGCGATGTTCGTCCAGTTTCCAATTCCACTTTCTCTCTATAAAGTGACTTTTCTGGCTGAATTTCTATTTATTTTATCAGACCTATAAATTACTCAGTGAACCAAGCTTTCTGAAATCAGGAACTATTTCTGCATAAATTCTGCACACCAAATTAAGTGTTTATCGAGTAGACGACCAGCATCATATCTTGGTTATATCCCAGACAAGGTATACTTTTGTGCTTAAGGCTCGCTTTCTGAAAGTTCTTCTCTTATCTGAAACCTTCTTGAAAAGGGTTTTAATTATTTCTGTAGGTATTTATAGATTGCAATGCTCTTGGGTCACATAAATCTTTTTTAAAAATGATTCCTAGGTGTTTATCTGGACATTTAAGTAAAGATTCGGACACACTATAAAATTCACTCTTATTAAGTGTATATTGGTTGATACTCCTAAAAAGGCCTAAATGTTGAAGAAATCAGGTCTTGGAAGTACAAAGTCATTGGCAGAGCTGGAACCACAAGTCATTAACTTTTGTCGGTATGCCAGGATGCTCTCCTGTTATTTTTAAGGCCGAAGTAGACACTGTCTGATTGAATCTCATCTTACCTAGTGAAGTTATGGAATGAGAAACGTAGTCCTAGGTGAGAGTCTGGGTGTTTACTGAAACATTTCATTTTTATAGATTTCCCAAGATGTAAGAAAATGAAACTCAACAAGAAACAAAATATACCCAATAGCAGTTGAGCTCAGGCAAAGCCTTGGTAACTAATTTGCATGTGGATTCGAAGATACTAAGACTTTCTTTGTTTTTTCTTGGAGACTCTTAGAGCAGACTTCTGAAGCAATGTGGGTTATAGATGAGTGGAGCTAAGGCAGAGAGGGCCACATTAGCCTTTTGTTCTGCAGGCTCTTAACTACTGGCTTTTGTAACCCATCCAGAACTATTGTTACGTTCCTTTGAATCCTAGAGGCTTACTTTAAAAATGCACATAGTATTGTCTGCTTTGTAAAATAATGCTGAGCTATTACTGTTTTTCTAATGACAAGATGATGACAAAATTTTAAATTCCATACATTTTTGTACTGGGTAGAATCCTCACACGTGGTTTCCGAGAGAGAGAGAGAGAGAGAGAGAGAGAGAGAGAGAGAGAGAGAGAGAGGGAGAGAGGGAGAGAGGAGAGAAGAGAAGGAGGGAGATTGATTTACTTCTTCATAACGACAGTCAGTCATAAGGTATAGAACCCAATTCTGTTATTTTGAGATGATGACAGGATTGATTCATGAATATAAGGCAACGATGGAAAAACAAATGTGGTAAATGATGGGGGACACTGGATTCTTACTCCATGGCTTTGTGGAAGCTGGTAATACCAGAAGAGATGGAGAAATGAAGATGGTTATTGTCTATTTCCTAAGGAAAGTGAGCATAATATCATAAAGGTATGTAGCTTTATATAGAGAGAGAGAGGTTGAGATTCTTCTCGGACCGTTCTGTTTCTAGACTGTGCTTCTGTGCCTTGGTCTCATCATTTTTACACCTGCTGCTTTACATTTTCGTTGCTTTTGGAACTTCTTGGTGTATAGGTAGAAATGAAAAGAAGAGGTGAACATGTAGGCAACTGTGTCCCTCGTTATCAGTTCTTTTTTTTAAGAAAAAGTTTAGTATTTCACCATTTAAAGAGTACCCTGTACAGATTAGCAGTTGTGAATTCTAATCACCCAGAGCCCCAGCTAAATAACATGGTCAGGACTGTTTGAGAAATGATATGTTATCTCTGTCTCCTTCACCCAACACAACTTATTGTGTATACAATTCATTGTATAGTTATTTTTGTGTTGTAGGGTTTTGTAAGCTCCCTGACACATGCAAAAAAAGACATGTCGTTATTTGCACTTTTCTGAGAAGAGAACCCATAGATTTCACCCCATACTAAAATAATACTAACAATATCCTTTTGAAAAATTAGTATCTCAACCTGAGTTGAGAACCATTAGAAAAGAGACTTTGTACACCTTTGTAGATTTTAAGCAACTAAACATGGAGAACTTTGTGTCTTACTGATGTGAATTTCCCCCTAGCATCTGGCTGTTGTCCCTTTCATAAGCACTATGGCACAGATGAATTTTAGACTTGCACAGGGGTGCCTGGGTGGCTCAGTCGGTTGAGCGACTGACTTCAGCTCAGGTCATGATCTCACAGTTTGTGAGTTCGAGCCCCACGTCGGGCTCTGTGCTGACAGCTAGGAGCCTGGAGCCTACTTCAGATTCAGTGTCTCCCTCTCTCTCTGCCCCTTCCCCACTCCTGCTCTGTCTCTCTCTCTGTCTCAGAAATAAAGATTTTTAAAAAAAATTTTTTTTAATGATTAAAAAAAAAATGAATTGCACAAAGCTGGGCCTTGTTCCTTGGACCTGTATCCCATTAAGAACTTGGGTTCTACACCGACTTCCTTCAGGCAAAAGAAGTTTAGTTAATAGAACAACAACCATTGATTTAACCAATTTATTTAGTCTCCTTTCCCACTCAAACTTTTACCAACTCATTAACAAGCAAAACAGAATCGATGGATTCAAATTATCTTCAAATAATCTCTGAGTAAAAAGAAAGAAAGAAAATGTCTCTCCAAGTTATGAGCAAGAGGGGTTGCCTCAAGAAGCTAAGTCATCTGTAGTTTTTCTTATACGGGTTCCTTCTAGTGGTGATTTCCACATTAAAAAAGAAGTTATTAATCCAAAAAGTTATTCAAAAAAGAAAAGTAGACAGGGTCTCTGTGATCCAGATGTAACTCTTGTCCATAAAGAGTAACCTGAATGAAAAATAAATACATATAGAATATTAAGCAACTAATATTCCCTTGGTGGGAAAGGAAAAAAAAAAACACTGTGATAGCATTCCCACTTTGTTTGGCCTCCCTGAGAATCAGAACCTGGCATGAATAGAATGGAATAGAACATCAGGAGTATATTATCCAAAGGCCCCTCAAAATGTATCTCACCAACCACCAGATAAAATCACCCTACTGGGTGGTATTTTAACAAGTCACCAAGCAGTATTGGCAAAGTAATTAGCAAAGATGAACAAAGTACGATGACAGTGACAGTGTTACCAATCTCTTTTCATTAAAACATGAAATATTTTACGTAATGGTAATTGTGCTTACAGTGTGTGGAACAGTGTATGTTTATGTGGGTTGTGATGGCTACAGAGAAAATATCTACCATTTAACATGAGATGTAATTCGTCCATCCCATTAATGAAAATACCATCTGTAATTAATCAAATAGTAAGCATAAAGTCAAGAGGATTTTGCTGTAGAAATTTCAACACAAAATAGCCACCTTATGACTTCTGCAGTCTCCGTGTGTGTGTGTGTGTGTGTGTGTGTGTGTGTGTGTGTGTGTGTGTGTTTTAGCAACATTGCCTTTTTTTTTTTCAAGCTGTGTTAGCCATTACAGAACTAGTGGTCATTTCAAAGGGTCTAGGATCCAAGGGCAGGAGGCCAGACCACGTTGTGAGAGGCCCCAACACTCTTGGCATGAACACATCCCCCTGAGACTCATCAGGCAGCCACTGATGTCCCAGGACCACTTTAACCCACCCCAAAATGTTTCTATGGTTTCTGCAGTTCCTGAGGCTTCTCGGTTGGACCTATATAGCCCTCTACCCTTGCTGTGAATCAGAATTGCTGAGGGAGCTTTAAAAAAATACAGATATTTGGGTCCTGTTTGCAAAGATTTCAGAATCACTCGGTGTGTGGTGGGACTCAGATGAAATGGTTCCTGATAGATGCCCAGGAGGTTCCAACAAAGGGCTGAAGATCACATGTGTAGATGTGTCACCAGCCTAACTTTATGGAGCCCAAGTGTAAGAGTCCAAAAGTATCTTCAGGAGCTGTGAGAACACCACACCGTAAATATATAAAATGTTATCAAAATAGCCTGAGTTTACTCTCTTCATATCTGAGTTTCTCAATCCAGCAGGCACATAGGGTATTATTCAAAAACAATCTCTTTAAGAATCTGACTATCTGGCATGCCAGGAATTGCTTGACCACATAGAAACTGTCACAGGGTCTGATCCCAACAGATGTTCTTGGAAAGCACCTGTTGAAGTGAACTCTGCCCTTTAAATGGGATGGAGTTTTAATTTTCCAGAAGTAGTGGGCCCGTTGGAATGCTAGAAATGCCCATTTGCTGCTTATGTCCATTCTAGTAAACCACCTCCTGAACTGAGAAGCTAATCTCCTGGTTGTGTCGATAATGAGAGAAGTCTACAGATGCCCTCAGGATTGGCCAGCTGCCTCATCTATAGGGGTTTATTAGAGGGAGCTGAGTTCATGTAACCAGCCAGTCATGAAACCAGGTTGTCTCGAGAGTCTGTCAAGAATTGTTCGAATCTGGGACTGTGGTGGTAGATTGGAGAACGTTAAAATGTCACCTAGAAACTTTACCTTCCTCCCAAGTGGAGAGTCTAATGTGTGTTCGATTACAACGGAGGAGCTAAAGTGTTACACGGCTTAATGCCAAATACGCCTTCGGGTGGCTGTGTCCAAAACCTGACAGAAATGAGCAGTGCCCGTGTCACCGTCTCAAAGGTATATCATCATGTCTATCTATAGCGTGGACCGAGCCGGGGACCGCCTGGCCGAAGGTCACGGGTTACGCATAGCTGTGCAAATACTTGATTACTGAGACAGCTGTATCACTCCCTGACCTGACATCAGTGAGACATTAGTGACATGACTGTTATGCCTTCCTGCCCTTTCTAAAAATAGTAGGGCCTTTGACAAGAAGATATTTTGAGCGTCTCGTCAGGGGAAGCCTATCCTGGCCACTCGCATGGGTCAGATCGGCACGGGGCACAGTTAGACTTTGGGAGCACAGCCCTCGCTTCTCCTCTCGTATAAGGAGCTGGCAAAGATAAAGACACTGGGACTCCCGGCTCAGAAGCCGTGGGTACACATAAACGGAGGAGGACACTTTTTAGGAATGTGAATGGGCTTCCGAAACCCTCCGTTTCGGACATTCGCACCCCCGTCCTCAGCTTTTCGGATCTGTTTTCATAAACCCCGGCTGTGATGTCGCTCCAGGGACCTCGGTGATCTTGCCGCTTTCAGTGGATACTAACAGGAGCCACTGGCAGCCTGTGGATAAGGGCGACTAATGAGAAACTGCCGTCCCCCAGCGGGACGGCCAAAACCAAACCCAGCAAAACCACAAATCCCCAAGCAAAACCAAAAAAGAACAGCCCCAGCCATCCGTGCTCACAGGAAGACGCGCAGGAAAGCACTGCGATGTGACTTTGGTCTGGTAACTGGATTTATCGGTCACATGACTGGCAGGCACCAGGTACCTGGTCTCATTCTCCTCTGACCCACAAGTGCAAATCTTGGTTATTCTGCACCACTGGGACCAAAACATTATGATGGTGAGGACACAGAGACTCTAAAAGCAAAGATGGAATCTGAGCAGGTAAACCCTGTGCCACAGGCCTGTCATCCCGGGGCGGTCGTGTGTGGTTCTCGTGTTTGCACCTCTAAGAAATTTCCGTTTTTTCGCATCAAAAAATCCAGATACGAAGCCGAAGCCGCTTTCTTCGCCAACCTGAAGCTGTCTGACTTCAACATCATCGACACCCTTGGAGTCGGGGGCTTCGGACGAGTGGAGCTGGTAGGTGACTCTTCTTTACGTGCTCTTGAGAGCCCCTCTCCCTCCTGTATCTGTGCTCCTCGATTAAGATCTCTCTGCTCTGCTCTCTCCTCGTTAAGTATGATCGTTCCCGAATCGCGACCATATGCTTTCATGTCAGTCCGTCCGAGTAGGCAGCAGTTACCGTGAGCTGTATATGATGTAGACTAGCAGTGAAATCATCAATCCACTTTAGAAAATCATCTTCCTAGGAAATGAGAGGTAAACACGTTAACATAACGAGGAGCCATAAAGTACTTTCTATCCAGCTGATACTCTCTGGCCTCTACTTCCTTGGTTCTGAACGGGGCTCACCAACTTAGTCATGTGCCCTAACACATGTACACACACACACACACACATATATACGTATATACACATATACGTATATATGTTATATATAGATATATACATAATATAACACATGTATATATGTCTCATTTCCTTTATGTATATTTAAATTTACATTTTAATTATTGTAGCTAGGGTGCATGATTAAGTGAGTGAGCACTGTTCGGAACTAAGGACGGAAATAAATGAGTCAAATCTATTTATCCTCTATTTATCTTCTATCTGATTAAAGATCTTTACCAGTGCTTTAAGACTTTAAAAATCACATAAATGAGGTAGTAATTCTGTGATTCTGGATTTGCAAGCACCTAGTCAGGTTATAGGGACTGTGTTTTATATAATCATATTAGATAACACGGTTTGAATATTTCACACCCATTCATGTGATACAGGTAAGTGTTAGGGTGATGAGGACACGTTGGTGCAAGTCTATTCATTAAACACGTTGCGTGAATGTGGAGTGAACCGAATGAAAGCGTACTCTGTTGTGCCTTTGAAATACGCATTTAAGAACGGATGTATTACAACATAAACTGGAAAAAAAATGTATTCTGGTGACTGAGTTGCTGCATTCCAAGATTGTGTGGGTAGAAACCCTATTTGGGAGGCAGATTCATTTTCACCTCCCTGCTCCATGGAGGCGTCCCTGATACCAGAAACCAGTACAGTATGTTAGGAACTCCCTGTAGAGTGCAGTAAACAGTTCCTGTTGCCATCAGGGGACTAGAAATCCCCTTCCATCAAAGTAGACTGAGCCAGCGCTGTCTCCGATGTTTGTCCATTTGTGCCGTAGTTGGGATTTCTGGCTTTGACAGGCAGGAAAAAATGGTATTTACCTAAACATTAGACAAGCCAACTTTGGAGCCATAATGTGTTTCATTGAACTTGCGCTATGCTTCCGTTAACACTGGTTGGAGACACCATAGTTATACGGCTTCTGATTTGACTGCTGATTCATAGTGAGATTTTAGGTTACAGGAATACAAATTAAGGGCCTGGGAAAACTTGTTTTTCTGAATTCTGCCAGTTAACGCGGTCTTAGTTTTCTTTTTTCAAGAACTTTGATTTTGTGACCAAATAGAACTGTTCGTAGAGCTAGTGAAGATTTATTACCGGTGTTCAATTTTACTGGGGGTGTTGGGACGTATAAACAGGTCAGGGGGTAGAGCTCCCTGCCAGGAAGAGCTTATGGTCTGGTGTGTTTATTTACTGAGCTGCGCATGTCTCAACCCCTTTCTGAATGAGGCACTATAAAGGACAGAATTCCTAGAGTTTGATTTTCTGACTTGCAGTTTCTTAAATATATTTTTTCAAAGACCGTGGACAAATTGTTGTTTTCGTTAACATTTACATTACAAATGTGTGGGCTCCTGGAGGTCTGAGAATTTCAAGTTGGGGACCTTAAGTTACCAGTGAGATATTTTAGGAAATATAGGAGTTTACTTAGGATGTTTGAAATACTGAAAATTGTTCATAGACACTGAAACCCACTTTATGCTAAACAATTAAATGCCAAGCTGACAGTAGAAAACCTCTAGAAAGCTCCGTCAAAAATGTTTGAGGAAGCACAACTAACCAGAAAATTAGAGAAGGTACACACACACACACACACACACACACACACACAATATGTGTCCCAGGAGAGACAGTCAAGTGTAGTTCAGTCTAATTTTCTTCTTCTCCTGGATGATTACATTTTACTCTTCTACACAGATGTTTATAGGCTAATGAACACCATAACCTCAGGAATTAATTTGAGTTGGAGCCCAGTTTATAAAAACATTAGATATGCCCGTAAATGATAAATCCCTAATAGGCCCCGAGGCACAACCACATATATTAGAAAAGAGGCACATGTTTTTAACCTCGGAAGTGACGTGACGATCTTGTGTCATTTTGCACTTCCCCCCAAAAATACCGTAGGAGCATCTGAATACCCAGACTGTCTTGACTGTTCAGTGTGGCCTGGCCGTGCAGGTGATCCCTGTTGCCCTACCATCCACTGCCTGGTAATACTCCCTGCCTGGTAATACTGCCCTGCCTGGTAATACTAGTTATTGTGTGTGGAACATATTCTTCGCGGTGATTTTTCATTTTTTACACGTATTCAGTGAAGCCAGAATTTGAGGAGTTTGGCCTCAACACTCTGACTGTAATTACACGTACTGTTGTCCTAGCGTGTGGTCAATCACCATGAACCATGGCTCAGGAGACAGTAGTGAATCTTTCGAGCAGCACCCACACCATTCATAGTTCAGAGGAGAAGGCAGAGCCCAGTTCTGTTGTGATGATAGAACTCTTCACTCTCTCCTGAGAATGACGTATGCAAGAAAATTCTATCACTCTTACAGAGCAAAAAGGGTAAGCGGTAGCACCTTCACATGGATTCATGTCACATACGTATGTGCTCAGTACTGTACCAAGTGTATAAAGTAGATATCTTGAACCTACCAATACTTAGTTCAGCAATGATGTTGATCAGGTAAATAACAAGATAAAAAATATACCACATTACACTTTAATTTCATAATAATATTTTTAAAAATTTTCCCAGGTATCGATTATAAGAATGTAAACTCTTAGGTTGAGTATAAAGAATTAAATTTGAGTTTTTGAATGCCATTTCCCGGCAGAACTAAGTTAGGAGTTTTCTTATTTGACACACGGATTAGGTTTGTGTTATTTTGCATAGTGACGCTCTTCAGAGCTTTCTTAGCATTTCTTAATTTTTATTATTTACATCAATTTAGGTGAATTTAGATGCAGGAGGATATTTCAGGCAGGAGAATTGCTAAATAGTTGACTGCCAATGTTTGTAGAGGAGAACGTAATTTTGCCACAAAACAGAAACTCAGGGATTTGTTCAGTGATGAGGTCAGAAGCTTGAAGAAACTGTCTCATGTGCATGAGAATTCTGTTCTAAAGCTATTAAGTCTATTTCATAAATACCTTTAGCGTAACTGATTTTAACGAGTTGAATATCAGACGTGTCCCGTTCACAGCTATTACCTTTGGGAAGCCATCCATACTGCTTTCCTTTCTGTTATCTGGCAGAAACCACATTTTCTGACCATTTTTTTTTATTTTGAAGAATGGGCCTTCTCATTTGTTCAGTGCTGCCTGTTTATCTTCCAGAATACCACATTCCATTTATAAGTACTTTCAGCAAAAGAACCCTGCTTTTTTATAGATGATTTACTCATTAAAGCAGGAAGCTCTGCTGGAAGATACCTTGGTAATCCTCTTAATTTACCAGGCATGACCGCAAAACAAGGAGAATGATTTTACAATCACAAATGAAAATTAGTCCTGTTGCTCTATGGTCACGTTCCTGATTTCCTCTACTTTTCCTCTTGTCAGAGGGCTGCTGGCTTTTCAGAATAGATTTGCACACATCGGATTTTGGAACCCGGCCATGCTGATGTGGTTGCTCTGGACAACCACAGATATTTAATCTTTGTATGCAGCAATCCAGAGCCTCCCAAAGTGGAGAAAATGGAGGGACACAGACATGGAAGATGTAATCTCTGTCTTCTTGGATTGTTTTCTGTCTATATCATTTATTCCATATTTATACAGCGGGTTGTCTACTGGGACATACACAGTGTGAAGTAAAATAGCCATTGCCTCTAGGGACTCAGTTTACTGGGAAGGACAGTCATGGAAACGAATAAATAATCCAATAATCAAAGTATGGAGCAGCCTGTGGTTGGTGCTTGGGAGAGCAAGACGTCTTGGAGGAAGTGGCATTTGTAAGACAGGAGAGTTAGCGCCTCTACATGAAGACCCTGAAGCTTTCCAGTACACTCTTATAAAAATGCAACAACTGCAGGGTAGTTGATCGACAAACTGGCATTAGTGATGTTTTTTAACGAATATTACTTCCTTACTAAAGTAAGCCTTTCGTTTGAACGCTGCTTTGTGATCTTCAGATTGGCCCACATCCAGTATATAATTTTACCTTTATGAGGCATGATCTTCTTTTACCAGAAGGAAGTCAGGATTAATGCATAGAAGGAGCCTAGGACCCCGCAGTCAGTGAAAGGGCTGCTGTTACGGCCCAGAACTACCTATTTGGTTTTTAACTTGAGGTTTTTTCTGTCCTTCTGGCTTCTCAGTTATCACACCAACAGCGGCCACCGCAATGCGATTGAACCAATGTTGTCACGTATCCACCTTCATTTTAAAAAGAAGAAAGATTTCTTCTTGAATTCTAGAACCTGTAATAGACATAAATGTGGAACAGACGCTGTGATCACCCACTGTTCACATCTGCTTCTGTCAAACCTTCAGAGGCTCTTCCTTCTCCGAATCTTTTGCTGTTCTTACTTCAGCGGTTAAAATGTCTCTGCAGAAACAATGGCGACGACAAAATCAGACATTATAACGTAGTAGCAAAAGCTAGAGCTCCGGAATCAGACCTTCTGGATTCAGATTTTAGCAGCTGTGTATGCTCTGTCATTTGCTCAGGAGTCACTAGCTTCCGAGCCTCAGTTTCCCCATCTCCAAAAGGAGGATAATAGTAGGCTTTGAGCCACCCAAGGTCACAAAGACTAAACGAGTTAATGCCCCCACATAGCGTCGCACATCCTAGGTCAGTAAGTGGTGCGGTCTTACTGCTGTTAGATTATTATTAAAATATGCTAATGATAGCTATTTATCATTCCCAGCTATACCCACAGGAAAAGAAGGGAAGGGAATAATTTTACTCTTTTTTCCTCCCTTGCTCTGCCGAGTCCCGACAGTACAAACGTTTCTCAGCCATAAGAAAGAGCCTGAGGTCTTCAAATGACCCCAGTAATGGTGTCTATCAAATCCCCACCCCCCCACCAACTGTGAATGCTCCTTACTTTGGTACCGGTCATGAGTGGAGGCGGGACACGATTTCCAGTCTTGCTCATGCTGAGCCTTCACATGCCCCAAGTTTCTTGCGCTTATCTGTCTTCTCGGTTGTAAAGGACCAGCTCTTAACCTCTCGACGGGAAATAGTTTCAGGTGCAGTCCGCTGAATCCTATCCAGTGTCTCCGCAGCCTTCTTAAACCACGGAACCCTGACCGGGCCTAATGGGGGCCTGGCTGTTTTCAAGTGGACCACACAGGTCACCTCTCCTCTGTTCTGTGACCCAGCGCAGGAGGGGGCAATGTGGCAGAAGTCACAGGCCACGCCCCACACAGGTCACAGGGCCATAAGGATCCGTGGCACTCTTGTGGCCTTTCTGCCAGCTGCGTGGCTCCGGGCCAGGCCTGGAGGGCTGTGTCCACCAAGGCAAAACGAACGGATGATTAAGCAAGAAATTAGGCGATAAATCCATTGCTCTGTCAGCAGAGTTCTGTTTCATCGTTACGAAAGGCGAACAGCTTAGCTCCAAAGGGAAACCCCACGTAAGACGAAAACATTTCGAAAGCTTCCTGACTGCCAAGCCACACGGCAGTGAAATAGAATAGCTGTGGGATCGCCGGGTGGCATTGCCACTTGTGGCCACGGTGATTTAGTGCGGAGGATGCCTGGGGAAACCCTCCTGCCCTCTGTGACCCCGAGTGAGCGCAGACTCTCCACTCGTTGACAACTCCCAGCCTGCCTCGTTTTAATGCTTTTCCCTCGCCAGTACTCGAGTCGGTTTATTATGAAAGAGGCCCTCCTCATGGTAGATTTATTCTTCAAAAGGATATAAGTGGACACACGTGATTTATTGTGATACATAGCAGTGATTTCTAAGAAAGTCATTCGGCTAGCTGATGAAAATCCGATTCGGGAAACACGCACAGTCACAACATACTGCGTCTCCTAAGATGGCCGACCGCACTCTCACACGTAGTGAAGTCTGTCTGTGGATGCTATGCCAGTCACGTTGTGCATTACTTCCTCTTGTCACTGCAGAATATATTTGATACAAGAGACGTGACACAGGTCGGTCCACCCAATGACTGCGAAGAATCACTTGCTTACGCATCTTTTGAAATGACCAATTTTATATCCCATCTGTAGAAATGAGTATTTCTCATTAAAAGGATTTTGAATCAGGGTCCTGAAGTAAATTAAAATGTCCCTTTCTCCTCCAAAGCTGCGTTTGATTCTAGAAAGATGAATGGAAATCTAGAAGGCAGCAGGCATGTCTTCCCAAGGGTTAAGATATCGGTGATAAGAGAGTATATCCAGAAGTTAACATTTTGGTCACACTTGCCTTTATGTTTTCTGTGACATCTATTTGCTTTCATTTTTTTTTAAGTTAGTGAATTTATGGGCACATGACAGTCAGCAAAGATTTATCTATTATACAATCCCTAAATATTTTTAGGGGGATAGAGAAATAGCAGAAGTGATTTTTTCTGCCCTTAAGGAATTTCTCCCTTCTCATAAAAAAGAAAGTAAGACTAACGCGTATGAAAAGAAACATATGACATCCTTTAGTATTGTATTAACTTCTAAATTCTGCAGAAAGGTTCTCGGTGTTTCAGAAAGTGGGAGACCATTTGGAGCTGATTGCGTAGAAGAGGCCACAAGAAAACAAAGACTGAAGCCAGGGCTTAGGGACTAGGTTGGCTTTAAGGGAGCAGCTGGGGAAAAGGCCATTCGAGGCAAAGGTTGCAACACAGAGGGCCACGTGTCTTCACAGGCCACAGAAGCGAGTGGCAGACTCGCTCAGGGAGTGTGTGAAAGAAGCGGTAAGAGGTGCCCGTAGCCCATCAGTGGGGGGGGGGGGGGTCGCTGTGTTCTGTTCTGAAAGGAGGTTAGATGTGAAAGCACTGGGCATTTTTTGGGCATGAGGTCAAGTACTGAAAACATATAAAACACAGACTCAGCTCTCAGCTACCACCTGTGAATAAAAGAATACGCCATAACGTGACTCGACAGGCTATTTTTAGGTGGGGCCACTGCCAAAGTAAACATCATCATGTCTCTTCTGAAGAAGGTAGTTTGCTTTGTGCCAAGATGTAGTGTGTGTCCCTGACAATTTCACATCAACACTTTCCAAGAGGAATCCCATTCATGAGAAGGAAAAACCCTCCCTTTGTCTATGTTAGTAATGTTGAAAATAGCCAGGCCTTTAAAATGAAATGGTTGATCTTGTTTTGTGGGGAAGAAATAGGAAATAGTCATTCTGCATGTTTCAGTGTAGTTCATCAGCTGTACACATTTAATTTACTGCCAATTCATTCTTGTCCCTCGTCTTAATATCCCCCGTTGTCATTTACATATACAACCTTCTAGCTTGAGTATTGAGCTCTGAGATCAGGAGCTTCTGGGGGTCGGATGGCTTGGTTCTTAGCCCCTGACGCCAGCCAGCCTTACAAGTTCATGGTAAGAGCAGAGAGACCATCAAGACCCAAAAGGAATCAAAATAAGCTCAACCAAAGGGAGCCGCTGTGTGACCGTGGCTCCAATTCTACCTCCATTTGGACAGAGCGGCTTAAATGTTTAATGGGACTGGTTTCCGTAAATTAAGTTAGCATGAGCAAAAAAATACTAAATACATGTCGAACTGGCTTAACTACATTTGAAATGTATTATATTTATGCAAAATCTTGTGAAAGGTTTCAAGTGTAAAAACGAGGAAGGAGTCACCCTATTTATTTAATATCAGAAAGGGTGAAGTTCAAGTATAACATCTATCAAGATATGAAGATCCAATTATAAACCTTTTGATAAAGATTCTTCCAGTATGTAACAGAAACATTATGACATTACTTATGCCCTGTGTCTCAAAAGTATGACGAGAACACAAACATTTTCATGAATTACGCTGATCACATCTCAGAGAGTTGAATTTTGCAATATGTGATTCTGTTTCATATCCACTCATTTTAAAGCTTCACAGAGTCAATAAAGGAAAGAAATTGAAGTGTCAACTTGTGAGTTTCAGCTCCATCTATGTGAAATTTGAGGTTATAAGTGTGCTTTAAGTATTAGAGTAAGTTGAATTATGTGACATATTTTAGTGATCAATTTAGAAACGTGTAGGCAAGTTTGAAAACTTGCAGCATTACTCGATACATATGCGTGAGATTAGGCACAGATATGAAATATTGGTTGGGGAGAGAAAATATTTGATAATTTGATGAGGGAAAGTAATTTTTTTTTCGCTCATCTCTCTACCCACCTCCCCTCTGGCAGCCAATTCGTTCTCTGTATTTAAGAGTCTGTGTTGCTATTGTTTGCTTGTTTTCATTCTTAGATTTAAGTTTAATCATATGCTGTTTGTCTTTCTCTGACTTATTTCATTTAGCATAATGCACCCTAGGTTCATTCATGGTGTAGTAAATAACAAGATCCCATTCTTTTCTATGGCTGAGTAACATTCCTGTGTGTGCGTGTGTGCGTGTGTGTGCACGCGCAAGCATCTATACACACACCACATCCTCTTTATCCATTCCTCTGTCGATGAACGCTTGGGCTGCTTCCCTATCTTGGCTCTTGTAAGTGATGCCACAATAAACATAGGGGTGCATGTATCTTTTTGAAGAAGTGTTTCTGTGCACTTTGGGTAAATACCCAGTAGTGGAACTCTTTATTGCATTATATATCTGTTTTTTATCTTTTGAGGGACCGCCATACTGTTTTCCACAGTGGCTGTACCAATTTGCATTCCCACCAACAGTGCGTGAGGGTTCCTTTTTCCCTACATCGTCACCAACACCTGTTGTTTCCCATTTGTGATACCAGCCATTCTGACAGGTGGGAGGTGATACCTCACTGTGGTTTTGATTTGTTTTTCCCAGCTGATGAGTGATGTTGGGCATCTTTTCATGTGTCTGTTGGGCACCGTGTGTCTTCTTTTGAAAAACGTTTGAATTCTCTATTTTTTAATCCGACTGTTTGGTTTTCGGTGTTGAGTTGCAGAAGTTCTTTATGTACTTTGGATGTTAACCCTTCACTGGAGATGTCATTTGCAAATATCTTCCCCCATTCAGTAGGTCGCCTTTTTGTTTTGTTGATGGTTTCCTTCGCTGTGCAGAAGCTTTTTATTTTGGTGTAGTGCCAATAGTTTATTTTTGCTTTCGTTTCTCTTGCCTGAGGAACCTACCTAGAAAAATCTTGCTAAGGGTATCGTCCATGAGATTACTGCCCATGTTTACTTTTAAGGGTTTTATGGTTTCTGTTCTCACATTTAGGCCTTTAATCCATTTATTTTTGTGTATGGTGTGAGAAAGTGGCCCACTTTCATTCTTTTGCATGTAGTTGCCCAGTTTTCCCAACACCGTTTATTGAAAAAACTGTCTCTTCCCCATTGTATATTCTTGCCTTATTTGTGATAGATTAATCGGCCATATAAGCACAGGTTTGTTTCTAGACTCTGTTCCATTCCATTGATCTATGTGTCTGTTTTTGTGCGCCTGATGAGGGAAAATAATTTAAAGTTTCTCATATCAATTTTAGTAATCACTACAAGATGAAATAAGGTTTATTTTATGCAGGTTCTATACACAAGAGAAAATGGTATATTTTTTATTTTTTTTAACATTTATTTATTTTTGAGAGACAGAGCATGAGCTGAGGAGGGGCAGAGAGAGAGGGAGACACAGAATCTGAAGCGGGCTCCAGGCTCCGAGCTGTCAGCACAGAGCCTGACGCGGGGCTCGAACTCACGAACTGTGAGATCATGACCTGAGCCGAAGTCGGATGCTTAACCGACTGAGCCACCCAAGCGCCCCTTGAGAAGATGGTATATTTGAATTGCACATTTCAGTAAACAGTATTGATTCAATATAGGTAGATTTTTTTTAGTCCAAATGAATCAGTGTTAATTCCTTAATAAGAGAAATCACAAGTATTCTTTGATTTCCAAGTGATTTCTATAAAATAGTCCAACCATTTGTTCATGTTGTAATTAAAAATAGGAGGTATGGTTTTCTTTTCCTGATCTTCCTCTAAACTGAAAGTTAAATGTCTGTTTTGAAAACTATCTCCTCTGTGAAAATAGTCTTAACTTGGCTTTTGACCAATTTGAATTTAATAATATAAATATATCCTGATATTTCTTGTCATTAGCTGTAGAACTGAATGTTGAGTCTGAAGGCAGAGTACAAACCAAATAGGACTATCGACATGTTTGATGAAGGGTTGAGGTGAACACGAGAAGGAGAATAAAGATGGGGAGAAGAGAGACCCTCTCTTGATCGTCACTTGTGCAAATGGCAGAGGAAAATGTATACATAATATAAGCTCCTTTTTGCCCTGCTCCTTTGGTATGGTATAGAAAATGGTGTAATTGTCTCACTTAGAAATAAGTTTTACGTGTAAAATCACTTACCATAAAATTGTGTAATGATGTCATGTCTCTGTCCCTCCCGTCTGAAAAGGTCTTCGACTCTGGCATCTGTGTGAACTCATAATCCATCCCTCGCATTCTCTGTGTCCCCTGGCTATGTGTCACACAGGCTGTGACAAGTCCCTTATGCCCTCCTCCCTTGTGCATCCTTTGGAACAAACTTAAGATTCATTCTTAAGTTTGGACGCCAAGGAGAAGGACATGTATGATGTTATTGTGCAGAGAGAGAGGTGAGGGATAACTTTTTGAGCATCTAGAACGAAAAGTTTTAACCACAGGAATTTTTCTATCTGGATTACTTACACAGCTATTTCCTCCCGGTTTAAAAAGAACTGAAAATAAGAGATCATTTTACGCTGGACCACGTAACATGGGTTGTGCGATTAAAAGTGTGCTGTTTTATTTGGAGAAAATATTAGCCATTCCTATTTTGTCACTATCCAGCTATTAAAGTTAGGATGGCCCTGCCCAGATTTCTTTAGGCCTTAGAGCCTGTCTTGATGCTCTTCTTGGGAAAGCCACCGCCATTTTTATCCAGTGCGTAGTCTTTGAAAATTAGTAACATGGGGTTGAGAGAACAGAGAAAGAGAAACCACCTCTCAGCCGAAGATGTATGTCCCATAAACTCCAGGTCATGCTTCCAGAGTGAACCAGCATGTTTTCTGAAGCTTACCTTTGTCTTACTTGGGAACTTTCCCCTTTTCCTTTGTCCCAGGCTACTGGCCCATGTTTGTTGGGCTGCTTCCATAAGGTTAATTATAATTAACATCCTTTAAAAATGCATATCCAGGGGCACTTGGATGGCTTGGTTGAGTGCTCTACTCTTGATCTTGGCTCAGGTCATAATCCCAGGGTCGTGGAATCGAGCCCCACGTGAGGCTCTATGCTGAGCATGGAGCCTGCTTGGGATTCTCTCCCTCTACCCCTCTCCCCTGCTCTCTATAAAATACAATAAAAAGTAAAATAAAATAAATGCATATTCATTATGTCCAATTGCAGATGCATAGAGTTTCCCAGGTGGAAAGAGCCCTCGTATTTAATAGAGTTAAGGCCTTTCCTGAGGCCCAGAAGTTACATAATTAATCATAAACATGAACCATACAGGGCTCAACCCTGGGGATCCTGCATGAGCTTACCTAAGCTCACTTCATCACCTCTGTTCCATGGCATTAGTGTAAGTAACTGAGGGCATTAAGGGAATCACCTTTTTCCTGTTGCACTTGGAAATGTAATTTGTACCCGTTATAGAGGAATTTTGCATAATAAGCCATGTAATACTGTCAGTTTCAGCCTTAATTTAAGAACTCATTTTAAAGGTTTTTTTATTACTTATTTTGAGAGACAGAGAGAGAGCATAAGTGGAGGAGGCACAGAGAGAGAGAGGGAGAGAGAGGAGAGAGAATCTGTGCACTGTCAGCCCAGAGCCAGACGCGGGGCTTGAATCTACAGACCATGAGATCATGACCTGGGCTTATATTAAGAGTCAGGCCCTTAACTGACTGAGCTACCCAGATGCCCCTATTTAAGAAATCATTTTAATTACAATGTAGTTCAGAAAGCCATTTTCTCCTCCAAATAATAAAGATCTAGCTATATCACAAAGTGAACTATGGATTAAATAGACCACTGGATGAACAGATTCCAAGGACCAACTCTCCCTGAGGTACTAAGCGAGTTTTAAAGTTGTTCTAATCATAACTCAGCTCCCCAGTCAGAGCAGGGAATTGGGTCCAGCCAGAAAGAAGCCTTTTTTAAAGACCAGCGCCTGCCGCAGATAGGAAGGAAGCGTATGTTCTGATTGCTGGCAAGCGTGTCTTCGCAGCTCTTTAACATGCTGGGGTCCCTGTCTCCCTTCTTCGGGTCAGTGCCATTGGGACACCACCTGGAGCTCGGCAGTTAAGAAATCATCAAAACCTGGGTCAGAAATTCCCATATTTAGGTCCACTCTGCCCGTGTATGGATGCATTCCAATGGCAACACGGTGCTCCACATGGAGGCAACGTTTTACTATCAATAAAGCTTTTGTCCCTTCTAATACTGGGTCTAGCACAGCATTGTTTGTAAAAATAAATAAGAGGAAGATCGTGAGTATTAGCATTTTCTTGTTCTTTTTCCCTTTCTAGGAATTTTGGGAGTAAAAGCTGTGTGGTGCGAGGGCCGGGAATCTTTGGAAAGTAGCATCTCACCCCTTTATGTGTTTCCCTGGTGAGACAGAGATCGGTGATTGGGGTTAGGAACGGACCTCTGCTGGGTCATATTCGGAGGAAATTTCTTTAGCCTGAAGGGACCTTAATGTTGGAAGCCCATAGGAATAAAGGCAGCTTAGTTCACACTGAAAGTGTGCTCTGTTCCAGACTGGGGAGGCTATGTGGGCTCTTTTGGTTCGTCCTCACATGTAAACTCATGTGCCAGATACGGAGAGAGGGACAGAGTGTCAGAAATGTGCCCAAGACCACAAGCCAAAAAGTGGGGGAGATGGAAACAAAAGCAGTCACATTTCAGGGCTCACGTCTCGCCAGTGTACTAGCCTGTGCACCGGGGGTGTGAGCCAGTCTGCAAAGGACGACTGAGCTGGGGCGCACACCCAACCCCACCAGGCTGGGAAGGATTCCCCGACAAGAGGGGGGCCGGGAAGCAAAGCATGGGTCCACATGCCTCCGTCCACACTATAGATTTCCTATCTCTAGCTGCCCCTGCTACAAAAAGTCCTCACCGTCACCTCAAATTGACAGGCGTGGCCTTGGCATAATTCATTTGGCCAACAGGAAAAATTAAGAGCTAACTACGTTGCACCTTCAAATTTGCCATGGAATAGTTTTGTGAAAACACTTTTATGATAAAGTCGGATAACTTAGGCCCAGTAAATGCAGATTCCTATCATGGACTCTGAACGTTTATATTGAAGACAAGAATATGGCAAGTCCCTTGAGCAGGTTAGTGTGGCTCAGCCCAAACCTGAATGGATTGTTCTGCTTTGTACCACTTCTCAAGGTCTTTGCTTTCATGCAATTCTAGGAGAGTGGTTCCCATGGAACCAAAATCCTTTGAGAGAGCCAGACAGTAATACACAGCTAGTACAATTTAAAGGAGACTTTAAAATGTATTTTCCATGATGAAAGTCATTGTGTTTTCCCATCATAAAAGGGATATAGGATTCAAAAATGTAAAAATTTCCCTAAGGGAAAACTATTATTAACCTATGGGGGAACACGTTTCCAATTGTCTCTTCCTAGATGTATTTTAGATGTATACATATTCATATAAATACTATTTATAGGGTCATAAAATGTACAGTGGCTTGTATCCTGTATCAGATAAATAGATGATAGAGAAAGTTACACGTGTATATGTAAGTCAACTTGGGTTATTTTTCCATAATAAGTATAATTCTAAGTATTTTAAGTCAAGCTAGTTAACATACAGTGTAATATTAGTTTCAGGTGTGCGATATAGTGAGTCAACCTTCCATATATCACCTGGTGCTCGTCACAAGTGCCCTCCTCAATCCTCATCACCTGTTGAACCCATCCCCCACCCACCTCCCCCCTGGTGACCATCACTTTGTTCTCTATAGTTAAGAGTGTTTCTTGTTTTGTCCCTCTCTCATTTTCTTCCCTTTGCTAAATCACCATTTTAAGTCATAGTTTTTACAGCTGCATTGCATGGATGTACCATTTTTTCCCCAAGCTTCTCTGCATGGACATTTAGATTGTTTGGCTGTTTTTTTTTTAATATGAAATTTATTGTCAAATTGGTTTCCATACAACACCAGTGCTCAACCCAACAGGTGCTCTCCTCAATACCCATCACCCCCCCACCCCTCCCTCCCACCCCCCATCAGCCCTCAGTTTGTTCTCAGTTTTTAAGAGTCTCTTATGTTTTGGCTCCCTCCCTCTCTAACCTCTTTTTTTTCCTTCCCCTCCCCCATGGTCTTCTGTTAAGTTTCTCAGGATCCACATAAGAGTGAAAACATATGGTATCTGTCTTTCTCTGTATGGCTTATTTCACATAGCATCACACTCTCCAGTTCCATCCATGTTGCTACAAAGGGCCATATTTCATTCTTTCTCATTGCCAAGTAGCATTCCACTGTATATATAAACCACAACTTCTTTATCCATTTGTCAGTTGATGGACATTTAGGCTCTTTCCATCATTTGGCTATTGTTGAAAGTGCTGCTATAAACATTGGGGTGCCAGTGCCTCTATGCATAGCACTCCTGTACCTTTGGGTAAATTCCCAGCAGTGCTATTGCTGGGTCATAGGGTAGGTCTATTTTTAATTTTTTGAGGAACCTGCACACTGTTTTCCAGAGCGGCTGCACCAGTTTGCATTCCCACCAACAGTGCAAGAGGGTTCCCATTTCTCCACATCCTCGCCAGCATCTATAGTCTCCTGATTTGTTCATTTTAGCCACTCTGACTGGCATGAGGTGATAACTCAGTGTGATTTTGAATTTCCCTGATGAGGAGCGACGTTGAGCATCTTTTCATGTGCCTGTTGGCCATCTGGATGTCTTCTTTAGAGAAGTGTCTATTCATGTCTTCTGCCCATTTCTTCACTGGATTATTTGTTTTTTGGGGTGTGGAGTTTGGTGAGCTCTTTATAGATTTTGGATACTAGCCATGTCATTTGCAAATATCTTTTCCCATTCTGTTAGTTGTCTTTTAGTTTTGTTGATTGTTTCCTTTGCAGTGCAGAAGCTTTTTATCTTCATGAGGTCCCAGTAGTTCATTTTTGCTTTTAATTCCCTTGCCTTTGGAGATGTGTCAAGTAAGAAATTGCTGCAGCTGAGGTCAGAGAGGTTTTTTCCTGCTTTGTCCTCTAGGGTTTTGATGGTTTCCTGTCTCACATTCAGGTCCTTAATCGATTTTGAGTTTCTTTTTGTGAATGGTGTAAGAAAGTGGTCTAGTTTCATCCTTCTGCATGTTGCTGTCCAGTTCTCCCAGCACCATTTGTTAAAGAGACTGTGTTTGGCTGTTACAAACAATGTTGAGTCGGACATATTGATTTATCAGGGGAAATTTTTTCAGGGAATTAACTCAGCACAAGAGACTGTGTTTGTTGAGTTACCTCCACCAATACTCCTCAAGCTCTCTGACTTCCTGGTTAAGAGCTGAGATCCCGGGAATCGTGTGTCATTCTAGTTTGAAATGGAAGTGGAAATTCTAAGGGCTCTACTCTAAGGAGCTGGCAAGGTCTTTACAGAGTGCAAAGGAAGGTGGTTCCGGACCGTAAAACTGCTCCACTCAAGCAGAGACCAAACAGAAAGCCTCAGTAGGTTAACCATTTGGCTCAGTAAACTTCTTATAATTAATACTTATTGAACTGGCAACTAATAAGGCCAACATGTACCCCTCATTGGCCACCTGCTACCCAACAACTGTTACCACCATCTCCCTCCCCACCTACCCCCCCCCACCCACACTTCGACCCTTGGCTTCTCCTTGTGGAATTGTATCAGTCAGGTACCCCAGATCCCTGAGAATATATTGAGATCCCCTAGAAAATGGACAGTGAGGCTCAGGCTGGTGTCCTAAACCACATGTCTAGTGTGAGCGAAACTTACAGGAAACTGAGTTTGAGTTAGCCATTTCCATTAAACTCTCATTCGTAAAGCATCAGTCACTGTGCCATCAATTTGTTTTATATTCAGCAGAAGGGAAGCAGCATATTCTGGAAATAGCCTGGGCCAAAAAGAGCATGGAGCCAGTTCTGCCACTTGACATCTCTATCCTGGTCTTGGTCAAGATATGAACCTCTCTGGTATTCCTCAGTTTGATGCTCTGAAGAATGGGGATGACAATGGTACCTCAAAGGGTTGCCTAGAAGATTGAGAAAAGTCACTTATTGCACTGTTCCTGGCACCTAATATGAGCACTTTAATAATATTAGCTATTATTATCGATGATGAAGTCTTCCTAAAAACAAAACAAAACAAAAATCTCTTCCTCTTTCAATGAAGAGTTGATGTCAGGACTAAATAAAATAACATACATGGACTTGTATGTGCTCCATAAAGGTTAGTTCCCATTTCTCTTGGACATCCCCGAGAGCTTCATTTATTTCCCTGCATAGATTCATCCTAATAGTTCAAAACTATCAAATAGAAAAGTGGGTAAATATTTCTGCCTAGTATACTGGCTACAGTGAAATAAATCAAACATCTGGGTGTGGGTGTAACAAAATCGGTAAACATACTAGGAATCATGGAATTTGTTCATTGGAAGGGAACCAAAGAGTAGTATAGGCTTGGAAATGGAGCCCTAAGTAATGGCCATGGTCTCAAGATGCTAACGGACCCCACAAGCTTGTCGGCAGCCAACTGGACATTATCCTAGAGATGGTGTTATTAATCTAGCAGGCTCTACAGTTGGGAATGTCATGTCTCGGTCATTCAAGGAAAAGGTTGGGGTAAGAAAACATCTTGTAAAAATACAACTGAAAACTTGACGCTGAATCACATAGCTGTTTGGCCGTGGATAGTGCCTGTGTAGTGTTGGCACATCAAAATCTTTCCTTCCCTTCCATGCATAATTAAGGGCACTTGGGGACAGAAGGAAAAGACAAAATGCTACGTGCTTGTCATTCTAGTGCCCGTTGTTAAGCTAAGAGATGCACGTCGTGGCTTTGCCAGTGATCAATCGTCATGGCTTGTTGCATTCTTTCTTTGATTCATGCAGTCAACAAATATTTAATAAGCATTTACTCTGTGTCAGGGGCAGGGAATTTAAAAACATATCCCCCATCTCAGGTTGCTTACAGTCTGATGAGAGGACACAGGTACTCATCAAGTAATGAAGAAACTATTGAGTGCATTGGCTTGTGCTAAGAGCTATAGACAAGAATAACACAGGGAAGGGGGTGGTTACTCTTGGACATAGGCTGGTGTGAGGACACACGGATTAGGAAACATTTGAGCAAAGAGCTTCGGGAACTCAGAGGGTCCTCCCGGGAATATCTGTGGGAGAATATTAGGGCAGAACAGCACGTGCAGATAGCCTGGGGCACGCACTTGCTTAATGTGCTCAGGGCCAGTGTGACCCCAGCACAGTGAGTAAGGGGAGAGTGGGGTCCAGACGGCGTAGGACCTTGTAGGCCTTTGTGACGGCTTTGCCTTCATGAGCGAAATGGGAAGCCACTGGAGTGTTTTGAGCAGAGGAGTGACGTGGTCTGGCTTTGTTTTGCAGACAACACCTGAGGTACCCTATCCGGCAGAGGCTGCTGGGTGGGGCCAGGGCACAGCAGAGAGGCCATCCGTGACTTCTCACTCGGTGGCCCTTTCTCGCTTAAGGCGACACTAACTCCGTACAGTAGCCCAATGGCATCTTCAGCAAGAACTGGGGCTCAGAGCTGTTAAGCAGTCAGCCCAATGAGGTCAGGATTCGGGTCCAGACCGGGGACCCTAAAGGCAGAGTCCTCTCCTCCCACCCTGTGCGCAAGTAAAAACGTATGTCACTGTCACTACAAAGAATAATGAGTAATGTTTACATCAGGGGCGTAAACGACACAAGAGTCTTCAGTCACTAACCTAAGGCCCCAAAGAGAAAATACGGTTTCATTTCTCCTCTGATTTTTAGTCCTCTGACACAGCTTATTTTTCATGCTGTCTAGATTTCTTTTCGAGGTGGGAGTTCACATTTTGTGTTTTATTATGAACTACAGCTGAATCCGTTTGAATTACACTCATCTGCCGTCTTCCAGAGTTTCACAGATGGGATAGACGGCCTTTGTCTGTTTAAGGCGTTTGCGAATATCCACTTTCCTCTCTAACCTGTCCTGCGGATTCACAAATTCTGGCAGCGGACTGGGGCCCATTTATGGGAAGTGTCCTTGGGCTCTCTTCTCAGGCCCTTGCCATGGCCATGCCCTCTCAGACTGGATCCAATCTGTACACGTGTGCATGAACAGGACACTTAAGAATTTCGCTTCCATGCGGATGAAGCGGGAGACAATTCACGACCAGAGGGGACAGCGATACTTCAGCTGAAAAGCAGGAACAGCTTGTCCGTTATTTCCCCCAAGCCTTTCATTAGTGCCGGAGAATGCGGGCTTGAGGAGTCTGTCGCTCAACAGCCCTAGATGATTCTTCTCTATTGCTGTTAAGTGATGAGCTCCATTCTCTCTCACTTTCCTTCCAAGTCACCTTGTTGAAGTTTTTTTGTTTGTTTTTTTGGGGTTTTTTTTATGTAAAACAGTGACCACAGACCCGCAGCCAGTCTGAGGAGTAGCATTTGGAACAACGCAAGCCACCGGGAGCCGCGTGGGGCCGTGACAGAGGCATGGAAGGAGTGGGGCCATCCGAGCTCAGCCTAGGTCTCCTCAGTTAGTGTAACCAAGCAGTCAGGTTCGAGGTCGGACAGGATTAAAGCTATCCTGCATACGGGCAGAGAAGAAAAAAAAAGTTTTCAAAATCTCTTATTGTATTTTTTCTTTACCTTTTTTTTTTTTTTTTTTAACTGGAGGAAAGGGCAAAACTAGGAGGTAAAACGAGAAGAAATCACAGTATATTCATCCCCAGTCTCAGCAGAGAGAGGGGTCTGTCGCTGAATTTTATTTATTTGTTATTATTTTATTTACTTTTGGGAGAGCGCAAGGAGGGGAGGGGAAGAGAGAGGAGGACAGAGGATCTGAAGCCGGCTCTGTGCGGACAGCGGCCAGCCCGATGTGGGGCTCGAACTCATGGGCCCTGAGATCATGACCTCAGCTGAGGTCAGATGCTCAACCGACTGAGCCACCCAGGGGCCCCCATGCCCCTGAATATTATACCTGTAGAAAGGTTTGTTGGCTAGGGCCAGGGGGCAACGGTGGAATGTTCCGACATCTACCACACTCACCTGAAGGGAAATTGGAGAATTCAGTTTTTATACTTCTTGGGTTGGAGGAGAAATACTGTAAAAGTACACTCAGCCACATGACATGATATGAAATAAAATCACACGATGACCATCCAGGACACTTTCCCACTCCCAATCCAGTGGGCACAAAACTCGTCGAGAATCTCCCTAAAATTCCCCTGGTCCCGTGGAAGGGGACTGGACGGTAGTTTGCGGCCTTGGGAGGCGCTGTGTGGCTCAGGCAGGGTTTGGGCTGTCACTAAAGTGCTCCGTGTGATTTGGGGATAAGAAGGCACCCTGTTACATTCATGCCCTGGGCTTTTTCTCACTGAACTCTCCCTGCCTGTCGTTAAGGTCCAGCTGAAAAGCGAGGAGTCCAAGACGTTTGCCATGAAGATTCTCAAGAAACGCCACATCGTGGACACCAGACAACAGGAGCACATTCGCTCGGAGAAGCAGATCATGCAGGGGGCTCATTCCGACTTCATAGTGAGGTAGGGACCCTGTCCCCGCGCTCCCCATAGAGACTCAACCACAAAACCCACTGTGGCCCGTGCTTACGTTACACGCTTCGTTCTCGCAGCACACGTCGTTTTCAATCTGATTTTAAGAAAGTTTTTTTTGCTAGACTTAAAAAAAAAAAAACCCCTGAAGTTTGATTCTATCCTTTTTTTTTTTTTTTTTAAAAAGAGAATCCGATTCTGTGAAAACATAGTTCCCCCAAAGGAGATATCTGAGTTTCTCACACTCCATGTGTGTGCTCTCTGTGACTCCAGAAGCCGGCATCGGCCGTTGGAGTTCGAAAGGCAAAATATCAAGAATCAAACTCTGCTACCTATAATTATTTGAATAGTAGTTTGTAATTTCTTGAAGCTCTTAAAAAATGAAGTGACTGTCCCATCTCTGAATTTTCGGAGCATTAATAACAAGGATAATGGGGGAGTTTTCATATGCGGAAAAACCTGTTCTCGTTAATTTGTCAGTGGCCCTTATTAAAAACAGGGTGAGTGCAAGTGAACAGCATAGGAATTTACTACATATCTATATTTGTAAACTATATCTACTTTATATCCATGTATACGGTATGTTTATGACCACTAACAGGGCTCAAGTTTCCATGCTTAAAGCGCCCACCAAATTGGGATTAGAGGAACCCCAAGCGGCCATCTTGGTCCATAATCATGTGGATTAATCCATTTATTGCAAAGGACAGACCAGCCCCCTACACTGTGTACATCTCGGGACGCTGTTGCCTCCTTTGCCCTATTTGTACACAGATCTCTCTCATTCTTTTAATAATATTTCAAGCTTGGTAAGTCAAGTATGAGGCTGTAATCTGAGCACTGAAAGCGCTACATTCTTTTCAAAGACAGCCATGTTTATAACCTTTGTTTTCTTGTTTGCGATTCACAGACTGTACAGGACATTCAAGGACAGTAAATATTTGTATATGTTGATGGAAGTGTGCCTAGGTGGAGAGCTCTGGACCATTCTCAGGGATAGGTAGGAATTTTAAGAAATTTCTATCATATCTCTAAAAATATTGAAGTCATATTTATGTGTTACATATGCTTCTATTTCAGAAAATAAGTGTGGGATATGACCCACTATACATATACGCTTTAGTAAATATGAAACCACATTTTAGATTTGTAACTAATGATACAGGCTTAGTCCAGTATGGAAATGGTACCTAGCAAGGTACATGAAACAGGCCTTTTTTTAAACTTGAATATTGGAATCAGTTTACTATATACTGAGAATTCAATTCATTGCTGTGACTTGAAGGGAATTAAAGTTACGTTCTACTTGCAATCTGGATTAATTACCAGTTTAATTGCTGTGCTCATTGTCCAGATGGGCAGTCTGCCTTTCCTGACATTGAGAAGTTGTTCTCGAGGAACTTTCTTCTCTGACTTTACACTGCTCCTTGGTTCCAAAATTAATAAGTTTCCAGCCATCTGTTTCAGGCTTTAGATAATGTTAGGAAAAAAGTAACCCACTTATAGGCAGTATTTCATTTAAACAATGTGATTTAGATTTACCTATTTTTTGCCCTTTTAGGGCAAGTAAAGTTGGCCAAGTTAGTGCTTGTTTCTTTTAATTATGCAGAATTAATTTTCCATCTCTTATTTATATTACTAGCAAACTAAAAATTTATTCATGTCCTAGAAGATCATTACCAATCCTAAATGATTACTTAAAAAAAAAGACCAAAACTTTCTTTCCTGTGAATGAGCTTTTAATCATTCCCTATGAATGATCAAACATTCAAAAGTCATTCTTGTTCCTTTGAACGTTCACTTGTGACATCTTTTTTCACATTTCTTCCCGTCTCACTCATGTTCTCCTTCACTGGGTAACATAAGCCATGCTATTTTTGACCATATCTTTGTAGATATTCCGGAATAGAACCAATGGGTCTTTAATAAGCTATCTGATTTTAAAGTCTCATTCCTAATTGTGTTCATATGGTAACTTCCTGTATTTGGAAACATTGCCCTTTCAACTCTTATCCTCATTGCCTTCCTTGTGTATGTCTAGTGGATTTCTTTTTACCTTGTCAGTGTCTTATTACATTGATGATATCTTTCTTAAGATAAACAAGCATATAAGGGATCATATCGTATTGGCATAAGGGGATGTGATAAACATCTGCACTAAGCTATTATATCCTAGTGATTACATTATTTTAGTAATGTTTGAGTACAGAACATATGCCGGGCATTGTGATAGAAGCTGGGGATACGATGAGAAAACAGATGTAGTCCCCCTTCTCATAATTTGTAGGCTGTTGCACAAAGTTAACATTCTGATTTATGAGTTAATGTCTAATTCATCCTAATGTGGTTCTACCTGACCTTTCAACCCGCTAATTTATTGGAAATATCTTCCCTGATTTGCTGTAATTAGAATAGAAGATGTACAGGTGGAAGTAAACATGAAAGCAATAATGAGCCATGTAGGGAAAGGAACTATTTTAAGCTTCTATTAACTTGAACCAGGCAAGAAAAACACAAGTCAGTCTCAAGTCCACTAATGGGGCATGAGACACGCATAGGAATCAAATTTCAATATATATTTTGAAAGAAAATATTTCATGTTTTCTCCCTCTTTCACTTGATTTGCATTTTGTTGGCTCCTACATGCCAGCCCGGACTTCTGAGTAAGATGTATTTTGATGTATCAGGCCAACTCAAGTTGCTAGTAAGCAGTTTACCTTTGGAGGAGTGAATAGAGGGAAAGTATCAGTGGTTGGTCCTTTCTCTACTTCCATCAGCATGCTTTTTTAATTTTTTCAAGTTTGCTTATTTATTTTGAGAGAGGGAGAGAATCCCAAGCAGGCTCCAGACTGTCAGTGTACAGCCCGACGTGGGGCTCTGTCCCACAGACCCATGAGATCATGATCTAAGCCAAAATCAGGAGTTGGATGCTCAGTCGATTGAGTCAGCCAGGCACCCCCAGGATGCTTTTGTTTTTTTAATTTTTTTAGCGTTTACTTTTAAGAGAGAGGGAGACAGCATCTGAAGCAGGCTCCAGGTTCTGAGCTGTTAGCACAGAGCCTGATTGATGTCAGGGGCTCGAACCCATGAACTGTGAGATCATGACCTGAGCCAAAGTCAGGTGCTTAGCTGACTGAGCCACCAGGTGCCCCCAGGATGCTTTTTCATTGGTTCAGTTTCCTTCCCTTTCATCATCCTTGGGATGCACAGTTGGTGAATTCCCCACAATGTACTTAATACTACATGAAGCTATATAAAGAGGCATGACCTGGAGAAGTAAGAGCTACCTGCTTCTTCCTAAAGATGCAGAAGGGCTGAAGCCTCAACATTAAAAGCAGTATAACTATTATATACAAAATCACTTCAGAATCATTGTTGTTTGTCTACCAGTGATTCAGCTCCAATTAATATTGCCACTACCTTTCTCACTGTTTAAATTGAGGCTGAAAGTCCTAAAGGTTAATTGTTAGAAAAACGACAACAAAAAACGACAAGAGAAAAAGGAAAATAATTAGGCTGTTAGTCACAGCGTACATGAAAATATCCGTAGTCAAAACAAATCCTATTGTTCAATTCATTCAGTTTTCATTTTCTGTCCCAGGAAAACAGCAGCAGGGAGAAGGTATTCTGAAAGCATAAAGGAAAGTATTTGAGTTAAGAAAGGCTTGTGTGACTATTCTTTACTAACAAGGTAATACCTCTAAGCCTCAGGGATTTAGTATAGGAAGTCTCTAACAGCAACAGACCTCCCCCTACTCTCACCTAGTAAGTGACATGACCACTTCCTGCCTCTTTTTTTTTTTTTTTTCATCAGCATAGTAAAGGAACCCAGAGCAGTTTTTCATTTGTTTTCAAAAACCTAAGAATGAAAATAATCCCATAAAAAATAAAATGATACCATATATAAAACGGAACTGGTTGACTATCAAATATTTATCTTTTATCTTTTAGCACAGAAATCTTAATTGTTCCAGTTATTTCTCTGGTTTTATTCTCTGTTAGCTATCATGCTTTATCTTCTAGTTTGTGACTTTCTGTTTTCCACAAATTCTGTTCCATTCTTTGGAATATGTTGGTACACAGTAAGTGTTATAAAGAAGGTAAATATAAAGAATTAGCAATCTGTACTACCTTCTTAAAAGTGTAAGTGGTTAATATGACATTAGTATTTATATAGATGTTATATTATGTATTAATATTGGTATTTAATATATAATAATATAATGAAATTTAACATTTCAAGTGTTAATTTTGAAATACATGTAAATAGTTCCAACCCAATATCTTAATTCTTTCAGACACTAGAATTTTCAAATCATGCACATTTCCCTTCTAGTCATGTGTCTTCGCAGATGTGTTTTGTAAGCCCGAGAATAACTTAAATAGCCAATCTCTTTGATTCTAACTATATTGTGGAGGGTAATTATTTAAATTCCATCTGAGATGACATAACGGAGAGTGGAAATCAAAAGCATTTCCAGGGGTCAGGAAGATAGCTGAATCAGGGGAATCCTGAACTCAACTCGTCACAGGAACACACCAAGATAACAGCTGCATTTGTACAGCTAACTCCGAAAACAACCTGAGGACGGTTGGAAGAAGCCTTCCCCAATAATCATGGAGTGGAACCCACATTGGAAAGGGCTGGAAGCACAGAGACACAGTTGGGAACCAAATCTCCTGTGATGGGGAAGGATACCCCAAGCGTGGAGAGGCAGGAAGAGACCCCACTGGGAAAATGATGATCCATACGTACCATTCGGCGTTAAAAAACAGTGGGGCTTAACTTGGCCAAGTGTTTAAAATCAGCTGGGCTTAGGTCCAGGTACTTTAATTCCAGAAGAGCCTGAGGGCAACAGAAAATGGAGTCCCCACCCTTAAAGAACGAGCATAATAAATAAGCTGCCGAGACAGCACAGAAAGAGCTATTTGAAAAGTGTAGGGAAGGACATTTATGTACAGAGTGTGCACTGGAGAAGAAGGGATCTTCAGGAGACTTCTCCCCGGAAAAATGTGCTGGCAGGCCCTGGTTCTCGTCCCTTTCCAGCCTGGCGAACCAGACACTTGTGGGAGCCAGTGCTAAGCCCTGCACTGATCTTGCCAGCACGGGAAGGCCCCAGTCCCACATTCCCTTACAGACCCATCCCATTCAACCTGCTCACCTCAGCCGGAATCCATCCAGAAGGACTCCTGTCCTGGGAGAGAGAAGATAATCACACACACCAGCACACCACAGTTCCAATGGCCCAGCCTTTGAGCCACCAGCACAGGGGAAAAGCCCTGCCCTGTGGTGCACCCACAGCTGTGGGAGAATGACTAAGTGTGGACAGTTTGCCTGACTACTGACCCTGCCCACCTACAAGCCTGTGGCAGTCACATACAGGCCGCTGAACACAGGGACTGAACCTTGCCCCGTGTAAGCACAGAGGGCACGACACGTCATTGCAGATGACTGGACTGAAGGCAGATACGGTTCAGCCACAACAGTAGGGTGCACGCAGCCCACCCGGGAGCCACCCCTGAAGCACCTGCTCCAGGTGACCAGGGGGGCATTGTGCTCCAGGGTACCATGGGAACCCTTCTACACAAGGCCACTAGTGTCATGACCAGGAAGCATCGCTGACCTGACACATAGAAACAAACATGGAGAATCAGACAAAATGAGGAAACAGAGAAGTATGTCGCAAATGAAACAGGTAAGCAACATGCCTGATAGAAAATACAGAGTAATGGTCCTAAAGATACTCATTGGACTTGGGAAAGACTGGAGGACTCAGTGGAAACCTCAACAAAGAGGAAGAAAATACAAAAAGGAAGAACTCAATGGCTGAAATGAAAAATACACTAGAAAAAATAAACAGATTAGACGAGGCAGGACAGATCAGGGACCTGGAGGAGAGAGTAACAGAAGGCAACCAGCTGAACAGCAAAAAGAAAAAAGAATAATACAAAATGAGAATAGGTTAAGAGAAGTCAGCAACACCATCGAGTGTAATCACATTCACATTATAAGGATCTCCTAAGGAGGAGAGAGAAAAGGGGCACAAAATTTATTTGATGAAATAACAGCTGAAACTGTCCTTGTTTAGGGAAGGAAACAGATACCCAGATCCAGAAAATAAAGAAACCCCACGACAAGATTAACCCAAGGAGGGCCACATAAAAATTAAGACACATAATAATTAAATGGCAAACAGTAGTGATAAAGAGTTTTTAAAGCAGCAGGAGAAAAGAAAACAGTTACATACAAGGGAAACCCTGTAAGACTCTTAGCAGATTTTATAGCAGAAACTTTGTAGGCCAGAGGGAGTGGCATGATATATTCAAAGGGATGAAAAGAAACAAACCTGAAGCCAAGAATATTCTGCCCATGAAGGCTATTATTCAGAACAGAAGGAGAGGTAAAGAGTTTCCCAAACAAAAGATAAAGGAGTTCATTACCACTAAACTGGTCTTGTAAGAAACTTTAAAGTGTCTTTTACAATTTCTTGAAGTGGAAAGTAAAGGCAATAGCTAAAAGTAAGAAAAATTATGAAAGGATAATTTCACAGGTAAAAACAAACATATAGTAAAGGTAGTAGATCAATCACTTATAAAGCCAGTATGGACGTTAAAACAAATAGTGAAGTCAATTATATCTACAAAAACAAGTCAGTGGGGTGTCTGGGTGGCTCAGTCAGTTGAGCATCTGACTTCAGCTCAGGTCATGATCTCGTGGATCATGAGTTTGAGTCCCACATCAGGCTCTGTGCTGACAGCTCAGAGCCTGAAGCCTGCTTCAGTTTCTGTGTCTCCCCCTCTCTCTGTCTCAAAAATAAATAAACATTTAAAAAAAAAATTTTTTTAAACCAGTCAAGGGATACACACAAAATAAAAAGATGGAAAATATGGCCTCAGGTACATAAAACATGGAAAGGGGAATAAAAACTTAGTGCTTTTAAAATGTGTTCAAACTTAAGAGACCATTAACTTAATATAGCCTGCTATACACTTAAGATGTTATATATGAACCTAGTGGTAACCACAAATCAAAAACCTTTAATAGGTACACAAAAAAACAGAGACAGAGGAATCCAAGCATAACACTAATGAAAGCCCTCAAGGACAAGGTAAGACGGCAAGAGAAGAAAAAAGGAACAGAGAAGAACTACAAAAACAACCAGAAAAACAACAGATAGCAATAAGTATATACCTATCAATAATTACTTTAAATGTAAATGGACTAAATGTCCCAATCAAATGACACAGGATGATGGAATGGATTAAAAAACAAGACCCATCTATATGCTGCCTACAAGAGACTCACCTGACTAAAAGACACATACAAGCTGAAAGTGAAGGGATGGAAAAACATTTACCATGCAAATCGAAGTGGAATAAAAAGCCAGGCCACCAATATTCATAGCAGAAAAAAATAGACTTTAAAACACAGACTGTGGCAAGAGACAAAGAAGGGCCCCTCCTCAAGATAAAGGGGTGATAAATTGATAATGATCAATCCAACAAGAGTATATAACAATTATAAATATCTGTGCACCCAACATAAAAGCACCTAAATACAAAAAATAATTTTTAACAGACATACAGGGAGAAATTGACAGCAATATAATAATTGTAGGGGACATTAACACCCTGCTTATATCAATGGAGAAATCATCCAGAAAGAAAATCAACAAGGAAACCATGGCTTTGAATGACCTATTAGACCAGACAGACCTAGCAGATTCATACAGAACATTCCACTCAGAAACAGTATACACATTCTTTTCATGCACATGGAACATTGTGCGGGATAAATCACATTAGGCCACAAAACAGGTCTCAATAAATTCAGAGAGATTGAAATATCAAGCATAATTTATGACCACAATGATATGAAACTGAAAATCAATTGCAAGAAAAAATCTGGAAAGAACAGAAATATATGGAGGCTAAACAATATGCTAATAAACAATGTATTGTTCAACCAAGAAACCAAGAGAAACATCATAAATACATGGAGACATGAAAATGAAAACGCAGTCGTCCAAAATGTTTGGGAGACAGCAAGTGTACTTTTAAGAGGGAAGTTTATAGCAATACAGGTGTACCTTGAGAAATAAAATAATATCAAACAGTCTAAACTTACAGCTAAGGAGCTGAAGAAGAACAAACAAAGCCCAAACCCAATAGAAGGAATGAAATAATAAAGATTAGGGCAGAAATAAATAGAAACTAAAAAAAATAGAACAGATTCATGAAACCAGGGGCTGTTTCTTTGAAAAGATAAAACTGAAAAACCTTTAGCTACACTGATCAAGAAAAAAAGAAGGCACAAAATAGAGGAGAAATAACAACGAACACCATAAAATGCAAAGGATTGTAAGAAAATATTATGAAAAATTATAAGCCAACAATTTGGATGACATAGAATAAATGCTTAGAAATATATAATCTTCCTAAGCTAAATGAGGAAGAGATAGAAAATTTGAACAGACCAGTTGCTAGCAATGAAATTGAATCACTAATCAAAAAACCTTCCAACAATCTGAATTCCAAGACAGGATGGCTTCACAGGTGAATTCTATCAAACATTCAACGAAGAGTTAGTACCTATTCTTCTCCAACCATTCCAAAAATAGGAGAGGAAGGAAAACATCTAAACTCATTCTACAAAACCAACATTACCCTGATTTTAAGACCAGTATTAAAACCAAAGATACTACAGAAAACAATGATAGGCCGATATCTCTGATGAACATAGATGCAAAAACCCTCAACAAAATATTAGCAAACTGCATTCAACAATACCTTAAAAAATGATTTACCACGATTAAGTGGGATTTAGTCAAGGGATGCAAGTGTGGTTCAATACTGGCAAATCATCAATGTGATATATCACATTAACAAGAGAAAGGATGGAAAACAAATAATCATTTCAATAGATGCAGAAAAGCATTTCACAAAATACAATATCCATTCATGATAAAAACTTATGGAGTGAGTCTAGAGGAAACATAGCTCAATATAATAAAGGTCATATATGAAAAACCCACAGGTAACGCCATACTCAATGGGAAAAAAACTAAGAGCTTTTCCTTGAAGATCAAGAACAAGACAAAGATGTCCACTCTCACCACTTTTATTCACACAGTGCTGGAAGTCCTAGTCTCAGATATCCAGACAACAAAAAGGAATAAAAGCCATACAGGATTGGTTAGGAAAAAGTAAAACTTTCACTAATTGCAGATGACATGATACCATATATAGAAAACTCTAAAGAATCCACCAGAAGAAACTACTAGAGCTGATAAATGAATTCAGTAATATTTCAGGATACAAAATTAATATACCAAAATCTGTTGCATTTCTATACCTAATAAAAAACTAAGAGAGAAATCAAGGAATCAATCCCATTTGTAACCACACCAAAAAAGAATAAAATACCTAGGAAAAAACTTAAGATGATACAAACAAATAAAAAGACAGTTCAAGTTTGTGGATTGGAAGAGTATTGTTAAAATGTCCATACTACCCAAAGCAGGCTATAGATTCATTGCAATCTCTATTAAAATACCAATAGCATTTTTTCACAGAACTCTAATAATCCTAAAATGTGTATGGAACCACAAAAAGACCCCAAATAGCCACAGCAACCCTAAGAAAGAAGAACAAAGCTGGAGGTATCACAATTCCAGATTTCAAGATATACTACAAAGTTGTAGGCATCAAAACAGTATGGTACTGGCATAAAAACAGAATAGAGGGCCCAGAAATAAACTGACACTTACATGGTTAATTAAAAGCAAGAATATACAGCAGGGAAAAGACAATCTCTTCGAAAAATGGTTTTGGGAAAACTGGACAGCTACATGCAAAAGAATGAAACTATACCAACTTTCCAAAATAGATTGAAAACCTAAATGTGAGACCTGAAACCATAAAACTCCCAAATGAAAACATAGGCAGTATTCTGACATTGGCCTTAGTGACATTTTTCTAGATACATCTCCAGAGACAAGGGAAACAAAAGCAAAAATAAACTATTGGGACTACATCAAAATAAAAAGCTTCTGCGCAGCAAAGGTAGCCATAAACAAAATGAGAAAGCAACCTAGTGAATGGGAGAAGATATTTGCAAATGATATATTCAATAAAGGGTTAATATCCCAAAATACATGAAGAACTCCTATAACCCAACACAAAAAAAACAATCAAATTTTTAAAATGAGCAGAGGACCTGAATATTCATTTTTCCAAAGAAGACATACAGTGGCCAACAGATACATGAAAAGATTCTCAACATCACCCATCATCAGGGAAATGAAAATCAAAACCACCAGGAGATATCACCTCACACCTGTCAGAATGCCTGAAATTAAAAAGACGAGAAATAGCAAGTGTTGGGAGAGGGTGTGGTGAAAAAGGAACCCTCATGCACTGTTGGTGGGAATGAACACTGATGCAGCCAGTGCTGAAAGAGTATGAGAGTTCCTCAAAAAATTAGGGGCGCCTGGGTGGCTCAGTCGGTTAAGCGGCCGACTTCGTCTCAGGTCATGATCTCGCGGTCCGTGAGTTCGAGCCCCGCGTCGGGCTCTGTGCTGACAGCTCAGAGCCTGGAGCCTGTTTCAGATTCTGTGTCTCCCTCTCTCTCTGCCCCTCCCCTGTTCACGCTCTGTCTCTCTCTGTCTCAAAAATAAATAAACGTTAAAAAAAAATTTTTTTTTTTTTTAATTAAAAACAGAACTACCCTATGATCCAGTGTTGCAGTCCCTGGGTATTTACCCCCCAAAATGTAAAAGCTCTAATGTGAAAGGATACTTTGACTCCTGTGTTTATTGCAGCATTATTTACAAAGCCAAATTATGGAAGCAGCCCAAGTGTTCATCAGTAGATGAATGGATAAAGAAGATGTGCTGTACATATATCCAATGGAATATTACTCAGCCATAGAAAAAGAATGAGACCTTGCTATTTGCCACCACGTGGATGGAGCTAGAGAGTATTACATGGAGTGAAATAAGCCAGAGAGAGAAAGACAAATCCTATATGATTTCACTGAAATGTGGAATCTTGCAAACAAAACAACAAAACAGATTATTCAAAATATAGAGAAGAAAATGGGGATTTCCAGAGGGGAGGTTAGCGGAGAGATGGGTAAACTAGACAAAGGGCATTAAGAAATACAAACTTCCAGTTATAAAAGGAATCAATCACAGAGATGAAAAGCACAGCACTTGGAACACAGTCCACAATACGATGCTGTTTGGCGCGACCAGTGGTTACGACACTTAACCATGGTGAGCACTGAATAACGTAAAGAATTAATCATTACGTTGTACGCCTGAAACTAATACAATAGTTACACTCACTCATGATTCGCGTTACTAGTCAAGGGAAAAAGGGAACTTACCTCCGATGAGAGATGCTTTGTCTTGGTTGCATGTGGTCATTTCAGGACCTGGTTTATGACAAGTGGATTAAACACGAATTAAAGTTGAGTCTATCCATAAGTATACATAACCCTCTGATGCTCTCCATCAGATTGTTATCTACTGCCATCTAGCTAAAATAAAACAACAGCCCATTCCTAGAGAAAGTATATAGGCCTTTTCCATGCTTGTTTTAATTGAAATGACACACATGTCAAGGCATAATTTATTATTTTGAAGAGCTATTTAGGGCAGTGATTTATTTCTTCAAGCAACTTTCTGTTGAGAAAACAAGCTTTCATTTTTGTTTTAGATCAAATTTGTGTTGTCATTTTCAATTCTAATGGCAATTTTTCATTTTGAGTCACCCTGATACTGTGCTTTGTGACTGCTTTCCAGCAGTGTATTTCAAAATCCACAAATTACCCACATCAAACGTTTAGCGATGAAGCTGTGTTGTTTCTGGTAAATACTTTGTATGCATACATTATGTTGAGTTATCAGCTAACATGGAAACAGATTTAAGATCATGTTTTCATTTAATTTTGAAAACCAGTTACAAATATGCTTATATATGAGGGAGACTCAAAATAGAGTTTTAAAGGAACGGAAACCAGCTTTGCAGAACCCTCCAAGTTCCAAAATGGCTCAGAATCAGAGAAACCTTGACACGAATAAACAGAGCTGTCGAGAACTCAAGACCCAAAGGTGTAGGTTGGCGGTCAGTTCACTTTATGATGAAAATTGGCAGGCAGTAAGAGAGTCATTTTTGCCTGTGCATTTGTGAGAAGCCTAGACAAAATGAAAAGAACGGAGATTAACATAAGACCCTTCAGAGCTGACTCATGGCAGTTAGCCTTGGCAGTGAGAGGCAGCAAATACTTACGTAACAGTGTTAATTAGGTATTACGGACCCCTCATTCCCATCTCCAGAAGACTTCTGACCTGTCTGTATCATTCAGCTTTCCTAGATTAAGACACAGCAGCTAAAGAAGACTGTTGCAGTTCTCAGTTAGAATGGCTAATATTTATCAGGTACCCAGTTGTGTGTCAGGCACTAACTCTAAATATATGCCTCAGTTATTTGTATCCTTTCCACAACTCAATGAGTAGTTTCTATTGCAAGCCCCATTTTGCTCAAGAGAACATGGAGACCGAGGGAGATAGAGTTAGTTGCTCAAAAGTAAGCAAGTGAAACCAAAATTCGAGCCCAGGATTCTTGCTTCCGAGTCCATATTCCTAACTTATAGCTCTCTCTGATGAATGGGAATCTGTATTAGGATTTTTTTTAATCTTCCTGCTAATGGCCGACTTATTCAGAATATGAACATGAATACCTTTCGGCCGAGATTTCGTGAGCAGTTCATCTCTCATGTAAGTGTTCACTTTCCTTACAACATTTACAGTGTATCTGTCCATTTGGTTCCATTGACGAGTGAATATTAAGGAAAACAGATACATTGCTCAGAATCACAACTGCAGAAATAACCTCTTCTTCCAACAGCAACCAAGAATTTGTAGGCTTTCAAAACAGCCCACCTGAATCACAGCTAGACAGTCCCATTACGAGGAAGTAATCAATTTTCGTATTAAAACAACGCATGCAATGTGAAATATGACAAAGCTCTATTCCCAGTACTGCCTTGTTTTGGCTCAGCCATGGCTTTGCAAAGCTGTCCAGTGAGGAAGGACTGGGGTCATATATGGCACTCAGTACCGTTAATTAGCAAGCACACAGTTGTATCTGCACACGATGCTTACTACTTACTACAAACAACCTCTCCAGTGAAAGAAATCTGTTGCTCTTGACGGACAAGCATACTTATTTCAGGGCAAAGAAAAACGACCTGCCAGGCACTACCCCAACCCCCTTGTCAAGATGCGGAATTACATAGTGTTTGCTCTGCAAAGGTAGTTCCGAGTCCAAAGACAATTGCAACATACAACCTGTTATTTCCCAATATAGATGCACTTCTTCTCAAAGAAACTTTTTCTTGACCTTATAAATTCACAATTCAGACTTTGTTAAAGAGAGACACTAGCATCTTTGTAATTATATTTAAGATTCTAGGGGCGCCTGGGTGGCTCAGTCGGTTAAGCGTGCGACTTCGGCTCAGGTCATCATCTCATGGCTCATGGGTTCGAGCCCCGCGTCGGGCTCTGTGCTGACAGGTCAGAGGCCTGAAGTCTGATTCAGATTCTGTCTCCATCTCTGCCCCTCCCCTGCTTCCTCTTTCTCTTTCTCAAATATAAAATATTTTTTTTTTAATTAAAGAATTTCTTGGAAGAAAAAAACAGCTAAAGTATAAAGTTTCTGCTATGGAACCAAGGAGCTAACCTTAGATGCCAATGTTTTTTTCTTCCCTTTATTGTTATTTCATTAAATAAAGAGAGTGAGGACAGAGAGTGTGAGCGTTCTTTGCCAAACGTAAGAATCAAGTTTGCTAATCTATATTCCCTTCTGAGTGCCTTTTTCCTTCTAATTATCTCTTTGCCCCATCTTTTCTAGTAAGAAGGCAGTAGTGTGGGACATAGGTGTTATTTCTCTTGCTGGCAAAATTTTGGAAAGCAGAATATTTAGCTTGTGATATATGACTGCAACACAGCATCACAGCTCATTTCCAAAATGGCTCTCTGGAAGCATTAACCTTTTTATTCATGCTCTTATGAACCGTATCTGTATTATTTAGGAAGATTCAAAACCAAGCCCTCTAAAAATAAGTATGACTGAACCGATAAACTTCTGCTTTACCAAACCCAACCCTTGATAGACAGCTCTAAAATAGGATTCGTCTCCTCCCTGTCCACTGCTGTGTCTCGTTAGAGGATAGGGGGGTGCTGGGAAGCTTATAGAAGGAGGTATGAAGCTGAGCTCCTCCTCGGTGCTTACGGGAGGGTAGAGTTAACTATCTCATTTGTCAGGGCAAAGCAGTCCTGGATGTGGTCTTCAAGGGCTTTTGAAAACCCAGGGCAGCACCCATCACATGGCATTTGGCTAGAGGACATTGGCCTCCAGGGTCAAAGTTTGGCACAGGAATATAATGAAATGAGGACAAAATAAATAAAACCCTATCAGAGAAAGGAACATCTTGTACACTTTCATTTTCTGTGTCTCAGAGGTTCGTTTGAAGATTCTACGACCAGATTCTACACCGCCTGTGTGGTGGAAGCCTTCGCCTATCTGCATTCCAAAGGAATCATTTACAGGGACCTCAAGCCAGAAAATCTCATCCTGGATCACCGAGGCTACACCAAACTGGTCAGTGCCCTTTACGCACGGTTTCTGCCCCGCGGGTTTAAAACATCTGTTCATAAAGCTGTGTTCATTTCCTAACATTAAAACCTCCCTTTTCCTTTGTAAACGCTGTAACTTTTCTTAAGAGCCTATCTTTGCATTACTGCTTTCAACTCTTCTTTCAAATGAAGCAAAAGGTGTAAGAAATTAAATTGGCTAGGTCTTAATTAATACTGTCTTGGCAGGATGTGTTTAAATGGACTCGGACCTGTGGACACGTGTTCATAGACCTCTAGAAGAGCTTTGTAGACCTTTCTCTTGTCCACTTTCTGCCATTCACAGGGAATGACTACTTACATCATAGAAAACCATGAATCCTTTTAACATTTTAGATTTAAGTACAATCCGAACAGGAAAAAAATGGCTTGCTAGGCAATGTTATTTAGGCCATTTGAATTATAGTGATAGTAATGATCACAATAGTAAAATCTGTCAAGCACTCTAAAGATTTACTGTAGGAGGGAAGTTCTGTTATAAAACATACAATTTTTGTGGACGTTGAATCTGTCAGTGCCTGACTCTATTTTTTAAACTTTGGGACTTTTTATTCAGCATATGGTTTTCACAGAAATCAAATCAATGGCTGTTCATCGTTTTAGAGAAAAAGGTTTTCTGCATTCGAGGCTCCTCCGTCCAGAAACATTTCTAGGAAAACGAAGGACACATTTGCATTGTATCTCTGTTTATGTGTACTCGGGGCAGGGATGCATTTTGTTACTAGGTTCCTTGAGCAGTCCAGTGGCTTCTCATTGCTAAATGAATTGTCGGCTTCCTAAATCCAGCAGAAATCATGCATATTCTGGAAAATGTGTCAAGTAGGTCCACCTAGACTTCTAAAAATTTTAAGTAAAGGGGTTATGGCCCGACCTCCATGGTCAGGAAAGGAGGAAAAAATGGAAGCTGTTTCTGGAAAGAAAGGTTTACCTGTATTTTTAATGATGTGAGTTTCAGCCTATACTCAGGTTTTAACTTTTCCTACTGACACTGACTTTGCTCAGGGAGGCTTTGTTTGAAACACCGATGACTCCTTTGGGAATATAGGACTGTAGTGATATGCATCTGTTTTTGTTATTATTCCGTGCACTTCAGCTAAGTACCTTACTGCTTTTAAGCTTGAAAATAAGTAAGTGCCTTGAAATAACTTGTTTTTCTCTCTTTGTAAGGTTGATTTTGGCTTTGCAAAGAAAATAGGATTTGGAAAGAAAACATGGACTTTTTGTGGGACTCCAGAGTACGTGGCTCCAGAGATCATCCTGAACAAAGGCCATGACATTTCAGCCGACTACTGGTCACTGGGAATCCTAATGTATGAACTTCTGACTGGCAGGTATGGACATTGGCAGAGAATTGCTGATAAAAATAGATCGGCCAACAGCTGCACGCTCCTGCCTTTGTCACTCTGATTAGACCATCTTAAAGCACATTTCACCATATCTTGGTCCAGCACTTCAAGTAATTATGCAAGTGCCCAGGGATTCGTAAAACAAACTCTAAAATGGGTTGGATGAGGGCAGGGAACTCAACGTCAACGTTTGCCCTTATCATTACGAATTCCTTGTACATATGTGAGAATGCGGAAAAACCTAGTGTCTTTCTGTGAGATCTTTGAGCCTAGTTGCTTAGCCAGCAATGAAGCAAGGGAGGTAATAGTGGTATAAAAATATCTAGGGTCAACTATTTATAGAGATAAGAGGACATGTTGACGAGTATTATACCTAAATGAAACGGGAATAGTTTGCAGGTCTTCTGTGTAATGCTTTTATAGCCATCAGCAAGGAAAAAAAGATCCCCAACAAAAGGAGAAACAAACACCCCACCGTGCCGTGCATGGGGGACAATGAGTAGTAGGGTCATTGTAAACCAGAGTTCAGAAGAAGGCTGGGTAGAGGTCTCAGACATACAGAGCAAGGAAAGGACATCCCATGGCTTCACTAGAAGGGCAATAGGGGGCAAAGACATGGAGAAGTTGTGTGTAGAAAAACTTACTGGGAACCTGAGGGCTGCCTGACTGGCTTTAGCACGAGAGAGAGAGAGGCCACATAGATGACAAGGGATACAGAGAGAGTTGGGGAAACAGGAACAGAGGGGACCCCCACCCCTAACACCACGAGCTGGAGTGGGGAGGAACGTACAGAGAAACGGTGAGCGGGTGCATCTGCCCCGGGCACAGAACCTTAAGTCATGGCTTAAAAGGGCAACTTCAAATAACAGAACCAGCCCTAGAGCCCTGCCAAGTGGTGGTGACTCCCTGTAGTCCTCAGGAGCTGGCAGGTACCTCTACTTATGTTTCCCCTCCACCTTGGTAGTGCAGAGGAGAGCAGAGCCCAGGCACCATAGCTGACTTTCCACCACAGGGAGCCCCAGCCCCCTGACCCCAGATGTCCCAGCAGTGTGGACACCCTTGGTCAGTGCTCATTATGACTCTAGCCATCTCACCAAGGTAAGACAGGCACAGAATACTCTAGACGTGCCCTACTTTGGCTCTCCATGACTTGCCAAGACAACTCAGTGTCAAGTGCCCTGGGACCCCTGGCCCATGCCCACCTCGACTCTAACTGTCCTGCCAGGGGGCCCTCTGCGTGGAGGGTCCCATGACCCCTGGCTTCTACCCACTTCAGCTGTCCTGCCATTGGGGCCTTAGCACAGACAGCCCCAGAACCGCCCCAACAGGGAGGCCCAGGATCCAGAGCCCATGACAGCTACAGCTCTGTAGAGCCAGCCAAAGTCAGCAGGCAAACACGGTCTACACAGGGATGACCATACGGAAGGTCATTCCCTCGAGTTTAGGAGAAGCAGCTGTTCTGTAATTCGTCGAAACAAAGTCGATCGAAATGAGGAGAGAGGGGAATATGGTCCATATGAAAGAACACAAAACTTCAAAAAAGGTAAATGGAGATAAGCATGGGTGAACTCTGTGAGAACTTTAACCAATAGAAAACACCAAGAAAAGAACCAGAGTTGAAGAATACAGTAACTGAAATGTAAAATACACTAAAGGGAGTAAATAGTGGATTAGAAGAGAGAAGAATGGCTCAGTGATCTAGAAGGCAGGGCAAATGGAAAGCACCCCAGCTGAACAGCAAAAACAAAAAAACAAAAAAACAAAAAAAACGGGAATTAAAAAAAATTGAAGCTAAGGAATCTCTTGGACACCAAACAATAATTCCCATTATCTGGGTCCCAGAGACAGAAAAGAGCAGACAACATGTTTGGAGAAATAATAACTCAAAACTTCCCTACCCTAGGAAAGGAAGTAGACCTCCAGTTTCAGGAAACCCTAAGAATTCCAAACAAGATGAACCCATGGCACATATTTATAAATGTCAAAGATTATACACCACCAAGCAAGTTTATCGTTCAGATTTGAAGGAGCAATAAAGAGTTTACCAGAAAATCAAAAAAAAAAATGGTTAAGGGGAATTCTTTAATAACCAGAAGAAAATAGTGAAAAAAAACTTCATTAATAAAAGTAAACATACAGTAAAGGGACTAGAGCAATGACTTATAAGGCTAGTATGAAGGTTAAAAGACAAAGTAGTAAAATCAACTACTTGATTTTTATTAATATTAAGGCATTAATATTTATTATTATAATTTTATATTATATAAATATAAAATATATATAAATGTATATTAATTTATATAATTATAATATATATATAAATATATTTTTAAATTTTATTTTATAGATAATATATATTTTATATATTATTATTAATATTAAGGCAACTCATAAAATAAAAAGCTGTAAAATATGACAGTATATACACAAAGTGGTGGGGGAGGGTAAAAATCAAGTTCTTTCAGAATGTGTTTAACTTAAGTAACCATCAACTTAATATAGACTACTATATACTTAGGATGTTGTTATATATGAACCTCATGGTAACCACAAACTAAAATGTATAAAAGATACACATAAAATAAAGACAAAACCGTATGCTGCTTACAAGAGGCAAACTTTAAAGACACATGCAGACTGAAAGTGGGGGGGGGGGGGCGGGGGGAAGATATCGCATGCAAAAGGAAGCCAAAAAAACAAACAAGACAAAACCAGCTTCAGTAAGAATACTTATGTCTGACAAAATAGACCAAAAAAGACTGTAACAAAGACAAAGAAGAGTGTTACATAGAGATAAAGGGATCTGTCCAACAAGAGGATTTAACAGTTGTAAATACCGATCCACCAACATGGGAGCACCTAAGTACATTAAGCAAGTATGAACATAAAGGGAAAATTGACAGTAAGACAACATAGCAGGGGACATTAACACCCCACTTGTGTCAATGGACCTGTCATCCAGGCAGGAAGTCAGTAAGGAAACAGTGTCTTTGAAAGACACATTAGACTAGATGGGCATAACAGACAGATATGGCCCATTCCATCCAACAGTAGCAGAATACACATTCTTTTCAGAATGAAAAGCACGTGAAACAGTCCCCAGGATAGAGCACAATTTAGGCTACAAGTCTCAATACATTTAAGATTGAAACCATATCAAGCATGTTTTCCAACCACAATGGTATGAAACTACAAATCAGTTACAAAAAAGAAAAAAAACCCAAAAACATAAAGAGGCTAAACAATGTGCTACCAAATGACCAATTTGTCAACGAACAAATCAAAGAGGGAATATTTAAAAATACACAGATACCAGCAGCAACAACAAACATGGAGACAATGTAAACAAAACCATCCAAAATCTTTGGGAAGCAGCAAAAGCAGTTCTAAGAAGGAAATTTGTAGTAGCAGAGGCTTACCTCAAACAGTAAAGAAGTTACAAAAATAACAAAGACAAAGAAGAGAGGAAATAATAAAAATCAGAGAGGAAATAAATGAGAGACAAAAAAAAAAAAAAGAAAAGAATACAAAGGATCAATGAAAGTGAGTATTGTTTTCTTAAAAGAGAAACAATATTGAGAAGACTATATAGCAAGACTCATGAAGGAAAAAAGAGAATCCAAATAATATCAGAAGTGAAAGGAAAGCAACAACCAACAGTACCAAAATGCAAAGGTTATTAGAGAAGGAATACTATAAAAATTATGTGCCACCAAAGTGGACAATCTAAAAGAAATGGATAAATTTCTAGAAATACACAATCGTTCAAAACAAAATCAGGAAGAAATAGCAACTCTGAACAAACCTATTACTAGTAACAAAATTGTTTTAAAAACAAACCTATAACTAGTAATCAAGAAAACCCCAATAAACAAAAGCTGAGGAAAAGAGGGCTTCACAGGTGAATCCTACCCAACATTTAAGGAAGAACTGATAGCTAGTCTCCCCAAACTATTACTAATAAAAAGAAACCTTCATTTTATAAGACCAGTATTACACTGATACCAAAACCAAAGACACTACCAAAAAAGAGAACTGCAGGTCAATATACTTGAAGAACCTGGATTTAAAAATTCTCCACAAAATATCAGCAAACCACATTCAATAATACGTTAAAAGGATCACTCACCACGATTAGGTGGGATTTATTCTGGGGATACAAGGGTGGTTCAGTATTCTCAAATCAATCAACATCATAGACCACATTGACAAGAAAAAGGGTAAAGCCCATATGATCATCTTAACAGATGCATAAAAAGGTTTTGACAGAATTCAGCATCTGTATATAATACCCTCAACAAAGCGGGTTTAGAAAGAACATACCTTAACATATTAGAGTCCGTATATGAAAAAACCCCAACTAACATCATACTCAATGGTGAGAAACTGAGAGATCCAGAAACAATACAAGAATTTCCACTATCACCACTGTTATTCAACATAGTACTGGAAGTCATAGCTGAAGCAGTCAGACAAGAAAAGGAAATAAAAGGCATCCAACGTGGTAAGAATTTAAACTGTCACTGTTTGCAGATGGCACAGTACTACACGTAGAAAACCCTAAATACGCCATCAAAAAACCGTTAGAAATAATAAGTGAATTCAGTAACGTTGGAAGACAAAAAATTAATACACAGCAATCTGTTGTCTTTCTATTCACTAATAACAAAGCAGAAGGAGAACTTAAGAAAGCAATTCTATTTACATTGCACCAAAAAATAAAATAAAGTTACTGAAGATAAACTTAACCAAGGAGGTGAAAGACCTGTTCTCCAAAAACTATTAAATTTTGATGAAAGAAATTGGGAGCAAATGGAAACATGGTCTGTGCTCCTGGATTGTAAGAATTCGTATTGTTAAAATGCCCATACTACCCAAATCACTTTACAGATTCAGTGCGATCCCTATCAAAATTCCAATAGCATTATTCACAGAACTAGGACAAATAATACTAAAATCCGTATGAAACCACCAAAGACCCTGAATAGCAGAAGCAATCCTAAGAAAGAAGAACGAAGCACAAAAGTAGACACACAGACCATGGGAGCCGAACAGAGAGTACAGAAGTAAACATTTGCTTATGTGGTCAATTACTCTCCAACAGAGGAAGAATAAGTAATGCTAGGGGGAAATGGACGGCTAGATGTCGTGAAAAAGCTAAAGGATGTGGAAGAGATCATGGCAGGTGACTCTTTTAAGTTTAAACTCAAGGGGTGCCTGGCTGGCTCAGTCTGTGGAGCATACGACTCTTGATTTCTGGGTTGTGAGTTTGAGCCCCACAGTGGGTGTAGAGATTACTTTAAAAAAATATATAATCAAGTTTAAATTCAAGTAGTAGACTAAATCGTCGCATTATGTTGGTTGACAGAGGTGATGGGATCAGTTTCATCTCGTAGGTTGATCGGAGTAGACCTTTTTTTGGAAAGCGGCATAACCCTTTGGCCAGGTAAATATGGGAAGAACCTTCCAGGCAAAACAAACCGCATTCTGAGGTGCGAAGATGCTTGGTATTTCAGAGAGCAGACATGGCGTCCTGATCCCAGCGAGTGAGGGGGGTGTTAGCAGGAGATGGAGTCCTATTACTGGCATCCTTGTAGCTGTCTAGTGATTTTGGACTTCATGTTGAGTATAATCAGTGAGTATAATTTCCTGACAGGTGCAGGAAAAGGGCTAGAAAGTGGAAGCCACATCTTGAATGGCCAAGGACAGCAAGACTAACAAGACATGAGAGGAATGGCAGATAAACTTGACCCATATATGGTTTGGCAGGGGGTGGCTGTTTGTATTTTTAATATTTATTTATTTTTGAGGAAGAGAGTGCACGAGCGAGTGGAGGAGGGGCAGACAGAGAGGGAGACACAGAATCCGAAGGAGGCTCCAGGCTCCGAGCTGTCAGCACAGAGCCCAAGGTGGGGGGGTTAAAGCCGCAAGATCATGGCCTGAGCCAAAGCGGGACACTTAACCCACTGAGCCATCCAGGCACCCCCGTATATGGTTTTGCTACATGATTTACTCACAAAGGTTTCCACATGGTTTTGCTATTAATCCAGCTTCATTCCGTGTTACCACGACTAATATATGTCCCCAAATAAGACTGGTGGAGTTATAACAGTTTAGGATTTCTTATTTAGAAAATACAAGTGATTCTCTTTTCACCTCTCACCTTTGCAGCCCGCCATTCTCAGGCCCAGACCCTATGAAAACCTATAACATCATACTGAGGGGGATTGACATGATAGAATTTCCAAAGAAGATTGTCAAAAATGCTGCTAACTTAATTAAAAAACTATGCAGGTAAGCGTTTGGCCACGTGACGTTTGAAAGGATCATGATGGGAACACGATTGGATCCCTTACAGTTGTTGTTTTCTTTCCAGGGATAACCCATCGGAAAGACTAGGGAATTTGAAAAATGGCGTCAAAGACATTCAAAAGCACAAGTAAGTGTTCTTCCCCTGACCTTTCTGTGGGAGGGTCCAGAAAGCCCCTCCCCGGGCTGTTCTTTTTAAGCTACTGGCTGTGTGACTGACACAGTTAGCCCATGGGAACACTGGAGGGGACGTTCAGACCAGTTAGCCTTTGGGGACAGCACAGCCGCACGTGACCCTGTGCCATACTAAGTGACCGATTCACTGAATTCGGTTTCTCCCAGCTCATGCTAACGAGCGTTGCTCCCCTCTGGCACCAAGAGGAAATGTGAACTAGATTGATCGATTGAATTCTAGGTGGATTCTAGAATTCTGTTCTCTACCAGAATATCAAAAACACAAGTCCTCCACCATATCATGCCTCATTTCCTAGACTAAAACTGGAATATATTTTTCTACCCGCTTCCCAATTAGATGATAAAGTACTGAGTACAGCGTTGTTTTTAAGTGATGGAAGCATCTTAAATTTCAAACCTTACCTAGTTAATTGGATATCTGAGTGCTAATCTAAGACCCAATTGTTGTTTTTTATTAGTCTGTCTGTGTAACACCCACAGGAAATGCACATCTGTGCAAAAAGAACTTATTTACCAAAGTATCTATAAATACCTAAAACACCTGCTAAGAATTTGGTGTAAGCATTTGTTACTGCTGGAAACTTTTAAAAACAAAACAGAAGCAAAAAACTTAGTGTTATCTGCTCCTCATTTTCACAGAAAATCTGAACACAAATACCTTCATTTTTTTAACACTTAACTAAAAATGACATTTTACTAGAAATTATTATGACCCTAGTATTGCATATTCAGTGCTTTCTTCTACGAACACAAAAACAGTACCAACTCAGAGTTAGACCTGACTAATATAGTGATGTGAAAAGGTTAATTAGGCTGCCCAAGGAATCAGTGCAAAGCTGGAAAAATAATTTTCTGTCCTGACTTTCATGCCCTGATTCCATTGCCTTAAAATAAGATGTCCAAGTAGATCATGGGCTAAGTATATCATGACACTTATTAAGTTATAATGATAGTACAGGAACAAGGTCATACAGACATTGTGACGAAATTGCCAGGGGGACAAAGGAGTTATTTGTAACCGATGTTCAATATTTCAACAATGACACCGAATACATTTATGTCACGTTGAAAATGTTCGCCTTTCTGCTTTCCATCCGGTATGGATATTTCCACATCAAATATGTTGCAACGGGGTTTCACCTAAAGTAAAATGCCTTTAACCAGCTCCTTTTTCTCCTCCCTTTCCTAGATGGTTTGAGGGCTTTAACTGGGAAGGCTTAAGAAAAGGCACCTTGACACCTCCTATAATACCAAGTGTAAGTAGACTTCCCAGCAAATACTTGTGTGACAAGGTTTTATCCTGTGATCAGATTAAATAAATTATAGAAGCACCACATTAGAATAGTATCTAAACTGCAACCTTAAAAAGAGGCCAGTTAGGAGATGGTTATTGTATGTGTATTCTATCATTACCTGTTTCAACTATTCGTTCCAATTTATTTATCCTTTTATCGGGCTCTAAAAGAAAAGGATTCTCATTCCTTAACTGTCTTTTCTGAACATATCGGGGTTTTTGTGAAATAGCAGCCCAGTGAGGGTGACTCAGGGTTTGGACTGTATTAACTTGAAATAGATTTCAGTTGATTGCATTTTTACGTATTTCTGCTTAATGCTGCATCTTTACGAAAAGGCACAGACCGCTTTGTGGTCCTGAGCCTTTCAGGTATATGCTTCCTTCCCCTGGGACTAACTCAAGCCTGCTCTTTATTCAGAAGCATTTTCCCTACTTCTGAGATTTATTTCTGTGTCAGTGCTTATGCCTATTCGCAAACAAAAACCCCGTTACCGTGGCTCACATAGCAGATTCTAATTGCGTTCTTCAAGTTTTGTTTTTAGAACAAGAGTAGAGAGTAAGCCTGAATTATACTTGCCTACATCTACCAGAGGTTTCCTTTTATGGATATACCCATATATATATTAGTGTATAAGAGGTTCTAAATATTATAGAATATGAGGGAAACTAAAGGATGGATTTTTTACTGCTTTTACTGATGCTCTACAGTTTGGACTTTGCCCAAGAAATTTGCAAGAGTTCTGACCGAGGTCAGAAATGGCTTTTATTCTACTTGAAATAAACACACACAAGACTTAAGATGGTCTACAGGGCTCTACCCAGCCTGATTTCTGCCTGCTTCTCCTATTTCTCAGTCCAGTCCTATCCTCTCTTACACAGCAGCCACATTGGCCCCTTTGGATCACTTCACAGCATGAAGCACTCTCTCTCACCTCGGGACCTTTGCACGTGCTACATCCTCTTTTTTGAACTCACCAATTCTTAGTTTTGAAATAATATTTTTTCGGGGCGCCTGGGTGGCTCAGTCGGTTAAGCGTCCGACTTCAGCTCAGGTCACGATCTCGCGGTCCATGAGTTCAAGCCCCCCATCGGGCTCAGAGCCTGGAGCCTGCTTCCGATTCTGTGTCTCCCTCTCTCTCTGCTCCTCCCCAGTTCATGCTCTCTCTCTGTCTCAAAAATAAATAAACGTTAAAAAAAAAAAAAAGAAATATTTTTTCAAAGAGGCTTTCCATCATCACTCATACTCTCAAGTCTTTTTTCTTCCTAACACTAAGCAAAACCTTATAGTCATCTACAGATTTTTGTGATTATTTGTTTTTAGTCCTACAAGGTACTCCCTGCCAGGGTAGGGCAAGAGCAATGTCTTTTTTTATTCACTGCCCCAGTAAAAAGCACAAAGCCTGCCACCTGGTAGCCATTCAAACAACAGTCACTGATCGGGGAATGAATAAAGAATGCTTTTTAAAAATCTAGTTTGGGATTTTACTAAAAAAAAAAAAACAACCAAAAATCAAGAAATCCCTTCTCGGTCACCCCCTCTCTCATTTGTAGGTTGCATCACCCACAGACACAAGCAATTTTGACAGTTTCCCTGAGGACAGTGATGAACCACCACCTGATGACAACTCGGGCTGGGACATAGACTTCTAATGTATTTCTCTTACCTGCTTCTGCCTTGCTGAAGTCAGCTTTCTCTGAGACACGGCTGACAGCAAACCTGAGGGACGGAGAGAAGATCAGTGCTCGGGGTCACCATGATGCCTTTGATCGATGCTGCTCCAGTAACTACAGTGGCATTAGGACTTCTTGCTTAGACGACAGTAGTGCTCTTTACATGTTTTCTGTTTGATCCTAACAGTAGCAGTTGACATGGTGGTCCTGAAGCAAAGCCCTTCGCCAGTAAAGAGAGGTTTCCTGTCGTTGCAATGATCTTGCTTTGCTCTGACTGTAATTTGAAAGACTGTAAGAAATACTTCAACCTAGAGAAAGAGTCCGTACCTGGCTAGAATGGCCAAGATCAAAAAATAATGTATGGGGTCCGATCGGTTGCCGTGGTACCAAAACGGGGCTCTTCCTTTCCTTCAAGGGAGGCCATGGGATCTATGAGCGCAAGCCGGTGTCTATACCATACGGAAGAGGGCCACGCGTCTATGGGTCACGGCGTTCATGTCAAACCAGTGCTAGAAGTTTCCTGATTTTGTTTCCCAACAGTGCTGATGACGAGGCTGAATGTTACCTTTCCTTTCTGACAGATTTTAAAAATTGATACAATCAAAGCACAACTGCTATGAAGCCTCCCGGCGGGTATATATATGCGTTTTCACGGAGGATTGAAAAAAAAAAAAAACCTGCATGACATTTGTTTGTTTCTTTTCTTGATAAATTGGCATGACAGAGTGGAAAAAAAAAAAGCAATTCACAAACCATTTCATATCGTTTAAAATATCATGCTTCAAGATGGTCCTGGAAATCAGTGACTAGCAGCCAATTGATTTTTCTTTATTACCTAACATACTCTCAGACTGAGGCTTAAAATAGTCCCTTTTATAAAAATCAACCCTTGGGGTGGGGGGGGTGGGGTGGAGAGGGATGAAGATCCATCCAAAAATAAAAATAAACTATATAGGTGCTATGTATATCTTTCATCTGTAAATGTCCGTGTCTGAGCAGACAACACAAATTCTAATCATCACCTGTGTAGCCAGAGACTCAAGCATTTTCACTACATTTACCAATGAAACTCCCGTCAGATTTCACTTACACAACATAGTCTAGGGTTGAGGGGAAAGGTGATTAAAACCCATTCAACTGGCTTCTTGTCTTAGGCCTGAACCAAAAAGAAGAAGAAGAAAGCACAAAATCATCAAGAGTTACCAGATGAGGGACCTTCCTTATGCGAGGTCAGGGAACAGGACAGGACCTGGCCAGGTGTTGATTCACTTTTTGTGAATGAGCCGATGTGAGTTCATGCATGCGTGAGAGTAGAGGAGAACACAGGACCCTGATTTCTTAAGCAGAAGTTTTCATTAAGTAGGATGGAAGTATTGCAATCCTGAAACGTATCTGAAAATACCAGACTGATTTGCTTTTTCATGAGGGGAGAAGAATCAGCAGTTTAAAGTGAATCCTCTGTTGGCAGGCGAGTTGACTACTATGAGCTGTTCTAAGTAGCAGAGACATTTGGAAGCTTTTCCTGGACAAGTAGCATTAAACCTGCGTAGACAAACGCATAATCTTACAAGCTGTCATCCTGATTTAGAGCTGTGTGTGAATTTGGTACATCAAATTGAAGTTTGCCTTGTTCCAGGAGAGAATTTTCTTTTTTTTAAAGTCAATCAAACGTAGACGGTTCTGCAAAAAACATGTCCACGTCGGTCATTGATTTTTTCATACTAAGACTACTTTAGAATAGGATATCAACGTGTAATGATCTAAAAAAACATTTGGGGAATAAAAATTATAAGGGCATATTAAACATAATCAGAGTAACGTTAAACTTTCAAATTCAAACTTTGACCCCCCAAGATGTTACGGTTACTCTTGTGTTTTTCTGGCCTTTGCAAACAATTGCTTAAGATCCATTTATTCCCCAAGATATCCACTTTCTTCTACAGATTTCAGAATATAAAATGTACCAAGCTAAAATCCAGCTGTGAGTGCTACTTCAGAATTTTTATATTGCTTTTAACTGGGCTCGTAAAAGTACATAATTTCAATATCATGGTCCATGTTCAGTGAGTTTTGTTAAAAGAGTGCTTTAGGCATGCTAACGATTTGCTAGATACTAAGTTTATCTCGTCATTATTTAAGAGAATCTGTTCCAGCAGTTTTTCAAATGCCCCAGTAACCCCAGAGGTTAGCCCTTACCGTGGATGTTGAAACTATGGTTCAAGTCTAAGACAACAACGTACGGGTTCTCTGAGGAATGAAGAGAACATTCAGCTCAATGGAACTGTCGGCCGTCTCTCCCACCTGTCGCTCTGTCTTCGTTCATTTCACCTGTGGCGCTGCATTAGGATGTCTAAAGCAATCACTAGCAAATAAAGGTGACCATCTTCCAAAAATTGCTCACAGTCATCTAATCTTAGGCATTGAAATGTAAGGATTTAAATCCTGTCCTAAGACACTAGGGCTAACATTCACTGTCAGCTCCGTAAAGGGCATCTCACTTCATTTCCGAATTTTTCATACCCCTCCATGTTCTTACGCTGGAGAACATCTGGCTAAGTTAGAATAGTGCCAACTCGTGTGATCTGTTAACTGACTTTCTTGTTAATACTTTGAGTCTGGGAAATAAGGGCTTTCTGTGCATCCTGACGCACAGGAAAACTGAAAACTGCCAAAGGAAAGGGACATCCCGATATTTGAGATACACTGAATACGTTAGCGAAAATGATTTCTGGAAATTTCCTATCAATGATTTTCATGTTTGTACCTTCTTTGTTACATATGAAGCAGATCCATGTGGCACTGAAAACAAATTTATTTTGATGATATTCAAGTCACGTTTCTTAAAATTATGGGATTTGCATGTGAATCACACATGTGTAACACATGAATTCAACTATTGCATTTTTCCGGTTTCATTTCTAAAGGACTGAGCTAATGGCGAGCTTAGAGAAGTCAGCCACCACACTGAAAACAAGGAAGTTAGAACGGATTCATACAGTAGAGGTGATCTGTGCATTATCCATAACGATGTTTTCTTTCACAATAGGACCACAGACAAATATTTATGTAAATAGATATTTTTGTGTGATATTTTGTGGTACATATACCTTTTTTTAGTGTTTCACAGCATTATTATTTCATCTTCTTTGTACTGAATAATGTTTTTAGGTCCAAGTAGACTTGAATTAATGTCATAATTGTCAGTATTATTGAAAATTACGTCCACTGTACGGTTTCATCTGTTCCATAGTTTAGGACATGACCTGGCTATCTGGCATTGTTGCAAGTGCCTTAAATTCCTGGCATCCTATTAAAAAACAAATTTGGTGTTATGCTGCATGAGAGAGACAAATCCACCTCAAAATGTTGTCCTTTCTTAGCTTGCTGCGTTTTACAGTTCTTTCTGCTAACAATTTCTAAGCCTTTATTATATAATATTGAATTACAGAAATGATGAAGTTGTTCTCTAATTTCTGTTACATGTACCAGAGCTGTGTATCTGTTACTGAGATACAGCGTCATTTCTGTGAAATGTATAAATGTATGTGCAGGTCAAATTAATCTATGACATACTATCAGTCTGTACACAGGTATTCCTGTTTTGCTAAGCTGTGCAGATCCCGTTAAAAAAAAAACAATTAGTGCAGTCAAGTTCTAATGCCTCATTTTATAGACTCCATTCGTAACGACCCAACTCAAAAGAAGATTCAGCAAGTGACACGTCGTTATGAAACCAATGACGAAAACGTACCTTAGCGCACTCCTCAACAAAACAGGATGCTTTCTGAGTTCTTGTATATGCAAATCACGTAGGAGGCAAGTTTGCAACAGACCTGGGAAGATAAACATTGGAAGCGTGTTGTTAGCCCTCCTCCTTATCTGCCCCTGAATTTACAGAACTCTGGGACCCTGACAGTGACTCAGAGGTTTGGGCTTTCCGAGGAAAGGGACATTTCTTTAGGCATCATCTGTCCACTTTATTTCATCGTACGATGTTTTTACAATTGGTCGGTTCTTTTGTATTCTCACAGCTATGGTTATTTGATTGTCCTCTTACAATTTGTTCCACATGAAAGAGTCCTTTGTTAGTCAGAATGCAACCACTGTCATCAAATGGTCAGTGACCACTTGCACTCTTTTGGTGTAGATTAAAAACTTTTTCATAAAATTCACCTGCTTTGATTTGCTCTGTATTTTTCCTGCAGCTGTAGTTGCTGAGTGCCTGTTGTATACTTTATAGAGTTGAAATAAAAAAAAATAATTACTTTTGAACTTCGTTGATGTTTCATTCCAGACAAGATTTCGAGAACACGGTTGACGAATCTTCCTGCAATGGAAATACGCCGCAGCGCTATTTTAGAACGTCACTAAAACAAGAGAAATGTTACTTAGGACCCAGGTGTCCTTCACACCGGCATGTATTATGATCTGATGGAAAGCTAAGCTAGCAGAGCAGTTTAAAGAATTCAGTGGGGATAAGTCAGGTAAGTCAGGCCATCCAGTGTGAACAGAAAGGCAAATGCAGATACGCACACAAGCCCCAACCTCAGTGGTGTTCTGTGTGCCCCTACCCCTACCCCTCCCCCCCACCCCACCACACTCTCCTTGTTCGGGCTACCCTTGGTCAAACCGTGAACTCAGCAAAACATCAGAAAGGTTAAGTCTTGTACAAGGCTGTGTGCTAAGACTTCTAGGAAAGGCAGCTTCGTGAATCTTTGCAGCCCATCCAGTCATGTCATTTCTTCTGCAAATAGAACTCAACCACAGTTTTCAGTATCCTTCCCTTATATTCTGTGATTTTTCATACCCTTGATCTAAGAACGGTCGTCTTTGATCCTGGGAAGTTTTGTTTTGTTTTGTTTTGTTTTCCTTTGGTATTAATTACAGTTTTTGGAGAGGCGTGCAGATCAATACTCGTGATGAGCTGAAGCATGTGAGCATGTTGCATTTACACCACTGTCACATCTTGCACAAGTTAACTACAATTGAAGTAAATCACACAATTACCTATGACAGCAGGAATCGATGATCAATTTGGCTCGAATGTATTGTTGATCACGCAGCTTGATTAAGGGTAGATGTGCAAGCAGAATGTCGAGTCTCAGTTACAGCCCTAAATGTGTAAGGCACATAACACAGAGCAACCTTTTTTTTTTCTGAGATCCCTAGAGTTTTTCTCTTTGTTCCATACTTCTCCTTTCCGACTCAGAAGCCCCATAAACTGAAAGAAAAAAAAAAAAACAGTAATGTTTACCTATTCCACCTATGTTTTTTGACCAGGGTGAGTCTATGGGGCAAAAAACAAACCATCCACATGCCCATTGGCGAAGCCAGACGAATTAAGGCCATGCAATAATAATAATAATAATACCACCAAATTAAAAGAAAAAAGAGAAAGCAAGGTCTCGCTAAGAATCCTAAGGGTTGTCACAGATTTCATAGAAATTAATAGGCTCAAGACACATGTTCCAAGCCAGTGTTCTTTTAACATCGATGTCGTGATATGTATCTGGGAAATACGGTGAAAATATTTCCAGCACCACCCATGGTTATTTTGACATAGCCCCAGAATCTATAGTTTTAACAAGCACCTTAGCACATTTTGGTGAAAATATCTGAGGAAGAGAAAGAGGATTCGTGGAAAAGCATTTCAGGAATGATAACGTAAAAGACCAAAGAAAAAGTCTTTCTTTTCTTTGGAAGAGAAAGGAGTTATGGACATGTTTCCAGCCACCTGGCCAGGGGACCCCCGCACAGAGCACCCCAGGACGCTCCTGCCCACACAGGTCTTGGTTCCAGTAGCCTGGCCAGGGCTCTCCCTGCACTGGACACCGTGGGACAACCGGCCTGTACCCAGCTCAGCGTCAGCTGTCTCGCCAGGGCATATTTTGCTCAGAGAGCTCGGTGACCACACCAGCCCATGCCCATTTTAAAGTTAGCTGTCCTGCCAGGGCACCCCCTGCATGGAGCACCCAATGACCAACCAGCCTGTGCCCTGCCTCAGCTCTAGCAGCATCTTTGGGGCACCCTGTACATGGAGACTTGTAGAACACCCCAGTTTACATCCACTTCAGCTTCAGCTATCCTGCCAAGATGAACCTCTGTGTGTAGAGCCCCAGGTGCCTACAGCTCGCCCCTACTTTCGTTTTTGCTGTCCTGCCGGGGTACTTTCCGTGCAGAGCAATTCAGAGACCTCCCACTGCCACCTCAGACCCGCCACCCCACACACAGAGCACCCCAGGACACCTTGGCTTGTGCCCGTGTCAGCTTCAGCTGTCCTGGCAGTGTGCCCTCAGTGCACTGAACAGAGCCTGTGTCCTCATCAGCTTTAGCTACTCTGACAGGGTTCCCAACACATGGAAAGCCTCACGATCTCCAGCCCACGCCAGCCCCAGCTCCAGCCAGCCAGAAAAAGTCACCAAGCACACACAGTCTGTCTAGGGGACAGCCATACACAAGACCATACCCTCAGGCTAAAAAGTACCTGTTCTGCCTAATCCATAGGAACACACACAGGAAGTCAAGCAAGATGGGGATGCAGAGGAACATGCTCCAAAAGAAAGAACAAGAACAAAGCTCAGAAAAAGAAATGAGTGAAACAGAGATAAGCAATAGGCCTGATTTAAAAAAAAAATAAATAGGGCCACCTGAGTGGCTCAGTCGGTTAAGCCTCCGACTTCAGCTCAGGTCACGATCTCACAGTCCGTGAGTTCGAGCCCCGCGTCGGGCTCTGGGCTGATGGCTCGGAGCCTGGAGCCTGTTTCCGATTCTGTGTCTCCCTCTCTCTCTCCCCTCCCCCGTTCATGCTCTGTCTCTCTCTGTCTCAAAAATAAATAAACGTTAAAAAAAATTAAAATAAAAAATAAAAAAAAATAAAGTAATGATCATAAAGATACTCACTGGACTGGAGAGAAGAGTGGAAGAACTCAGTGAGGCCTTCAATAAATTGATAGAAAATATAAAAAATATCCAATCAGAGTTGAAGAATACAGTAAGCGACATAAATGTTAAAACACACACTAGAGGGAATCAACACATTAGCAGTTGCAGCAGACTGTATCAACAATCTGTAAGAAAGGATGAGAAAAAGCACCCAAGCGAAACAGCAAAAAGTGGTAAGAATTTTAAAAATGAGGATAGGTTAAAGGGCCTCTTGGACAATAGCAAGTGAACAAACATTCACATTATAGGGATCTCAGAAGAAGCAGCAAGAGAGAGAGAAAGGGGTAGAAAACTTCATAGGGGGAAAATGTCCTTCATCTAGGGAAGGAGATGAACATCCAGTCCAAGAATCACCAAGAGTTCCAAACACGGTAAACCAAGGAGGTCCACATCACAACATATAATAATTAAAACGTCAGTGGCTAAAGATAAAGAGGGAATTTTAAAAGCAGCAAGACGGAAATAAAAAGTTACCTACAAGTGAAAACCTCTAAGACTATGAACTAATTTTTCAGTAAAAACCCTGCAGGCCAGAAGGGAGTGGGTGATATATTCAAAATGCTGAAAACATAAAAACTTACAAATGAGAATACCCACCAAGGTTATCATTCAGATTTGAAGAAGAGGTGAAGAGTTTCCTAGATAAACACACATAAAGGAGTTTATCACCACTAAAAAGCATTATAAGAAATGTTAAAGGGACTTCTTTAAGTAGAAAAGAAATGGTCATAATTGGATATAAGGAAATTTTGAATAAAATATAAAATATGATAGCATGTACATAAAATGTGGAAAGGGGGTAAAAAAAAGAAAGAAGTCCTCCCTTTTCTTTTCAGAACGTGTTTGAACTTAAATGACATCAAGTTAATATAGACTGCTATTTACTTAGGATATTATGCCTGAAACTCGTGGTAACCAAATCTCAAAACCTAGAAATGATACACACACAAAAAAAAAAATAATAAGAGAAAAGAAAAAGAAAGAAACCTACAAAAACTCATGAATTACGCAGCGCCTGGGTGGCTCTGCTGGTTAAGCATTCGACTTTGACTCAGGTCATGATCTCACTGTACATGGGTTCAAGCCCTGCATCGGGCTCTGTGCTGACAGTTCTGAGCCTGGAACCTGCTTCTCATTCTGTGTCTCTCCCTCTCTCTCGGCCCCTCCCCAGCTAACACTCTGTCTCTCTCTCAAAAGTAAAATAAACATTCTAAAAAATTAGAGAAAACTAATTACAAAGAGAGCAAGAAAGGAAGCAAGTAACAGAAAAGAACTATAGGAAACAACAACATGGCAGTAAGTACATACATATCAATAATTAAATGTAAATGGTTTAAATGCTCTAATAAAAAGACATAAGGTGGTGGAATGGGAAAGCAAAACAGACCAGCTATGTGGTGCCTACAAGAGATTCATCTCAGACCTAAAAACACCTACAAACTGAAAGTGAAGGGACGGAAACAATCCATGTAAATGGAAACAACAGCAAAAACAGCCAGTGTACCAATATACATCAGAAAAATTTAGACTTTTTTAAAATTTTTTTTTAATGTTTTTATTTATTTTTGAGACAGAGAGAGACAGAGCATGAACGGGGGAGGGTCAGAGAGAGGGAGACACAGAATCTGGAACAGGCTCCAGGCTCCAAGCTGTCAGCACAGAGCCTGACGCGGGGCTCAAACTCACGGACCGTAAGATCGTGACCTGAGCTGAAGTCGGAAGCCCAACCGACCGAGCCGCCTAGGCGCCCCTAGACTTTTTTTAAAAGTTTGTTTATTTTTGGGAGAGAAATAGAGAGGGAGGGAGTGGGGGAGGGGCATGGAAAGAGGGACAGAGAATCCCAAGCAGGATCCATGCTGTCAGCACAGAACCCAATGTGGGACTCAAACCCACAGTGAAATCATGATCTGAGCCGAATTCTTACATTCAACTGACTGAGCCACCCAGGGGCCCGTGGACAAAATAGACATTTAAACAAAGACTATAATAGAAGACAAAGAAGAATATTATATAATGATAAAGGAACAATCAAACAAGAGACCATAATTGTAAACGTCCATGCACTCAGTAAAGAAGCACCTCAATACACAAAACAAATATTAATGAACAAAAGAGAGAGACAGAGAGAAATTGGCAGTAATACAACCATAGTAGGGAACTTTAAAACCCCACTTCCATCATGGATAGATCATCCAGGCAGAAAATCAACAAGGAAGCACTGTCTTTGACTGACACATTGGGCCAGATGGACACAATAGATATACACAAAACATTTCATCTGAAACAGTAGAATATATATTATTTTCAAATGCACATGGGCTGGTCTTGGGAAGATGGTGGCGTAGGAGGACGCTGGGCTCACCGCGTCCTGCTGATCACTTAGATTCCACCCACACCTGCCTAAATAACCCAGAAAACTGCCAAAAGAATGGCAGAACGGACTCTTTGGAGCCAAGGGTAGACAAGAGGCCCATGGAAGAGGGTAGGAAGGGCGTAGAGGAGGTGTGCGCTACACGCATCTGTGGGAGGGAGCCGGGGCGGTGGAGGGGCAGCCTGCCTGGCAAGGCAGAGCCCCCAAAGTCTGGCTTGCAAAAGCGGAGGGGCTGGAGGGAGTGAGTTCTGACAGCCAGTGGGACTTAACATCTGGAACGTTAAACGTCAGCAGCTCTGCTAGGAGAGCGGGAGGGCAAAAGGATACTGGGAGGGAGAGGTGTTGAGCCCCGGGAAACAGAGCTCAGGTCAACAGGGAACAAAAGCACTGGCCAGCGCCATCTCTCTCTCCCATCCCCCAGCCAAAACCCCTAAGGAAACCACTCCCCATCACGGAACTTGCTTGCACCACCCACACACCCAATGCTGTGCTTCTGCAGATCCATCCCTCCAACGGGTCTGCCTCTCTCCAGGTGCCACAGGGCCCCTCCCAAAGCGGACCACTGAAGGCAAAGCAAGCTGAGTCTGACCCTCCCGCCCCTGTGCACCTTGTGGATCCACCCCAGGTAATACACCAGATCCCTTCAAAGCAGCACCACAAGCCTGGCAGTGTGCAAGCAGCCCAGACAGGGGCCACACCACTCCACAGTGAGTCCTGCCCCCCGGGACAGGGGAAGATAAGGTACACACCAGCCTGACTGTAGCCCCAGCAGTGGGCTGGGGACAGACATCGGGTATGACTGTGGCCCCACCCACCAATACAAGTTACTCCAGACAGCACAGGGGAAGTGCCCCGAAGTTCTGTGCCACTCCAGGGACTAACCAAAATGACAAAATGGAAGAACTCTCCTCAAAAGAAACTCCAGGAAGTAGCAAAAGCTAACAAATTGATCAAAAACGATTTAAGCAATATAACAGAAAAAGAACTTAGAATAACAGTAATAAAATTAATTGCTGTGCTTGAAAGAAGCATAGAGGACAGCAGAGAATCTATTGCTACAGAGATCAAGGGACTAAGAAATAGTCATGAGGAGCTAAAAAATGCTATAAATGAGGTGCAAAATAAATTGGAGGCAAACACAGCTCAGATTGAAGAGGCAGAGGAGAGGATAGGTGAATTAGAAGCTAAATTATGGAAAAGGAGGAAGCTGAGGAAAAGAGAGATTAAAAAAACCCAGGAATATGAGGAGAGAATTAGAGAACTAAGTGATGCAGTCAAACGGAACAATATCCGTATCACAGGAATTCCAGAAGAGGAAGAGAGAGAGAAAGGGGCTGAAGGTGCACTTGAACAAATCATAGATGAGAACTTCCCTGATCTGGGGAAGGAAAAAGACATTGAAATCCAAGAGGCACAGAGAACTCCCTTCAGACGTAACTTGAATTGATCTTCTGCACGACATATCATAGTGAAACTGGCAAAATACAAGGATAAAGAAAGAATTCTGAAAGCAGCTAGAGATAAATGGGCCTTAACATGCAAAGGTAGACACATATGAGTAGTAGCAGACCTATCTACTGAAACTTGGCATGCCAGAAAGGAATGGCAGGAAATCTTAAATGTGATGGACAGAAAAAATATGCAGCCGAGAATTCTTTATCCAACAAGTCTGTCATTCAGAACAGAAGGAGAGATAAAAGTTTTCCCAAACAAACAAAAACTGAAGGAATTCATCACCACTAAAAACCAGCCCTACAAGAGATCCTAAGGGGGATTCTGTGAGTGAAGTGTTGCAAGGACCAGAGACATCACTACAAGCATGAAACCTACAGACATCACAATGACTATAAACCCATATCTTTCGATAATAACACTGAATGTAAATGGACTAAATGCTCCAACCAAAAGACATAGGGTATCAGAATGGATAAAAAAAAACAAGACCCATCTATTTGCTGTCTACAAGAGACTCATTTTAGACCTAAGGACACCTTCAGATTGAAAGTGAGGGGATGGAGAACTACCTATCATGCTACTGGAAGTCAAAAGAAAGCTGGCGTAGCCATATTTATATCAGACAAACTAGACTTTAAATGAAAGGATGTAACAACAGATGAAGAAAGGCATTATATAATAATTATAGGGTCTATCCATCAGGAAGAGCTAACAATTATAAATGTCTATGCACCGAATATGGGAGCCCCCAAATATATAAAACAATTAATTACAAACATAAGCAACCTTAGTGATAAGAATGTGGTAACTGCAGGGGACTTGAATACCCCACTTACAACAATGGATGGATCATCTAAACACAGGATTGATAAAGAAACAAGGCCCCTGAATGTTACATTGGATCAGATGGACTTGACAGATCTATTTAGAACTCTGCATCCCAAAGCAACAGAATATACTTTCTTCTCGAGTGCACATGGAACATTCTCCAACATAGATCACATACTGGGTCACAAAACAGCCCTTCATAAGTATACAAGAATTGAAATTATACAATGCATACTTTCAGACCACAATGCTATGAAACTTGAAATCAACCACAGGAAAAAGTCTGGAAAACCTCCAAAAGCATGGAGGTTGAAGAACACCCTACTAAAGAATGAATGGGCCAACCAAGAAATTAGAGAAGAAATTTAAAAATATATGGAAACAAATGACAATGAAAAGACAACAATCCAAACGCTTTGGGATGCAGTGAAGGCAGTCCTGAGAGGAAAATACATTGCAATCCAGGCCTATCTCAAGAAACAAGAAAAATCCCAAATACAAAATCTAACAGCACACCTAAAGGAAATAGAAGCAGAACAGCAAAGGCAGCCTAAACCCAGCAGAAGAAGAGAAATAATAAAGATCAGAGCAGAAATAAACAATATAGAATCTAAAAAAACTGTAGAGCAGATCAGCGAAACCAAGAGTTGGTTTTTTAAAAAAATAAACAAAATTGATAAACCTCTAGCCAGGCTTCTCAAAAAGAAAACGGAGATGACCCAAATGGATAAAATCATGAATGAAAATGGAATTATTACAACCAATCCCTCAGACATACAAGCAATTATCAGGGAATACTATGAAAAATTATATGCCAACAAACTGGACAACCTGGAAGAAATGAACAAATTCCTAAGTACCCACACACTTCCAAAACTCCAACAGGAAGAAATCAAAAACCTGAAAAGACCCATAACCAGAGAAGAAATTGAATCAGTTATCAAAAATCTCCCAACAAATAAGAGTCCAGAACGAGATGGCTTCCCTGGGGAATTCTACCAGACATTTAAAGCAGAGATAATACCTATCCTTCTCAAGCTGTTCCAAAAAATTGAAAGGGAAGGAAAACTTCCAGTTTCATTCTATGAAGCCAGCTTTACTTTGAGTCCCAAAGCAGAGACCCAGCAAAAAAAAAAGAGAACTACAGGCCAATATCCCTGATGAATATGGATGCAAAAATTCTCAATAAGATAATAGCAAATTGAATTCAACAGCATATAAAAAGAATTATTCACCATGATCAAATGGGATTCATTACTGGGCTGCAGGGCTGGTTCAACATTCACAAATCAATCAATGTGATACATCACAATAATAAAAGAAAAGAACTATATGATCTTGTCAATCGATGCAGAAAAAGCATTTGACAAAATTCAGCATCCTTTCTTAGTAAAAACCCTCAAGAAAGTCGGGATAGAAGGATGCCCACTCTCACCACTGTTGTTTAACATAGTGTTGGAAGTTCTAGCATCAGCAATCAGACAACAAAAGGAAATCAAAGGCATTGAAATTGGCAGACATGAAGTCAAGCTTTCACTGTTTGCAGATGACATGATACTATACATGGAAAACCCAATAGACGCCACCAAAAGTCTGCTAGAACTGATCCATGAATTCAGCAAAGTTGCAGGATACAAAATCAATGAACAGAAATCAGTTGCATTCTTATACACGAATAATGAAGCAACAGAAAGAGAAATAAACTGATCCCATTCACAATTGCACCAAGAACCATAAAATACCTAGGAATAAACCTATCCAAAGATGTAAAAGATCTGTATGCTGAAAACTATAGAAAGCTTATGAAGGAAATTGAAGATACAAAGCAATGGAAAAACATTCCATGCTCATGGATTGGGGGAATACATATTGTCAAAATGTCAATACTACCCAAAGCTATCTCCACATTCAATGCAATCCCAATCAAAATTGCACCAGCATTCTTCTCGAAACTAGAACAAGCAATCCTAAAATTCCTATGGAACCACAAAAGGCCCCGAATAGCCAAAGTAATCTTGAAGAAGAAGACCAAAGTGGGAGGCATCACAATCCCAGACTTTAGCCTCTACTACAAAGCTGTCATCATCAAGACAGCATGGTATTGGCACAAAAACAGACACATAGACCATGGAATAGAATAGAGACTCCAGAATTGGACCCACAAATGTATGGCCAACTAATCTTTGACAAAGCAGGAAAGAATACCCAATGGAAAAAAGACAGTCTCTTTAACAAATGGTGCTGGGAGAACTGGACAGCAACATGCAGAAAGATGAAACTAGACCACTTTCTGATACCATTCACAAAAATAAACTCAAAATGGATAAAGGACCTGAATGTGAGACAAGAAACCATCAAAACACTAGAGGAGAAAGCAGGAAAAGACCTCTCTGACCTCAGCCACAGCAATTTCTTACTTGACACATCCCCAAAGGCAAGGGAATTAAAAGCAAAAATGAACTGTTGGGTCCTCATGAAGATAAAAAGCTTCTGCACTGCAAAGGAAACAATCAACAAAACTAAAAGACAACCAATGGAATGGGAAAAGATATTTGCAAACGACATATTGGACAAAGGGCTAATATCCAAAATCTATAAAGAACTCACCAAACTCCACACCCAAAAAACAAATAATCAAGCGAAGAATTGGGCAGAAAACATGAATAGACACTTCTCTAAAGAAGACATCCAGATGGCCAACAGGCACATGAAAAGATGCTCAACGTTGCTCCTCACCAGGGAAATACAAATCAAAACCACACTGAGATACCACCTCACACCAGTCAGAGTGGCTAAAATGAACAAATCAGGAGACTATAGATGCTGGAGAGGATGTGGAGAAATGGGAACTGTGTTGCACTGTTGGTGGGAATGCAAACTGGTGCAGCCACTCTGGAAAACAGTGTGGAGGTTCCTCAAAAAATTAAAAATAGATCTACCCTATGACCCAGCAATAGCACTGCTAGGAATTTACCCAAGGGATACAGGAGTACTGATGCATAGGGGCACTTGTACCCCAATGTTGATAGCAGCACTTTCAACAATAGCCAAACTATGGAAAAAGCCTAAATGTCCATCAACTGATGAATGGATAAAGAAATTGTGGTTTATATACACAATAGAATACTATGTGGCAATGAGAAAGAATGAAATATGGCCTTGTAGCAATGTGAATGGAACTGGAGAGTGTTATGCTAAGTGAAATAAGTCATACGGAGAAAGACAGATACCATATGTTTTAACACTTATGTGGATCCTAAGACACTTAACAGAAGACCATGGTGGAGGGGAAGGGAAAAAAAAGGGTAGAGAGGGAGGGAGCCAAAACATAAGAGACTCCTAAAACTGAGAACTGAGGGTTGATGGGGGTGGGAGGCAGGGGATGGTGGGTATGGGTATTGAAGAGGGCACCCTTTGGGATGAGCACTGGGTATTGTATGGAAACCAATTTGACAATAAATTTCATATTAAAAACAAAACAAATGCACATGGAACATTGTTCAGGATAGATCATAAGTTAGGCTGCAAAATAAGCCTCAGTACATTTAAGAAGATTGAAATAATACCATGCATCTTTTCTGACCACAACAGTATAAAACTAGAAATAAATCATAAGGAAAAAGAATTGAAAATACACAAACACATGGAAGCTAAATAACATGACACTAAACAATGGATGTACCAATGAAGCAATCTAAGGAGAAACAAAAAATTCATGGAGAGAAATGAAAATGAAAACACAACAGTCAAAAGTCTTTGGGGTGCAGCCATAGCCGTTTTAAAAGGGAAGTTTATAGCAATACAGATCTACTTCAAAAAAAAAAAAAAAACCAAAAAAAAAAAACCAAGAAACAGCTCAAATAAGCAATCAGACCTTACACCTAAAGAAACTAGGAAAATAAGAACAAAGTCCAAGATGAGTAAAAGGAAGGAAGTAATAAAAATCAGAGCAGAGATTCCAGGGAAGATGGCAGAGTAGGAGCTCACCTCATCCTAAGGATACAACTAGATACCAGCCACATCAGTGTAAATACACCAGAAAACAACCCAAAGACTTGCAGAACAAACTCTCCACAGCTAAATATAGACAAGAGACCACATCAAAGAGGGTAGGGAAGGCAGAGACATGATCAGGAGCTAAAAACATCACAGGACTTCCCAGGGGAGAGAAGGACAACACAGACACAGAAAAGGGAGAAAAACAGGCTCTCAGGGAGCCTGCATGGGAAAGACAAATTTCCATAACATTTGCCTGAACCCGAGGGGCTGAAATGTACTAGTACTTACAAACACCTGGAATATTAAAAATCAGTAGCCTTCTGCAAAAGCCAGGAGGGAGAAGGGGAACTGAATCCCCACTCTTAAAGAGACAAACAGTCCCTCAGAAATAGAGCATAGAAGTAGTAGTTTGAAAAATGCCTGGGGTGTATGGGAGGAAAAATTATTTACTAAGCTCAGAGCATGTGCTGCAGGGGCAGGGATCATTGGGAGACTTCTCCGGGTACAGTGGAGCTGGCAGGCACCATTTCTCTCCCTTACCCCCCAGCATCAACACACTGACACCTGCAGGAAGCAGCACAACACTGCCACCCACCAAACAACTTGTTAACAGCATGCCTCACCCCTTTGTTCTCCTATGGGCACACCCCCTCCAGCCAGGCCGCTGCTCCAGGTCCTTCCACCCACAGTAGACCCACACAACCTTGTTAACAGTGGATATCCCACCCCCAGAAACTTCTGCAGTTCAGTGCTACTGTATCTCTGGCAATATCTGGTCTGACTCAACATGAGACCCAGGTGGCCCCAGGCTGGCCCAATCACAACACAGGGACTCAACTCTGCCAACAACAGGCAGAGAGTCATTGCAGACAACTGGGCTAAAGGCAAAAACAGCTCCGTCACAACAGCAGAGCACACAGCATACATACAGGCGATACCTTGGAAGAACCAGGTTCTGGCAAACAGGGCACATGGCACTGCTGGGCACTGCAGGACCTGTGGGTTGCCACTTCCACAAGCAGGAGATTTAGCTAACTTTCCTAATACAGAGATACATAGAGTCATAGAAAATGAGGACACGGAGGAATATGTTCCAAATGAAAGAACAGGACAAAGCTCACAGCAGAGAGCTACATGAAATAGTGAAAAGTAATATGCCTGATAAAGAATTTAAAGTAATGGTCATCAAGATTCTCACTGGACTTGAGAAAAGAGTGGATGACCTCAATGAGACCCTCAAAAAAAAAAAAAGAGATAGAAAACATAAAGAACCATTCACATTCAGAGATGAGGAACTCAATAACTGAAATCAAAAATAAGCCAGATGAAATAAAGTGTAGGCAAGAAGAAGCAGAAGAATGAATCAGTGACCTGGAGGACAGAAGAATGGAAAGCAATCAGGCTGAACAGGAGAGAGGCAAAAGACAAAAATAAACAATGAAAAGAGAGTCAGGGAACTCAGCGACACCTTCAAGCATAATAAAAATTTCATTACAGGGATCCCAGAAGGATAAAAGAGTATAAATAGAGCATAAAATTTATTTGAAAAAATAATAGTTGAAAACTTCCCAAATCTGGGGAAAGAAACAGAAATCCAGATTTAGGAAGCATAGAGATACTCCAAGAAAATGAATCCAAGGTAGTCCACACCAAGACACATAGCAATCAAAATGGCAAAAAGTACTGATAAAGAGAGAATTTTACAAGCAGCAAGAGAAAGGAAAACAGTTGCATACAAGAGAAACCCCTTAAGATTCTCAGCAGAATTTTTCATCAGAAACTTTGCAGGCCAGAAGGGAGTGGCATGATATATTCAAAGGACTGAAAGAAAAAATTCTGCAGCCAAGAATACTTTATCCAGTAAGGCTAACATTCAGAATAGAAAGAGAGATAAAGAGTTTCCCAAACAAAGCTGGAGGAATTTATATACACTAAATCAGCCATTAAAAAAAATGTTAAAGGAATGGAAAGGAGAGTGCAAAGCAGAGACCATAAGTAAGAGTAAGATCAGCAGAAACCGCAAAAGCAGTATAAATAACTGTATCTATAAAAATCAGTCAAGGAATTCACAAAATAAAAGGATATAAAGTATATACCATATACCTAAAATGTGGGGAGGAAAAGAGGAAAGAATGGGTTCAAACTTAAGTGACCATTGACTTAATATCAATTGCTATATGCAGAAGACGTTATATACAAACCAAATGGTAACCAAAAATCGAGAATCAGCCATAGATATGCAAAAAATACAGAGAAAGGAATCCAAGTACAATACTCAAGAAAGCCAAAAAATGGTCAGAGAAGAGAGTAAGTAAAGAAAGGAACACGAAATAACTACAAAAACAAACATAAAACAAGTAAGAAAATGGCAATAAGTACACACCTATCAATTATTACTTTGAGTGTAAATGGACTAAACACTCCAACCAAAAAACAGGGTGACAGAATGAATACAAAAACAAGACCATCTATATGCTGCCTACGAGACTCATTTCAGACATACTGAAAGGGAAGGGATGGAAAAGCATTTTTCATGCAAATGTTAGTGAACAGAAAGCTAAGATAGCAATACTTATATCAGACAAGAAGATGCAACAATTGTAAATATTTATGCACTCAACATAGAAGGACCCAAACACATAAAGCACCTATTAAAAACAAAAAGGTTTACTTACATCAATCGACAGATCATCCAAACAGAAAATCAACAAGGAAAATGGCTTTGAATGACACATTGGAGCAAATGGATCAAACATATATTCAGAACACCCCATCCTAAAACAGCAACATACACATTGTTTTCAAGTTCAGACGGATCATTCTCCCTAATACATCCTATGTTAGCCCACAAAACAATTTTCAACAAATTTTTTTTAAAAAGGAAAAACAGGTTGATTCATACCATGCATCTTTTCCAAACACGATGCTATGAAACCACAAGAAAAAAATCTGGAAAAAACACAAATACAGAAAGAGTAAAAAGCATGCTGGTAAACAATGAATGAGTCAACCAGGAAATCAGAGATGAAATTTAAAAAATCCATTGAGACGAATTAAAACACAATGATCCAAAACCTTTTAGATGCAGTAAAAACAGCTCTAAATTGAAGTTTATTCATTACAGGCCTTCCTCAAGAATAAAATTCTCAAATACACAAACTAACCTTACACCTAAAGGAGCTGGGAAAAGAAGAACAAATAAAATCCAAAAACAGTATAAAGAAGGAAAGAATAAAGATTAGAGCAGAAATAAAAGAAATAGAGACTTAAAACAATATAACAAATCAGTGAAACCAGGAGCTGGTTTTTTGAAATGATCAACAAAATTGATAAACCTGTAGCCAGACACAGAGAGAGAGAGAGAGAGAGAGAGAGAGAGAGAGAGAGAGGACTCAAAAAAAAAAAAAAAAAAAAAAAAACAGAAATGAAAGAGGAAAAATAACAACTGATACCAAAGAAATACAATCATAGGAGAATATTATGAAAAATTGTATGCTTACATGTTAGACAGCCTAGAAAAAAATTGATAAATTCCTAGAAACATTTAACTTTCCCAGAATGAATCTGGAAGAAATAAAAAATTTGAACATATCAATTACCAGCAATGAAATTGAATCAGTAATTTTAAAACTCCCAACAAACAAAAGTCCAGGACATGACAGCAACAGAGGTGAATTCTACCAAACATTCAAAGAAGAGTTAATACATATTCTTCTCAAAATACACCAAAAAATAGAAAATAAAGCTTCCTAATTCATTCTATGGAGTCAGCATTACCCAGATACCAAAAACAGATAAAAACTCTACAAAAAAGAGAACTACCAATATCTCTGATGAGCATAGATGCAAACATCCTCAACAAAATATTATCAAACTGCATACAACAAGACATTTAAAAAACCATTCACCACAATGGGGCTTATTCCTCGGATACAAGGGAGATTCAATATCCACAAATCAATGTGATACATCACATCAATAAGAGAAAGGATAAAAACTATATGATCATTTCAATACATGCAGAAAAGCCATTTGAAAAAATACAACATTCACTCATGGTAACACTCAAGAAAATTTACCTTGACATAATAAGGGCCATATATGGAAAACCCATAGTTAATATTAAACTCAATGGTGAAAAACTGAGAACGTTCCCCCTAAGATCAGGAACAAGACAAGGATGTTCACTCTCATCACTTTTATTCAACACAGTACTCAAAGTCCTGGCCACAGCAATCAAACAAGAAAAGGAAATAGCATCCAAATCCAAAAAAGCATCAAAATTGGCAAGGAAGAAGTAAAAATCTCACTGTTTGCAGATTACACGTCTACTATATGTAGAAAATCCTAAAGACTCCGTCAAAACCTACCAGAATAAATGAAGTCAGTCAAGTTGCAGGATACAAAAATCAGTATACATTCCATTGCATTTCTTTACACTAATAAAGAGCAGAAAAAGAATTAAGAAAACACCACCATTCATAATTCCACCTAAAAGGATAAAATATTTAGGAAGAAATTAAGCAAAGAAGTGAAAGACCTGTACTCTGAAAACTACAAAACACTGACGAAGGAAATTGAAGACAACACAGAAAAATGGAAAAACATTCCATACTCATGAATTGGATGAATTAATATTGTTAAAATGTCCATAATAGCCAAGGCAACCTATATATTCAACGCAATTCCTTTCAAATTACCAACAGCATTTTTCACAGAACTAGAAAAAACCCTAAAATTTGTATGCAATCACAAAGGACACCAAATAATCAATTTCCAGTTGAGAAAACTGGACAGCTACATGCAAAAGAATGAAATTGGACCACTTTCTTACACCATACACAAAAATAAATTCAAAATGGATTCTGGACCAAAACATGAGACCTGAAACCATAAAAATCCTAGAAGAAAACACAGGCAGTAATTTCTCTGACATAGGCCATAACAATATTCTTCTAGATAGGTCTCCTAGGGAAAGGGAAACAAAAGCAAAAATAAACTATTGGGACTGCATCAGAATAAAAACCTTTTGCTTAGCAAAAGTAACCATCAACAAAGCCTAAAGGCAATCTATTTAAGGGAGAAGTTATTTGCAAATGATATATTGGATAAGGGGTTAACATTCATAATATATAAAGAACTTCTACAACTCACTATCAGAAGAACAACCCAATTAAAAATAGTCAGAAGACATGAACATACGTTTCTCCAAAGTAGACATCCAGATGGCCAAAACACATGAAAAGATACTCAACATCATTCCTCATCAGAGAAATGCAAATCAAAACCACAGTTAGATATCACCTCGCACCTGTCAGAACGGCTAAAATTAAAATGACAAGAAACAATGAGGATGTTGCTGAGGATATGGAGAAAAAGGAACTCTCATTCACTTTTAGTGGGAATGCAAGCTGACACAGCCACTGTGGGAAACAGCATGGAGGTTCCTCAAAAAATTAAAAAAATAGAATCACCCTATGATCCAGTAATACCACTACTAGGTACTTACCCAAAGAAAATGGAAACTCTAATTCAAAAAGATATAAGCCCCCCTGTTTACTGCAACATTATTTACAACAGTCAAGCGAAGGCAACAACCTAAATGTCCATCAAGAGACAAATGGATAAGGAAGATATGGTGTGTCGGGGGCGAGGGGGTTATATTACTCAACCACACAAAATGATATTTGTGCCATTTGCAACAACATGAATGGACCTACAGAATATTATGCTAAGTGAAATAAGTGAGACCAAGAAAGACAAATACCAAAGGATTTCACTCATATGTGGAATCTTAAAAAAAATGAATAATCAAACAAAAAGCAGAGTTATACCTATTAATACAGACAGCAAATTGATGGTTGCCACAGGGAGGTACGTCAGGTGATGAATAAAATGGGTGAAGGGGAGTTGGAAGGACAGGACTGCAGTTATGGAAGGAATAAGTCACAAGCATGAAAAGCACAGCACAGGGACTATGGTCAGTGGTATTGCGATACTGTTATATGGTGACCGACGGTACTCACACTTGGGATGAGCAGAGCATAAAGTACAGACATGTTAAATCACTGTATTATACACCTGAAACTGATGTACCATTGTATGTCAACTGTACTCAAATAAAAAAATAAATTTTCCAGAAGTCCTAGACATCCAAAGCCGATTAAAAACTCTCAAAAATGTCAAATGACATTTATATTCCACCTATATAGATGTCCTTTTTATTTTCCACATTAAAAGACCCTATTAATAATAAACTATTTTTGTTATGGAACACATCCACGTCTGTACTTAAAAAACCAAACAGAAATGTTTATACCCACGCGGGCATCTGGTATATCAGTGCAGGAATAGACATTTCATTTGCATGAGGGCTTTCAGTTACTTGGGAGAAATTATTCCAGTGGCTTCCACTGCTGCTCAGTGGGATTTTGACTGCAGTTCATCAAGTTTCTATTTCTATCCCTAAAATTCCCTGCTCCATCAAAGCCAGCTTTCGCCTTTCCGCTTGTTTGGGCCATTGAAGGGTGAGTCTGTCACTTCAAGCAGGAAGGTTAAGAGCCAATTTTTGCCTTAAGACATCTTTTCCCTCAATGGCTATGGTGGGCAGTTTTCACCAGTGGCTGCCCTGTCAGCTTCAGGAGCAGAATGAAGGGCTGCTAAGCAGAGCGGGGCCCCTGGCCAACACACCAAGGCTCCATAGTGGAGTATGCAGTTGTGGGGAACCACCACGGTTTGGGGTTGTGTGTTTTAGCAGCATAACCTTGCCCATTCTGACTGATAACAGCTAGCATGCACAGAAGCAAGCCAAGGCCAGCCCTAGCTTCTGCATGGGATTCTGACAACATAAAAAACTCACTCTCAGGGAGAAGGTAACAGGATGTCTTCAGACTCTTAATGAGGAACAGTAACACTGCAGTAAAGACCTGATAAATTCACTCAAATGTCTAGGTGTGTGTGTGTGTGTGTGTGTGTGTGTGTGTGTGTGTGTAAACTACCATAAGCCCAACATAGCAAAGATCCATTTTAAGCTGCGAGTAAACGTGTTCAGGATCCAGACTATCTAAAATTGGTACATTAAGTTACTTGGGCCACTTGAGTGAAGACTTTCAGATTTAGAGGCACTAGGGTTAGAGGCATGAGAAACAAAGGAGCCCAAGTGAAAATAATATTAGTCATAGGATTGGGGGGTTAACAATTCCTAGGGAGAGCATGATTCTTCAAGATTCTTGGAAAGAGAGAAGCTCAGAGTTTTAACAATAAAAACAGGTTGAAATAGAACCAAATTACTGGGGCGCCTGGGTGGCTCTGTGAGCTAAGCAACCATCTCTTGATTTTGGCTCAGGTCATGATCTCACAATCATGGGATCGAGCCCTGGGTCAGGTTCCACACTGGGTGTGGAGAGTCCTTAAGATTCTTTTTCTCTTTCTCGCTTTCTCTCTCTCCCCCCCCCCCCCATCCCTGTTTCTGCTCTCTCAAAAAAAAGTATCATCTTAACTATAATTATGATAATCATATGTGTATCCCTTTGCTGGGTGCCTCAAATTGCATGAATTTCTAGGGCCTTGATTTCTGTCTCTACAAGGGGCTTATTAAGGTCCCTTTTAAAAACAAAATTCTGCAATTCTAAATTACTTTTCCGAGCTTCCCTTTCCTTATTTTTCAAAAGCAAGGCTTGGCAAACTATAACCCATGGGCTGTATTCAGCCCACACCCTGTTTTTGTAAATAACTAGAACAACACCAACCTCCACTGTCTACAGCTGCTTTCACACTACAGCAGCACATTAGCTGAGTAGGGAGAAAGAAACCGAATGGCAGCGAAAGCCTAAGCCCTTTCCAGAAGAGTTTGAGCACCTGTTGAAAAGGAAGGGCTTACGATGAGTCACTAATATTCAAGTTGGGTTTTCCACAGAACCTCAGGATACAGAAAGATGCCTCTTAGTGCACCAGGATGAAATTGGGAGAGAAATGGTGGGGGGAGACAACATAGATGTTCAAGAAAGAGGACAGGCAGTGAATAAGCTCAATCAGCTCCAAATTTCTGATTCAATCAGAGAAGATCTAAGAGTATCTGCTCCACATATTGCAGATGTATGTGACATTTCATTTAAAAAAAAAAAAACGATCCTACTGGGAGGCGCCTGGGGGACTCAGTCAGTTGAGTGTCCGACTTCGGCTCAGGTCATGATCTCACAGTTCGTGAGTTCGAGCCCCACATCAGGCTCTGTGCTGACAACTCAGAGCCTGGAGTCTGCTTTGGATTCCTGTCTCCCTCTCTCTCCCTCCTCCCCCACTCACATTCTTTTTCTCTCTCTCAAAAACAAACACTAAAAAAAACCTATCCTACTGTTCATTTTTAACGTTTGAAAAACCATCAGGCCAGGTTCTATTTGAAGTTCTTTTCATGGGCAAGTTTCTTGATATGTGGTAGCTCATTTCTTAGGAGAAAAAAATGGAAAATATTCATGGGGTAGAAGTGGAGACAGTGGTTACATTTGGAGAGAACAGTAGTGACCAAGAGGGAACAAGAGGGGCTCTTCTGGGGTGCCAGGAGTTTAATTTCTTTGTGGACACTCATCAGATTGCATGTTGGTATCATTTACCTCAATTTACTTTAAAAGGAGGTGCAGCACACAACTGAATATATATATATAAATATATATATATTTTATATATTTATATATATATATATAAAATATATATATATATATATAAAATATACCAAGAGTTACAATTAATATACAATATACAATATAATATACCAAGAGTTACACATTTTGTACTGCTTCCTGGTCTGTGCCTCTGAGTTCAAGGGAGCATGACTATGTCCTTTTTCCTCACATGTAAAATTAATTTTCTCAGGTACAAAAATAAATTTAATTTAAAGCATTTTTTAAAAAAAAAAAATCTCCATTCCTCCAAGCCTCATCCCCCTCCAATCTATTCACCTTATTTGGGTCCAATTCAGCATTCAAAAAACTGCCAGTTTTATCTCATAATCCTTAACTCCCTTGAATGGCTCCTGGATGACCTAGGATGCAGTCAAACCCCTTAATAAAGTTGGTTCCCAAGTTCTTTTCTTTTTTTTTTTTTTTAAGTTTGTTTAAGAGAGAGATTGCCTGTGTGCACACGCCTGTGAGTGGAACAAGGGCAAAGAGAGTGGGAGAGAATACCAAGCAGGCTCCATGATGTCAGTGCAGAACCCAAAACGGGGCTCAAACTCATGAACTGCGAGACTGTGACCTGAGCCAAAACCAAGAGTTGGACACTTAACCAACTGAGCCACTCGAGTGCCCCAGCTTCCAGCTTCCTTAAAATCAGTGCTAGGTCTCCAACCACTTGTTTGGGGTCCAGCTTCTTACAACCACTGCTGGTCATACACAGAACTGTGTTCTATCTCCCCATTCTTCGATGACTGGCTCAGGTTCTCCTGATCTCGGCACGGGCATAACTACCTTCTGAGAGCCCTCTCTGGGAGCTTGGAAAGACGCAGAGTAAGAGGATCCTGTACTCACCTCCCACGGACACACCGAGGCTGCATCTAAATACAGTGCAGCCCACTCTGAAGGTGCGACCAGCAGAACGATCTCCCTCATCTAAAGCTAAAAAGAAAACGCCATGCTGAGGAGGGTAGGAGGGGCAGAGTGACAGAGAACCAAATCCCCTTCTGAGGCATATCACAGGCACGCTGTCCTTCCTGAAAAGCGAGGAGATCAAGCCCCACGTCAGCCACCCCTGCCCGGGGGGTCCGCATCAGGAAGATATTATGCCTAGCTTTGAAAATCAGTGAGGTTCACCCCCAAGAGAAGTGGAAGACTTCAGAAAACTGAGGTTCCCCTTCTTCAAAGGGCCAGCACACTATATTACTCACTCTGAGAGTCAGCATAGAGGCAGCAGCTAAAAAGCACCTGGCTTATACATGAAGGAGATGAACTGATTTTAGAGAGTAGGCACAGCAGAGGGGCAGTGATTTGTAGGAACCTTCTCTGGGAACAGAAGTGCTGACAGAGGCCTTTTTTTTTTTGTGGATCTTCCTCAGCCTAGCTTGCATGACACTGATAGGAGCCAGTTCTGACTCTCTCCTTCTGCTTTGCCAGCCCTGCTTGTCCCACCTCAACATTCCCTTGTGGACCACCCTGCCCAAACCACCTGCCCTAGCACATTCCTCTCTGAAGCAGCTTCCACCCCGCCACACTGGCAAGCGGCCTCAGTCAAGACCAGCAACCTCCCAGAGTGACTACCTCCCTGCCGCATCCAGCAGGCAGTCCCAGACAAGACTGTTGCCCCTCCAAGGTGATTACTGCCCCGGGGAGGGGAGGGAACCCCACCCACCAACACACCCCAAATGGAAGCAGCCAGGCCTCTCGGCCACATACAGCAGGGGCTGACTCCACTCACCAGCATGTTCACAGGAAGTGTAGCCAGACCTCTCACCCAGCCATGCCAGGGGCCAGCCCACCAATGTGCACACGGTACTTGCAGCTGGTCACTGATGACCGCTGGGCCAAGATCCAGCCCTGCTCAACGGTGCAGCTGAGTCACAACAAGAATGCATGTAGCATGCACAGGTAACACCTCTGGGGCACCTGGATCTGGTGACTAGAGGGGATTGAGCTACTGCGCCCCACAGGACACTTCCTTTTAAATTTTTTTTTTAATGTTTATTTATTTTTGAGAGAGACAGAGACAGAATGCGAGTGGGTTAGGGGCACAGAGAGAGAGGGAGACACAGAATCGGAAGCAGTCTCCAGGCTCCGAGCCATCAGCACAGAGCCCGATGCGGGGCTCGAACTCACAGAGTTGTGAGATTGTGACCCGAGCCAAAGTCAGACACTCAACCGACTGAGCCACTCAGGCGCCCCCCCGCCCCCACAGGACACTTTCTACATAAGCCTATTATGTTAAAGACCGGAGGCATCACTGACCTACCTAATACATAGAAATAAACACAGAGCGTTGGACAAAATGAGGAGAGGGAGGAGTATGTTCCAAACAAAAGAATAAGACAACCTCCCATCACCGCCCACAAAAGAACTACACAAAACAAGATAAGCAATCGACCTGATAAAGATTTCAAAGTAATGCTCATAAAGATGCTCAGTGCACTTGAGAGAAGACAACCAATCAAAGCTGAAGAATACAGCAACTCAAATGAAAACCACACTTGACAGAATCAAGCAGATTAGAGGATGCAGAGCAATAGATCAGCAATCTGACAGACAGTGTGCTGGAAACCATCTAAGCTGAGTGGCCAAAGAAAAAAGATTTTTAAAAATGAGGATAGGTTAAGAGGTCTTTAGGACAACCTAAGTGTACTAACATTCACATTATATGAGTCCCAAAAAGAGAAGAGAGAAAAGGTCAGAAAAATTTCTTTGAAGATATAATAGCTGAGAACTTTCCTCATCTGGGGGAGGGAACAGACATCCAGATCCAAGAAGCACAAAAACCCTAAATAAATTGAGTCCAAGGATATCCACATCAAGACACATATTAATTAAAGTGGCAAAACTAAAAGAGGGCTCTTAAAATCAGCAAAAGGAATTTGTTACATACAAGAAAAAAAAAAACATAAGGCTGATAGCAGATATTTCAATAGAAACTTTGCAATCCCAAAGGGACTAACATGATATATTCAAAGTGCTGGAAGGAAAAACTAGAACCAAGAATATTCTACCCAGCAAGGTTATCTTTCAGAGTTTTGGAAAAATACATTCCCAAACAAAAGTTAAAGAAATTTATCACCACTAAGTCAACCTGACAAAAAATGGTAAGGGATTTTTTTTTTGGTAAGAGGATTCTTTAAGCAAAAGAGAAAAAGCCATAACTGAAATAAGAATATAATGAAAGGAAAAAAAAAATCATTGGTAAAAGCAAACATATAGTAATGGTAATAGATCACTATTAAAGCTAGTATGAAGGTTAGAAGACAAAAGTAGCTTATTAATATCTATGATAATTAGTGATACACAAAAATATAAAGAGAAAGGAATCTAAGCATAACATTAGAGAAAGTCATCAGTCACAAGGGAAGAGAGCAAGACAAGAAAGGAACAAAGAAGAACTACAAAAGCAACCAGAAAACAATTAACAAAATGGCAATCAGTGTATACCTATCAATAATTACTTTAAATGCAAACAGACTCTGAGTTCCAATGAAAGACATAAGGTGAAAGAATGAATAAAAACAAAAGACTTGGGCACCTAGGTGGCTCAGTTGGTTAAAGGTCCGACTTCAGCTCAGTCATGATCTCACAGTTCGTGAGTTTGGGCCCTGTGTCGGGCTCTGTGCTGACAGCTCGGAGCCTAAAGCCTGCTTTTGATTCTGTGTCTCCCCCTCTCTCTGCCCCCTCACCCACCCCACCCTCCCTCTCTCTCCCTCTGTCTCTCTCTCTCAAAAATAAATAAACATTAAAAGAAATCTTTGAGGCATAGCAAAAGCTATTCTAAAAGGGAGTTTATAGCAAGACAAGTTTATCTCAAGAGACAAGCAAAATCTCAAATAAAAAACCTAACATGTAAAGGAACAAAAACAAAACAAAACAATTTAAAAGGTCAATGAAAGTAAGAGTTGGTTCTTTGAAAAGATTAACAAAATTGATAAACGTTTAGCCAGATTCAGAGAGGACTCAAAGAATAAAATCAGATGAAGAAGCAAAAATAAAAACCAACACAAATACAAATGATTAGAAGAAAATCGTATGAAAAATTATATGGCAACAAATTGAACAACCTAAAAGAAATGGATAAATTTTTAGAAACATATAACCTCCCAAAACTGATTCAGGAAGAAAGAGAAATTTTGACCAGACTGATAACCAGAAATAAAACTGAATCAGTATTCAAAAAACCCTCAGCAAACAAAAGTCCAGGATTAGGTGACGTCACAGATGAATTCTACCAAACATTTAAAGAAGAGCTAATACATACGAACATAGGGGAAGGAAAACAAATATAATACAAAAACAGAGAGGGAGACAAAGCATAAGAGACTTAAATACAGAGAACAAACAGGGTTGCTGGTGGAGTGTTGGGTGGGTGGGGGATGGGCTAAATGGGTGATGGGCATTAAGGAGGACACTTGTTGGGATGAGTACTGGGTGTTCCATGTAAGTGATGAATCACTGAATTCTACTCCTGAAATAATTATTAGGCTATGTGTTAACTAACTTGGACTTAAGTTAAAAAAAAAACTTTTATCAACATTAAGTAATAATAATAAAAAAATGTTTGTCTTTAAAAATAAAAAATAAAAATACAGAAGAGTTAATACAGAGGGCACCTGGGTGGCTCAGTCAGTTAAGCAACTGACTTCAGCTCGGGTCATGATCTCATGGTTCATGAGTTCAAGTCCAACATTGGACTCTGTGCTCATAGCTCAGAGCCTACCTAGAGCCTGCTTCAGGTTTTGAGTCTCCCTCTCTTTCTGCCCCTCTCCTGCTCATGTTCAGTCTCTCTCTCTCTTCCAAAAATAAATAAATATTAAAAATAGTAATAATAAAAATAAAGAAGAGTTAATACCTATTTCTTTCATACTTAACAAAAAATAGAAGATGAAGGGAAACTTGCAAATTTATTCTATGAGGCCAGCTCCAAAGGCACTACAAAAAGAGAGAGAGGGAGAGGGAGGGAGAGAGAGAAACTACAGGCCAATATCTTCAATGAACATAGGTGCAAAAATCCTCAACAAAATATTAACAAACCACATACAACATTTATTTTAAAAGCATTCACCATAATCAAGTAGAATTTATTCCAGACATGCAAAAATGATTCAATATTTAGAAATCACTGTGATACACATTAGTAAACAAAGGATAAAACCATATGATCATCTCAATAGGAAAAGCATTTACAATGTCCATTCGTGATAAAAACACTCAATAAAGTGGGTTTCGAAAGAACATACTTCAACATAATAAAGGCCATATACGAAAAACCCGCAGCTAACATCATAATCAATGGTGAAAAACAGAGTTTTTCCCCTAAGATCAGGAACAAGACAAGGATATCCACTCTCACTTTTATTCAACACAGTACTGGAAGTCCTAGCTGTGGCAACGGGACAAGAAATAAAAGGCATCTAAATTGGTAAAGAAGTAAAGCTGTTGTTATTATCAGATGACATGATAATATACACAGAAAACCCTAAAGACTCCACCAAAAAACTATTGGATTTGTTACATAAATTCAGTAGAGTTGCAAGATACAAAATTAATATACAGAAAACAGTTACATTTCTATGCATTAATAACAAAGTTGCAAAAACGGAAATTAAGACAATAACCCTATTTACAGTTATACCAAAAAGAAAAAAATACTTAGAAATAAATTTAACTAAGAGAGTGAAAGACCCGTAGTCTGACAGGTCTATAAGGAATTCATTAAAGAGACTGAAGAAGACACAAACAAATGGAAAGACATTCCATTCTCACAGACGGGGAGAACCAACACTGTTACAATGTCCACACTACACAGAGCAATCAATAGATTTAATGCCTTCCTATCAAAATACCAAAGGCATTTTCTGTAGAACTACCACACATAATCCTAAAATGTGTGTGGAACCACAAAACACCCCAGATAGCCAGAGCACTCTGGAGTAAAAACACAGCTGGTGGCATCACAATCCCAGATTTCAAACTATACCACAAAGCTGTAGTAATCAAACAGTATGGTACTCGCAGAAAAATAGGCACAAAGATCGACAGAGCAGAACAGAAAGCCCAGAAATAAACTAGCACTTATATGGTCAATTAATCTACAACCAAGGAGGCAAGATTATACAATGAAGAAAAGGAAGTCTTTTAAATAAATGTGTTGAGAAAAACGGGTGATTACACGCAAAAGAATGAAACGAGACTGCTTTCTTACACCATGTACAAAAATGTTCTCAGAATGGATTAAACACCTAAATGTGAGACCTGCAATTATAAAACTGCTAAAATGAAACATAGATAATAATCTCTCAGACATTGGTGTTAGCAAAATTTTTGTAGATCTGTTTCCTCAGGCAAGGGAAACAAAATAAAAAATAAACTATAAGCACTACACCAAAATAAAAAGCTTTTCACAGCAAAGGAAACCATCAACAAAGCAAAAAGACAAACTACTGAAGGGAAAAGATATGTCCAAATGGTATATATCATAAGGAGTTAATACCCAGAATATATAAAGACCTGATAGAAATCAATAATGGAAAAACAAACAATCCAATTAATAAAATGGGCAGATAACCTGAAAAACATTTTTTTTCCAAAGAAGACATACAAATGGTCAACAGACAAGTATAAAGATGTTCAACCACTAATCATCAGGGATATACAAATTAAAACCTCATTGAGACATCACCTTACATCTGTCAGAATGTCTATTATCAAAAAGACAAGAAAAAAGTTCTGACGAGGATATTGAGAAAAGGGAAACTTAATACACTGTTTGGTGTGAATTTAAAATGGCACAACCCTTATGGAAAACAATATAGAGGTTCCGCAAAAAATCAAAATTAGAAATACCACGTGATCTAGTACAATTCCAATGCTGAATATTTTCTGAAAACAAAAATCCAATTTTGAAAAAATATGTGCACTCCACTGTTTATTGCAGCATTATTTACAATAGTCAAGAGATGCAAACTACTTAGCTGTTCATCCACGGATGAATAAAGATATGGCATATACACAATGGAATGTTACTGAGCCATTAAATATAATGAGATCTTGCCATTCACAACAACATGGATGGACCGAGAGAGTAGAATGCTAAGTGAATTAAGTCAGACAAGGAGAGACAAATACCATATGATTTTACTTATAAGTGGAATCTAAAAGAACAAAACCAATGAACCAAGAAAGACACACACACACACACACACACACACACACACACACACACACAAACAGATGTTTAAACACAAAGAATGAATTGGTGGTTGCCAGAGGGGAGGTGGGTAGGGGAATGCATGTAGTAGATCAAGTGGATTAGGAGCTACAAACTTCCAGTTATAAAAATAAACAAGTCACGGAGATGAAGAGTACAGCATAGAAAATACAGTCCATAATATCGTAATAATGTTGTAATGGTGACAGATGGTGACAATACTTCCATGGTAAACATTGAGTAACTGACGGAATTGTGGAATCACCAAGTTGTACACTTTAATATAATATTTTAATTATACTTTAATAAAAATAAATCATTTCCCATAAAAAAGAATATTGAAAAGTAATAATACAATGAAAAATACATTAATATTTTATTGTTATGATCAGTTAGGTATGTTGTAATTATCTTCTCTTCACCTTCTTTGTAATGACTTCCTAAAGAAGTTTTCCTTTTTTGTGGTCAAATTAGCAATATGTTCCTACATAAATTATAACTTGTGTCTCACCTAATAGGAATTCCCTGTGAAGTCACAAGCTCTTATCTACTAAGGAAAATTCTAAAATTTGCCTTTTATATTAGGTCTTTAATCTCACTGGAATAAATTTTTTAATGGGTGGGACTATGTTTTACTTCTATTTTTCATATAGAAGTACAACTTTTCGGGGCGCCTGGGTGGCTCAGTCGGTTAGGCGTCCGACTTCAGCTCAGGTCACGATCTCACGGTCCGTGAGTTCGAGCCCCGCGTCGGGCTCTGGGCTGATGGCTCAGAGCCCGGAGCCTGCTTCTGATTCTGTGTCTCCCTCTCTCTCTGCCCCTCCCCTGTTCATGCTCTGTCTCTCTCTGTCTCAAAAATAAATAAACGTTAAAAAAAAAATTAAAAAAAAAAAAAGAAGTACAACTTTTCTACATTCTTACCCTCTCAATTTTATTCCATTGGTCTATTTGTCTCTCAGTGGTATTACTGTCTTAACCTAGATTTATAAAAATTCTTTACATCTTATAAGGGCATTCCCCCACCTTTATTAACTGCTTTTAAAACTGCCTTAGGTAGCTATAGTCATTTTTTTCCCACATAAATGTTAGAATCAGATTGTCAAGTTTTAAGAAAACCCCTTGTAGGATTTTGATTAGAATTTCTTTGAATTTATAGATTAATTTGGGAGAGAAATTATGAATTTATACTAACTTTTCTACCCATAGACATGGACATCTCTTTATTGGTTGCATTTACCAAATGTTCAAAAATATTGTATAATGGAATTCATGCACATCTTTTGTTGCTATTTAAAGGACATCTTTTAAAATATAAATATTTGTTGGGGCGCCTGGATGGCTCCATCGGTTGAGCGTCTGACTTCAGCTCAGGTCATGATCTCGCAGTTCGTGAGTTCAAGGCCTGCATCTGGCTCTGTGCTGAAAGCTTAGAGCCTGGAGCCTGCTTCCGATTCCGTGTCTCCCTCTCTCTCTGCCCCTCCCCTGCTTGTACTCTGTCTCTCTCTCAAAAATAAATAAAGATTAAAAAAATTAAAAAAAAATATATATATATATAAAATACTGTTAACTAACTGGAATTTAAATAAAATTTGTAAAGAAAAAAAGTAAAATAAAATAATATTTGTAAACTCTTGAACTCTTTAATTGGCATAGAAAAATTAAATTGATTTTTTGGTATATCGCTTTTATGTCCAGCATGCTTGATGAAATCTTACTAATTCACCTGTCTTCTCTTGACTTATTTCTAAGGACAAATCTACCATCTCTGGGGATTATTGTAGAAGATGGTGGCGTAGGAGGACGCTGAGCTCACCGTGTCTTGCTGGTCGCTTTGATTCCACCCACACCTGCCTAAATAACCCAGAAAACTGCCAGAAGACTAGCAGACCAGACTCTCTGGAGCCAAGCGTAGACAAGAGGCCCACAGAAGACAGTAGGAAGGGCAGAGAGGCAGTTGCGCGCTACACGGACTGGCAGGAGGGAGCCGGGGTGGTGGAGGGGTGGCCCGTCCAGCAAGGCGGAGCCCCCGAGTCTGGCTTGCAAAAGCAGAGGGACCCGACGGAGTGAGTTCTGACAGCCAGCGGGACTTAACATCTGGAATATTATAAGTCAACAACTCTGCTCATAGAGTGAGAGGACAAGAGGACACTGGGAGGGAGAGGTGTTGAGCCCCGGAAGACAGAGCTCAGCTTGGTGGGAACAAAGGCACTGGCCAGTGCCATCTCCCTTGCCCATCCCCCAGCTGAAACACCAAAGGGAACCACTCCCCATCACGGAACTTGCTTGCACCACCCACACACCCAACGCTGTGCTTCTGCAGATCCATCCCTCCAACGGGTCTGCCTCTCTCCAGGTGCCGCAGGGCCCCTCCCAAAGCGGACCACTGAAGGCAAAGCAAGCTGAGTCTGAGCCTCCCGCCCCTGTGCACCTTGTGGATCCACCTCGGCTAATATGCCAGATCCCATCAAAGCAGCACCACAAGCCTGGCGGTGTGCACGCAGCCCAGACAGGGGCCATACCACTCCACAGTGAGTCCTGCCCCCCGGGACAGGGGAACATAAGGTACACACTAGTCTGACTGTGGTCCCAGCGGTGGGCTGGGGACAGACATTGGGTCTGACTGTGGCCCTGCCCACCAACACAAGTTACTCTGGACAGCACAGGGGAAGTGCTCCGCAGTTCCCAATGGGAAGCCACCCCAGGGACTATCCAAAATGACGAAATGGAAGAACTCTCCTCCAAAGAAACTCCAGGAAGTAGCAAAAGCTAACAAATTGATCAAAAACAATTTAAGCAATATAACAGAACAAGAATTTAGAATAATGGTCATAAAATTAATCGCTGGGCTTGAAAAAAGCATAGAGGACAGCAGAGAATCTATTGCTACAGAGATCAAGGGACTAAGAAATAGTCACGAGGAGCTAAACAATGCTATAAATGAGGTGCAAAATAAAATGGAGGCGACCACAGCTCAGATTGAAGAGGCAGAGGAGAGAATAGGTGAATTAGAAGACAAAACTATGGAAAAAGAGGAAGCTGAGAAAAAGAGAGATAAAAAAATCCAGGAGTATGAGGGGAGAATTAGAGAACTAAGTGATGCAGTCAAATGGAACAATATCCGTATCATAGGAATTCTAGAAGTGGAAGAGAGAGAGAGAAAGGGGCTGAAGGCGCACTTGAACAAATCATAGCTGAGAACTCCCTGATCTGGGGAAGGAAAAAGGCATTGAAATCCAAGAGGCACAGAAAACTCCCTTCAGACGTAACTTGAATTGATCTTCTGCATGACATATAGCGAAACTGGCAAAATACAAGGATGGAGAGAGAATTCTGAAAGCCGCTAGGGATAAACACACTCTAACTTACAAAGGGAGACCCATAAGACTAGTGGCAGACCTATCTACTGAAACTTGGCAGGCCAGAAAGGAATGGCAGGAAATCTTCAATGTGATGAACAGAAAAAATATGCAGCCGAGAATCCTTTATCCAGCAAGTCTGCCATTGAGAATAGAAGGAGAAATAAAGGTCTTCCCAAACAAACAAAAACTGAAGGAATTCATCACCACTAATCCAGCCCTACAAGAGATCCTAAGGGGGACTCTGTGAGTGAAATGTTGCAAGGACCACAAAGGACCAGAGACATCACTACAAGCATGAAACCTACACACATCACAATGACTCTAAACCCATATCTTTCAGTAATAACACTGAATGTAAATGGACTAAAAGCTTCAACAAGACAGGGTATCAGAATGGATTTAAAAAAACAAAAAAACAAAAAAACAAGACCCGTACATTTGCTATCTACAAGACACTCATTTTAGACCTGAGGACACCTTCAGAATGAAAGTGAGGGGATGGAGAACTATCTATCATGCTACTGGAAGTCAAAAGAAAGCTGGAGTAGCCATACTTTTATCAGACAAACTAGACTTTAAATGAAAGGCTGTAACAAGAGATGAAGAAGGGCATCATATAAAAATTACAGGGTCTATCCCTCAGGAAGAGCTAACAATTATAAATGTCTATGTGCCAAATACAGGAGGCCACAAATATATAAAACAGTTAATTGCAAACATAAGCAACCTTATTGATAAGAATGTGGTAACTGCAGGGGACTTGAATACACCACTTACAACAATGGATAGATCATCTAGACACAGGATCAATAAAGAAACAAGGGCCCTGAGTGATACATTGGATCAGATGGACTTGACAGATATATTTAGAACTCTGCATCCCAAAGCAACAGAATGTACTTTCTTCTCGAGTGCACATGGAACATTCTCCAACATAGATCACATACTGGGTCACAAAACAGCCCTTCATAAGTATACAAGAATTGAAATTATACAATGCATACTTTCAGACCACAATGCTATGAAACTTGAAATCAACCACAGGAAAAAGTCTGGAAAACCTCCAAAAGCATGGAGGTTGAAGAACACCCTACTAAAGAATGAATGGGCCAACCAAGAAATTAGAGAAGAAATTTAAAAATATATGGAAACAAATGACAATGAAAAGACAACAATCCAAACGCTTTGGGATGCAGTGAAGGCAGTCCTGAGAGGAAAATACATTGCAATCCAGGCCTATCTCAAGAAACAAGAAAAATCCCAAATACAAAATCTAACAGCACACCTAAAGGAAATAGAAGCAGGGTAGCAAAGACACCCCAAACCCAGCAGAAGAAGAGAAATAATAAAGATCAGAGCAGAAATAAACAATATAGAATCTAAAAAAACTGTAGAGCAGATCAGCGAAACCAAGAGTTGGTTTTTTAAAAAAATAAACAAAATTGATAAACCTCTAGCCAGGCTTCTCAAAAAGAAAACGGAGATGACCCAAATGGGTAAAATCATGAATGAAAATGGAATTATTACAACCAATCCCTCAGACATACAAGCAATTATCAGGGAATACTATGAAAAATTATATGCCAACAAACTGGACAACCTGGAAGAAATGAACAAATTCCTAAGTACCCACACACTTCCAAAATTCCAACAGGAAGAAATCAAAAACCTGAACAGACCCATAACCAGAGAAGAAATTGAATCAGTTATCAAAAATCTCCCAACAAATAAGAGTCCAGAACGAGATGGCTTCCCTGGGGAATTCTACCAGACATTTAAAGCAGAGATAATACCTATCCTTCTCAAGCTGTTCCAAAAAATTGAAAGGGAAGGAAAACTTCCAGTCTCATTCTATGAAGCCAGCTTTACTTTGAGTCCCAAAGCAGAGACCCAGCAAAAAAAAAAAGAGAACTACAGGCCAATATCCCTGATGAATATGGATGCAAAAATTCTCAATAAGATACGAGCAAATTGAATTCAACAGCATATAAAAAGAATTATTCACCATGATCAAGTGGGATTCATTCCTGGGCTGCAGGGCTGGTTCAACATTCGCAAATCAATCAACGTGATACATCACATTAATAAAAGAAAAGAACTATATGACCTTGTCAATCCATGCAGAAAAAGCATTTGACAAAATTCAGCATCCTTTCTTAGTAAAAACCCTCAAGAAACATAAACATCATAAAAGCCATTTATGAAAAGTCCACAGCTAATATCATGGGGAAAAACTGAGAGCTTTCTGCCTGAGGTCAGGAACATGACAGGAATGTCCACTCTCACCGCTGTTGTTTAACATAGTGTTGGAAGTTCTAGCATCAGCTATGAGACAACAAAAGGAAATCAAATGCATCAAAATTGACAACAATGAAGTCAAGCTTTCACTTTTTGCAGATGACATGATACTATACATGGAAAACCCAATAGACGCCACCAAAAGTCTGCTAGAACTGATACGTGAATTCAGCAAAGTCGCAGGATACAAAATCAATGAACAGAAATCAGTTGCATTCTTATACACGAATAATGAAGCAACAGAAATTGAAATAAAAAAACTGATCCCATTCACAATTGCACCAAGAATCATAAAATACCTAGGAATAAACCTAACCAAAGATGTAAAAGATCTGTATGCTGAAAACTATAGAAAGCTTATGAAGGAAATTGAAGATACAAAGCAATGGAAAAACATTCCATGCTCATGGATTGGGAGAATACATATTGTCAAAATGTCAATACTACCCAAAGCTATCTACACATTCAATGCAATCCCAATCAAAATTGCACCAGCATTCTTCTTGAAGCTAGAACAAGGAATTCTAAAATGTGTATGGAACCACAAAAGACCCCGAATAGCCAAAGTAATTTTGAAGAAGAAGACCAAAGCAGGAGGCATCACAATCCCAGACTTTAGCCTCTACTACAAAGCTGTAATCATCAAGAGCATGGTATTGGCACAAAAACAGACACATAGACAAATGGGATAGAATAGAAACCCCAGAACTAGACCCACAAAAGTATGGCCAACTAATCTTTGACAAAGCAGGAAAGAATATCCAATGGAAAAAAGACAGTCTCTTTAACAAATGATGCTGAGAGAACTGGACAGCAACATGCAGAAGAATGAAACTAGACCATTTTCTTAAACCATTCACCAAATTAAACTCAAAATGGATAAAGGACGTGAATGTGAGACAGGAAACCATCAAAACCCTAGAGGAGAGAGCAGGAAAAAAGCCTCTCTGACCTCAGCTGCAGCAATTTCTTACTTGACACATCCCCAAAGGCAAGGGAATTAAAAGGAACAATTAACTATTGGGACCTCATGAAGATAAAAAGCTTCTGCACTGCAAAGGAAACAATCAAAAAAATTAAAAGACAACCAATGGAATGGGAAAAGATATTTGCAAATGACATATTGGACAAAGGGCTAGTATCCAAAATCTATAAAGAACTCACCAAACTCCACACCTGAAAAACAAATCCAGTGTGAAGAAATGGGCAGAAAACATGAATAGACACTTCTCTAAAGAAGACATCCGGATGGCCAACAGGCACATGAAAAGATGCTCAATGTCACTCCTTATCAGGGAAATACAAATGAAAACCACACTCAGTTATCACCTCACACCAGTCAGAGTGGCTAAAATGAACAAATCAGGAGACTCTAGATGCTGGTGAGAATGTGGAGAAATGAGAACCCTCTTGCACTGCTGGTGGGAATGCAAACTGGTGCAGCCGCTCTGGAAAACAGTGTGGAGGTTCCTCAAAAAATTAAAAATAGATCTATCCTATGACCCAGCAATAGCACTGCTAGGAATTTACCCAAGGGATACAGGAGTGCTGATGCATAGGGGCACTTGTACCCCAGTGTTTATAACAGCACTTTCAACAATAGCCAAATTACGTAAAGAGCCTAAATGTCCATCAACTGATGAATGGATAAAGAAATTGTGGTTTATATACACAATGGAATACTACGTGGCAATGAGAAAGAAGGAAATATGGCCCTTTGTAGCAACGTGGATGGAACTGGAGAGTGTTATGCTAAGTGAAATAAGTCATACAGAGAAAGACAGATTCTATATGTTTTCACTCTTATGTGGATCCTGAGAAACTTAACAGAAGACCATGGGGGAGGGGAGGGAGCCGAAACATAAGAGACTCTTAAAAACTGAGAATAAACTGAGGGTTGTTGGGGGGTGGGAGGGCGGGGAGGGTGGGTGATGGGCATTGAGGAGGGCACCTGTTGGGATGAGCACTGGGTGTTGTATGGAAACCAACTTGGCAATAAATTATGTATTAAAAAAATACTATCCTCTCTGAATAAAATGGCTTATTTCATTCTCCCTAGTTCCAACAATTAATTTCTTTTCTTGAACTAATGAGCTGGAAAAAAAACCTGGGTAAATAGAAAATGATGAAATCACAGTTGGCATCCTTGCCTTTTCTAGATTAAAATTTTACCATTAGATTTTTGATACAGATTTTATATATTTCTGATACTAAACCACCTCTGGAGTTGGCTGGGAAGACAGTGGAGCATGAGGACTCTAAGCTTGCATCATCCCATGGAAACAACTAGAAAACACTTGTAGCAGCATAAATAACCTAGAAAATGCCTGATAACTGGCAGAACAAGTTCCACAACTAAAGGTAGAGAAGAGGCCACCCTGAAGAAGGTAGGAAGGGTGAAGATGTGGTCCGGGTACAAAACACACTGTGGTACTCCATGATGAGGAGGGAGCCAGTGGTTCAGAGAAGGGTGGAAAAACAGACTTTTGCATCAGGGAGCCCATGAAGGGGGAGGACAGTGTCCTGTAACATTTGCCTCTGAAAGGGGGAGAGGGTGAATTTCTTGAGTTCTTACAACCATAGATCTAACCTATGACAGGTTGGAGATTTTCTGGGGCCAAAGCCTCGGATTTTAAAAATTAGTGGGCTGGTCTCTGGGAGAGCCTTGAGGGTGTTAGGAAGAGGAACACCCCCACCTTCTTAAACAGACAACACAACAAACGGTCCTTGTAGATAGAGCTTAAAGCCAGCAGCGGGGGCAGTTGGGGGTGAGAGTGATGTGCTGATCTCACCATGAGCCCAGAAAGACAAGAATCACAGGAATTACCCTCCAGGAACAAAGCAATGGGCAGACAGCATAAACAATGGTCACCTGTTGGAACCAGCGTGGTGCCACCACTTGTCACCTAACTTGCTTGCACCAAACTCCCTCCCCGCCAAAAAAAAAAAAGACTAGCGAACACCCTGCCAACAACACATCTGACATGTGCATTTTGAGGGACCTCAGTGGTGGCAGGAGCAGGTCTCATTTTATAATAGACCACTGCACACCTTGTTAAAATGTGCCCCACCTGACCAGGGACCACTGTCCATAACAGGACAATAGACCCTCTGCAGACAACTGGACTGAAGGAAAAAGACCAAGAGCCAGCAGCTGAGCAGACACAAGAGACATAGGAGATACTTCCTGATGCCCCACGTCCTAAGGAACAGGGGACACTGAACTGCAGGGCACGACAGGACTTCTTCTTCATAAGGCTATTACCAATAAGAGGAGGAAAAGCAGTTGACTTTCCTAACACACAGAAAAGCAGACACAGTTTAGACAAAATGAGGAGACAGAGTCATATCTCTCAAATGAAAAAACAATAAACCATAGTAAGAGACCAGAGAGAAAAGGATGTAAGTAATATGCCTGTTAGAGAATTTAAAGCAATGATTATAAAATCACTCACTGGACTTGAGAAAAGAGTGGAGGATACCAGCCAGACCTTTAACAGGGAGATTAACAAGAACCAATCAAAGATCAAAAACACAATAAATTAAATTAAAAATACACTAGATGGAATAAATAGGCAAGGTGAAGCAAAGGCACAAATTAACAATCTGGCCAAGTAATGGAAAGTAAACGAGCTGAACAAAGGAGAGGAAAGTACGTTAGGCAAATAGAGAATAGCCTTAGGGAACTCAGTGACTCCATCAAACATAATAACATTCACATTACAGGGACGTCAGAAGAAGAAGAGAGAGAAAAGGGAGCAAAAATTTATTTGAAAAAATAATAGCTGAAAACTTCTCGAATCTGGGAAAAGAAACATATATCCAGATGAGGAAGCACAGAGATCACCATAAAAGTTCAACTCAATGAGTCCACACCAAGACACATAGTAATTGAAATGGCAAAAAAGTAGTAAGAAAAAAATAATTTGAAGCAGCAAGAGAAAAGAAAACAGTTACAATCAAGAGAAACCCCATAAGGCTCCCAGCAGATTTTTCAGCAGAAAATTTGCAAACCAGATGAGAGTGGCAGGATATATTCAAAGTGTTGAAAGGGAAAAATCTGCAGCCATGAACACTCTATCCAGCAAAGGTATCATTCAGAATAGAAGGAGAGATAAAGAGTTTCTAGAATACACAAAAACTAAAACAGATCATGACCGCTAAACCAGCACTACAAGAAATACTAAAGGGGACTCTTTGAGTGGAAAGAAAAGACCATAAGACAAAGTATGAAAAGTAAAAAACACAGAGATAGTACAATAAATACTTCTGTAACTATCAGTCAAGGGTTTCATAAAATAAAAAGATATAAAATATGACACCACAACCTAAGATGTTGTGGGGGGAGAAGAGTAAAGGATGGGTTTAAACTTAAGCAACCATCAACTTAATATAGACTGCTATATGCAGTAGATGTTACATACAAACCTAACTGTAACCACAAATCAAAAATCAGGAATAGACATGCAAAAAATAAGGAGAAAAGAATCCAAGCATATCGCTAAAGAAAGCCAACAGACTGTGAGACAAGACAGTGAGTGAAGGAACAGAGAAGAACTATAAAAACAACCACAAGAGAAGTAACAAAATGGTAATACATACACACCTCTCAATAATTACTTTGAATGTAAATGGACTAAACATTCCAATCAAAAGACATAGGGTGACAGAATAGATTAAAAAAAAATGAGAACCACCTATAGATTATGCACATAGCCATTTGTCCCTAAAAGAGGTGAACTGTTCAGTTATCAAGCTGGCAAAAATTGTACTTAAGGTATAAGAAAATGACCTTTCTATTTAGCAACATTTTACTATTTCGTTTTGAGGGATATTGAGCTTTGTATATAATGTTCACCTTAGCAAGTGGCAATTATGTAAATGTCTATTGTATATGTCTGTCACTCTTATTCTAAACAGAAATTACCGATAAAAGGAAAGCAGGCAAAAAAAAAAAAAATCCTAGAAACATATAACCTCCAAAAACTAAAGCAGGAAGAAATAGAAACTTTGACCAGACCATTTCTTAGCACCAATGTAATTGAATCAGTAATCAAAAAACTACCAACAAACATAAGTCCAGGATCAGACAACTTAAGATGAATTCTACCTGTTCTTCTCAAACTATTTCAAGAAAATAGGAGAAGGAAAACTTCCAAATTCAATCTATGAGGCCAGCGTTACCCTGATACCAAAACCAGATGAAGACACCACAAAAAAAAGAGAACCACAGGCCAATATCTCTCATGAATACAGATGCAAAATTCCTCAACAAAATATTAGCAAACCATATCTAACAATATATTTAAAAAATCATATACCATGATCAAGTGGGATTTATTCCCAGGATGTAAAGGTGGTTCAATATTTGCAAAATCATCAATGTGATATGTCACGTCCGTAAGAGAAAGGATAAGAACCATATGACCATTCCAATAGATGCAAAAAAGGATTTCACGAAGTACAACATCTATTCATAATAACCCTCTGCACACTAGGTCTAGAGGGAATATACCTCAAAATAGTAAGGCCATATATGAAAAAACCACAGCAAAGGTCATCCTAAATAGGGAAAAACTGAGAGCTTTTCCCCTAAGATCAGGAATAAGACAAGGATGTCCCCCCTCACCACTTTTATTCAACACAGTGCTCGAATTAAGACAACATAAAGAAATAAAAGGCATCCAAACTGGTAAGTAGTAAAGCTCTCACTATTTGCAGATGACACGATATTACATATAGAAAATCCTCAATGCTCCACTGAAAAAACTACTACAATAGATGAATTCAGTAAAGCTTCAGGATACAAAATCAATATACAGAAATCTGTTGCATCCTTATACAACGCAAATGAAGCAGCAGAAAGTGAATTAAGAAAACAGTCCTAGGATTCACTGATGAATGGATAAAGAAGTTGTGGTTTATATACACAATGGAATACTACTTGGCAATGAGAAAGAATGAAATCTGGCCTTTTGTAGCAACGTGGATGGAACTGGAGAGTGTTATGCTAAGTGAAATAAGTCATACAGAGAAAGACAGATACTGTATGTTTTCACTCTTATGTGGATCCTGAGAAACTTAACAGAAGACCATGGGGGAGGGGAAGAAACAAAAAAAAAAGAGAGAGAGAGAGAGAGAGAGAGAGAGAGAGAGAGAGGGAGGGAGGGAGTCTAACCATAAGAGACTCTTAAAAACTGAGAATAAACTGAGGGTTGATGGGGGGTGGGAGGCAGGGGAAAGTGGGTGGTGGTCATTGAGGAGAGCACCTGTTGGGATGAGCACTGGGTGTTGTATGGAAACCAATTTGACAATAAATTTCATATTAAAATAATAAAATAAAATAAAAATACAAAACAAAACAAAACGAAAACAGTCCTTTTACAATGGCACCAAAAACAAGAAAATATCTAGAAATAAACCTAACTAAAGAGGCCAAAGACTTGCACTCTGAAAACTACACAACAAGACAACATACACAAAAAATGGAAAGGAATTCCATGCTCCTGGGTTGAAAGAACAAATATTATTAAAATGTCTATCCCACCCAAAGCAGTCTACAGATACACTGCAAGCCCTCTCAAAATACAGCCGTTTTCACAGAGCTATAACGATTCTTAAATTTGTATGAACCACAAAGGACCCTGAAAAGCCAAAGGAGCCTTGAAAAAGGAAAAGAGCCAGAGATATAAAAATTCCCGATTTTCAGTTATATTACAAAGTGGTAGTAAGTAAAACAGTATGGTACTGGCATAAAAAAAAAGACACATAGATCAATGGAATAGAATAGAAAACCTGGAAATAAACCCACATTATTAAGTCAATTAATCTTTGACAAAGCAGGAATGAATATACAAAGGGAAAAAAGTCTCTTCAACAAATGGTGCTGGGCAAACTGGACAGCAATATGCAGAAAAATGAAACTGGACCACTTTTTCACACCATCCACAAAAATAAACTCAAAATGGATTAAAATGTGAGACCTAAAACCATAAAACTCCTAGAAGTAAGCACAGGCAGTAATGTCTGACATAGGCCAAAGTCACATCTTTCTAGATACGACTCCTAAGGCAAGGGAAGTAAAAGCAAAAACAAACTATTGAGACTACGTCAAGATAAGAAGCTTCCGCACCATGAAGGAAACAACCAACAAAACTAAAATGCAACTTACTGAATGGGAGAAGGTACTTGGCAATGACATATCTGATAAAGGGTTATTATCCAAAATATGTAAAGAATTTATAAAACTCAATGCCCAAAAAGCCACAATGAGATGTTGCCCCACACCTTTCAGAATGGCTAAAATCAAAAACACAAGAAACAACAGGTGTTGGCCAGAATGTGGGGCAAAAGAATCCCTCATGCATTATTAGTGGGATGCAGTCAGTGGAAAACAGTATGGAGGTTCTTTGAAAAAAAATTAAATTAAAAAGTTGAATTACTATATGATCCAGTAGCCACACTACTGGTTATTTACCCCCAAAATACAAAAACACTGATTTGAAGTAATACGTGCATCCCTATGTTTATAGCAGCATTGCCATTGGCCAAACTATGGAAGCAGCCTACATGTCCATTGATAGATGAATAAAGATGTGAGATATATATGATATATATATATACATATGTATGATATATATGATATATATACACAGACACATGTGTATACACACACACACACACACACACACACACACACACACACACACAGTGGAATGTTATTCAACCATAAAAAAGAACAAAATCTTGCCATTTGCAACAACACAAATAGAGCTAGCAAGTATTCTGCTGAGCGAAATAAGTCAGAGAAAGACAAATACCATATGATTTCACTGGTGTGTGGAATTTAAGAAACAAAACAAGTGAGCAAGAGAGAGAAACAAAGAAACAGACTCTTAAGGAGAGAGAACAAACTGATTGCTACCAGAGGGTGGGTGGAGATGGGTGAAGTAGGTGATGGGGATTAAAGAGTACATTTACCATGAAAAAACAAGCAATAAACACCTGTGCTTCCTTGGCTTGCATATATCTTTGCTATGACATGCATTTTGAATACCTAGGTTAGTTTTGATTTACCAATGTTATATTTCAGATATTTGTTCCTATAACCTCGAGAGTAGCCTGTAATTTCTTTGTGTCATTTGTTGCACAGCCTAAGAAGTTTGGTCAAGCCATGGGGCGCCTGGGTGGCTCAGTGGGTTAAGTGTCTGACTCTTGATCTCAGCTCAGGTCATGATCTCCTGATTCATGGGATCGAGCCCTGCATTGGGCTCTGTGCTGACAGTGTGGGGCCTGCTTCGGATTTTCTCTCCCTCCCTCTCTCTCTGCCCCTCACCCTGCTCACTCTCTTTCTCAAAACAAACTTAAAAAAAATTTTTTAAATAAATACAAAGTTTGGTCAAGTCTCTTCCAGAGAATAAAAATACATGCATATATATCTGAGTTCATTAATAATCAGTCACTAGAAGTTTAAGAATGAAAAGCACCCATCTGCACCTACCAATCTGCAAATTAAAATTATAAAATAATAAATGTTGGTTAAAATGTATAGCAATGTAAAATTCTTACATAGTGCTCGTACAAATGTGAATTATTACAGCAACTCTGAAGAACAGTTGTGTGATATTTAATAAAGTTGAAAATGTTCATATTCTACAACTCAATACTTGATATATTTTTTTTAGAAAAATACTCCACACATGCTCATACAGAGATCCATGTAAGGATACCCACATAAGCATTTTGAAATAGCAAAAAATTTAGAAATTGAAATATTCATCATGTGGGTAATGAACTATTAAATCCGATAAACAGTGGAATAGTATACTGACGGGAAAAATAAATGCATTGGCTAAATTTAATATAGATGAATCTCGCAAACAATGCTTCATGAAAAAGTTGCATAAGAACACAGTCTGAAAACATTTGTATATTTTTTTTTCTTAAAGTTAAATAATTTTCATTTCTGGGGAAATAAGAAGTTAGGTTATTTGGACTGACCCTCTTAGAAACAACAAAAAATGTTATGCTGAATAAATTATATGTATTTTATATATATATGTATTATAATACATAAAATTATATGCATTAAATATACATATACATATAATTTTGTTCTTAAATGTCTCAAAAAGTTGACAACAGACTAAGAAAAAACTAAGTCAAAATCTAAGAGAAGTAGGAAACATGAAAAGTGAATGGATTACTGAAGGTGTGTTTGCCTTGAGAAAACAGTCTGGTGAAGGTGAACTTTGGTTTAAAGACCACCTGGGACCAGGGATAGAGAAGTCACGTGATTCAGTATGGTGGAAATACTCCATAATGTGAGCTTGCTTCCCACCTGCTTGTTTCATGGACTCACATTTTTCCCTTGAACTTAACCTCAGTGGGAGTATTTACAGATACCAGCAGACAGGAAAAATCAGGGCTGGGTTTAAACTGAAGCTGAAAGCCGTTTTTGTTTAATGAATACAATTTGTACAAGGGCAAGAGTAGTTTAAGAGTAGGTCATATATCAGGTTTAATGACAGATTGATTAGTAAAAACCTAGTAGACCGTGATGCAACTCCATTTGTTAAATCGTGGCTGAATTAACACCCATACGTTTGCTATGGATACAAGAGTTAAGCAAAAAAAACAGTTAAGCATCTGTAAGAATCAACTGGCTAGAGGATATTTGCAATAATGAATATGCTCTAGTATCTGCACATTGCGTGCTGTGTATCCTTTATATCAGTAAAGTTTTGCAATGTACATAAATTATACATATAATGTATATGCATGTGCATATATGTTTATGCAGTTTTATGCATTTTTTTAGTGCTGGTTCTTATCATTTACCAGCATCCCACGTAGGCAGGCAATTTTACAAGCATTCCTGGTGACTTTTTTTGTTGTTTGATTTTGTTTAAAATATTTATTTATTTTTAGGAGAGTGCAAGGGAGGGAGGGGCAGAGAGAGGAGGACAGAGGATCCAAAGCAGGCCCGATGTGGGGCTCGAACTCACAAACCACAAGATCATGACCTGAGCCGAAATCAGACGCTCAGGTGCCCTTCCTGGTGACCTTTTGATCAGTAAGCCTGAGCAAGGGCAATCTTCCCCAAACCTGGTCCTGCACCAAAATCATGTAGAACATTAAAAAATAATAATAAATATTCCTGGGCCCCGCAACAAATACACAAAATGGGAACCAGGACCACGGCTCTGCGAAGATGTGTACCTATGTGTAACGTTGTTGCCAAGGGTGGGGAAATGTAAGCCTAACGTTCCAAAGTTCGGGAAAACACTATATTTGGAATTAACTTTTAACCAGGGGCAGAAAGTAAGGAGTTTGGAGTTTGGGAGGTGACAGAGCAGGTTGGTGGGGACGGATGAGTTAGTGGTGGAATTTTTCAAAGTGTAGCCTAAGGGTGATCTGGCTTACACTCAACCAACGGAGAATGTTAACACTGGGAGCCCCCCAAACACCCCCCCCCAAGCCTATGCGATCAATCAAAAGAGTCAGGAGGGAGGTCTGGGAATCTGCATTGTAACATGCATCCTTAGGGGGGTTTTCTTCTGTTTATTCTTAAACAATAATTTAAGAATCCCAGAACTGCAGAGTTCTTAATAGTCTTTTTCAGGAAAATAAACACTTTTTATTAACTGATACTTGCCTTGCCTACAAAAACAGCACAGAATTCTATTATTTCCTCTCTCTTTTCTTACACACTTGCCAGTAAAAGGTCCATTTATTTATTTACTTATTTACTTACTTGTTTTTCTAGCCTCCATGCATTAATGAAACCATCCCAAGGTAATTTTCCTAACAAATTTAGGACTTTGCCTAGAATCAAGGACTGTAACAACGAAGCAGTCTGCAAGCTTTAGACCCTGAGATACCACAGCTGTAACACAGTCCCTTTCTAAAATTACTAGCAAATTATAATAGTAAATCATAGTAACAGAAGAGGGTAGGGGATGAACTGGATAGAAAGTTAATTAGCCCTTAGATTCTCTTCCTGACACTCTCATACCTTCTAAGTGTGTGGCTTAGTGGAATTTACAAAGCTATTGGTATTTGCAAAATGCACTGTTAAACACAGAGCTCACTTTACTATGTCTCTTGTAAATAGAATCAGCCGGACAGAAGTAATATTGTGAAAAGAAAATGGAAATACTGGTGGAGAATACAGCTCCATCAAAAAAGGTGGACAGGGTCCAATCAAAACAATTTTGAAAAACTTTGAGGTTCATTTGTTTCTTTAAAGTCATTCTGATAAATTTTACATCATAATACTGAAATAATCATATGTAACTTTACACTTAGCATCTAACTTATAGATAAGAATTTAGTATATGAAAATATTTATTAAATTGAATGTTCAGAAATAGTATTCTCACACATCTTCCAGAAATCTTTATTTTTTAAAAGAAATACTAATTACAGATAAATGTTTTTTTGGTTTTTTTTTATACCCCCTGCCAGGACATCTCTTTAAGAAAAATTAGCTGTAAGAAAAACCTTGGGAGTAGTTTAGAATGATTAACTGTAAAATAATAACAATGCATAACTACTACTAATAATTATAACAGATACATACGTTATCTCTACTTGGATGTTATTTTCTGTTTTTTTAACCTGTGCATTATATCAGCTCTAAAGAAATACAAGTATTAAGTAGTGTGTTATAACTATGATTTTACATACAACTACAGGTTTTATGTCTTTTATGAACAGGGAAATATGAAATGATAAATATTTTCTCAAACAGATGAATAATATTCTTTTATATTTTTACTCTCCGTGAATACTTACACATGTAGGGTCTTGTCTAAGATGTGATTGGCCTAGAATTTCCCAGTAATATATTTCTAACAACCTGGAGCCTTTCAACTTCGATGGGGGGAGAACTACATACGCATAAAGGGAGGACCTACATCCTGGGTCCCGGTTCTCATTTTAATTGTAATTTATGAAGAGATAAATTCTTCTGCGAGCAAGGCTTTGTGTAGAAGGCTAAGTAGAACAAGAGAATATTCACCCTGGACGAGGCTGTAACGTAGCGAGCCGCAGAGGCGCACAACACAAGACAAGTGAACCTGGAGAATGAAGCTTCTGGAGAGCATGCTATGGGATGCTACTCCTCCGCGGGATGCTACTCCTCGGGCGTCTTCCCCAGGACGCACTTCCGCGGGAGCGCCACCAGGGGGCAGCAGAAGAGCGGGATTGGCCCACCGGCGCCCGCGGTCCCCCGGGCTCTCCGCGTCCCCACCGTGGCCTTCCCCCTCACCCTCGCTGACGGAGCCCCCGGGACCCTGCCCCTAACTGCACGGGAACCACACACCGAACCCACGCAGCCATCCAGTGTGAGGCTCTGCGCCCCCGCGAGTCGCCGTGGCCGCGCCAGCGTGCTGAGCACGAGAGATGCTCCAAGCCCCGCAAAGGGCTGCGTGGGAAAAGCCGTCCAGGCTCAAGTCTGATTAGGACCGGGGTCCCCGGGCCCTTTGATCTGCGCTCTTCAAAATGAGTCCCTAAACAGGCTTCGTTCCCCAGCACGGCGCTGGCGTGAGCAGCCTGCGGGCACACATGCATGTGCGGGGGACTCGGGGCTCCCTCCGAGCTGCCTCGGAGCTGGGCCTCCCGCTGGGTGCCCTGGGAGCTGGGGCGCCCTCGGAGTTGGGCCTCCCTCTGAGCTGGGGCCCCCCTGCTAGGGCTCCCGCTGGCCTTGCACGTGGCACACGGGGAGCTCCAGGGTCCCTCTGGTTTTGTGACCCAAGAGTGGTGGAGAGCCCTGCGCGCAGCAGGCGTCCCTTCTCTTGCCAGCCAGGAGGTCGGGGTCCTGCTGCTGGCCTGCATCCCGGGTCCCTCCCGCCCACGCTGAGACGGGGTCTTGGGACACAGAATGCTTTCCAGGCCCCGCTTCCTATATTCCACCTGAGGGTCCCCTTGACGCTCCCCAAGCGTGAGATTCGGTGACGGGTGGGGAAATTCATTCGGCTCCAAAACAGGACAGTGTTGTGAAGGGAAAGAACTTTCTCACGCTCTCTGGCTTGCTCTCCGTGTAGGTGTGTGTGAGGGTCGTACTCAAGGTTAACCGGGGTGAACTGCTCCCGTCACTCATGTTCGCCGTTTGGACTGTTCCGTATTCGCGGCATTTTCTCCATGAACGTCGGACAAAATTTAGAAATGTTTGTGTAGATCACCATCTTTGAAAGAAAAAAAAAAAAAAAGTCCCCTGGTTCAGGTATTCACCTATCTTCAGAGACGTCAAACTCTGAAAAAAACTTACATGTTTTCTTCAAAATCAAAATACAGCATAGATGTCCTTGACGAGGCCTCTTACAGGATATTCTTATTTAATCAGAATGCAAAAGGCCTCGTCCTGGCAATGATTTTTCTTTTTTTTAAGCGAGAGACGGGCTTGCCTAGTCAGAAGGAGCCTCTCCACCGCCCCCCTCATGTCATTTTATAACTGAAAGACCAACACCAACACTAGAATTCAATGGCTTGACCGAGCCCCCCGGATTCACCAGGCAGCTGCAGGCGTCACAGAAGCCCCCAGTGCACAGCGCCGCACTCCTGACACCCCAACAAGATACCTTTTTTGCGTTCTGTACCCGGTGAGCCTTGGAGAGGATAGGAACTCAGACATGAAGGAAAATGGTATTTCTCTAGATCCGGAGTCTGTTTTAAAAAGGGTCCTGCATCCTGCTTTCTGCTGCCATTGGCCAGTCTTTATGGTTGTAAATGTCAAATCCTTCGGCAGGATGCTAGGGTGGCCGTTTTGCAATCTCTGTAACCACACCACAGACCTTTTTCAGTGTCAGGACGTCAGGAAAGATCTTCTCTGGTTTTTCATTAAAAGTTTCTGGGTTCTGGGCTCTATTGTCAGCTAGGTTGTTAATGTCTTGCTCCTGTAAAACACATCTTCTGAGCTGGGATGGAAAGCGACCTGCGGGCCTGATTTTTCTGGGTGGGCCATCTCCACTGACCACATCAACATAACTGTTGTCAAATCTCACCTTCTCTTTGCACTGAGGAGTGCAGAAAAGCCTAATCCAGTCTCTGGGGTGGGGCGGGGGGGGGGGGGTCCTAACATGGGCCTGGTCTAAAACCCCTTTAACGTCATGAATAGCATTAACACCAAAATCTTTTAAAGGCCGATAAGAAAGTCATAACTTTTTTTCCCCCTAAACTCGGGAATGAGGAATTCCTTCTAAATTTAGGATCGGTACCAACAAAAGTGTTGACAACGTTCACCACAAGCAATGACATTTATTTAATGTTTTCCTGGTAAAGTAAAATTTAACGGTAAGAATGGAAGAGAGAAGGGAAGGAGGGAAGGAGACAGGGAGCGAATTCAATACGCAGCAATCACAGAAGAAGCTCACAGAAAGACGGAAAACTCGTCGGCCAATAGCATGGTGTTTTTGCAGTGTATCTGTCTGTCCTTCTGGCTCAGATGACGAGGTGGAAATGCCACACTTGTAACGCAAGGGATCGCACGTACCATCTTGCCATTGGTGACTTCGGAGGTTTAATTCCACATTGGTAAACACATTCTACTTACTCAAAAAATCTTGGGCCACCTGGGCGGCTCAGTCAGTTGAGTGTCCGACTTCGGCTCAGGTCATGATCTCGCGGTCTATGAGTTCATGGCCGCATCGGGCTCTGTGCTGACAGCTCGGAGCCTGGAGCCTGTTTTGGATTCTGTGTCTCCCTCTCTCTCTGCCCCTCCCCCGCTCATGCTCTCTCTCCCCCTCCCTCTCTCTCTCTCTCTCTCTCTCAAAAATAAACATTAAAAAAATTTTTTTTTAAATCTTGCACAAAATGTTAAACCTATTGCATTAATTATGGAAATATTGAAAAGATGAAATAGAAGGCAGGGGTCCCTAAAGAATGAAATGACCTTTTCCTGTCTTCCCGATGACCTTGTAGGTGACCAAATAGAACCTGTTCTGGAAAAATCTTTACCCCCATTCCCATATAATCATTTTTGTTTCTCCAACTACTCACAGACTGAAGGCTTCTGAGGACAAGGAGAGTGCCTTTAATAGTTTGGGGGTGTATTCTCCAAGGTAGTAGGATAGCATTTTGCATACAATGGGCATTCACTGAATGTTAATTGGCTGCTGATGGAACCGTGAACCTCCCTTTACCCCCTTACCCGACCTGTTCTTTTGTGGCCAGGGAACAAACTCAATCACGGAAGGGGTTTTCAGATGGAAACTCCATTGAAAAAAGTAAATTTTCCCACTGGGAATGAAGAGTTGGCTTTACACATCCTGGGTTCTCTCTAAATTTACTTGGGAAAAAAAAAAAAAAAGTAAATGATGCCATTGGGAAGGGAGAGTAGGCTTGCCACGTACTGGGTTTCTCTTCTGTGTAACTTGTGAGCTTACCACCCCTCCCCCGACTCAATTACTTGAAGATAGAGAACTTGAGCACTCAACTTTGATTGAGCAGCACCAAGTACCCTGCTTAGCACATGGTAGAAATTCACATATTCACCAACTTACTAGCTTTCGGATCAGGAGGACAGGAGCAGCACGGTAAGTAAGGAAGGAGACAGACCACCCCCCCCCCCTTAAAAATCCTCTAGCTCAAGTAGATTCTGTCCAAGCTCCATCGATATTAAACCGCAATAGACATACATATCCAGGGATTGAGACTGAATTTCTAAACACGCCTTTTTGTTAAGGGTTCTCTTTTGTTGTTAATTTAACTGGTGCTCTTGTTTCTGAGCCAGACAATAGTTTCATTTGTGAATCCAAGCTCTTAATGAACTAGCTTTGTGAAATGCATACCACGTCTTTCAAAGAGAAGAAGAGAGATTGGTCAGAAGTGTGGCACAGCACGTTTTTAGAAATATTTACGTAGGACAACAGGACTAAGAAGGATTTTCACCCTCCCCAAGGTCAGGGGATTCTTTCTCCACATCTCAGCATCGTAAGAAGTTAAGACAGAGTAGAGATTTTCTACTACACCAAGGTGCTCGACACCTCAATTACTGACATTAGTATCAATGTTTTGCAAGTGACAATATGGCGCCTAAAGTCCCCTACAGCCTTACCCTGTTATTTTATAATACCTCTCCATCCATATCAACTTCATGTCAACTGAAGATACGGCCCTTTCTGCCTAAGAGAGACCTGGCTTACTGCTTATTCTCCATAAAAGGTACACAGACTCGATTCTTAGGCTCGTTAAAAAAAAAAGAAAAAAACAACGAATATAAACAGCTTCCCCTTTGTTTCCAAATTCCAGTTTGTGCCAAAAACTTCTAACGTTGTAGCCAAGCCTAGATCATTGTATGTGTCCATAACAAAATCTTTTTAAAAATATGTGGGATTTGGTCCATATTAGAATTTCAAGAAGCAATTACCAATAAACCAGAGGAAATTTCATGGGATAGATGGAATTTGGGATGGGAGGGATATCGGTTTAATTAGAGGCATTAGTAAAGGGTTGTTTGGAAGATGCTCTTAATATGACCTCTGAAACCCAAGCAATGAGAACACAGACCATTACAGCCTTTTTTTTTTTTTAACCCCTCCCCCTCTTAACTTTGGGATTACACCTACTTCAAGGCTCTCACCAGCTGTACTTGGTGGAGATGGGGGGTCATGAATGTAGGTCAGTGTGTGTGGAGTAAGAAATACCTTAGAGGTTAGGGTGCACAAAATTAGGATGTCCTAATCTTGCTCGTTCAACAGCGATTATTCAATCATCTCTTCCTTTTATTAACTTGCATAACAGGTGTCCATTTTCTGGCACTGATAACATCAACCTACTATAAAAATAGTGGGGGCACTTTATTTTTTATTACTACTATGATGATAATAGTCTCCTGAATGTTTGTATCATTGCATCCGCACCCCCCAAAGAGCAATAACCCGGAGGGTACCCCAATGCCAGCGCACCAAGCTTGCAACAGGTTTTTGTTTAATAAATGGTTTTCGAATGTGTAAGCAGCACAATATTCTTCCACCCTGGCGGCTCTTCGTTATTTTTGAACCCTGATCCACACGATGGCCGACTCACGTTCGGCTTCACTTTTCCCCTTCCCGCAGCTCGTCTTATCTCCCTTGGCGGGGTACCCGTCTGGTCCCGGCTTGTCCGACCTGGGAGCAGACACGGGCCTTCCCGGGCTCCGCGACCCGGAGTACTAATGAGGAAGTCGGGCGCTGAGCCCCGAGGCTGTCTTATCTGCCCGGGTCAACCACCACCGAGAAGGGCGGGCGGCGAAGGACCACCGAGCCAGCCCCCGGGCTCTGACCGTTGGCGCTCTGGCCACTTTGATGTCGCGCGCCTGCCTAATCAAGTTCATCTCCTGGCCGCGGCTGCTCGCATCCAGAGAGAAGCATTCAACAGTCTGATTATCGGACACTTCCCTCCACCCCGATCTCATTTCCAAACGCGTCTCTCGCCTCCCTCTCTAAACTTCCCATCAAAAGAGAATTAGTCCCTCTTCCTCCTTACCCGCGTTTGATGTGCAAATTTCCTGCTCTTTGCACATTTTTCTCGCGGTGGCGGCGGGAGGAGGGGAGGGGAGGGCTGGGGTGGGGGGCTGGGGTGGAAGGAAGGGGTCGAAGCGAACCAACTTAAACCGAGGGACTCACTGGCAATGAGTAAAGCGGGGCTCTGGAAGGTTAATCAGCAGCCGGCGGCGGCTACCTGGCCCTGTCGCGGGGCCCTTTGGGTAGAGCCCCCGGGTCACCGGAGGGGCTGAGTTTAACACCGAACGTGTTTAAGGCGCACGAAGTGGTCTGGGGGAGCACCACCGTTGCGCTCTCTGAAGCGCTTCCGATCCCGACAGCACCACCCCGGCCGCCAGGGGAGGGCGCGGGGGGCCCCGGGTCCCTCCCTCCGCCCGCGTCCGCTCCAGTCGTCTGCGCCCCGAAGCGAGCTGAGCCAGGGGACCGGCCGCGCCGGGGAGGGCGGGGTGGGGACTGCCGAGCCACCCCCCCCCCCCCCCCCCGTGTACACACACACCCTCCGGCCCCTCCCAGCGCTTTGAAATCCCATCCCTGCTTTGTCGTCTCCCCCGAGGGGCCGGGATGCTCAAGCCCGCGGTATAAAGGCAGCCGCGGCGGCGGTGGCGGCGCAGACCTGCACCCGCAGTGGGGACTCGGGGACCGCGGGAGGCTCTCGGGGCGCTGACCGCAGCCGTGCGCCGCGGCTTCCAGGCCCCCACCCCCACCCCCTGCACAGTGCCACCGGTTCCCGCCGTCCCTGCCCGCCCTCCCCGGAGCCCCTCCGCGATGCCGGCCCTGGGCGCCGCGGGAGCCACGCGGGTCTTGGTCGCCCTGGCAGCGGCGGCCCTTTGCGGTCACCTCCAGCTGGGAGTGAGCGCCACCTTGAACTCGGTCCTCGTCAACTCCAACGCCATCAAGAACCTGCCCCCGGCGCTGGGCGGCGCTGCCGGGCACCCGGGCTCGGCGGTCAGCGCGGCCCCGGGGATCCCGTACGAGGGCGGGAACAAGTACCAGACCGTTGACAACTACCAGGTGAGCGGGGGCTCGGGGAGCGGGCACGCTGCGACCCCGCAGGGGCTGGGGTCGGTGGGTGGGTGGGTGGGTGGGGTGAGGTGGGGTGGGGGGTCCCAGGTGGGGCGGTGCGCGGCTCCGGGCGCCCCGGGGGCGCCGCGGCTTTGGAGAGGCGCGCGCGGAGGCACGGGTCCTCGGACGCGCAGGTGCCTCACCCCCGCCCCCCCCCCCCCGCCCCCGCAGCCGTACCCCTGCTCTGAGGACGAGGAGTGCGGCACCGAGGAGTACTGCGCCAGCCCCCCCCGCGGGCCCGGCGCCGGCGCGCAGATCTGTCTCGCCTGCAGGAAGCGCAGAAAGCGTTGCATGCGTCACGCTATGTGCTGCCCGGGAAACTACTGCAAAAACGGTGAGTCCCCAAGTCCCTCCTGGACCAGCGTCTCGAAGCGGGCCGCCTGAGGAAGGGACGCAAACGCTCCCGGCTTGGCTAACGCGACGGCGCCACCTGCGAGTGGGTTTGCCTGGAGGTGGCCCTGACGAGCTGCGAGGGCGTAATGGGTGGGGGGGGGAGGGGAGAGCGGAGGTCTCGGGGCGCCTTGTCCTCACCCGCGCCCCTCGCCCGTTTAGCACGACTCCTCACCTCCGAGGGAACCCTTCCGTGAAAACGTGTCTAGAGAGCGCCCTGACGTCCCCAGGGACAGAAGATGGGGCCCCCTGGACACGCTCACCGTGCCCTGGGGGACCGGCCTGGGCGTTCAGCACCCTGTCCATTTTCTTAACAGGGTCTCTCAGGGCTCTGCCACACTGGCTTCCCTCTGGCGACCCCATTAACGCTGGTATCAGGCCGGAGACAGGGGTTTCTCTGGGCTGGCCCCCCCCTTAAGGGGGATCTTGGTACCCAACCACCCCGGGCACTGCCGCCCCCCCCCCCCCCCACGCCTGCCTCCACCTCCTGCTACCTTAAAATCAGTCCTCCTCCCCCCAGCACAGATGCACTGAAACTTAATGTCTGAAAGGGATAGGCTCCGATACTCAAAGAAGTCTCCAGAAATAAACCTAAGGGTGGCGACCCTCTGCAGGACCCAGTAATACTCAGGGATGAACTAAGCGAGTCTCTGTAATAGAGAAATTATACAGGGAAATAACTAGTGGGTGAGATTGTCACCTTCCAGGGAGCTCGTGTTGCCTTAGTGTAACCTGGTCCTATATGGGTCCGGCCAGCCTCAGGGCAGAGAGGTTACTTTTAAGGACAAGTTTGTAAGTGACTAATTTTATTTTCTACCCCAAGGGGGATATTAAAATGGGCAGAAATCTCCCTGCCACCACCACAGTTGGTAGAAGAGTATTTCAGGCGGCTATATCAGGGCTGTTGCTTGCGAGAGCACAGTACGCACATCGATGCTTCCGTCCATCTGGGGGCGTTAACCCTAAGGAGGGAGCGTGGCTTGTGTTTCAAGTCATGTCACCGCAACGAGGCATCCCAGGCTGGTGCAGGCAGAACGGGCTCTCAAAGCTGTGGGTGATTAACTCCCGGCTGTGATGTGTTACTGTCGTCTCCTGCTCCCGTAGGGATATGTATGCCTTCTGATCACAGTCCTTTCCACCGAGGAGAAATCGAGGAAACCATTATCGAAAGCATTGGTAACGATCACAGCACCCTGGATGGGTATTCCCGAAGAACTACACTGCCCTCGAAACTGTATCATACCAAAGGTAAAGCCAGTTCACCTTCCTTCTTTGTCAGCACCTCCCAGGTGCCCTCAGGCTTTCCTCCGTGAAATGACGCAGGCTTAGTAGTGACCGTGTCCTTTTCTGCTGTCTCCCGCTTTCCAGGACAAGAAGGTTCCGTCTGTCTCCGATCGTCAGACTGTGCCACGGGGCTGTGTTGTGCCCGACACTTCTGGTCCAAGATCTGTAAACCTGTCCTCAAAGAGGGTCAAGTGTGCACAAAGCACAGGAGAAAGGGCTCCCACGGGCTGGAGATATTCCAGCGATGTTACTGCGGAGATGGCCTGTCTTGCCGGATGCAGAAAGATCACCATCAAGCCAGTAACTCTTCAAGACTTCACACCTGTCAGAGACACTGAGCCAGCCGTCCAAACACAGCGGACTCCTTTTATAGAATATATGCGATGAAAACCTTTCGTGACTTTGGTCAGCTCAGTCCTAAAGGATGTACAAATCCTGTGGTTATGATCAAGCATTCCAATAATACCTTCTGAAAACCTGGAGTGTAAGAGCTTTGTTTCTTTATGGAACTCGCCTGTCGTTGATTGCAGTAAATTACTGTGTTGTAAATGCTCAGGGTGGCACTTACCTGTAAATGCGACAAGACTTAATTATTTTTCTAAAGGTGCTGCATTGTCCATTGTTTCTCCCGTTATGTAAATTTTTGTACACATTGATTATCTTGACTGATGTTCTATATTGAATTGAAATAAATAATTTCAGCTTCTACTTGCTAAATGTATAACCCTTTCCCTTTTAATTCTAGACTCCAGAATGCAAGAAGCTTTCGGAATGGCCAACAATAGGCATCTAAACTTAATCATGGACATACTCGCTTATTTTCTGAAATGTACTATCTCAGTGCTTAGATTATGTTTCTCTCTAGGCTGTGATAGTGCTTGAAATAAAATTTGACATTTAATACCGTGAAATGTTACAAGTACAAATACATTTTGGCATTGTGATTTTTAAAAGGGTGTGTGTGGGCATGTGCACTACGGGGACAGAAAGGTAACATGTTTAAAGATGATCAGAGGAAGATATTGTCTAAATGTCCTACAGTAATGGTCAATTCTAGATTAAAGAAACATGGTCTCCATTGACAAATTCAAATCACCATGCTATAATCATGAAATTGAATCTGACGTTACTACTTTCAAGAATAGTTTCTGGGGCACCTTGATGGCTCAGTCAGTTAAGCGTCTCTTGATCTCAGCTCAGGTCATTATCTCATGGTTTGCGAGTTCGAGTCCCACACTGGGCTCTGTGCTGACAGCTCAGAGCCTGGAGCCTGCTTAGGATTCTGGGTCTTTCTCTCGTTGCCCCTCCCCTACTCATGTGCTTTCTCTCGCTCTCAAATATAAACACTAAAAAATAGTTTCCAAATAGTTAATTACTACTGAGGAGTAAAAGGAAATCTCCCACAAAATACCAAAGAAAGTACTTGATGGTTGGCAGGAATGGTGTGTGTGTGTGTAAATACAGTTGATACATATTTGCAGATTTTGTACTAAATTAGTAAATTTGAAGCATCTTAACTACTACTTCATGCCAGGAGGACTTGTTTTAATTAGTAAAAACTGAGAATCCTCTCTTATGCCCTGATTTCCTGGTCTTACTAGGTGAGGTAAATATTTCCATTTTTACACCCCTGAAATCGGCTCTAAGAGGATATAGAGATCGATTGTTGAGAAGAAAAGTCACAGAAATGAGATCTAAACTGGCTTTGCATTTCTCCTTGCCCGCTTTGGTACCGGCCACTCTGATCCAGGGGGAGGGGAGAGGAGCCTGTCCCCGCTTAGACTTGTTCTGTAATATTCTCATCTATACCTAGACCACCAAATGCTGGGGTGAAGGCACTCCCAAGGACAATCATTGATCAATTGTCCCAAAAGTTTCTTACCTAACACAGACCTCCTAGGATGCTGGTTGCTTTTGTATTCCTGGGAGTGGTTCAATTTCAAGGGGCTCCGCCAAGGAGACCTGAGGTTGGGTTCCCTCTTCGGGGACAAGCCAACTGGCAGGATGTCTGTTACAACCCTTTTGTCTCCAGATTCCAGCCTCCTCACCCTGGAGAGACATTGTCTATATGTGCTGTTGGCTCAAGTGCCAGGAAGGCCAGTTCTGAGGCCCAGGGTCTCCAATGGAGGAGCCACAACAAGAAACCCTTTCCTCAAAAACAAAGCAGGGTCTGTTCCAAGAGGGGAAAGGAGCAAGCATTTAAAGGGCCTTGTTAGGACACCCCTTCCTTTCTCCAGGAGCCCAGGTAGATGTCTGTCCATCTCAGCTCATCAATGTTCCCTCTGCCCCTTGCTCCCATTTGGGATGGGGGAGCGGGGGGTGGAGGGGAGATCAGGAGAACCCCACCCAGCAGGGATGCCCCCTCTTTCTATCTGAGAGGGAGGGGCTGGGAGGGGATTTCCATCAAAAAGAAGTTCTGCGTATTTGTGAAGGTGCAAAAAACATCAAGGAAACTGTAGATCCTTCATTAGCTACTAATGGCTGCTGGGACATGGAACCCAGACACCGCAAAGGCAGAAGCAGATCATTCAAAGAATAGTCAACATTTTAGACAGCGATTGCTACCATTTGTGATTTTACTTCCAAACAAGTTTTTCAAGTGTTTATTTTGAGGGAGGGGACGGCAGCCAGAGGAAAGAGTCCCAAGCAGACTCTGCGTTGTCAGTGCAGAGCCCAGCTCCGGGCTGGACCTCACCAACCATGACCTGAACCAAGATGAAGAGTCAGAGGCTTAACCGACTGAGCCGCCCAGGCGCCCCTCATTTCTTCGAATGGAAAACACAAGGGTCTGGGGAGGCGTTCACAGGGCACTTTATCTAATGGGAGCATCCTCTACACATGGCCCTGCGTTTTGCTCTTTTTACTTTACGTGTCTTGAAGATCATTCTAGGCTTCTCTCCACATGCGCATCGTTCCCATCGCAGTAACTGTGTGATACGTTGGGATGGCTGTACCGTAATTTATCTAGTCATCATGGAGACCTTTTCATTCTTTTCCCGGTGGTTCTGCTGTAGCTATTATGCTGCAAGCACACAATTTGTGTGCGTGTGTTCTTGTGCTGGTACGGTCATAGGATAAAGCAAGTTGTAGGGTAAGTTCCGAGTTGTAGGATCAAATTTTTGAAGCGAAATCTGAAATCAAGCTTGTTTTCTATAGCTGAGGGGAGGGATGGGCATGTCAAGATGCCTGCTTATCACTGATCGAGTGAGGATTAAACTCTTGCTAAATTGTACCAAAGGAGGAAGAGGGAAATACAGGCTTATCCCAACAATTTCACAGTAATCTCTGGCATTCAGTTAAAGGTAGACTTGCTCTAATTCCTTTCATTTTAAAGTAGTTATTAAATAAAATCCCAAGCAAGTCTTTTCTTCATCCCTTTTTTTCTTGTTTTACTTTACGAGCTTGATTTTCCCATTTTGTTTAACCCAAAATCTATTGATAGAGCAAGAACAGGGATGTACGGTTTAGAGGAAATGCCACACATTTGCAGCCCAAATAGGATTATTCAGAATTCAGCACATCACAACACCGTATGGATTTTTCCCGTGGCAAATCAAAGCGTGCTAACCAAGTCCTGGGAGGAGTAACGTAATTATACAATTACCAGTTTTATTAGTGTCAGTATTTCTAATTGCACAAACTAATACTCATTGCCACTCATGAAAATTTCACGTGAAATCATTACATTTTCCTTCATTGTTGAACTAACTTTATCATGCTACCAACTTTTTTAAATGGTTTTAATGAGAAATGGACAGTGTTACCAGTAGGCTTATAAAATGTGTCCTACGGAGTTCTGGATTGCCATTTTCCCAACTTTCAAAGTACTAATCTGAGGGGCTCCTGGGTGGCTCAGTGGGTTAAGCATCCGACTTGGGCACAGGCCGTGATTTCCCAGTTCGTGAGTTGGGCTCCATGCTGAGCACAGAGAGAAGGTTTCGCTCTCTTCCTCTGTCTCTCTGTCCCTACCCCAGTCTCTTTCTCCCTCTCAAAAATCAATAAACATTAAGAAAAGAAACAGTATCCGGAGTCAGACAGAGCTGGATGGAATCATGACTTCCTTGTTCCTAACTGCATGGTGTTGGACAAAGATGTATCACCTCATGGATAATGTGGAGAGAACTCCAACATAGAGTATAGGTAGGAGGGTAATGCATGCATTATCAATACTTAGCATTATATCTAGCTCAAAGTACTCCATTTTAGGTCTTCATTATTAGATGATAAAACCTGTACATTATAGGACACTACTATAGAGAGCATATACAGTGATACCTGATATATATTCATACAGATGGAAAAGTTAGCCTGTAGGTCCTCATAAAACGCTTTCAGGACAGTGATATGTGAACCATCTTCAAGGTCTTTTTATTTCAAGGAAGAGAAACCATTGAAACCAGAAAAAGTAACAGGAGGCATGGGTTGGAGTGATACCTCTCCCAAAAACAAAAACAAAAAATAAACAAATCAGCATAGAAGCCATTCCGCAGACTGGCTTCGTTCACTTGCTAACGATTTCTGCTCTACTGTAATTTGCACAGGCCTGTGGCTCCTCATCCTGGCATGCACTCTGTCCTTGTTATAAGTGGTTTTTTAACTCAGGTCAGCTTAGCAAACTGCTTTGTCTCTCAGACTTAGACCCTGATTCTTCCCCTATGGTTCTGACTGGCTCAGCTTTGATTAGGGGTCCAACTCTGGTCCAGTTGGCTAGCTTGCCCACCCTGATCCTAAAAATCTAACCTGCCAACTATATCCAGTCCACCACTGACAAGAACTTTGATAGTTCTACAAGAATGAGTGTAGGAACAGGTACCACAGGTCATGTTCACCACATACTACTTCTGAAGGATGAGAAGGAATTCACAAAGAAGAAAGATACTGAAGACAGAGGAAGCGATGTGAGCCAAATTATAACGCTATGAAAATAAAAATACACCCTGTAAAGGGGCACTAATTCACTCTGGTTAGAGTGTTGGTATCTGGGAGGAAGACCGCTCCGATGTTTGTGATCTAGGAAAACAAAACAAAACAAAACAATAAAAACTCTCCATTTTCAGCAACAGCTACCATGTTGGGTAGTCATGGAAGTTTCAGACAATCTGTTTGAGACACAATTTGTCTCAAAAGACTACTAGTTTGTCCTCGAAAGACAGGTTTGTTTTGTTTTGCCAAAAGTTATAAAGTAAGGAGAACATTACTTCATTTCCGTTAAGAGTGGTCATATTAGGTGGAGTTGGGAGTTTGAAAAATTATGTTTCCTAGGATTCTGTTTTCGACTGATGTAATTAATGAACAGCTTTCACAAATCCTAGGTTTTTGCCCAAGGTATAATTAAAATAATGGGACCAAAAGTAAGATAAACTAAAATAACGTGACACGGTCTGTAAATAGTAATAAGTGTAAACTTGCATTGGAAGGCCAGGAGCAACCAACCCCTGCCATTAGAAACTATTAAATAAATTCTGCAGTAAAAAGTAAAGTCAGCTGAAGACATGAAACATGGCAAGGCATGATCTCTCCGCAATACATTTCACAATATTTCATACTAACTTTATCCTCATGAGCAGAAGTGACTTTTACGAAGAGTTCTATTATTAAAGTGTTTCATAATCTGTGACACTCTGAAGTTTAAATTAAAAGCAGGCAATGATACTTAGTCTTGACTACACCAAATAAAAGGCTTTCACACAACAAAGGAAACCAACAAAGCAAAAAGGAAATCTACCGAATGGGAGAAGATATTAGCAGAGGATATACCCAGCAAGGGGTTAATATTCGAAACGTATGAAGAATTTTTACGACTCAACACCAAAAAACCCCGAATAATCCAGTTAAAAATGAATAGAAGCCTGAATAAATATTTCTCCCAAGAGGGCATAGGTGGCCAACAGACAGGTGAAGAGATAATATCACTCATCATTAGGGAAACAAAAAAAACACCTCACACCTGTCAGAATGCTAGTCTAAAAAAAATGGGGTGCCTCGGTGGCACAGTCAGGTAAGCGTCCGACACTCGATTTCCGCTCAGGTCATGTTCTCGTGGTTCGTAGGATCAAGGCCTGCGTCAGGCTCCGTGCTGGCAGTGTTGATGCAAATGCAGAGAAAAAGGAGCCCTCCCACACTGTTGGCAGGAATATCCATTGGTGCAGCCACAGTGGAAGAAGGTATGGAAGTTCCTCAAAAAGTTCAACATAGAAATACAAGCCAGTAATTCAGGTGCTAGATGTTTACCCCAAGAAAATGAAAACACATTCAAAAAGGCCCATGTACACCTGTGTGTAATGCAGCATCGTTTACAATAGCCAAATAAGGAAGGAACTGAAGGGTCCATCAAGAGAGAAATGGATAAAGAAGGGGCATATACGCGTACGTACGTGTACACACACACACACACACACACACACACACACACACACACAGGAATATTACTCAGCCATAATAAAAGGAGATCTTGCCATTTGCAACAACACGGATGGACCTCGAGTGTTATGCTAAGTAAGTTAGAGAAAGACAAAATACTGCATGCTTTCACTTACACGTGGAGTCTAGAAAAACACATGAACCAACAAAAACCAGACTCTTAAATACAGAACAAATTGGTGGTTGCCAGAGGGAAGGAGGGGGGTGGAGATTGTGACATAGGTGGAGATTCAGAAGGACAAACTTCTAGCTACGGCAAAAAGGAGTCACGGAGAGGCAAAGTGTGGCACAGGGAATACAGTCAGGAAGATCGTAATGATGTTGTATGGGGGCCACACTTACGGCGAGCGTCGGGTAACCAATAGAATTTTCTAGTTACTCTGCTGTACCCCTGGAACAACTGTACCACTGGGTCAGCTATGATAATAAATTTGAAAGAAAATACTTAGTCTCAGCATAGGTGCAGAAAACTAGACACTCTCACACACACTGCTAGGAGGAACCACAGTGAGAGCTACCTTCCTGAAAGGAAATCTGGCAGGGGTTTCAAAACCATGAGAACTCTGATCCAGCAACTTCTAGAAATTTACTCTCAGAATCACGGATGCCTACAGAAGTCTGTCTACGGTGACATTATATTGGCAAAACTTAAAAATGAACTAGAGGTCCTGTAAGAGAATGGTTTACGTAGTTTGTAACAGGTCCTTAAAATATTCTGCAATCATTAAAGTGATCCAGAGAAATAATCCTTATGTACCCATGTTAGCACCTTTGAAAAAAGCAAAAAGCAGATTACAGAACATACGCAGTAGGATCCGAGTTATTTGTAATAACACCAAATAGTTAAGTCTAGAGGACCATATCTGGAAGGTGGCATTATAGCAACTATTGAGTCTCTTTTCATTATTTTCCATTTTCCTGGGGCAATCAGGCAAGGTAGGACTGAAGCTGACATTTCCTTGTGAACTTTTCTACACGTGAAAGCAAGGACCTCGATATAGCTCGTTCTGAGGAGCAAAATTACGAGCAGCACAGTTATTCCTTCATTTCCCACAAACTATAGAAAAGCCAAACATCCCTCCTCTGCTGACCAAACTGTTTTCCATTCAAGCAATACGGACTGGGAGAACAAAATCTGGTACAGGGAGGCCCCACACCAATTGTTTGTTGAATGAAGAAATAAAAGGAAAAATAAGAATACTTGTGAAAATTTCAGTAAGATTACAAATGTACTTAAAAAAATACTTTAAAGTATCCAGAAGGAAGAATAGGAAGTAGGCAAAAGAAATCATCACTGCCCATTATAATTGATCAACTTCCCCCCCTCCTTATTCTGTACCGTGAGATCTTTCATGTGGTACAAAAGTCACGCACATACGTAAACCCATAGCAGGACATGTTACTGAGACAGCTTTGTTCCTGAGAAAAAGCTCCCCCTCCTTGTGAGCAGACACTCAGACAGGGTGGCTTCCGGTTTTAGGGGCAGGGGGACTGAGTTTTATAGCTAATTTAAAGGAGAAGCTAGAGACAAGGAAGAGGACGGACGTTCTTTATTCAGGGAGCTCGGCACATTTCGGAGTTTTATCGCCAGTCTCGATTATCTTCCTCATCAAGCAGCTCCAAGCGCTGCTAGGTTCAAACACTCAAGTGGCTATTGCAGAAAATGTTTGAGGACAGAAAGTGAGAACTTCCCCATTTCTAAGACGGAGCTCCCTTTCCAGCAAAATTCAGAAACTGGCCAATAATTTTCTTAGATGAACACTTCATTTGACAACTTTCTCCTTGTTCACACCACCTCTCTCCCTTCAAGGAACCCTATTCCTACTTTCCTGGTTTCTTCCTTCCCTTACTCTTTTCATAAAGCTCGCACTGGTTTTCTCTTTTTAATTCTAGGGGCACCTGGGTGGCGGAGTTGATTAGGCGTCCCCCTGTTGATTTCAGCTCAGTTTTGATCACACGGGTCCTGGATCGAGCCCCAAGTAGGGCTCCATGCTGACCCTAGAGCCTACGTGGCATTCTCTCTCCTTTCTCTCAAAATAAAAAAAAAAATAATAAATTGAATTCTGATTCCCTAATATTTTGCAGCTGTAGTCTCCCACCCTGTCCCTTTCAACCTCAAGGCTGAAACGGTTAGCTATTCACCAAACCAGGTTTCCCTCCCTCCTAAGAACGTTCCCAGCCTCCCTTGCAGTCAGGTGCAGCCACATAACTGGTTTTTGTGCAACTGAAGAGGACACCGCCCGTGTCTTCTCACCCCTAAATCCAATGCGAGTGCGTGTGGATATTGGAGCTGACGGCAGAGCCATAGGAGACGCAGACGTGGAACTTGTGACACATGAACATGTTATAGCTGCCACATCTGAAGAAAAGAACCACACGCACATCGGTACATTGAACTCTTCTTGAATTCTCCTGGAGGCGGCTCTGGAATGGGAGGTTCTGGAGTGGGAGGCTATGGCAGAGTTGGAGTGGGTCATCGGGGGAGGTCGTGGGTCTGTCGGAACAACGGGAATGGGTAACATTTACAGTGGAGGACATGGCACCTTGATGGCTTGGGTGGCTATGGCCGTGGAGGTGGAGGCAGTGGAGGTTACTCTGGGCAAGGTGGCTTGAGTGGAGGGGGATGGCGTGGGGTGGATGGACACAGAACCACCGACACACAAGTCCTGACCACAGCATCTGGTCTACTGGGCTTCCTTACAGATTTAACTTCTCTCGTATTTTAACCATTTTATAATGACTGAAGGAAGGTGTTTTCAAAACATCGGGTAAAGCAACAGATTGCGATGGGAAATTCTGTACTCTGTAGGTTTTCGTTGTTGCACACTTGGACTTAAAAATAAGTTTTTATATTCAAACCACACACACACCCCCTCTGCACTAGCTTCTCCGGGACAAGGACAGCCTTGCAGGTTGAGCCTCTTCCAGCCGGGTTTCTAAGTGGTAACATCAGATTCCCCCTGCCCCCTCCCGCCTCTTCTCGGAGCCAGAAATAAACTTTAATTGTGATAAGCCCCGGGGATTTAGGGGGTTTTGTTTTACTTTAACTAACGCACACCTCAAGCTTTATCTTCCTCCTTCCTTGCCTTTGTTCTCTTCCCAGATCCTCCCTTTTCCCCTACCCTTGGTCGGGTAAACACTATGGGCACAGAGCTGTGGGGTGGGAGTCAATCCACACGGTTAGCGTTTGTATGAAAAGGTCAGAGCCTGCACCGCTGTGTTGGACTAGCTGGAGGGATTCAAGAAGGTTTTACTTTCCATACCTGGGGCCATCACAAGTGACACCTGTTCCCACGTAAGCAATACAACTGGCAAGAAGGGACCAGGACAGCAGCAATTGCTCAGAACACCTTTCAGGTACCAGGGACTCATTCAGGTGAAGCCACATAGGCTTCTTCACTCCAGTCTCACCTCTCCCCGAGGTAGGGTTGTTTATTACTCCTGCGTTATAGTTGAGGAAACCGCGGCAAAGAAAGCTCAAGGTGTTCGCCGGAGGTCGTGGCATGACTAAGCGACAGAGCCACGATCTGAAACCAGGAAATCTGCTCCAACGTCGAGGCTCTTCACCACCACTAATAGGGCTGGTTATTCGACCATCTGAAACCTCTGTAGCTCTCTCAAGTCGTTTCACAGTTACATTAAGAATAGGCCAGGGGCACCTGGGTGGCTCAGTCGGGTAAGCATCCGACTCCTGATTTTGGCTCACGGTTCGTGAGTTCGAGCCCGGCACGGGGCTCTATGCTGACAGTGCAGAGCCTGCTTGGGATTCTCTCTCTGCCCCATGCCCACTCATTCTTGGTCTCTTAAAATAAGTAAACTTAAAAAAAAACAAAAAAAAAAACAAAAAACAGGCCAAAGGTTTATCTGGTGACTTGGGAAAATGCAGTATCCAGTTTCTGCATTGAGACAGTTTTTATGAAATTCCATTAAACACATATTGGAAATGTAATGCTCTGGTGTTGAACAAAAGGAGGTAAATACTAGATAAATAAAACTGAAAGTAAACCCTTTTAAAGTGAAAAGTAGTGTAAGCTCTTTCTTGGCTAGGGAGTTTTAAGGAATTAAAAAGTTTAAAGTCACGGTCAGATTCGTATGCTATTTCCCTCCTACAGGAGGATGCTTTCTGCACCATAATATATTAAACTACGCTAGGATAAAATCCTCACATTTAAGGCCAGTTGCCAAGTCACCTATACACAATGTGTACCGGGTTTCCAATGTTTTTGCATTGTGATTAGATTGCCTTTAAGCCCAGCCTTCAAAACTTAAGCCCTGTGTAGTGGTAACTATACAGATGGTTACCGTTTACTATTTATTAACAATTGAGGCTGGAGTTGTTTCAGCTTCTCGAAGAAAACTATCTAGTGTAATTATGATCATGGATTCATCCTAAGAGCTAGAAATAGCTCAGACACACATAAGATACTGAAACTCGGGATTTAAGGGACGGTTTTCCTTAGAGCACAAAATGGATGATAGACTCACAACTCTGAGGTAGAACTTGGAGTCAAGGTTGAATCCGCACATGGTTTTAGGTCTTAGGATAGTGCCGGGCACAAAGTAAGGACTAGCCTACTAAGTGGTTATCCTGCCACATCTATGCATAGACTCCAGTGTGGAGGGGTTTTCCGTGCGTCCTTGTGTGAAGAGAATTTCAGACCTCTTGTTCATTCAGGATGCTGTCGTCACATTGCAATGGTGTCGTGTCTTCTGCCATCAAGAAGGCTTTTCCGTGTCAATTTATGTTCAAGAGGTCAAGGTGTTCAGTTTTAGTCCTACAGATACTCCTGAGTACATTTCAAAAGGGATGAGAATTTTAGAGCTTTCTTAGGTAAGCCGTCCTCAACTCAGCTCACCTTCTCTCACACCTGAGGGAACTTTCAACTTTCAAGATGTCCTCAGTCAAAATCTCTTAGGATTGGCCTACCCATCTGTCTCTCTTAAAGGTCTTCCACTGATACTGGAATGGATTCTAATTTTGGAACCTGCTGCTCTACATCCCCTTAATCAAAATGCTTCACTCCCAGCAGAAGAGCTAGATAGAGGGTACGTGGAAAGAAACCAACCACTGGTTGGATATTCCTACATCAATACTTGAGCCTTGAGTGAATAGATAATTCCAGGTGATTCTGTCAATGACCCCAGCAGGACATGGAAATGTTCACTGTATCCACAAAACAGGGAGACAAGGAGATGCTGAGAGGCAAAAGAGGGTCCTTAAGCTCTTACAGCTGCAAGGTGGCAGAGAAGGGTGGAGATCAGGGTGCCTGTGGCCCCAAAGCCCACTTGATGTCAATGGTGACAAAAATGGTAACTTTTTTTTCAGGCGTGCGAGTAAACTTTATACATTTGCAGATACTTCTTGGTGAAAACTCGTTTTACTCAGTTTTAAACTCAGACGAACTCCAGCATTTCACAGGAGACCTCCCTATTCTCCTGATGACGATTTTGTCTCTGTCTCGGCTTCTAAAGGGAGGCCTTCCCAGACCTGTCACTTATTAGGAGTTAGACGGCTCACGTGCTCTCCCAAGTTCTTTTTCATAGCTCTTATTCCAATGCTAATGAGCTATCTTGGTCTTTATTAAATGGCGGTCTTTCCCATTCAACTGTAAGCTTCAGGAGTACAAAAGTCTTCTTCTTCTTTCTAGCCACAGAACTCCATCCTAGGCTTGCTGTGTAAGATGTGCTCATTAAGGACTACACCCATCAGTAAACTCCCCTGCTGTTTTCCCTTGAATGGATATGCCTTTATGTTATTCACAATATACCTAAGTATACCACAATGTTCAGTAACTACATTACACCCCCCCCCCCCACACACACACAAGACTATTCAAGTGCATTAAAAAAAGATTTTTTTAATTACCCAATTACAAAGAATTAGGTAGTAAAATTAACTCAATTAAAATTCAGACAAAAATTACTTCCTGATTTACATAGGTTATTGTTGATTTAGTTACATAAATACAATTTTAAATCAAAAAAGGAATAATCACAAAGCATTAAAAATATGTCTTCATGTCCTCTGTTGTACAATAATCCTATGCATTTTACTATTTCTTCTATATAATGATTAGATGGTTTTAAGACCTTGATGGATGGATGGACTTTTCCAAACTTTTGTAAAAAGAAATTTTACTCTAAGTTGTAATTCACATTCATTGAGACAAAGTAGCCACAGAGAACTCTAGTCTTATGTGTTTCATAGGTTGACCATAAAATAGCTACTGTCGTTATTAGAGAATATCCCTTTCCTGAAGGGATATGGAAGGAGATTTTCAGCACCTGGATTGAAATCCAGGCAATACCCCAACTAACTAAAGTTCTGTGGATGCCATTAATCAGTGGTTCCAAATTTTGCTTTCACAGTGGGATCCCCTGGGGAGCTTCAAACACTACCAACACCTGTGACCCATCCCAAGGGATTATGATGGCTCAGTCTAGGGTGTGGTATCAGCTTTAGAATCACCTGTCAAATTCCAATGGGAACAAGTCTGGAAACCATTAATTTCTGTCTACTTCAGGCAAAGTAGCAGTATTGATGTTTCCACCTCAGTCTTGAGATGGAATATGGAAGGCCATATTGACTCTGAAACTCTAATTTAGACCTTAACTTTCCTGGGCTTGCCTGCAAAGGATTGCAGCTTGGGGTATGCTTAGGGCATTTCTTGAGTTGGTAATCTTTCATGACCTATGTGTCAAGACCCAAGACTGAGACTAATTCCAATAGAAGTTTGGGTAGTAAGTTTACCACTGAATGGCAAAGTTGAAAAAAAGAATATATGGATATTTTTAATCCCTCCCATCTCTAACCCCCCAAATGCATAGCTGAATTGAGCAGGATGAATTATGACCATTAGTTGAAAGTCAGGGTTTAAAAGGAGTTTAACATGATGCGATTCGTCAACTGAAGAGAACAGTCCTAGGAGGCTCTAGTGAAGTACCAGTTAAAGGATTTTGTAATCGAGAAATTGATGGTCTGAGAGGAAATGCACACACTATTAGCATGATTAGTATTTCTGTGCAAACTTCACAAAATTTTCTTCCCAGAGCATGGAATGCAATTCACCACTCAGTGGGCTAGAGACCATAGAGACTTAATAGGAAAAAAAAAAAAGAAAAAGAAAAATCAGTGACATGAAGAGCTGGTTTTTTAAAAGGTAAACAAAATCGACAAACCTTTCATCTCCCCAAAGACGACTCGAACAAGATCAGAAATGAAAGAGGCAAGGTCACAACTGATACCACAGAAATACAAAGGATCACAAGAGATGAGGACAGAAAAGGTGGCAACAATCAATTATCAGGGAAATGCAATTCAAAACCATAATGAGATACCATCTCATACCTGTCAGAATGGCCATTATCAACCGACAAGAAATAACAAGGGTTGATGAGAACCCAGAGAAAAGGGAACCCTCGTGCACAGTTGGCGGGAATGCAAACAGGTGCGGCCACTGTGGAAAACACTACAGAGATTTCTCAAAGAAATTAAAAATAGAGCTACCCTATCATCCAGCAATTCCCCTTAAGGGGATTTATCTGAAGAAAAGTGAACACACTAACCCACAAGTATATATGCACCCCATGTTTGTAGCACATGTATGATGGCCAAGCTATGGAAGCAAGTTAAGGGTCCATCAGTAGTGCAGGGGATAAAGAAAACGCACATGGTCGAATATAATTCAGCCATAAAAAAGAATGAAACCTCGCCATTTGTGGAAATTTGAACGAACCTTGAGGACATTATGCCAAGTGAAGTGAGACCAATACCGTAGGACCTCACTTATATGTGGAGTCTTAAGCACAACAACAGAAGACAAACCAAAAAAAGAGCTTATGGATCCAGAGAGCAGATTAGTGGGGGGGAAGGTGTGTGTGACTATAGTCAATAATGCTGACTGTATATCTGAAAGTTGCTAAGAAAGTGGTTCTTAGAAATTTTCATCACTTGGACAAAAACTTAACTGTCTATGGTAACTATCTACAGTGATGGATGTTAACCAGACCTGCGTTTGATCATCTTGGAATATATACAAATATAGAATCATTATGTTGGACACCTGAAACTCATGGTATGTCAATTACACCTCAATTAAAAAAAGAAAATGGGAAAGGACCAGGTGGGAAAGAAAGAAGACTTTCATCAGCTTAACTCGAGGCTTCATAATTGTAATTATGGTGGCCACTGATTGATTCTATTAAAATGTTTCTTGGATGATGACAGGCTGCTTTTTTCAGCTAGATTAATCTGGATTAACCTCATAAGAGATCTGAACACAGATAACGAGAATAAGTATGTGTTCTCACAGTTTCTTAAACCAAACCAAAGTAACTATCGTCTATGTTTGACCCCTAACAGCCAGGACACCAAATGTAGATTAAAGACTTTTTTAAAAACAAACAAGCTTCAAAACTAGACCTCCTTTTCAGCAGGATTTTAAAACAAGGAGTCCAAACTCCTCTTGCGTCCCACTTGAGAGAGGTCTCAACCCCCAACAAAGGGCCCTTAACCCACACAAAGTATTCCTGACGCCCAATTTTTTATAGTGACTCCGGAAAGCTGGTAGTGCGATCTCTACGCAAACACATTGTCCCAGTGCCAGGATACCAAGCCCAGGGGGGAGACGGAGAAAGGGAGAAACAACCGGACACTTTCACTCAGGGTCAGTCGGATGCAGAAGTAGGAAGCTAGGACCTAGACCTGTTCGCTAACGTTCTTCGCCACCCCCAGCCTGAATTGTTGCAAGTAGCTGGTTTAGAAAACCCACCCACAGAAGGAAACAAGCTCCTACCAGGAAGCACCAAGCGCCCTGGTCATGTTCCACTCCAGACCAAACCCCAGCCAGGCGGTTAAAGGAGCCGAGTTCATGTGGCCAGACCCAAGGTGACAGATGGGGAGGACAGCCCGAGGATGGCAGGAGACTTACCCATGTCCCTGCAGTGAGGAGGTTGTACATCTAGGGGGCCTGAGGCTGGTCTCCGGATTCCAGGTCAGAACACGGAAGGCCAGGGGAGGAAGAGGAAGAGGGACTGGAAAAGCCACGCCAAGCGTGGCCAACCCTCTTCCTTCCCAAGCCACAGGTCTTTCCACTCCCGGATTTTATCCCCACACCATTTAAATGCATCTTGGTGACTCCTTAAGCCAGGTCAGGTGGTTGCCTATTAGAGTGGAAAGTGAGAACATATGGTTGTGTTGGCCATTCTCCGGGCCTCTGAAGCGAGGCGGCCCCCTCCACTTCTAGGAAAGGCAGGGGTGACCCCGTCTTGACAAAAAGCAGCTCCCTCCATGCGATTCAGGTGAGCTCACCTTCCTAGGCTGATCCCCAGTCCCTTACTCCCCTCTGCAACAACTCGGCAATAAAACAAACAGAAACCGAACAAAACACCAAACCCACCTGAAGGGACACTTAAAAGCCATCGAACTTTTGAAAAGCTTGCGGTCTGAATAAAAATGGCTGGAATCTGTTCTAGTGGTGAATTTAAACCTCTCCTGTGGCCCTAAGCCTTTCTAAGTCTATTTCTTAAAAGAAGAGGAAGGAGCAGCAACAAGGACATCTATTCCTTGACCGTGAAAACCTTGCTCCGCGGCTGCCGGGGACACACCTGCTGTAGAAGGCACAGAGAGCGTGTAGAAAGTTGTGTAAGTACCAAAGAAAACCAACAAACCTGCTTAGACTGCTCTCTAGTGCCTTCAGATTCTTTGGACTCTAGTCCCTAAATAATTGAACCTTGATCTCATTTGAGGCGAGGAAAACACACACAGGTGTTCTAACTTCTAATTATTTCATTCCCAGGGAAAGACACAGGTGTCAAAATCTTAAGAGTGTGGTTCTTCATTTAGTACACTAAATCTTGGGTGGTTTTTTTCCCCCCCATTAAACAAAACACCAACTGTCCTGTTAATCCAAAGTGATGTCTATGGTACCTTCTCTGGCTGTTCTGATTCGAAAGCCTTTAATGTTCTTCGGAGTCTGGTTCTCTTAGTTGCCAATCGGATCCCCTGGGTGGCTCTAAAAAATGACCGACGTGCAGGTCCCACACACGGAGATTCTGATGTAATTGGTATGGGGTGAATCCCGGGCATTGGGAGTTTTTACATCTCCCCAGGTGATAGCGATATGCTGCAAAGTTCACGACTGTTCTAGGAATTTGATACTGTTTCCTTTTTCCGATGCTGACCCTTCCCATCTCTGACCTAGCACGCATGAATATTGGTTGATTCCGCTTTTCACTGAGAGCACACGGTAGGAGGGAATTGCCAACCTAGTCAGCCAGGGGAATGTGTTCTATCAATGTATTGCATTTACTTTTTTTGCAGACCGGCCTTGGGGCGTACACAATGGAAATATGGCAGGATATGTATTTACCGTAGAGCACAGTAGATGCCAGAATAGTAGGTGGCAGCTGCTGATGAAAACCAATTCTCAAAAATGAAATGTTGGGGCGCGTGGGTGGCACAGTTGGTTAAGCATCCGACTTTGGCTCAGGTCATGTTCTCACAGTCTGTGAGTTCCAGCCCTGTAGCCCCTGGAGCCTGCTTCAGATTCTGTCTCCCTCTCTTTCTGCCCCCAGCTTGCTCTCTCTCTCTCTCTCTCTCTCTCTCTCTCTCTTTTTCAAAATAAATAAATAAACTTAAAAAAAATAAAGTATGGTGCATAGTGTCATGTAACTATATTAATTCAGGTTTTACTGATTCACACTGTAATTCTGAATGATCTAGATAGATAGTTCTTACGGCATTTGAAGTGACCTTTTAGTTTGTGGGATCTTTCTTTCTGTCTTTTCTTTCTTTTTAAGATTTTGAGTATTCTCTACACCCAACGTGGGGCTCAAACCTACAACCCCAAGATCAAGAGTCCCACGCTGCCTTGACCCAGCAGCCAGGAGCCTCTAGTTTGCGGGATTTCTTAAAGCAAAAACAATTCAGACTAAAATCCCTGTTTTCAAATGGTTTTAAGGCAATGAGAGTTCTGGGCCGAGCTATGTTTTTAGAGTAGTTATTGGATAAACACCATTTCTCAATAAAAACTGAAATGAACGAAAGAAAATTTAACAGGCAGCGATATTCCCACGAAACGTGGTGTCTTCAGAGTTTCAGGCTTTGTTACGTTCCGCATATCTACCACAGACATTTCACCAATTGTTGCTGTAAGCAAAATTTCTCTTTCTGATGATACATTTTTGTATAGAACTGGCTTTTCCATGGATTAAGCTTTTTATTGATACGCTTCATTCTATTTATTAATACTTACATCTTAGTTTATAGGAGACTACTGTTGAAAAATCAAGAGGAGGGGCACATGGGTGGCTCAGTCGGTTGGGCGCCCGACTTCAGCTCAGGTCATGCTCTCGCGGTCTGTGAGTTCGAGCCCCGTGTTGGGCTCTGTGCTGACAGCTCAGAGCCTGGAGCCTGCTTTGGATTCTGTGTACCCCCTCTCTCCCTGCCCTCCCCTGCTCACACTCTGTCTTTCTCTCCTTCAAAAATAAATGAACATTAAAAAAAAAAAAGAAAAAAGAAAAATCAAGAGGAAAACACAGTTGTTAAAAATGTCCCATAAGCAGACCCCTCCCCCAGTTCCTAAACTTAGTGAGGCTTTGCTGTATTTTAAAATCTGCTTACTTTTGGAATCTGTTGCTTATTTTTTTCATCTCCTTTTCTTTTTAATTCAGAGGAGAGATGGGAATATGACTTTGCTGTAAAAAAAAAAAAAATTGAAACACAAATAGATTAAAAATCGTCTTTCATGATTTCCTTCCCATCTCCTAAACTCCTTCTCTTGCCTAGCTGGAACTATTGAGTGTTTCTGTCCTTGTGTAAATGAGACAGTCCTATCCTAATTGGCTTTGATCTCTTTTTTTGTCCACTAAATGTGTCTGGGAGCATATTCAAAATGAAATGTATGGATGTTTGCCACATTCTTCTGTGAAGGTTTCGTACTATTCTATAGCACGTATGTTGCTAGGTTGTTAGTCATTTTCTTCTTGATCGACATAGGCTTCCAATACTGCATTCTTGCAAACACTGAACAATTTGTTCAGCATTTGGTAGATGTCGCTACTTGCCTCCCTATAGGTTCTACCATATTCTATCCCTATATCAATGTTTGCATGCAGACTCAACTAACTCCTTGAATCTTTCCTAGTGGTAGACACTACCTCGTTCTAATTTTTAACAAACAAATGGGTAAAAATAGCTCACATGTTGTTTTCATTTGCTCACTGTTTATTAATAAAGTTAACTTTATTTGGAATATTTATTACCCACTCATATTCCTTTGCTGTCTTTGTTATCAAACTGAGCTCTCTAATCTCTTTTATGGCTAATGGTCACCACACTAGTTTTCTGATTAAGCCCAATTTCCTTGGCAGAAGTTTCAAATTTCTACCGGGAACCAAGGCATGGCCACTTACTAGAGCATCAGATTATCTGACAATATTCATATTGACCTCACAGCCCTACTAATGAGGTGAGTTTTCCCCCAAGAGGGCAACCTGCGTCCAAATTACCCCGGTCCTTACTTAAAATGTAAACTTGGAGAACATGAAATCTGCATTTTCAATAACTCTTCTGGAAAATTCTTATGAACAGTAAATGCATATGGAATTGATTAGATATGCTTTGGATTTCTACTCATTTTTTTAAAAGTGGAGAATATGGGGGCGCCTGGGTGGCTCAGTCGGTTGAGCGTCCGACTTCAGCTCAGGTCACGATCTCGCGGTCCGTGAGTTCGAGCCCCGCATCGGGCTCTGGGCTGATGGCTCAGAGCCTGGAGCCTGCTTCCGATTCTGTGTCTCCCTTTCTCTCTGCCCCTCCCCCGTTCATGCTCTGTCTCCCTCTGTCTCAAAAATAAATAAAAAAACGTTAAAAAAATTAAAAAAAAAAAATAAAAGTGGAGAATATGTTGCATTAAAGAAGCCATAAATCCTTAAATTTCCATGAGAAAAAGAAGACACAGATATTAAATGCACTGACACTTGCAAGATCTCTCCAAGTGGCAAACAAGTTAGACACAAAAATTTGCTTTTTAAAATGTTCTAATAACTTGCTTGCTGTGAGAGCTGATCAACTCTGTGTTCCCAAAATAAATAGAAACATTCTAATCTCACAGACAATCTTAAAAAAAAGAAAGAAAGAAAAGAAAAAGAAAAAATTGTCTGTGTGGCTTGCTAATTGCTAGCAGAATTCACATCTCTGGAGAGAGGTCCTGGGAATGTAAGAAGGGGCACTGAGACCTGATTCCAAGCCTGTGACAGGGAAGGGAGGGCTGGGGACATCTGCCCAGGAGGCATGTCAGTGAGGAACAGGAGCCAGAGGGAGAGGATGGGGAGGGACTAACAACCATCATTCAAAACTAAAGAAAACCAAACAAAAGCCCGGGGGGGGGGGGGGGGGGGGCCGAAGTGGTAAGGAAAACACACTCGGAACAAATCGAGCAGAACGCGTCTTGTAATTCATGGTAAATGGACAGTTTCCAGGTAAACACTGTCTAATTGGAGCCTTTCATTGCAATTGATTATTGTGATTTTCTTTTATTAACATCTTAGTAACTTCTGACATTAATTTGCATTTCTGTGCCATTTCTTGCCTCATAGTTTTGTATTAACCATTGACAATTGTGAGTCCTATAATTACAGATTTTTTCACTTGATTAATTATCCTAGAAATTAAACTCAGGAAATTGGAAAGGGGGGGACAAGATTTTGAAACAGTGTTAGCTTCTGATCAGTGATTTATTGTCACTGCTGTCATAATCTCACGGTCCTCATCATTTCTTAGCCCTTAGACTTTATTGTTTTGTTATTATTATTTTTTTTAATTTTAGAGAGAGATGGCGTGAGTGGAAGCAGAGGAGGGGCAGAGGGAGAGAGAGAAAAGAAAGAGAATCTTAAGCAGGCTCCTCACTCAGCGTAGAATCGGACGCGGGGTGTGAGGTTACAACCCTGGGATCATGACCTGAGCCGAGATCAAGAGTCAGCGGCTCAACCCACTGAGCCACCCAGGCGTCCATTAATAGCCCTTAACTTTAATATGGATTTTGCCCTGACCTGGTACAAGGTGATAAAGGCCCTGAATGTATTAGATAGAAAACATATGCCACCTGATCGTATTGGATGAAGTATCAAGTCACCAACTTCAAGGCATTATATAGACTCATAAGGAGGCTTTCATTGCTATGATTGGTTTTTTTAATAACTGACACTGATATTGTTATACAAATGTGCTGATACTTATATCTCTTGTATCTTTAAGCCTGCCTGGGCTCTTCCCACAGGAGGAAACAACAGGTCCCGGGTCAGGAGATAGAATGCAAAAAACAGGTGATACAATGTTGCTGTGAACACTACTGGAGAAAAAAACAAAAACAAAAAAGAGTTGATAATATCTCCAGCTTGTTTGAAGAAACCTACAATGAAACACTCATGCTGCTCCGTGAAGAGGTCTCGTGGGAGAGGCCACAAGATGCACAGAAACTGAAGCCAGAGCCTAGAGGCAACTTCATGCATTTACTGCCTCACAGCTAAAGGAGGATCACCAGAACATTTATTGATTCTGTTGCCGTAGGTGTGAATCTCAATGATGTAAGTATGTTTAGTGATAACCTTGAACTTCTAATTATAGACTCTAATCTTGATTGTTATTTGGCCTTCACTATTAAGTTTATAAAATAAATGCTGCCAAATTGCCTTCCAATGCTTCTGAGTTAAAAGCATTTTAATGGGTGCTGCGTACTCTTGGATTTAAAGGCTAAGCCAGAACGAGCTCTCCTAAAAATTGTTAATTACCACTATAATTTATACTTTATAAAATCTGCTGCTAACTCCTAGATTGTTGTGAGAGATCATTCTCTTGATCTAAAACCAAAGAGAGGGTTTATGGATAACCTTTTGTTCTGTAGTAAAGGAAACCTTTTGGGTCTACTCCATTTCACTAAAGAAGAATAAAAATCGGAACTTCGAGAAACACGCTACAGTGCTAAGGTGCTTGGAGAATCCTACGTGGTGTAGCAGAAAGGACATGGCCTTCGTTATTACAGACCTGGGTTCGACTCTTGGCTCGAAGTGTGGTTCCTGTCGCCTCCTTTCAGTAGGAGGGGAGAAACCCACCTTGCAAGCCTTGTGTGGAGTATGTGGAGATGCGATAGAGAACATGAGAGCAGCGAGCATGGTCCTTGCTAGTGGCTAATGTTTATCAGGCCTTAACGTAGGTGCCGTACTAGGGGTTTTCAGGGGAATTAGCTCTTCCATACTAAGCTGCCAATGCGCGTATTATGATTGTTGTGTTCATTTTGGGTAACTTCCCCAAGATCAGATAACTAGTCAGTGGCCGACAGAAGCAGCTAGAGTTTGAGACTCCAGGCTTTTCTCATTGGATCAAGTATTTGATGGGGGCCGTCGCAGGCTCTGGACGGGAATCGGAATCCAGCTCTAACACAGACTAGTTCCAGACCTTAAGCAAGTTACACAAGTTCCCTGTCATTTCCCTCATCCTTACATCAAGAATAATAGTACCTACCACACAAGAATGTTACAGAGTTTAGTTCACCTGTGATAACCCTGAATAGGGAGTAAGAACATAGTAAGGACTCAATAAATGTTCTCTGGATGTAATATGTGATTTTTTAAATGTTAATCTAAAAAGAAGCATTGATCACTTTTCTTATAGCTCTGTGGGATTTTACATATATAGATAAATATATGTACATATATTTATGTTATATAATATATATATTGTATATATAGAATAATATATATTTTCTGAAATCAGCTCCAAAATGTTGCTAATGTTCCAAGTCAACAAATACATACAAATTTCCCCTATTTGAAAACATTCACCTTGACTCTGTACTTTCCTTCCAACTTTTTTATTTTGGAAAGGTTGAGAGAATACCACCACGAATATCTTTAACCTAGATTCATAACTGTAAACATTCTACCATTTGATTTCTCTCCGTCCCATTGTATATGTAGCGGAAGTATTTCAAGGTAAATTGCAAGATATTGTGGCATTTTGGCCCCTAAATACTTCAGCAGGTATTTCCCCAGAATGAGAACATGCTCCTTCTGACATAGGCTCCAGAATAGCAAAGCCAATACATTTAACCTAGGTAAAAAATATGACCTGATATGCAGTCTGTAGTCAGATTTTCTTAGCTGCCCTCCCTCCCCCCCCCCAAATGCCCTTTATCGCTTTTACTTTTAATCCTAGGTCTGATAAAAAAAAATTATGTATTTCACTTGGTTACCATGTCTCTGTCATCTCTCTCTTTTTAAAATTTTTTTATGTTTTTATTTTATTTTTGAGACAGAGAGAGACAGAATGCAAGTGGGGGGAGGGGCAGAGAGAGAGGGAGACAACAGAATCCAAAGCAGGCTCCAAGCTCGAAGCCATCAGCACAGAGCCCGACCTGGGGCTCGAACCCATGAACTGTGAGATCACGGCCTGAGTCAAAATCAACAGTTAGAAACTCAACCAACTAAGCCACCCAAGTGCCCCTGTTATTTTGTTTTTAATAATAGGAAGGGAACCTACCTAAAAGTCTCAGTCTGGCCACAATATGTAATGTGATTGTAAGAAATAAGGCAGCTTATACGTACATGATTGTAACGGCATTATTCCTATGAGACCAAAGGTGGAAACAACCTCTCTCTCCCTACCCCTCCCCTGCTCATGCTGTCTCCGTATCTCTCAAAAATAAATAAATAAATAAATAAATAAATAAATAAATAAATAAACTTTTAAAAAATCTAAAAAGAAAAAAAAAAAAGGCAGTAGTTCTCAAACTTCAGCATGCAGAAGAATAACTCGGCGAGCATGTGGGGACTTTGGATTCTCAGAGACCATTCCCAGAGATTCTGATGCGGTAGGCATGGGGTAGAGCCCAGAAATCTGCGTTTGTTTTCTAAGCACCCTAAACATTGCTGATGCCGGGGAAGCCAGGCTTATCATAGCTTCACTGTGTTGTAGGACGTTAGTGATGGAGAAAGTGTCTTGCCTGTAAAAGCTCACAGGGATGAGAGAAAGTTGATAGCAGAAAAACTTAAAACAACATTTGTATATAAGAAAAAGTGTGTGGTCGGGGCGCCTGGGTGGCTCAGTCGGTTAAGCCTCCGACTTCAGCTCAGGTCACGATCTCGCTGTCCGTGAGTTCGAGCCCCGCGTGGAGCTCTGGGCTGATGGCTCAGAGCCTGGAGCCTGCTTCGGATTCTGTGTCTCCCTCTCTCTCTGCCGCTCCCCCTCTCATGCTCTGTCTCGCTCTGTCTCAGAAATAAATAAACATTAAAAAATTTTTTTAAATAATTTGAGAAGTGGCTTAGAGTGTAAAATTATAATTATTATTGACGGCTACATTCAAAACATCTCTCTGGCAATGAATAACTAGCATATGTTAGCCACTTTTAAAACTCAGTTTATTTATTAAGTAAAACAATAGTTGTAACATGACCCAACACATAGCGTTGTTCTGACGATTAAAAAAGAAAATCCACAGGAGGGGTAGAAGTCAGGGGCTGGAACACAGCAGACAAGGAAGGAATATTTGTTAATATTCCATGATGATGATGGTGTTATCCGGAGATCTTCCTTCTGAAAAGATGGACGCTTCTCCTAGCTTATGGTTGTTCCTCTCTGGAAAGTACTAGGGCAGAGAATCTTCATTCGTATGTGTTCTACTTGTATATTTGGGGAAACAGAGTTTTAGACATGGAATGTCTAAATTTCCCTAGAATGGCTTGCAAACTAAAACTTAGCACCTGCAGAATGTCATGGGCACTAAGTTCCTGCAAGTAACAAGCTTCGATAACTTCTTAAGATAGATGCCCACGCTCCTGACACTATCCAAAGGAATCCCATTCAGACGTGGAGTCCCAGAACTCCAGCTGGATTATCTGTAGGGTAAACAGAAGGAAGTCGTAACCTGAAAAGGTTACTACACAAGCAGCCCATGCCCGTGGTTCCTTCTGTTCAGTACAGCCATGCTGGTAGGTTTTTATTTTCTCACCGAGGACTGCACTACTCTTAAATAAACATGATTATAGCCTAGAAGAGCTGCAGACTGCTTCAGATGCTAAAAATAAAATAGTTAAAACGGAGAGACTTCAATTAGATGCGGGCTGCTCGACAATTTAACTTCCAATTGTCTTGTGGTTATTCCACAACTAGGAATTGACCATATTCCGTTTAAAGGAGATTGAAGGGCTCAGGAAAAAATAAGAAATGAAGTGCAATTTTTTTCTTCCCAAATCCCGATCTCTAAGAAAAATGCAATCTTAAGTCACGTCTTACGGTTTTCTCTTTGCAAAATGGCTTCCCCTTCTGCCAGTCATGGCGATGAAAGCAAACTCATTATGCTCATTATTAATGGCGTCTCAACCAAAACATTCTCCTTCCCATTGAGAATGACAGAGGGAAACGGTTGTTAGCAAAATAAAATAAAATGCTGTTCTTTTTCTTAGTTCCGACTTCATCTGTGAAAAATTCTCAGTGCCATACGCATTAATCTGATAATTTTCTAACTTCTTTTATAACTTTTGAGGCATGCTGTTACTTTATAAAGTAAAACAAACTCTGACTATTTGTGTTTCTTTTGGCTTGTGGTATTGAATCGAAAAGAAGCAATGAGTCATGTGATAATTTAGTGTGAAGGCAAGTAGGTCATTTTTCACATTATGGTGGCGAAAAGCTATTTGAAAAGCATTCGTGTGAACGGTATAGAATAAACATACATGTGTAAGAAAAATGTAATATATGTTTACAGTCTTGCTACCCCCAGACCTAAATCCATACTTATGTAAACTTATACAACATTTAAATATTGTTAGCAGCCCAACCCCAAGTACACTGAATAAAGTCTAGATTATTGGGTGAAGTTGATTAAACTCGGATTAAAGGGTGAAATGAGATTTAAAGATGTAAAGGGACCAGGCCAGTTCTCACCATGGCTTCCGTGACATATTTAAAGACTGGATCTTCTCAATTTATTTGTATGGATGTTCCCCTCTCCCCACCCCTTATTTACCTGCTACCTTTGGGTAGTTTCATATTTGCACTTTGAACCACCAACTACCCACTGATGATGCCAATATCTGTGTGTGTGTGTGTGTGTGTGTGTGTGTGTGTGCAAAGAGAGAGAGAGAACCCCAATGTTACCCTAACCTATGGAATCTGTTCATCTGGCTGCTGACCAGACACCTCTCTCCACCTCAAGACCCATCCAAACTGAACCTGAAACGTAATTGTCCAAACTCCTCTTCTTCCTATTTTGCTTTTCCGATGGTGGCATCCCATTGAGTCACAAATCAAAACCTTGGGATTTAATCAGTACTCTTTTAAAAGCCTTCCTTCTACATCCCTCCAATCCATTCCCTACCGAATTTAACACTGAAACTATAATCTTTATTTCCACTGCGGTAGTTCAGGCCTTTGTCATCTTTCTTTGGATTATTAAAATAACCACCTAACCATTTCCTGTAAAATGTAGATTTAGGTCTAGTATAAAAAGATTAACATACAAGATCTTTTCTTTTTTTTTTTTTTAATGTTTATTTATTTTAGAGAAAGAGAGAGAGAGACAGAGAGAGACAGAGAGAGAATGAGCAGGGGAGGGGCAGAGAGAGAGGGAGACAGAATCCGAAGCAGGCTCCAGGCTCTGAGCTGTTAGCACAGAGCCCCATGCGGGGCTTAACCCACAAACCGTGAGATCATGACTTGAGCCGAAGTCAGACGCTTAACTGACTGAGCCACCCAGGTGCTCTTTTCTTTATTGGTCCATCTTTCTCCAGCCTAATCTTCAACCCCACTCATTCCTCTGTTGCATTTTATTCTCCAAAATACTGGAAAGTTCTACTGCACCAAACTCTTTCAAGTTCCTCTGTCTTCTCTCATATTCTTTTGTCAACCTGGAGTGCATTTTCTCCATTGGTTGCCTAGGTAATTCTCCTGTTTGCCTTTTAAAACCATACTCAGATTTCATACCATTTGAGGAGTCTTTTCTGAGTCAGACAGAATTAATCACTTTCTTTGTTCCAATTATATATTGCCATGTAACAAACACCCCCCCCCCCCAAAAAAAAACATAGTCCTTAAAATGATGACCATTTTATTACATTTCATGATTTTGTGGGTCAGGAATTTGGGCAGGGCTCAACTGGCTGGTTCTTCACATGACACATGGTTACTTGGTGATATTCAGCTGGTGGCTGGGCAGGCTCGAGGATCCAACATGACTGCACACACAGGTCGGGCAGCTTATTAGGGGTGGCTGAAAGGCAGGGCTCAGACCGACCCCTTTTTCCCTGTGTGGTCTCAACAGCTGTCCATGTGAAGTCTCCAGCATGGCAACAGAGGCTCTTACGTGGCACCATAGAGTTCCCGGAGACCAAGGCAGAAAGTCGTCAGTATTCTTCAAACTAGGCTCAGAAAAATATAAGGAGACTGGTATTCCTCAAACTTGGCTCGGAACAATATAAGGAGACTTCCTTTGTACTCAAAGTGGTCACAGTCCAGCCCCGGTTTAAGGGAAGGGGTCAGTTCAATGGGAGGAGTGTCAAAGAATTTATGACCAATTTAAATCATGTCCTAAACTTTACATAGATACTGTGCATGTGTTTCTGTTAATACTGTATGGAAATCTCTTAGTTTACACGTCAGCTCGTTGAAGGACAGAGCTCTGCCTTACTCATGCCTGTATTCCCAGCACCCATAAATGTGCACAGTCTTGCTGCATTAACCATGTCGCTGTTCCTCTCTCAGTTGGGTTATCAGGCTGCCTCAGGAGGCTCCAAGACAATAGTGGGGCTGGGCCGTCTTTGTTAAACCCCTGGGCCCGCTTTTTCCAATGCTGCACACCAAAGAGGGCTCTTTTATTCCTTCTTTTGTGAATTGTTTTCCTCTAAATGTCTCTGTTAAGGACCATAACCAGTGATGTTTTTCCCATTCACTTCTGCTCGGCGAGTCCAGAGTGAGATACTGAAAACAAGATGAGAGATTTAGCGATTCTCTGACTTTTGTTACTGACAAGCAAAATGGAGTCGAGAATCCGCAGAGAGTGGGCTTGGGGTGAAGTTTCTAAAGAAGAACGGGTGAGTGAGTAGTTAGCTTTAAAAGAAAACACAGGGGCGCCTGGGTGGCTCAGTCGGTTAAGCGTCCGACTTCAGCTCAGGTCACGATCTTGCGGTCCGTGAGTTCGAGCCCCGCGTCGGGCTCTGGGCTGATGGCTCAGAGCCTGGAGCCTGCTTCCGATTCTGTCTCCCTCTCTCTCTGCCCCTCCCCCATTCATGCTCTGTCTCTCTCTGTCTCAAAAATGAATAAACGTTAAAAAAAATTAAAAAAAAATAAAAGAAAACACATTTTATAACTATTTCAGTTATTTCAGAATAGTTTTGGGGGACACATTCACTGATCCATCGTCATGGATGGTGTATTGGTGTGAATGTGCTTGGTGGCGTTAAGTATGGCTTAGATGGATGTTCCTTTACTTTGCATGTTTACTCCTATCGCTGCTCGGATCACTTGCCCTCTGCTTCTCATCCATGAAACGAAGAGGTTAAATATATTCTATTCCAAGGGGTGACTGTAGATTTTACATTTCTATGGACAATTGTAGACAATACTCTCAAGTCTTAGGAGACGTTTCTAAAATAATCAAGGATGCTTTATTTATGGATCAAACGATGCTCTTATCTGATTCATTGGAGCACAAAGATACGTTTTAGTCCTGAAAACTGGAGAGTCCTTCTTACCAGGCCTGGTTTCTAATTTCCCAAACTCGACTAATCATAAATTTTACCTTTCGTTAAAATATAAATTCACAAGGAAATCTTCAGAGAGCGGGACCCAAGAATCACCTTAGGGTGATTGTTATACCAGGCAATTTTGGGAAACACTTCATATACCCATGACCCCTAAGTTGATCTAAAAGAGAATTTCTAAATTTTTAGATAAAGAATTGCCCTTAAAATACTTCTCACAAGGAGGGGGGTGCCTGGGTGGCTCAGTTGGTTGAGCGTCCAACTTCGGCTCAGGTCACGATCTCACTGTTTGTGCATTCGAGCCCCGCATCCGGTTCTGTGCTGACAGCTCAGAGCCTGGAGCCTGCTTCAGATTCTGTGTCTCCCTCTCTCTCTCTCTCTGCCCCTCCCCTGCTCACACTTGTCTCTCTCTGTCTCTCAAAAATAAATAAAACTTTAAAAAAAAATTCTCACAAGGAGAATCGGGCTGAGTTGAAGAATTCATCAAATGTATATTTCTCTTGTGAGGATCCAAAACATATTGACGGGGCAGAAGGAGTCATCTCTACCCCCCACTGCACAGATCAGTTAAGCTTAGGCCCCATTTTTTGTTTTCATTGTTTTTAGTTGAGGCTCCATAAAAAGACTGATCGATAAGGGGAACCATCACGAACCCATCATGTCCTTCTATATTCTACATAGATGTCTTATATCTACTTATGCGATTGCTACTTGCTGACTTCTGCACAGGTCTCAATTGCTCTAGAATTCAGACTCAGCCTATGTTGGGAAACACCGACAATCTGGGAGAAAAGTTGTGCTGATCACAGTGAGGAGGAGTCCTAAGTTTGGTTTTGTTACTTCGGTTGGACTTAAGAAGGCGATTGAATGTATATGATTCAATTAAACATAGTTTCGAAAAGCTGTGCATCCTTTTTCATTAAATAAATGAATTTGATTTATTAATGAAAGCTTTCAGAGCATATCCATATAGATCACACTTTCAGTGCCTATTTATTTTAATAATGCATCAAAGCAAAGGGTTAACCACAGTCTTTTTTTTTTTTTTTTAAATTCTCTTTTATATCCTATAAGAAGCATCTTGGTATAATTCAAGACAGAATCCTTTTGAAAAACAAAAGGAAGGCTGCTCACTTCCCTTTTCCCGTCACATCAGAAGTCAGTAAGTGCAAATCATTTTCTTCTAGACAATAAAATCGGTGCGTGTTGCCGTCAGAAAAATGTGTTACGGAGTGAGATGGCCAACAATAAAATGTCAGTTAAAAAAAAGAATCCCAAAGAGTGGTGAGCATTATATAGCTTACTTGCTATGAGCTATGGAACAGGTTTTGGGCTCAGACACCTGGATTCAAAGCCTGCTCCAATTCACCTGCTACGAGAATCTAGTCAGGTTACCTCATTTCTGTACCTCAGCTGCCGTGTCTATAAAATGGGCCAGATAAAACCTCTATCCATCTCAGGAGAATTAAGGGAGTCATTGCCCACACAACATTGGAATATCCTAAGTAGCCAAGAGTTGTCCATGGTTATGATTATTGACAAAGCAGATACAGCCGAAACCATTGCATTCTCATTGCTATTTTTACCCTTTCTACCATAAAGATTCATCTGAACTTGGAGATCTCATCTTCAAAACACTGTTAATGTATTTGCTTCTAACATAAGAGGTCAGTCTCTCACCGAACGCAAATGGAACATTCCTGAAAATTTCTTGGCAATTGGCAATATGTGGTTCCCTAAAGGTTCCTGTTGTCATGCTCTATATCAGGCCCACATCCAATTTAGGAATTGATGTTATATAACCTTTTTAAGATGATTTTTCCAAGGATGGTGACAAGGATTGGCAAAAAAGCGGAACCGAGATGAGCACAAGAGTGCACGTTGGGAGACCCAAACACGGGGGCTGTGGTTAAGCCACTCATCCGTTCTGTGAATGCAGCATGCCCAGGGCATACCACTTTGGACTGCACTAATTCTGGTATTAATGCTATAATTCCCTCCCACTCCAGTCTGTGTCTCATCAAATGCCAAATGACGATGTTTTCATTTTTAAAAATCCATCCCACACATACCTACTGCTTATTTCATGTTGGGTCTCATCGGGGCCCCATTTTCTCTGTGGGGTTCAAGGAGCTTTTGGGTTGGTGAACAGGAACACATCCACATGCTGGGAGAGTGGTACCTCACGAAGTCTCCAAGTACAGCAGATCCTGGGGCACGTGGGTGGTTCAGTCAGTTAAGCCTCCAACTTCAGCTCAGGTCATGATGTGATGGTTCATGAGTTCGAGCCCCGCATTGTGCTCTGTGCTGACAGCTCAGAGCCTGGAGCCTGCTTCGGATTCTGTGTTGCCCTCTCTCTTTGTCCCTCCCCTGCTCACGCTCTCTCTCTCTCTCTCTCTCTCTCTCTCTCAATTTCTCAAAAATAAATAAACAAGTTCAGAAGACCCTGTGCATGGGACTCCTCCAGACCTCCCCCTATGCACCTCTTCCTTGGATTGTAAATTTGTGTTCTTTAATATCCTTTGTAATAAACTGGTAATCTGGAAAGTAAACTGTTTTCCTGAGTTCTGTGAGCTCCTCTAGTAAATTAATCCAACCCAAGGGAGCAGTTGTGAGAACCTCTGGTTTATAGCCAGTGAGTCAGAGGCACAGGTAACAACCTAGATTTTTGATTGGTGACTCGAATGGTGTCAGGTCCTGTGGGACCTGATACTAATTCCAGCTAGATTGTGTCAGACCCGAACAACCGTAAGACACTCAGCTGGTGTTACAGAATTGCTAAGTGTGGGAAAACCAAAATGCCAAAAGACTCACACGTCTGGAGTACAGAGGATTCTGTGAATAGCGAGTAAAGGAAAATGAGAGTGTTTTTATTCTTCTCTGGTAGAGGGTTTGATGGCAAAAAAGATTCATTACCGTTTGAACTATTTCGAGTCTCTTCCTCCCCTCTCTGCCTCATTCCACACCTCTTACCGGTTCGGTCTCCGTGAAGCAGGGGTACAAGGCTTCAGTTTGACTTTCCAGTCGGATACCTAATTTTCCCCGGCGGACAGCTCACCATTGTAGTCCAAATAGTCTGACCGCTCACCGTTTTCCAAAAAGACGTTGAGTTCTTCTCATCCATTACCCTTGCTCTAGCTCTTCACGTGGATCTCCGAGGCATGCCTCACCTCATTTTGTGTTCATAAGATATCACAAATGTCCATCTTCTGGTATTCAAAGATCGACTGAGTTCCCATATCCCAAGGATCTCTCCTCACTTGAGCCGACGTAACACTTTGTTCACAGTCCTGCCCTCCCTGTATCGTTTCTTTAACGCGAAGAACACAGGTTTTAGGGCGGGATAAACCTCAATCCACTTACCAAGCTGCCATAGGCCAGTACCCTAACCTCACAGAATCATAGACTCACCTGTAAAATGGGGAGGAAGGTAAGACGCATACTCTCCTTGTAGGAAATCGTGAGGATGAAACGTACCCAAGTTATAAACAGACCGATCCTGAGCCAGCACAAGGATGAATGATGACTATTACTACTGCTCGCATGGTGTGAAATAAAATATAGACAGCAATTACATAAAAGGCAGGCCTTCCATATGGTAAATAATTGTGGACTTGGATTCCAAGACTAGGAAATCATCACTTGGAATCTGTTCTTCTATCAGTAGGTAGGCCACCTGCCACTGCACTAAGAAGGACCACATTGTGCCGTCTTCGAGGTTCCTCCGCACCAATAACCAAGGAGATGTCTGTTCCTACCAACCTACCACAGTAACAAATTTAAAAGTAGCTGAAAATCAGAGCAGGAAATAAGTACCCTAAGCTTGCCAACTGTCAGCAAAATGCTAACCTGCTTGAATATTTTCTTGGCTTCTGTTTTAAAAACATGAGGGCTGAGGTACTAAAATGTGTGATCCCGAACTAAACATAGTAAGACACAAATAACAGTGTAAATGTTTGGGTTATGTAACCCAACCCACTTTGGTGGATGGAACTCGGGGAAACAGACGGTGATGTCCGTGACTGTTTGATCGTCGACACATCCTGTTTTACGAACGTGTAATGGGGCCGTATAAAGGGTGCTCTCGTTAGGAAAGTTTGAGCTGTGTGTTACGTGTGGCTCAGAAACGGATACTCACGTGATAAGTGACACGGAGCTCAGGAGAGACCATATTCTTCAGCTTGAGCTCATTACCAGCAAAACTCATGCTTCAACCATTGTTTCCACAGGGCTTACCATGAACAATTCAAACCCTAGACAGTCCACAAACAGAAGAGAGAATTTGGGGATGAAAGAGCAAATAGGAAGAGGTGTCCATTTGAGTTCACAATGGTGCTGAACCCGAAAAGAACTGGAAAAATTCCACCAGATATTTACCTAGTAATTCTTGCCTCCCACGTCAGAAACGCTTCCATCTTTAATTGCTGAGTGGAAATGTTTCCTCTGGAACCTTCTATGCTACCACCTCTCTTTCTTCGCGGCCTCCAAGTTCAGGAGGAAGACTGTGCTCTACCTAGGTCAAGCGTTTGGCGTTGGTCATTCTCAGTAGCTGAGGCGGGTTTGGGTTGCGATATATTTCAGGAAATCATTCATTACGGTATATTCGGTGTATTGTAATTAGCAATCTTTTGTGGAAACTATATCTAGGCGCCACAGAATGCAAGTCGACTCTTCCTTCTTCTTCCTTGCTTAAAAATTTTTTTTCTCTCATTTATAAAATGGGGATGATAACAGCAAACTGCTTTGAGAATTTTTGAGGGGATTAAATGGGAAAATTCACGCACAGTTCCTGGTACCTAATAAGCACCCTAGACAGTATAGTAATCATTTTAAGGTAGTGCCTCCTTAATTATGCCATTCAGCAAGTATTTCTTAAACCTCTGTTTTGCACAAGGCCTAGACACGAAAAGACCGTCATTGTTGCCCTCAAGATGCTCTCATGCTGGAAAGTGTAGTGTGATTTCTTACAAAACAAGACCCAAATCAGTAGACCCTGGGAGAGCTTTGAGGAGATGACCTCATTCAATGTCTCGGGAGAGGGTGTCAGGAAAGGCTGTGCAGAGGAGGCAACCGGTCTTGAAGCGGTTGGTTGTTAAGAAAGAAGGTAGAAGGAAAGCATTGAAAGGGCCCAGAGATCAGAGAAAGGCTAGCGTGTCTGAGAAATTGGAGGGGACGCTGCAAAACAGTTTAGAATGTGTGGACACAAGGAGACAGAAGACTGCAAGAGACAAGGCTGGCCATGTGCCAGGGCCAAGAGCTTTGCGTGCCAGGGTTACAAGGTTGAATTTCATCCTGAAGGAAATTGGTAGGCGCAGAACATTTTAAGGGAGGGCTGGGGAATGACAGGATTAAGTCCACATTTTTAAAAGCTTACTGGCAGAAGCCAGGATGGATTAGAGAAGATTATACAAAAGAAAGGGAGCCCCTTCCAGCAGGCCACAGTGAGCGAGGTAAGCTTGGCGGGGAGAGTGGAAAGGAAGGTTCAGAGTGAGTGTTTTGTGCTAATCCTTTGTTTTTCACCCCACCGAAATGCTCTTATTTAGGTTTGATTTTTCTCTATTTGGAATCTTTAAAAGGTTGACCAAGACTACACATTTCTGAAATTCGCTTTTATTTGCGAATAAATGCTTTGTCTTCTTGGTGAGAACCTGCAAAACCGTGTCAGTGACTCTGAAGAGCTGTCTGAGTAGTTGGGTTAAAAACAAAAACAAAACAAGCAAACAAACAAAAACCAAAAAACAAAACGTGAACAAACAAAAATGATCAGGGTAAATGACTACATTGTATTTTCTGCACGCTTTATACCATTCATATTGACCAGCAGATTCAATGCTTCAGGAGCAGCAAAAGCAAAACCTGCCAGTGACTGCCAACAAACCAAGCAGCCTCTGCACAGCGAAGGAAACAGTCAACAGAACGAAAAGGCAGCCAACGGAGCGGGAGGGAATATTTGCAAGCCACATAGCTGAAAGACGTTGATATCCAAAATATATAAATAACTCATACAATTTAATAGCAAAAAAAAAAAAAAAATAGCACATTTAAAAAATGGGTGAAGGAACTGAAGAGGCATTTTTCCAAGAAGGCATGCAATTAGCCTACATGAAAAGTGCTCCCCATCCGTCATCATCAGAAAAATGCAAACCAAAACCACAAGGAGCTATCGCCCCACACCTGTTAGGATGGCTCTTATCAAAAATAGAAGAAATAACAAACGTTGGCAAGGATGTGGAGAAAAGGGAACCCTTGTGTACTGTTGGTGGGAAGGTAAATTGGTGTCGCCGTTATGAAAAATAGTCTGGAGATTCCTCATAAAGTTAAAAAAAAACCAGAATGACCACAGCAGTTCCACAGCTGGGTATATATCTGAAGGAAATGAGAACATTTTCTCAGGGCACCTGGGTGGCTCAGTTGGTTAAGCATCCAACTTCAGCTCAGGTCATGATCTCATGGTTTGTGAGTTCAAGCCCCGCGTTGGGCTCTGTGCCGACAGCTCAGTCTGGAGCCTGCTTCGGATTCTGTGTCTCCCTCTGTCTCTGCCCCTCCTTGTGCTGTCTCTCTCTCTCAAAAATTGAATAAACGTTAATAATAATGATAATAAAAAGAACAATTTCTCAAAGAGAGATCTGCACCCCCACATTCACTGCAGTTATAGTCACAATAGTCATGCCATAGAAACAACCTCAGTGTCTGTTAACAGATGAGTGGATAAAGAACATGTGATGCATATACATGGAATATTATTCATCCATAAAACAGAGGATAGTCCTGCCCATTGGGACAACATGGCATGAAACTTGAGGGCATTATGCTAAGTGAAATAAGTCAGCGAAAGACACATCCTGCGTGACCTCACTTATATGTGGAATCTAAAAAAGATGAGCTCAGACACAGATTGGAATGGTGGTTGCCCAAGGCTGAGGGATGGAAAAGACGGGGAGATGTTTCTCAAAGGGTACAAACATTCAATGATGAGATGAGTAAATTCTGGGGATGAAATAATGTACAGCATGGTAACTAGAGTTGAAAATACCGCATTGTGTACTTGAAATTTGCTAGAAGAGTAATACGAATTGTAGCTATGTGAACTTATTTGATTGTGGCAACCGTTTCACCATATATACGTATATCAAACCATTACACTATACCTCTTGAATTTGTGCAATTTTATTGTCAACGGTGCTTCCGTAAACCGGGGGGGGGGGGGGTGGTGTGGGATAAAATCGGTACATGACTCAAGACAAGTACTAAACAGACGGGTAGTAACGATTTTTACCTAGAAAATTACGCTCCTGAGAAAGGTCTAATATTTGCCCAAGGCCACCCAGCTAATAAAGGTAGAGTTGGGCCACTCTAGGGTTTTGAGATATCTCAAGAGTTTTTTGAGATCAAGAAGATTACATTAGTAGGAATCTGGGCATTTGCCTTGTGGGAAGGAATAGTTTGATTTTCCCAGGAAAAGGTGGGAGCGGTAATTAACTTCCGGTGTAGGGACATTATGCAGAGTATCTCTGAACCCTGGAAACTTGTGACACACGCACACTTACCCTTCATGTTGGTGGGGGAGAAAACTCTTTTAGATAAAGTAGAGAGATAAAGGAAATGGAGTTTATTTCCCCCCACAAGTAGGGTGCAAACTTTCTCAGATTTTCAGGAACACTTCCGCTAAATCACTTATGGGCATCCTGTTCGAGGTCTGCAATCTCTGCATTCTCTTCTAAGAAAAATGAACGGAATCACCGGCAGAATACAAGGAACGGGGCCAATGAGTCCTTTGATACTGGGTTTTAACCGCAGGAGAAAGCCAAAATGAGATCTAGCGGCAGACCACACCAAGAAAAAATGGGACGATAAGATAAGGAAAGTAGTTGGATCTAAACGTAAAAAGAACAGCCATAAAATCCATATGAGACCAGGATTTATCTTGGGCTTTTCCAAGGGAAGGCTGTTAACACTATTTCTTGCCTCTTTCTATTCAGTGTATTTTCCGAGTACACTGAACTCGGCCTGATTAAGGAGTTAAACTTTCTGCTTTGAATCTTTGGTATGCTCCTGATAACTGTTACAAGCTGGTTAGATAATGCATTTAGTGCCTGACGTTTCTGGTCTGTGACCCTTGTCTTGCTGATGTACTCTGTCTTCTTTTTCTCTTACTTAACAAAGGAGACTAGCAATATAGGAGGCATTTATTTACTTATAATTAGTTGTTAGTGGATTAAGATAATATTTTTATCCCATCGAGGCCAGGAGTAGTGACATCACCCTAGACTTTCAAGCCATTCTTCAAAGTTGACACATTTTATCTAATGCTTTTTCTTTTTTCTTTAATCAGCACTGTAGAGACGTAAGGACAGGTTTCATCAAGACGAGAAAACACAAACAAAGATAAGTCAGATAACTTGCCAGTCGATAGGTACAGTAGTGTGTTCTTTTGAACGGCACACCAAGACTATGCAGGCCACAAAATTCAGAAGAACTAATTATTAAATGTGTGAATGTGGAGGAGAGGAGAAGGTAGCAAAATCAAATACTTGCAACTGTATAAGTGAAACAGTTCAGCAAAATTTTAACGTTTACAGGCTGGCAAATAGTGAGATTTCATTGATTTCTATATTACCTTTCATAAAGATTGGAGACTTTGCATAAACATGGGATCCAATGCAGGATTAGATCCTGGCCGACTCTCTAATCAGGCACAGTGCATTTTCCATTGCAGTGTTCTTGCTATTTAAATAAGAAAAAAATTCAGTAAGCAGGTATGATATCTTAACCATCTGTAAATTTGCTATTATTTTATAGAAATGAATCAAAAAAGTTTTGATTTCAGTCAAAAAAGGGTTTTCCTGGCTAGTCAGAGTGAATAAATTTCTACTGAGCATGTTTTCTTTGGTTCTTCTTCACTGTTGTAAAATGACTTAACCCTCAGCTGAATTGAGATTATGTAGGATTTTAACACATAAAACAACACAGACTCAAGACCAAGCAAGCATGGAACTCTGGAAATCAGTCCTTGCCTTCAGTTGCCACAAACTCCTGCCACCTGCCACATCCCTGGCTTCTCCAAGACAGCATTAACAATTGCTGAAGAGCTATAAGAAGTATTATCTGTAAAAAAAAAAAAAAAAAAAAAAAAGGGGGTGGGGGGTTGCGCCTGGGTGGGTAGGCTCAGTTGGTTGAGCGTCCGACTTCGGCTCATGTCACGATCTCACAGTCTGTGGGTTCGAGGCCCGTGTAGAGCTCTGTGCTGACAGCTCGGAGCCTGGAGCCTGCTTTGGATTCTGTGTCTCCCTCTCTCTCTCTGCCCCTCCCCTCTCCGCACTCTGTCTCTGTCTCTGTCTCTGTCTCTCCTTCTGAAAATAAATAAATATTAAAAAAAATTTTTTTAAAGAAGAAGTTAAAGTTAGCATAGTGTGCTATGCTATTAATCCATTATTCAAATCAAGCTTTATATAAGTACTATTAATAGGGCCAATTACTATTGATAGGGCTAAGTCTGAATACTTTGCTATAATTCTTTCCGCAGATGACATGCAAATAATTAATTGTTCTCCTGTCCCCAGCATCCCCTAAAATGTGTGCTCCCCTCTCTGAGCGGTGTCGAGATACATGGAACAGTACAGGTAGCTTGCTGTGGATCAAACTTACTTTCATTCTAAAGAAGGCATTACTTTCTGGGCTCCTCTGCCACAACTGGGGACTTTGTTATCACCCGTTATCTCTTAAACACACAGCATCCCTTTCTTCCTCCTTATCCGGGCTGTCACCAAATCCTTTTACTTCTTGCCCCACAGTCTCTTAAACCCTATCTCCCCTTTGGTCTCTTTCTTGCCGAAGCCCGTACACTGATTAGGTCTTCTCTTAATGCTTTCTTTTGCTTGTTTTGAATTTCTTCATTACCCTTTCCCTGCTTGCCTCGTCCCTGCTAGAATCATCTCTGGTTTCTGGGATTTCCATTAAGCATTACAAACTTTTTCCCTTCTGAGCAAAGTTAAAAATATGTCTGACAAGTGCCTTACTGCTCCCAGGAGGTAGGACTAGAAATGATATGTTTGACTTACCACGTGTTTATTTTCTTATTAACTTCCAGGAAGGTTGTGTATTTTTTAAAAATGTATGTTAGTATCGAAAACCTTTCACGTTACTTATGTGCTTTGATTGCCGACCACATCCAAGTCGCTTTATGTAAGTCATCATGTGTGGCTCTAACAATTGGTCAGGGAATAAGCACTTCCCCCCTTTTTCCAGAGAAGAAACTGAACACGGATCATTTAAGTCACGTGCACTTTGCTGCACGTCACACGGTCTCAAATTAACAGCCACTTGTCTTTTATCTCAACCTTCCTTACTTCTTTCTTCTGTTAATACTGGAATAAACTCCTTTCTACCAGCTCCAGTCTCTCCCCACGATTTCCTCAGGGAACTGAGTTGACCTGAAACACATTTCTGAGCCCAGTGATCTCTTAGGCCCCCTGCAGCAAAGCTCTGGGTTTGAACTATAGGGAAATGAGCACTGTCTTCTGCTCAGCCAGACATAAAAGGTGGGTTTTTGTCTACTTTCCATCAGTACAGATTAATTGTTCCCTTAAATTTAGAGGTGGCAGGGAGAGCGGGGGGACTTAAGGAAGTTTTTGAAAGAAGGCAGAGAAGAATTTGGACATATCTGAAAACACAGGTTAAGGAGAGCATCTAGGACAACAAGGGAATCGACTGGGTCTCCTGTAAATGGCAGAAATTCAACAACAGCAAAGCCTTAACTGCTAATGGCTTAGGAAGAGCTGGAAGCTCTCCCCACTTCTCAAGATCTCCTGTAAAATGGAATCCTTTTCATTCCCATTTACTAATTTGATCGTTTATTGGCCCAGTGGTAGACATTCACTTTCCAATTAATCTTTACAATAATTGAATGACTTTGGTTCTACTTCCATTTTTTAATATATGTAGCAACTAGGTTATGTGATTTGCCTGAAATCACTTCTTAGTAATTCATAAGAGAGGGAGAACTTGAACCCAAATCACTCTGACCTTGAAAGTTTAGGGTTCCTGGGGCACTTGGCTGACTAAGTCAGTGGACCATGTGACTCTTGACCTTGGAATTGTGGTTCAAGTCTTATGTTAGGTGTAGAGATTACGTAAAAATAAAATCTTAAAAAAAAAAAAAGTTAGGGTTCTTAACCATTACCTTAAGCTGCCTTTCCTAAAATTTTCTATATGTCTGCTTTGTGCCATTGAGGATAAGAGATGAATTACAGGTTATCCCTCACCTTAAAAAAAAAAAAAGTCTGTAGCCCAAGAAAGGAGGTTGACAAGAGAAATAAAATGATGTTATGTTGTAGAGAATTATTGGAGAGGAATGAGCCCACTCCATCTGGTGATGGGAAACACTTTATTTTCCTGTACTCTCCTCCCTCCCCAATCCCATAACCCAAAATCTTTGGCCAAAGCTTCTAAAGAAGAATATTCTTCTAAAGAGTAAGTCACATAAAAACATAAGCAGTAGGTGAGAGCAAAGGTCAATGCTGGAAGGGAAATAGAGAAAGAGGAGGAATTGTGTTACATGCTCCTGTGGCTTAAGAAATAAATTAAACGAGGATTGTGAATAAATTCATACTATCATGAGCTTAAGAGAGCAAGATGTAGAATAATGTGTTTTGAACTATTCTTTTTCCAGAAAAAACAAGCAAAAAACCTCTCCCTAAGCCCTGTATGTGGGTTTCTGTGTCTCTGAGGAGGAAGACAGGACACATACCACGGGTGACCACAGGGGCTATAATTGGAAGGAGGGGGTGTGCCGGAGATTGGTGCTGGGTTTGTGCGTCTCTACCTCGTGTAGTTTCACTCTGCATTATGCACGGGCTTCTTTGTGATCTATAGGCAGGAACATGGAAATTATTTTAAAAAGGCAAATAAGCCCCACTACATCAGGTTGCAAGAACATGGTTTAGGAATCAAAGATAGAGCCCTAAGGAATGACACATACGAATGTTTATTTATAGGCACAATTTGAAATATAATTACATTTATTTTGGAAAATTCAGGAAGTGTTTATCATCAGATGCTCCCCTCTCTCTCTTTCTCTTTGTTGTTGTTCGCCTTCTTCTCCTTCTTCTTCTCTCCTTCTCCATAAAAAAAAAAAAAAAAAAGTTTATTTATTTATTTTTGAGAGAGAGAGAGAGAGAGAGAGAGAGAGCAAAGCAGAGGCCTAGAGAGGGGGGGAGAGAGAGAGAATCTCAAGTAAGATCCTAGCTCAGAGCAGAGCCCAACACAGGGCTCTATCCCATGAACCATGAGATCATGACCTTAACCAAAACTAAGAGCCTGACTCCTAACTGACTGAGCTACCCAGGTGCCCCTTCCTCCTTCTTTAATTACCCAAAAGGAAAAAAAATGCCAAGGAAGAGAGAAGAAATAATATTTATTGGGGATACCTGGCTAAGTGTCAGGCCCTTTGTTCAGAACTTGGTAAAATGATCTCATGTGTTTGATAGAGCCAACACCCCCAAAAGGCAGGAATTACTATTCCCAGCTCACAGATAAGAAAAGAGAAGTGTGCAGATGCCTGTATCTTGCCCAAAGTCACACAAAATAAATAGACACATGCTCTACGGCTGATCCAGTTGGCCACTCCCGGTTTAGTTCTTTAGCCCAGAGGAGAACTATACTAACAGCTGATATGCGTTACGCATTTCCTAGGAGTTGTGCATGTCAACCAACCACAGTGTGCACAACAGTTCAGCAGAACATGTGTTTTCACCTCTCAGTTTACTGAAGAGTAAAACAGAGGCCCTGGGAATGAATATATTTTCCATGAGTGGTGGATCTGAGACTCCAACACAAGCATGTATGAATTCAGAACCTGGCCTAAAGGACCGTGGGGGAAAAGAAAGAATCAGAGCATTTGAGACCTTCAGAAGTGACCAGGGCAACAGATTGGATTTTCACCCACAGAGAGGGGACTATGACTTTCCAATAATGATGACAGAACCTTCCTTCCAAACAGTTCTATGAACAAGTAGTTGTGACTGGGCTCTTCCATAGAAGGAAATATTTCGCCCTAATTATGAGAAAAAGGTAATTACTCAATGAAGATTGCAAAAATACTTAAGAATTTTGTTAGTGTGTCCACATCATCCTTTTCTACTAGTAGTTCAATATAAAACAATTAAAAATCATTTTTAGCTACAAAAGTAATCCACATTTGTTGAAAATAAATTAGATAGAGACATGACAGAGGAATCCCACCCTCAACCCTCTGCAGTAACTTCTTCTGTCTTCCAGAGAATAATAATCTGATGTGTATCATACTCCAGAAAATTTTATTTGGAAGGAAAAGCATATGAGGAAAATATAAAGCAGGCTAGATACAAATAATTGGGTTATTACTAAGCTAGCATTCTTTCATGGAGAATGGGATGCTTGTAAGGCAGTAATAACATGGAACGATACAGTTTTTTTCTGCTTCTTCCCAGTCCAAGCAATGGATTATTCCAAATTATCCAGTCTTAAAATTATACAGACATCTTTGGTCACTCTCCATCTTGGACCCTACCCATCCAATTGTTTGTGATGTCTTCTCTGTTCTACCTCCTTAGGCAATATCCTATCCCATTCCTCCTTTTTTCTTTTTTTATGTTTATTTATTTTGAGAGAGAGAGAGAGAGAGAGAGAGAGAGAGAGAGGAAGGGTGCAAGCAGGGGAGGGGCAGAGAGACAGGGAGAAAGAGAATCTCAAGCAGGTCCCATGCTGTCCATGCAGAGTCCGACGTGGGGCTCGATCTTATGAACAGTGAAATCATGACCTGAATGGAATCAAGAGTCGGACATTTAACCGACTGAGACACCTAGGTGCCCCCATCTCTGTTTTTGTTTTCACTGCTCCTCTCCTAGTTCAGATCTCCATCCTCTTACCTGAACAATTGGGAGATCTTTCCTACAGATCTCTATGTCCTGGGCTTTCCCCACTGCCACTGATGCTCCATATTTACTCCCAGAGTATTTCCCGGTGTGCTGTTCTGTGATCTATTTCTCTCAGAAACTTTTTAGAGCAGGTTTATTGAAGTATAATCGACAAACCACAAAATTAAAAGTTTTAAGTGTACAATTTGGTAATTTTTAATAATTTATGAATTGTGCAGCAATCATCAAATTCTGTTTTAGACTGTGCTTTCAGTTCCAAAAGATATGTCTGCGTGTTTGTATTCAATCCCCACTCACTCTGCCAGGCCTTCCAGCAAATGCTAATGTGTATTCTGCCTCTACAGATTTGCCTTTTCTGGGCATTTCATGTAAATGGAATCGTACACTAGGTGGCCATTCCAGTCTGCCTTCTTTTACTTAGCATAATATTTTTAACATTTGGTCATGTCGTCAAATTTATCAACAGCTAATAGTGTTACGCTGTGTGGCTCTATCCCTTTTTGTCTATCCAGAAGCAGATGGACATTCACGCCGTTTTCAGATTGGGGCTGTTATGAATAATGTTGCTATGAAAATACATTTACAAGTGTTTGTGTAGGCGTACGTTTTCATTTCTCTTGGATATCTAGTTAGAAGTGGAATTGCTGCTGGATCACTTGGTAACTCTATGCTTAATCATTCGAGGAACTGCCAGACTGTCTTCCAGGGTGGCTGTGTCATTTTGCATCCCCTACAGCCATGTATGAGACTTTTAGTTTCTCTTCATCATCACCCATGCTTGTGACCGTCTTTTGACGGTAGCCACTGTGGCAGGTGTGAAGTCATGTCTCACTGCGGTTTTCATTTCCTTTTCTCTAATGGCTAATGAGGCTAAGCATCTTTTCTTGTATTGTTAGCCATTTGTGTATCTTCTTCAGGGAAATATCTATTCAAACCCTTTGCATTTTTTTTTTAAAGTGAGTTGTCTTCTTATTACTGGGTTGTAAAAGCACATTATTTATACCAGATACAAGTCCTTTATTGGGTTGATGGCTTGCAAACATGTTCTCCCAATCTCTGTCTTGTCTTTACATTTCCCTGCTGGTGTTTTTAACTTTAAATGACAAAGTTTGAATTTTGATTATGCTCAGCTTGTTGATATCTTTCATTTAGGTACCCTACATTTTGCATCCTAAGAACACTTAGACCTAAAGTTATGAATTTTTTTCTCCTGTTTTCTTCCAAAAGCTTTACAGTTTTAGCCCTTAAATAAAGCTCTGTGATCCATTTTGTGCTGAGTTTTGTGAGGTCGAGATTTAAATTCATCTTTTTGCACATATATATCCAATTGTCCCTGGTATGTTTGTTGAAAAGACTATCCTTTTCCCATTTGTTGAAGATTACTGTACTCTCGTAATAAGGTTCTGATGGTTCCATCTGCCTCCTCCCACAGTCCATTCTTTCTTGCCTGCCATTAAAGCTCTCCCATCCTCAAATCAGGGGTTCATCCCAATTTACTCACACCCAGTGTGATCTGTCACTATCTTCTTTCCATTATTCTATATGTCTATTAACCTAAATTACTTCATTTTCAGCATGTGTTGTGTTGTCCCATTCAAGCTGGTTACTTAGTCTTACAGTATTATTCTCCCTACATATTCCTAAATCCTGCCCATTCATTCAAAATCCAGGTTCAGGGGCACCTGGTTGGCTCAGATGGAAGGGTATGAAAATCTTGATGTGGGGGTCATGAGTTCGAGTCCCACGTTGGGTGCAGAGATTACTTAAAAAGAAAGAGTAGTAAACTTCAAAATCAAGCTTCAGGGCACCACCCCTGAGAAACCTTCTCTAGTGCTTCTTTGTACGCCCACGGGCTCCGATTCGGTCCCCTCGGTGGCATCCGTGCTTTCTACTTTGCGTTCCTGATAATGCTTTATCCCCATTAATTATGGGGTTAGACGTCCTTTGAAGAGAGGGTTTGATTTACTTTTAATTGATCCTCAATCAGCATTTTTTGAATGAATGGGTGACTGAATAATATCACATATAAATGCCCTTACAGGCTTCGCAGTGAGCAGTTTGCTGATTGCCAAACAGACTGCGCTATCTGGATCCAAATCCCAGGGACTTGGCTAATTCTTCAGGAGGACAGTTCAACCACCTTTATCAAGAAAGACAGTTACAGAATCTGATTAAAATGTGTTTCCTTTTATCAGAAAGGTAAGACTCTTATCTGCTGTGTTTTCCAAGGCTTTGGTGACTGTTTTTGAACGCAAAGATCAAAGAGTTTTGCCAACACCCCCCCCCCCCCACGGGTTGTAAGATATATCAGAAAGTTAAATGTGAGGAATATTGTATTCTAATGTGAATTATTTGAATGTGAATCCTGAACATTATTCACAGTTACTCATTTGACATTTTGAAACACGGCCAAGACAAATGTCTTGGATTTACAGATAGTTGTGAATGTTTCCACCGGCCAGACAATATATTTCTCTTTTCGTAACAACATTTGGAAGGTAGGCACTCTTGACTCACACCTTTTCATTAGAATCTTGTTTAAGAAGCTTTTTTTTTTTTTTTTTCCTCTCTAGAAACCTACTAGCAAACTTTCCAAGGATCTGAGCTCTTGAAAACACTGGATGGTTAAGAGATGCCTGACAAGGAAAGCCATTACTTTCTTACTGCAGGAATGTGCCAGCACAGGGGGGTCTTTTCAAAAGTGAGGTGGAAATTCAGGATAAAACCAGGAGATTTAAAGTAGGGTGATCTGGAGAATGACAAAAAGATCAGAGAGGGGTGGGGAGGATTATGGAAGAAAGGAGAAAAGATGAGCTGAGCTGGAGGAGAGGGTAAAGTCTTTCCATAGATTTAAATAAGCTTTGGGCAATTATCTGAACTTCCAAGGGAATTATCTGAACCACACATCTAAATTTGTTGAGATTCCTTCATTGTAGCTAGTATCTGGTTAAGGTTTGCAAGGTAAACTCGCTTTCTTGTGCCATGAGTGGCTTACAAGTCAAAAAAGATTCAGTGAAATCTTCAAAGTAAAGCTGTGCTCGCCAAAGCAATTTGCAGGCCTGTTTACAGCTGTCCCATCTGTCTCCTAGGCTGGCTCCACGGATGCGAACTTTGGACACCACATCTGTTGTTTGAACGCGGATCTCATCTTGTCAAAAGGAACAAGGGGGCCCTCTGGCCCACGATTTTAGTCAATACCTTAGCAAGGACTTCAGAAGCTTCCCTACAAGAGCAAGCAACTCATGGACAGTGAAATAATTAAAGTGATCTGCAAGCATAACACTTGCCAGAAACATCATTAGAAGCATCATTTGGAATTCCGTATTATAACGTGGCTCAGCACGTTAAACACACCCAGACACAGATAAATTTGAAGCACTCGGATAATCGGCTTGTAAATTGAAACAGATAATGAGAAGGGAGAATTTGGCAAAGAACTCGGAGTCAGGAGAAGAGGCAAATTCCCCAGGGCTCTCCCAAAGGCTCCCTTTATGGATGTTTGAATTTGGGCCTTACTCCACATAGTAGATGGCAGCATAAGTAAGTTCTTTCTCGAACTGGTTTTTCTGACTCCATTCCACAGTTAGATAGTTTTAGAGTCCACGGTGGGGGGGGGGGGGGGGGGAGAAAGTGTCCCTTCACTGGGAGGAAACGACTTTGTAGTTACCTGATGAAGCAATAGGAATCATAGGACTTTCATTGAGCTGCTGGGGGTAAAGTGGATTGCTGGCCTTTTATCTTTTATCTCCGAAATGGGTCCCCTGGCAGTGAGTTTGTTAAATCTGACACGTTTTGAATTTGGCTTTTTAAAATGCAAATTTAGTAGCCAATGGTTTTATCTTCCTGGGTGCCTACATTTTCACATTTTGAAGGGACTGCTTTTCAAGGGTGTATTGTTTAATGCTCTTTTAATAACGTGGTATTCAGCATTCAGTTTTCTTTTTGTAACAGGTTCAGTCGGACACAGAAGGTGTGCTTACGAAACGGACAGAAATGAAATCTGAGAGAAATACGTGGGCCCTTTGTGATGTGTGGAGATATATTTCGAAAAGAGCACTGGGAACAAGGAAAGGAAGTTTATGGGAAACATTTAAAAGGAGCAATCACCTGGGCCCAGGTACCATTACTTTTCTCTCCTTACTAATTGTATGAAGTGTTTTGACTGAGAAACAAACCCTCGTACACACAACGCACACATCTGTTGTCTGAAGGGCCCCTCACAGCCCTCCTGATGCAGATTGTTTCACACGAGGTTGACGGGACAACTGTTCGATTTCGGGTTTCACATTTTTCGGTGTTTTATTTTAGACGGTACATTGTCAGATCCCATCATCTTTAGCAATCGGTTGTTTTCGCAGAAGCGAATTTAACTTTCATGTATTGGTTGCATTTCCTTCCTCAGTTACTAATTACCGAAGATTAATGTTTTCAAACGAGGCCTTCTCTCCATGTAATCCATCTCTCCTTCCTGCTTCCATCCAGCAGGAAGCCTGCGGAAAGAGGTCATAATCCTTTGGTTTGCAACGCTATCGTCTCTGACACCGGGGATGTTTAGTGTGCAGTGATTGCAGTCAGAATCTTTGTGAGCAACTGGAAAGTGGAGATGGTGGGGGAAAAAAAAAAAATTAAAGCAGGTTTTCTTCGGTGGGTGAATGAACCGGGCTGGATTCTTGGCTCAGCGCGGGAAGGACCTGCCTTTCAAAGGACGGCCTTGACGCTCACTGACGCGCACTGTGCCACACCGCGAGGTACCCTGTTAACTCTACCCAAGCGCCAGTTTCTTTGCTACCCACTTCCTGTCTCTCGGTCACGCTGACTCTATGAATTATAACCCAGGCAGTAGTGCTCTTCCTGGGCTTGGCCCCCATGGAAATTTCTCCTGTCTTGCGGACATGCAGGTGTGGGTCAGTTGTTGTCTATGTCCATGCAATTATCATTTTTGATATAGGCACTCCTATTACTTTTATAACTTTTTGGGCAACTTTTATAATTTTATGACAATTAGCAGGTTTCATTTCAAAATCCTTTTAGTGGGTCACGTCGGTGGCTCAGTCGGTTGAGCGTCTGACTTCGGCTCAGGTCATGGGCTCACGGTTCAGTTCCTGAGTTTGAGCTCGGCTTCAGGCTCTTTGCTGAGAGCGTGGAGTCCCTTCAGATCCTCTCTTCTCCTTTATCTGCCCCTCCCTTTTTTGGGCTCTCTCTCAAAAATAAACACTTAAAAAATGAAATTCCTTATAGTGATTCACTTCTAGTTGTCTGCAAATTGTTATTTATTTTCTTTTCTTTTTTTTTCCTCTAGGGGAAACCTCCAATGAGAAGTTCTTCTTTTTTCTTTTTCTTTTGTGCAACTGACGCCTGACAATGCCTGGTTCTTAGCCTGATTCAAGGTGTCATGACTATTTATCATCAGGCTACAGGGTTGGGTGTTAACCCAGGAAATATGTTTCCAGAAAGTTGCCTGTAAATTATGTATCTAAAGCCCTGATTCAACACTCTGATTTGGTAACATTTAAATCTAACATGTGCAAATGTTTAGAAGACACCATAAGTACACTATTTGGAAGGGAGATATTTTATGTTTTTCCCAAAGAACCTAAAATCGTTTTAAAAACAAAGATGGTCCAGAGTTCATTAGCCATCATGTAACTGAAATGGTGATTTGCACAAAGTCTTTAAGGTAAATAATATGACCTGCTTTATTCCTTAGAACTACTCTGTTGATTCTTATGAAGAAATAAAACAACTTCTGTATTCATGTTTATAGGCTAAAAGCTCATATATTTTTATTTTTTGAAATATAATTGACATGAAACATTTTAGTTTTCGGAAGTACAATGGTCTCACACCTCTATATACTATGAAATGATCACCACAATGTCTAGTTAACATCCACCACCGTACATAGTTATGAGGATTTTTTCTTGTGAAGAGAACTTCTAAGATTTATTCTTAGTAACTTCCAAATGTACAATACATTATCATGTATTTTTAATTCAAATAATTAAAATTTTGGAACAATGCAATAGAGAGATAATTTTTGACTCAGACACATGTAAACATTTATTTTTATTTGCATATATGGAGAGCTTTACAAAAATTATTAAAGCAAATAGAAATATTCATTTTCAGAAAAAGGGTTTTGAATGCCCCTACACTCTTGGGAGACTAAAAGGTATTTCTTTATTTCTATGTCTTGTGACCAGTCAAAAGGAAATCAGTCCTCAATTTTAAGAAATTTGTTCCTAACTTAGGACCTAAAAGTTGTTTGCCCTGAGGCATTTATATGAATTTAAACCCTTTTCCTCATGGATTTTACATCTTTTTTAGAGGCTCTAATTAGTTATATGGAAATACTGCAAACACATGGAAAGTTCTGCAAATGTACAATGTGATTATCATTACTTATTTAAGGTTAAAGAAAAATACACGGAACACTTGCCATTAAGAATAAACAAAGACAGGGGCCCCTGGGTGGCTCAGTCGGTTGAGCGTCCGACTTTGACTCAGGTCATGATCTCGCAGTTTGTGAGTTCAAGCCCCACATCGGGCTCTCTGCTGATAGCTCGGAGCCTGGAGCCTGCTTCAGATTCTGTGTCTCCCCTTCTCTCTCTGCCTCTCCCATGTTCATGTTCTGTCTCTGTTTCTCAATAATAAATAAACATTAAAAAAGAATTAAAAAAAAAACAATAAACAAAGACGGGGTACCTGGCTGGCTCAATATAAAAAGTGAGTGACTCTTGATCTCAGGGTTGTGAGTTTGAGCCCCAGGTTGCATATAGAGATTATTAAAGACAATAAGAAGTTATAACTCAGGCCACCTGGGTGGCTCAGTCGGTTAAGTGTCCAACTCTTGATTCTCAGGCCATGATCTTGTGGTTCCTGAGTTCAAGCACCACGTCAGGCTCAAACAGAGACTTCCTGGGGTTCTGTCTTTCTTTCCCTCTGCCCCTGGCCTGCTCTTTTTGTCTCTCTCAAAATAAATAAATAAACATTTGAAAAAAAAGAACTTACAACTCATTGGAAAATAATGGAAATTCCTAGGTCTATAAATAAATAGCTTGATAGATAATGAGAAAAATAATAGGGAGGGGTACCTGGGTGGTTCAGTCAGTTAAGTGTCAGACTTCAGCTCAGGCCATGATCTTGAGGTCTGTGAGTTCAAGCCCTGTGTCAGGCTCTGTGCTGATAGCTAGGAGCCTGGAGCCTGCTTTAGATTCTGTGTCTCCCTCTCTCTCTGCTCCTCCCCTGCTCACACTCTATCTCCCAAAAATGAATAAACATTAAAAAAATTAAAACAAGAAAAACAGGGGGAAGACAAGCTCTTATTTTTTTGTAAAACATTAACCAATTTGTTGAAGGTGTAGTGGTTAAAAATTGCCATTTTCCTTTACAGTGTAGATTCTCTTAGGCACGAATCATCAATGGATATTAAATCTACAGAGAAAAAGATTGATGAGAAGCAGGACATATACTATGGTCACATTTCCCCCTGCAGAGACTAATGAGTAGTTGCAAAGGGGGAAATTAGTAACTATACAGTGGAGAAACAGGACCACACTGTAACTAGGTGACAGAAATGAATACCGCCATCCAGGAGGTGATGGGCCTCGTACCCTCCAACTGTGGTAACCGGGAAATTGTCACCTATGATTTGTCCTGCAGGGATACATCAACTGAATCTTATCATAAGAAAACATCAGAAACACCCCAAGGGAAGGAAATATAAAATGACTGGTCTGTGTTCTTCCAAAATGCCAATGTCATAAAAATTTAAAAAAGAAGGGGGCTGGGGAAGAAGAAATAAAGCGGAGCAACCCCATCTGATTAAAGGAAACAAAAGGTCAGGACAACTAAACGTCACATACAAGCCTCAGCTGGAGCGTAGGGCGAGGCTCCTGTAGGGCGTGATCTCCCGTGGTCTGCAGTTCCGCTTCCGCCCTGTCAGTTACCTTGGACCCTCGGACCGGAAGCAGATCATCCTCCCCGGCCCGCAGGTCAGAGGCGGTGCGAGCCTGAGCTACGGCTGCACGCCCGCGCCTGCGCAGTCACACTCTCGGCACCCAGGAGCGCATTTTCTCCTCTCCCGCCGCCGTCGCGAGAAGGGTGAGCGGGCACCTTCCCGTACGCTCATTACGTTCTGTCGTTCCAGGTAGTCTGTCTTATGGGCTGTTGCTGTTACTCTTGTAGGGTGCCTCATTTATAAATCGAACTTCATCCTGGGTGCGTATGCCCAGGAGAGAACCGGGTATGCGGGGGTGGGCGCCGTTTCAGGCCTTCCCTGGGGTCTTGGAACGTGCCCCCCCCCCCCATAAGAGGGGGTTACTGTGCATTATTGGAAAAACTGACAAAACTGGGAAATGTATGAACGGTTCGATTTTAAAAGTTATTGCATTCATGCTAAATTTTGGAGTTAATAGCTGGGCTCTCATTACAAAAGAGAAAATCATTTTCTTAGAGAATACACACTGAAGTATTAGGAAATGAAGAAACATACAACGTATTATCATGAATCAAAAAAATCATATGCATGCATTATATAGCTCTATATACTACAGAGATACAACTATTTCTATATAATTTAAATAGATATATAACATGTAACATGCATAATGGCCTGTATAGGATATAAATTAGAAGATAGAATACATATATTTTACACTATATGTAATGTATATATAATGTGCATGTATGGAGAGAAAGAATACATACAGCAAAAATATTAAAAATGTTAAAGATTTGTGAATCTGAGTAAAGTGCATTTGGGAATCCTCTACATTCTTCTCTGGGTCTGAAATTATGTCGCAAAAATTGTTTTTAAAATGTGATACAGTTTTGGCAGCCACACTCATATGTAATACATAAGAAAATATGTATGCCTGCGTGCGTATATATTTTTCGATGGGATGTTTCTGCTGGAATCATGGTCTGGAGAAGTATTTCTCCTCTCGTTGGTAAGGTAATCTGAGGTCTTTCTGGCTTCTGGTAGATGCCCATTAACTATTTGAGTGCATAAATGAGTTAGTGTCCAGCCGGTCTCCCTTACCTGTTCTTCCCTCGTTGCTGCAGAGGTTTCTAGTCACCCTGACAGGTGTTCTCTCGTGGACATTTTGCAGCGTTCGAGCCTGAGAAAGCATTTTGAACTCTGTTCTCAGGTGCCGTTACATTCCGTGCCTACGACCTGTGCCATCCACGTGTGGAAAGAGTACCGATTGCTCATTTTCGTCTACGTTCAGAAAGGGGCGAGTGCTAAAGTTTCCTCCAGGTTGGTAGTCACCCTCTCCAGGGGCATTTCTTCTAACGGCTTTGAAAACTGTCGATCTTTCAGAGTCCTGTGTCTTTGGTTTGTCCCTGAGAAGGATGGGATGGGATTGGCCAGAGAGGAAGGAGGATGTGCGGGAATCTACCAGTAACAAATCGTCAGTGGAGGGAGTGAGGCCTAGATATGGCAGAGCAAAGTAGAAATTCTGGCAAAACAGATTCAGATACAACAGGAGGGAGTCACCACTCAGGCTTGGCCAGCTTGCGTCGCAGCGAGGGCTGGGGACGGAGGAAGCCAGTGGCTTGTCCCGGTGGTGGGGTCCTGGTGGAGCCACATATCGGGAGACCCCAGACTCCGTGTTAAGGGCCAGCAGGTGGGTTGGCAGGTGCGTCCACAGGTGAGCCGGGGCTGGGCTGTCTAGTAATGCGGGCTCTCCCGGATGTAATCTGTGACAGGCACTGTCCAGGAGCGTGGGTTTAATCTACTGAATTACAAGCTCTCTTAAGCCTTGAAATCTGTGTTTTTTAATGAGTAACCCAGATGACTCTTATCAGGCAAGTAATAAAACTCAGCTGAAAACAGAGGTGCCAGAATGCTTTAAAACGGGTTTAAGGGTGCTGTGAGCAAATTGGAAAGAGAGTAGATGTTTTTTTTTTTTTTTTTAAATCCTGTTTTGATTTTGACTAAAATTGTAAACAGAGAGCCATGTAGTTTCACTGTCTCTTCTCTACGTTTCCGAAGTTCACAGAGTTCATCTGAAAATACGGAAACCGTGAAAACATCTGGCCCCAAGGTTTTTGGATAAGAGACCCAAATAACTATGGTCCCAGAACTCTGCCAAGAAGAAGGGCTAGCGTTTATTGAACTGAACCACGGTCCTGGGCGTTGTAGGAAGAGCCTCCAGGACAACCCCAGGGGCGTGTTTGGCAGTATCAACATTCCTCATTTTACAGATAAAGGAAAGTGAAGCTGCAGGAATTTAACCTAAACGTTACAGTTCACACTTCTTCTTAAATGACAGGGGAGGGATTCAGTCCTAGGCTGTCTGACTGCATAGTACACATGTTCCCTATGCCATTATTCAGAACAAAAAAGAACGCAAAAAACCAGGGACAAAATATAAACATTTCACCCTTCTGCATACCCAGTGATTTGGAGAGCGACAGTAAATATGGCTCGCTTTTCGTACCACGCTTGAGAGAGTGGACTGAACCAGAGGGCTCCTCGTCCTGCCCTCCCTGTAAGTGACAGAGAACCAGAGTCTTCTGTGTCTGCAGGGCACTTTTCAAGCATCCACAGCGGCACAGAAGAGGAGAACTGGCTTAGAAATAGCAGGTCCTGGGGCGCCTGGGTGGCTGTCATTGAGCCTCCGACTTTGGTTCGGCTCATGATCCCACGGTTTGTGAGTTCAAGCCCCACATTGGGCTTGCTGCTGTCAGTGCAGAGCCTGCTTCAAATTCTCTCTCTCTGCCTGCCCTTCCCCTTCGCATGCTTGCTCTGTCTTTCAAAAATAAATAAATAAATAGATAAAAATAAACCTGGGGAAAAAAAAAAAAAAAAAAGAAAGGAAATAGCAGGTCCTGGTCTGTGGCCCTCCAGAGTAGGAATCACGTCTGAGACTAATGGTGTAGGTAGCTCGGTGCCTGGGGTAGCTTGTGAACCTCTGGAGGAGGGTTTGAGAGCAGACCATCTTTGGAAAATTGAGCGTGGATAACTGAACAGTCAGCCCCATAGTTTACCAATGTGATTTCCCGTTTGGGAAGTCCCTGTGGACTGGCTGGGAACGTATTCCGAGAAAAGCATCCGTTACACCACCTGAACGCTCACCTCACCCATACGTTCTCACTTGGGTGTTTGTGCACCTGTGCACGCGTGCACACGCACACAGAAGGGGTCACAGTTAAAAAAAAAAATACACCTTCCTTTTTCTGAGAAAGAACAAGGATTACCCTCTTCCTGCCATTAGGATCTAAATCAGTAGTTTTCAGAGTAGAGTGTGGGAAGAAAATACTAGAACTTAACGTTTATATTTCTTCTCTCATCGTTTTAAAGTTTTGGTGTTTTATACAGTGCATCACGTCATTTCTACTTGTAAGTAAATATACACGTATTAAAAAGGGTCAGAAATGAAGCCAGGAGTCCACTGAGCCAAAGAAATGAATGTTTTCTCATTTAGAAAATAGCTGGAAGGACTGCGGTAGGTAGAGGGTACCTGGCATTCTGTCTCCGGGGCTTTCGGACCCAAGGTTCACACCAAGGCTCGGCTTCCGGTTGTGTACGTTGGGCTCCACACACCTCTAGGGGGCGCCCTTTCTGTCATGGTCGTTATAGATTTGCACGGTTGTCCTGTGTACCGGCAGATGGCAGTGAAGCGTCTGGAGGAAAGGGCGGCTCTTCTTTGAGGGAGCCTGCACCCCTGGCTCACGCACACGGTACCCTCCTCCTGCACCTGTGCGCCTACCCGGAGACTGAGCGTGGGGCCACGAAACCATGTACTCCGCTCCCTTGGTCCTGAGAGGTCTTCAGCATTCCAGAGAAACGATGTTAGACTTCGATGACCGTGTTTCTGAAACAAGGCTCACCAGATTGACACCATTTCCTGAATTTACCGATCTATTGATAGGCATGAATACCGCTATTAACAACTCACCTTTGGAATGGAGAAGAGAGAAAAAAATGAAAATAAGGAAGTTATGTCTTTTCTGCCATTATATTACATACCTTAATGCAATCTCTGCCAGCAAATGGGAGCATTTCTTTGGCTGGTGTTTTAGTTACACCCTCTGTAAGATAGGTTTCCTCAGCTGGTTAACTGACATCTTTTAGACACAGAGCCTGACATTTTTAAGCTTGTCTGATACATCTTTCAGATCATGGACATCTCTGTTGTAGTTTTTTAAAATTGACAAATAAAGGGGCGCCTGGGTGGCGCAGTCGGTTAAGCGTCCGACTTCAGCCAGGTCACGATCTCGCGGTCCGTGAGTTCGAGCCCCGCGTCAGGCTCTGGGCTGATGGCTCGGAGCCTGGAGCCTGTTTCCGATTCTGTGTCTCCCTCTCTCTCTGCCCCTCCCCCGTTCATGCTCTGTCTCTCTCTGTCCCAAAAATAAATAAAAAACGTTGAAAAAAAAAAAAAAAACTGTATTGAAAAAAAAAATAATAATAAAATTGACAAATAATTGGCATACAATATTGTATTCGTCGCAGGTATATAATATAGTGACTCCATATTTATATATGTTATGAGATGGTTACCACGAGTCTAGTTACCATCTGTCACCATACAACGTTGTTAACAATATTACTGATTATATTCCCTATGCTGTATGTTACATCCCGTGTCTTACTGATTTGATAGCCGGAAGATTATACCTCTTAATCCCCTTCACCTGCTTCCCCTGGCCCCCTACCCCCTTCCTGTCTGGTAACCCATCAGTTTGTTTTTTGTATTTGAGTCTGATTTTGCTTTGTTCTGTGTGTTCATATGTTTTGGTTTTTAGATTCTACATGTAAATAATATGGTGTCTGTCTTTGATGTATTTTGTGTAACCTGATACCTCCTAGGTCCACCCATGTTGTCACAGATAATAAGATCTCATTCTTGTTTATAGCTAAGCAATATTCTATTATATATATTATATATGCCACGTCTTCTTTCTTCCTTCATCTAGTGATGGACAGTTAATTTCCTGCTGTATCTTAGCTATCGTAAAGCAGTGAACATAGGGGCATATATGTCTTTTCGAATTAGTGTCTTTGTTTTCTTCGCATAAATACCTAGAAGTAGAATTGTGGGACCGTATGGCAGTTCTGTTTTTAACTTTCTGTGGACCCTTCATATTGTTTTCCATAGTGGCTGTACCAGTGTGCATTCCCACTAACAGTGCGTGAGAGTTCCCTTTTCTCTGAGTTGTGGACATTTCTAGGGAGTAAATACTGTATTTTCTCTCCACTCTAATTTCTTAGAAGATGGCCATTATTATGAGATGCAAAATAGTATACATCTGGTCAATATAAAGCTCAGTGTTTCACAATCCTATGGAATTTTACTTTGAAGAAAGAAATGTAAACATTTAAATAACTAACAATGGAGTTCCCACTAAATGAGCAAGTATACTCAGTCACAGTATCACATTCAGCAAGACATATTTACCGTGTACCCACAGAGATTTATTTGGAAAGGTAAGGATACGAAGATTTCATTATGAACATGCCCAGAGGAAGAGTCTTTAGTTTGTACATTTGGTTTGCTTTTTAATTTATGTTCTCATCCAAGGAAATTCTGTGCAGAGAAAATACCTGTAATCAAGTCCGAGCTCTGCCATGTACCAGCCATGCGAACTTGAGTAAATTACTTGTCTACTCAGAGCCTCAGTTTTCTCATCTATAATTTGGGAAACATAACATCTCTCTCAAAAAGTAGATGTGAGGATTAAATCCTGTAACTTACAAAGGGACCGCCTGCATTTCTTGAAGCCCACTGTGTGAATGGAGAATTTACACACGTGTGTGTTTTGGCGTGTAGGTCCCTTTCTCTGTGCCACCTCGGTAGGGGACTTTGTTCGGTCCCACTGAACATCCCTCCTTTCTCTGGCTCTAAGAAATTTCAAGGAAATCCTGTGCTCAGCCTTCCAATCATCTTTCTCTTGAGACTGAAGTTTGTTTCAGTTTTGTTTTAGAAAGAGCAGAGATCGCGAGGACCGATGGAGCACAATCCCGGATCTCATGTTTCCTGAACTATGAAAATATTCTAGGACTGTGCTTGCTGTTTTCTCAGGCATAGCGCCTTGCTTCATTTAAGGGGCAAAAAATTAGAATTAATCCCAGCTAAACAGGAACTCCTTAATAAGCTCCCATTAGGGGGTGCCATGTGGCTCACAGGACTATTATTAAGCATTTATATAGCACTTTGTATTGACAAAGTAGTTTATAATTACTTTTATAAGTAATTTATAATTCACAGAGACTCTCTGAGCTAAATTGGTATTGTTAGGCGATACAGAGGTAGTTACCTAAGTCATAGAATTTGCCTAAGGCTTCAAAGAGGAACCTCAGAGCCCTCTCCCTTCCAGAAGCAAATACGGGCTCACCCTCTTTCTCCTAAGGAAAAACAAAAAAAGAGGTAAAACGGAATAACAGTGCCTCACTTATCAGTCACATTACAGGGTCACTTTAATTTGTGTGCATGTCTTTAGAGTGACTATCTACTGTTCGAGCTCTGCTTTTTGGACTAGATGCTTAAAGCCTTTGTCTGGCTCCTTGGCCCGCATCAGAAACATCTTTCACAAGAACCTAAGTGAAATAAGGAAGTTTCTTTCCAAAAACAAACCTTTTCATCATGCATCCCAACCCTTACCACTCTACAATTAGTAGTGCATTCCCTGTAGGCAGTAGTTTAAGGGGTGCGGTAAGAAGCGAGGTTCTTCCTGTGGAAGTCTGGAAGCCCTCACACTGGGCTACAAGTGGGACGCCCCCCCCCCCCCCCCCCACAAATGAGACCTTCTTCCCTGCGTCAAGAAGTCTAATGCATAAAAGGGCATTTTCTTTCTTTGCAAGTCAACTCAGTTACCCGTGAAGAGGTTCCCTCCTGTGAACTAGCTCCATGCCCTTCCTCGTGCTTATCCACACTGGGTCCCAGCACCTGACTGCTGTGTGCCCGGGGCTGGTCAGAATTTAGCATGCAACCTGCTTTCAAATGGTTTAGCAAAAAATAAGTAAATACATTTCAGAAAATAAAAACACATTTGCATAATGTACATGGTGATGTTTTGTATGTGTTTGCATTCTATATTTACTGATATATTTGTGCAGACAGATGGTCTGGTTAAAAAAAACTATATATTTAGATATTCATACGTTTGTTATATATAATATACACATATATCTAAGGTAATAACGTATATTATACATAAAAATATATATACTCTATAATATATGTATCGATTTACATATGACAAACATTTTAGTACATATATTTTATACTAATATTGATGTGGAAACTTCTATATAGATAATGTATAAATGTTATACCTGTGATATCTATAACGCATATGTTTACACATTATGTATAAATATATAACAAGCATTTTTTCCTGAACCATATATGGTTTATGTAAATGTGCTAGTTTTAGATTAAAAGGATAAATTTATTTTCTCTTGTTGAAACCACCTGAGAGCAAATTTCAGGCATCATGACACTCGAGATACTTCACCTTTTCACATGGCACGTGTCCCTGAGGAACAAGGGCATTTTGTCTATCGCTGTGTTACGATGAGCATACCTGAAAAACATAACAATGATTCCTGATGTGATCTAACACCCAGCGTGTACTAAAATCTCCCCAGTTGTGGCAAGAATCTCTCCGACAGCTGTTTTGACTCTGGAGTCAGATTGGGTTCAGCGCCTACATTTGATTTCAAGCTTATTTGACCACCAAACCCTCTCGTCCTCCGACAAGCATTCCTTGCAGGGACTGCTTGTTGGAACACACCCAGAGAGTCACGAATGCAGAGCACAGTAAACGTTCTTGAAGAACACAGATCCGGCACAGGACAGGCACAGAGCGTGGCTGGAATAACAAGTTAGGGAAGGAGCTAGGAGTTAGGGTTGGGAGAGCTGAAGCCAGACCAGCCGAGGAGGCTTGGGCAAGGCATTCAGTGCTTATCGGGCAGATGCAGCGGCCGGAGCTAAAAATAAGTGCAACAAGACAAAATGGCGGCCCCAGGCACACGTGTTTCTTTCTGTACAAGTTATTTCTCTGGATTTGTGTGTGTGCGAACCACGGATACCTATCCGGACGATCCCGTCAACCCAAAGAGATGTCCACAGGCACGCACACACCCACGCACGCACTTACGTGGGGAGGGAGAGAGAGAGAAGGAGAGAAAGAATGGAAGGAAGGGTGGAGGGAAGATACTGCCATTAATGGATTGGTCATCTCAGGAGAAAATCTGCAAAATATGGAAAGGGAGAAAGAAGAAAAAACAGTGGGTAGATGAATTGTTGACTTGTGATGAATATTCTATCTCGAGGATAACTTAAGGTGAAAGTTCATTCTTGGAGACTTTGGAACTCAGGGCAGGGAAAGCCAGGAAAAGGGAAGAGGAAGCGAATAGGACAGCAATTCCAGGAGATAAGTGGCCTACGTAGGAATGAGAGCTTTGCCGTTGCGTGTTGTTCTTTACTCGAAATACTCTTGCTATTCAAGATCTGGGCCTTGCTTGGACATAATCTGTCACTCTTGCCAAATATGTGTGGTATTTTGGGGATGTGGACAAATCTCCACAGGAACTTGGCTGAGAGCTGCAGGTCTATTTTTACCTCCAAAGGCAAACAACAGGGCATTAACTTGTTCTGCCACTTAGCACTTAACATGTGAACCACAGCGCACCAGTCTGGTGTGGTCCTTTACGAACAGAAGTTAGACTGACGCCATCTGTTTCATAGGCTTTGGTCTTTCTAAGGTTTACAAAGAAGGAGATCATAGGTTGCAAGGCTGAAAAACCCTCCGGGATACAACTCCTTTGTTTAATAAATGAGGAAGACTTGATTCAGAGGAAAGAGCACAGGATGGAAAGCCCGGGAATTAATTAGCTATGGAGTTGTGGGCAAATCACATCACCTAGTCTGCAGATTGATGCAGTTGACTGTGTGAAGTTCCAAGTGTCATCTTGAATTCCTCTTCCAAGACCCAACAACGTATGATTTTGTTTGTACGAAATGGGACAATTTAAGTAGTTTTTGCTATTATTCTTCATATGGAATTGAGTTTGGAATTTTTTCTTTCTTTTTTCTTTGGTAAAGGGTGTCAGGCCACCTTGGAGGTGGCTATGCTAAATCAAGGGGAAAGGTCCGATAATCCGCCCTCTGTCGTGTCCGATTTGATGAGCCATTGGTACAGGTAATATGGAAAACAGGACATTGCATGTGTAATTCAATACGGCTGCTCTCCGTGCTCATTTTCTTCAAAAATTGAAGGATGCGGGATGGGGGTTGATGGTAGCAACAGATAAATCACCTTCAAACAAGGATTGATTCCTCACATGTTGATAGAGAGTAGGAATGGTCTAAAAGTACCTGCATGTATCGGAGATATTCCCTTGACAATTGTCTGGGCCGCTGCTATTGAAATCACTGAGTTCATGAAAGCAAGGAAAGGAAAGAGAGAGAGGAAGGGAGGACACACGTTCTTTTACTTACTACATAGAATTTGGGGAGGAGTGTGATAACCAGTCCATCCTTAGAGATAAAGTTGCAGTTCCCAGTGGGTAAAGGGACTTGCTTATTTTTCCATGACTGGTTTAAAATGAGGGTTCAGGTCCCAAACTGGTCCTGCCTACCTGTGTGGATGATTCACTTTCCAGGAGCACCTGCTCGGCAGTTGGCGCGAGTCATTTCCCAGCTCTTGGCTTGCTCTGGTCAACCGGGCCCGAGACCTGCCACTAGGCACTTTCAGCTCTGAAACTCTGCACATAGTTCCCAGTGTCTGGAACCTGTCCCACCCGACGAAACCTACTTCCTGTGAGGAGTCTTCTCCTGATGACCCGGCCCTCAAGGGCTCTCTTCCTTTTCTACACTCTGATGGTACTTTCCGGTGTGCCTGCGTTCGACACTAGTATTTAGTTGTTTTGGTTGTTCGTCCCTCCCCTCCTCTCCCCTCCCTTCCTTCCTCCCTCCCTCCCTCCCTCCCTCCCTTCCTTCCTTCGTCCCTCCCTCCCTCCCTCCCTCCCTTCCTTCCTTCCTTCCTCTTTCTTTCTTTTTTTCTTTCTGTCTCTCTGTCTCTTTCTTTCTTTCTTTCTTTTGTATCTTCTTGGTTTTCTTCTCAGTGATAGGCTTCTTACCTACCCGAGCACAACTACCTCTTGAGAGGGGACGCATTCGTGTTTATAAGAGGTATCACATGTCATAGTTTCATCACCAGACCTGCTGCAGACCCATCCCTCGCCATGATCATCTGAGATTACAGGGACTTGTGCTCTGGTTTATACAGGTTTGGGGTGGGGTAGGTGGGTCTGCTGCTTCCATTGCGCCGTCCTCCTATACTCTCTGGAAAGTGACCCACGTTTTCAAAGAGGAAGAAGGGCGCACCGTTTCTGCATTCCTGGCTAACGCTGACTTCACCGAGAACCTAGCTGAAAATTGGAAGGCCTTTTTCTTCCTTCTGTCTTTTGAAGACGTACACACCAAATGGGTGAAGACACAGGTCATGCATATTCACCTATTCTAGTCAATGATTTAAATATAAACAGCGAACAAAGAAGTAAAAATGAGGGGAAGCATTGATTAGTCAACCTTGTACATCCTGTTCAGAGATCAAAGGGGCCAGTGGGCAGGGATCAAAGTGCTGGGAAATACAGAATGTAGCACCCTTGTGAAGCGACGTTTCTCACGATATGGTATGACTTAATCAGAACCACTCTGTTCAACAGCTGCAGAGAAGGGAAAAAAACAACCCTGAAAATTATGACTTAGGCAAAGCCTATGCTCCGTGTGCCTTTCATGACAGAGAGTCTGTGTGACTTGTGTCAGCTCTCAGTGCAGAGGTGTTTTTGGAGAAGGCTAACTTGGGTTGCAGGTAGGTTCCTTTTAGAAATGGGCACAAAAGTACATTGTTGTAGCAGCCATACAACCACACCTAGCCTGACTCAGGTCTGCGGAACTCCAGCGTTAAGTGTGTGGGGCTTGTTCACACCACAGGAACGTGTTACTCAGCTACTCACCTGTGAAAGGCACACACACACTCAGAAAACCCCTCAGAGCAATAGATGTTCAACTCAGAAAGTTACATCTGGATAGTGCTTTACGGTTTGCAGAATATTTTCACACACACCTTTTCTCTTGTTCCTCACAACCTTAAGCGAAGCTAAGTGATTTGCCATCAGACCACAGAGCCGGTAATTAAGCAGAATCGGGACTTTCATCCTGGTCTGCCGAGTGCAGTGACGCTCCTACATATGTCGGGTCATAAAATACATTTCAGAGAGAATTCGTAGGGTTTTGAACACAAACAGTAAGGAGCTTGGAAAAGAGCCATAAATGAACGAAGGAGGTAGAATGATTGGATCTGAGCAAGGTATGGTGACAGGACTGTATTGCAAACCACTTGGCATCTAAGGTCATAAGTTTTAGGCTCTTGGCTGACCGGTCACCATTTTCTATTAATGCACTCGGTTCTCCAGATGCGTAGAGTTGGTTAGGTTTAAGCTTCTGTTACGTGAGATTGCATTCCGGACGTGCGTTCCTGAAGGGCACACAAGTCAGCAATTTCATGTACAGATTATCAGTTAGAGTGAGCTCTTCCTGCAAGTGGCTTATCTCATTCATTATTCTACTTTCTTTTAGTTTGATTCTTAATTTCAGGTTTGGATAACCTCTTGCTGTTACTCCCGTGGTCCATGGCTTCTGTGACTCTGTTGTGAAAGCTGTGAGAATTTTCTTAAATTTATCTTTGTTTTTGCTTTTATTTTCTTTCTGAACTTACTATTATTTTTAAGATTCTGTTTTCCTTCTCTTTCTTTCTCTTACAGATAATTTTATCTTTGTGTCATAAAGAGTCCACCTGACTCTTTCTAGGTCAGGTAGAGACCTATAAAGAGAAAAAAAATTCTACCTGAGTTGCCTTTCATTTTAGAATCTCAAGGCAGAGAATTCTGTTTATTTTTAACCAAAGGTTTTATTTACGTATTTTTAATCCAAAGGTACTGAACAGTCAACACTCCCCACTTCTGCCCTATTCCTGGGCTACCGTGGCCACTCAGTCTCATTCAGCTTTAACACAAACTGACTTGTGCAGCAGTGTTTTGTATCCTTATTCTTGTACTTTTCTCACGAATGAAGTGCAGACAAAAAGAACATGTCTGAGACCCTGGTTTTAGCTGACTGCCTTGAGTCGGATTCCTCCGTGGCTGCTGGATCTTTCCTCCATGCCGGTTTTGGTGTTCTATAGAAATACAGATTCGTTTCCTTCATATGGTCCGATTGTATCACTCCCGTTCCCATTTTTAGACGATGACCTCCAGTGTGCTTCCACTTCCCTGATCTTAAATTTCTACATGGTGTGTATTAATTTTCTTAGGGATCCAAGAGCCTGGAGACATTTCCTGAGGACGTGCTATTATGACTGTGGTGACAATGACGGTGGTGGGCTTGGGGTCCTGGTGTGCATCAGTATAAGCACTGGCCCCTCTGCAGTGGCTCCTACAGTGATGAAATTACCAGAGATACAGTGGATGAGATGGGAGATTCTCTGCTCCAGCATAAAGGTGAAGGGCATACGGATAGCACATGCCTCGCTCCCCCTTTGTTCCCTGCCCTGGAAGAATGCTCACCAGCTGCCTCGGCTGGAAACTATTAATCCAGGAAGTCTGACTGTCCCCAGAAATTCCCTGTGGACCCCTATGGCTTTTCTGTGGCTGTGTTTCTCCCTCTCCTTTTTAAAATTCTTCATTTCAATTATCCTCTATTTTTACACTTTATTTTCATTTGGATGATTTAGTATATCTCAAGATCATATCTCGTATGGTCCCTGTTTTCTCTCTAATATCCAATGACATTGGCTTTCAATACTTTGTCACTTTTTTGTCAGAAATGTTCTCTCATTTACGTTTGAACTTTTGAAATGAGCATTTTTAAATTTTCATTCATCTTGGTGTATTTTTCTCTAGCTGGCTTTTTGTATTTGTTGAAAATCCCTTTTGTCTTATTGATTTTTTTCTCTTTTCTCGTTTATCCATTTAGAAGATATGTATTAATTACCTACAATGTGTCAGATTATTTATCCCTATACATCTTATCAGGAGTAAGAAGATATATTTTAGACATGTAGCACCAATCTATCCCTTCCCCCCCCCCCCATATCTATTCCTGTTCAATAATGCCCACATTTTTATCTTATATAAATTTTAAGTTTTATCTTAAAGACTTAGGAGTCAGTATTTCTTACCTTGTATTGTAATCCTAAATTCACTTTATTTTTCCATGCTCTGTCCATTAATCTATGGAGATCTGAGTTCATAAGCATCTGTATTGTTTTTGGTCCCCTTCTAAATTCATTATTTCTTATGTGTCTTACTGGGTACGTTTTTGTTTTGTTTTGTTTTGTTTTCACTTAAATCCAAGTCAGTTAACATACAGTGTAGTATTGGTTTCAGGAGTAGAATTTAGTGATTCATCTCTTACATACAACACCCAGTGCTCATCCCAACAAGTGCCCTCCTTAATGCCCATCACCCGTTTAGCCCACCGCCATCAACCCTCAGTTTGTTTTCTGTATTTAAGAGTCTCTTACGGTTTGCCTCCCACTGGATACTTTTAAATATTTCTTAGATGTTCTTCCTGACCTCTTCTGGTGGTCGTGTTGATTCTCAGTGCAATCCGGAGTGGACAGTGGTCGCTGCGAGCTGCTGTTTCGTGGGTATTTGCTTCAGGAAAGTAGCACGCTTCGGCAATGGTCCTTTAGTCCACAACACCATCAGTCACCCTCCATATACCTATTCTTCTCAGATAAATCACATTTCCTAGAATTTAGGAGTGGTTCCTCCTTATTAACCTGGCGTTTACTCATGCAACATACGGGACTTCAGTATGTAGATTCCATAGGAGAGAGCCCTTCTCTTAAATATCAGATTTATTTCTTATAGATGTGCTCTATTTTCCAGTGACTCTTCAGTGGGGCCGCTTCCTTATTCTCTCTGCCTCTTCTCTGCACACTTAGAGAGGGGCTGCAGGAAAACTGGCTTTTTATTTCTCTCTGTATTTTATACTGTGTCCTTTTACTGGGTGACCTTTGTAATAATGGGTCTGCATCTTGACTCTGTAATCAGAATCATGGTTTCCTGATTTCCTCTCTGAATTATTATTCCCTCCATTCTACTTAGGAACTCCTCCTTTCTGATAAACCAGAATGTCAGGAGGCCTGTCTATTCAAGCAATGTGGTTACCTAGCTGGTACTTGCCACAGAAGGAAGACAAATGTAACACATTCCCTTAAACTCTTTGGAAATAGGCCCCTCGGTTTCTATATTTTTTTTCTTGGTTAGTGTTGAATCTCAAATGGAATTAGCAAGCTTTGTAACGCCCCTTGATAACTCTCCCTTAGATGACCCTCTAAGTGAACAATTCTCACCTATTTGGTTCAGGCTTTGATCTTCTGGAGTTATAAGAGTTTGCTTTATATATAAGCCACTCCCTTCTCCCACTATCTTGAACTGTTTTCCTCCACAAGGCAAATGCACAGTTGGTTGGCAACTGCCAGCAAATGACACCAATTGCCACCAAATTTCTAGCTCCTCAGAGCAGCTACCAGATCGCAAGAAAATTGTTCACATTTTCCAACCGTGTAGCTTCTGCTGCAGGCACGATCTTCACTGGTTCATGACCAGGCTCACTACTTTAAAATGGCAGCCTGTGGGGCACCTGGGTGGCTCAGTCAGTTAAGCGTCCCACTTCAGCTCAGGTCGTGATCTCATGGTTCGTGGGTTCAAGCCCCGGGTCGGGCTCTGTGCTGACAGCTCAGAGCCTGGAGCCTGCTTCAGATTGTGTGTCTCCCTCGCTCTCTGCCCCTCCCCCGCTGGTGCTCTGTCCCCCCTCTCTCTCAAATATAAATAAACAAAAAATTAAAAATAAATAAAAATAAAATGGCAGCCTGTAGAATGAAGGGAGTTGATCCTAGGCTCTGGATGATTTGAGATCAGGTGATGTCAGCAGTGGAGGTAGATCTCCATCTAGGGTTTCAGGAAAATGGCTGACACCTGACTACTTCATCATCAACCTTTTAAAGTTTTATCTGGGGAATTTATTTTCTTTTTTTTAAATAAAACATTGCCTTATGTTTAATTTTTTTTTTTTTTTTTATGATTTTCTTTATTTTTGAGACAGAGACAGAGCATGAGCAGGGGAGGGGCAGAGAGAGAGACACAGAATCCCAAGCAGGCTCCAGGCTCTGAGCTGTCAGCACAGAGCCCGACACGGGGCTCGAACTCACGGACTGTGAGATCATAACCTGAGCCGAAGTCGGACGCTTAACCGACTGAGCCACCCAGGCGCCCCAAAACATTGCCTTATGTTTAAATGGACATATGACTTGTTTTATAGAAACATTTTGCATTTAGTAAGAACCGAATAACAACTTGCTGAAGGTTTGCTTAGATGAACACCCAACATGCAATATTTTTGAGGGATTTTGTCAAAATATAGTAAATTTAAACATAGTTTTAGAAATTCAAGTGCAGTAGAATCATCAAGAGACACTGTGAACTAATGTACATAGGTGTCTTTGTCCACTCAGTGATTATTATTGACAATACCTGAAATAATAAGATTTTAATTATGGTGCTAATTATACTTTCTGGCTTACTGTTTTATTAGCATCAATCTGGATGTCAGTATTAAAGACGTGTTTCATTTAAGTTCATAATGTCAGATTATTATGGGTTGTCTCAAAGTTAAAAACATTTCACCTATGATAGTATTTCCTTAGTAATTATTTTAAGAAGATATTTGTTTTTACTTTTGGGGAGTGAGAGAGCAGTTATTCATGTATACTGATCCTGTTGGGTAGTTTGTGGAAAAGAGTTATGTGGACAAGTAAGTTTGGGGGTGTATGCGTCTTTATTTTGGAAATACACGTGGTTTAATTTAGCATATCAGTCACAGAACTAAGTCTTAAAACATGTATCAGGTAGTTTCCCTGAATTATTCTACCCGGTTTTTAAGATATTTATCCTCCCCTGTCCTCCAGGAACTCCATGTTTTAGGTATATTTTAAGGATAGAATCCAATCTCATTCATCTTTTTCTTTTAATTAGTACCTGGTAGAAGGACCTAGTAAAAATTCCTGTGCATAAATCCTGTTTTGTAAATTAATATCTATTTAGCATCTTTATGAAAACATCTCTTCTTTGTTACAATCTAATTTGCTCTCAAGTATACATTTAATCCAATGAATACTGAATCATTTAGATGTTAGTTCACTAGAAATGATTTGAAGTGTCTAGTGGTAAAATTAAGAACTAATATAATTAGAGAGGGTGGAAAATGCCGGATCAGGAATCAGGATCTGGGTCCCAGCTCCCTGGGTTACTCACTTGGGGTAAGTGGCTTAACTTTCCAAAACAGCAATTTCTTCATTCTGGCTCTAAGAATATATGCATCAGGTTTGAATTTTAATATACAATATGGGTGTAAGGAATGTCACATTCTTTTGTTTCGCTAAATAAAATTTAATTTGTTCCAAGACCCCTTCCCCCAAGACAAGCAGGGAAGTAAACCACCACCATTACAGGGGGATCCCCACCTCCCAGTCCTCCAAGTTGTACAAAAGCCTGGAGTTCTTATGCAATCCATAAGATTAGCAGGGAGAAGCCTCTGTCTGTGCCCACAGTGGTCAGTGATGAAATGGTCATTGTCCAAGCTGGCTAATCCTTTGAAGGCTTGTTTGTGGTAGGTAGGAGTAGAGCATAGGAGTTTTTGCCCTGGCTGGACACCCTCCTACTTCAGGTCTCGCTTTCCTCAAGGCACGGCACCGCCTTGTCCCCTGAGAATGTGCCATATCCGGGAGCTTGGCAATCAGAGAGTTGAATGGATACAATTGCCCTGAGCCGTTCGTGTCGCACAGACCACAGTGGGCTGTACTGATGGATGCTAGGCGTGGATGTCGGGAAGGATGTAGATGGTTCCCTCCTCCCTGCTTTCCGCGCCCCACACAACCAGAGGGAGGGAGAGGACATGTAAGCATTACTGGTTGGGCACTGGGTAGCTTCCATGTGCCTCCTGATGCCCTTTTCCATTCCCTGGTGGCCTGGAGCATAAGGTCGGGGAGCAAAGTAGTTTTTGAGGGAGGCTCGGTGTCTGTTGGCATTCTCTGCCTTCAATATGACATTTAGTTGTTTTGCTGTACTTGAAAGTAGCCCTGACTGTCAGACTCAGGCCAAGGAAAACCGCAGGCAAACACACTCCCACCTGGTATTTGTAAAAGGGACTAGAGTCTTTTGAAGAGAAAGTTGGGCATGTGTTGAATATTCAGTATTGACACGTCAAGGTCCTGCCGCGTTCCGAGAAGTACTCGTGGTCTCTTCGTTCCTCTGACATGCCTTCAGGAAGTTCCCCGGGGACACACACCCTTAGGTTTGGGACAGCCCTCGCCTCTCCTCGCAGAAGCCGGGGGAGGAGCCCTCCAATGGTTTACTGGAGATTTGCTCTTGGGCTTTTAGGTCTGAAAGTTAGGCTTGTTATATTCACCACTTCGTTAAAAATGATTATAATTTCCTGTCGGTTTGCATTTACTTATTCTTTACCTAGCGTCAGATTATCTTCCGTGTCTTTAATGTTATTCATTTAAATACCCTTTAGAAGGCATGGTTGAGTGACAGGGACATATGATTTAATTTCATATCCCACCGTTAAAAAAAATCAACTATGTTACCATATACACACGTTTTATTCAAATGTCACCTTTTTACTGTGATAGTTTATGATATGAGACACTTTCCTTGAATGTGAAGGACCATCGTGGTAAGAATTCATATAATTGTGTATAGGGGTATATATCTCACGTGCTGATATTTCATACTTTCACAGTTCTTTCCTTAAAAATAAAAAAATATATATTTGTAATTATATAAATATAAGTTATATCATATGAATGTAAATTCAATTCAATTTTATTTTAGGGGCACCTGGGTGGGTCAGTCAAGCACCTGACTCTTGATTTAGACTCAGGTCATGTTCTCATGGTTCATGAGTTTGAGCCCTGGGTTGGCGTTGCACTCTGCCCTGAGAGCACAGAGCCTGCTTGGGATTCTCTCTCTCTCCTCTCTGTCCCACGCCTGCTCACTCTCTCTCTCTCCCTCCCTCCCTCTCTCCCTCTCCCTCTCCCTCTCCCTCTCCCTCTCCCTCTCCCTCTACCTCTCCCTCTCCCTCTCCCTCTCCCTCTCCCTCTCTCTCTCTCTCAAAATAAATAAACTTTGAATATACGTATGTATATTAAAGTTTTATGTCATACTTTTCCAGTTCTTAAAAATGTATTTCCGATTATGTGAATATAAGTTATGTAAACTGATTCATCTGTAGGAAGAACCGTGTAGTCCGACAGCTCCCAGCATGATCCCTGCCACTTGGTATTCGTGGTCTAGAGTGATCCCCTCCAACTGAGTGTGGACTGGACCTACTGACTTGCCCCTGAATGAAAAGAATAAGGCAAAAGTGAGATGTTCCTTCTATACTTCAGTCATAAAAGACAGTGGCTTCTATTTTACCGGTAGATTCTCTTCCTTGCTAGCTTGGATGAAGCAAGCTGGCACGTTCAAGAGGCCCATCTAAGGGCAACCTCCGTCCAGCAGCCTACAAGGAACTGGATCCTGTCGACGACCGATAGATGAGCTTGCAAGCAGGTCCTTTGTCTGTTGACCCCTGAGTCGACGGTGAACTTCCACCAAACACTTGACCGCAGCCTTGTGAAAGCTGCTGAGCTGGAGAACGAGTCCGGACTCCTAGAAACCGTGAGATACTAAGGCTGTGCTGTTTTATGCCGCTAAACTTTAGCATGATTTGTTACGCACCGGTTGATAACTGATACAGACTATATCTTCACCATCTGCTTACTCAGTTAGAGTTTGCTTTGGACTTCCTGGAAGTGGTGGGACTAAGAGATACAGTCCTCCCAAACCCGGAGTCTTAACCCACAGACAGGGGCGTATGTCACTTGGGGGTATACTCGTACTGTCTTCACACTGATGTTCATAATGATAACACTGAATTATAGAAGTAAATACCGAAATCAGTGATGAGTGTAATTGAGAAGTAAGATCCATTTGAACTGCTTGAAATTCTGCTTAAAGGAGGAACATGTTATTTTTTTCATTTCAATTATTGTTTATGTAGATGCCAACAGAAAAATACTGTATTAATGAAATTTCAAAGATTATCTTTGTCTTAAACTTTCTTAAATACATCTTTGTCTTTACTATCACCCTTATTAGAGTTTTTGTTTGTTTTTAAGTTGTTAGTTAAATTCCAGTACAGTTAACACAACAGTGTCATATTATATTCTGGTGTATAATATAGTGATTCAGCACTTCCGTACGTTACCTGGCGCTCATCTCGACAAGAACACTTCTTAATCCCCATCGCCTGTTTCCCCCCTCCCCCTCCCCCCCGCCCACCTCCCCTCTGGTGACCATCAGTGTGTTCTCTATAGTTAAGAGTGTGTTTCTTAGTTTGCCTCTCTCTCTCTCTCTCTCTCCCCCCCCCCCCCCACCTCTCCTCTTCCCCAACCCTTCTGCTCATTTGTTTTATTTCACAAATTCTACATATGAGTGAAATCACATGGATTTGTCTTTCTTTGATGGACTTATTTACCTTAGTGTAATACGCTCTAGCTCCATCCACAGTTCCGTTTTGCAAATGGCAAGATTTCATTCTTTTTCGTGGCTGAGTAATATTCCATTGTATATATCCACCACATTTTTATCCATTCATCAGTCGGTGGGCACCTGGGCTGCTTCCATACACTGGTTATCGTATGTAATGCTGCGGTAAACATCAGGGTACGTGTATACCTTCAAATCAGTAGTTTTCAATCCTTTGGGTAAATGCCGAGTAGTGTGATTACTGGATCATAGGGTAGTTATATTTTTACCTTTTGAGGAACCTCCGTACTGTTTTCCAGAGTGGCTGCACCAGTTGGCAAAAGGGGGAGCATTTTAGTTAATTATATATTCACATAAGTGGAATATTTTATATCCTGCCAGGTCTCCCTGATATATTTTGTTTTTCATAATTCTTAAATGAGAAATTCCTGAGAATATTCTTGCCAGTAGCAATATCGTGAGATGATACCAGAGGCAGTGAGAATGACATTCTTTTGTGACATGTCTAGTTATTTCTGGAAATAATTCAGTATTTGTGGCCTCATAAACCTTAAATTATGATACTTGGCAACTCCAGTATGATCTTAACCTATTAGCCCATGATATTTGGTTAAACTGAATTAAATAACTGCCAGGTATGGAGAATGTCTGACAAAACTGAACATGAATATGTAGGCACAAGAATATATAGGTCCGAAGAAAGAGTTACTTGCAGTGTCTCTTTACCTTTTAGAACAGATGTAAAGTTAACCTTGCATTTGGCGAAAAAAAAAATGCAGTAAGAGTAAAGTGTTATAGAGAAGGCAGGGTTATTTACAAGAGACAAAAACTAATTAGCAAGGAATAAAAATGCATTAGGGTCATGGGGGATCAATTCAGAAGCAAATTTACCATTTGTGTGAATGTCTCTTTGGTGGCCAGCATTCCATAAATGCCGCACATAAACACATTCATTTTTAATGTTAAACAGTTCCAGAGTTATTTTAAAAAGATACTTTCTCAACACATGAAGAAGTTTAAAGTTACAGCGCTATGAAAATATCTCTTGGTAGATTCATGTGTTTATCATTTACTTTAAGGATGTTTGTGCCTACAGTTCTGTCTTTGTGAGCAGTATTTAGGTGGTCCAGACTGAGCATTCCATATCTATGGGAAATTCTCATGTGCTGAGGAAAATTCTCAAAAATGTTGACGTTAACCCAATCTTGGCATTTCTCCTTTCTGTGTAATTGAGCCGTTTTAGGGAATGAGTAGTCAGAATATCTTCTACTGTAATAAATGACATGTCATACGATTATAGCTATAAATGGCAAGTAAAATTAATAAAACTGCCTTCTTTTTCTCTGAAAAGATTGGAGTTTATAGCAGTTCAGATTTTCTGTTTTCACACCACCCTCCTTTTCCTATTATTCTCTTACCATGTATGTTAGAAGTAACTTCTGTAATTTTTTGTTTAGTTTGAATAATTTCAATTTACCCGAAAGTTCTAAGAATTTTAAAAAAATTAAAATTTTTTTTTAACGTTTGCTTTTCAAGAGAGAAAGAGACAGCGCATGAGTGGGAGAGGGGCAGAGAGAGAGACACACACAGAATCCGAAGCAGGCTCCAGGCTGCAAGCTGTCAGCACAGAGCCCAGTGCGGGGCTCAAACCCACGAACTGTGAGATCATGACCTGAGCTGAAGTTGGACGCTTAACTGAGCCACCTAAGTGCCCCCGAAGAATTGAAAAAGTTCTTTTAATTGAGTATTAACATACTCAATTAACATGTTAATACAGTTAACATACAGTGTTATATTAGTTTCTGTGGATGGTATAGTAATTCACAGTTCTGTACATTTCTCAGAGCTCATCAAGTTACAAGAATTTTGAGAGCAAATTGTAGCTATGATACCAAATCACATCTGAAAACTTCAGTGTTTCCGCTGAATCATTTCACTAAATCAACGACACTCTTCAACATAGCCCAGCGTCACTATCCAAATCAAGAGATCAACGCTGATCCAGTACCACTGTCTAATCCACAGACCTCATTCAAATTTTTCCAACTATACCAACGATCTCTCCTTTCTGTTTTGGTGTATAGCCTAGTTCAGGGACTCACTGTGCATTTAATTGTCATATCGCTTTAGTACCCTTCAGTCTGGAACGATTTCTCTCTTTCCCTGTTTTTCATGACCTGGCAGTTTTAAAGAGTGCAGGCCTTTCATTCTGGAGGAGCGTCTTCAGAGTGGCCCAGCCAATGTTTCTTTCATACCGGACTTGAGCTGTCCTGTTTTGGCAGTAAAACAGCATTAGTTACTTCTGCTCGTTAGTGGCTTGTATCAGGGGGCACACACTGGTAACCCTTCACTCCACTAGTCGTCATTAACCTTGATTCACTGGTCAAGTTGGTGTTAGCCATGTTTCCCCACCCAAGGTCATCATTCAGTTCCTTTGTAACTAGTAAGTATTTTGTAAGGATATGCTCTGAAATGATAATAATATCCATTGTCACCAATGTGCTGCATCAAAATCTGCCCACCAGCCTTGGCATCCATGGATGAGACCTGCCTGAATTAGCCACAATTTAATAGGTTCCAAATGGGCACCTTTCTATTTCTACTATTCCTTCCACATTAATTACTTGGCATTCTACTCTAAGGAAGAACTTTCTTTTCTTTCCCACTTTGTTTTTTTTCTCATTTGGTTATATTTGATGCTCAGATAATCTCAGATCTCTTTAGTGGAAATCTCTGCAAGCTGATTCTTGGGTTCTCTTGACCTATTCCCATCCTTCTTTGAGCATTAAAAAAAAAAAATCTGGGTGAAGATATCCCAGGATCATCCTCTATGTTCCCTACTCCAGCTTTGGGATCAGCCATTTCTCCAAGGTGTTTAGAAATAAAGGTCTGGGGGAAAAATGTGCTCACTGCTACTGAGATCTTCTTGCTTTTAATATTCTCAGTGGAGAGAGTGAAGGTATGAGTGTGTACACACACACAAACACACACACACACACACACTCATATTTCTACTATGTCATATATATTGGAAAAAAATGCAAGTTCACATGGATGCCTTCAGTTGCATTTGAGAACCTTGGGGTTCTTTCTAGTCTTATCCTCTTCCATATTTATAAGCCCTGTGTCCAACAGTGAGAAAGGTGATTACCCCACATAGTTGTTTATTTGCTCACTTGCTTTCACAGTAACCAGTCTCCCTAATCTGCCAGTCACTGCTTCCTCGTCTGTCATCCCTGGGCTCTCGTGGTTTGTCCTCGATGACATCACCATGTCTGCGGCCACCACAGCTCTATAGCTCTCTAACTGATACGATTTAATGTGTATTATTTAAAAATAGAGTGTTGGGGCACCTGGGTGGCTCAGTTAAGTGTCCAACTCTTGATTTTGACTCAAGTCATGATCTCATAGTTTGTGGGTTCAAGCCCCTCATCGGGTTCCATGCTGTCAGTGCAGGTTCTCTCTCTCCCTCTGTGTGTCTCTGCACCTCCCCTGCTCTCTTGCATGTACTCTCTCAAATAAATACACTTAAAAAAAAAAAAAAGTATTGGAAAATCACTGTAGATTTCCAAAGAATGATAAAACTGTCTTGGTTGGATGCCTGGCTAAATACCAAAAAAGCGTTTGATGATAGTGTATTCAACATCAACTTTCATAATCTCCCTAACAGATTTACTCTTATGAGCCAGAAAATATTCTACCTCGCTAATCAGATATTCTGTCATCCCCCCCCCCCCCATTTTTCTGTTTTGGGCTCTCAGGAGATAGATAGATAGATAGATAGATAGATAGATAGATAGATAGATAGAGATAGAGATATAAATGTGCTTAGAGTACTTCCGTCAGTCCTTCAAAATTCTTAAGGCTCCAAGACACCTTTGACTTCCATTCTTTATGTCAAATGAATCCTAATTTCTACCATGTTTCCTCATGGGAGGTATTTATACCATTCGTGTTGTTTGAAGGACTGTAAAACCCAAAAGAAAACCTAGAAATCAATTGGTCCAAACTATTAATGTATATAATACATAAATAATATATATAAACTACCAACTCCAGACGCTTCATAGTTACTGGAAATATAGTGAGGAGGCAAAGATAAAATGATTCTGAAGCGTGAATGTTTGGCCCCATGTTTCATAACAGGGTATGTCCAGTGGCCCTGGGTTTTCCAATTAACTCAATTCTCCCTCTGTCCACTGTACCGTCTGCTTTTATGCTTTTCTTGGATTCTCTCTGGTTTCTTAACCAGAGGTCATAAGCGAGTAGCCTGTGGCCATGTCAGGGCAGGAGACTTGTTTTGTTTGGTCTACACATGCTCAGAGTTGTGCTTTGAATCGTTTGCCAAAATCCGTAGATTTTACACGAAACTCAGAATGCGAGCTCCCCAAAATTAGATCAAGCAACGCTGGTCCTCCATCGGTGCATGACCACACCCAGCTGGAATCGATAACTGCTCACCACCTTCAGGTAGGTTGTAAAGTCTGCATTTAATTGCAGGCCCCACCACCACCTACGGCTTTATAGCCAGTCTGCTTTACTAACCTGGTGCTCCCTGCCCAGCCTTCTCTGGGGGCATCAGTTTGCAACTTCTGCTTTATACTCTTAAATCACCATGTTCCACACATTAGCTGCCGAACGGACTGCCAATACTTATGTGCTGTACAGCTTGTGAGAAATCTGTGAACTAATGTGTAACAACTTTTTAAATGTGAATCTTCCATAATAATCTATATAGTGATGGCAAAAATTGGATGGCAGTACTTGTAATAGTAAATTAAGTTATTAGTAGCAAGGCAGGTGTGATTCGTAATTAGCTTTGGTCCCTGGGAATTCCGTGTTTTGACTTACCTAGGTGCAATGCATGCTTTTCTCCCGTGTTTTCATGGGATTTGATTTTGCCACTCAAACTGTGTAATATTCGTGCATTTTGATTCCAGCCGTGTTCTCAGTCACATTTTCTGCTGGCCATTGGACTTCCTTTTGTATTACATTTTGCACAGTGTGTGAGATTCTCTGCTCAAACAAACCTAGTCAGAGTGCTTCAGTACGCTCCAAAGTGGTCTTTGTCTTTAAGGAGCTTTGAGTCCATTATTAACATTGAGTCCATCATTGCATTTTTTTTTTTTTTTTTTTTTTGGATAAGGGTCTCAAGGCTTCCTCTTGAAAGTTAGTTGTTTTCCAGACATCACAGGTAAATAGGTTTTAAAAGGGGCTCTCAGGTGATCTCTAGGATAACCTCAAATTAATGATGCATAGCCCAGATATTTTGTTACCTGCATTTATGTATGAACGAGCATGATACTCTGGAAGTTCACTTAAAATGAATCATGATATAAGCTGTTATTGAAGATTCTATCTGGAAGAACTGAGTATATAGCTCTCATCTACATGATCCATTTTTTTCTAAGCAAAAGGGGTTTTCGTAGATAAACCTCCACTGGATGGAATTTATTTGCATGTCTGCAGACAAGAATTAATTTTGTATTGCATCCAGTTTGCTACAATATGTAGAGTTGTAAAGTAGCTCCCATGGATAATGCATAGCTTTCCAGGGAATCACAAAATTTTCATTACAGTACTTACATTAACAAAGTACTATCTGCATTTTTCCCACTCTGTCCCTTTGCTTTCTTTCTAGGGATATTCAGAAAGTAACATTAACTTAATCAGTATCCTTTCCAAACTTTTCCTAAAAATGTGACTTTTCGAATGATAAGAATACATGTGGAGATAGAGACATTTCAGTTTTGAAATGTGGTGTGTGTTTCACTTGGTTTTACTTCATGAGGTTTTATCTAAACTCAAAACAAAATTTTTTTAAAAAGTGTTTATGAGTGATTTCTTATTATTTGGGTATGGATAATGCCAATGAAGGAAAAAAGAGCAAGATACATTTGCTTATTAGAGATCTAATTAAAAAAGAATTAACCACCTCTTACAAAGTTGAAACAATATGGAAATCCCCTTCTGCCAAAATATACTTGGCTCTTGCTAGTGGGGAATGCCTAAATATTTGAGTTTAAATATTTAAATTCCCTTTGGGCTTTGTCTTATGATAAAATCATATTGTCTGTTCATTGTGTTTCTCTATCTGTTGGTTTCTTCTCCTTCCAAACCCAAAGGGCATGTCTGTAAGGGTCTTGCCTCGTCCCTGAATGAATAACACATTTGTAATAAAAGGTTCTTTGTTAGAGGGTGGAGTCATTTCACAATGAAGGCATTGACATTAAGATGGTAAAATTTGTGAGCTTTTACATGAATAGAGACTTGCAGTGATTTTTAAAATCTCTGTAAAAATCTCTATAAAGTCCATGTAAATGCATTAGGGAATTTGACCAGGACAGTCTTATCGAAATGGTGATACCCGCTGAAATTACCTGGGAAACTTTCTAGTTTTGAGGCTTTCCTCCCTTAAAGCATTCATTTTATTTACAGCCTCGTCCAAGGGCCAACTGTATTTGAGCTCTGTTACTAGAATTTCATACTCCAGGGCCTGTTTTGTTGGGGTGCAAGCCCTCCGCTTTCCGTTATCTCCAAGAGCGTACCCTCTCCTTCATTATTCCACCCCATTACACACAGTAATTTGTCGTGTCTACGTTTTACCTCTTCAGAGTCAGATTCTTCCACTCTGGACCTTCAGTAGCATCGACTAGATAAATCTTCCTTGCTTTTGTTTCTGCTAAGATCAGTAATTGTATTCTCTAGCTTAAATAGGCTGTTTGTTTTGTGGCATTCTGTCTGTGCTGCTTATATTTCTGTCCTGCTTTATTTTGCAAATCCCTAAAAATAAGAGAAACTAACTGGTAACCACATCATGTTAATATACTAAGACTAGAGGATTACTTTTCTTATTTCATAAGTGGATAAAATATATATATTATAGAAATAAATATACATGTATCTTAAAGTCTGTATATCCATCCATCCATCTAGTACATACATGTGAGTGTGTGTATACAAGTATTCATACATATAGTCATTTTACATGCCCTTTTGGAGATCACATCTTTGGCTATTTTCTTTTTCTAAAAATTGCTTTTTCTTACTATTACAATTCTGGAATCGACATTCTTGCAGGTATACATTTACTAACATCATTAAACTAGTTCTTTGTTACAAGATTATCTCATGGGCTCTGATTCAAGTAAATAACTTTATAGCTGCTGTGAATGATTAAAAATGATGCTGCTTTGTAGTTGTAATTTGTAAGCATCGATGACAGTCGTATTCCGTAGCTCCTTTCCCAGAAAGAATTGGCGAAGCACCTCTTTTGTCCTTTGCATCATGCTAGCATTGAGGTTTTCAGAGAGCTCTTTAAATTGTGATCTAAATAATCCATAGGCTCTGAAAAGACTTTTGTTGGTTTTCACCACTGCCCTGAGCCTTAGATGGCCCCCATGACCACTGTATAACTCAGCGATGAATCGTGAGAAAAGACAAGAAATCACAAAGTGTGATTTTAAGAGGAATCACCTTAAATTTCAACCTTAAACCTGAGCAGCCAGTGGATGGTGTTGGCTGCTTTCTTGTTCCTCAAATGTGCGTGGAACGCTTGTGCCTCAGGGCCTTTGCACTTTCTTCTCTTTCTCATATCTCATTTCCTCATGTTGTTCAGTCTTCAGCAAAATGTCAGAGTTTCCGTAGAGCCTTTCCTTGAACAATGGGTTTAAAATTACGTTCGCTCCTAATCACCTCTTATCACCATCCAACATGTACTTTTTTTATTGGTTGGTCCTGTTTGTTTTCTGGCTCCCCTACTTGACTACAGGCTTCACAAGGCCAAGGACTGTTTGTATTTGGTTCATTTCTGGTTCTTCAGAGTCCAGAACAGAGCGTGGCATATAGTAAGCACTCAGTAAATACTTGTTAAGTAAATGAATCCTTCTTGAACTTTGTAGCTGTCAATCCGCACCAAAAATCACACCCAACTAAAAAGGACTAGACCAGTTCTTATGCCCATTTGGGGAATCTTTCTTCCTTCCATAAGAGAAACCCCAGTTCAACCTCAGGTTCTCAGTGGTGATCCAGAGAGTGAACTCTTCCCGGTGTTTCAAAAACCTGGTAGGAAATAGTTTGTAAACCATTGCAAAGATTAAATCTTCCCTCTTGCCCTACAGATCAGTATGAGTTTGAGGGGGAAGGTGTGGAATGGGATGTTGCAGGAAAGGTTTGTCAGACATAAATAGCTTTGGTTAATTAAAAATGGGAAAACAAATTGTATAACAGATGCCATTTATTTGACTTGAAACCACGTCTTTCAAACATTTGTTTGTGGCAAACACATTAAAAGTGTTTTTAGTGGTAAATATCTGAGAACTCTCATTTTATCTGTTCAATTCAAAATTTACATAGCAAGTATCTAACATGCCCCTCATGCAGTCTTAAAGTGCCATGGATCAATGATTCATTGGTTCTAGATTTCAAGTGGTTTACGATCTATTTAGAACAATAGAAGATATATAATGATAACATGTGATAAATACAAATACTACATCATAATTTCTTAAGTTTATTTATTTATCATGAGAGAGAGTGAGTGGGGGAGGCACAGGGGGAGAGGGGGAGAGAATCCCAAGCAAGCTCTGTACTGTCAGCACAAAGCCTGACATGGGGCTCGATCTCACAAACCAGGAGATCATGACCTGAGCCGAAGTCAAGAGTCAGACGCTTAACTGATTGAACTACCCAGGTGCCCCACTACCTCATAAATTTTACTTATTTTTTTATGTTGCATAAATATACATATATTTCATGTTGAGGTCATATATAAATATGTAAATTGTATATGTAATAAAACGCATCTCTGAACTATGATAGTACATAAAACCATGCACAGCAAATAGGGATGGATGAACAAGCTTTTGGCTAATTTAAGTTTCTACCAGAGCATTCATCAACCAAACCAGTTTTCAAAGACCTTGCATATAATTTATTCTCTCTTTTGATCGTTCGGAATAGCCTCAGAACATTTTGACGCGCAGATTTGTATTTGTGAAGATAAACATCTAGTACGGTGAGCAAAGATCATTCTAGCGATTCTCACCTTGTGGTGACTTCAGTTCTGATAAGTGGAAGAGCACTGTAGAAACGCACTGCTAATCCTTCAGGTGAACCCCCTTTCTCCAAGTCAGCCAGGAATGTGTATCATCGTGAGCAGATCTCTCAAAATCAGGCTCCCTGCCAAATTCCTACTCAGATAATTACATTTTATCTGTCTAAATCCCCTATGTTACTGCATTGGGATAAAGGCTTAATTTCCCATCCATTAATTTTCTTTCATTTTGTCTAAGAGGTGTTTGCATTTTTGTCATTCAGAAAACAATTCCAAGGAGTCCTTCTGAGCTTCCGGTGTGATCTTACAGACGGAAGCTTATGCAGATGGACATCTGTTCCCCTCGGGCCTTCCAGCATCCATAGCCCCCTTTCCTGGTGACGGCCCGAGAGCCCTAGAGAAACCTGCCATCCCCTCTCTCAGCCTGTGCTCTCAGGGGAGCCCGATCTGGGTGGTCATATGCACTGCTCGGCATTTTCCATCCCCCTGGCCTCAGTGATCGGCTCGGGGAACACAAGTGGCCTGATTCGGCTGGGTCTGACCTCAGCCATTCACTCAGTCCACCTTGAGCAATGGTGTGACAGTCACACAGGCTCTGGGGATGCAGTGGTGAACACAGAGTTGTCGCCCTCGTGGATCTCACAGCCTAGTGGGAAACGTTTTCTTTGGTGCAGAAGGTATTTCTCCGGGGCGAGAGGCATTCTTTCCTTCTGCCTGACTTGGGGTGTGGGAAGCCAAGTCTGGAGTGGCTGGGACCAAACAGAGGGCGACACAAGGCAGAGGGGACAGAGAGACTTGAGTTCTGGACGCGTCACGTCCCCACGTCTGTTGTCATCTTTTGGGCCCTTGGAAGCCACAAGCCTGGATTTTCAGTGAGAGGATCTACTCAGTCCTCCTTTGAGGTTAACTAGGTTGTGACAGAATTTCTGCCACTCGTAGCTGAAAACGTGCTCCTTGGCCACCTTCCAGTAATGTGATCAGGTACCCAGTCGTGGCAGGTGCGGCTCCCTGGGTCTCCGTGTGACAACAGTGAGGCAGACACGAAAAGTCCATTCGTGGCTCCCAAACGGACTCTTGATGAGCGTGCCTGGCCTGAAAAAGAAAAGTTCCAGAGGACTTGTTTTAGGGTCGGCACCAGTAAATTTTGCTAGAATGAGTCAGGGACGCTCTGGGGTAGGTTACAACCCTTTACGACAGTTTTTGTTTGCCTACTTTGTTTTAAATTTCAAGCTACTTTTATTTTGGAGTTTTTGTTATGAGGCAATAGATAATTAATACCTATCTAGATAGGATACATGTAAACTGCAATCTATATGTTCAACATTTTTTTTTAACGTTTATTCAGTTTTGAGAGACAGTGAACTAGTCGGGGAGGGGCAGAGAGAGAGGGAGACACAGAATCGGAAGCAGGCTCTAGGCTCTGAGATGTCAGCACAGAGCCCGACTCGGAACTCACGAACCGTGAGAGCATGACCTGAGCCGAAGTGGGACAGTCAACCGACTGAGCCACCGAGGCGCCCCCTCAACATTTTGAAACAGGTTGGCTCATGAAATCCAAATGAAACCTGAAGATACGCTGCTACAGGTGAAAAAGGCAAGTTGCAGTTGCAGAACAATATAAGTAGACAGAGGTGGGTTTCAGTATTTTTTAAATAATTCATGACCAGTTGGAGCGTCTGACCAAAGCTGCGGCTGTCCGCTATTTAAACACCAATGCTGTCACGTGTTTCTATAAATTTGTAAGAATTCCAAAGTCTTCTCAAACCGGTCACGGCAGAGGGGAGAGAGAGACTGAGTTCTGGATGCCTCAGTAGCTGTAGGTGTTGTTCTTGTATCCTCTGTCTTTCCGTGTAGTTTTCTGTTCTGAACTGTGTCCACCATTCGCTCAACGTCCAGATACTTTGACGAGACGGCACGGCTTTCCTGCACCTGCTGCCGTCTCTCACATCTTCACTCTCACTGCCCTTCACATCTGTGCGGTCCCGCGCTTCCCGTCTCTTGCTCGCGTCCATACTGCTTCTGTGTCGTGTCAAACAGTAGCTAGTAAGCGACCTGTAGGACCATCTCCTTCCAGCGTCCCAGCAGCCCTAACGGGCACGTGCCGCTGTTGCCCCCGTTTGACATCTAAGGAAACTGACCCTCAGGCGTCAGGCTACCCGTCAAAGCTCGGTTAATTAGGAAGCAGAAAAACGGAGTCTGGAACGTTTCTGCCCACTCCCGGGGTTTATCCTTCCATGGTTTTTGGATTCCAGCTTGGGCACTTTTCCTCCATTCCGTCCGTGGGCTTCTCAGTTCCCCGCTGGTGTCTGCTTCCATCCCCATGCGGACTCGGCCGTCGTGTCACCCTGCTTTTGAGCGTGCCCCCTGTGTCGTCGGCCTCCCTGGGAGAGGCTGCACACGCGCCACGGTCAGTTCTGCGACTGATTGTTGACTTGTGCCGCTTGACCGTGGAAAACACTCCTGCCCACGGGAAACTGCTGTGGAGGTCAGAGAGTACTGCCTTCCTGGGAGTGTCCAGGAGAAGAACATGCTGATGAGGAATGAAATCAGCTTTCCTGTCGTAAGGCTTTCTGTTCTCTAATGTGGCCACAAATACAGCAAAATGGGCAGATTTTAAAGACTGGCAGGGAGTGCTACCAGTTTTTGAAGCTCTTTTCCCCTGCTTACTGCGGGCTTACACCTGAGTGGTTGCGCTGGTTATCAGCAGACTGGCCGTCACTTGAAAAGAATTACTGCAAGGTCATAGAATTTTGAAGTTCAAAAATATGTTACAGATCAGCATTTCACTACTTAATGAGCGCTCTCTTAACGACCATGACCGACTCTTTTGCATTAAACAGCCCAACATTTGAGTATTCAGAGTATTCTATTACCATAAAGGAAAGGAGGACAACACTGTTACTAGGTCGTCAACTCCTCCTTCAATGCAGAACGACTCACAAAACTGTAGGGTCTTAGGGGCAGTTTGTTCCCAGGGCCCCTGGGCTCGTAATCCATGTGATCACACCGTGGCCACGGTCAGGCCTAGAAGTAGGTATGAAGTGAGGTATCTCCTAAAGTCTTATGTCCTCTCAGACACCTCCCTCTCCAGTGGTTAGTTAGACCCGGTCTCCTTTCAGTCTCGCCCCAAATTAACTGCATTGTCCTTTTCTGTCCTAAATCCTGGCTTTAGTCCTTTCTCATTAATAAAGGATCAATACCTTCCTCAAATAAAAGTAGATAAGTTGTGGAGAGAGTGGGGAACCTGATGAATGGGGTGTTAGGGATTATGGAACACCTGTGCATCAAAGAAAGGTACCAAGTACCCAGAAAAGAAAAAGTCAAACACAAAATTCTCCGACCTTTCAGTGTTGCTTACCGTCCAGTCCTGGGCTTTTACTACACAGAGGAGGTGGTGGCCCATGCTGTCTCATTTGGCAAACCCTGATGGCTCTTTTTCTAGAGCTATGCTGTCCAGTATGGTAGCCACTTGCCATGTGCGGCTAGTTACACGTAATCGAAATAAAACATTAATTCCCTCTGTTGCACTAGCCACGTTTCAAGTGCTCAGCAGCCACATATGATTAGTGGCTACCGTATTGGACGGCATGAGTCTGGGGTATTACCAGCATCTCCAAAATTTCCATTATACAATGCTGTTCCAGTGTTTCTTTAGACCAGTGCTTCCCAGCTTTTAACGTGCATAAAAATCACTTGGGGATCTTGTGAAAAGGAAGATTCCAGTTCAGTAGGTCTGCAGCATGGTTTGAGATTTTTTATTTCTGACGAGGTCCCCATGTTATAATGCTTTCGGTTCAGAGATCATAATTTGAGGAGCAGCTTTTTACATTACGCTGTAAGATCATCGTTCTTACACTCCTGCACATTTAAATCACCAGAAGCTTTAAAATCCTAATTGTCAGGGGCTCCTGGGTGGCTCAGTCAGTTATGTGTCTGACTTTGGCTCAGGTCATGATCTTGTGGTTCACGAGTTCAAGCCCTACATCAGGCTGTGTGCTGACAGCTCGGAACCTGGAGCCTGGTTCAGATTCTGTGTCTGCCTCTCTCTCTGCCCCTCCCCCACGAGCACTGTCTGTCTCTTTCTCTCAAAGACAAATAAACATTTAAAAATTAAAAAAAAAATCATAATGATCAGGCAGCATCTGAGATGAATTAAATCAGTCCCTGTGGATGGGAACCAGGCATCTACACTTTTGATGAGAACTCCCCAGATGAATCTGATGCGCAGCCCAGATTGAGAAGCAGGGTACTCAGCCTGCATCAGAATTACTGGAAGGGCTTGTTGAAACAAAGTTCCTACTTCCCGTCCCAAGTCCCTTTCAGTAGGTCCAGGAGGGAGCCAGATAATTTGCGTTTCTAATAAATGCACATGTGATACTTGTGCCACTGGTCTGGGGCCGCTCTGGAGCCACAGCCTTGGTAACCGCAGCGTGGGCATTTCCTGGGAAGTCCTTAGAGGCACCAGATCTGCAGTCCTACCCCAGACCTATTCAAGTAGAATCTGCATTTCAGCCAAATTCTCCGGGTGATCTGAACACACGTTACTATTTGGGAGGCGCCGCTGTGAGGCACTAGGGAATGTCTTTAATTGCTAACTCAACTGATCAAGGCGTTTTGTACTTGCGGTAGAAGTCCTTAGTGAAGAGGCCGGATATAACGTAGTTCACCTGGCACGAGGCTACCTTGTGTGGTAGTTCCTAAAGTGCGCAGCGTCGCATGCCCAGGGTGCTTGGGAGAAACGTAAATCCTCAGGCCCCGTCACAGACGGTCTGGATCGGATCCACTGGGGCTGTGTGTCTTCCGAGCCCTCCAGATGTTTCTTATGTATGCTCGAGGATAAGGACCACTGGTGTAGCCACAAGGGTGGGCTTTGGAGCCAGATGGCCCTGGTTCAGATCCCAGAACCACTGCTGAAAAGTGGTGCCCTCTGATATGTTAATTATCTCCGGCTTCTCTTAGGAATGAGGATGAGGATAATAGGAGGACATCCCTTACAAGGTTATTCTATGCATTAAATGAGAAAAATACATGAAAAGCTCCCTCTAGTGACTAGAAAACGTTAGCAGTTGTGGTGGCACGTGACCGGCTGTAGATATGTCTACCAGAGCCCCCAGACCGCCTTCAGAGGGAGGTGTTTGCGATTTTGATGCTGGCTCATGCCTGGAATGGTCATCAGCTCCTACGACCTTAGCTCAGGAGAACGAAGCCAACCTGACGGCTGTTGACATTTTCTGGGCTCTACTGCAAAGATGTGACATGGCTGCGAAGACAAAATCTTGCAGGACCCGGGGCCTGCACACTGCCCTTCTCCACCTGCAGGACCAGCCCCCCACCTCAGGCTGGCTTAGCTCTGCGTCATGGGCGGAGCTGTGTCGGGCTCCCAGGACGTGCCTCTTAGGTGCAGGGGTTGGGTTGTCCCCGCCTAACCTGAAGAACCAATGCTCCCTTTCCTCTAAGCCCACCCACCCAGGCAGTCTTGAAGTCGTGTACCATGAGCCGGCATTGGAGGACTGGTGTGTGTGTGTGTGTGTGTGTGTGTGATTCCTCCTCTTCCCACAACCGCCTTCTGTAAGGACAGGAAATACATTTGAGCTGAAAGAACGTCTCCCTTCCTCTACCTGTCTTCCTCTTCCAGCTGTTCACTAAAGATGTTCAGTTTTTCCGGCTAGCTGCATAGCTGACTGAAAGCCTCCTGACAAAACTATTAAAATAATCCGCTCCTCTCTTTAGAGCATTTCTGTGGCCTTTTGCTCACTCCAGTTTTGGCTAAAAACCTTAAACTTGAATGAACTAAGTACACTGTCTTCTATTGTTTTCTAGCTACTCAGTTTGACAGAAATATGTCCTCCCCGCTGCCCCCCCCCCCCCCCCAATAAAAGAACCATGGTATTATGCTTTTCTTTTCAGGCTGTTAAGCAAGTAAATCAAATGACCTCTACTCTTCTGAGTCTTTGTCAGTTGCATAACCTTCCCCATCCTTGATGTTATGTTTCTTTCTGTAGGGGTTTGAGTGATATTGTCCATTTGAGCATTCGAGCAGTGTCTCAAGAGCTCAAGAATGCATCTCATAAACTAAGTTAAACACTCCCAAGAAAGACTCACCACCACATGATAGATTAGAATTATGGAATTAAAAAAAAAGAATTATGGAATTTAGTTGGAATGTCAGAGCTTGGGATCCCAGGGAACCTTGTAAAATTGTCCATTTCATTAGTTCTCAAACTTTGGTGTGAGTCACCTAGGAGGTTTGTAAAAACACATGTTGCTAGGGGCGCCTGGGTGGCTCAGTCGGTTAAGCGGCCGACTTCAGCTCAGGTCACGATCTCGCGGTCCGTGAGTTCGAGCCCCGCGTCAGGCTCTGTGCTGATGGCTCAGAGCCTGGAGCCTGCTTCCGATTCTGTGTCTCCCTCTCTCTCTGCCCCTCCCCCGTTCATGCTCTGTCTCTCTCTGTCTCAAAAATAAATAAAACGTTAAAAAAAAAAAATTAAAACACATGTTGCTAGATCACACTTCGGAATTCTTGATTTGGTAGGTCTGAGCTGGTGGTTGAGAATTTGCGTTTCTACCAGATTCCCAGGGCTGCGGCTGGTGGTTCTGGGACCCCGCTTCAAGAACACTGACCTAGTTCAGTCTTCTTTCTTTAAGGAAAATACTTCTAGCCCCATTTTGCATATAAGACTGTGGAAGTAGAGAAAACACTACATACGCAATTTAACCAGAATGTAGAAGAAAAGGGGAATTTTTAGGTCTTGATTATCTCTTTGGGTTAGCTAGACAAACATCTGTAATGTCAGGGTCCTGGATTAAGTGTCTGGGGAAAATGAACCACTGTGAAAATTTCGACTTAACCTCAGCTGTGACTTAACCACTGGGAGGCATGCATTTGTTACTGAATTTCCTGAAAAAAAACTCATTTGATGGTTTTGCTTTAAATCGTCTCCAAAATGCTTTCGTTGATACTATTTTTTGTTAGATGGCACTAAAATCCTGTTCGCAGGACCTGTATAAGGAAACCAATGATCAGAGATGTTAAGTGATACTCTCCTAAACCACACAGTATGTAACGTCCTGAGGCAGAAAGAATACACAGGCTTCTTGACTGCGTTAAACAGCACTATTCAAGATGTATCTTGTAAACCAAATATGTCATTTTAAATTTCTAGGAGTGACTTTAAAAAGTAAAAACAAACAAGTGAAACGAATTTAGCAGTATATCTTATTCTAACCTGACATATGCAAAATATGACACCCCAAGTACGTAGCTCTATATGTGATTAGTAGGTCCTGTATCATACAGAATAGCTTGAGCAGGCTTGTTGGGAGACTCAGGTCAGGGAGGTTATTGCTCAAGGTCAAGATTGTAAGGGTCAGCGGCAGGTCTCGTTTCTTTAGAAATGTCCATGACTATTATGGTCTGTGGAGTATGTTTGTAACTCCCTTATCAGATGGCCCGTGGTCTAGAGCTGGACTCTCCCGTACGTGCGACAGCTTGAATTCAAGTTAACTAAAATTAAATAAAATTAAAAATGCGTGTCTTCGGGGCGCCTGGGTGGCTCATTCAGTTAGTGTTCAACTTCAGCTCAGGTCATGATCTCACAGTTTGTGAGTTCAAGCCCTGCGTCGGGCTCTGTGCTGACAGCTCAGAGCCTGGAGCCTGCTTCGGATTCTGTGTCTCCCTCTCTCTCTGCCCCTCCCTTGCTCATACTCTGTATCTCTCTCTGTCTTGCAAAAATAAATAAAATGTTAATTTTTTTTTTTTTTTAAGGAAGTGTTTCTTCAATCACACTAGCCACTTTGCATGAGCTGCATAGCTCCGCATAGCTAGGGCCTACACACTGGACAGCCCAACTGTGGACTTCGTCTCACTGTTCTCTTTGAACATTCAAACAATTTGGAGATACATGGTTTTTCTTCCACTGACAGTCTCCATTTACAGCCCTGGTTCAGTCTTCCCTCTACTTTCTATAGAGAAGCCCTGTCAACAATTTGATATATATTCTTCCAGTTTTTGTCTATGTACTTTGTACATATGAATATTCATACATACTACTCTCTGGCTGTTTATATGGATGGTATCATTCTTTTGTATTTAGAAATTTGCTTTTATTCACATGATATTTCCTGAGAGATTTCATCTTTATACATATATGCCTCTACCTGTTATTTTAATTGTGTCACGGTACTCTGTTATGCTTACAGTATACATATTTTTAAGACATCTCCCTTTGTGTGTATAGTCTGTTGTCAGTATTCTGTTGCAAACAATGAATCACATTTTGCATATCTTTTTTGTGCATTTATATAAATTTTCTTTTGAACAATTTTCTACAGGTACATGCATTTCATCCAAGTATATCCGTGTTTTAAATTCTTGTAGATATGTCCAGTCTGCCTTTCCAACACCCCCCCCCCCCCCATTTGAAATGCCACCTTTATCTGAAACTACATTTCCAATATAAAGGATGAGTTTCTTACGTGTTTTTCAATGGTCAATTTTTCTGTGCCTGCGTAAATATTTTCTTGGTTACCAAGCATCGTGGTATGTTTTAATACCTGCTAGAGAAGTCTGATTACATTTTTCATTCGTTCATCCAATGGCTTTGTTATTCCTGAACGTTCTCTCTTTCATATGAACTTCAGGATCAGTAACTTCGTCAGCCAAGACTCCAAGGCCAAGTCCACCTGAAATACGATAATATATTTAGAAGCATTTGGATATACTTCTTTTGAATTTGTCATAACTCAAAAGTACAATCTGCATTGGGCAGCACATGTATTTACTAGATATAACAGACCTGTTTCACCTAGAAATGACAAGTTATTACCCAGTAATACACTTGCATATTTTAGGCAGTTGTAAAGTCTTTATTGAATGTGTAAGATCAGACCGTACTGTTAGCTCTTAAATCATGTAAGGACAAATGGCCTCCTGGCAATTAGCAGTTGCATTAGAATTTTGATTTATTATGTTTCTGTGCTGATTCACCTGCAAAATGATTTAACTCCAAAGTTCTTTAACACAACTAAATCTATGTTTTAGGAGTTCCTTTCTGAAATAAGGGAAAGTGCATATTTTAACCATCTTTTTATGTCGTGGTTGCCTTCCGCTCAGAATTCATGTAAAAATGACAATTCTATTTAAAAACCTCTAGGAATGTAAGTGCCACGAAATGTTTATGAAAATCAGCTTGTGTTACATATCTATCCATTTCAAATTAAGGGAGAAAGGAGATGAAAAAAAGCTTTCAAACCTTCTAGCTGTTTCCCTAATAACACCTTTTAAGTTTGAAACATCTTGAGGAAAACTTTTGCAGTTCTAAGAAAAAGCTGTGAAATGCAAGCCTTCCAAATGAAAATCCGAAGTAAGAGAAAGAAAAGCTTCTTTCTTTTTTAACAAATCATATTCAAGGGAGGTGCTTTTTTTTTCTCCCTAAATTCCCTTCTGTTTACTGTGTGCCTAGAGAAAATTTGGCAGGTAGAGAAGTGTTGGTAAGCACACGTCAGGGCTATTTGAAACTGAAACCAAACTGGGGAAAAGTCCTAGGCATTGATGCGGACTGCCAAAGTAGACATGTCTCCCCATGTGCAGTTTTACAGATTTAAAGATATTTCTTGAAGTTCTATAAAAAGCAAATAAATGAGAAAATTACATGAGGGTGAATAAATGTCTAAGCTGATGTAGCAATATGTATTTCATTTAATCCTCTGTATTTTTAGGGTATTTTTGTGACGTTGTGCTGAAGAACATTTTTGCAATTCAGTCATCTGTGTGATGAATTCAAAATTACAAATTCTTGCAATTGGAACGTGCTGTGTAAATTTGTTTCAGTTTCACACCACTGAGATACAGGATGTGACACTTCTAGACAAGTCAAAATAGCAACAGAAACCCAGAGAATGTGAAAGTCTGCTGAGGAGTTTCATATTCTAGAACAATCAGATGTGTTTGATTTCGTTTGTTTCCATTCCCTACCAAAAAACAAGCACTTGTAGAACAGTTTGAGAACTGGAATAATTTCGTTTGTGCTAAATGTATGTTTCATAAAAATCTTCTTGTTTATGAAAACAGCAGGTCCCAGTGGTAATACAGAGAGTATTTCCAAAGGCCTTGCCATGAACCACGAAGGCCCCGTCAGTCACGGCTTCCCGCTGTGTGACCTTCGTGGTGGTCACAGACGTGGATCTCCACAAGTGGAAATGGTGGAGCCTTCACGCAGGTGACTTGTTCAACCGTCACTTGACAAGTGGAAATCACACGTGAAAGGACGGCACTTCCTGCGTGATCCGAGTCTGGTTCTCCCCAAGCCACGGAGTTAGCTCAGAGAAACCTGTGGATCCTTCAGAAGCAGGAAGGGAGTAGAAAAGAGTGATTTAAAATCTGGTGAATTCAATCATATTTCCAAGGAAATACATCAAGTTGAAGGTTGTGCTGTGGAAGGGGAGGAGGAGGGGATGGTTGGCCACTGTCTTGCTCTCTCTGTCTTGTTAATGTACTCCAAGTACATGTCTTAACTTTGCTGGCGATATGTCTGCACCAGAGTTTCTGAACGTTGGCACTACTGATGTGTGGAGCTGGTCATTCTTCCTGTGTGGAGCTGTCTGTGTGTTGTAGGGTGTTTAGCACATCCCTGGCCTCTACCCACTAGATGCCAAGATAGCACCGCCCACCCCACACACGTTCGCACACCGTTGTGCCAACCCAACATGTCTCCAGTCCTTGCCACATGTCCCCTGGGATGCAAAATGTCCTAGCCTGTGTCTTTGCTTGTTTTCCAAGTGAAAGATACTTTGCTGATGAGTTTTGTTAAATTGTTGGTTAAATTAAATGAGTTAAGTTGTTTTGGTTGAGGGAAGTCTCCCCTTATGAAATCAGAAGGATATGATGCCATCAACACACCATCAAGTAGGGTAAATAGATATTTTTGTGGAGAGAGAAAGTGTTTGACAGGTTCAGCTGGGGTAAAATGATTGAATCGGTAAGTGCCTTGAGCCAGCAAATAAATGTTACCATGATTTGAAGGTGTATAGGCAAAGACTGGTGTCGGTATTCCTACAGAAATACTAGAATTCTATAGAATTGTTGCTTCTTTTGGATGGCCTTACATAGGGGAGAATGGGAAGGGGAGAGAAAGCTGTCTGCATTAATAGCTGATAAATAGAGCTGACGTTTGTGGTGTGCACGTCGCGTGCCAGACGCAGTACTCTGCGCTTAGCATATGTGACTCTACCCATTAGGAAGGTGCCACTACTGTTCTCATTATACAAAAGCAGAAAGTGATGTTTAATGAGAGTAAATGGTGCCCCCAGTTCCACATCCGGAAGGAACTGTGACTGGGCTGGAACCAGACTCACTCAGCTCCTAGACTGTGGCAACATGATGGACTATTTGGGCTTACTTTAAGTTACTGCATTGTTCATTGAAAATGTTTATCTCCCAGACCTTTTAAAGATACTCATTGACCCCTCAATTTCATCAGTGTATATTCAAGTAAATAGAAACTTATTTTATTACTAATGAATCCAAACATCTTTATTTTTTCTTAACGTTTATTCATTTTTGAGAGAGAGAGAGAGAGAGAGAGAGAGAGAGAGACAGAACATGAGTTGGGGAGGGGCATAGAGAGAGGGAGACACAGAATCTGAAGCAGGCTCCAGGCTCTGAGCTATCAGCACAGAGCCCAGTGCGGGCTCACGAAGCATGAGATCATGACGTGATGACCTGAGCTGAAGTCAGATGCTTAACTGACTTAGTTACCCAGGTGCCCCCAAACATCTTTCGATCAGTTACTATGACATCTGAGTGTCCATGTAAGGGGGAAAATAACATAATGCCTTCCAAATCAAAATACATATATTTCCTTTAATGACCGCTGAGATCTTTTTGTGTTATAATTGCCATTGCTGTGTAAAAGTAAATCTTCAGGGACCCACAGCTACAGAACCCCCCCGGGGCGTTTTGTGTCACGTAACATAAAGCAAGTGCATCTCATTTTGTCAGTTAGATGCATGCCTAGGGGTTTCCGGCCGTCACATTTTCGGAGGTTGTAGGCGGTGGTGACTAAGACCATAGGTGTTCGTGTTGGAAATCCTTAAGTTCAAATTCCATTTTCACTGCATACTCTCTGTAACGTTAAGCTTCAGCTTTTTTTTTTTTTAATCTATCAAAGGAACAAAAATAGTACTCCTAAGTTTGTGTGCATATTAGATGGTCATATAAGTAGAATGTCCATAAAGCAAGAGCGCCTTCCCCTTTGCAGTAAATTCTAACTAAATGGGAGTGTATCTCTATCCCTGTTATGTGTGTGCTTAGGTCCAGTGACTTTTTGTGAGGAGAGCATGAAGTCCAGTCATATTTCTAGAGGTAGGTTATGCTCCTGGTGTTGGTTGCCTTACGTGGAGTCCCTTGAGAACTCTTTCTGTTATGGCCATAACCCAATCATTGGCAATGCCAGGAAAGCTGTGGCCGTGTGTGTGACCCTGGAGGCTCATGGAACTCCTAAAGATGGTGCCGGTGACAGTTACAAGGGGACAAGTGGTTAGTGGGGGCAAGTGATCCTGTAGCAGGGAAGGAAGAGACTGGCTTCATATCCTCAGTCATAGACGCCTCTTCCCTTGCAGTCAACACCCCTGTTGGGCAGGGTCTCTAGGGACCCCCTCCCTCCAGCCACTCTCAGGATGGCTTCCTGCTGTGAAGACATTACCATTGCCTGTCCAGCACCCATCTTCCTCCCTTTGGATGACACAACCCTGATTTCTTCCAGAAGCCACCTCTCTGTCCTCAGCCATTTGTTTTGGTTTCCCAAACCCAAGGGCTGGGCCCTGATCAGCCTAAAGCAATTAAAATACCAGAACTACTGGTCCAAATTATTGGTTTGGGATTGGGCACTGAAGGCAGTCCAGGGGATGGAAGGAGATCCTGCTGGAGGGGTCCGTGAAACAGAATCTTCTTTTCTAGATTGTGGGGTAAGCACGTGTGAGCTGTGGAACATTTATAGCCACGTTGCTACTGTAAGGCAGGATCATGGGGATTCAGGGTAGCCACTGGGGGAAAACATTTCGGTTGTTGGAAGAAGCCTGGCTTACAACTAGATCTGCATTTGAACTCTGTGGTTAAGGAAGTCATAAATACTCCTTTCCCTCTCTCCTCCTCTTCCTCCTCCTTCCTCTTTGTGTGAGTCGGTTTTCATTTATAACTAAAGATCTCCTGATTCACCGACATTTTATTTTCATAACATTTTCATATTTTCTTATAGAACGTATACTATGCTGTGCATTATGGGTATTTATGGACACATGCCTGTGTCTTGCACGATGCTTAGGGTAGGGTCTGGTGGGAAGGATAATCTAGGTGACTTTCTTCTTTCTCTCCCCTTGGGACATGGTGATATTTTTGCATGCAGTCAGTCCTCAAGAGGGATAATTGTTGAATGAATGATAATAGCTGTAATAATTATGTATTTCTCAGGCTTGGCAAAGTGATATTATTTGCAATTTACTTTCTAAATCGCAACAACTAATGAGTTAGTTATTATTTAAGTGATTTCTATTTAAGAAAAAAAAAGGCAGGTAAAGCAAAGATAAAGGGTTCTGAACCATTGCTCTGATCTGGGGTAACAATTGTGTGGACTCAGGCTGGAGACTGGAAACCAGCCCATCCGTTACTTATAGTCCTTTTTTCTTCCTAAGAAAGTAGTGTGTGATGAAGGTAATAAGTGTCTGTGGATAGTGGCCTCATTTTTAGATACACTGGTAACAGGTGCCCTCATCTGGTGAATTCACTGGAAAGGCAAGAGTGACAGTCCACGGGGCGCCTGGGTGGCTCAGTCGGTTGAGCGTCCGACTTTGGCTCAGGTCATGATCTCACAATTTGTGAGTTTGAGTCCCACGTCGGGCTCTGTGCTGACAGCTCGGAGCCTGGAGCCTGCTTCGGATTCTGTGTCTCCTCTCTCTGCCCCTCCCTACTTGTGCTCTGTCTCTCTCTATCAAAAATAAATAACATAAAATAAATTAAAAAAAGAAAAGAATGACAGTCTAGCAGCCACGGATCCACAGGTGGATGTCTCCAAGGGTGTGGGGGTAGTGAATTCTGAGCCAGCCTGCAGAAGGTCATGGTCCTCCATGGTTTGTTTTTAATTTTTATTAATTTATTAATTTTAATTTTTAAAAAAAATTTACATCCAAGTTAGCATATGGTGCAACAGGGATTTCAGGAGTAGAGGCCTTAGTGCCCCTTATCCATTTATCCCATCCCCCTCCCACAACCCCTCCCAAACCCTCAGTTTGTTCTCCGTATTTAGTAGTCTCTTCTGTTTTTTCCCCCTCCCTGTTTTTATATTATTTCTGTTTCCCTTCCCTTATGTTCATCTGTTTTGTCTCTCAAAGTCCTCATATGAGTGAAGTCATATGATAGTTGTCTTTCTCTGACTCATTTCACTTAGCATAATACCCTCCAGTTCCATCCATCCATGTAGTGCAAATGGCATAATTTCATTCTTTTTTGATTGCCGAGTAATACTCCACTGTATATATCTAGCACATCTTCTATGTCCATTCATCCATCGATGGACATTTGGGCTCTTTCCATACTTTGGGTACTGTTGAAAGTGCTGCTATAAACATGGGGGTGCATGTGTCCCTTCGAAACAGCACACCTGTATCCCGTGGATAAATGCCTAGTTGTGCAACTGCTGGGTCGTAGGGTCGTTCTATTTTTTCGTTTTTTGAGGAACCTCCATACTGCTTTCCAGAGTGGCTGCACCAGCTTGCATTCCCATCCACGGTTTTTATTTATTTCAGTTTCTTTTTTCATGAGGGTGATTTGTTACCTGCGTGAGAATCCCGAGGCCAAGAACCGTAAACCATTTTTAGAATGATTTAGTTGGATCGGGTTGGGGGCTGGAGCTGGTTCGCTCTCATACGTGTTGCAGTTGTGGGTTTGGGCCAAGCAGCACCGTCCTCACGTGGTGACGGGAGTGGAGGACAACGTGTGGAGGGAGGCTCAGTGCAAGGACCTCTTCTCATGCGCGCTGAGCACAGTGAGGCCGGACGACTGGAGCGACAGCTGGACAGAGCAGCGGCGGCCGTGGTTCCCCCTTTAAAGTAAGGGCCCTGGTCCCAGCCCCGTGAGGGCAGCTGGTGTGACTGCCCCGAGCCCGAGGGCGCAGAGACCAGCTGCTGCTTTGCGCAGCCCAAGCTACGGTTTTCACTGTGTCACAGCCCGGCGTCCCTTGATCCCAGGAGCCCCTGGTCCTTCACTCGTTATTTTCTATTGTGGCCGGTATCTGATATTGACTTAAACCCCATCAGATTGGTGGGTTTGATTGCTGAGTGTGTTCCAACGAGAGGACCTGATCCCCCAAGAAGAGGCACGCGGCCTCCGGTAAAAGATCACGGCCGTGGTCCTGGGGCCGTCGGTGAGGTGTCCGGAAGCAGACTGCGGTGTCCCCTCGAGCCGCTGTCCTTCGCGCTCAGCTCTGCGAGCGTGCACACGCTATGCCCTTTCTCCGTGTCCCGATTCCTTCCCTGAAAATGAGACAAAAACAGCACCTCCTTCACTAGGTCAGACAGATTAAGCGATGGGCCGGGACACGCGTAGCCTGGCACTGTCCTGGCACGCGGGAGGAGCACAGAACATGCTCACACCGTGCGCCCATCGCACTGAATCCGTGAAGACAGGAGGACAGAAAGGGTACGTCAGAGCTCAGGTTTATGGGTGGAAGTTCCTTTGAGGTGAAATTGAATTTCTGCCTCACGTATCGACCACCTAGGACTCTCACTGCTGCTGTCAAGATAAAAACCACCCACAAGCCCCCCTCGTGAAGTGTTGGGCCGGTGGGTGGGCACACACACAGGTCCGCCGTGAAGCAGTAAGAACAGAAGGTGCCGGGACGCCCACCTCCTCACTCGAGCCTTTGCAGGCGGCTCTTTGGGTCCTGATACTGGATCCAGGGGACCCTCACAGGCCGAACCTTTCTCTGTTGCTTTTCATATAAACAAGGGAAACTTTTTTTTTTTAATTAAAAACATCTGAGGTCAGTTAGGAATGTCCTTGTGACTGCTGTGTGGTGTAAAACAGACCCTCTGGGGAAATGAATCATGCTAGTATCTGCTTCGCTGCTCATGCTGGGAACCGTCCAGTAACATCCCGACTTTCAAGTGCTCCCCCGCACCCTCCTCGCGCTCCTTCCCTCTCCTCCCCACCAGGCTGCCAGAGCCTGTAGTCACTGGCTCCCCCACTGTCGGTCCTCCCTGCCAAGCGACCAGTTCCAGGAGGACAGGGATGGTCTCCCTTCCCTCCGCATTGTACCCTCAGAGACTGGTATGGTTCCTGACTCGTAGTACTCTACCGAGGAGCTATTTGCTAAATTAGTAAACAGATATCCAAATGCTAGCTGGAAAAATAAAGCCTGTTGAATACCAGCATCAGCTGACTTGGCAGTGTGGCTCAGCCATTGCCAGAGAGCGACACAAACATGCTCCCTGAGGAACCTATTGGTGAACCTTTGTGGCTTGTTTAAATGTGTGTTGACCGATGAATGACAGTTAATGAGCGGTATTTTGTGGTAGCAAATTACATCTATTTTAAATTAGAGTTTATATAGGGGCGCCTGGGTGGCTCAGTCAGGTAAGCGTCCGACTTCGGCTCAGGTCACTATCTCGCCGTCCGTGGGTTCGAGCCCCACGCCGGGCTCTGTGCTGACAGCTCAGAGCCTGGAGCCTGCTTTGGATTTTGTGTCTCCCTCTCTCTCTGCTCCTCCCTTGCTCACACTCTGTCTCTCTCTCTCTCAAAAATAAACATTAAAAAAATTTAAATGAGAGTTTATACAGATGTTAACGGATAACTTCAATTTGCTTCTTATTATGCATGTAATAATACCCACTGATTGTGAAATGCTGATAAATGCAAATACTTTCCTCCCAAAGGGGAAGAAGTACTTTCTGTTTATTTTCAACCAGAGATAACTCAGACTAACCACTGATTAACAATTGAGAAAATATCCTATTTTAAATGTATAGAAATTTGCTAAATTTATTTTATTGAAATTAACATTACTTTTTCTATCTTCTCTTTATTTTTTTAATTTTTTCCCTTAAAGATTTTTTTTTATGTTTATTTAGAGAGACAGAGAGACAGAGAGCCGAGTGTACAAGCAGGGGAGGGGCAGAAAGAGAGATTCCTAAGCAGGGTCCACACTGTCAGTGTGGAGCTCGATGTGGGACTCGAACCCACAAACTGTGAGACCATGACTGGAGCTGAAGTCAAGAGTCAGACGCTTAACCAACTGAGCCACCCAGGTGCCCCTCCTTTTTTTAATTTTTAATTTAAATTTTATTTAAAAAAAATTTTTTTTTTAACGTTTATTTTTGAGACAGAGAGAGACAGAGCATGAATGGGGGAGGGTCAGAGAGAGGGAGACACAGAATCTGAAATAGGCTCCAGGCTCTGAGCTTGTCAACACAGAGCCTGACGCGGGTCCCAAACCCACGGACCGCGAGATCATGACCTGAGCTGAGGTTGGACGCTTAACCGACTGAGCCACCCAGGCGCCCCTACTATCTTCTCCTTATTATAAAAACAAATACTGGATTGAACATCACACCATATGAAATATTAAGAAAATGAAAGTTTCATGTAATCTCATACCCCAGAGCCATTCTACTCAAGATGCGAATGTGGTCTCTAGCCTGCAGTGTTCTGCCTCAGACTGTTACTGGTCTGCTAGGAAGGAAGCAAGGAAAATACACAGTTAAAAAACTTGAACAGGAATTTCAATATTAATTATATTATATAAAACTTCTGTTTCCCAAAGGATTAGAAAGAAATAACAGTAGCAAGTTTTCAAAATCTGGTTCTTAACTACTATCGACTGAGAAGCAGTGGATTAGAGAGAGTTTGCCTTATGTTAGCTCGTCGTTTTCAGTACCCATGCTACTCTGTGTCTCTTTGTATGTATAGCTACCTGTCAGTGTATACAGACACGCCCACCCGTACATGTATTTATTCACCAGGTCTGTGCGTAGAGATAAACGCCCATGCAAAGACGTACAGGCATATATAACAAAACTGAAATTTTAACAAATACGAAATTCCAGGAATAGAGTACAAATAAGTTTTCCTGTTTAATCTTTAAAATGGCAACAGGAATTTGCTACCAGGATTGTCCCTGCTTCCCAAAGAGATGACTGTTCTGTACACACGGTAGTAAATTTTCAGCAGAAGTAAGCTGCTCAACAAAATGTCTTGTTTTAATGTTTATTGGAGAGGGAGAGAGAGAACGCAGGGGCAGAGAGAGAGGGAAAGAGAGAATCCCAAGCAGGCTCTGCACTGTCAGCACAGAGCCCAACATGGGGCTCGATCTCACAAACCATGAGATCATGACCTGAGCCAAAATCAAGAGTCGGAAGCTTACCAAACTGGGACACTCAGGTACCCTAGGGAAATTTCAAACTGAGGTATGCATCTGGAACTTTTGAAAAGACAACAAAAAAACCCCACAATGTTTTGAAATAACTCAGAATTAGAGCCAAGCATCCAGAGAGTGAACTCAACCAACAAAATCTGGCCACTGTATTTGGCAGGTGAGATCTATGGTAAGTAATGACGTTATGTTGTCATTGTAGGACATGCTTATGTGTCGACGTTGTTCGGTCCATGACTAGATCCCAAGTCTCTGGGGTCCTCTGTTCTACCGGCTGATGGTGGAGCATCTCTTAACTGCGTGTGTTGCCGCCTCGCCCCTCCTTCTGCGACAGTAGGTGTTGGTTGGCAGATGGACGTCAGGGATGGAGTCAAGGGTAGGTCGTCCTTAGAGGCCATCACGAGCCATCCTCTGCGCCGACTGGTCTGCTTGGGCAGGTGCACGCAGCAAAAAGTCCCAGGAAATTCTCAGGAAACCTGAGCAAAGTCACATGGCCACATAAGATAACGCAAGCATGGGAGAACATCTTGCCAATACTTTATTTGGCACTTCTTTAGCTCTATGTAAGCACATTTTAATTTCTGCATTTGAGCAAAGATCTGGGTCCCTCTGGGCTTATTTTGTAGAGGAAAAAAGCTTTACCTCATAAAAAGCCCATTTGCAAGCTTCTCTCTCTCCATTTTTTTCCTAGGTGTAGGTTCATGACAGTTTATCCTTTTTTCTCTCTTTCCCCTTTCCTCTGAAAGAAAACCTAACATCTACTTAATGTATAATTGATGACAGTTCTGGTACAGGAGTTTGACATATGTTCCTACTGAAAGGGTCATGGCTTTACTTTATTTTCGATCTGCAGTAAGCACTCAAATCGTTAGTCAAGGAGTTCTTTTTGTTTTTGTTTTTCTCTATGAGACAGTGAGTCCTAAGGATGAGACCAAGCCAGTTTGTTTCCGTTCTGAGGGGCTTCTAGCATCATCCTGTCTGAAATACTTCACATTAAGTCTGACTGCAGTAGGGTCAGCTACCTGATACACATAATTAATCTCAGAGTTCAAAAGAAGGGAGAATTTCGGTGGGAAGTTTTCACATCTGGCATTCTCCTTGCTGATTTTTGCAATCCAAGTCCTGATAGTTGATTGCCAAACCTCTGTCATCATAAACTAGGCCCAGCACAAGGAAAATAAAGGTTTTTATTAGGGCACGGGTGGATCACTTTGTCACAGGATAGATAGTACTGATTATATCTCCTTAAAAAAAGCAACATATAACCATTCATATAAAAAGTCAGAAGGATATATAAACTAAGTGACAAAAGGGAACTATTTATGAAAGAGAAGATTTTGGTTTTTATTTTCTTTTTTCAGTTTGGTTTTTATAATTTTTTTCTGCAATACCTATTATTGTTTAATTAAAAGTAAGTTTTTAAAAGTAGAGTGTTATACGTAATTCAGTTAGTTAAAGGTAGACATTTTAATGAGAAGATTATTTTCATTTAAGGAGAAAATTATTGTGCTTGATTATTGTTAAGCATGTGTTAATTACAATAAGGAAGGAATGAAATGCACTTGACCTTCGTGTCCAACAAACCTGAGTTTCAAAGCCTGGAGGTATGTCACTGATAGTGACTGCCAGAGAAAATACAGTGCATCAAGTGAAATTTGAACTTCCGATCCCAGTGGATTTTTTTTTTAAATATAAATATGTTCCAGATATCTTATGGAACACATAAAAAAATCATTGGTTGTCCATCTGAAATTCAGAGTTAATTTGAATTTTTTTTATGTTTATTTACAGAAACTAGTAACCCCAATAACTGGGTAGGTTAATCTCTGTCTGGGTCTTAGTGTCCTCATATGTCACGTGAATGGAGTCACCTACATCATTGGCTCTACTCTGAGGATTACAGGGAAAAAAACATCAGGGAGAGATTTTCTGTGACGTTAATGAAGCTTAGGCTCCTCCTTACTGGAGCTGACTGTGTGCACGATCCTGTGCCTGATTTTATAGTCATAATTTTCTTAAAGCCCACCCCCCACCCCAATTATATAAGCCATGGGGCGCTGTGCGTTTTCATCTTCACTTGGCGAAATATTCACGTCTACGCAGCAGCTTGCACAGAGTAGGCATTCAGTGAGAGGCAGTCTCTGTTCCTCATGACAGGCAGGCTATGAAACGGAGTCCTCTGTTGTAAATAGGACAGGTGACCGCCAACGACTGAGCTCAAATTGCCCTTCTGTGCCTCTGAGTTGCAAAGCGCCATCCTCTGGAAGTCAAGGACAAACCTCCTCGTCTCCCCACATCCCTGACCCCTTCTCATATCGGTCCGAATGAGGAAGCGTGGAAGTTTCCAGAAATCCAGGAACCCGGGGCTCCTATTGGCCGGCAGCTCTGGAGGGCTTGTGGACAGTAAGCGGTGAGCCGACTGGTTGGTGCACGCGGGATTCCTCTGAAGGGTGTGCAGCCCGGGTGGGCCGGGGCCCCTGGCAGAAAACGCCACTCCCTGTGGCGCACGGACCGCTGGTCTCCATCCAGCTCACCGGACCCGAGCGCACGCACTCAGAGCTGGCACCTCAGGGTCGCAAATCGCCGCAAGCGCATGTCAAATACCATAAAGACATCTTCCCCACCCCCCCGGCCTTCAACGCTGTCATTTGTCTCACCTGCTCACAAGTCCCCATCCCCACTCACAGACCACCGAGCACTCGGTGTCCGCGTGGCTCGTCCCGTGCCCTCCGTGGCCCGAGCGTGCTTTTGAGCTGTGCTTGCCTGGATTATAAGGATGATCTGTTTGCGACTTGCTACCCACACGTGGCACGTCTGGGAAGACCCCAGGACCAGCGTCGTGGGCACCAGCCTCGCCTCACCTGACTGTTCCTTCCCCGGCTTATCTGTCTCTCCCCTTGCTTGAGTTTCCACAGATTGGTCTGTTTTTCTTCCGTTGATACGTATATAGTTCTGGAAACCACCTCAAGTTCTGTCTTCAAAGGAGAAGTGTTACATAAATGCATCACTAAACAAACATTTATTTAGTGGCACTGAGGGAACATTCTGGTTAAACCTTTGGTCAGGACTTATGTGAATCAAGACCGTTAAAGCCCTCACTTTCTTAATGTTTTTTATTCCCTCCTATTCTGCGGGGTCGCGAATGGTCAGTGACGTATTTGCACGAACTCTAATATGAGAAGACTATGGTCTGCAGCTGTGTAGGAGGTAAACAAGAAGGTAAAATTTGGCTGGATTCAGCTTGGCACTCGTGAACAAGATGGAATTTGAGTCTTATTTGAAGGGATGAATTTTGGTTTATGAGGCATGAAGTAGGTAAAGAAAATGTTTTCTTTTCGGCTCTCGGCACCCGCAGGCACAGGCCAGCCCCGAAGTGGGGTGTGCAGGGACACAGCGGACGGCTCCCTGCGCGTGCCCACGGGGGGAGAATTATATGGATTCTGGGAGCCTCGTGACCCTCCTCGGTTGGCAGCCGGGTAAGTCAACAGAGACTCCGGAGAGAGCCCGCTCCTGGTTTGGGCAAGAACTTAGACCAAGAAATGAATCACAGTAAGGAGAGACTGGAGAGGGACTTCTTTGCCTCGCCCTCCCCCAAAAGAAGGAGTTTTCAGTACCCTGCTGGAAAAACATAGGATCCTCTGGGCCCATATGTACCTTTTCTCCTCCCTTCCTCAGTTACTCTGGAGATCTCTCACAGAAGAACACTGAAAAGCACAATTGCTGCAAATTTTATTTAATAATGACCCCTCAAGGGGTGCCTGGGTGGCTCAGTCGGTTGAGCGTCTGACTCCTGATTTCGGCTCAGGTTGTGGTCCCAGGGTGGTGGGATCGAGCCCCGCCGTGGGCTCTGCACCAAGCATGGAGCCTGCATGAGATCTTCTCCCTCTACTGCTTGCTTGCTCTCTCTCCAAAAAAAAAAAAAAAAAAAAAGATCTCTCGATACTTAACCAAAATTGACCAAAACCAAAATTTCCTACTATTTTTACTGTAAAATAAATTTTAAGCTTTATAAAATTTTTTAAAAAGGTGCATTTTGGAATTATTTTTTCAACACAGTTAAGGAACAACACAAATTATGACACTGTTCATATTATGTTGACAATTATCTAAAGTTGCAGTAGAGGGACAGAGTGGATCATCATTAGCCTCGAGGCAGTTAGCTGAAAATAAGTCTTGCCGGAATAAAGAAAAGAAATGGGCATCTTTGAACCTGAGCATGTAACCACTCAGTATTGCATCATTTTTCTCATGAAAAGGGTTATTTTTAATGGATTAGTTTTTGAAACTACGTTGAGAGGAAAGGAAATTCACAACAAAACATTCTTAAAAGTAAGCCAGGAGACTATTGATCTGTGAAGGATATTTGCTCAAGAGGGTGACAAAAATCAACATGAGTTTTGAAGCCGGGACCTGTTTCCAGCTTTCCACAACAGGTGCCTTGAGGGTCCCAGTGGAGGCCGAGCCGCAGACCCAGGCTGACGGCCCTGCATTCAGGTGCTGGTGTAGGTGACCCATTCGTGCGGGAGCGGCCCAGCCCGTTCAGTCGTGAACTGCCATCCCGGGTTGTGCCTTCCTCCTTTTCCACTGTTACTTACAAGTAGATGTGGACGTTGCCATATGCCTCGCCAGAATTTATGTGCCACCATGTTTTGTGTTGCAGAGACCGAACAGAGACGTAATAGGAAAGTGCAGGATCTTACTGTACTTTCCTAGCAGTCTTGAGAAGCATAGGACAGTGGAGATTCTGTTGTTGCTAAGTCGAGGCTGAAGGTTAAGGTCCCGGAAGTGCCATCAGACTGCCTGAAGTCTGAATAGCAGGGTGATGTTGCAGATTAACATCTGTGACTCACCGCAGTCTCTGCCCTGGGACGCTCATCGGTGCTTTCAGTGCACGTCTCCGCGGACCCCCTTCTCCAGTTTCCAAGCCAGAACTTGAGAATTTCTGGCACATATCACAATCTCGGTTTCGGGGCAAGTGAGAATGAGCGCCCATGTGAAAGAAAAATCTCCCCTCCGGTGCCAAAATTGTGTTCCTTAATATATGGGTCCATACAGCATGCTTCCTTCTTTTTTTTTTTTTTTTTTTTTAAGTAGGCTTCACGTCTAGCACTGAGCCCAACACAGGGGGTGAACTCACGACCCACCCTGAGATTAAGACCCGGCACGTAACCAACTGAGCCACCCAGGTGCCTCAAGCGTGCTTCTTGTTTTGATTGTTCAGACTCATTAGTGTAATTCGGCTGCTAACAGGAGGTCTGTAGGCTCTGGTGACATCACATAGCCACATCTCCCAAGACAGAGTAGATTTATCGGCAGAGAGCTGTCTACGAATCTGTTTCGCCGCGGTAGATCCTCACAACCTCTCTGTAACGTCGAATGATGGCCTGAAGCGGCAGGTTACATCAGATGGCGGCACTGTGAGTCTCTGATCGTTTCCATGACTTGCGTGGGTCACGCGCCCTCCTGGGCGCTCCGCCTTCAAACATCACATACCTTCATCTGTACCAGGAAACCTCGTCTTCCTTCAAAGACAGGACAGTCCAAATGGTTAATAGCTAGTTGCTGCGGTTTTGCCAATTCTGCATCTTGGCCACAAGTTAATGTTTCTCGAGTAACGAAACCGAAGTTTGAGCGCTATCTGTTAAAAGTGTTCACACTGATACATATCCTCGGAGAGGTCACTTAGCCATCTGATTACCCTGAGCTACTTTAACTTTTCTACCTTTTCCTCATGTTGTGCTGCAACATCAGGAGCTCACAGGGATATCAAGAGGGCAAATCTAATCAAATATTGAAGGGTGTTTCAAGGGCCACTGAAGAAGTCTCCTTGTTTTATGACAATTGTCCGAGTTCTCCTGGAGTCTCAGTGGTGGTCCCATGGCCAGTGTTTGTGAGTCGGAGTCAGCTGCGTTCCTGAAATACGGCGATTCGAGCATCCTGGGAGGTCGGAGGGGAGGGGTTCTTATTCTAACTTTGGCTGCTCCCAAGGATGCTGGATTGTTTTCCTAAGGATAGTGGCTTTAGGAAAATGAGACAAAGCATATTAAAAATTTCCCTTAGTGCACGGTCATTTTCACAAACCCCTTGGCATTAGGAGTGTATTTAATGCTCCTTTGAAAATCTTGGATGTTATGAATAACTGAAGGAAAATACATATCTGAAAAAAAGATGCCCAAGTTTATGATTCTAGGGAAAATAGTCTGTTTTTTTTGTTTTTATTTCTTTATTTTATTTTATTTTATTTTATTTTATTTTATATTTTTAAAAATTTTTTAACATTTATTTATTTTTGAGACAGAGAGAGACAGAGCATGAACAGGGGACGGGCAGAGAGAGAGGGAGACACAGAATCTGAAACAGGCTCCAGGCTCTGAGCTGTCAGCACAGAGCCCGATGCGGGGCTCGAACCCACAGACCGTGAGATCATGACCTGAGCCGAAGTCGGCCGCTCAACCGACTGAGCCACCCAGGTGCCCCTTATTTCTTTATTTTAGAGAGAGAGCGAGCAGGAGTGGGGGGATGGGGCCGAGGGAGAGGTAGAGACAGAATCCCAAGTAGGCTCCACGCTGGCACGGAGCCTATCACGGGGCTCAATCCCATGACCCTGGGATCATGACCTGAGCCGAAATCAAGAGTCGGAAGCTCAACCAGTTGAGCCCCCCCACCCAGGCGCCCGAGAATCGTCCATTTTTATTTCTTTAAACCGTTCTTCGGTAGGACTCAAGACTTTGACTAAGATTGGTCATTGTACCCTTAGAATTTGAAAGCATATTTTCTTCATTTACATAAAAGATAAAGCCTGCCACCAAGAATCTTGTCTTTTTTTATAAATAAGCTAGTCTTTTGCTAAACCATACAGTTTGTCCATTTGATTTCTTGTTTTGGGGTTGTATGGCTTATATGAAAGACGTGATTTCTAAGCAGTATAAAGTCAGTGATGTTCTGTACATGATTTCTATTCTCTCATCTCTCAGTGTCTCCAAAAAACATCTTTTTGGACATAGGCTAATAGAATATGTGTCAAGGCAAGGAACTTTACTTAATGAACAAATGGAATGATGCATTTAAAAAAAATTTTTATTTAGAGAGACTTAATGGTGCACGTGTCTATTTAAGACATACCAAGTATGAAATTAGATTTGTAGTCTAAATTTTCAACCCTTCAGAAAATACTAATTTTCCCACATGGGAAGATGCATTTTGCTCAAAGCTGTAGGTACTACGGTGTCATTTAAATTTAAAATCATTTTTACCTTTGTAACTTAAACTTTAACATGATCTCAAAAGACTGGTTGTTAAGGACGAACATAGCTCCATCCACTGGTTTTTGAAATGAGAGTTGTAATGGGGAGAGGATAGCTGTGAGTAACATAAAAAAAATTAAACTGCAGAATCCCCTTGTTCTCCTATGGCACAATAAAGTAAAAGTCTCTTATTCTCAACCACCCCCTTCTGAAAAAAGTGTATAATTCTACCATTTGTTCTCAAAAGAAAGGTTTGTGCTGGAGAGAGACAGCTTGAACAGTCTCATTTGCTTGCTCAGCTTCTCAAGCAGGTAATTGCAGAGAGAAAAGACAATTCTTTGATCTCAGTGAGGTGCTAATTTGTAAGATTTTGGAGCTGTTTGGGCCTTAGGAAGCAGGGATCAGTACGTAAACAATGGCATTTATCTGGCAGCCTATTACTGACACATTACTATCTCAGTGCTTATTCATTTACACTGGTGTTTGAAGACAGGACCGTGTGTCAATAAAGGAATTAGACCAGACACCTCTGTCCATCAGCTTTATCTCAGTTTGCTGACAGGAACAGTAGGTGACGGTAAGCAGCAGAAAACACTTCAAAGTTTCCTCGACTTGGGTTTGCAGCTAAGACCAACAACATTTACTGCCTTAGCAGCAGCAAACAATGGGCGTAAGACAGCAGAGGAACATGAAAGTGTGGGCCAGGCCATCAAACGCAGAGCCTGCCCACACCCCACGCCTAGTCCTTCCCTCAACTTCATTAGGGAGATTTTCCAGAAGAGATTTCTCCGATAAGTGGACCTCCCAAAAGGAAACCCTCTTGAGAAGGACTCTAGGAAAAGAGTGGATGAGAACGTTTTACTTGACCATTCACCAGCTACTCTTCACTCAAGAGTTCAACATTAGCTCGCTCAGTCAGTAAACAACCAAAGCGCCTTCCCTGTGCTGGGACTCGTGTGAAGACAGTGCCATTGCTATTACAGATGCCCGGAACTTTGAAAAATAGCACAGGGCCCTCGTACAGCATGGTTCTTAGGTGGATGGAAGGCCATATTGGAGGGCATGTGCAAGTGCTGTCTTCCACATGGTGAACCATGCCTTGGATGGGTGGAGAAACGTTTCTATTTTTAGCACCATTGCAATTGAAAATAACTTGAAAAACTCCTTCATCATACTATCGCATGAAAGTGTATCCCAGCTTTCTTCCTCTGTACTTCTAGGTTGGGATTGCTTATCAGAGTATTGTATCCCAATTTTGTTAATCTACTGAAATATAGATGAATTAGTTTATTTAGCAACTTTTTATTGAACACCTATTGCATCAGTCCATGTTCTAGTCTGGGATAAAACAGAACAAGGCAGGGGTGCCTGGGTGGCTTATTGGTTGAGCGTCCGACTCTTGATTTTGGCTCAGGTCATGATCACAGGGTCGTAGGATGGAGTCCCATGTCGGGGTCCACACTTAGCACGGAGCCTGTTTAAGATTCTCTCTCTCTCTCTCTCTCTCTCTCTCTTTCTTTCTCTCTCTCTCTCTTCCTCCCTCCCTCCCTCCCTCTCTCTCTCTCCCTCCCTCTCTCTCCCTCTCTCTCCCTCTCTTTCTCCCTCTCTCTCTCTCCCTCTCTCTCTCCCTCTCTCTCTCTCTCTCCCTACCCCGACTTGTGCATGCTTGCTCTCTCTCTCTCTCTCTCGAAAATTAAAAAAATTAAAAAGAAACCACAAGGCAGACTAGATCTTTGCTCTCATGTGAGGAAATCAATAAAAGGCTGGTAATTTTGGAGTGTCAAAAAATCCTATACAGTAAGGGGAATAAAGTAGTGAGATACAGAGTAAATGGGGAGATCTGGAGAGAATATTGGCAATGTTGGGATCTTAGAGTGCATGGTCATGAAAACAGACTGTATTGATAAAAAGTAATAAAGAGGAGAAAGCATTCTGTGCAGGGAACCCAGTGTCGAGGTGCTGCGGCCACAGAGAGCAGAGCAGCTGGGGCTGAGGGAGAGTGCTAGAGGGTGAGACGGGTGAGCAGAACCAGGCAGGTGGACGGGGGCTCCGTCCTGCTGAAGGAGGGATGGTCCCAGATGAAGTCAGAGTTGATGGCGATCATGCCATGTGGGTGCGCTCCCGTCTTGGGAAGACCTTCCAAGTCTACTCGACCCCCATGCAGCATTTGGCCCAGTTAATTGGTCCTTCCTCATGGAAGCCTGTCTCCCCTCAGCTTCTCCGACAGGACACCCTCCTGCTTTACCTCCGCCTCTGCTGACCGCTCCTCCCCAGCCAGCTGGTCCTGTTCTGTGCAAGAATGGCCAACAAACATGTATCTCTTGCCTCTTCCTCTCTGCCCACCCAGCTGCCTGCTTGACATCGCTGATGGGATGTCTTCTGTGCATCTCAGAGGCATCCTGAGCAAAACCAAGCTCCTAATAAGTACCCCAAATCCCTCTTCCCCGCAGACTTCCCATCCTGGGTGATGGTAACTCTGATCTTCAGTTGATCAGACTGAAAACTAGGCAGTCACTCTGGGTTCTTCGCTGTCCCGCCTCACAGAAGCTGAGCATCTTTTGGCTCAACCCTAACATCGCCCCACAAATACTGCGGTAGAGTTCTCGCTGGTCCCACGGGGGCCCTTGCTCCCCTGCAGAAGGTCCCCATCACCCACGGCGGCCCCTGTCCTCTCCAGCCTAAGAGCACTGGTCTTTCCTGCCATGCACCTCGTCCAGGGTCTGCAAGGGTGCCACAACCCTGCCTGTCATCTCTCTGACCCCTCTGATTTCTCTCTCCCTCCCTCACGGTTTCCTCTCTGCTCCTTGGCACCTGGTCTTTCCTCTCCCTGCAAGGCTGTTCCCAGCAGACTCCACCTGCTTGGCGCCTCCTCTCTTTCAGGTCCTTACTCAAAGGGCACCTTCACAGTGGGGACCTATCCCTGAGCATCCTATTTAAAGTTGCAACTCTTTCTTCCAAACTCCTTTACACCTCCGTGATTTATTTTTTTTCCAGAGCATTTCTCGTTTATCATAACATGCTACATAATTTCCTTTTCGTCCCCCTGCTTTGCTTATTATCGATTTCCCCTCTTTAGAATGTGGCTTACGTTTGGCAGGACTTTTGTCCATCTAGGTTGCTGCCAAGTTCCCAGCAATGTGAACGGTACCAGAAACATGAGCAGATCATAAGAGATGCCAAATTAATAGGTGGGAAGCTATGGAAAAGCTTAAGCAAGGAATGACAGAACCTAGTTTGTGTTTCAGATGATCATTTTGCCTCTGGAGAGAGTGGGTTGGAGGGGTGAAGCTAGGGTTGAAACACCAGCTAGGAAGCAAGAGTAGTTCAGGTAAGACACGGGCGTGGCTTGGACCAAGGTGACAGTGATGGAGGTGGAAGGAGGTGGCTGTGTTCAAGATCTGTTTGGGTGGGCTCCTTTGTAACACTTATAATCGCTTGTATAACGAGAACACTTTTGATTACTTCTGTGTCTAATACAGCTCTAAAGATTCTCAACCTCCTTGAATGCTCTCTTATTTGCTGTATGAGAGGTATTCAAACCGATGCTGATGGCTTGATGGTGTGGAGGAGGCTTACGGGAATGATCTAGGATAGCTCCTAGATTTCTGGCTTCAATGCATGGGTGAGTGAAGGAGTCATTTACCGAGAAGACGACGATCAGGATGGGTGACAATTTTAGGAATTGTTTCATTCGAGGTACCTCTTAGACATCAAAGGGTAAATGATGAGAACAAAGCTGAGGTAGATACATAAATATATCCGAGAGCGGAGAGAAAAAGTTGGAAGTTATCATGCGTAGATGGTTTTTAAAACCATTCGGTAGATAAGCTGATGCTTAAATTGAGCAGAGGAATTGACTTCCAGCAAAAGAGATTAGAAGGAACATTCCAGAAGCATGACACTTACGGTGGGTAAAAAAGACTTTTGGGATTCCTAGATCCTAGAACATTGCTGTGCCAGTGCAGAAAAGCTGCCCTCTTGCTGGTTTTACTATTGCCCATGAGCTAAAAATGGTTTTCACAAAAGATATCTGCAATTGAATTGATAAGGAACACTGACTTTGAACTCCAGGAAAGCAAAAATGTTTTCCCAAAAAGGGGATTCCCTTCTTCTCATTAGTGAGCCTGTGTTACCAATTTATATATATTTATAGATATGCAATTATTTTATTATATTTTGCATTTGGTCACTTAAAACACATTTGTGGAAATTTGTTTCCTCTTGATTTTACCTTTTGTTCCACAAAGGGTAAGAGCCTAAAATATTTACTCTTTGGCCCTTCTTGAATAAATGTGCCCTATTTTCGATGAATTCTTTCATAGTGAGGAAAGATAGGCTGGGACCTGGATATTTTAGGTTACTCTTCAGGGTTACCCTGAGGAAGAGCAGGACTCCCACCCACGCCTGAACTTCTGGTTGCATTTCTGTCCCAAAGTACCGTACTACTCCTCTGTGTAGACTAGCAGATATTTACATCACAGAATAGGAAGGAAACTCGATCATGTCACGGACCTGTTTTGTCAGTTAAAAAGTGAAATCAATGCAACCAATTACCAATAGCTGAATACATCCAACCGGAAGGACTTTACTGTGTTAATTCAAAGGAAATCATTGTACCTGTTGAAATGAAACCTATGTGAGAGAAAGCTATCTAGGTGATGGACTTTTCCATTCTTAAGATAGTGTGAAGGGTTATGGCAATTACCCAAGTAATTTGTGTCAAATAATGGTATGAAATGCCAAATGTTCCTGTAAGCATTTTTCTTGCTTGTTTCCCTGAACAGAGATGTAAGAACACGTGCTTAGATGAGGTTCTTCCCCTCATCCTCATTTTGGGCTTGGGTTGGTACCACTGTTTTCTGTTAGTCTGTATTCTTCAAACGTCTTTCACTTCTCACGCACTGAAATCTTAGAAATTTAGCAGAACTACATTTCTCATACATTTACCATTGCTTTTTAAAAAACGTGGTAAGACACACATAATATGACGTTTACCGTCTTAACCATTTCTAAATGCACAGTTCAGTGGTGTTATGTATGTTCACATGGTTGTGCAGCTAATATCCAGCATTTTTCATCTTGTAAAACTCAAGCTCCACACCCCTTAACAACTCCCTGTTTTCCCGTCCCCGCAGCCCCTCGCGGCAACATTCTGCTTTCTATTTCTATGAATGTGCCTACTCTCATTACTCACAGCAAGGCAATCAGTATTTGCCTTTTTGTGACTGGTTTACATCATGTGCACCATGTCGTCAAGGCTTACCTGTGATGCAGCCCGCGTCAAAATCCCCTTCCTTACCAGTGTATGTATAATCCACAGTTTGTTTATCTGTTCATCTGTTGATGGATGGTTGGATTACTTCCACTCCTTTGGTATTGTGAATAATCCTGTTAGGAACGTGGGTGTTCAACCATTGCTTTTATAACCCAAGTAGCATGTCCAAACTCCAACTGCTTTTCTCCTCATGCAGGGACTATTTTTTATGAGATGGGTGACACATGACAGCGATCTTGGAACAGATGAAGAGAAGATATCTCTTCCTGAGCAAGTGTAGGAAACCCTCCCGGAAAATGTCTTCTCTTCCCTTGTTGATTCAGATTGGGTGTCCATCCGTAGGCCAAGCATCCTGGCCATACGATATTATTGGAAAAAAGATGGGGGAAGAGAAAGGGTCTGGGGTCAGGAGACCAGTGTTTAAGCTAATTGGGCAGATTTACATCCAGGCTCCCAGGAGAGGACCCCTGAGGAGCCTCTGATAAATATTCCCTGTGTAGGGTGGTTAGCCAGAGGAAGGCACCGTCCTGAGCCCATGGCAGGGTGTCAAAAGTTGGACTCAAGTACACAGAGAAGAACAAAACTTTAAACCTTTATTTATTTTTGTTAGTGTTTGTTTATTTTTGAGAGAGAAGGGAAGACAGAGCATGAGCAGGGGAAGGGCAGAGAGAGTGAGACACAGAATCCCAACCAGGCTCCAGGATCTGAGCTGTCAGCACAGAGCCCGACCCGGGGTTTGAACCCACAAACTGTGAGATCATGACCTGAGCTAAAGTCGGACGCTTAACTGATCTGAGCCACCCGGGTGCCCCGGGACACTCTTCTTTTTCACATGGGACCACAAAAATTATCAGTGGGAAGGAACTTCAGTATTTTAGCAAAAATGGAAGTGTTTATAACTTAACATACATGTATGTGGCACCCATATATTTGACAAAATGTGTCCACTGTGGATGTCCTTTCCTAAGAAACTTGAGATGCTAAACATAGGTACTCCCTAAAAAATACACATATTCCAGGTTGATGAGTAATTCAGTATTTATAAAGCTGGTGTTTAGACATGAGTGCCATTTGGAGAAATCGTAGGTTTCATTCTGTCTGTGCCTGGATTAATGTTACACATCAGAGTCTAAGAATCCCCTAAATAAATACCATATGTCTCTGAATGTTGACTTTTTGATTCTGTAGCCAGTCCTTTTAATACATTTCAATGCACAACCTAGAGTCAGCATCCTCCTCCCTTAAAGGCACATAGTCGAGTGGTGGACAGAGAGGTGCCCCAAAGTGTTGGGTGTCATCGGTTGGCACATATACACTCTAATACTTCCTCCGTTCATTAATTCCTCATCTCTCCTGCTCAAGAATGCAGGTCACTCAAAAAGCATTTTCATTTTTTTCGAGACAGAGAAAGAAAGAGAAGAGATTGCAAGTGGGGGAGAGAGAGGGAGAGAGAGAGAGAATGAGAATGAGAGAGAGAGTATCTTAAGGAGACTCCACACAGGGCTGGATCGATCCCACAACCTTGAGATCCTGACCTGAGCCGAAATCAAGAGTTGGGCACTTAACTGATGCAGCCCCCCGGTCACCCCAGAGTATGATTAAAATAGTTGTAAATACAAGGGTACCTGGGTGGCTCAGTCGGTAGAATGGCCGACTCTTGATCTCAGCTCAGATCATGATCTCACAGTTTGTGAGTTTGAACCCCACATCAGGCTCTTCACTGATGGCATAGAACCTGCTTGGGGTTCTGTCTCTGCTTCTCTGTGCTGCTCCCCTGCTTGTGCTCGCTCTCTCTCTGTCTCTCTCTTTCTCTCTCTCTCTCTCTCTCTCTCCCAAAAATAAATAAATTTAAAAAAATAAAAAGAGAGAAGAGTAAATACAGCCATGAGATGAGGTTCCCTGGACCCACTGCCCATGTCTCCCCTGCTGTGTTTCTTGCCACCAAAGCTCTAACGTGAGGAGACACGGAATGAGCACGAATAACCACTCCCATTCTCATCAAGAGCGGAGGTGTTCTTTTTCTTTTAAATTTTTAAATGTTTTTGTTTATTTTTGAGACAGAGACAGAGCATGAGCAGGGGAGGGGCAGAGAGAGAGGGAGACACAGAATCCAAAGCAGGCTCCAGGCTCTGAGCTGTCAGCACAGAGCCCGACGTGGGGCTCGAACTCATGGACCATGAGATCGTGACCTGAGCCGAAGTCGGACGCTTAACCGACTGAGTCCCCCAGGCGCCCCAAGAGCAGAGGTATTCTTGTAGGGGACACTGTGTTACACACTTCAGGTCCCATTAGTCTTTCCATCCACATCGTGAAGCAAGGTGGGGAAGGTGCTGAGATCATCAGTAAATGATGGTCTTTCACAGCATTCTGCAAAGATGCTGGAAAGTGCACGGGGGGACTTATCCCGCCCCCCCCCCCCCCCAATCACAGGGTTTACTCCACACAGATGTGTCCACCATATGCATGTGTTCCCCGCTGTGCTGAGACGTTGACAGAGTCCCTTCCTGAGGCCCCGCTGCACTAGGGAGGGGAAGGTGTGCGCAATACAGGCTTCCCCTCACCCTGAGCACTTAGGTGTATTCACCCATCTGCTTCCCAGAAACCTTGTGGGGTTGCTACTGCCCGTCCTCCCTTCCCCATAATACCGGGACACCAAAGATTAGTCCCTGCTCCACGTCACATAAATAGCCCAGAGTCAAGTCTCAGGAAATTTGACCCTGAGAACATAGTGATTCTTCTATACAGACACACGCACTCCCCCACACATGCATTGGGGTACAAGGTGATGGGCGTCAGGACACGGGCAGATGTAGTGCAGTGTGGGTTCAGGAAAGGCTTCGGGACAGCCAGCGTCCACGCAGAGCTCCGAGGATTGGATAGGGTTTGGATGTGAGAGGAGGAACGCAGGGCACCTGAGGAATACCGGTGATCGGGGTCTGCGCCGATCTGTTCTGCATGTGCGATTGTTGGTGGCCCGGGGCAAATCAACACAAGATGACATTGTCATCACTTTATGTGGCAGGCAATAAGCAGCCCGTGAAAAGTTCTAAGCAGAAAATGGACAGTTCTGTAGGACGTTGAGCAGTAGGTGTTCTCAGAGGGATGGGTGGGCACTGAGTGAAGGAGGGATAAGTTTGTGTGCTATTGCTACGGTCTGTGCGGCATCCCGGGGTCTCTCTGAAGGGCAATAAAGGCTCAGGTGGCACATCGTCAGGGGAGACAGAAAAGACGTGGGTTTGAGAAAAGGTGGACATGGAATCAACAGGATGGAGCAAAGGGGTAGATTTCCGAGGAAGGAGACAGTGGTTCTGAAACGAGCCTGGCAAGGCACATGGAGTGTTTGTGAGGTAGGACAGAGAGAAGAAACGTTCTGAGTGGGGACTTGATGTCTGCTTCTGCCACGTCAGTCTTGACCCGCCCGAAAGATAACCGGATAGATGGTGTGTGACCATGAAATTCTTGAGGATTTTCACATGAAGGGAAGACACGGGAATGATTGGAAATGATACATGCCTGTCTCCTCCCTCACTGGGAATGGTTTCCAGGGCTGAATCGATGTTTTTATCCTACATTTTCTTTCTTTCTTTTTTGTTTATTAAAATCAGAAAAGTCTTTCAGAATGACTACCGATTCAGGAACTTGAAGGCATTAAAAAATGTTGCGTCTTCTCTCCGGTTAACACCATTCTACTGTTCGAAGTTAAAATAAGTCATGTAATTGTGGATAATATTTATCGTACACAGATTGCCGTTATGAAAGCATCTTTGTATACACAAAAATGCTCGTAATTGGGAAAACACACAGTAGCCAACCTGGTCAGAGTCCAGAATATGTATACATATAAAAACTATTTTATGTATTTTACTTTTTTTTTTATAGCATCTATTACTTGTGGTTAGTGATCTTCCATTGCCTTTAATTTGTGGACACTTTCTAACCACCCCCTTGTGGGTCCTCAGGGAGCAAACTCCTTCACAGAAACATTTATTTGCTACCACAAAGGCCGTGAGGATGGAGAGACAATTCAGTATTTATTCTGTGTTTAACAGCATCCTTTGAGAGTTGGAGCAAGGCTTTCAAAGTGTAAAACCGAAGGAAAAATAATCCCCAAATCCAGCCACGCCCCTGGAGTTCTGTGGAGAAGGGCACACGTAGAGCTGTTTCTAATCCATGTAGTCTGGGAGGTACTTCGCAGTATATTTGGCCAAATAACGGCACTGGAAAAGTGCCACGCAAGGAAAATGGAGCAGAGCTCCAAAGTGCGCCCTAAAGACCATTGCAACGTTTGCTTCTGTGATCCAGAGTTGTTTGCTGTGTCTTTCGGTGGCTCCTCGGTGCAAAGCCACGGACGAGCTGGCAAAGCTGGCTCTTAGATGTGTTCCGTGCAGAACACAGGCAGCCCCTCCACTTTTCTGATTCTGGGCCTCGCGTTTGTAAATTGAAGAAAATGACACCTGACTGACTCACGTACGTCGGAGGGTGCGGCGAAGGTCGGAACCAAAAAATGATTTATGTGGAAGTGTTTATAAACTGATACGTATTACGCATTGTTATCTTCAGAGATGGGATTCCCCTTCCTTTTCTACTTGGATAGGATGTTGTAGAGAGAAATAATGTAATCAAGCAGTGAGGGCTTGGAAAGAAATATATGTAAATAAAGGGTATTATTATCTTATAATTAATTATATGAACTTAAAATTTTTTTATGTTTATTTTTGACAGAGGGTCAGTGCAAGCAAGGGAGAGGCAGAGAGAGAGAGAGAGAGAGACAGAGAGACTGAGAGAGAGACAGAGAGAGAAACAGAGAATCTGAAGCAGGGTCCAGGCTCTGAGCTGTCAGCACAGAGCCTGATATGGGGCTCGAACCCATGAGCTGTAAGATCATGACCTGAGCTGCAGTCGGGTGCTTAACTGACTGAGCCAACTAGGTGCCCCTAATTATATGAAGTTTTAATGATAACCTAGAAAACACATGTGTTTGTGCTCTGAATCTGGAGGGGGGGGGGGATACAAAAATAAGAGTACTGGATTGATTTTCTTTTGACTCAAATAGTTGGCTAAAATAAAAAAAAAATACCTTAGCAAGTTGAGGGTCAACCTGAATTATTGCCGAGATGTATGTACAAGAAGGGGTGTTTATTCGTATATTCTTTGGGTATCTTTCTGACTTAAAAAATCTGAAGACATCTGAAGAAAATCTTCTTCAAATGGAAAGCCAGAAATTAGACCTTCCTTCCTGAACTTGTTAAAGACAAGCTTCTGCTAACTGTAGTGCTTTGATGAATATGAAGAATATTCAAATATTTAATAATGAAGGCAGAGTTTGTTCTTATGATCTGCGCTTTAAAATTCTGCCCTACTTCCTGAAGAAACAGGTTCAGTGCCAAGTAAGAGATTCAGACAGAGCAAAGCAATTTTAAATCCAAGGAGGGGGGAAATAATTACGTTTTTCATATTTTTAGTTATTCTCATATTAAAAGAAATTAGCTGGATTGGATGCTGTCAAGTTTGGCAACTCCTCGAATTTTCAGACCAAGGCAAAGCTCTGTGTTTCAGGGAGGAATATTGGCTGTTTTTCCTTTACCTTCTCAGTTGAGTTAACTCAAAAAAAAAAAAAATGGCATCATGTAGGTGTTCAAAGGCTCCTGGGATTCCTAAGGGATATAAAATGGGCTCAAAACACAGATAATGCACTGTCTCTAACATATAGGGTCAACGCAGACCATTCTGTTGACCCACTCTTTATCAGACTATCAGAAGAGACAGAGGAAGTTAATTGCACACATATTTTTGAGTTATAAAAGAGTGTCACTAAAACATTTTGGCCAAAGAAAGCACTGTTACTGAATCTTTGGCCAAAGAAAGCACTATTACCCTCTCTAATTTTCTAAAATATTAAGCGTGTAATAATAAAACGTTGGCTGTTGGATTGTGATGAGATATCGCTAAGTCTTCCCCAATACCATAAATTAATAATAATTATTAATTATTATTATACCCCTCCCCCCCCCCCCCCCCAAATCAAGGCAGAGGCTAGTTTCCCGGAAACTCATGAAAGAATTCAGGTAAAACACAATCAAATTCCAACCTTGAATCTAAGGCCTAGCCATGGCTGTAAGACAAAAGACTGAAAAGGCCAGAGAGCCTGGGGGGGACTCTGTTGCCTCTAGGAAGAAGGGCCCAGTTCCCCCCCCCCCCCCCCCCCGCCCCAGAGGTCCCTGCACATAGGCTTGAGGTCAAAGTAGTAGAATGATTCCACGAGGCCAAGAGCAACAAGGAACGTGAAGTGTCTTAGAGGCCCTCAGCTCCGAGTGAAGGAGAAGTAGCAGAAAACCCAGTACCACTGAGACCTGGTGGACTCGAATAGGTCTTTGTATTCAGAACAGGGTAGGGCATCCCCCACCCCCCTCTCAGAATCCTTCCGTGCTGAGCTGGCCTTCCAGCTCTGAGTGCACCTGCCGAGTGGGGTAGGGATCGAGGGAGATCACCTGGAAGGGAGGAGGCTTGCAGTGCTGTGGAAACTAGAGTTTGTGGAGCTGGTCCTCACTCCCGATGTACACAGAAAATGGGATTTCTCAGAGTGACTAGAGAATGTGTAAGCCCTATGCCTTTCTGGAACCACTCCTCAGGCCTCCTTCGTAAGTCTGTGTTCTCCTTGGACCGGGTTCTCTGCCAGATCGCCCTCCCTTTTATGCCATCGGAAGTCTGTGTAGCTCAAGCGAGGACACCTCCAGTACCGACCCCTTTCCCCTGCGTGCTGGCTTCCGTTCTAGCTTCCCTTTGGCCCCACCCACTCAGGAGCAACTTGCACTGTTGTTTAATAGTCCAGTGCTTTTTCCAAGGCACCGTATTACCTTTATCGCATGGGGGAATCAGATCCGTGGATGGAGACTGTCATCATTTGTCAGCATATTTAAATACTTTGCACTCCCTGCCCTCGGCCCTTTCTCTACGTTGGTTAGCTGGGTTCGTGCCCAAGCGTGTCAAGTGGCCCTCCACACTCCAGCGTGTCTCGAAGGAACATGTTTCCTTGCCTCTTCCTCCTCGCTTGACCCACAAACCCGAGCCTGTTACCGCCCACCCAGCCCGGCAACACGCCAGCACTTCAGCTTGCCTTCTTTGGAAATGAGCCTTCCTTATCCAGCTTCTGTGTGAGAAGACCTGAGGTCTTTTTGTTGATCAACACAATGTTGATTTTTGTTAACTGTTCATCGCAGCTCTCCGGCTGGGAAGAATCCTCTTAGAAAAGGTCTTATGGCAAAAATAAAGCCTCAGTCCCATAGGATGAGAGCTACAGTGTTCCCTTGAGCCCCCGGATCGTGCCTGTTAACCAAAAGTGTCCTCTCCGGCGTTTAAGTGGTCAGTTTAAACCACACCCTGTGAAAGGGACCGCGCTGTGAAGCTTGACTCAACTTCGAGAGCGGCGTCTATAATTAGAACGCTGTACTGACACAGCTTGCTGGCATCTTGTCATGCGTGCATACTGAATACATTCCCGTAAAATCGTTCCAGTTAATCCTCCTTTGGGGTCCGTCGTGGGGGGTCCGCAAGTCCCTGCTCCTTGCATTTCTTCCTAGCGCGGGGCCTCTGTGAGCACAATCGTGTGACTGTGCTCTTAGGAGATACTGAGCAGTCTGCCCATGCTTTTCCCCCTGTGTGTGCGGAGGAGATATCCAAAAAAGCAAGAAGGAAATCTAAACGTTATTTTAAGTATTAGAGCTGAGCTCCAGACACAGCTCTTCCTTGGTGCGGAAGGGTTTACAACCAAGGATGCTGGAGCGTTTAAAAAGGCAGCTCGGGGTGGCGGGTGGGGCACGGGGGGAAGCACGTCCTCATTTTTAAAGTTTTCCACTCGTTACTTCACATTTGCCCCAGCCCTTGGCGACCCTGGCCACTGCTTCAGCACAGGGCTTGAAAAACTGCCTAGAAGTAGTACACACTCCAGGCTTTGCAGGCCTCACGGCCTCTCCACAGGCTAGTCGACTGTGCGTTTGCAGCCTGAAACCAGCCAGGGGCCACATGTAAGCGGACGGGTGTGGCCGGGTTCCAGTAAAACTTTATTCGTGGGCATTGAAGTTGGAATTTCATATCATGTTCGTGGGTCACAAAATATTTTGGTCTTTTTTTTTTTTTTTCCTCAACTGTTTAAAAATAGAGAAAAACCCTCCTGAGCTTGCGGGGTGCACAGAACTGGGTGGCGGCCAGGCTGGGCTCACAGGTCCTAATGTACGCACCTGTTTTATCATCATCCAGATAGAGTCGCTTCCTGAGCTCGGGACCAGAAAACAACTGTTTGTTGTAGAACTTCAACTTGACTACGCCTCCTTCTGGCCGCAGCCAAACTGTCATGTAGGAGCAGGAGTTTCCATTCAGTGTCTCCAGTGTTTCCGCTTGTGAAGCCGCCAGCTTCTATGCACAGCAGGGAAAGTATGAAGCTCCTTACAGGCCACACGTGTGTCTCTGGGGTGTCCCAGACGCCAGATCCGATCGCCGCCACACGCTGCAATGTCACACGTGCCGGCCAGTTCGCTGTGGCCATCTAAAGAAAGCCTCCTGTGCCTGTCGCTGTGGCTAAGTTCAGTAGCAGAAACAGGCAGGCCTTTGCTCCCGGGAAACGAGCCCAGAGGGCACTTTGGCCACCGGCTCTTGCTCAGGGTGCCAAGCCACAGCCGCGGGAGGGGTCCCGGCTGTCAGCCCCGGAGACAGCCCAGCTGGAGGAGGAGGTCGGGACACGAGGCGGCTTCGGAGCCGCCCCGGCCTCCGAGAAGCAAGCGTGAGCGGTAGGCCGTTCTTCCCATTTGCAGCGTCACCTGAGATGCCGTGGTTCCGCAGCTTCCCCCGAGCCCACTTTCCTTCCTTGGGGGGCCGTTGCACCGTTCGCCCTCCTAGCATCCTCCAGTTCCCCCAGGGAAATGCGGGGCTCCAGGCCACAGCGCTCTCCCCCTCGTGGTCCTGGAGAAGGGAGCGCTCGTCCTGCGAGACGAGAAGGGTCTTGAATCTGACGTGCTGCGAGCATCGGCAGCCTTCCACATCACTTCGCCCCAGAAACCTTCTCCTCCTGCTTCCCTCTCCCTGTACCCGCGGGCGCTGTATCTCTTCAGCCTTTGCATTCAAAGACTGTGGGGCAAGAACAGTGATCTATAATTCTTGTATCATATAGTTCCCCGCACACGGCGAGTCCGCCGTTAACACACGTTGTCGATTAAATGTGGAGGGAAGCATCTTAGAAGGTGCCTGTGCCGGGCGGCCATGGCTTTCACTCACGTCCCCTTTCGTCTTGTACCTTTCCCGATGCAGTGCCGTTCATTGCCGGAAGGCTGGGCCCTGGCTACGCCCATCAACCCACGGATCTCCAGGCATCCATTTAATGGATGTGGCTGCATTGTGCCTTTTTCATTCACCCACTGTCTCTATCTACAATGCATTAGACACACGCACCTATAGACACATAGGGACATGCACGCTCTATTCGTGTAAATCGCCAATTCCCGTTATAGAACCATAACAAGTAAAATTGTCCATAATTGCGCCACAAGAAATAATCACCGCTAACGTTCTGACACCAAATTCTTTATTCTCAGGCAGCCATTATTTTTATTTTTTTTCCCTCAAGGTATTTATTACTGTGCTTTTTGGGAAGAGATTAATAGATTCACATTCAGATAGGAAGTCAGCTACTCCAGAATTCCTACTGGTGATACGTGAAATGATTTTAGGTGGAACACGGATGGATTTGTCTTCTTGTCAGTGCTTTTATTTTACTTATAGCAAGGAATACTGGCTTCTCATCTATATTAGTGCTATAAAATTTCCTTACTAAAGATATTAACTTGGGGCACCTGGGTGGCTCAGTCGGTTGAGCATGTGACTCTTGATTTCTGCTCAGGTCATGATCTCGTGGTTCATGGGTTTGAGCCCCACATCAGGCTCTGTGCTGACAGCGCAGAGCCTGCTTGGGATTCTCTGTCTCTCTCTCTCTCTCTCTTTCTCTTTCTTAAATAAACATCGAGAAAAAAGATACTAACTTAAGTAAAAGAAGGGTGTTGACGTCTGTGGACTTTTGGGTCTGTAACTGACTTTGACGAGCGTCAAAGCTGAGAGGGCGCGGACCCACCTAGTAAAGCGCTCGTGAAATTCCTCAGTAAGATGTTGGAGAACAGGGGCACACTGTGCTTTCTGTGGATCATGTTTCCTCTCTGCCACGAGACAGCAGGACGCGAGCCAGACGTCACAACAGTAATCAGCGTAGCGTAAAGGTAGTAAGTGGGCCAGGTCTCTGAGGCTGGTCTCGTGGGCCGATGGAACAGCTCACGTGCGGTTCCTGAGCGATTCCGTCTGCCATTCGGAGGACGCCGTTCTGGCGGGGGGTGGTAGTGGTCCAGACGCTACGCTTCCCTAAGACCTGCGGTGTCCGTGGCGGTGTGGCTCACCCACGTCGGGGAGGCGAGGAGGCCCGGGACTGGGTTGGGTTGAGGGGACAAATGACAGAGACGGCCATCACGTGAGGAACAGCCTGCAGCCCCTACGGGGTGCTTGGCCTTTGTGAGGAAGTGGCGGAAAGGTAGAGAAATGGAACTCGTTAGCTGGCTTTAAAAGCGATTTCCCGGAAAATGCTGCGGCCTCGACAGAAAGCAGTGTGGTGTTTTTCTCCAAAAACCAAAACCAAACAAGTGCAGTCCGACGGAGCAGCGGCACGTCTGGGTGGACCCCCCGGCTGCCGGGGAGAGCGGCTTGGACACGCAGCGGGACGTCCGCGTGCAGGGCAGGGGACGCACGGCCGCTAACAGCAGCCGCGACCCAGGCGCCCACCCTCGGGTGGGCTGGTGGAACGCAGAGCATCAGTCCGGGCGTCGGGCCCGAGGACACGGACGGTGGAAGGGGGGCCGCCGGGGCCGCGGGAAGGGAGGGAGGAGCACGCGGGATTCTGGGGACGCCCGTGGCGATGCCACACGGCGTGAGATGGGCCCCGTGCCACCGCACCGCACCCGAACACCGGTTAACACCATCGCTCCGGGTGGCACGTTTCTCCACGAGTTTTCAAAAGGATAAAACAACCGACTTCGTGTCTCCTCCTTTCTACGCTTCGAGGAGGCCTCTCCCCTGACAGTGGCCCGCCCTGGGGGCCGGCCCGGGCAACACGCGTGTGTGACTGAATCCAGGGCTCTGTTTCTGTTTGTTTTTTCGTTTTCTTTTTCATAGTTTACAGCAACCTCATCGCAAGCCCCGGGCCTCCAGGCAGCCTCAGTCCTGCCGGAATGCTCTTCCTTTGGGTGGAAAGTTCCACCCAGCACAGCGGCACATTTTGTGTTTCCTCATTTTGTGTTGCACGTTTTGTGAAGCGTCTAGGCCGGTTGTAACAGCTGACGGTGGTGAGGTTCAATGACATAATCCTTGGGCGGAGGGTGGGCCTCGGTTTCCCTGTCCGTGAAATGGGCCGAGCCCCCCCAGAAGTTCAGGGTAGAAATCGGTTCGTCCAGACCGGACCCCAAGGGTCAGGAAGTGTACGGGCAGGCCGGTTGGTCGGGAAGACGATGACGACAGTCCCTCCACCCCTGCGTGTTGTCTGTAGTTTGCCCTGAGGCTAACCTAGCCCCGAAGGATTCTGGCCCTCGCCTGCTGACATAACCCGCGAGCGTATGTTGGCTCACTGCTCAGCGTGGTGGCGAGGCACACGCACTCTGAAGCCAGTCTGCCCGTGTCCCAGTGTTTCCACGAGCTGTGAGGCCTTGGGCCAAGTGACGTGACCTCTTATCGGTCAACTGGGATGATGATAACGGTGTTTGTTTCATAAGCTTGCTGCACAATGAACGAGTTAGTGTTTGCAAAACACACAGAGGGGATTTGGTGTCTAGCCTGGGCTACATGAATATTCACTGACTTAGGGTACAATGGCATCCCCTGTAGGGCTGGCCAGTGATACAGGAAGCTGCCTCTGTCAGTCTCTTGATTGTCTACCTGTAAGCTTGATGTCATCATGAACTTGTAAGGGCTGTAATGTTTTTACTATGACTATTATTAAACCTTCTGTCTTGTCTCCCTTGACCTCTGAATCTGAATTAAGGCAGGAAGAAATCTTTCCATTAAAAAGTAACGGTTATTTTATTTTTTAATCAACTAAAAAACATTTTTTTTCAATATATGAAGTTTATTGTCAAATTGGTTTCCATACAACACCCAGTGCTCATCCCAAAAAGTGCCCTCCTCAATACCCATCACCCACCCTCCCCTCCCTCCCACCCCCCATTAAAAAACATTTTTAACATTTTTTCATTTTTGAGAGACAAGAGACAGAGTGTGGGTGGGGAGGGGCGGAGGGAGAGGGAGATACAGAATCCGAAGGAGCCTCCACGCCCTGAGCTGTCGGCACAGAGCCCGACACGGGGCTCGAACTCAGACTGTGAGATCATGACCTGAGCCGAAGTCGGGTGCTTAACCACTGAGCCGCCCAGTCACCCCAATAGTGGCTATTTTAAATGATAAAAGTGGTATATGTTTAATGTAGAAAATATGAGACATAAAATTATTTTAAGATTCATCATGGTATCTACCCCCTTAGAGAAAGCCACTACTAACATTATACTCTTTCTTAGTTACTATCAAATATCTTAATGCTTACAGTTTCTCTGTAGCTTTTTTTCTCTTTTCCTGGGCAAGATCTCAGCTGGGAAGACCTATGCATTGAAAAAATTAAATAACCTTCAGGCTTTTATGCTTGATTTTGTATAAGAAAACTGAACTTTCTAAATGTTTAGATTTTATTGCCACGTAAAAGAATTATAATTTGGCTATGTTTACAAGGTCATTTGAAAAGAACATTCAAATAGGCATATTTCCTAATATGCCACAGTATTAAAAATGGCTTTCATTCGATGTATTACAGTAAATTAGATTGACTACTGCTGTGTAAAGGAGGGCAAGGTGGATAACAAATTATAAATTCCAAAAGTGTTTCAATGAATGATGCTCACAACTGTAGACAGCACAGGAGTTTTGCTAACAGAGAGTTAGGGTATTTCTGTACGTGAAAGCAGTCAGTCACAGTTTTTAGTTCTGAGGAAGTAATGTGCTCATGTGAGGAGTGGGTTTGGGTAGCGACTGTGCGTGCGACACCCTCAGGGCCCAGGGCTCAGCCTCAGCCCCGTGGGCGAGAAGGCCTCCCGGAAAGCAGAAAGGCTGGAAGGTGCCAGGTGACTGCTTCTCCCGTTCACATGTTGTCTCTTCTTGGAAACCTTGGTAATTCACGCCTGCTGCCTTTGGTTGCCCCTCAGCCCTTCAACCCTCTTTCCGTCCGTCGTCTCTTCCCTCATCCCGTCCCCCATTTGCCGGAAGCCATGAAAGGAGTTTCATGCATTGGGGTTCTCCTCAGTAGAGAGAAGTAGTAAGCACGTTGATGAAAGAGCCATTAATCTCTGGTGTTCTTTTTATCGGAAATTAAAAGCATTCCCGACAGTGGGAAATGAGGATGTGATTCCAAGTAAGCGGTGAGTTACGTGGCCTTCCCTGTCTTCTGCAGAATGGCCTGACTGATGGTGGTTAAGTGAAACGTCTCATTGGCCTGTCCAGCGGTAGGGTTCCTTTACTGAGCTGCAGCAGTGGGGAAGGGAGAGGCAGGCAGGCCACCCATGGGCCTCACGGGATGCACTTACCCCGAACACCTCCCTTCTCTGGCCAGCAGTATTCCAAAGGCTGTGAAATGAAGGCTCTGCTAACATAAATGCTACACGTTTCATGGAGGCAGTGGGTTGACCCGACATAGGTCTCCGAGAACCTTCCCAGCAGCGAACAAACACAGAGACCTGCTTTGCCCGTCCCCAACCATCCATCTCCTGGAAACCCTCGCTCAGTTCAGCTGGAGCACTCGGGTCAAACAAACACAAGTAAGAAAACATTCAAAGAAATGGGAGGAGGCAGGGCAGTTGGAAGGACTGGAAAGGAGCTCGGTATTTGCTTTATTTCCTCTGAGCTCCTTACTTGCTCCGAGCAGGTTAGCCAGGAAGGGAAGGTAAACACTGTCTGGTTAATCATTCCCGTAAGAGCCCCACGGAACGTCTTTTCTGATTTGCCATCGTGTGGTTGGAGAAAGCACAGCGTCCTCATTGCGTGTGTTTTCCCCCCGATCAGGTTGGAAGTCATGGGTGAACTCGGCGTGTGGGTGAACAGTGACCGCTTGTGTTTTCACATCTTTCTCAGCTTAAGGATGTGAAATGTGTGCGAGACACATTTGGGAAAAGAGAATATTACCTGGGCCTCGTCTCTTAATGAAATTTTGGATCAGATGGAAATGTTTCCTGACTCGGCATTTGCCGCCTCACCCTGATTTTCTTATTTCCAGCTTGGGCAGTTAAAAAGCAGGAAGGAAGGTGTCTATATTTTTTGGTACCACGGTGCCCTCGATTGACCTTCGTGATTCATTCACCAGCTTTGGTTCCTACCAGACAAATAAAATCTCTCTAAGAGCTGGTTGAATGCAGGACTCGGACTGGCAGATTCTCCTCCTGTGGTTGAGCAGTGGGGCGTCCTTTGTTTATGTGCCTAGATGCAGACCTTCAGATTGAATTATTCTTAAAACATATATGCAGCCATGGAGGTGGGTGAGGAGGGGAGGGACAGGGGAAAAAGAAGGGAGATCGAGGAAGAAGATACTGGTAGGGTTTTCATTTAAAATTAATAAACGAAAATTTAAAATAACTGTCCCAGGGGAATAAACAGTAAACCATAAGTCACGAGTCTAAAATAAGTTTTATGCAGTGTGGAGGTTCCTCAAAAAATTAAAAATAGATCTACCCTATGACCCAGCCATAGCACTGCTAGGAATTGACCCAAGGGATACAGGAGTGCTGATGCATAGAGGCATTTGTACCCAATGTTTATAGCAGCACTTTCAACAATAGCCAAATTATGGAAAGAGACTAAATGTCCATCAACTGATGAGTGGATAAAGAAATTATGGTTTATATATACAATGGAACACTACTTGGCAGTGAGAAAGAATGAAATCTGGCCTTTTGTAGCAACATGGATGGAACTGGAGAGTGTTATGCTGAGTGAAATAAGCCAGAGAAGGACAGATATCATATGTTTTCACTCATATGTGGATCTTGAGAAACTTAACAGAAGTCCATGGGGGAGGGGAAGGGGAAAAAAATAGTTACAAACAGAGAGGGAGGGAGGCAAACCATAAGAGACTCTTCAATACAGAGAACAAACTGAGGGTTGATGGAGGGTGGGAGGGAGGGGAGGGTGGGTGATGGGCATTGAGGAGGGCACCTGTTGGGATGAGCACTGGGTGTTGTATGTAAGCCGGTTTGACAATAAATTATGTTAAAAAATAATAAATAAGGAAATAAAGTGAGTTTTATGTTATATCACAAAGAGGAAAATTACCGTGCACATTGTCTGTGTGGCATTATAAAAGGCACACTGAAAGCTGTCTGTCCGAGACATCTGGACCCCCCTGCCTGGGTCCCCACGTTGACCATACGCATGGGTAGAACGGATGGTAAAGTTTAAAGGCAATAAAGTGAAATTATCTCTATGTGGAAGTGTCCTATCCATATGGAGCCTATTTCTGTGTGAGCACAATTGAAAATAAGTGAAATTTTAAAATACGAGCCTCGGCCTAAGAATTCTATTGTCTGAGTTACTGCTGGTGAGTGACTAATGGATGTACTGTCTCCACAATAGGACAAAGTCACCAGTGATTGTAGCCGACTCTAAGGAAATGTTTACGTGTCAGTACGATTTTGTCGTGAGTGCCCGTTTCACCAGTTAGAGGGCTGGTATTAAAACCCCGTTCCTTTGGAAAGTATTGAACTTTGGGATATCAGACGAAAGTATACAGAAGTTGGAAAGAAACATGGCATTTTCTTGTTGATTTTTCCCCCCAGTTCATTGTACCTCTCAAGTGTGCAACATGGTTAACGGGGCAGCCCTGTGGCAAATATTACACTGGAGGAACAAGAGTTCCCCAAACAGTGGGGAAGGGTAGGGGAAGTGAGAATCAACCGTTTTGCTGTTATTTCAGGCATAAAGTAAAGTTTTACAGAAAGGTTTGTTTATGTTAATGGGAAGTGTCATGGTGCCATGTTTCTGCCTAATGGCTTGCTGGTAGGGTTTTCATTTAAACTCAGATCCCGAAAAGCTAACAAAGAAGCAAAACTCATTTAAAAACACACGGAATGCTTATGTTAGGGAGCAGTTATAGCATAAAGGAAATGTAAGTTATTCTTGGAAGGCCAGTTACTAGCAGGTGCACCTGGGAGACATTGTTGCCAAAGCTTTGGTGCTTAAGAAGAACCTGAAGCTGTTGTAAATGTTTCGGCAACATCCTGTAAACGGTCTTGTGAACATCTGCAAATAATAGTAGGGGTCCTGATGCAGTGAGGTGAAATGCACCAGCCAGCCTGTGAGGGCAGTCACGCGGACACAGGAAAAGCGAGAAGGGAGCTGCAGAAAAAAAAAAAAAAAAAAAAAACTTTTCTTAAATATTTTTTTTAATGTTTATTTATTTTTGAGAGAGAGAGAGAAAGGGTGGGTGAAAAAGGAGCACAGAACATCCGAAGCAGGCTCCACGTTGACAGCAGGTAGCCCGACGCGGGGTTCGAACTCACGAACTGTGAAATCATGACCTGAGCCGAAGTCGGACACTCAACTGACTGAGCCACCCAGGTGCCCCAGACACCTGCCTTTTCATCACATCTGAGTAGTCTGTAAATTTTCTTGCAAAGATAAAGTTCAAAACTCCTATCAACACCTAATACATATTATAATTTGCTATACACAGACAGTAGGTAATTGCACAATAATTAGGTGAATAGCACACCCTTGATGCTCATGTGGAATCTGTGCCCAAACCTTCAAGAATATCTACATTTTTAAGTAGAAAAATATCTGTAGAAGCTCCTGGCTCCTACAGAAGCCAAAATTATGTGACATTGTATTAAAGAATTATGTGACATTGTATCCTATGCAAATTATAGTTTCCATTTTCAGTGTACTTGTAGCGTTCATTTTGTCACACCGTGGGATTTTTGTGAATGGACCAATAGGTAATAAACCACAAAACCAATTTGAAGAGTCGGTGTTGGGACCCTTGACTGAGTCTCGCATTCGTTCTTTGCAGGGTGTGCTGTTCAAATCATACCCCAGCAAAATCAGATGGCCACCTCATGAAAACTCACGCTGCTAGTCGTAAATGATTTCAGGGTTCAATTCCAAAATGCCAGAGACTCCCAGTGCTTTGGAGATGACAGTGTGAGGGCAGTCCTCAGAAAATCATTGTTGTCTTTATAATGTTCTACTTTGAAGAATGTGGATTTTAAAAAGAAAAACAAAAAAGAATGAATGTAGATGTTATTGCCTCTAGATGGCAATTTGGCAATAATCTCCCAACTCTAAGATTTTTCATTGGACCTGAGAATTTATCCTCATGGATATAGTCAATATTTAACTCTATGCTTTTAATATTGTTAAAAGTCATACAGAAAAATCAGAGGGCAACAAATACCTGTCTCACATGGTCATGGGATCATGCTAACGTTTGTTCAATGGAATAGATACAATCTTCCATATGTGAATTTTTAAATAAAACTTAACATACTGGAAAATGTTCATGAATGATACAGTTATCTTTGAGCGTTGGGTTTATTGGAGACAATTACTTACTGCCTACGTGATTTTCCACACGATCCATGATAAACATGTATCAGTGTGCAGGTAAAAGATGAAAGAGACTAACAGAAATTCTAGTTGTGCAGAATGTGCAGACCAGCAGAGACAGAATCTGTCTCCACAGGGCATCATCTCCTCTGCGTGTAACACGCGCTACTCGCGCATCCCGCGGTGTGGAATACAGATGCCCAGGCACCCCGAATCAGCACCTCCAGAGGCAGGGCCTGGGCCCCAGAGCGTTAGCACTCGCCGACCAGTAGAATCAGCTCAGGCAAAGAGCTCGTGCAATGCAACACAGGCTCGGTGACACTGGGATTGCTGTATGAGGAAGGTCGTGTCTGAAGTAAATTACGAGGAATTTGAAAAGAAGGACGAAGGAAGCTTCTGAGAGACCAGCATGGAGGCAAAACTGGGCGATCATCTGCCCTCCGTTCCTTTCCACGTTCCGTGCGTTCTTTCAAATCCCAGTGTCACGGAATCCTCTGCTGTGTGTGCGTCTGATGTCAGCAACTTATAACTTACTGTGAATGTAATTCTAGCTTTTACTCCTATCAGGAAGATTTGTATGTTAAACCTCCTCCCTACTCAGGAAATGCGAGCATTTTTCTCCTTCTAGAAGACTGCCGGATTGGCTGAGGAGTGGGGGCAGAAGGCTCTATCGGAGAATCATGGCCTACGTGACCTGCCAGCGAGGAAGGCAGCTAGAGAACTTCTAGCTTTCTTGGCAGTTCCAGCTTCAAATGGACAGATGCGAGATCAGTTCAGTGATGGAATGTTTGGGGGCATTCGGGTCTTTAAACACTTGTATATTTGGCTGATTTGAAGCTGTCCAGGAGGTCGGTGAGGTGTAGAAATTTGTATCTGTGTGGAGGCACTCATCTGAACACTGAGCTGTAAGACTGTTTCACGGGAGCAATCCCTTGGGGTAGACTCGCTCATCAGCCAGAATGCACGTTTCACTGCGACCTTGTGTTTTCTTGTCATCCTTAAACATGCAGCACTTCTCAGGAAATTGTGTTCCTTGGGGGAATTGCCACCAACTGGAAGGTTTAAGAAGCATAATTTAAAACTTTGCAGGATATTCCTTTCTGGATTGCCTAAACCACCCCCCCACCCCCCGCTTTGAACTGAGTTCCCTCTACTATTTCCTAACAGAGAATTTCTGTTTCATGAACATTTATGTAGCACTCACTGTGTGTCACTCCCTGTCCTCAGAAGTTCGCCAACAGTCACGTGCGTAATCCTCCCGACGATGCTCTGCGTTAAGTGCGGGATCATCCCGTGGGACACCGAGGCAGAGATGTTGGGCACATTTTCCAAGGCAGGTTTTCTAGTAAATGGGAGAGATGGGCTTTGAGTTCCTGCAATCTGGCTGCAGAGGCTTTGCTGTATTCTTCTTCTTCTTCTTTATTTTTATCATTATATTATTATTATTATGGGGCCGCTCACACCATTACATGTTTATTTGTTTTTATGTGAAAGCGAAGTCACTGAATCATCAGCGTGAGGCAGAATGTGCTGTGGTAACTAGTGACCGCACAAATCTCGGTGGCTTCCAACCTCACGAGTGACTTCAGCCTCTTGTTCCTCTGACACTGCAGGGTGACAGCAAGTGAGCTCCATGCCTTCTCCACCTTGGGAGCTAGGCTGACACAGCGACTTTTTCTGTCTAGGAAATAAAGTGCGGGTCGTTGTGGCAGAAAGGAAAGACACACAGCAAACCACGTTGGCTGGTGCTTAGAGTTCTTCTGGGACATAATTTACGCTACTCTCTCCCACAGTTGGCTGGCCGTAATGTCCCAGGACAAAACTGACCGTTAATGGGACTGGGAGTGAAGTCTTCTTCCTAAGGAAGGGTATCAACATTTGTGAGAAATCTAGCACAGTGTCAATTACTTACGATAACTTTCGTGATCTATTTATTGTTATGCCCGAATTCTGGTTTAAGCCCCACGACGTCCTACTCAGTGCCCTCATGTAGTATTTGGCACCTGCGAGGGCCCCACATGTGTGTTCACTGGATGAATAAATGCACATCCTTACTGATAACCAGGACTGAGGTTGGCAAAAGTCAAACTTCGGTATCGAACGGTGCACTCCAGTCCCCGTTGTGCCCTTAAATTAGTGTGGAATCTGGCAAGTCAGCCTTAATATACCTCAGCCTTCTCATCTTTAAAATAGGGGCAATAGACTACTTATATTCTAGGGCTATCACAAGGAGTAAGTGAGATAATGTTTGCCAACAGTGACCAAGGTAACCGCTCTTTGCGTATTACCTCATCTAATACTCCATCAGATACAAGGTGTGCTAGTATTTTGTGGACCACAAAGAAGAGAGTGCCAATTAAAAATGTACATAACACCGTTAAGGTGGACTCAATTTTGGAGATGCTAACACGCCCCCAAATGTGCATTTTTAGAATTAGTGACGTTTTTGTGTTAGAAATTAAGAAGCTTACACCAATATTTTGTTTCGATGAAGTTGATGATTCATGAATGTCCAGATTATACTAGCGATAGGGATTTTTCTCTCCCTCTGATGCGTCAGACCCTGTGAGTTTCTTACGCAATAGCCATGCGCCTACCCTCAACACCACCCCCCCTTTCCGGAATAATCCTGATTATGTTTTGGGGTTTACACTTCACCCAGGGAAAGAGATAAACTCTAGCCTCAGGGAGTTAATCATAAATTTCATTCAATTATGGTCTCATTCCCTTTATTAGTGGTTGGTTTCAAAACAGTTTTGCGACCTAATTCTAGCAAATCGGACCTCAGAGAAAGTCTCCCTTACACCCTCTGGGAAAATTTTTCTTCCTAATTAAAGACCCTCGTCTGAGGAAAGACCTGCTTGCTTTTCCGGCACAGCCACATGCATCCGTGGTGTCAGGAACCACGGCAGCCGTGTGGCCACCCGGACCTACAGGTCAAAGCTTCCAACTCAAAATCCCATCCCTCCCCTCGTGTTTGCCCATCAGTGTATAACATTATTACTGTTTCTTGTCCGAATCATTACCCTCGTGGTTGCCAAATGGCGATTTTCTACTGTCATCATTTCTTCTACATTTATTATTAGTTGGCCTTCTATGAGAAGGAAGAGCTTCCTCATTTATCCATTTATTCGTTTGTGTATCGGTCTGTTTCTTTACTTACGTACGTCCCTGTGGACTCGGGTTCCTATTATTATTCAGTGCGTTATAATTTACTACTATCGTGATTTATTTTGATGATCATAATTATCCTGCATGTGACCAGTTAGATCCCTTCAACCTAGTCGTCTCTTCTTTTCAGAAGTCTCCCATCATTCTTTGAGTGTTTCCTTACCTTCTGGCGCAAGACAAAGTTCTAGGCTCGTTCTATTCATTTCCTAACTCGGCCTCAGAATCACTCATTTCTCTAAGGAGCCCTGGTTCTTTACCACGGAGAACGCTGTGTGGACACCGACATCTGGACAGTAGATGTGCTCATTGCTACTGTGACATTGCTTTCCCGGGCTCCTTCAGGGCACTGAGCTGGGAAATCTATCCATACACATATATGCACTGTCTGAGTGTTTGGGCTGTTATGGCAAAATACCGTGGACTGGGTGGCTTATAAACAGCAGAATATTCTTCCTCACAGTCTGGAGGCTGGAAGTCTGAGACCAGGGTGCCAGCGTGGCCACGTGAGGGCCCTCGTCCCGATCACAGACCCTCATTGTGTCCTCACCTGGTGGAGGGATGAGGGAGCTCTGTGGGTTCTCTTATATAAGGGCAAGAATCCCGTTCGTGGGGGCTCTACCCTTATGAGCTAATCACCTCCTGAAGGCCCACCTCCTAACACCGTCACATTGGGGATTAGGTTTCAGCGTATGAAACCTATGTATATAGGAATACGTCCGTATATGTATGCATGTCTCTATCTGTGGGTACCGCGTTCAGAAGGCTGAGTGTCTGCTGGTACTTCCAGCTCCGTCGGAATGCCACGCGGTTCTTCTGGCTTCCCCGCTTGCACATTTGCACCTCCCTCCTCCGACAGTGGGGGACCCAGCCAATTTCCTGCTACCACCCGCCTGCCACTCCCTGTGCACACTGGCTCCAACCGTCCTGAGGCTGACAGCTCCGGGCCACCCACTCTATTTGGGCTTTTCTAGGAAAGAGAAAAGGCAATAAATCTTTATCTGAAGAAGTTAAGAGAAAGGGAGGAAAGGGGGGTGGGGAAGACGAGTTCAGGAGAAATCTTGACGTGTATTATGCCATGTAAGCCTTACTGTCGTCTTATGAGAAAAGCACAGTTACTATCTCCCATTTCATGGAGGTCGAGATCTTGATCGGGTCCCGCAGCTAGTAATTGATGAATGTGGGATTAGACCCAGGGAGTTGACCCCTGGTCCGCAGACCCCAACACAATAGTCTGCAGCCTTTTATCCGCCTGTCCCTGCCATTATCTGCATCCTGCATTCAACGCGTTTATTAGTCTACGTGCCTCCCCTGGTTGAAGTCGCTTAGCACCTAACGCAAGAAGAGTTTGCTCCAAGTGCTAGAACTAATGTAAACAGGGCATTACATGATTACAGCTACATGTGGCGCCATAATTACATCAGAATGCAGGTCAGTCACTGGCGCGTCCCATGCGCCACACTGTCGCCATATGCACAGATGTTCAGGCTTACTTTTATTAAGCATGACAATGCCCAGCAGGATCCATTTTGTCTGATTATCCTCAAATGGAGAAGAATATTAAAAGGCAGGATAATTAAAAATATATGCCCAAACAAAGGATGTGTCTACAATTCCTTTCCTAGCGCTTTGAAATAGTTCACATTTCTCAGCTGGCTCTCGTGCACAGAACACTAAAAGGATGTCTTAAATTTAGACATATGTCTTCATTCTGTTTAATGTGCCAGAACAAAAACATAGCTGGAGACCACCATGAATCGATGTGTAAGTGCTGGAACACTAGGACACTCATATTTCCACAGGGCTAATGTCATCGTAGAGTTTGTGATTGCACTTTCCCCTGTGAGAACACAGCCTTCTATTTTTAAGACTGGCTTCTTCCAATTCTCTGCCCGTATTCTTCCCTGAGTCCACATAATGGTTTTCTTTTATTTGATGCAACTTCAGAGAATTCAAATCATACTCCCATTAGTGGTGATGCTTTTACTGAGGGCAAGGAAAAACTCCCAACGCTTCCATACAAGGCAGTGGTCCTAGTAGACATGTTTAAAGGATGAAAAAGTTAGGTGAATTTACTAGAATGTTTTCCGGTTTCTGTGTACTTAGGAAGCCTTTAAAGAAAGTGAGCACATGAGTTTGTATTGGACAAATATGTGGTTTTCTACATATGGCACGCTAAATTGTTCTAGTGGATTGGTGGTTAGTAGGGTGATGAAATCGTGTGGTGGCAAGAATATTAGTGAGGAAATCCCACCGCTCAGTCTTAGCAGCTTGAGGTGATACTAATCACCAGGTCCCTGCTGGACTATGAGATTCTCCAAACTTAGGAAGGTTTCTTTTGGGGGTAGAGTCAGACTGGAATGTCTTCAGGGGAGAAGAAACTTGGAATTATGTGATATGCTGAAGTAGTTAAGTGGATGTACCTATTTTAAAATAGAAGAAAAAATATGGGGACTTGATACTTATTAACATATTTGAAAGAATGTCATGTAACCAAAAGATTAAATGTTGGGCTGACCCAAGCAGTTCTAAGTAGGAACTTGGACCCACAAGTTAAGTTCACAGAGACATAAAATTAATTTCCGTGTAATGGAGACATAAAATTAAATTTCAGGGGCGCCTGGGTGGCTCGGTCGGTTAAGCGTCCGACTTCGGCTCAGGTCACGATCTCACTGTCTGTGAGTTCGAGCCCCATGTCCGGCTCTGTGCTGACTGCTCAGAGCCTGGAGCCTGTTGCAGATTCTGTGTCTCCCTCTCTCTCTGCCCCTCCCCCGTTCATGCTCTGTCTCTCTCTGTCTCAAAAATAAATAAACGTTAAAAAAAATTAAAAAAAAATTAAATTTCAGTATAAGGAAGGTCTTTTTTTTTTAATGTTTACTTATTTTGAGAGTGGGGGAGGGGCAGAGAGGGGGCAGACACAGAATCTGAAGCAGGCTCCAGGCTCTGAGCTGTCAGCACAGAGCTCGACGCAGGGCTCGAACCCACGAACTGTGAGTTCATGAGCCAAAGTCAGATGGTTAACTGATTGAGCCACCGAGGTGCCCTGGAAGGCCTTTTTTATGATGGAAGCCACCCCAAAATTAAATAATCACTAAAGGTATTCAAGAAGATATTACCATTGTGAGTGACATCATAGAGTAGTGCTTCTCAAAAGGTAATGTGCATATACATCACCTCCGGTTTTATTAACATGTGGATTCTGCTTCTGTAGGAAGCAGCCAGGGCCTGGATTCTTCTCCCAGGTGATGCATACACCACTGAATCACAGTTCTCTGGGTAGCAAGGTCATAGAGGAAATTAAAAGAAAGAAAAATGTATTCCGAACATGCCATGGATCTAAGGCTTAGCACATCATCGTAGAATGGTTGTAAGCTTGACCTGATAGGAATAGGAGGGAAATTAAAAGAAAAAGAAGAAAGTCTAGAAATCATCAAGTTGCTACAGTTGAGAGTTCCAGAATAAACCTGGGCAACAATGAAAAGAAATCTTCCTAGGACCGAAACACGCTAAAGGCAGGCGGAAGCCATCCCAAAGCGGGAGATGTTTGGCGAGAGCAAGGGAACCGTGCAGCACAGAGAGCCACGCACGATTTAGGGAGAGCTGATGGGCTAGTCCGCGCGCTGGCTCATGTGCCAGAAAGGCGGCGGAGACGGTCCAATGGAGTGGATGCTAAAATAAGGGGGTGAGGTTCAAAAGCGGGTTTCTCCGGGGAGCGTTCTGTCCTCCATGAGGATGAATGGACATAATGTGGAGTTCTGAAAACCCCAGCATGAGGCTGCAGAAATCCTGGCCACATCATCATTTGGCCACTTGGTGGCATTCGGTGCTGGTCCAAGAGGCAGAGGTGCAAAGTATCCACCCCGACAACAAGTGCAGATTGCTGGGGAACCTTACAGCGGTGCGTTAGAACCGAGAAGCCTTAGGAACGCACATGCCTTTGATTAGCCAGAGAATCCTCAGTTGCTCATAATTAGTGAGTCTACCAGAAATCCAATTCGGACATTTATAGATGATGATCATGTAACAGGTGCTTTCCAGAAGCTAGTGCTCTTTCCAGAACTCAGCTTTTATCCAAACTGGGGATTCCTGTGTTTGTGTATATGCTCTTCTGTATTTATTTTTCCAATTTCACATTTCAGTATGAGCTTCCACAAAAATGTGTGTTAACTTTAAAAGGATGACTGAGTAACTCATTACATTAGGGGTTTTCACAGATCCCCAGTGCCTCATTGAGGTTGAACTTGGCCATCTGTTCTGTCCACAGCGGAGCCTCAATCTCTTGGCATTAACACAAACCTCCTTCCTTTCTTTCTCTTTTCCTTTAAAGCGGCGTTTGAAATTTACAAGTTCAAAGCAAAGTCATCAAGCTTTTCATTACAAATAAGTGATAATAAAAAGTAGAGGAAAATTATGTAGCTTCCTTACACCATCATCTTTTCAGAGAAGCAACATATTGATAGATTTGATGTAATTCTTTTTTTTTTTTTTTTTTTTAAGATTTCCTTTAAAGTAATCTCCACACCAGCCTGGGGCTCAAACTCGCAACCTGGAGATCCAGAGTGTCGTGCCCCACCTGCCGAGCCAGCCAGGTGCCCGGTGCCACCCCTGACGACTAGACTAAAGTCAACAGCAATGCTGGCTATTTTCTCTCAAACAGCGAACTTGTTACAGAGATGTCAACTCATACTGGATTGTGTTTCAAAAGTATAGTCAAGAGGTGTGGACAGGTGTGTGTTAAGTTTGGAGAGGGTTCAAAAAATAGTAGTGAAGATGAATAAGGTTGGACACTGAGTCTGATAAGAAAGAGTTGAGGTTGAGGGGCGCCTGGCTGGCTCGGTCCGTGGAGTGCGCAGGTCTTCCTCTCTGGGTTGTGGGTTCGAGCCCCACGTAGAGGTTACTTAAAAAATAAAATCTCAAAAAAAAAAAAAAATTAGGGCAGAATCAACTTGCAAAAAAAGCATGAGAACAATTTAAAATATTTAAGATATTTTCTATATTGCTATATGACTATTGTAGAAAATTTGAAAGATCCTGAAAAGTATAAACGTAAAAAAAAATTCTCACAAGCCAACTAAATCAAGGAAATCAAGGAAGTTTTTTAAAGGAGCTGGTGTGTGTGTGTGTGTGTGTGTGTGTGTGTGTGTGTGTAATGCTGTGAAAGAACAAAACGGTGTGAGCTGACTACTCAGCAGGGTGATACAGGTTAGTTACAAGAAAAATATCTCCTATGATAAATATCTTTGGTTGTTTGATTTTTGTTGTTTGACATTGAGGTGTATGAAGTGTAACTAAAGTGTAGCTAAAGTGTATGAAGTTATTCTTTTATTTTTTTTAATGTTTATTTATTTATTTTTGAGAGAGAGAGAGACAGAGCACGATCAGGGGAGGGGCAGAGAGAGGGGGAGACACAGAATCTGAAGCAGGCTCCAGGTTCTGAGCCATCAGCACAGAGCCCAATGCGGGGCTCAAACTCACGGACCGTGAGATCATGACCTGAGCTGAAGTCAGATGCTTAACTGACTGAGCCACCCAGGGGCCCCTGAATGAAATTATCTTTAAAAGAAGATAATAAGTAGGATGATGTTTTAACCTGAAACCTACAGAGACCTGATTAATTAAAATTTATATATATATACACGTATGTACATATATGGGAATCCCCATTATCAGCGATCTGGTCCTAGTTCAGTTACCAGTATATCTATAGAAAGACCATGTGCCTGAGTTAGTTTGGCTTTTTTCCACCAAATCTTGCTATTTCAATCTGCTTTGGGGTGGGGAGGGGTGATAAAGTTACAATTCTTTATTTTTTTGAGGTGTGATCCCAAAGTTCCCCGGCTTACTTGCTTCTGGCAAAGTTTGAAAGGACTTTACAGAGGTTTTCCCTCTCTGTGCTCTGCAACTGTATCGACTTTAGCAAGTGACTCTAATAAACAGAATGCAGTGTTCTGGCACTCAGCAGATCTGACGCCAAGGGAAGAGGGCAGGAATGTGTTAATAATTAAGCTGGCAAATGCATGCATTTTCTAGCAAGCCTGTTGTAAAAATACTCACTCTCAGAGGTGATAGATTATACCGAAGTTCAAAAAAGGTGATATGCGTCGTATGCGTAATCCATTGCCCGGTAGGATGGACTTTTTTGAATTGTGTGCGTTATCTATAGTTCCAGAATATATGTCAGTTTTAGACATTTTTATCAGCTACAGCATTCGTCTGAAATGAGGAGGATAGCACGGATTCACACATTAAACTGAAACCTCAGACGTGTTTGGGTAATGTGTAGGTGTGTACCAATGTATGCTAGTCACTTCTTTGAGAAATTATTTTAGAGTCAACTGGCAGGAATAAAAATACAAAATGTTCAGTGGTTCAGTTAAAACTGAGCTAATTATGGTGACCCGATGTCTAAAAAAAATATGTTTTTATTTGTACAAGGTTAAAGTTTGTATAGATCATCATTTACAATAGCTTTCTTGGACAATTTTTTTTCACCTGAATTCAGTTTAGAGTCCTGTAATTGTCCTATAAGAGACTGACAGATTGTGGGGCTTCAAGGGCCTTGTAACATAATCAGGGAAGCAGAACAGCCAGAGAAAACGTAATTAATACTGTCAACCAGTGGATAGGGAGTGATGGAATGGAGATGGGATCAGTACGTTCTAAGGATTTACTATTTGGGGCACCAAGTTATGTTTTAAGAGGACAATGAGGGGGGAAAATAGACCTTTGCGGGGAGCAGAAGGATGATACTGATGGTTTTTTTTTTTAATTTGTTTTTTTTTGAGACAGAGAGCATGAGCAGGGGAGGGGCAGAGAGAGGGGGAGACACAGAATCTGAAGCAGGCTTCAGGCTCTGAGCTGTCAGCACAGAGCCCGACGTGGGGCTTGAACCCACGGAGTGTGAGATCATGACCTGAGCTGAAGCCGGACGCTTAACCGACTGAGCCACCCAGGTGCCCCGATACTGATGTTTTGAGAAGAAACCAATTCTATGTAACTTAGGAAAACAGAAGCATAGAAAGACTGAAGTAAATATAGGTAGGATTTCTTCCCAGCAGGGCCTCCTTACCTGGGAAATTATTATGTCCAGTTTTTTCCTGAAGGATAGTCAGTTAGGGGTATATGTTTCTATCATGGGATCCCCACTCTGCAAACTATAGCTGATTGGATGATGGGTCAGCAGCTTGGAATCTGTCAGGTTAGGAACAAAGTGTGTTCCCCAGACTTAGGTGCAGGTTACTCATTTCCAAGAGCTAGGATCCGATTTGCTGTCTCCTTTTTCTTGCGTGGCTTTGCTGCTAAGCAGACCTGGGGGCTGGCGTGCCTGGCGAGCCCTGTGCCCCCAGGTCCCATGTCCCAGCCCTATGCCCCAGCTACTCTAGCATTTCCTACCTTCTCCCCGTAATTAGAACAGAGATTCTGTTTGCTTCCAGTTTCCCAGGCTGTTTGATCTTCTACAGAAACGTTAGTATGCATCAGAAAAACCCAGAGGGCTTGTTTAGAACACACACGAGTTGCTGGGCTCCAGCTTCAGTTCTGATTCAGCGGGTCTGCAGCGGGGCTGGAAAGTTTGGGGCTCCCAGTGGGGCCGACGCTGCTGACGCAGGGAAAACGCTTCGAAACCATGGTCATCTGTCCGGACTATCTTCTACAATTCTCCCAATGGCCCTGTGAGAGAGGAATAATTACATCCTCCATTTTCTAGATGAGGAAACAAGTACTCAGATGTTGAAAAGAAATGTGCTTCGAAACGCACGGGTTGGAGGGGGCAGAGCTGAGGTCAGTTCACAGTAGTCTGATTCCAGAAACAGTGTTCCTGACACAGCAGAGAACCTGCCTCGCAGCCCGGCCCACGCTCTCGGAACCCTCCAGAATGAGGCAGCACCGTGCACCAATAGACTTTTGGATCTGGCCTGGCTCTTTGTAACCAGGTTTTGCGACTCCTATCATAAACCCTCATTTTACGGTTCTGGTACCTGAGCCATGTTTAATTCTGTTGCAGTTCCTGAGACACTTTGCTAGGGGCCTTCCAGCTGCCTTCACCAAGCCTGCTTAGTGTCGTCCACATTTTCCTGGCCCTGCGTTTGCTCTGCCTACTGCGTAGTTGCTGAGGTACTGACAACCCCGAGGTGTCCCGATTGCACGCCATGCATTGTGTTGGTTTGATTTGTTTGGAAAATGGAACAAACCCCTTCATCATCTGCAGCCTGTCACAGGTGGGTCTGTGATTATGAAATGAAAACAACGAGTGAGAGTCCAAAAATATTAGTGTTCTTTGGCCATATCCAGGAAGAGGGGGCTTGACTGATGGACAGAGCTATTTCGGTCTATAAAACCAACCCTTTTAGCAAAGACAGATCCCTCAGACCATCATACTTAGGTTGGCACCATTGTCCCTGAAGATTATTTATTTATTGTCCTTCCTTGGGTTTCTACATGCAACAAATTACCTGAGTTTAGATCTGGATTTGGTTTTCTCAGTGTTTTTGTTGCTTCTCAGTTGTGAATGACTGCATGGCTATCTACTTTGGGAAGGTCTGTTTGGCTAATAGAATTAGCCCGGATGGTGGCCCATATAGGACTTTCTTTCCTCAAAGTAAGTTACTGTATTGACTTTCTATTTTAATTTTTTTTTGATATTTATTTACTTTTGAGAGAGAGAGAGAAAAAGAGAGTTTGAGCAGGGAAGGGGCAGAGAGAAGGGGGACACAGAACCCAAAGCAGGCTCCAGGCTCCGAGCTGTCAGCAGAGAGCCATGCGGGGCTCAAACTCACGAACGGTGAGATCATGACCTGAGCCGAAGCCAGACACTCAACTGACTGAACCCCCCAGGTGCCCCTTGACTTTCTACTTTCTAAGTGCTAATGTTATGACTGTGTCATCATAAATCAGTTCTCTAGAACCTGATTTGTTACTGGAAACCTACTACATTGAGAACCAGATGCAGTTCTCAGTGATAACCCCATCCAGAAATCTGCAACCCCCGTTAAGAAACACCTCTCTGTCTCTGGCTGCACGCCTCAACCCTGCTTGTACATGAGAGTTATCTGGGAAGTTGGTTTGTTGTTTTTGTTTAAATATGGATGCCTCAGCCTCAGCCTAGGAAATTCTGGGGTGCAATCTGGACATTGCTAAAGCTCTTAAGGTTTCTAATGTGTAGACAGGGTTGGAGAAACACGCATGTGGAAGATCACGACTGCCTTGTCTGAAAATGGTAGTGGTGCTTAGTAATGGTTCTGGTAAAATTTTGGTTAGAAAACTTGTAAGCAGATTTTATGTTTACTGTTTTTTTTTTTTTTTTTTTCTGGAGAGGGACTTGATTGATGCATTTGCGTGTGTGTGTGTGTGTGAGAGAGAGAGAGAGAGAGAGAGAGAGAGAGAGAGAGAGAGAAAGAGAAACAACTCAATAGTTTTGTGATACTGTAGTTTAAAAAAAATGTACTTTTAGTTTGAACCCTAGAGCCTAGAAAAATGGGCAGCACTCATGACTCTCTATCGCCACCTGGTGTCAGAAACAGTCTACAGAAAATAAAGTAATAGGAAGAGACGATTTTAAATCTCCACAAAGTAGCAATGTTGGCCACAGAGCTGACAAGTGTTTACACGTGTCCTGTCTGGCTGGGGTTAACAGAAATCCACAAGCCAGGCCGAGTACTGATCATCCCCTTTTCTGATCCTGTTCCAAGACTAATTTTTATTTTACTTTTGAGCTTAAAGCTGTCAACTCAGTAAAATAGGAAATGGTCTTCTCTTTCCCATTGGAAGTTTTCCTTTCTGCACGAAGCATTTTTGAAGTTTGGCTAAAGTCAGTTGGCAATGATCTGGAGGGATTTGGATTAGGTAAGAGTAACTGTCCTTTTCATTTATTAAAAAGGGATTGCAATAACCAGATGCTAAAACGGGCATTAAATATTATTAACTTCGAAATTATTTGTCTCCAGTGATCGCTTACCTGTTACCAGTTACCAGGTTACTTACCAGTAATGATGCCACCAGTGGTGGTTACTTCGTGATTATCCACCAGGGGAGACAGGATTGGAAAGGCAGAAGTGGCCATATTTGAATGCTTATGTATTCAGTTCACAGGCTGTGTGACTTTAATTGAATAATTTAAACATCCTGAGTTGCTCTGAATGTCAAACGGGGAGACTGCTTATATGAACTACATAGCCAATGCCTAGCCCGTGGTACATGGTGAATGAATCCATTACTACTGATACAAGTAATGGAAGTTGCCCACATTTGGGATGTGAATTTGACAGGTAACATGAGCATCTAAACAATTTATATTTTGCTTGGGTTATATTGTTATACATGATTACCTAAGAGCATAGGCTTTGAAGCTAGGCTGCTGTGTCCAGATCCCGGCTGCTCTGTGCCTCAGTGGTTTTTTATTTCATCTGTAAAATGGGTATACTAATTATACTTGCCTCACTGTGTAATTATGGCTATTAAATGAGCTATTTTACATCAGATTGCTTAAACGGGGCCTAATACATGGAACATTTTCAGTACATGTTAGCTGTTGTGGTCGTTTTTCCTACAGTTCTTATTACTTACAAGGTAGTGTGTTAGGTTCCAAGACACTGACATTGTTTCAACTTGTAAATAGCTTAGTAATATAGTACAGAGGGAACATACTGAAAACATTAAATTGAATTTAAGTGTACGAACAAAAATAAGCAAGACAGTTTAACTGCATTCCAATTTAACTTTATTTTGACGAGAGTTTGGGCAGTCTTGCATTAGTTTATGGTGCCCTGCTTTTAGATATGACACATGGGGGGGTGTGTGCCTGGGTGGCTCATTATGTTAAGCGTCTGACTTCGGCTCAGGTCATGATCTCGTGGTTCATCAGTTCAAGCCCCGCATTGGGCTCTGTGCTGACCGCTCAGAGCCTGGAGCCTGCTTTGGATTCTGTGTCTCCCTCTCTCTCTGCCCCTCCCTGACTTGAGCTCGCTTGTGCGTTCTCTCTCTCTCTCTCGACACAGGGGTCTCACACTGAGGCCACTTTTTGGGGGTCTGCCTGTGCCACCATTTCTTTCTGTCGCTCCCTGTCCCACATTATCTGCTGATGAATGGTTTTACGCATAGTGGAGGGAGAATAAGACTGACAGCTTTCTGGAGAAAGGGATATTTAGGCCATGAGAAACTCATAATTATGCATCAGTAGTCTCCTTCTCTTGGTTGACATTTAATACCCAGTGACTAACAATCTAGAAAACCATTTAATATTTAATTAATCTCTATTAGTTTTCAAATTCTCTTAAGATCAATCTCAATCATTGTTGCATGTTGTTGATACACTCAGAAAACATTTCCTTGCCTAATGGGACCTCCTTCAAATATGTGACCTTTAAATTTGTATATTCACCTAATTAAAACAAAGCATGCATAAAATTGTCTGCTTACAGGTTCCAATTTAAAAATCTGTGCTAAGTGAATAAAGGCAGGAATTTCACTTAAGATCGTGGGCACAGTGTTTTGTAATAATCTTCACATGTTCTCGAACACAGGAACACCATAATCAAAGAACTGGTAAGTGGAAAGGAAATGTTCTTGTTGAATGCATTCCACTACCTTTGATCAAAACAGCACTCATAGTTTCCAGAGTCAGCTCACTGTCTTCAGGGAGGATTTTCGTGGATCATCCCAGAAGCGTGGTCAGTTCAGGACCTTGAGGATTCAGTCACCAAATAAGAATTTGTGCTTTTTAAAAAAAAAATTTTTTTAACGTTTATTTATTTTTGAGACAGAGAGAGACAGAGCATGAACGGGGGAGGGGCAGAGAGAGAGGGAGACACAGAATCCGAAACAGGCTCCAGGCTCTGAGCGGTCAGCACAGAGCCCGACGCGGGGCTCGAACTCACGGGCCGCGAGAGCGTGACCTGAGCCGAAGTCGGACGCCCAACCGACTGAGCCGCCCGGGTGCCCCAGAGTGTGTGCTTATTAACTCTTCCTCTTCTTGGCATCTAGTAGCTCATTGTCACTATGCCTAGTCCGAGGGAAGACACACGTAGAGGTTCATGAATGCAGAAAATAACCTTTTCTTTCCTTGCCTTGGACACAAAAATACTAAAATATGAAAAGCTACATACTCCCGTCATGAGCTAAAGCCTGGAACTCATATTTTTCACATGACTGAAAGAGATGAAAAAGGAAACTGGGTATTATATTCTCATGGTAAAATAGCTGCTGTTATTTTCAAAGTACCTTCATATCTCTATGACTTCATCCTCCTAAGCGTATGTTAGCAAAGAGCTCTTTAATTTTTTTTTTAATGTTTTTCTACTTCTTGAGAGAGACAGAGACAGAATGCGAGTGGGTTAGGGGCAGAGAGAGAGAGAGAGAGACACAGATCCCGAGTAGGATCCAGGCTCCGAGCTGTCAGCACAGAGCCCAACGTGGGGCTTGAACTCATGAGCCGTGAGATCATGACCTGAGCTGAAGTTGGACGCCTAACCAACTGAACCACTCAGGTGCCCCAGCAAAGAGCTCTTTAAACCCCCATGCTATATTTTTTTTCCTATAAAGCAGTCAAAGAACGTTGTGACAGTTATTCATGCGTGCACTGTAAGAAATAGTAACGTAGACAATGCATTAGTTAAAAGTTCATTGTTAATGATATATTTTTTTTTTTCAACGTTTTTTATTTATTTTTGGGACAGAGAGAGACAGAGCGTGAACGGGGGAGGGGCAGAGAGAGAGGGAGACACAGAATCGGAAACAGGCTCCAGGCTCCGAGCCATCAGCCCAGAGCCTGACGCGGGGCTCGAACTCACAGACCGCGAGATCGTGACCTGGCTGAAGTCGGACGCTCAACCGACTGCGCCACCCAGGCGCCCCTCATTGTTAATGATATTTTAAAGGTGATAGTATATTACGTTGTACAGATGTCTCGTGCAAAATGACCCAGGGGTGGGTTGCTTACTTCTTACCACTTGACTAATGCGTATATTTTTTTTTATATCAGATGTTATGCTTCTTATTTCATCCAGATAAGTAGATGTTCAGAGCTAAATATAACGCTCACAGCGCTTACGTTAGCCTAGATATTTGCTTCTGGTTGATTTAAGAACATGTTAAGTTTTGGAGCACCTGGGTGGCTCAGTCGGTTGAACGTCTGCCTCTTGATTTCAGCTCAGGTCATGACCCCAGGGTCGTGGGATCGAGCCCCGCATCCCACTCTCGCCCCGACAGTGTGCCGTCAGCTTGAGATGCTCTCTCTTTCTCTCTGACCCTCCCCCACTCTCTCAAGATAAGTAAACATTTTAAGTTTTGATTTCTATTTTAGCAGTTCCACTCTATGGGTTTTAGAAAGTGGAGGAGGGGAGGAGGAGGGGACAAACCATCACCTCTAATTCTCCTGGAAGCAGAGGTAGATAATAGAATGGAACTATTGCTTAGAACGGCCGCAGTGGTCCTGTGTGTAGGACAGCAAACATCTTGGGGAGGTTTATGTAATGCAAGCTGACACGCACAATAACTTCTTGCCAAGAGACTGAATTGTATTAGAAAAACATGTGTTTTCACCCATCTTTCCCACTCCACCCAGGAAAATAAATTAATTTGTGACCAATCAAAAGGGCTGAAATAAATAGTGGTTCTCAATTCTCATTTTTCCATTGGTCTCCAGACCGACTGGCATATAGTGTGAGACCTTAATTATCTTCCCTTTGAAGTGAATGATTTGTAATGAGCATAAGAGTCAGTTGTCCTGTGAAGAAATAATCTAAAAAGTGGGTTAGACCTTCAGCACATTCCACAGAGTCTCACCCTTCTTGACTCTGCTGTATTAAGTAGATATTCATTAATTATAGAAATATTCAAATATATCGACCCTGGTTATTACGAATTCTGGATTCTTAGGTTTTAGAAATGGAAAATATTTTAGCAAGATTGTTGTCTGGCAGATACTTAGAAAAACAAGGAGTCTTACCTGTCGTTCTTCACGTTTGTGACTCAGACCCTCTTGAATTCTAGTCCAGCATCCTGGGATAGCACAGTGGTTGAATGTGGGCTCCAGGGCAAACTGTGTTCTGTCCTCGAGCTTTGGTTTCCTCATCTGTGAAATGGAGGCATCATATCTACCTTACGGGGCTATAATGAGGTAACGTATGGAAACTGCTTTGGACATAACTGGCATAGGGTAAGCACAAAATAAGTTTCTTAATATTTAAAAAAACACATTTCTGATATCTTTTCCTAAAGTCAGAAATTACAGCAGGCCATTCGCTCTCTGCGGTCAGATGTGCGCAGGTCCCTGGAGCACAGATTTCTTGTTCTAGATTAATAATTTGATATCTTGAAGGCAACAAGGACAGGTACTTCTGAATTACGTATGAACTATTTTGAGAAAAGCAAAGATGAGATACCTCCATTATGCTACCTTGATTTCTCACACTCCAGGTGGATAAGCCAAAACAGGTTCAAAATCCACCCCGATATTTTGACACGAAAAATAAATAATTATTACGACTGTCCCGGATCCTGTTTTACCTGGCAGGTGTAATGCTGCTGGGTCTCCCGTTTCTTCAACTATAAAATAAAGAAGCTGGTCAGCCAAGGTCCTCCCGTTCAGTTCTCAGACCGAGGTGTTCTAGTCAGATGGTTGGGTGAGAATGATTCCTCCCAGGAATCTGGCCTCACACCTCCTGGCATGCTCCCATCTACTGTTTCAAGTCAATAGCGATAATACCTTTTACAACTCAGCAGTGGCCTGGGACACGCTTTCCACGTCACACAGCCGGGGTAGGATTTGAACTTTAGCCCTAAGGAGGGAGTGAGACAGTCGCTGCATTGCACACTCAGTGTGCAAGAGGTATCAGGGGACTCACGAGAGCCGGGAACAGCTGTAGTCGTTGGGATTCTTGACACTCGCCTGGCTGTTGGGGTGAAGAAGCCAATCACCCCCCTCCGTCTCTCTTTTCCTGTCTCTCCTCTGCCCAGCCTCCAGCCTATAAGCCTGGTCAGATAGTCCACACTTCTAGGGCGTCAGCCCCTTGTATACCAGAACTACACACAGCGTAGTTACCCTAAGAGTTACGTTTACCGAGGACATGTTGTGTCACAGATGCTCTGTGAACACTTTACACACATTCTAGTGCAGTCTCATGTTCCCTGCGGTAAATGAGCATGTGACCCAGCTTGTCACAGGCACCTCTATTTAACCCTACTGTCCTAAAATCATCAATGATTGTGCCCCCCTTTTATTCTCCAAAATGATCCAGTTAGAATAACAGTGTTATGGCCAGTGTGCATATATATCGTATCAGTTTCCTAGGCGTGTCCTAACAGACGAGCACAGACCTGGGACTTAAAGCAGCAGACGCCTTTTCTCTCACGGTTCTGGAAGCCGGAAGTCTGAAATCAAGGTGTCAGGGTGAAGCGGGACCGTGCTTTCCCAGACGTCTTCCAGCTTCTGGCGGTGCCTGGGTTTGTGGTGGCGTCGCTCTGTCTTCACACGGTCTTCGTCTCTGTGTCTCTGCCCTTGTCTTTGTCTCTTATAAGGACACTTGCCTTGGACTTAGGGCCCACCCGAGTCCAAAATGATCTTATTTCAAGATCCTTACCTTAATTATATTGCAAAGACCCTTATTCCAAATTAAGTCACCTTCTGAGGTTTTGGGTGGACATATCTTTTGCAGACTAAAATTCAACCCTCTGCATAGACACACACAATATATATACGTATATATATATACATATATATACATATGTACATATGTATACATATAGATGTACATATGTATATGTATATATATGTATATATACATATAGAATTATAATATCATATAAACCTATAATATATGATAAATATATATTGTATCATAATATATATTTTATAAGCGAATTAAAAACCTGTTACATACCTACACATTCATAATAGATTTTTAGTTAGCATATAAAAAGAAAATAATGTCCCTAAGTTACCCATAAAGCATAGCATGCATAATATTATGTGTACATCTCTCTAGTGTAATGTTTAGTCACATTAAGGTTTGAAATTGCCTGGTGAAACTAAAAGAAAGATAATAAAGAAAAGTGTTAGAAACGTAGAAAATTTAAATAATTTATTTTGCCTGTAAGGGAATGATCAAATTTGAGGTGCTGAATGGGAGAAGTTTGGAGAATTAAAATGACTCTTTCTCATCTCCAGGGTATACTGTTCTAATAAGCCTTTTTAAGCTTAATACACATTAATAAATTCTTGTTAGGAGAATTAAGTAAAACAGATCATTCTTTCTCAGTTGGGTCTCATTTAAGCCTCATTCTGCTTCATCAGTTCTCCTTACATCACAGAAAAGAAATGTTTGGCTCAGAGATGTTAAGTGTTCAGAGTCCACATCTAGAAAGCTGCAGACGATCCTGGTCCTCTTGGCAAAACAACAGATCCTCTGAAATATAATGTCGTGGATAATAATTAATAATTAGATCATCATATTAGATATGATAATTATATATAACACAGATACAATATAGCAATATAGGTATAATGACAGCAGATATCTATATAGATATATAGATATATAGATATATATATCTATATATATATAATTAGATTAGACTTTCAATAACAAAAGCAGTGACTTTAAAATTAGTTTACATGTTTATGGGCGCCTGGGTGGCGCAGTCGGTTAAGCGTCCGACTTCAGCCAGGTCACGATCTCGCGGTCCGTGAGTTCGAGCCCCGCGTCAGGCTCTGGGCTGATGGCTCGGAGCCTGGAGCCTGTTTCCGATTCTGTGTCTCCCTCTCTCTCTGCCCCTCCCCCATTCATGCTCTGTCTCTCTCTGTCCCAAAAATAAATTAAAAAACGTTGAAAAAAAAATTAAAAAAAAAAATTAGTTTACATGTTTAAAAAATAATGTACATTCATGGTTTTGAAAAAGTGGAACTATCTCTAAAGTTGTAAAGGAGAAAGTAATTCTTCTAGGTTCCCAGTTTGTCTAAAAAAAGCACAATGATTCTTACACATGTTAGACTTTTTCTGTGCATATATAAACACATAATGTAAAATACAAATACCCTTTTAATTTTACACAAATGAGATCAAACTTGGCATAATGTTCTGTAATTGATTGTACTTGATAATGACATGGCCTGCCTGATCTCCCTTATTCTTAGCAGCTGTCACCTACCATGCCTGTGTATGGATTTCTGAAAGTAACGTATTTTGATGGCTTTTATAAACAGTGCTTCAAACTGTGTATTGGTGCACATGTCTTTGAAAATGTGTGTCGGGGCGCCTGGGTGGCTCTGTCAGTTAGGCCTCCGACTCTTGATTTCAGTTCAGGTAATGACCTCACCGTTCGTGGGATTGAGCCCCACGTCAGGCGGAGCCTGCTGACAGCGTGGAGCCTGCTTGGGATTCTCTCTCTCCCTGTCTCTGCCTCTCCCCCACTCGTGTGCTGTCTCTGTAAATAAATAAATGAACTTTAAAAAATTAAAAAAAAAAAGAAAATGTGTGTGTTAAAGCTTGAGCATGAATTCTCTGAGGTAGAAATCCTTTGTTGGGGCACCTGGGTGGCTCAGTCTGTTGAGCGACTGACTTCAGCTCATGTCATGATCTCACGGTTTGTGAGTTCGAGCCCCGTGTCGGGCTCTGTGCTGACAGCTCGGAGCCTGGAGCCCGCTTCAGATTCTGTGTCTTCCTCTCTCTCTGACCCTCCCCCTGTCATGCTCTGTCTCTCTGTCTCAGAAATAAATAAACATTAAAAAAAGTTTTTTAAAGAAATCCTTTGTGAAAGGCATGCTTATTTTGAACACTGAAATATTGAAAGACTGTCAAAGGATATGATATAATTTTGAAGCAAAAAAAAAAATCAATTGTTGAGTATTTACAATTGTTATAAATTCTTTCTCATATCGGACCTGAATCAGTGCTATCGTAAATTCCAACTACTGGTCCTGTTTATGCCCTTTGGAAGAGCAAAACATAAGCATTTTCCTTCATCAATGTAACATACGTTCAAATAGTTTTTAAAAGCTCCATCTAAATATTTTCCTTTGCATGTAAAACATTTTCAGTTATTACAGCTAGTCGTCTTTGAAATAGTTTCCAGAACCTTTCCCTTCCTGCCCATAATCCTCTTCAGTTTATTATTGTCTTTGCTTTAACTTTTTTATTTTTTACTTTAACTTTTATACTAAGCCTTGCCTTTCTTTTAAGTGTGAGGCTTTCTCCAAGTACAGTCTTGTGGAAAACAACTAGAGACCCCACTTAGGATTCATGTGGTACAAGAAACAGCCCCCCTGTGTCCTCACCTCATCTGTCAACAAGATGCTGTTTCATTTGATGGATTTGTTATTTGTTGAATTGGAATGAATTGAAGATACTTTCTGTCATGGCCCAGACACATCTTTGTCTTACTTAGTATGAGATGAAACTGAGATAGTTTTAGACAGAAATTGTTAATGAGTATATGCTACATTTTAATAACATTTTTTCCTAAAATGGTCACAGACCCCATTGAGCAGTTGGTTCCAGTATTTCTGGGGTAAAAACATTGTTCTTGCTTCTCCATAGTTTCCATAATTTATCTGTTCCCTTTTCAGAAGATTAGAAAATTTTCCTCCATTTTTCTCCCAGATTACCAAGATCTCCAAGACCGTATCAAGCAAGTACCTGAGATGAACTAATTTGGACTCTACCCTCAATGTTTTGGGGTGACTAGGCATTCTATCATTTTTTCTGCTAACGTGGCTTTCAATGACCTCTGAATGATGTTTTCTAAACCCTTTTGGATTTGAGGATCCTTCTCGTGAGTAGTCAGAAAGTTCTGTCATTCACTCCCCCCTACCCCCCCCCCCCACCCCACAGCCTCTTTTGTATACTAATATATACCACCTTCTGGAGGGGAGTTGGCTCCTATGGTTACGGTATGAGTTTATTTGAATTTTTTAAATTCTGCTTTTATAAAATCTAGGACTTCATAGAATCACGGTAGCGTTCCCATCAAGAAGGTTACACATTCTTCATATGAAACATCTGACTAAAATCAGAAATTCCTGATGAATCCCTATGTTCCTGATTATTCAGCTGGATCAGGAGGACTCATTATGGCCTCCACAGTGTCAGCTGAGTATTTCAAGAGTTTCCTCACATTTGACCTGTGATTCTTTAGGGAAAAAAAATATTGGGGACAAAAATATAGGTATCTCTCCCCATGTCCAAAGATTGTACAGCTCTTGTAGCATGAGGGAGACTTCCTCTGCTTACTCCGTGGATTGTAAATGACCAGCACTCCTAAATAGAAATAGGCAAGATGTCCATGATGTGAGAAGATGCACCGGTTGAACTAAAACCACAGGAAACAGGGAGGCAGTGGTATGTTAGAGGTGTTGGGGACTTTCTACATCTGTTGTATGACCTTGTGAACCCCTTGGAAGCACTGTTTCAGACTTTACCACCAGACTCTGCAAACTTCAGAGAAGAGTGAAAATAACCAGATTCTGGGGTATCTGAAGGGGTTAGCTAGACCTAGCCCACTGTAAGCGTTCAATTTTGACATCTCGTTTTCATCTTGAGAAGGGATGCAGTTTTACTTTATATATTATGGTATTTTTGTTGTTTTCATATTTTTAAAAAGTCTAATCAAGCCTTTGCGTTTCCCTTTTGAGCCTCTTGATAAAAGTCATACCCCTTGGGGTGCCTGGGTGGCTCAGTCGGTTTAAGTGTCTGACTTCGGCTCAGGTCATGATTTCGCATCAGGCTCTGTGCTGATGTCTCGGAGCCTGGAGCCTGCTTCGGATTCTGTGTCTCCCCCTCTCTCTGCCCCTCCCCTGCTCATGCTCTGCCTCTCTCTGTTTCTAAAAAATAGATGTTAAAAAAAAAAATTTTAAAAGTCATACTCCAGGAAGCTGTTCCATCCTTTTAGAACAGATTTATTAATGTATAATCAACAGAAAACTGCACCCATTTTAAGTGTAGAGTTTGATGGTTTGACTTACGTATGTATTTGCGAAACCATCCTCACAATCAATATAGTTGATCTGTCCATCACTCAGGAATGTCCATGTGCCCTTCGTAATCCCTCCCTTCCGCCCCTGGGCACCTCTCCCCACAAGCAACCACTGTTCCACTTTCCGTCACCTTGGATTAGTCAGTATTTCTAGAGTTGTATATAAGTAAAAGCAAACGGTATGTGCTCTTTTCTTCTTTTTCACCCTACATGATGATTTTGAGATTCACCCATGTTAGAGCATGAATAGTTCATTCCTTTTTGTTGCTGAGTATTATTCCATTGTATGGATATACCATATAGTAGAGTGATACACATTCTAATGATAGACATTTGGGTTACAGTTTGGGGATATTATAAATAAAGCTTCTGTGAACACGCATGTGCAAGTCTTTTTACGAACGTATGTTTCATATTTATACTGTGACTTTGTAGCAACCAGCATACACATACCCTTGATGAGAATCATGGCCTTAAGATACTCCCTAGGATATACTTCCTACAGGATGGGCTTTGCACATGGGCTGTGCTCAGTCATATATTTTTTAAATGGATAAATATATGAATGAGGACTTTGGGAAAAAACAGAAATGTGCATCATGCAATGAAAAGGACCCTTGATGAAGTCAGGACATTTTAACGCTAACTTTGATCTCACCATGTAATAGGAAGCAAGTTACTCAATGTCTTACACCTTAGCTCACTCACCTGTAGAAACGAGATAATATGATCCTTTTGGCACAATACTAAAGTCCTCAAATCTCGGAAAAGTAAAAGGTTTTTGATATTCATTTGGTGGTGGAACTTGACCAAATCTGTACTGATTTATGTGCAAAACCAGTCATGAAGTGATGAGAACCTATTATAGTTTTATTTATCCCATTCAACATAAATGTTCTGATATGTTGCTGAAAACGTATGAATGAAGTTGATTACGGGAACCTGCGTCGGGTGCCATTGGTGTGTCACATAACGTACATCTTCTGCATTGTATTTTTCCTGTGTAGGGATTCTGAACTCTCCACCCATCTGTATTGGAATTATATTTGGTTTCGGTTGACAGAAAACACACGCAAAAATGGCTCAAATGAGAAGTTTATGTCTCTCTCCTGCAAAAGGCCAGAAAGTAAGCAGTTCTGAGCTTTTATGATGGCTGCATGATGTCAGGAGTCAAGGCTGCTTCTATCTCATGACTCCGTCTTACATGATGTATTTTTAATTTTTTTTTAATGTTTATTTATTTTTGAGAGAGACAGAGACAGAATGCGAGTGGGTTAGGGGTAGAGAGAGAGGGAGACACAGAATCCAAAGCAGGCTCCAGGCTCCGAGCTATCAGCGCAGAGCCCAACACGGGGCTCAAACTCACGAGCTGTGAGATCATGACCTGAGCTCAAGTCGGTCGCTCAACCCAGCTTGAGCCACCCAGCTGCCCCTGTCTTATGTGATTTTTGATCCCAAGGTCATGATGGATCAAAGATAAGATGGCTGCTTGAGCACTAGCCATTCCATTTGCTGTTCAGTCAGCAAGAAGAAAGGGGAGGAGATAACTAGATCGTGGCATTCAAGGACACTTCCCAGAAAGCGTACACCCTACATTGGTCAGGCCTTACGTGCCTGGGCATATCTGACTCAAAGGAATACAGGAAATGGGGTCTTCATTTTAGACTGCAGTAAGTCCAGCTAAAAATGGAAGGTCCTGTTATGACAGGAGAAGAGAATAAATATGGCGGATAGTGTAGTCTTTGCACCCCTGCCCTTCTACCTTGTTGGGCAGCTGTGGTCATAGTGAGAGATAATGGACATGAAAACACCTTGAATCAAAAACTCTGCAAAACTATAGGTTTGATAACAAGGATCTTAAATAGGGGATTTTTAAATTCTTAGAGGATTGGGGCGCCTGGGTGGCTCAGTCGGTTAAGCGTCTGACTTCGGCTCAGGTCATGATCTCGTGGTCCGTGAGTTTGAGTCCTGCGTCGGGCTCTGTGCTGACAGCTCGGAGCCTGGAGCCTGCTTCCGATTCTGTGTCTCCCTCTCTCTCTCTGCCCCTCCCCCACTCATGCCCTGTCTCTGTCTGTCTCAAAAATAAATAAATGTTATAAAAATTTTTTTTAAATTCTTACAGGGTCGGGGCACCTGGGTGGCTCAGTCGGTTAAGCGTCTGACTTCAGCTCAGGTCACGATCTCACGGTCCGTGAGTTCGAGCCCCGCGTCGGGCTCTGGGCTGATGGCTCAGAGCCTGGAGCCTGCTTCTGATTCTGTGTCTCCCTCTCTCTCTGCCCCTCCCCCGTTCATGCTCTGTCTCTCTCTGTCTCAAAAATAAATAAACGTTAAAAAAAAATTAAAAAAAAAAATTCTTACAGGGTTTTGATATGCCACTTTGGTGGCTTCTCAGCATATTATTGGAAATATGTTGTAAATGATGGGTGAATGCCAATTTCTACTATTACTCAAAGACTTTCTCAATTATTATTTTCGTCTACCAGGAAATCTAGTAGTTTCCTTTTTTTTCTTTTTTTTAATGACACTTGAACTTTTTGCCTGTTTCCAGAAAGCTATAACACAAAGTTGAAACAGCTGTAACTTCAAACATAGTTTTGTTCCTTTTTTTTTTTCCCCCCTCTACATTTTTCTGGATCTTTTTTTCGAACTGTGAGCCTGGTTACAACTCTGTGGCTAGTAAATCTCATTCTCGCCTACTTGTGCAAATTCTATTATTATTTTCTAAATATCTCTTATATTTTCACAGGATGACTCTTCAGTTCTTGTGGCTGAATTGAAACAATGAAAGGCACAAGGCAATGTAATCTAGGAAGAATAGAAGAGGAAGAACTAAATGCAGTCTTAGGTAGGTGATTGGTGGGAGGTCCATTTCTGCAAGGTGGATATGATTGTGATAAATGGGTAAGCATCCTGGACACATTTCCGTCCCTCCCCACACAGTGAAGAGCTGGCATTCTGCTTCTCTGCCTCTACCTGATTCCATGAGTTTAAGGGGCAGGGATTAAGATATCTAACTTGTTGTGTTCAAGCCACATTTTTCAGTTCTATCTTGACTCCAGTAAAGGTGATACCACATTTTACTCCCCATTGAGTGCTGTACCCCTTAACAAACTAGCTTAGAATTTGAAGAGGGGGGATGGGGTGACTTAGGCCCAAATCCCTAGCAATAAGTCAACAGCAATTATCTGATAAATGGATGAATGAAATTTAAATGTGAAATTTAAATCGGTTGACTGAATAAGTAAACCAGAGTGGTAGGAAATGATGGGAAAGTTAAACTGTAGATGTGTGATGAGTGTTTGTAGGTTCCAAGAAATGATATCTGAGCTGTGTGTCAGAAAAGGAAGGGTGTTTCTGTTCCACCGAGGAAAGAGCAGTTGGCTTTGTGTAAATATTGGCATGCAGTGTCCTGATGAGTCTCTTTTAGGAGAGAGTGAGCTGGTGGCTGGTATGTTAGGAGAAGCTCTGTAATTCGATGCACAGGAGTCTTCCCAGGACTTCAGCATCTCTAGGATAGCACACACTTAGCAGCCTTCTAGGCTCCACGATGAATCTGAATCTTCTTTTATAATAATGCCGGTAAAAGTTTATGTTGGTTTAAAAAATTTAAGAGATAAATGCAAGCTGGGGTTGATTCCACACAACAAACATGCCATTAGCAGAGCCCCAACGGGGATAGACTCTGGACGGTTCTTTGGAAGCATCACTGCTGTGGGATCGTGTCCAAGGGCTATCAGTGACCGTATGTGTGTTTTCAGCACGATTTACCCCTCGACGTCGCTTTCTTCCACTGAGAGCTCGTCACTCGGGACCAAATGAGCATTTTGCTGATGGGTTTGGGGAACTCAGCCTTCGTGGCTCCACAATGTCCGCACAGCTGCTCTGCTTAGAAAAGAAGAAAGGCTCTGGGTTGGTGCCTTTATTTTATTCTCTATATTACTACTTTCCACCCACTGAAAGGGAAATATAACATTTCAGTTTTCCCTTTGGTTTTCATCACGAACAGACACATTCAGAACTTTTACCAAGGCCAGTCCTTGACAGTGTGGTGCTCCAGCTGGTTTCCATTCTAGCTCCTAGGTGGCCCTGTTGAAATACAAGTTTTCTCTTCAGACGCATAGATATTTGGTCGGAAAGTGGAAGTAAATCGAAGGGCTTCTAGTTCGCCTGAGTAAATCGGTATTAGTTTAAAACATTAGAAACTTACAACTCCATCCATCAGACTACAGAAGGAAAATAAGCTTAATGTATTTTCGACCCAAAATTTCCTAAATTTTCTCTTAGAGACTTTAGAGATAATCTAATGAATGTCTTTATCCTCCAGGCAAGGAAACTAGGTTGCAGGGATGTTAAACCACATGCTTAATATCATAGGGTTCTCTAGCATCAGAACCAAGATTTGAACCCGGCTCTCTGACAGTCCAGCCCAAGACTCCTTCCTTCATGCTGTGCTCTTGTCTTTAAAAACAAATAGTGTGATTGCTCCTTGAAAGTCAACTGGCCGATGCAAATAAGGAAGTCTGTTATGCTAAATGTCACTCCAGGTTGTGCTGTTAGAGGTGAAGGGGCATCTCTCAGATTGTGACTGTTCCTGGGGTCCCGGAAGCAAGCTTTTTCACTCTCTTTCTAAACCCTTCCTATGCAGTGGGTCCCCAGCTTCTTTCCAGGGAAGCCTCCTTTTCGCCACAGAAGAGATGGTCATAAAGATGTTAGTAAAAACGAATAAGCCAGTCCAGTCGCTGAATGTTTGTGAACCTTGCTTTTCTCAGCAACAACAACAGTAAAGTTGGTCTTGTAGAAGGGACCTACCTCATCTTCTCTGATCTCAGAGCTGATACAGGCTCAAGTTGCCCATGCAAACCTGTGTCCTTTCTTCCAAAGATAATAAGTAACAGACCCTCACAGTGTCAGCTGGAAGGAGGAGAAAAGCGGCTGTCTGCCTTTGTGTTCCCCGGGGAGGGGGAGTTATTGTGAGTAAGCAGACAGGCTGTGTGCGGCCGCCCCGCTCACAATGGTGCATGCCAGTGACAAGAGACACAGCATCGGGGCTGTGGCTCCTGAGTGGCTGCAACTATCGATACAAGTTGTGTTGTTATTAGGACTTCAGTCAGGTCGCCGCATTCCAAATGGTAATGAGTCCCATACAAGCGTGGCCGGCGTGCACCCCTCGCCCCAACTGCACAGGATGTGAGAGCAAGGCACGCGTTGGAAAGCAAGTCCCTGTCCTTTCGATGGCTTCTATGGTCTTCTTTCTTAGGTTAGCCTGACACTGGACTAGAGTCATTGGAGGGAAAAGCAACCTTTAGTCTTAATTGCTGATGGGCAGCGAGCATCGTAACATCCACAGATGAGGTTGATGGGGAATATCTTTCATTCCATGTGCAGAGCTTTGCAGTCTAGTGTGTTTAAATTCTGTGCATGTGTGGGTGTGCCTGTGTGTGCGCAGGCGTGCGCGCACGTGCGTGTGTTTGTGGGTATGTGTGTGTACACATGTGTGTGCGTGTGTGTCTTCGGGGGTGTGCGTGCACCTGTGTGCGTGTGTGGGCGTGTGTCCATGTGCATGTGTGTGTGTATGTGCATCTGTGTGCAGGCGTGTGTGCATGTGCATGTGTGTGCACGTGTGTACAGGTGTGTGGGTGCATGTGCGGGCATGTGTGGGCATGTGTGTGTGTGTGTGTGTGTGTGTGTGTGTGTATACACTTGCACCTGTACAAAACAGAAAGGCAGTGAGATTAGAGTTTTAAACTAGCAGGAAATTTAAATGCACCCTAATCAACAATTCCATTTTACAGTTATAGAAATTGAGACATAGTATTAAGGGTTCGTGTGTTGGTGTCAGAAAAGAACAAAAGTCCAAATTCTGTCGGTTTTTCATTCCTGTGTGTTGGTCTAGATTTCAAATTACGTGAAAGTTTACGAAACAAATTATTTAAACGCAATGATAATGGGAAAACTTGTTCATATGCATAAAATAGCTTGAATTATACTCTGAATCATCAAGACATGTATTGGATTTTAATACAGTGTTAATGTGAAATGTATTTTGTGGGATTTAAAATTGTGATCTTTTAAAAATTTCTCTCAACTGATGAGAATTTTAATCAACTAGAACACCTTCAGTGAGTTCCTTCGTTAACAGAAAACTCTGAAATTTAGTTCTGTTTTAACTCCATTTATACAGGGAAACCAGAGTGAGGTACTATGCCATAACCTGCTTAACTTAGTCATTTTTACTCTTCATCTGAGGAAGAAGAAAGCAAGTTTATTTGTTTATCAAACAAATCAGTCCAGAGTTTTTGAATGGATAAAATTCTTTAGATGATTCATCTCTCCCTTTACTGGTATGGACATAAATGGTGCTGTTTTCCACGAGCAGGAAAGTTTTTCTGTAACGTTTCTAGCAAATTCTATGTGTAGAAGACTTCCTATTACCAGTGAAGCATTAACCGCAAGCTGGAGACGGACAAAGGTAAAGAAGGATGTCTTGCCAGAGGCTAATATGAAAGTGCAGGGTCCCAGGGTAGCCTGTGAAAAGCAGGGTCAGGTAAAAGGAAGAGACTTCCTATCAGCCTCCGAGTATTTAAAAGTTTATTGTACGGGTGATGACAACTGTTAAGAAGAAGAAGACTTAAATCTTCAGTTCTGCAACTTCAACATGATAATTGGGCACTAGCTTAAAGTAGATTCTTGGGCTCTATCTCAGAGACTCTTGCATTCTGGGTGAAGGACAAAAATCCGCAGTTTTAACAAGGGGCTTTGGGATGCTGATACAAGTAATCTGGGGCCACACTCAACAAACTTCAAGTGATAGCATGAGGAATTTAGGTTATTTAGAAGAAAAAAATTGCACTCCAACTTGTACCAGAATGAATTCCCATGTGAAAAGTGGAGTTCTAAAATTCGAGCAGTATTTTGTGATAATCGTAATAAGCTGTTTCTCATACAGATGCTGTCCTACACAAATAATCTGGGGAAATCTGTAAACTATAATCAAAATTTAGATATCCATGGCCTATGTTTAGATATGAGAGGTGCTGCACTACAAAAGCCTCTCTTGCTCTTTTTTAAGCCCGTTTCCTAAACTTAATCACACCATCTGTTACTGCTTCAGCAGAGCTCTTATTTATATGTCATCGAGTCTATGGTCAGCAACACCACTTAAAGAAACAATAGAGTAATAGAAAAGTTTTAGCTGTTTGGGTTGATGTGCAAGGGCCATTATCAAAAGCCCAGAATGCCTACCAAGAAATCCCTTTACCTGTGAAGGAGGTTGGCCGGGCCTTTGGGGGATTTCTACCGGGATATTTTACCGTTATCATTGCTGTCGCTTTGACTATATTATTGCTTGAAAAGTCTCCTCCGTGACTAGGAAGACCTATTTGAATTTGATTAGTTTATCTCCTCTATGATTACAAGTCCTCTTAATTACAGAAGCTGGTGGAGAGGTATCCAACTTAACTATTTCATGCCTGTTTATATAATTATTTACAATCATTTGATTACCACTTTTGGACAAGGACAAAGTGACAATAGATAGAACAAAGAGTTTTCTGAATAATTCCAAAAGAAATTTAATGTTTTCTCATTATGCTGTGGGGTTCCATTCGCACCGTGGGATGAACGAACCATCTTCTGTCTCCGTATCTGCTTCTGATAAGCAGTTGGCTTCTGCTGCACAAAGTCACAGAAATGGAGATGGTTTCCACCACGAATTCGTGATCACCAGCCTCAAAAAGCCCTTCGTCATGACCAGCATATTGTACCGTATTATCTCTTACACACCCACCGATGACCATTGCAAACATCGTCTCCTTCTAACTAACTCCCTCTCTTTCCCCTCACTGAGGTCCGACCCCCAATGTCATGACTCACTTAATGAAAAAACAGAAGCCATCTATTAGAAACTTAACAAAGCATAGAAATATTCCTACATTTGCCCCCATACTGTCATGTTCCTTTTTATTATAATATAAAGGCTTTCCTTCTTCCTCTAAAGGCTAATCCTTCCACATACACACTGAATTCCTTCCTATCCCAGCTCTTAAGGTATCTTACACAGTCATGCCTTACTCTCTTTATTTTGTATCTACTGAGAACAAGACAATATTTTAGATTCTAGAGATCTGTAGGCAGATTAGACAAAGATCCCTGCCTTTTAAAAAGTCCTATTCTAGTGAAATATTTTTGTTTACATTATAGATAATCCCTTCTTTTATTTATGCATGCACCCTCTCCTCTCATGTGGATTTGTCCTATTGTTTTTTCTCATTAAGAAAAGCAAAACCAGGGGTGCCTGGCTGGCTCAGTCGGTTGAGCGTCCAACTTCAGCTGAGGTCTTGATCTCACGGTTCCTGAGTTTGAGCCCCATGTTGGGCTCTGTGCTGACAGCTCAGAACCTGGAGCCTGCTTCGGATTCTGTGTCTCTTTCTCTCTCTGCCCCTCCCCCACTCGTGTGCATGCTCTCTTTCCAAAATAAACATTAAAAAAAAAAAAGAGAAAACCCAAACCAAATAAAAATCTCACCTCTGCAGATATGGCCCTGCCTCACTCCTCCTTCCACAGCCACATTTCCTGAACGAACTGCTTCTACCCTCTTTCATCGACTCGTCCACCTTCTATTTGCTCCCTATTCACTAAACTCCCATTTCCGCCCCCATCATTTCACATGACCGGGTTTTTTTTTTTTTTTTAATTTATTCATGTATTTTGAGAGGGAGGGTGAAGGAGAGGGAGAGAGAATCCCAAGCAGGTTCTGTGCTTTCAGCATAGAGGCCAATTCAGGGCTCCGTGTCATCAACCGTGAGGTCATGACCCAAGCTGAAATCAAGAGTCGGATGCTCAACCGCCTGGCCACCCCCAGGCCCCGCATGCGTGGTTTTTCTTGAAGGCAGTAATGGCTCTAATGTTGTTGGGTTCCACGGACACCTTCCTGTCTTCGTTTTCCTTACTTCTCAATAGCACTTGCCTCTGTCAGCTACTCCCTGAAACACTCATTATCCATTGGCTTCTTTGATCATCGTCTCCGGGTTTCCTTTCTAGGCACTTACGTTCTTTCTCTTTTTGTGGGCACATGTCCTTCTGCCCGGTCATTATGTTGGAATCCTTTGTGGTTCACTTTGGCCTCAGGGCTCTTCTCCTTTGACTTTATCACCGCTTCTAGGAGCCTCATTCAGATCGTTAGTTTTAAATGCCACCTTTACACCGGTGCCTTGCACACTTCTGTCTAGTTCCTTCTGAGCTCTGTCTATATTTATATATCTCTATCAACCCATCCACGTATAGATATTGATAGGTATATATGTATGTCTTCTCCAACTGAACATGTCTTAGTCTGAAACTCATAACTCTTAGGACGTCCTTAATCGTGTTTTTCCTCCATTGTTCTCTGCCTTCCCCAAGTCAGCACACTGGCATCACCCAGCACACCTCCCTCTGCCTCACCCCCACATGGAATGCATCGCCAGGCCCTATTATTTGACCTCCTAAATATTTCTGGATCCATCTACCCGGCCTCTTCTCCACCATCGCCCCGGTCAAGGTGTCCTTTCTCACCTGGGACTTTATAATAGCCTTCGGAATGGATCACCAGTCTCTCCCCTCGTCTCCCTCCACTCTGTTCTCGCTCTGAAGCAAGAATGCTCCTTTGAAAGGAAAAGCTGGTCGCACCACCTTCTTATTAAAAATTATCCGTTACCCTCTCCTGGCCTACAAGGCTGCCCCTCGGCCTTGGGTGGGCTCCACTCCCTTGTTCTCCCCTCCAGCTGGGCCGCCTCCTTCTCCTCCCTCCGTCCCTCACCAGTTCTTACTTCTTCCTTCCCCGGGCCTTTGCCGATGCTATTTCCACACCACCTGGAATCCCTGTCTCTCCCCGCTTAGCGTGATGAGCTCCTCTTGGTTTCCCACATATTACCTCAATGTTCACTTCTTCAGGGAAGCTTTCTGCATGCCTGAGTTAGGTCAGATCCCTTTTTATTGTTGCATGTGTTTTTCTTCTGTGAGTACTTGTCATGGTAGGTCTAGTCACGTGATTGTGGGGTTCATGTCTCTCACTAAGTCATAAGCTCTGTAAAGTCAAGAACTATGCATGTTTTGCTTGCCAGTTGTCAGCAGTGGCTCGTACGCCCTTGACACTTTGAATATATATAAAATAATTGTCACGCTCGTGAAGTGCGCAAGATAATTGGCCAGCAAAGTAGGATACCAAAATATGCCCAGTGTTCTAGGAACTCAAAGTTCAGTGGCCTGAACACGTGCCAGAGGATTGCTATGGTTTGTGTTAGGAGATGACTCAGGACAATCCTTTAACCTCCACATACATCCCCTGCCCGACACAGACCATTTGAAAATTTCTATTTTCCATTCTTCGAATTATAGCCTACATTTAGATATATAAGTGTAATATATAAAAATGTAAAAGTCTATAGCTATGTATGTTTCTATAAATATAGATTATAGCCTATGTTTATAGTCTGTAGTCTAGTATTTTCAAAAACATTGTGGGGTTTACAGGTATCAAATACGTTTTTCAAGATGAATCTTAGTGGTGGCACCTGGGTGGCTCAGTCGGTTGAGCGATCGCCTTCAGCTCAGGTCATGATCTCACGGTTTGTGAGTTCAAGTCCCGTGTCGGGCTCTGTGCTGACAGCTCAGAGCCTGGAGCCTGCTTCGAATTCTGTCTCCCTCTCTCTCTGCCTCTCCCCCACTTATACTCTGTCTCTCTCAAAAATAAACTAAAAAATTTAATAAAAACAAAAGATGATTCTTAGGGGAAGTCTATGACATTTCCCAAGGTAAACGTGGAGTTGTGGGAGAAAGTGCCCCCAGGGCTCCGAAGGGTCCAGATATACAATAATTGCTCTACTCAGTTCGTTTCTTTAGATCCTCATCATTTAAAATTTTCCCTCCATATTGTTGGAATGATAAATTCTTCCTGGACTAAAGAGCTGCCTTGATAAGTCTTGCCACACCCCAATATGGTATGTGATATACTTATAAATGTCTGACGTATGTGTATCTATTTAATAATTATGTGGGAGAACTATGTGATAGGGTCTGGTAAATGCCTGAGGTTAACCAGGAAGTAGGGAACCCTGAGCTACAATTTCTAGCTGAAATCTCAATACTGTGTTTGCTTTTGGGGATAAGAACAGCATGTACAAGACGTTCTTACTATTCTGTAGAGTTAAGCGTGTATACATAGTAATCACAAAACAAGCCACTTGCCATAGCAGAGGCGCTGTGTGCCATGGGGGTTTGGGTTAGAGAGTGATCACAGCTACCTGTCAAAGATCCAGTAAAAGCAGAGGAATTGATTTTAATATTGAATATTTGCCATGATTTGTAAAAAAGTAGAACTTTTTTTCTGCCACTGAACCAACATAAACTCCTTGCAGGCAAAAACAAACACGCATGTGCACTTCTGCTAGATCAAAGTAACCGATGATGACGTTTTTGTATATTTCTTTACCAAAAGGGGTAATAGAGAATATATTGTTTTATTACCTGGAAGCATAGAGTGAAATGTTGTCCAGGTCAGTTCTTCTAGAATACGCTCTTCAGTGGCTATACCCCTTTGGCAGACGAGCCGTGAGTTATTTAAATAATCATATAACGACGGGCACTGGGTGCTATTGTCAATGATAACTGATAAACTACGAGTCAAAAATTTGGGGGACCACGGCAGGGGGGAAGGCAGGGATGTTCACAATGTTTGTGCCGTGCTGCAAAGCACGAGCTGAGCTGGGAAACATAGGTAACTGTATCTTGGCCCACTTTGCAAAGGAAAATGAAACACCATGGCGCAGAGCAAAAACCAGGTGAGTCAGACTGGATTCAATATGGGTTGAATACCGTGTGTCAGCAGATGCCCCAGCTACAAGGAGGCTGTGCAGGAGTAGTAATTAACAACGGTAGTTGTACATTCAGACTCTGCGGATACAACCTCTAACTTGGTCACTCTGTCACTTGATCCAGGGCAAATCATTTCATTCTTGTGAGTGTCAGCTTCCTCGGATACAAAATGGGAATAATTACACCTGTAGCTAGAAAGGTTTTTGCAAACATGGGGATGCTGTCTCTTAGCATGGTGCGTTGAACATAGTAAATGCTCAGCAAATACTGTCTCTTGGTATTGTAATTTTGAGAGCCTTTGAAAAAATGTAAAACCAAAGTTTCGAAGTGCAAATGCAAAAATCCTGGTAAATGTAGGTCTGTACAGACTTCCAGGAAGGGGGTAGCTTTTGTATGTTTGGACACTTAAGATGACTATTTTTTTTTTTTTCCCACTTACTGTGGCTCCTTTCCTCCAAGGGCTCTTAAAGTCCTCTCTACTGTCTTTGCTTATCCACACACTCAGAGGCTGTGAATTGTTAGGCAGCGCCCACTCCACCCTCCACAAGCATTTAATGAAAATCGAAAACACATAGCCCTTGGCTGGCCATCCCGTATTTCTTTCAAGGACAAACAAATGAAGAGAGATTTGGCCAAATGGCAACACTTTAAAAAAAAATAAATTCTCCATGTTTTTTTTTTTTTGAGATTTTTTTTCCCCCTCATGAGAAAGGTATATATGCTTTGTGAATATATGAATATATGTTGAACATTTGTGTGTGTGTGTGTGTGATTGAGAGATAATTGACATTGTGCATTAGTTTTAGGTGCACAGCATTTATGACTTGACAAATGTATGTATTGCAAAATGACCACCATAATAAGTCTAGTTAACATCCGTCACCACACATAATTACAGGTTTTTTCTTGTGACGAAAACTTTTAGGATCTGCCCTCTCAGCAACTTTCAAATATGCAATTCAGTACTATCACCTATAGTCACCATGCTGTACATTACGTCTCCAGGACTTAGTCATATATAATTGGAAGTGTCACCAAAAGGTGCAAAAGGCAATGTGTGTACTTGACCCCAAATCTATCTTTGGAAATACCTGTACTTCAATTAAAAACGTACTTTTACTCTTCTAAAGTTAACACCATAAGGGATAAGTCTACATGAAGAGCAGAACAATGGAATGTTCAAAGTCCTGCTGTATTTTCTTTAGTTTTTTTTTTTTTTTAAATCTTTCTTTATTTTTGAGAGAGAGAGGAAGAGAGAGACAGAGCAGGAGCCGGGGAAGGGCAGAGAGAGAGGGAGGCACAGAATCCAAAATAGGTTCTAGGCTCTGAGCTGTCAGCACAGAGCCCAGCACAGGGCTGAAACTCACGAATTGCAAGATCACGACCGAAGCCGAGGTCGGATGCTTAACCAACTGAGTCACCCAGGCACCCTCAAAGTCCTGCTGTATTGAAGGCATATTCAATCTAGTGAAAGATACACACACACACACGCCTAATTATTGCATAAGGAATTTCTACAAGAACTTACAGTTCAGAGGCGACTCAAGGTATAAATCATGGTGTGTGTTAGCATAGCCCTACTTCTGACCTAATATAAATTCCTGCTAAGGAATATTGGCAATGTAATTGGAAATAGAAGCAGACCCTTTTAGTGCAAAAAGCACTGGCTGTTTCTGTCCCTAGTAGCTTGGATATTCCTTAGCGTCTCTGAACTTCAACGTTCTCATCTGTAGAAAGGAAATAATATAAGTTAGATTTCGAGGTTTTGTTTTGTTTGAGAATTAAACAATGTGAATGGAACCCCTGGAATAGTTCCCTACATACTACTAATACTACATTCTTATCCATTTCTGCTTAATCACACCATCAAGGCTAATCCTAGGGCTAGTATTTATAGCGGTGATTTGCCTGCCTTGCCCCTTTTGGGGCCCTTGGCTTAAGGTGAGCCCGTGAGACCAATGCATAATTGGAACACAGCCACTCTTCAGTGTCTCGTGTGGGGCTCTTCACCTGGGGGAGCACAGATCATGCAGGGTGAGGTTACACCATGTTCAAGTACAGGAAGTCGGCCTGTGGAAGGGAAAGAAGGAAGGGTTGTCCCGGGAGAAGCTGAGATGAGGAGAAACCATGAGGCTCTTGACAGCCTGAGGAGCAGACAGGTTCCTCAAGTTACTGTTCATGCCATGGCCGCTGGTGAACTTGAGCTCTGTGCTTATGGGGTGTTGCTCGTGTTTCCATGCAGGTGTTACTGCATCACCCCCACTCAGCAAAGAGTGATGAATAAGGCAGATGTGGTCCTCATGGAACCTACGGAGATAACCTGTGTTTTAGTAACATCTCTTTCCTGATGACATCTTACATGTTTCTTAAACCAAAAAGCTTATTTTATTTTTGAGAGAGAGAGAGAGAGAGAGAGAGAGAGAGAGCGAGCTTGCACACGCAGGGGAGGAGCAGAGAGAGAGAGAATCTGAAGCAGGGTCCATGCCCAGTGCAGAACCCACTGTGGGGCTCGATCCCAAGACCCTATCATGACTGGAGCCAAAATCAAGAGTTAGAAGCTTAACTGACTGAGCCACTGACTCCTAAACAAAAATGATTAAAACCCAGGTTAACTTTACAAAGTAGGTGATATCTGTCTCATCCTCATAGAAGTTCATACTGAGGGCCTCATCATTTAGCATCTAAATGTGGACTTCTCAGTGTTTCTTTTCAGTGACGCACCTCTAGGAAATCTTTCTGGGTCTTTCTGGATACTGGCATTTCCTGTCCTTGGTGGTCCCTTACGTTTCCCTACCAGCTCTCCCCCTGACCCCTCACAATCCTTTGTGGTACATTCATGGGTTAGAGTCGAGATAGAATTCGCATAAAAATACATACATTACTTCTCTGGTCAGCCCTGTAAGTCACTATGAATATTCCCTGTGGTTCAAAGAGGGAATGAAAAGGCCGGAGAGTTCAAGAAAAGCATTGGGATCTAGAGTTTGTGGTCTGATATTACAGCCAGTGGCCACAGATGGCTGTTCAATATTAAATTTAATTAAAAGTAAATACAGTTATGGGGCCCCTGGGTGGCTCACTAGGTTATCTGGATTTTGGCTCAGGCCGTGATCTCACAGTTCATGAGATCGAGCCCCACATCAGGCTCTTTGCTGGTGGCATGGAGCCTGCTTGGGATTCTCTTTCTCCCTATCTCTCTGCCCCTCCCTCACTCGAGCTTTCTTTCTCTCTAAAAAATAAATAAACGTTAAAAAAAAGGTAAGTATAGTCGGCAAATAATTTCTTCAGTCACACCAATTGCGCTTTATGTGCTTAGTACCACATATGGCCAACGGCTACCATATAGGACAGTGTAGAGCAGAGAACATTTCTCTCACTATAACATGTTCTATCAGAGAGTGCTGCTACGGAGCAAATACTATAAACACACCCTTCCTTTGCACTTGTGTTCTGATTCATTTGAAGAATATTACAACACTGTCAGAAAATGGAGTATCAAAATATCATTATAATTACAGATAAAGGTGGAACTGGAGGACATGGGTTAGGTCCATGGTTAAGCACGCTCATCTATCCAGAGTTATCCATACAAATATGGCTGAGCCAGACTGAGGTGGCTTTCCCTGTGTGGTGGAGAGATCCTACCATGGAAGAACAGCTGAGACCTGACAAAAGGCAAATCCAATAAGGAAGAAAGGTCAGTGGAATTCATCGATGGCTAGTTCACTCCCCTTCGCTAGAGTAGTTTAGTCTTTGGCCTTCTTTTTGTGGAAGAAAATAGGTATATAGAGATTATCTCCCTTAAGTAGAAAATAAAAATAATGTCTCTAGCCTTTCCTAATCTACTATGAAGTGTAAGGTCCCATGGGGTGCCTGGGTGGCTCAGTCAGGTGAGCGTCCAACTTTAGCTCAGGTCATGATCTCACGGTTCGTGGGTTCGAGCCTTGCATCGGGCTCTGTGCTGACAGCTCAGAACCTGGAGCCTGCTTCAGATTCTGTCTCTCTCTCTCTCAGCCCCTCCCTTGCTCACGCTGTGTCTCTCTCTGTCTCTCAAAAGTAAATAAGTGTAAAAAAAAAAACAACAACAACTGAATTGTAAGGTCCCTGGGTCTCTAGGACCAGAGTTTCCCATGCTTTGTGTCTTGAGATCATTATCCCCTTAGTTCTCAGAGTAGAACATGAAGAATCCACGCCTCCTTGCTGATTGTTAATTGCTATCTCTATGTAAGCTATCTCTCTTTCTCTCTCTCTCTGTCTCTCTCTCTCTCTGTCTCTCTCTCTCCCCATCCATCCATCCATCCATCCATCCATCCATCCATCCATCTATCCTATCCTATCCTATCCTAAAATAGGTTCTTTCCCTAAAAGGGATTCTGCCTTTCTCCTAAAACAACTGGCTCAAATTTGCTTCCTTTCAAGAACAATTTCTCTCACTTTTCTACATTATCATTGTTATTAACTGAATGCTACTAATGTACTAAATATTTAATTACTCTATGAGATAGGTGCCCATGTTACTGATGAAAAAAATAATTTCTCTCCCCCAAATCCAATCATTTTTAACTACTTCCCCCAAGATCATGTAGCTAGTTAGGGGCAGTGTTTACTATGTGAAAATCTGTGCTCTTGACTACTTAGGTGTATGCTCTACCATGAGACTCTATACTAGGGGGAAGCAAACTGTATTGTGTTTATTTGCATCTCTGTTATCCTACATAGGATCTGGGACATAGTAACTGCTCTATAAATATTTGTTGCTAAGTTATGAAAAACTCCTAGCGTTGTAAACATGTCTGTAATGTATTGAAAACAAGTGATAAAAATGAAGAAATAACTCTACTAATCAGTAAGACACAATGCTTTAGCCAGATAAGAAGAAGTTAAACACATGTCACACAGATATGTGAAATCTATTCATGGTTTCTTATTTTCCAAGTCATTTTACAGGCAGAGTAACTTTGGAGAAAGAACAAATTGAAATGGTCCACTTAGTTTTAGTTTACATTATGGAAAATGAATCAGATGAAATCAGCAATTGTCTGTTTTCACTGAGTAATAAGAAAGAGCAGTCCTTCTTCTAAGTCGTAAACAATGAAAAGTTGCTAATTAAAAGTGTTAAAAAATCCCCAACTCTCCTCATTTAGCAGTTGGACATGTTTTCTACACCTTGTTTCATTACATGGAACGCGGCAGCATTATGTCCTTAGACCCGGTATGTCAAGATGCCTCTGACTGAGATGCCAGCTGCCCTTATAACACTGTCCCTAGTGTGTTCATTCATTTTTAAGCTCAGACATATTTTTCTAGCAGAGATAAAGAATGAAAGAAAGAGAAAGAAAGAAATAGAAAGAAATAAAAAAGAAAATCATTAGCACATTATGATAAAGACAAACTCAAGACTAAAAACAGTATTTTTTTTAAACTTGACCATAAAACACATTTTTCCAAGGAGGAAAAATCCCCAACTAAGGGGATAAGTGTTTTAAAAGTCATTTCTTTTAGATGAGAATTCAGGGAGATTGTTATAATTGTTTTTGTGTATTTTTCTCATGTTTTCATTCTTAGTGTTTTTTTTAAAAAAATGCTGATCTCTGTATGTATTTATCCATTTATTCAACCAAGAGTGATCGAATATCTTCTGTATATCCATCACTGACTATGAAAAAGGAAAAGGTGCAGCATTAAACAAGGAAGACAAAGCTTCTTCCTAAGGGAGCTCACATCTGATGGGGCGAAGTAGACAGTAATAATAGAAATACATTACATATCTAGATAGGTAGGTAGGTAGGTAGGTAGAATGATAGATATGTAAGAAGAGCCAGGAAAAAAATCAAACAGAATTTTGAGTTAGAAATGCTTTAGATAGAATGGTCACAAACTTGGCTCTCAAATGGTGAAACTTGGGTTGAGATGTAAAGTATAAGAAGGGCCCAGTCTTACAATAGCTGGTAGAAGAACACTGTAGGCAGAGGGAGTTGCGAGTTCAAAGGACTTGATGTAGGAAAGACCTGGGTGTGTGGGGAATGGATAAGGCCCATGTGTGGTTAAGGAGAAAGTTCAGAGTTCATATCAAGTGGGAGCCAGATCTTGCAGGATTTTATAGGCTATGGTGAAGTGTTTTGATTTAAGAGTTTTGAGAAGCCCCTGGGGGATTTCACTAGAGGAGTGACATGACAGACTATACATTCTTAAAAAAAAAAAAAAACAAAAGCATGGTATCAATTTGGTAGCAGTAGAGAGAACAGGTTTTTCAGGGAGACTATGTCATCGTCCAGGCCACCAGTGATGATGGCGTGGGCCAGTGAGGAGGGTGGCAAAGCCAGTGAGTGGATTCAAGAAAATCTTATAAGAACTGGCTGTGTTTGCCAATGGACTGGACACGGTCCAGGGAGAGAGCTGCACGTGGGAAGGGACTGGGGCTGGCATGGCATTTACCCGGGTGGGGGAGCCGGAGGAGGTGCCTCTCCTTGCACAGGTGTTTGAGCAACCCCTGCTGTTTTCTTTCATGACAGATGAGGTCACAGGTCTTGGCTTTGTCTTCATTCTGCTTCTGAAGAACCTTTGACTTTGGCAAAACAATTTATTTGATTCCTAGTGTCCCTACCTGTAAATTATAATATGTGGCCAGAGTGATTATTAACAGCCTACATTTAATAATTTCATTGTTTTGCCTTAAACCTCTCCTTGCCTCCACTGTACAGGCATGGCTTCTTCCTATGTCTTCCTCACCTCCATAATCTCTGGATCTTTCTTGTATTTCTAGCTTCACGTTCTCACCCTCTCTGCCTCCTGACAGCGAGACTTCTTCCAGCCCCTCGTTCTCACCAACCTCCTTCTGCTGGGTGCGTGCACCTGCTGCTTTTCCTTCTCAGAAAGCTGAACTTGCCCTCCTTGGACTCGTGGACTTTCATCCATTTTCAGACTGTGGATTAAATGGTCACCTCCTCAGGGAAACATTGTTGCCTTGCCTGGATCAAACGGGCCTTTTTTCTGTTCTCGTAGCCCTGTGTTCCACCCCAGCGTTACAAACTTCACGTTTGTTTGTATGATTGTTTTACTAACTCGGTTTCCTCCGTGAGGACAGGAGTTCTGCCTTTCTTCCTCAGTATTATAGCCTCTGCACTTAGGTAGGTCCCAACCTTGTGATAATGTTATCAGGTGAACGAATTGTTGAATGAAAAGTTGAGTGAGGAGGCTTTATCCCATTACCGTTCACGGTGTTCTGAGCACCGAAAACACTACTTCCAAGCAACAAAGCGATTCTTTTAAATGCATGTGATTTGTGTCGCTGTGCCATTTTTCAGATGCAGTTTGTCTGACCTGGAATGCTCTGTGCTGGTAAAAGTTCTCTCCCTGGCTTCTTTAAAGTGGTCATCTTCACCACTAGCAGCGTTCAGAGCCTTTTTCAGGGATTTGAATGACGTCATTATTCTGGGATGAATTGCGTTTCCCAGAAAATCATGTGTTGAAGTCCTAACACTGGTATCTGTGAATGTGGCCTTATTAGGAAATAAATTCGTACAGATTTTTTTATTAACTTGTTTTATTTTTTTAAATTCACATCCAAATTAGTTAGCATCTAGTGCAACAATGATTTCAGGAGGAGATTCCTTAGTGCCCCTTCCCCATTTAGCCCATCCCCCCTCCCACAAGCCCTCCCGTAACCCTCAGTTTGTTCTCCATATTTATGAGTCTCTTCTGTTTTGTCCTCCTCCCTGTTTTTATATTATTTTTGTTTCCCTTCCCTTATGTTCATCTGTTTTGTCTCTTAAAGTCCTCATATGAGTGAAGTCATATGATTTTGTCTTTTTCTGACTAATTTCGCTTAGCATAATACCCTCTAGTTCCATCCACGTAGTTGCAAATGGCAAGATTTCATTCTTTTTGATTGCTGAGTGATACTCCATTGTGTGTATATATATATATATATATATATATATATATATATATATATATACCCCATCTTCTTTATCCATTCATCCATGAAGGGACATTTGGGCTCTTTCCATACTTTGGCTATTGTTGATAGTGCTGCTATAAACATGGGGGTGCATGTGTCCCTTCAAAACAGCACACCTGTATCCCGTGGATAAATGCCTAGTAGTGCAATTTCTGGGTCGTAGGGTAGTTCTGTTTTTAGTTTTTTGAGGAACCTCCATACTGTTTTCCAGAGTGGCTGCACCAGTTTGTATTCCAATAAATTCTTACAGATTTAATCAAGCTGAGATCATCAGATTGGCTTTACTCCAATATGACTGGTACCTTTGTAAAATGAGAGAGATTTGGACACCGACAAAGACATGTGAAGATGGAAGCAGAGAGGGGGTAGTGTAATCATCTTCAGGAAGGGCCAGCCCGCCCCCTGAAGTTAGGGAGGGAGGCCCGGAACAGAGCCTCCTTTGGAGCGTTCGGAAGGAACCAACTCTGATCTTGGACTTTGAACATACATTTGCATTGTTTTGAGCTACTTTGTGGTGCTTTTTTACGGCATCCTAGGAGACCAATGCAGTCATCATGCAATTGCTTTTGGTCTCTGCTTGCATATCTTCTATCCCCAGCGAAAGTCTTCATCCACTCTGTGTCATACGTAACACAGTGTACGTACCTATACAATACTGACATACGTGATTTGCTCTGTATTGGATGTTCAGTATAATGAACTTATATTTTCTTAAGGCTTAAAAAAGTCTCTACTTTGGTTAATCCCTTTTCTCCAACCTGGTAAGATGTGATTTCTTCATTTAAACAGAGTAATTGAAGTTTTGTTTATTGTGGAACCTGGCATGAATTTGAGGTATTTAAAGAGTAAATTAATAAAAATGACTCAAGAAGTTAGCAAAACATCAGCAATTGTATTCTCCTGAGATATTTAAAGAGGTCTTATTTAAATACGTAAGAATTGGTCTGAGGTAACAACTGTGTGAGTGATGGTGACAGTTGGAATCTGTTCAGTTTTTGGTCTAATGGTCCAAAATTCTCTCTTAAATGTTTTCTGTAGAATTTTCAAATATATATATTATATTGTCACATATTATGCAACTGGCTTTTTTCAATAAATATTTTTTGAGGTCTAATCACTTTGAGATAGAGAAATCTAGTTTACTTCTATAATCATAATGTGCTATTACTTAGAAAATTTTATTTACGCTCTTCCCCTACTGATGATATTTAGGTTATTTCCAGTATTTTACTATTAAAAACATTGCTGCAGTAAATGCTTTCCATAGGTTACAAACTAAGAAGCAGAACTTCTGGCCCAGAGGGAATATATATTTTCAGTCATACTAGATTCTGACTAATTGTCCACATTTTTCTAACAAATTGCATTCCCACCCACCTAAGTCGCCTTCGCCCCATATTCTCCTCTACCTTTGCTATTAATTAGACTTACTAATCGTAATAGTCTTATGAGTGTGTGAAGTGATATCTCACTGTGCATGTATATGAATACATGCTTTAAGCATATTTTGGGAATTCACCTTTGTCTTCTGCATATCTGGTAAATGTGGGCTCCTGACCAAGAGCTTACCTCTTACACTTTATCTTTAAATGTGTCTTTCAAGTTAAATGAACATGAAATTATGTACCTTTTCTTAAAGGTTGAGAGTTTCGCATCTTGTTTCAGAAATTCTTTCTTATTTAAGGTGATAAGGTTATTTTCTGTATTTTCCCCTAACTTCCTGGAGTTCACATTCTTGCCATTGAAGAAAGAGTAGCCATAAACATAGGATTTTTTTTTCTTACTAAGTCTCAGCCCATTTTTTTACATTTCTTCTCAAAATTTTGTCTACAATCTAAATCTTATAAATACACTTCATTTGTTTCAGTCAAAAAATGGATAAATGTTGAGGAGAGAGGAAGATGGTGGACCCTAGCCTCATCTTGTCCCATTAACACAAGTAGATAACTATCAAATTATCCTAAATACCCCGGAAATTGACCCTAAAAGTGGCAGAACAAACTCCACAAGTAAAGGGAGAGAAGAGGTGACATTGGAGAATGTAGGAAATGTGAGACATGATTCAGGGGAGAAAGGATCACAGGTGTTGCAGAGGGGAGAGAGAAGGGCATGAGGGAGAGAGGAGCACGCAGGGGGATGTACACAGAGTACATTTCCCCATAGCCATTGGCTTGGAAAGCAAGAGGGGATGAATTTCATGAGTTCTTGCAACCGTTGGAGAGTAAAGCCTGGAGTTATATTATTTTTTAATTATTATTTTTTTAAAGCCTGGAGTTTTAAAGGTCAGTGGGCTTAGCTGGTGTAACACCCAGAGGGCAGTGCACTGCTCCTGGAGAGAAGGCAGGCAAACAACCTGGGGCACACAGTAGAAACAGAAATCTGAAGAAAACCTAGGGCACACAGGGGAGAGAGGATTCTCCCTTCTCAGAAGGCATCCCTGTGAGGCAGTATTCATGGAGACATCTCTCCAGAACAAAGGAGCTGGCTAGCAGCAATTCCCTCCCCCACTCCTCAGCATAAACACAGGGCCACCTACAGGAAGCAATGCAGTGCCAACACGGGTGGCCTAACTTGCTTACACCAAGCCCCAGCCCCCCGTGCTCTGGTGGAACTGCACTTCTCAATTAAACTTGCCTCAGCTCTAGTGCCACAGGCCCTCCCCAAGAAGACCAGCACAAACCCCTGCCCACACCATGTCCCTCAAACAGAGAGTTCTGCAGGGCCTCAGTTCTGGTGGAGGTGGTGTCGGGTCTCATTTCATGAGCAGACTAGAGCACACCTAGTTAAAACTTGCCACATTCAGGCCAGGGACCAAACACTGCCCACAGCAGGCAAGGAGAGCCTCTGCAGACCACCTGCCTGGAGGACAGAGCAGCCAAAACACAAGAGCAGAGTTCTTGCAGCACACACTGGAGAGCACCAGTCCTGGGGACTACATCACCTTTTTTTTCATAAGGCCATTATTTTTAGGATCAGGAGACATAACTGGCTTTTCTAACACACAGAAGGCAGAGACTTAGACAATGAAGAAACAGAGAAATTTATCCCAAATAAAAGAATAGGATAAGGCCATGACCAGAGGTCTAAGTGAAACAGATATAAGTAACATGCCTGATGGAGACTTTAAAGCAACAATCATAAAGATACTCACTGAGCATTGGAAAAGAATGGAAGACATCAGGGAGACCCTTACCACAAAGGTAAAGGGGTTAAAAAATAATCAGAGATGAAGAATGCAATAAACAACTTTGGAAACAGGCTTGAGGCAATGAACAGTGGACTGGAAGAAGCAGAGATATGACTTAGTGACCTAGAAGACAAAACAATGGAAAACAATAATGCTAAACAAAAGAGAGAAAGAACTATGCAGCACAAGAATAGACTTAGGGAACTCAGTGACTCCATCAAATGGAAAACATTTGTATTTTAGGAGTCCAAGAAGAAGAAGAAGAAGGAGAAGGAGGAGGAGGAGAAGGGGGGGAGGAGGACGGAGAAAAAGGGGCAGAAAATTTGTTTGAAGAAATAACAGCCCAAAACTAACCTAATCTGAGAAAAGAAACAGACATCCAGATCCAGGAGGCACAGAGAGCTCCCATAAAAATCAACAAAAGCAGACCAACACCAAGACATATTGTAATTAAATTTGCAAAATAAAGTGATAAAGAAAAAATTTTTTAAAGAAACAAGACAAAAGGAGTCATTAACTTGCAAGGGAAAACCCATAAGGCTAGCTGGAGATTTTTCAAAAGAATCTTGGCAAGCCAGAAGGGATTGGCAGGATACATTCAATGTGTTGAATGGGAAAAATCTGCCACCAAGAATATTCTGTCCAGCAAGGCTGTCATTCAGAATAGGAGAGATGAAGAGCTTCCCAGACAAGCAAAAACCAAACAAATTCATGACCACTAAACCAGCCCTGCAGGAAAGATTAAAGGGGACACGTTAAGTGGAAAGGAGAGACCAATAATGACAGAAAAGGCAGGAAACAAAAGCAGTAACGATGAATATTTCTGCAAAAATCAGTCAAGGAATTCACACACAAAAAAGATATGAAATATAAAAGCATATGCCGAAAACATGGGGAGGAGAGGAGAAAACAATGGGTTCCAATTTGAATGATGATCAACTTAAATAGACTATTTGCAGAAGATGTTATATACAAACCTATTGGTAACCATATATTGAAAAAAACATTAATAAACATGCAAAGAATAAAGGGAAAGAAACCCAAATATGTCACTAAAGCAAATCAGCAAAACATGAAAGAAAGACAAGAAAGGATCAGAGACAATCTCCAGAAACAATGACGAAACAAGTAATAAAGTGGCAATAAATACATATCTTATCTAATTATTTTGAATTTAAATGGATTAAGCACTCCAATCAAAAGACACAGGGTGTCAGAAAACAAGGCCTACTTATGCTACCTTCAAGAGACTCATTTTAGACCTGAAGACACCTGCAGATTGAAAGTGAGGGGATGGAGAACATCTATCGTGCAAATGGATTTCAGAAGAAAGCCAGTGTAGCAATACTTGTATTAGAAAATAGACTTTAATGAAGACTGCAACAAGAGACAAAGAAGGGAACTATATAATAATAAAGGGGACAATCCAACAAGAAGATATAACAATTATAAATATTTATGTATCCCAGATGGGGACATCAAAATAAATAAAAAGTTAATAACAAACATAAAGAAACTCACTGATAATAACACAATAAGTAGAGGACTTTAACACCCAATTTACATCAATGGAAAGATCATCTAAACAGAAAAGCAACAAGGAAACGATGACTGTGGATGACACACTGGACCAGATGGACTTTACAGATATATTCAGAACATTCCATCCTAAAACAGAAAAATACACATTCCTCTCAAGTGGACATGGAACATTCTCTAGTATAGATCACACATTAGGTCACAAAACAGGCCTCAACAAATATAAAAAACACTGAAGTCATATCATGAACCTTTTCTGACTGCAGCACTATGAAACTAAAAGGCAAACACATTAAAAAGTCTAGAAAGACCACACATACTTGGAGGTTAAACAACATGCTACTAAATGATGAATGGATCAACCACGAAACCGAGGAAGAAATTTTTAAAAGTGCATGGAAACAAATGAAAATGAAAACACAAAAGTCCAAAGCCTTTGGGATGCAGCAAAAGTGGTCCTAAGAGGAAAGTATACACAATACAGGTGTACCTCAAGAAGCAAGAAAAATCTCAAATAACCTAACCTTACACCTAAAGGAGCTAGAAAAAGAACAAATAAAACCCCAAACCAACAGAAGGAGCGAAAGATAAAAGCAGAAATAAATGATATAGAAACCAAAATAATAATAGAACAGATCAATGAAACCGGAAGCTGGTTCTTTGAAAAAAATTAATAAAATTCACGTACCTAGGCCAGGCTTACCAAAAAGAGAAAGGACTCAAATAAATAAAATCATAAATGAGAGAAGAGAAATAACAAGCAACATAACAGGAATACAAAGAATTAGATTATTATGAAAACCTATATAGCAACTCACTGGACAACCAGGTAAAAATGGATAAATTCCTAGAAACACATAAACTGCCAACATTGAAACAGGAAGCAATAGAAAACTTGAACAGACCAAAAACCAGCAATGAAGTAGAATCCCTAATCAAAAAACTTCCAAAAAACAAAAGTCCAGGACCAGGCGGCTTAACAGGTGAATTCTATATAACATTTATTTTATTTTTTAAAGTTTATTTATTAATTTTTAGAGAGAGAGAGAAGGTGAGGGTGCATAAGGGGCAGAAAGAGAGGAGAGCAAGAATCCCAAGCAAGCTGCACACTGCCAGTGAAGAGCCTGGTGCAGGGCTTGAACTCACAAGCTGTGAGATCACGACTTGAGCTGAAATCAGATGTCTAACTCACTGAGTCACCCAGGCGCCCCTACCCAACATTTAAAGAAGAGTTAATACCTGTTCTTGTCAAACTATTCCAAAAAATAGAAAAGGCAGGAAAGTTTCCAAATTCTGTGAGGCCAGCATTACCCTGATAGCAAAACCAGATAAAGACTCCACTAAAAGAGAGAACTACAGGCCAATATCCCTGATAAACACTGATGAAAAAATCCCCAATGAAATATTAGCAAAACAAATCCAACAATACATTAAAAAAATAATTCACCATGATCAAGTGGGATTTATGCCTGGGTTGAAATATGATTCAGTATTCACAAATAGGTCAATGTGATACACCATATTAATAAAAGAAAGGATAAGAACCATATGATCATTTCAAGAGATGGAGAAAATGCCTTCGACAAAGCACAACATCCATTCATGATAAAAACCCTCAAAAAAGAAGGTTTAGATGGAACATACCTCAACATAATAAAGGCCATATGTGAAAAATCCACAGCTAATATCATTCTCAATGAGGAAAAACTGACAGCTTCTCCACAGTCAGGAATGGGACAGCGATGTCCCCTCTCACCACTTTCAGTCAACACCGTGCTGGAAGTCCTAGCCACGGCAATTAGACAACAAAAGAAATAAAAGGGATCCAAATCAGCAAGAAAGGAGTGAAATGATCACTATTTGCAGATGGCATGATACTTATGTACAGAAAGCCCTAAAGACTCCCCCCAAAACCTGCTAGAACTGATCAACGAATTCAGTAAAGTCACAGGATACAAAAATCAATGTAGAGAAATCTGTTGCATTGTAATACACCAGTAATGAAGCAGCAGAAAGAGGAATTAAGGAAACAATCCCATTTACAACACCAAAAACACTAAGATACCTAGGAATAAACCCAGCCAAAGAGGTGAAAACCTGTATGCTGAAAAGTATAAAACACTGATGAAAGAAATTGAAGATGCTAACAAATGGAAACTCATTCCATGCTCATGGAATGGAAGAACAAATATTGCCGAAGTGTCTACACTACCCAAAGCAATCTACGGATTCGATGCAATCCCTATCAAAATACCAACAGCATTTTTTTCACAGAGCTAGAATAAACAATCCTAAAATTCATATGGGACCACAAAAGACCCTGAATAGTCAAAGTAATCTTGAAGAAGGAAAGCAAAGCTGGAGGCACTGCAGTTCCAGACTTCATACTGCAAAGCCGTAATCATCAAAACAGTACGGTGCTGGCACAAAACAGACACATAGATCAACAGAACAGAACAGAAAACCCGGAAATGAACCCACAAATATGTGGCCAGTTAATCTTCAACTAAGCAGTACAGAATATCTAATGAGTAAAAGAATGTCCCCTCAACAAAGGGTGTTGGAAACACTGGACAGCAATATGCAAAAAAAATGAAACTGGACCGCTTTCTTACACCATACACAAAAAATAAATTCAAAATGGATTAAAGACCTAAACGTGAGACCTGAAACCATAAAAATCCTAGAAGAGAACACTGGCGGTAACTTCTTTAACATTAGCTGTAGCAACTTCTTCTAGATACATCTCCTGAGGCAAGGGAAACAAAAGCAAAAGTGAACTATTGGGACTTCATCAAAATGAAAAGCTTTTGCACACCAAGGGAACCAACAAAACTAAAAGGCAACGTAGGTAATGGGAGAAGGTATTTACAAATGACATATCTGATGAAGGGTTAGCGTCCAAAATGTTTAAAGAACTTACACAACTCAATACCCAAAAAATGAATAGTCCAATTAAAAAGTGGGCAAAAGACAAACAGACATTTTTCCAAAGGAGGCATACTGATGGCTAACGGACACGTGAAAATATGGTCAACATCACTTATCATCAGGGAAAACAGAAAAATCTACAATGAGATATCATCTCACACCTGTCAGAATGGCTAAAATCAACAACACAAGAAACAACAGGTGTTGGCGAGGTTGAGGAGAAAGGAGAACCCTTGTGCACTGTTGGTGGGGATGCAAACTGGAAAACAGTACGGAGGTTCCTCAAAAAGTTAAAAATAGAACTACAGTATGGTCCATCAATTGCCCTAATAGGTATTTACCCAAAGAAAACAAAAAATACTAATGGAAAGGGATACATGCACCCTGATGTTTAAAGCAGCATTATCTACAGTAGCCAAATTATGGAAACCGACCGTGTTCATCGAGTCATGAATGGATAGAGAAGATGTGGTGTATATATGAAATGGAATATTACTCAGCAATAATAAACAGAATGAAATCTTGCCATTTGCAACAACACAGATGGAGCTAGAGAGTATTATACTAAGCAAAATAAGTCAGAGAAAGACAAATATTTAAGAAATTAAAAATTAATAAATTTTTTAAATTTAATTTTATTAAATTATTTATTTTAATTTTATTTATTTATTTTATTTTATTTATTTATTAAATTATTTATTTTATTTAATAAATAAAAATTAATAAATTTTAATTAATAAATTAAAATTTTATTTAAGAAATAAACAGGGCACCTGGGTGGTTCAGTCGGTTAAGCGTCCGACTTCGGCTCAGGTCATGATCTCACAGTTTGTGAGTTCGAGCCCTGCCTCAGGCTCTGTGCTGACAGCCTGCTTTGGCTTCTCTCTCTCTCTCTCTCTCCCTCCCTCCCTCCCTCCCTCCCTCCCTCCCCACTTGTGTGTGCGTGCACTCTCTCTTTCTCTCTCAATAAATAAACATTTAAAAAAAAGAAAACAATCAAGCAGTGCGGAAAAAAGAGAGAGAGGCAAACAATAAACAGACTCTTAAGTCTAGAGAACAAACCTCTGGTCACCAGAGGGGAGGTGGGGGGTGGGGATGGGTGAAATAGGTGATGGGGATGAAGGAGGGCACTCGTCGTGATGAGCACCGTGTGATGCGTGGAAGTGTTGAATCACTCTTTTGTACAGCTGAAACTAATATTACACAGTATGTTAACTAACTGGAATTTAAATCAAAAACTTTTAAAAATGGTTGTTTGTTCCCACTTGAAAATGGTAGGAGACATTTCTAAACAGGGTCCTAAGTCTGCTTTTCCTAGTACATCTTGTGACTGTTTCAAAAAGCCTGAGAGAGAGGCTATTTCGTCTTTTTCTTTTATTGTGTTAGAATTTTAAGCGGCTCAGCACAACTCTACACACGGCAGGCTGCCTCACCTCGCACCCTGTGCCCTGCTCTCTCCTCTGCTGTGGGGTAGCACACGCCTACTTCTTCACGGCTGCGGATGCGCGTGCCTCCAAGCCAGAACACCTTCCCTTGGCTGATTTGTCCGGTGTTTTCTCAGGCTGCAGTGATACGGCGGACAGTTGTTCGATGGGGTCATGAGTCAGAGTGGCCAACACCAGGAGCTAGGCTTACCTTTAAGAAGCAAAAGGCATTAGGCGGCCCCTGGGGGGGCGCTCAGTCGGTTAAGCGTCTCTTTGTTTCAGCTCAGGTCGTGGTCTCAGGGTTCGTGGGTTCGAGCCCCGGGTCGGGCTCTGCACCGACATCGCAGAGGCTGCTTGGGATGGTCTCTCTCTTCCTCTCTTTCTGCCCTTCCCCTGCCTGTGCTGTCTCTCTCTCAAAATAAAGAAACTTTACACAAAAAAGAAGCAAAAGGCCCTAGGTGTCCATCTGCCTTGATGAGGGCTCTACAGATTTCGGGAGTCACACATTTCTCTTGGCTGACCGTGTCATTTTGATTCTCTAAAACACTTCATATTTCTGTGACAGCTATTTCTTTCTTCTCTCCAATATTGTACATACCTCCCTCCATTTCGCATATGGTACTCTTCTCTTCAAAGGCATTTGAAATACTTTCATAATGATTATAAATGTGGGTCCTCAACCTTAAGTATACAGTCTGTCTTTCTATATCACAACCCAACTCTGATACCAAAACTCTGCAGGAATGCTAAGAAGTTGTTTGGAGGCTTATGTGGCACCCGGATATTGTGGCGATCGGGCCCTGGGGTCCTCTACCTCAGCGGGGATGCTCAGAGACCTCCTGTGCCCTATTTAGTCCCTGCCATTCGGCCATAAAGATCCCTCCTGAGATAACCCAGGTTCCTGTCCTCAAGGCCCCTTCAAGTCTGTTGGCATCCACTTCCACGCCACAGCCAAACTGGAGACATGGGCGTCATCCCGTGGCTTCCGCCCCGTGATGTGGCAGTGGAAACTCTCCGTGTCCAGGGCTCTGTCTGGCTGGATCCATTTCACGGATGTCCCTTACTTTCACTGGTCGTTTGCCGCCCTCCCCGAGCCCACTCTGAGCATCGCGTTCCGGCATCAGGGCACAGGACCCCTCTCGCAGAGACTCTACGGTTTCTCTTCCTTATTATTTCCTTACCGTCTCGTCTCTTCTCTTCTCCCCCCATCAGATTGTTTTTCCAGTCTGAGTGGGAGTTGGCACGAGACACTCCTCTTTTCCCTTTGCTTTTCCCATACATTTCATTCTAAATCCTTACAGTTCTCCCAAGGAATTTAATCTTTGGGAGTACAAAAGGCAGAGACCGAGCGGCTCCTTCTGCTTTGTGCCTGGTCGCATCCCTTTGCTGAAGTGATGAATGCAGACCAGTATTTGCCCACATGGGGCATCAAATAGGGAAAATGCCTGGAATTTTTTTTTTTAAAAGGAAAACAGTAGTTAACTTCATTAAAACATTATCCTGCTATGCTTACACTTTATAACGTTAGTTTAGTTTTGATTTCTGTGCTTTTCAGTTACTATTGTAATTTGGCGTATGTACGATTGCCTCCGGTGATCCCTTTCAGGAGAGGTAATACTGTGATTCCTCAGTTCTTTTCAGTCTGTCTGAGCGCTTGCTGTCCGCTGGCTGCCAGACCCATGCCTATTAGAATCCACATTTATTAATGCTCACGGTTCACGGTTCGCTTTGAGCCCTTCTAATCACACTGTCCTTCCTGTCTTCGTTTTCTTTTAAATCACTTTGAATCACGTCTCCATTTCCTACCATCAATTATTGGTTAAGCCTTGATTTGTTAAAACCTCCATCGAAAGCGTTACGTCGGCAAAATGATCGGACCTCAGGTCCGTGTCTCCTGTCATTAGCTGGATTTCTGCATCTGATCCCCCCGGTGATCCTAGTGAAGAATTGTCTTCCTTGAGCTGTCGTGGGGAAGGTCGTTGTGACAGAAGAGTCTCGCCTGATTTATATGGTGAGGCACGCTCACTAATTCTGGCGTCAGAGCTCTGAGCACTTACCAATTGATTCCTATCAGTGTTGTGTGAGATGATAAATTCTAATCAGAGCTTTTTGGTCTGTGTTAGTCTGGCTTTCTTTTTTATAATGGATTTCTCTCATTCATGCTTTCCCTAGTCTGCATTTTTATGACTGTGATGTGCTTTGATTTACTTCATTCCGAGCACCACGCTCTGGCTTCAATTACTCCATTTAACTTTAAATAGACATTGTAGGAGCCTCACTGATACAAAGAACATCTGGTGTCAATAAAGTGCAGCGGGAGGTGCCGTGTGGGAAGGAACCCAAGAACCGAACGCATCTCTGGGCACATCCGTCAGGACACGAGCGTACGTATCGTGGCGCCCCGCCGCTTAAATGCTCTCGGAGCGGAGCTCGCTCTGGGTGTTCAAGTCAGGAGGGCACCATTTTGATCTGCCTTGTGGCAACGCTTGACTCACTGACCTAAATAAAGCCCCAGACACAAAACATTCCGTTCAGTTGATAACATCTGACTTTGAGGATGACTTTTGCCAAGCAGGAAAGGCACAGGCAGCGAGGGGACAGTTTTTTCTAGGTCGTGTACAGAGTGTTTGATGAAGGATGTTGTAAAGAAGTCAGAGTAAGGAACTTTGTTCTTCACACCCCTCCCCAGCAAGCACACCAGAACACGAAGTCCGGAAGTTTTCACGGGGAGGTACAGTTCCTCAGTGCCACTGAGGTGATCCCAACGAGAAATTTTAACAATTTCCTAAGACCAAATCCAGATAGTAGGATGTCAAATGATTAAATAGAGAAGCTTTTGCCTGCTCTTAGGCCCCGAAAGAAATAAACTATCTTTAACTGCCAAAGTAAGGACCAAACCGAAATAACTTACCAGATAAAACATTTACATTCAGATTTTATTCCGTACGCAAAATCTCTGAATCACTCAGGCACTGACAGTCTGACCCTTGTGAACAAGGATGTTCCTAATCATAGGTTTTATTTAAATGTTCTCAATAAAATTATTTATGGGTTACATACCGGGAAGCATACTTCTGCTTCTCACAGTATCAAAGTATTCTGAGACTCTGGTCCTCACGCCTGAAGATCAGGAAGCCCTCCCCACCTCGCCAGACTCTGTTCGTCTCCACTGTGTGTTTTCCTCTGCAGCACAGGCCGTCTTTCTGTGCCAGACAAGCAGGTGATCAGGACCAACAGACACCATGCCCTCCCAGCTTAACAGAAGGAGAGTGTGGCTTCTCCCCGTGGTCCCAGGAAGACCCTCACTGGCCCTGTTTTGTGATGTGCTCATGCTCAGTTCCATCACAGCTTCTGGGAAGGAAGAAGACAGGACGTGCCAGGAACTGAATCTGTCGGGAGAACAGGTTGTGTTCCCAGAAGGAAGGTGAGGAAACTCACGGTGCAAAAAAAACCAAACCAAAAAGGCAAACCAAATTGATAGTAGTGACTACCCTCCGTGTTGCTTCACAATCCAGCTCTGGTCAGGGGCTTGGAGGATGAGTCTGGGGACGGCATGCATTTCAGATTCCGACAGGAGACGCTTTCTGTTTCCTGTCCACCCAGAGCCGAAAGGGCCTCCTAAGACAGTCTGTCGTATCCCGCCACCAGGTGGGAACACACAGACGTCTTGTCTACATTTTGGAAGAATAGTAGTAAAGAGAGAACGTTCTCTGCGGTGCAGCTGTCGGAGAAGGGTTAGATTAGTTCAGCACTCCTCCCAGCGTGACCTCACGGGATGGTTAAAGATGGGATGTGTCAAGTGAGCAGACAGGAGGAGATTCGGGAACCAAGTCGGAACGCTTTCTTTATTGAAACATTTCACGAAAACCATAGCATTCCAGAATACTTTGGAGAACTTGGGGCTGCTATGGCATGCAGAATTTCCGAAACAAATTTATTCAGAGAAATCTATTTTTATTCATTAGGGAAGATCAAAGATAAGGTGATTTCTTAATAACTCGCTTATCCTGATGTTCTCCCAATTTTATTATTTTAAGAGAGCAATGTAGGGGCGCCTGGGTGGCTCAGTCGGTTAAGCGTCCGACTTCAGCTCAGGTCACGATCTCACGGTCCGTGAGTTCGAGCCCCGCGTCGGGCTCTGGGCTGATGGCTCAGAGCCTGGAGCCTGCTTCTGATTCTGTGTCTCCCTCTCTCTCTGCCCCTCCCCCGTTCATGCTCTGTCTCTCTCTGTCTCAAAAATAAATAAACGTTAAAAAAAAAAAAAAAAAAGAGAGAGCAGTGTAACACCGGGATTCCAAATCCAGACCTTCTGTTAAGACATTGGATGTCTCTGGGGTCAGAAAGCCCAGTCACAAGTTCAGGAAACTTTCTGTGCCCTGTGCTAGTCTTCGTGCGATCACTGCCAGATCCCATAAGGAGGGTCATTGGAGGCATGTCACCTGTATAAATCCAATATGGTGCAACCAGCCTGATGAAATAGGAAGAAAGCCCTACCACGAAAAATATTGCAGCATCTGCTGTGTAACAAAACATCCCTTAATAAGTCATTAAACTTTGGGGTTCAAATTCTAGTACATCAAACATCTACGTCGCTTCTCAGGAGCAGATTCTTATCATCTGTACTAGATGTTATCTGACATAGAAGCTGAAGGAAACGAGAGTGAAACCTGCTTCACTCGTTTCTGCATTCCCCGATTCTGCCGCAGCTCCATCTCGTGCCAGAATTTCTTGGAGTCTTCTACACTGATTCCGAAGAAATGGTGTACATAGCGAAGCTCTGTAGGTTAAGGGAAAGAATTGCTCAGAACAGATGAAGATCTACCTTTCTATACCAGCGTTTCTGTGCAGAAACCAGCCATTTGACTCTCACAGACTAATGAATATCACCTCATTTTAAATCCTAAGACATTACCTGGGCAGAGTATTTTTTCAGTATTTTTGTTTACTTAGTTCTGTGATTTTTAAAGCAACTGTGTTTGTAATGTTGGTTAGTTGACGAGATGGGAGAATTTGGGAGAAGACATGTTTGGTGAGGCACATTGAGGGAGGACAACACATGCCCCTTCAAAACCTGAGGTCAAGTGCAGTGGGTGTTTTAATAGCCAGGGAAAGGCAGAGAGTCCCCCTGTTAGAATTTTGCATCCCCTCACCGATCAGATTTCATAGACGCAACACCTAAGTTTTATGTCCTCTGGGATGACAATTAAGCAGCTTTTGTAGAATGAACATGCTTTTAGTTTTGGGTTGCCACAACTTCGTTACCGTGCCATTGCTCGTATGTGTATGTCCTTGCATCCTAGTTCATTTCTGATTTCACCGATAACTTTGCAGGAATTGGTGCACATTTTCACATTTGCCACCTGTGTCCTGAAGGCTCTCATTGCCGCAGTGCAATTACTTTAGAGCTTGCGTCTCACCCGCGTGAAAAGAGTATATATCATTTATAACGGGAAGATCTAGAATCAAACTCCTGTTACCATTTTTTAAATTTTTTTTTTCAACGTTTTTAATTTTATTTTTGGGACAGAGAGAGACAGAGCATGAACGGGGGAGGGGCAGAGAGAGAGAGGGAGACACAGAATCGGAAACAGGCTCCAGGCTCCGAGCCGTCAGCCCAGAGCCTGACGCGGGGCTCGAACTCACGGACCGCGAGATCGTGACCTGGCTGAAGTCGGACGCTTAACCAACTGCGCCACCCAGGCGCCCCCTGTTACCATTTTTTAATCTGTCTCTTTGCAGGCTACTTATTTCGCCTCCCTGGGTCTCAGGCTCCTCGTTTGCAAACCGAGGCACCAATGGTCACATTTATTCTGCCTGTTGGTAAAAACGTTGTGGTGATCAAGTGCGTACTGTCCGTTTTGAAATCTGTCGGGAAGTTTTGGGCTGGGGACTGAGGCTGCAATGATGAGTGGGTGACCCCTGATCACAGGGTCCTTGCAGATGAGCAAGTACAGCATTTTAGGGGACGTGCATCTGAGAGAGCCTCAGAGACCCCCCCCCCCCGGGGGCGGGGGGAGGTGACAACTGGACCAGTTGAATGACAAGCAAGTAAATGAAGAGGCGAGATTTTCAGAGGGAGAATATGCACAGATCAGGAAAAAAAAAGAGCTTGGCATATTTTGTAAATAAAAATGAGTTCACTTTTGTTTTGGAGCATTAAATTTGGGGAACTGGGCCAGAGAATGGAAAGATAAGGAGAGAAGTAAGTGGAGGCCAGATGATTTTAAACCACGTGCAGGAGTCTGGACTTTCACGTGGCTGCAGCGGACAGTCCAAATAAATAGTATTTGAAAAGCTTTATACAGGGGATGGCATAAGCTATTTTGCAAATATTGGTTATTATTGGCTTTTTGTTAATTATTTTAGTAATATGTGGACAGCAACTCTTACCTAGCTTAATCTGCGAACATCTGAGGTAACACTTTGAGATCGTGTCTTAAGAATGCTACTTAGCAGTCCACATGGCCTCTGCCTCTTTAGATGGGTCTGGTCTTTCTTATTTAAGCATGAAAATACATTTCTTTTTTTAATATTTATTTATATTGAGAGAGAGAGAGAGAACCAGGGAGGGGCAGAGAGAGGGGGAGAGAAAGAATCCCAGGCAGGCTCCACACTCAGCAAGGAGCCCAGTGGAGGGCTTGGTCTCACTAACCATGAGATCATGACCCGAGCTGAGATCAAGAGTCGAAGGCTCAACCGACTGACTGAGCCACCCAGGCCCCTGTGAACACACATTTCTGATAGACTTACTCAGTCATTAAAGAAAGTTGGAAAAATAATGGCAAAGCGGAAAATAATTTGGAAATATAGAAGAAATACGGGCATTTCTAGAATTTGAATTGAACCGTTTGACAATGGTAACATTTCCCCTAAAAGGTTAGTTCTCTTGACATTAATGAGTGTATAATGCATCACAATTAGCGTGAATTGCAATCCAACTGAAGTGCCATCAGACAAAGACAAATCATTCTCCCAGACATGACCGTCCGGCTGATTGCGTTTAAACTTCACAACCTAACTGAGGGATCCAGGACTAGAACTATATCATCTACCTTGTTTTCGTTTTGTGTGCCCTTGGCCTGCACGAACTTACAGCGTTGCCTTAAGGACGTTGCTTGCCTTGCTGCTGGAACTCTCCTCACTTGTCGATGATGTTCTTTAGACCGAAGAAGTTGTCCCTATCAACTTGAGGAAAGAGCCTGTCCCCGTTAGCCTCGCTCCCTGAGCACAGATGGAAACGCTTCTCCGGCAGACCGTCCCCATTGCCCCTTGGTGATCTTGCAGCACTCAGCTGTGTGAGGTGATTCCATTCATGGTGTCGTGACATAAAGCTAGGGCCAGGACCCGGTGTTCTGAAGTAGATGTCCTCGTTAGGCTCTCCTTTTGAGACAGAGACACCATTTATCCATAATTCGCGTTCCCTCTTAGCTTTGACCAACTCGCTTAAATCTGCACAAAGGTGAAATGGACATACTTGCATCCAATGTATGTGGCTATCTAACTGGGGAGAGACGTCGTTCGTGAGATTTCTGAGCAAACACCCCCGTCGAAATGGGAAGGGTGGGGGGAATAAGGGAATGTTTGTATGTTAATGAAATGATCCAGGAAAGGGTGAGGAGGAAAGAGAGAGAGAGAGAGAGAGAATTACTGAGGCAGGAGAGAAGGCGGTGGATTGGCGTCTGTAGGACAGGAGACGGGGTCTCATGCACGACTGGTGGTGTCGGCAGTTTGGGTGACTAGGGCCAGTTCTGTGGGGGAGTAACAGGCGAGAAGGCAGAGTACGTGTGTCCTAATGCTGGCAGACAGGTAGCTGCAGGTGTGGGGATTTGTAGAAATCTCTTTCTGAATGCTTCTACTTTTTTTTTTTAAATGTGTATTAAAAGAGAGCAAGCAGGGGAGGGCAGAGAGAGAGGGAGAGAGAAAATCCCAGGCAGGTTCCTCACTGTCAGCTCAGAGCCCGATGCGGGGCTCGAACACACCAACTGTGAGATCATGACCTGAGCCGAAATCGAGAGTCAGACATTCATTCAACTGAGTCAGCCAGGCGCCCCCTGAATGCTTCTACTTTGTGAGGAAAATGGTCACGAGCTGAGACTGAGCGTGGGAGAGAAGGTGTTGCAGGTTGGAGGAGACAGCAGGCTCTCGTTACCGAGGAGTCTGGCAGGGCAAATGGGACAGGGAAATAAAACATGGCTGCCGGTGTTATTAAAAGCTCTCCTGGGATTTGCAGTCATTGAAATTCAAGTGTTCGGCAAGTCGGTGTTTTTCTACAGCTGGGCAGAGTAGTGAGGTCATTGGATTGAGCTACAGACTGGGTTTTGGCAAATGAATCTTTAAGAGATGGAGAAGGAGTTAGGCTGCGTGCAAAGAAGCGGTAAGAATGATCCACCATGAAATTTAATGGATGGATGTGGTATCAGTAGGTTGTAGGGGCCAGTGTGGCAAAAGGGTCATTGGACTTTGGGTGCCAAGTAAAGGCAGGACGCTGGACGGGTAGAAAGTGGTGGTCAGAGAATAAGACACTCGAAATTGAGATTGTGGAGAATTTGTAGTGATTGATAAAGACAGGGCAGGGGGTGGCCATGAGGCATCACTGGAGGAGAGGCAGTAAAGAAGCTCATGGACCAGGTCTCCAGTCATCCAAGTATACATGGAAGTCGGCCAGTATTAATGATAGTAATGTCTGAGGAGACACCAGTAAGGAGCTAAGGTCTTCGAGGCATAAGGGGTGTTTCCCAGAAGTCAGTAAAAAGTCGGATCCTAATGGGGGGGAATAACAAACAAGGTCCGTTTGCCATTTCCAAGTACGTGTGGGTGCCTTAAGAAAAACTATTGTGATTTTTTGTTTTTAATTTTGTCAGGGAGTTATTATGAGGTGCTACAGTGTAGGCAGAAGAAATGAAAATGTGTAGAAAGCTATGTTTCTGAATAGTGATTTGATAAGGATTTTTTTATGGGGGGACTGAAAATAATTGTCTCAAAAGCACTGAAAATATTGTGTTATGAATAGGCTCAGCTTTCATTTATCACTAAAAAATGAAAACTGTGGATTATCTAGTCAAGTGTACTTTTCACAGTGTCTGGTATATATCTTGTTTTGTTTCCAAGTGTTCCCGATTGTCATTTATGCATTTAGTAGAATATGGCAGAATTGAACTTACAGATTGGAGGTTTTTGCAGAAAAACTTCTTTAATGTTCATTTATTTATTTTTGAAAGAAAGAAAGAGATAGTTGGGGAGGAGCAGAGAGAGAGAGAGAGAGAGAGAGAGAGAGAGAGAGAATCCCAAGCAGGCTCTGCACTGTCAGCACGGAGCCTGATGCAGGGCTCAAACCCATGAACCGTGAGATCATGACCTGAGCCGAAATCAAGAAATGGACGCTCAACTGACTGAGCCACCCGGGCGCCCCTACATTTGCAAAAAATTTCAGATCTCACAGGTTCTTATTTCTTTCACATTTGAGATCTCTTCAATTCAAAAGCGAAATTCAAGCTAACATACAGAAATTAAGCATTTATATTAAATTCTGTTTTCTGTTTCAGGTAAGTCTGTGCTCTTGATTCATTAGTTGAATAATTTCCTCAGTGCAGTATTTTATTAACTGATATGTACAGGTAAGCCTTTTCCATTTTATATTTTGTTCTAAATGGACCACTTTTACTAACAAGAGAGCTAAAGGAAATACATGTTCTGTTCAATTGATAATCTGTTGATTATTAAATAATCAGCATTTTCTAAATGTCTTCAGAAAATCATGGCAAATTGAATTATTAGTGTTAAATATTCAGCAGAAACTTTATGAAAAGAAAAATAAATCCAGCATGCTATTGAAAGCTAAAGTAAAAAAAAAAAAAATCAAGCAGTCTTTTTAAAAACAACGAGTTTACTGTGAACAGGGACATTTACTCATTATGATATCCAGAGAGAGGCTGATGAGTACGGTGTTGACGAGCCCGGTCCTGGAATCGGGAATCCTGGCTTTGAGTCCTGGCCCCGGGCCTTGTTGGATTTATCCTGGGCATGTGGCTCCAATTCTCTAGGCCTAAGCTTCTGCTGCAACACAGCAGTAATAAAATAACCATTTTGTAGAGGCTTCGATTACAATTAAATCACCTATACCAAGCACTTAGGACAATTCCGGGCATTAATAATTGTATTTTATCTTACCCTCTGTCAACTTTAAGACTTCTCTCAAGCCATATCCCACACCTAGGACATACTTTTCCCTACTCTGTATACCAAACCACTCTCTAACTCAGAAGGAGCTCCCGGAAAGATTAAATTAACCTATTCGAAACAGAGTGATTCCCCTAGCGATGATAGAAAGTATACATTCGTGTCCATTTAATCCCCTGTCCCTCTTCCGGTGCACAGCCACCAGGGAAAAGCCTTATGAGGACAACCAGGCAGGGGGCCCTCACTGAGGAGCCGACCGTGCCGGCACGGGATTCCCAGCCTTCAGAGAAGTAAATGTTTGTTGTTTAAGCCACCCAGTCTGTGGAGGTTCGTGATAGCAGCCCACACTCCACACTAAGATAGTCACTCAGTGGTATTCTGTACACCCGGTGATTGTGTTGACACACCCATTTCGATGGCGATGTCAGAAATCAGTATGGTGCTAGGTCCCCTTAAAGATGCTTGAATTCCTACACGAGACGAGTGTTCACACTTAAGACAGGCCACGTGCGCCTCCGATGTTCATTGCCGGAGTGTTTGCAATGGGAGGTGTAAATTCGGCATGAGAGTAGGGGACGTCTGTGGTCATCCACGAGACCATGACTTAGAAGGCTTCGGGATAAACGTTCTCTAGAAGTTTGTACCCAGTGGAGGCTGCCGTTTACTAGAAAGTTAAAAGTTGTGATCTCTTAGAAGAAGAGAGAGTTATTGATATTGCAGCCAAGTCTGACTAGTTAATAACTGCTTAATGACACATGACACCTGTATTCAATCTGAGACAGTACGGCTGCTGGAAAGGACAGTGGCCCGGGAGTGCGACCCGGGCGGGTGGCCCCTTCCCTCGGCTCCTGGATGCGTGCTCCGCAGTCTCCCCCCACCCCCTGCCTTCCTGGGCGCATTGGCTCATCTGCCAAATGAAGCGGTGGGAGCCCTGGAACCCTTCCTGCCTCAGTGGTGGGTGATTCTCCTTTGGTAACCGTGGACTTTGAAGCTTCTGCGGCATTTGTTTTTCTCCGATTGCCTGTTGTTCGGCTGAGGGAGGTATTTGAGTTATCTCGTGGGTTTTGTGGCCCAAACTGCTCGACCTGGTGCGGGGCCTTTGAGCATCTGCATCAGATTTGCAGTCAAATTGTATTCAGTTTACCCCTCCCGCAAACTTCATTTCCCACCTCTTTCCATGACTTCTTAGTCTGTCCTAGTTTTACGAGATTGTTACACACACACACACACACACACACATACACACACACACATACACACACACACACACACACACACACACACACACACACAAACACGCAGTGTGGAGGATTTAAAGGAAATGATGAGATCGTCGGTTGCTGGGCAACTGCTCTTTAACTGTGATTCAGTGTTTAGTAAGATTGTTTTATCTGGTTCCAGGGTCTTCCCAGAATTTCGCTGTTGCTGATTTTGTGTTCTTTTAGGGAAAAGGGGGGAAAAAAAACAGTAAGCTTAGAAGTGTTTTTTTTTTTCTCTGAGGTTTCCAAAATTTGTACTTTTGATTTTAAATTGGTACTTTTTTTTATCAAAGAATATCACAGCCTGATCGGTCCTATCCTCTGTTCTCTCGATAGAAAGGTGTTTTCAAGACAAACACTTCAAATAATATATATTCGTTCTCTCAGAGCAGTTCCAAAAACCAAATGTAAAAAAAAAAAAATAACGGACTCCCTAGAGTCTATTTAAATAGGTTTCAAAGCTCAGAAACAAACCTTTTAACGCAGCCGCACCATTCCTCAATTCTTGATTCATAGATTGTTTCTTAAGTGGCTAGAATTTATTGTTGAGCAGTGTTTCAAGAGGGATCATGAGTGCTGTGTTTCCCGAGTTCTTTGAGTTTTATGAGTACCTGCCTGCTGCCTTTATAATAATGTGGTGGCTGGATGTAATCCTTGGGGCACAACCTCTTTACCTTGAAAATCCTGTGACAATTGCTCAGTTTTCTTCTGTGTTAAAATTTGCTCTGGACAAGGCTGAAACCAGACTGAGTTTTTCCCTCTGGTAGAAAAATATCTGCTGCCTCGATGCCTGTAAAAATTGTCTATAGCTTTAGATTAGACAAGGGAATATCTTGGTGTTAATTGACGTGTATGAAATATTCTGCTAGATGGCATTATATAGCCATCTCAAGATGCAGAATTCATCAATCTTAACAATTTCCTGAATCATATCAATGAATACTTTTGGGGTATCTATGGAGTTTTTCATATTTTAGTGGTTCTAATGATCTCTGCCCTCTTGCTCACTCATATTAAGATTGTCCTATTTCTAGGGGTGCCTAGGGGAGCTTAAGTGTCCGACTTAAGCTCAGGTCATGATCTCACACTTCATGAGTTCGAGCCCCACGTCAGGCTCTGTGCTGACAGCTCAGAGCCTGGGGCCTGCTTCGGATTCTGTATCTCCCTCTCTCTGCCCCTCCCAACTCATGCTCTGGCTCTCTCTCAAAAATAAACAAACATTAAAAAAAAAAAAGGTTGTCCTATTTACAAAAGGGCTGAAGACAAGTCCTAAGCACTGAAATTAAATGGTGCTCCCTCAATCTCCCGTCCTCTGCTGTGATCCCAGTACCCTCATCTCCACTGCAAGGGTCAGAGGGCGCCCAACCTTCACGTCACCCTCATCCCCCAACTGTCGTGACTGTGAATCCACCAGGGCAAATACCGTAGCTTTTTATCCCTGTCTATGAAGCCATCAGAACGCAGTCTCCCAGATCTTCCTGTGTCTACCTCGTTTTGACTTCACTAAGCTTCCACACGAGCCTGTTTCTGCCCTATGTCTCACCTGCTCCCATCTACTGGATGATTGCATGGTGCTTCCCTCAAATTCATCATCGGCAAAACCTCTTCCAACCTCAAACTCGCCTCTGAACATCTGCTTCACGTCAACGCGCTCACGTCAACCTGGCTTTCCCTTGATGATCTTTCTCCTACCGCAGCTCTCTCAAGTGGTGGGTTTTTATTTATTTGTCTGTTTGCTCATAGCCTCTGAACCACAAATTTACTTAAATCATTCTTTTGGGGATATGTGTTCCGAGTGGATCCAGTGCCATTCCTAACTCCTTGTGGGTGGAACTCTCTTCTTGGCATTAGCTGACACCTTTAAAGATTTACATTTTTGTTGTCCCTTGGGTGGCCCATGCTTGCTGTTTACAGGTTTGTGCACTCTGTTCCCTCTGGGCCAACGGTAGGCATTGCGGACACTGAAGCCATACCTCTCTGGGGGGCTTTGTACGTAAGTGGGCAGGACCCCAAGGCCCTCACACTCTGACGTCCAAAAATAGAAGCATGTATGTTTTTCCAGTCTTGGGAAAGCCACGCAGTATCCCTGTAATATTTTGAGTTTTGCCTTTTGCCCCTCTGTTCCATGTTCTTCAAGGTCCATCTCCTCTTCCAACAATCCCGTTATAGAGCCATTTTTAGCCTAGGTCAGGGAGGAAACTCAAGTGCGTGAAGAGTCTAGACAGGTGAAGTCCACAGTGGATGTCGTCCAGGTGTGAACTTGAAGCCAGGATACATAGCACTAATGTGTTCCTCAGACACCTAACATTCCGTGTGTCTTCAGGCAGCCCTGGGCTGGAAGTGTTCTTTACAGCAGCACACATGGATCCTCTAAAGGAGCACCTGTTTGTCCCAACCAACAAAGGGTCCATGCACATAAAGTCACAAGAAATATGCGCTCACGTTTTTAAATCACCAAACTTCTAAAGAAGCAATCTCATATGAGTAGGACATACAAAACAGCATAAGCAGTCCCTGGAGGGACGGGAGATACTGGATGTGAATTTTTAAAGAAGTGTATTTAATGACCACCAAGCAATAAAAGTAGGAAAAATTCTGACTACGTAAGAGCGTATAACAAAATCTAACAGACAGGTTTGTGAAAGAGCCACATATGATTTCCAGATACAAGATGTATCACTGAAATTAGAATTCAATACAAGATAAAAGAGTAAATTTAAAGATTCATCTGATAAACAATTACCTTTATGAAGCGTGGAGAAAGTGATAGAAAATATCAAAGAGCTTATAAAAGATACACAGAATGAGAGTCTAATCATGATTTCAGAAGGAGAACACAGAGACAGGAAAAAATTGAAGAGATATTCCAACAAAACTGGTATAAATGTATAATATCAGGCAAAATAGATTGGAAAGCAAAAAAGCATTAACATAAACATTGTTAATACATACTGATAAAAAGGTTTATTTACCAGAAAGATTTAGTCATTCCAAATTTGGTTGAACATGCTTCAAATATCTCCTGATAAAAGTGTAAGAAGGAATCAAGAAGGTCATCATTGTAATGGGAGATTTTTATACACCTCCATCAGTCATTAATAGATAAATCAGATTAAAAAACAAACAATAATCCCTAAGATTCAAACAACAAAACTCACAAGAGTAACCTAATGATATTGTTAATACTATACCAATAGAGTGACACATGGGAAACATTATTTCACAACACAGAGCAAACATTTAAAAAATGATATTTGAAATAAAACTTTTACATGGCAAATAGAAAAAGCAAAGACCTTGTTAAAAGATTTTTTGAAGTTTTTTACAAAGTGTCAGAAGATATTTTACATTCTATGTAAGTAAACAAAGGGGTAATGTCTACTTAAAGTGCTCGTAGGGGCACCTGCGTGGCTCAGTTGGTTGAGCATCTGACTCTTGATTTCGGCTCAGGTCATGAGTTCCAGCCCCACATCGGGCTCTGCTCTGACAGCAAGGAACCTGCTTGGGATTCTCTGTCTGCCTCTCTCTCTGCCCCTTCCCTGCTAACACACGCACGCTCTCTCTCAAAAAACAGAAAGTAGAGGAAAACGCTGCCGTTTCCCTGGAGTGCTGTGGGAAAAGACAAAGCCTGCCTGTGTCCGCCACCCCGGGGGCTTGCAGCAAGGGCAGTGGCCAGTCCGCAGTAGGAGAAGGCGGTCCTCCCCGAAGTGCAAGGGCACGGACAAAGCCAGCCGGACCACACATCTCCACACTGAGAGGTGCTTCCCCAGTGCCTGAGTGCACGGAGTGGGACTTTGAATCCTAGCCAAGCGCAGGGTCAGGGGAGTTGGTGGAGCGAGAAGGACCAACCTGTCTGCGCCCGGGGCACAGTGAGGACGACTCCAACTGAGTCTACCTTTCCGGCTCCGTGGAGAAGAGACTGAGGGATCACCATCCCCTGCCCCCCCTCCCCCACCAAGGCAGGACCTCAGGGATGGCTCCTGGGGCCCACAGTGGAGGTGGGTCCAGATCACCCCAAAGCTCACCCCTTGCACTGGGTAACTGCGTATGCACCGGATCGGCACAGACCCTGCAAAGAGCTACTCCCAACCGGCGATGCAGCATTTCCTGGATTAACTCTGGGTCAACTCTGGATATATAGATATATTCTCTTCCAACCCCCGTTTCTCCTCCTTATCTCTTCCCGCCCCTAGGCTGGTTACTCTGGCTATTGGTCTGTCTAAACAGATGTATTTAATCCACTGTCTTGACACATGTTCTACACCTCCTTTACACTCTTTTCTGTCCCTCTGGAATAATCAAGCCATATAGTTTCTCTGTCTGGGTAACTGTACCTTCGTTTCGTTTTCCCCGCCTCCTTCTTCATTTTCCGTTCTCTCTGGATTAAGCCTTTTAGTCTCTCTGCCTAGTCAGTGTTTATTTTCTCTCCCCGCCCCCCCACCCCACCCCCGCTCCTGTCATTCTGTCTTTGTGCTTTTCCTTCACCACCACCTCCACCCTCTTCCTTACGGAGTTGGTGTTTTGGGTATTTTGTTTTTAGTTTTTAGTTTTTTGCTTTTGTTTGTTTCTTTGTTGTGTTATTTGTGTGTTTGTGTGTTTTCGTCTCCTGTTTGTCTGTTTTCCTTTCCAGGGCTACTCCAAGGAACAAATCAAAGCACACCTGGGGGAGGGTCCAAAATACCACTAGGAGTAGGGTAATAAAGTAACCAAAGTCACAACCATAGAGAGCAACTAACAATCACCGAAAGAACACTTCTGAAGGGCCAGGCCCTGGACAATGTATGACCCCTCTTCAATATAGCAGTGCTCGCAGGTCAGAGCACACAACAAGCTTTTAAAATGCATAAGGGACAGAAAACTAGCCAAAATGACGAAACAGAAGAATTCTCCTCAAAAGAAATTCCAGGAAGTAGCAACAGCTAACGAATTGATCAAAACCGATTTAAGCAACATAATGGAACAAGAATTTAGAATAATAGTCATAAAATTAATCGCTGGGCTTGAGAAAGCATAGAGGACAGCAGAGAATCTATTGCTACAGAGATCAAGGGACTAAGACACGAGGAACTAAAAAGTGCTCTAAATGAGGTGCAAAATAAAATTGAGGTGACCACAGCTCGGACTGAAGAGGCAGAGGAAAGAATAGGTGACTTAGAAGATAAAATTATGGAAAAAGAGGAAGCTGAGAAAAAGAGACATAAAAAAATCCAGGAGAATGAGGGGAGAATTAGAGAACTAAGTGATGCAATCAAACAGAAAAATATCTGTGTCATACGAGTTCTAGAAGAAAGAGAGAGAGAGAAAGGGGGTGAAGGTGTACTTGAAAAAACCATAGCTGAGAACTTCCCCGATCTGGGGAAGGAAACAGGCATTGCAATCAAAGAGGCACAGAGAACTCCCTTCAGATGTAATTTGAATTGATCTTCTGCACGACGTATCATAGTGAAACTGGCAAAATACAAGGGTAAAGAGAGAATTCTGAAAGTAGCTAGGGATAAACAGGCCTTAACATACAAAGGTAGACACATATGAGTAGTGCAGACCTATCTACTGAAACTTAGCAGGCCAGAAAGGAATGGCAGGAAATCTTCAATGTGATGGACAGGAAAAATGTGCAGCCGAGAATCCTTTACCCAGCAAGTCTTTCATTCAGAATAGAAGGAGAAATAAAGGTTTTCTCAAACAAACAAAAGATGAAGGAATTCATCACCACTAAACCAGCCCTACAAGAGATCCTAAGGGGGACTCTGTGAGTGAAATGTTGCAAGGACCACAAAGTACCAGAGACATCACTACAAGCATGAAACCTACAGACATCACAATGACTCTAAACCCATATCTTTCTATAATAACACTGAATGTAAATGGACCAAAAGCTTCAACAAGACAGGGTATCAGAATGGATTTAAAAAAACAAAAAAACAAAAAAACAAGACCCGTACATTTGCTATCTACAAGACACTCATTTTAGACCTGAGGACACCTTCAGAATGAAAGTGAGGGGATGGAGAACTATCTATCATGCTACTGGAAGTCAAAAGAAAGCTGGAGTAGCCATACTTTTATCAGACAAACTAGACTTTAAATGAAAGGCTGTAACAAGAGATGAAGAAGGGCATTATATAATAATTACAGGGTCTATCCATCAAGAAGAGCTAACAATTATAATTGTCTGTGTGCCAAATATGGGAGCCCACAAATACATAAAACAATCACAAACATAAGCAACCTTATTGATAAGAATGTGGTAATTGCAGGGGACTTGAATATCCCACTTACAACAATGGATAGATCATCTAGACACAGGATCAATAAAGAAACAAGGGCCCTGAGTGATACATTGGATCAGATGGACTTGACAGATATATTTAGAACTCTGCACCCCAAAGTAACAGAATATGCTTTCTTCTCGAGTGCACATGGAACATTCTCCAAGATCACATACTGGGTCACAAAACAGCCCTTCATAAGTATAAAATAAATGAGATCATACCAGGCACACTTTCAGATCACAATGCTACGAAACTTGAAATCAACCACAGGAAAAAGTCTGGAAAACCTCCAAAAGCATGGAGGTTAAAGAACACCCTACTAAAGAATTAATGGGTCTGGGGCCCCTGGGTGGCTCAGTTGGTTGGGCCAATGACTTCGGCTCAGGTCATGATCTTGCAGTTTGTGAGTTCGAGCCCCACATGGTGCTCTGTGCTGACAGCTCGGACCCTGGGGCCTACTTCGGATTCTATGTCTCCCCCTCTCTCTACCCCTACCCTGCTCACGCTCTGTATCTCTCTGTCTCGCAATAATAAATAAATGTTTAAAAAAAATTAAAAAAAAGAATGGGTCAAGCAGGCAATTAGAGAAGAAATTTAAAAATATATGGAAACAAATGAAAATGAAAAGACAACAATCCAAAAAGCTTTGGGATGCAGCAAAGGCAGTCCTGAGAGGAAAATACATTGCAATCCAGGCCTATCTCAAGAAACAAGAAAAATCCTAAATACAAAATCTAACAGCAAACCTAAAGGAAATAGAAGCAGAACAGCAAAGGCACCCCAAACCCAGCAGAAGAAGAGAAATAATAAAGATCAGAGCAGAAATAAACAGTATAGAATCTAAAAATACAGTAGAGCAGATCAATGAAACCAAGAGTTAGGTTTTTGAAAAAATAAACAAAATTGATAAATCTCTAGCCAGACTTCTCAAAAAGAAAGGGATATGACCCAAATAGATAAATTCACAAATGGAAATGGAATTATTATAACCAATCCATCAGAAATATAAGCAATCATCAGGGAATACTATGAAAAATTATGTGCCAACAAACTGGACAACCTGGAAGAAATGGACAAATTCCTAAGCACCCACACACTTCCAAAACTCCAACAGGAAGAAATAGAAAATCTGAACATACCTATAACCAGTGAAGAAATTGAATCAGTTATCAAAAATCTCCCAACAAATAAGAGTCCAGGACCAGATGGCTTCCCTGGGAATTCTACCAGACATTTAAAGCAGAGATAATACCTATCCTTCTCAAGCTGTTCCAAAAAATACAAAGGGAAGGAAAACTTCCAGACTCATTCTATGAAGCCAGCATTACTCTGATTCCCAAACCAGACAGAGACCCAGCCAAAAAAGAGAACTACAGGCCAATATCCCTGATGAATATGGATGCAAAAATTCTCAACAAGATACTAGTAAATCGAATTCAACAGCATATAAAAAGAATTATTCACCATGATCAAGTGGGATTCATTCCTGGGCTGCAGGGCTGGTTAAGCATCCGCAAATCAATCAATGTGATACATCACATTAAAAAAAGAAAAGATAAGAACTATATGATCCTGTCAATAGGTGCAGAAAAAGCATTTGACAAAATTCAGCATCCTTTCTTAACAAAAACCCTCAAGAAAGTTGGAATAGAAGGAACATACTTAAACATCATAAGAGCCATTTATGAAAAGCCCACTGCTAACATCATCCTCAATGGGGAAAAACTGAGAGCTTTCCCCCTGAGATCAGGAACACGACAGGGATGTCCACTGTCACTGCTGTTGTTTAACATAGTGTTGGAAGTGCTAGCATCAGCAATCAGACAACAAAAGGAAATCAAAGGCATCAAAATTGGCAAAGATGAAGTCAAGCTTTCACTTTTTGCAAAGATGACATGATACTTTACATGGAAAATCCCATAGACTCCACCAAAAGTCTGCTAGAACTGATCCATGAATTCAGGAAAGTTGAAGGGTACAAAATTAATGTACAGAAATCAGTTGCATTTTTATACACCAATAATGAAGCAACAGAAAGAGAAATAAACTGATCCCATTCATAATTGCACCAAGAATCATAAAATACCTAGAAATAAACCTAACCAAAGATGTAAAAGATCTGTATGCTGAAAACTATAGAAAGTTTATGAAGGAAATTGAAGAAGATACAAAGAAATGGAAAAACATTCCATGCTCATGGATCAAAAGAATACATACTGTTAAAATGTCAATACTACCCAAAGCTATCTACACATTCAATGCAATCCCAATCAAAATTGCACTAGCATTCTTCTCAAAGCTAGAACATGCAATCCTAAAATTTGTATGGAACCACAAAAGACCCCGAATAGCCAAAGCAATTTTGAAGAAGAAGACCAAAGCGGGAGGCATCACAATCCCAGACTTTAGCCTCTACTACAAAGCTATAATCATCAAGACAGCATTGTATTGGCACAAAAACAGACACATAGACCAATGGAATAGAACAGAGACTCCAGAATTGGACCCACAAAAGTATGGCCAACTAATCTCTGGCAAAGCAGAAAAGAATATCTAGTGGAAAAAAAGACAGTCTCTTTAACAAATGGTGCTGGGAGAACTGGACAGCAACATGCAGAAGGTTGAAACTAGACCACTTTCTTACAGCATTCACCAAAGTAAACTCAAAATGGATGAAGGACCTGAATGTGAGACAGGAAACCATCAAAACCCTAAAGGAGAAAGCAGGAAAAAACCTCTCTGAACTCAGCCGCAGAAATTTCTTACATAACACATCTCCAAATGCAAGGGAATTAAAAGCAAAAATTAACTATTGGGACCTCATCAACATAAAAACCTTCTGCACTGTGAAGGAAACAGTCAACAAAACTAAAAGGCAACCAACGGAACGGGAAAAGATATTTGCAAATGACATATCAAACAAAGGGATAGTATCCAAAATCTATAAAGAACTAACCAAACTCCACACCCAAAAACCAAATAATCCAGTGAAGAAATGGGCAGAAAACATGAATAGACACTTCTCTAAAGAAGACATCCAGATGGCCAACAGGCACATGAAAAGATGCTCAGCGTCACTTCTTATCAGGGAAATTCAAATCAAAACCACACTGAGATATCACCTCATGCCACTCAGAGTGGCTAAAATGAACAAATCAGGAGACTATAGATGCTGGAGAGGATATGGAGAAACGGGAACCCTCTTGCACTGTTGGTGGAATGCAAACTGGTGCAGCCGCTCTGAAAAACAGTGTGGAGGTTCCTCAGAAAATTAAAAATAGATCTACCCTATGACCCAGCAATATCACTGCTAGGAATTTACCCAAGGGATACAGTAGTGCTGATGCATAGGGGCACTTGTACCCCAATGATTATAGCTGCACTTTCAACAATAGCCAAATTATGGAAAGAGCCTAAATGTCCATCAACTGATGAATGGATAAAGAAGATGTGGTTTATATATACAATGGAATATTACTTGGCAATGAGAAAGAGTGAAATCTGGCCATTTGTAGCAATGTGGTTGGAACTGGAGAGTATTATGCTAAGTGAAATAAGTCAGGCAGAGAAAGATACCATATGTTTTCACTCTTATGTGGATCCTGAGAAACTTACCAGAAGACCAGGGGGGAGGGGAAGGGGGGGGAAGTTACAGAGAGGGAAGGAGGCAAACCATAAGAGATTCTTAAATACTGAGAACAAACTGAGGGTGGATGGGGGGTGGGGCAGAGGGGAAAGTGGGTGATGGGCATAGAGGAGGGCACCTCTTTGGATGAGCACTAGGTGTTGTATGGAAAACAATTTGACAATAAATTATATATATATATATATATATATATATATATATATATATATATATATATATACAAAGTAAAATGCTTCTATATATTAATAAAAAGAACCCAACAGAAAGTGGGCAAAGACTATGAGCATGTAAATGACAAGAGATAAACACTAGTGACCAATAAACATAGGGAAAGATGCTCAGCCTAACTGGCAATAAGGAAAATACAAACCCAAAGAAGGAGATACTCTGTCCTATCCATCCCATCATCCATCACATCCAAACACATTAGTGCATCTAGTAATGGCAAGTGGTGGAGAGAACATGGAGAAGAGGTGGGACAGAACTGGTGGGAGTGCAAACTGGGGCATTCGCTTAAGGGAACAACTTGATAACTAATAAAACTTAAGACACACATGCTCTTTGCGTTAGAGATTCTACTCCTCAGGTTCTACCCTGGAGAAATTCTTATACACAGAGACATGTACAAAGATTATGATTTCAGGGCTGTGTGTTGCAAAAAAAGAGGGAAAAAACGAATTTTCATGGGGTAGAGAAATGAATAAATCTTGATGTATACAGCAGATACAAGGAATAGAGTTCAGTTACATGTGTAAATGTGGCTAATTTTAAAACCCATAATATCATTAAAAAGCATGTTGCAGAAAGAGGTGCAGAATTTGGTAAGAGTCATGCAAATATTAAGGCATAGTGTACATTGTTTATGAATACACATGCAGTAAATGTACAAAACTATGCATGGAAATGATGTACACGTTCCTTTGGGGAAGTGAGAGGGGGGGAAAAGGTTCTGGTTAGGGCTCTGGCTGTGAATCATTTTCTTCTTATTCTGGTAGAAAGGTGAATTTTGAGTTTAATATGACAAAATGTTAACATCTGTTTTAGTGCTGAGTCCATGAGAGATCTGTTATATTATTTTCTATCTCTGTTAAGTATGTTGCATAATATAAAATTTTCAAAATGAAAGGAGACTGAGAAAATGTCTTTAAAAACTTGCCATTTTCTGGAAATCATATGAGGGCAAAGTTGTTAGAACAGGCTCATTTTAAAAATGAGGACTGGGAAAAGTATTAGATTTTGTAATAACTTTCAAGAGAGTGGCTTCGTTAAATGTTGAGCTGGAAGTGAGGGAGCCAGAGGCTCTTCAGAAAGTTGGAAGAAGGTAAAAAGTGGATGGATGGCATACCACAGAGCATCAGAGAGCCAACAAAAGAAGCTTTAGAATAAGAGCTCGCTGAATATTTACCAATATGACATTATGGGAGAAAGAGTAGGTAAATACCTAAACTACATAAGATGGGCTGAGTAAGCACCGTTAGATCAACTTTAGAGGCTTTCCATTTATAGGAAATCGATCGTTGTCTCTGAGAATTCCTTAACATTACCGAAATATGTAAAGATAGATGCATATGCAAACAGATTTAGTAATTGGTAGACATACTGAGTATTTATGAAGCAGTTTTAAGGAATAGTTTCCATTTCTTATATTAAGGATGGCATCCAAAATATTCATCTCTTCATGCACAAATGCATTGAATTATTAATTGGAAATGCATTTCCTCTTTAGCCTAAAGAAAAGGACTAAATTAGGATCATGTGTGAAAACTTGTGGGCCCACTATTGCTAAACTTAATGCTCGTTTCTTGGCAACATCAAAACAACATTTTCTGAGTATTTTTTTAAAAATCATACATATATGACATATGTGTTTTTGAAGCGATAACTACTTAATTTTTAAACTTATGCTTGTGATTTTTAAGATAGTACCATAAAGAGGGGTGACTCTTAAAAGCAGGTGAAATTTATAAAAAAAAATTAATGTTCATTTATTTTTGAGAGAGAGATAGAGCATGAGCGGAGTAAGAGCAGAGAGGGAGACACAATCTGAAGCAGGCTCCAGGCTCTGGGCTGTTAGCACGGAGCCCTCCGTGGGGCTCGAACAGTGAGATCTCAGGAACAGTGAAATCACGACCTGAGATGAAGTCGGATGCTTAACTGACTGAGCCACCCAGGTGCCCCAGAGGCAGATGTATTGTTATCTAATAATCAATGATAATTGAGAGATAAGTGTTACAACTACTTGCTAGCTTCATACACATGACCTACACTTAGGACTCTGTGCGGTATAGGCTAGAGTTTGACACTGTGACTTTTGTCCGTAGGACAGGCGAGTATGTTGGAGACACTCAGTGGCAGTTCTCCTCCTAACAGACAGTCAGGTGCCACACTGCCCTCCTCAATCCCAGGGCACAGAAGCGTGGAGGGAAAGGTAAACTGCATTGCGGAGATGGTTCAAGTGCACGCCATGAGAACTCTTTGGAATCTCAGCATCCTATTTCTTCCAATCTTTACCAAACCAAACAACAACAACAACAAACCCACAACTTTCAATAGTCCAGGTAATAAAAATATACTTTTGATAGATCATTAAGATACTTCGAGTTTATTCCAACAGCAGTTCAGCCCTCTCGCTGGAGAGATTCTTGATGATCCCCTTCGAGACTAGTACTTTACTCCCGATTGTAACCTCTCTGAATTTTCTACCCTCGGTTACATTCCTACATCCTTGCCTTTCACTTCCTAACCTCAGCGTCCACCATGTCAGTCCCTTTGGAGTATGTTCTACGAAGGACGTCCCAAGCATTGAGAGCATAGAATTACCGGGCTGTTTGTTAGGAATTCAGATTCTGGAGCACCATCCTAAAAGATTCTGATTTGGAATACACTTTAGTATAGGATTTTCCGTCAATTTGGACTCCCTTTTGTTCTTCAGCCCCACCATTAGCAGTTCCCCAAACTGGTTATTTCCATGATCTGCTTTCTCTTTTCCCTTGGCTGAGCCCTGCATGTTTCCACTACAAATATATGTGGTTAAGCCTATGTGTTTTATAGTCAGAGACATAGGCTGATCCTGTTACATGTTCGGTACGTATTGGAGAAATCAGCAAACTACCTTCAGTTGTAATATCCTTATCTGTAACATAGGAATTCATGTATCTTCATTCACCCATGAATTTAGTTTATTAACTTATATTAATTTGTGTTTATAATACTTGTTGAGTAGATGCTGTTCTAAGTACTGGAGATACAATGAACAATATCTAAAGGTTCCACAGACCTTACAATTTCATTAAATATTAGCATTTAAAGTGTATAGTTGAGAAGATTTAATGAAAGCATTATAGTAGCTAATGCATATACCAGTGTTTAAGTGCCAGACAAGGTTTTAAGCTCTCTACGTAACACACTTATTTATTCCTTATAACAATAGTATGTGGCAGGTACTATTATTATTATTGTTTTATATATGATGAAATCGGGCCACAGAAAGTTTAAGTATTTATTTCAAAGTCACTTAGCTAATAAATGGTAATGCTGGGATTTTTAACCCAGGTCAGTGGGGTCTGGAACCCATCCTCTTAATCTCTGATGTGACACTACCTCTGTTTGAGACATTTAACCTATCAAAATCTTGATGTACGTATCAGATTTCTGAAGAAGTCAACCTAAACTACAGAATGTCTTCAAGACCAAGTCTGTAACTTGATCGGACACTAAGGTTTTTCAAGAAAGAGTGTGTCAACAAGCAGGAATAGTCTCGATGAGTATTGGGAAAAGAGCGCCTTCCCAACAGCAAAAGTTGGCAAGGTCTGTGAAGCATTTACAGAGAAGAAACCTAATGTGACGACAGATATTGAATACTTAGCACTTCGTCATTGTGCTAATTGCTTTTCACAGATTACCCTGATTCGTGTTGATGATCATTTACGAAGCATGTGATACATCTATTCTACAAGATGAAGAACTGATGTTAGTACAAGTTGAGTCACTAGTCCAGGGTCTTGCAGTCAGCAAGCATCTCCAATTCGATGGTTTGACCCCAGAACACGCCTTCCTCATGGCTTCCAAGTGTCATTTTTTAAAATACTAGCTGTCACATTCAATCTGCAGGATACAAAACTTCTGGCACTTAGACTCTTAATTTTTCTCCCAAGTAGCATCAGGGCTGGGAGAGTGTACTTTGAGACCATGTAGCAAAAGGTGAGTTACAATGTGATTTTCTCAGAGGTGCTTCCACTGGCCACACCAGCTGAATCAATTCCTCTATTGTTTTGCAGAATTCCATTTTTATAATTATTGTTTTAATGTTACTGTCCTCTGCTAGGCTCTAAGATAGGAAGTTTACAGTGTACCTCCTTCATTTTTCAGTGCGTGTCCAGTGCTTGGTGTAGTTCCTGGTATGTGAAGGCTTCTGTGTTCACTTAATGTACATTTTTTTATATAAGTTGATTTATTCACTTAGGGAGAGAGAGCAAGCACAAGTGGGGGAGGGGCAGAAAGAGAGAGGGAGGGAGAGAGAATCCCAAGCAGGAGCCCAGTGCAGGGCTAGAATTTATAAGCCGTGAGATCATGACCTGAGCGGAAACCAAGAGTCAGATGCTTAACCGGCTGAACCACTCAGGTGCCCCTATGTACATTTCTAATCCTGTGCCTGGTTTCTGAGGTTCTCTGATAAAGGCAAAAATGCAGACAGATGACTATTAAGCCCTGGAAAAGGATATCCCTAGCGTGAATTAAACAGCACAGGGAGAAGGTGGGCTAGAAATTAGAATATCGGGGTTGTTTGTAACATTCTCACTACATTAATGCATTTGCTTTTTCACTTACATTAACAGAATCTTGGGAGCCTGTTTACTCCGATTCATCCCCGGGAGACTGAGCAAACAACCCATCACTGTGTGCATTCACTGAGGTGATGCCGTCCCACACGCATGGCCTGAGCAAGCCGCCAGCAACAGACTGCATGTGAATTTCGGGCACCAGCGGAACAGAAGCACTGAACGTCATTTCTTTTTAAAGCAAGGCAACAAAAGTTGTTCTTAAGGGAGTATCAGGACTTCATTGAACTTCGTTACAAGTAATTTTTTTTTTGTAAATTTTTTTAATGTTTTTATTTATTTTTAAGAGAGAGCAGGACAAAGCGTGAGCAGGGGAGGGGCAGAGAGAGAGGGAGACACAGAATCCGGAGCAGACTCTAGGCTCTGAGCCGTCAGCACAGAGCCCAATGCGGGGCTCAAACCTACGAACTGTGAGATCATGACCTGAGCCACCCTCAGGCTCTCAACCGACTGAGCCACCCAGGCGCCTCTCAGGTAATTTGTTTTTAATATTATTTTGATTTTGACTGACGCCTAGGGGTGGGGTGGAGGGCATAATCGATTCAGTGTTCGGTGTTGCCCAAGTTCTCCCACCCTGATCTCCTGGAGCACAACGGCCATCCTCATACATCACATGGCACTGCCTGCCTTCTCGCACATTATCAATATTAGCGTATTTCGTTTGGGTCATTTGTATTTTGTGTCTGAGAGAGAGGTAGCCAAGCTCTTTGACAAGGTGAACCCTTCCTCCTGGATGCTGCCATCCGTACTTGGATGATTTTGATTCGCCGCTGTTGTGCCTTTGAATTCCAATCACAGATTCTCTCTACTCTGCTTCCTCCTCCATCTACTGGTTTTATTTCCAGACTTCCCGACAGGCCATGCTTACTGCTTCCTCTGCGCTTAGTGGAACTCTGGCTCTTGCAGCCAAGCTTTCAAGCAGCCCCAGCATCCCTTTTTGTTGTGTGTGGGCTCAGCCTTGCTTAAAGCCTCTGTCTTATGTGTGTTTTTTCTTCCATTAATTCAGTCATCAGCCTACTCATCTTCCCAGTCACCGTTTAAACAGCTAACATTGTTTCCCATGCTTAGGAGGTGTTGTTCGTATTCAGTGAGTGGAATTAAATCATTTCACCAATTTTTACGTTTCGGATTGTGTGAATTACTATATGACATTTCAAAGTGTCTTATTGGAAGTTGTTTTAAAGTACCTTAAAATGAGAATGCTTATGCCCAAAACCTATTTGATTAAATGAAAAGATTGAAAAAAAACCCTCATATCCAAGTTTTGAGGATTGAAGAATTACTGTGTCCTTCAGTTTTTTTTAAAGTTGTATCTATATATTTTGTATATTCCAAGTTTATTGTATTTTCATGTCTTAAAGGATATATATATATTTACCAACTTTTGAGTATAATGACAATCATATAATCCAGAAATTCCTCAGAGTGATTTTGGTGAGTTTTAATTCCCTCCTGCCTTTTTTTCCCTATACCAAGAGGTTCAGGAAATAATTAAAAAAAAATTTTTTTTTACATTTATTTATTTTTGAGAGACAGAGACAGAACGTGAGTGGGGGAGGGGCAGAGAGAGAGAGAGAGAGAGAGAGAGGGAGACACAGAATCCAAAGCAGGCTCTAGGCTCTGAGCCATCAGCACAGAGCCCATTGCGGGGCTCGAGCCCACAAACCGTGAAGTCATGACCTGAGCCGAAGTCGGACGCTTAATTGACTGAGCCACTCAGGCGCCCCAGGAAATAATTTCTTAAAAGAATAAACTTTTACATTTTATTTTATTTTCATTTTCACATCCCCATTTACTGTTACTAACAGCAAAATCCACCTTTCTAAATGTATACTTTTATGAATATTGACAAATTTATATAGTCATGTAACTGCCATCACCAATCAAGACAATATTTTCATCAGCCAGAAAAGCTCCCTTATACCCCATTTGTTCCTGACTTTCTTCTCCCGCCAGCCAGCCGCAGCCCTGGTGTGAAAATATGAATGCCTTTTTCTTCCTGAAGTACATTTGGGAATATTTCCACTTAAGATATAAGTATCCCTGGTAAATCAGGTGTTGAGTTGACATAATTTTAATACCCTTAAAATGTACTTGCTAGCCTTCTGCTGTGATAAAGATACTTTGGGGAATAGTTTAAATAAGTAATAGAAAATACAGTTGCCTCTGTAATTATGTAATATAACATTCAGTCTGTGGATGAGAAAGTGCCTTTTTTATGGCATCAAGCTTTGTGACTCACAGGATAGGGAAGGAAAAAATCTTTTTAATGCCTGGATGTTTTTCTCTCCTTCTCCTTCTCTTCCTCCTTCTTCTTTTGGGCAGGGCTGGGGTGCAATCAGTTGGTTTAAGATCAGATGGTCTTTTTTTTTTAAATCTAAATAAAGTTTTTACTTGGTTTGAAGTGATATAGTGGCTATTATTATATATTATACGTATCAATAAATTAGTGTGTCTGACCAGTGGAAATCATAGGACAGCCAAATTATACCAAAGATTGAAGAGCCATCTCTAAGTCGAATGTAAACTGAAATCCGACTAAGGGTATCGTTTGTTCTTTTGGGGATGGGTATGTGATAAAGGGGCTGTCAGCTGGGGTGGTCAGAGGATCAAATTAATTGCTGGAGAAGACTCACTTTGGGGTGCCATGCGTCCTCCATGCTTCCCTCTTTGGAAGGTGTCTGACATAGGCCATGTGGACGAGAAGAGATCACTGTGTTTATAGTATAAGGCCTGTCTCATTCTTTCCCGGGCTAACAGGATTGGGGGCAGACATAAGCCAGTTTTATCAGTGACAAATCCATCCTGTGTTATCAAAATTAGTACTAGGAGACATCAAGGCTGCAGTCAGACAATGGTAAGACCTAGTAAATCAGAGTTCATATCATACTTGATTCAACTATAGTAGATACCTTTGAATATGCTCCTTTTTAAATAGTTTCCTATCGATTTACGTGGACAGATTTGTCTTGTTCTCCATCTCTACGTGACAGGGCTCAGTCACCCCTCTTTGCTGCATATCTCACTCTTGTACCTGTATTTTGCCTTCCTTCTTTCTCGGTAGTCTTGCCTTAGCTTAGACAACTTTTTATATTCCAATTTCTATAGAAATAAGTCTGCATCTCCTGCCAGCTCGTTAAATAATTCTAGATCTTCTCTCATTTACCTTCTTAATCAATTTCTACATGTAGATCTTTGCAAGTACTTCTAACTCAACATCCTCCTCAAAAATCTTCTGTCACACCCATTAGGTACTTAGTGCACAAATGTTTAATTGAATTGAACTGTCATTGTTCATGGCAAGAAGAAAAACAGAGTGTAGGTTTTGAATTGGGGCTTGGGGAGAAATTAAAAAGGAAAAGATCGTCCACATGTCAAGATCACCACGAAGTACAAAACCAGGTTTAAACATTTCTATTCCTTGGGGGTGAGACTAGCCTGTCTCCTAGAAAGATCTTAGTAGGAAATAAAGTTGAGGAGTAAGGGGTGAGACAAAACTGTGGCCGAATTTGAAAGCAGAGAAATTGGAACTTGAGAATTTCATTCTGGGTACCTGTTGACCTCTCCTTGATAGATTCCGTATGTTTCAACAGAAGAGAATTCACCCTTAGCTTCGAGGGTGAGGATGTGGCCTGAATATCTCCAATCAGAATGAATCTCAGGAATCTCGTTTGGAAACATTCCCTTGTGGTGAGTAGAAGGGACAGCAGTATGTGCTAGCGCCGTGATGTAACTGTGCGGGGAGCTGGCCGGGAAGCAAAGCTCAGACGAGCTAGAATGATCGTCATGTCGCAGCTAGAGAAAATTTCTGAAATTTGTAAAGGTCTCCTGAAAACTGAAAGAAAAGTTTTGGAAAATACGAACGTAAAAAATCACTTACATTAGTGATGAGTAATGTAAATCACTTTGTGTTGGAGAAACACAAGAATATAGATGCATTATGTCATATTTGGGGGAAATACAAAAGTACTACTAGGTATGATGATGTGTTCAGAAAATTGATATATTGACTCATCAACGAATTCAATTGTTTCCAATGCTGTTATAACTATTAGTACTAATGGAACTAAAAGGAATAAAGTTTAACTGCATTCCTATTTTCGTGCGTTTGGCACTGAACTTTTTAAAGACCCTCTTTTGTCGGGGGTGGGGAGTTTGAGGTTCATAACAAAATTGAGAGGAAGGTGCAGGAATTTCCTGTGGACACCCTGCTCCCACTCATGCATGGCATTCCCCATTTTCAGCATTGCTTAGCAGAATAGTACATTTGTTACCAAGAATGAACCTACGTGACTCATGAGAATCACCCAAACTCAGTAGTTTACCTTAGAGCTCATGCTTGGTAGTGTATCTTCTACAGGTTTGGACAAATATATAATGACATATATTCATCATTAAAATACCACACAGAGTGATTTCACTACCCTAAAAACTCTCAGTGTTCCACTTACTCATCCTTGCATCCCTCCGGACCCCTAGTAATCACTGATCTTTTTTCTGTCTCCATAGTCTTGTCTTTCCCAGAATATCATGTAGTTGGAATCATATGGTATATAGCTTTTTCAGATTGGGTTATTTTACTTAGAAATGTGCGTTCAAGTTTCCTCCTTTTTTCCAAGGCTTAAGCTCTTTTCTTTTCTTCTTCTTCTTCTTTTTTTTTTTTTTTTAGCACTGAATACTACGCCATCATCCAGATGGACCACAGTTTATTTATCCATCACCTACTGAGGGGTATCTTGGCTGCTTCCACGTTTTGGCAATTATGAATAAAGTTGCCATAACATCCATGAGCAGGCATTCGTGGACATAAGTTTTTCAACTTTCTGGGTCAGTATCAAGAAGTGCCATTCCTGGACCATAGGGTCAGAGTATATTTAGTTTTAGAAGAAACTCCCAGATTGTCTTCCACAATAGCTGCACCATTTTGCATTCCCACCAGCGGTGTATGAGAGTTCCTGTCACTCCACATCCTCACAAACATTTGGTGATGTCATTGTTCCAGATTTGGGCCATTCTGATGGATGTGTAGTGGTGTCTCATTGTTGTTTTAATTTGTATTTCCCTGATGACATATGGCCTGGGGAATCTTCTCATATGCTTATTTACCAACTGTAGATCTTTGGGGAGGGTCTTTTAGGGTCTTTGGCTCATTTTTTTTAAATCACATTATTTGTTTTCTTGTTGAGTTTTATAAAGTCTTTGTATATTTTGGTTAGTCCTTTATCAGATGTGTCTTGCAAATATTTTCTCTCAGTCTGTGGTTGTTCTTTCATTTTCTTCATGTTGTCTTTTACAGAGTTTTTAATTTTAATGAAATCCAGCTTATCAATTGTTTCTTCATGGATCATGTATATTTGGTATTCTATCTAAAAATTCGTCACTACACCCAACATCAATCATCTAGATTTTCTTGGGGCACCTGGGTGGCCCAGTAGGCTAAGCGTCCGACTTCCGCTCGGGTCATGATCTTGTGGTTCACGAGTTCGAGCCCTGCATCGGGCTCTGTGCTGACAGCTCCGAGCCTGGAGCCTGCTTCTGATTCTGTGTCTCCCTCTCGCTCTGCCCCTCCCCCCTCATATTGTGTCTCTCTGTCTCAAAAATAAAACATTAAAAGATTAGATTTTCTCCTATGTTATCTTCTATATCTTCTAGGAATTTTATAGTTTTATGCTTTACATTTAGGTGCATCATCCATGTTGAGTTAAATCTTGTCAAGTGTGTAAAGTTGTGTCTTTTTTTTCCTTTTTTTTTTTGCATGTGGATGTCTATTTCTAGCACCACTTGTTGAAAACCTATCTTGGCTCCGCTGTATTGCCTTTTCTCCTTTGTTAAAGACAAATTGACTATATTTTGAAGGTCTGTTCTTGGCCCCTTCCTTATTCTATTCCATTGTTCTATTTGAGTGTTCTTTTCCCAATCTCATCCTGCTCTGATTACTGCAGCTTTATAGTAAGTCTTAAAGTCAAGTAGCATTAGTCTTTCAATTTAATAGTCTTGTCCTTTAATAGTCTGTCAGCTATACTGGGTATTTTTGCCTCTCCAAATAAACTTTAGAATCAATTTGTTGATATCCTAAAAAAAAAAACTTTTTGGGATTTTTGTTGAGATTAAATGGAATTTATAGATCAAAATGAGAAACACTGACATCTTGACAATATATTGTTTTCCTACCCTTGAACATGGAATATCTTAATTTATTTAGGTCTTTAATTTTATTCATCACACTTTTATAGGTTTCCTTATATAGATAATGTACATACTTTGTTAGATTTATACCTAAGTATTTAATATTTTGGGGTGCTGATATAAATGAGGTTGCATTTTTAATTTCAAATTCTATTTGTTCATTGTTGGTATATAGAAAAGCAGTTAACTTTTGTATATTCACCTATGTCCTGCAACTTTTCCATAATCACTTATAGTTTTAGAAGTTTTTTGTCGTTGTTGTTGATGCTTTTGGATTTTCTGCATAGACTATCATACCATCTGCAAACAAAGACAGGTTTTTGTCTTCCTTCCAAATCTGTGTACCTTTCACTTTGTTTTCTTGCCTTATTACATCAGCAAGGACTTCCAGTACAGTGTTAAAAACCACTGGTAAGATGGGGCACCTGGGTGGCTCAGTTGGTTGGGTGACCAACTTCGGCTCAGGTCATGATCTCACAGTTTGTGAGTTCAAGCCCCGCGTTGGGTTCTGTGCTGACAGCTCAGAGCCTGGAGCCTACTTTGGATTCTGTGTCTCGCCCTCTCTCTACCCCTCCCCTGCTCACGCTCTGTGTCTCTCTGTCTCTCAATAATAAATAAACGTTAAAAAAATTAAAAAAAAAAACAAACAGCCAATGGTAAGAGGGGACATCCTAAGCTTGTACCGAAAGTTTCAGAGGTTTATACCATGTAGTATGATGTTAGCTACGAGGCCTTGTAATTTGTTTAAAGAGAAAGAGCAAAAGCTGGTAGAGGGGCAGAGGGAGCAAGAGAGAGTCTCAAGCAGGCTCCACGCTCAGTGCAGAGTGTGATCTTGTGATCGCACAACCCTGGGATCATGATCTGAGCTGAAGTCAAGAGTCGGACGCTCAGCCTACTTAGCCGCCCCGGGCACCCAGGCTTCTTAAAAAAAGATAGCATTTATCAAGCTGAGAAAGTTCCCTTTGAATCCTAGTTTCCTGGAAATTTTCATCGTGAATGGGTGTCGGGTTTTATCAACTGCATCTATTGATATGATCATGTAGCTTTTCTTTTTCAGTCTGTTGATGTGATGGTTTGCATTAGGTTTTCCAATGTTGAACCAGACTTGCTAGGGTAAGTCCCACTTGGTCATGGTATGTAAAATGGAGTACAAGCTTCATAAACCTAATGGGAGAAATGACACCAATCTCTTATCCTGAGATATGAGATAAATGTTAATTCTTATAATAATACACATGATACTGTTCTATGAAAATCACATAGATTTCTCTTTTTCTCTTTTTTCTCTTTTTTGGATTTAAAACTTTATAATAAGCTGATGTTTACACGCACACAGATATACTTTTTTTCTCCCTCTAGAGGATGGGTTGTTAAACATTGACTAGCACACCACTAGCTACAACTTTCTCCTGTACTTCTCACTTGATTCAGTGAAGGCTTATTTAGAAAGAACATAATTTTCAACAAAGTTCAGATGTTAAGTCAGAATGAGAAGTTAAGCATACAAGCTTAGAGGGCTTTGGGTCACTCTCCTGAATGAAAATGCTCAACTATTTTCTCTTTTTTTTAGAGCCTCAACTATTCTCCTTGACTTATAGGAGCAGTAAGAAATTGCTCTCATGGAGCGCTGTATGAGATCAATCTTTCTACTGAGCAGCAGCTAGGAGAAATTGCCTTTGGTGGTAAAGGCTAGGCTATGGCTGGCTAAATATTTCATGAAGAATTTTTGTTAATCTTAGCAATTGGTAATGTATTTTCCAACTTGGAAAAAGTCCAAAAGATACAAACTTTCTCTTACTTTTCTGCTTTATTTTGTTTCTTGTTTCCTCATACTTTATACCATCTGTTTCCTCCGGGGTAATTCTGCCACCTGCAGGAAATGAGTAGATGGCAAGTTCCCACTATGAATTCAAGCTATTAAATATTGTATGAAAAAAAGTCATGTATTTAGTTTTTTTAAAGAGACACAAGTTCTTAGTAGTGCCCTGAGGTCAATGTGATTTTCATAGAACAGTATCACGTGTATTATTATCAGAATTAACATTTATCTCGTATCTCAGGATAAGAGATTGGTGTCATTTCTCCCATTAGGTTTATGAAGCTCGTACTCCATTTTCCCCCAGCAAACTAATACAGTGCTGTGCACATTTTCGTGTTTATATGTGCTACAAAAGGAAAGCTCTTGATTGTACTTCTTTTCCATTTCCAAACATCTCTATTTTTTTTTTTTTTTTTAATTTTAGAGGCTGGGGAGAAGGGTAGAGAGAGAGAAATACAGATAGGAAGAAAGAGAGAGAGAGAGAGAGAGAGAGAGAGAGAATCCCAAGCAGGCTGTATGCTCAGAATAGAGCCTGACATGGGGCTCAATGTGGGGCCAGATCCCACAACCCCTGGGATCATGGCCTGAGCTGAAATCAAGAGTTGGACATTCAATTGACTGAGCCCCCAGGTGCCGCCTAAACATCTCTACTTTCTAGAGAAAGGCTTTGAATTATTTCGTTAAATAAGTGTCCTGCATCTGTTCTTGTAGAAAAATATAGCGTGAAAATCTCCCCCTTTTAATCATTCATTCTTCCATTCTGTTTCAGTTTGGATGAATCGATCCAGTCTATGTGTATCAATTTTGTTCCAAATGCTCCTGTGGCAGTACTTAGAAAATGTGGTGGAGGGGTGCCTGGGTGGCGCAGTCAGCTAAGTGTCTGACTCTTGGTCTCGGCTCACTTCACGATCTCGTAGTTTGTGAGTTTGAGCCCCACATCGGGCTCTATGCTGACGGAGTGGAGCCTGCTTGGGATTCTGTCTCTCCTTCTCTCTGCCCCTCCCCAGCTTGTACTCTCTCTCTCTTTCTCTCTCAAGTAAACTTACAGTTTTTTTAAAAAGTGAAATGAAATAGAATCCATTTTCACTTTGGTGCCTGCTCTGGCAGCAAGAGGTCATTGGAAGAGGATTTCACGGAACCCATGGATGCAGGGCCTTCAGTTGGGCACTGGTCTCTGCTCTCCTTTCCAGGGCGGAGATGGAAAACAGCTGGTCCCCAGCTTCCCTGCTCTGCTTACTAGCTTGACAGAGCAGGACGTCAGACACCATTTGTTGGTTTTCATGGTAGAGGCAAGGTGATTAGAACAAGATAAACATGCCAGAAGAAGAAAGAAGGAAAATACCTCAGAATAATTTGGGTGTGAACAAAAAATCCCCTTTGAACTTCCTAAAGAAAGACCCAGGGGACTATGTATAATGGGGATGAGTATATGTGGTTAATATTAGGAAGAAGGTCATGTTACAAGGGAGGAAATATAAGGAGAACACGCGTCTCTGAGGAATTATAAAAGAATATGGAGAATTTCATCTTTACACAAAATTACAGCACGTTGTTTTTCACATTCATTGTGTTCCAGAGAATTTTTGGTTTTTTTTGCCATGGCTTGTATGCCTTGTTTATTTTCTTAGCTAACTTCTGCTTAATTAGAAAATTCTCTTCCTCTTGCCACTGATTTTCCCTGTTAAATTTAAAGATGTCATTCTTTATCCAAAATGAATAGATCACAAGCCTATTTAATAATAGATGTCTCAAGAATATTTCTTTTAGCTTTTCATTTTTAATGAGTTTTACACTGAAATAAATGTTCAAAGATAACACAGAGTTCCTGGATACCATTTCCCCAGCTTTGCCTTTGTTAATATCTTTAAAAAAAATGTTTTAAATGTTTATTTATTTATTAAAAAAAATTTTTTTTTTAACCTTTATTTATTTTTGAGACAGAGAGAGACAGAGCATGAACGGGGGAGGGTCAGAGAGAGGGAGACACAGAATCTGAAACAGGCTCCAGGCTCTGAGCTGTCAGCACAGGGCCCAATGCGGGGCTCGAACTCATGGACCGCGAGATCACGACCTGAGCTGAAGTCGGGCGCTTAACCGACTGAGCCACCCAGGCGCCCCATAATGTTTATTTATTTTTGAGAGAGAGAGAGAGAGAGAGTGAGGGCGCAAGCAGGGGAGGAGCAGAGAGAAAGGGAGAGAGACACAGATTCCGAAGCAGGCTCCAGGCTCTGAGCTGTAAGGACAGAGCCCGACGCAGGGCTCGGACTCACGAACCGTGAGATCATGACCTGAGCCGGAGTCGGATGCTCAACCAACCGAGCCACCCAGGTGCCCCTGCCTTTGTTAATATCTTACGTTCCATAGTACATTTGCCAAACTAAGAGACTGACACTGCTATATTATTTTTAACTAAACTTCAGACATTATTGGGGTTTCATCAGCCTCTCCACTAACATCCTCTTTCTGCTCCAGGATCTAATGTAGGCTACTGTATTCCATTTAGTCCCTTCTAGTCTGTGACAATTTCTCAGTCGTTTTGTGGCTTTCTTGTGGAGTACTGACCGGGTGTCCTGAAGAATGCCCTCGTTCCTGTTTTATCTGAAGCTGTGTCACAGTTAGGCTGGGGTTAAAGAATCTATAGAAGAACATCGCAGGCGGTATGCCTTCTCCTCACATCATGTCAGGGGTAGATGATCTTCACACGACATCAGTGGGGATGTTTGACTTCGTCATTTGGTCACGCCAGTGTTTGCCAGATTTCCCCACTATTTTTTTTCTCCTTTCCATGCTCTGTTTTTGGAAAGGGAGTCACTGAGTCTAGCCTATCCTCAAGTGAGATGGGAGAGGAGGAAGCTCTACCTCTTGGAGGGGTAAAGAGTCTTACTTGTTCTATGACTGTATTCGAAGTCAATAAAATAGACACCATCAGACCAGTTTCATCGACAGGTTGGGCAGTTCAACGAGTTCTATGTTCACATTCACACATTTCAAAAGTATAAAGATTTGCATCAACTTTTCTAAAACTGTTGAAATGCAGTTTCTTGGCTCTGTCTAAAATCAGTTCCCTGGTGGGATGGTGAAGGATTCCAGGGCAGTTTCACGTGGTAAGCCCACGGTGTAGTCTAAAGAAGTGAGTCATGTGTCAGATGATGACAGTTGAAAGGCATGTTCCCAACTATTCAAGTTTTCCCGCATTGTTCCCTCCAGATTTTAAGCTCAGATAGAACAGTTTCACTCTCTAATAGTACAGGCCTCCCTAAATTTCCATATGAGCTAATTCCAGCGTGTGGTACGAGAAGCCGCCTTGGACAGAGGGTTCACCTCCACGCTGGAGTGTCGGCAGACATCTGTGCCTTCAATCTGTCTGTGCCAAATTTGCTACAAGTAAAAAAGAATGGCGTTTTTTTAAAAGGCATTTTGACTGTTGTTTCTGATTGCTTCAAAATATGGGTGATCTGAAATGGTAATTGAAGTTTGTAGTCACAGATTCAGTCATGTATAAACCAGTGAGACTGGGTCACTACCTACTACCTATCGAGCACTGTGGCAAGAGCTAAGAATTTTTTTTTGATCATGAGGATCCTTCTGATTTTCCTCTCATTCCTTCCAGATAATTATGACTGATGAACACTGTGACGCATCAGATACACCTAACCCATCAGGTGTCCCCTTCTCCTTTCCCTGTTATCAAGCTAGACAAATGTTATGCGTCTTTGTAAGACCATGCGATACGCATTTTTGAGTCAGCCTCATTCCTAACTTCATTGAATATGCCAGCACTCTTGTTTTTCTTCTTTCTTACACATTTCTGATTTCTATTAATTTAAGGATTTTACGTATCACTATAAATCCTTTGGAAAGAAGATGGAGCAAAAATACAGACGTAACATTAAAGTGTCGGGGGGTACTCAAGAGAGGACCAGGTATTCACATGGAGCTTGTGGGGTACTTAGAGATCTGTTATTCATAACCCCACACGCTCGGGCCCATAGGCTCACGGGTTCTTGGTCCCTTTTTGCTGGAAGCCTGATACTACACAGAGTAGAGGTCAACGGCTGACTTAGACCAGAAGTCCCAAGCTGGGAGGGCTTTTATTTTCTTTTCTTTAAGTGAATGTCTTCCATACAGCACTGTCCTACCTGTCCGTGCAGAGCTAGAACACAAACAAGCCAAATGCCTATCTCAAGGTTACGTGGTAGAGAGGGACTCGGCTTAATCTGATTCACCGTTTGGCTATGAAGCTCACTGTGTTCGGCTCTCCACCCTGGAACGAGGACAGACTCTTACCCCAGGGCCAGGATGAACTTCGTTCCCTTGAAGGGTCCAGCTTAATCACTTTCCCTTGGTCGGTCAGAGAAGCTGCAGACAGTGCCCGTGGAATGATTCCTCCTCTGTCTCTGGGGATACAGTTTTCTGAGCTGCAGATCCACCAAGGGCATGAAAAGGGGAAGAAAGCCAAAAAAGAAATCGTCTCTGCTAATTCAATTGTGGGTTTCCTTGGATCAAAGACAGACTACTATAGCATACCGAGTTCAAGATTTTACTCCTAGGATGCTGGAGGCCCTCTCCTCATGATTTACATTAAGGCTGTGTATGGTACACATGTGGCCTCTAGAAGTGTATTTAAAAGATTCTTTTTTATCACTGGCAAACTGAGGAATAACATACAAGGAGGTCCCAATCTGATGATGTTGTTCAAAAACTAAAAGGTTGGAGGAAGTGAGGACTTGAGTAGACAAAAGAAGAAAGAGTCATACATTAAACACCAATGAGGACTGAATCCCAAAGGAGCAAATAAAAATTTCTAGCAAATGCAGCCATCCCATTTGAATATATAGCCAAATAATTAAACTGCAGGAAGCTTGATTCCCAGGGCTTCCAGACACAGGGAGAGAATAATAACACACGCACACGCGTGCACACACATGTGCACACATACATTGGTAGGCTTGGGGATCAATTTTTTTACATAACTATCTTCAACTTCTGTGTTAGAAAACATACTTCACTGGGGAAAAACAAGGGAAAAATAATGGGCATCATTTTCTCAATTTTACTGTTGGACACAAGGAATAATTAACAAAGTTTTGCATACAAACATACTGTTCAAGAAACAATTTTCTGTGTATGGTATAACTTTATTTCCATTTCGAGCCGATGTTCTGCCAGTGGAAGAACCTTAATCGTAATCAGTTTTAAATAATCTCATTATAGAGTGTCCTCAGTCCATGGAAGCCAACCCCCCCCCCCCATGTCCTCCTCCCCCTCTTTCCTCCTCACTCTTTCTCTTAGGGTTGGTTCCTAGCTCTTTATTCTTTTCTCCTCATGGTTAGAAAGAGACAAGAAAGGCGAAAAATTCATCCGTTAAATTTTCTCCTTTAGCAACTGGTGTGCTTTGAATGAGAATGAACACGAACAAGGTGATTTTCTGGTGTTTTCCATGTAAACTGTTGTCTTTGTATCGTTCTGCAGCTTATCCAGATCATTGTGTTGTACATGAGTTACTGGAGTTAAGGACTTGGTTTCTCTCTCTCTCTCTCTCTCTCTTTTTATTTTTGAGAGAGAGTCAGAGAGAGAGAGAGAATGAATGGGGGAGGGGCAGAGGGGGGGGGGGGACACAGATTCCGAAGCAGGCTCCAGGCTCCGAGCTGTCAGCACAGAGCCTGAAGCAGGGCTTGAACCCAGGAACCGTGAGATCATGACGGTCACTAGGCAGAAGTTGGATGCTTAACTGACTGAACCACCGAGGCGCCCCAAGCACTTGGCTTCTTTTCTTTTAGAATCTGCAGACAATGTACCACCTTTATAATCACTATTGGAAAATAATTGTCAAGTTCTCTTTCAGCCAAGTAGAAATCAGTTAAAAACGTTAAATAGCAGGATCAGGGCTGTGGATACCTATTGTTTTGACTTGCTAGAATCCTCTTATGTTGGAAATTGCCCTTCCCCCAATCCACACGTATTACTGTCTTTCTTCCACGAGTTGGTGGCTGACCAGATCTGAGCCAACGCCTGTCCTTTCTCTGGTGACGACTGAGTGGACCAGGGGTAAGCCACTGATCCGAGGTGAGCTTCTCAGTGTCCCTGGGATTTTGGAATCAGGACTAAGAATACAGATATGCTGGAGAGGAAGGTATAAATTTGGGCATTGGTAGTGTTTTCTTCTCTTGTGCAGACAGATGGCAGAAAATACTGCTCAGCAGTAAGGAAATAAAGCAAAAAGCTGAAACAGAACAAATACCCTAATGGTATGTAAGCCCTTGGGTTCAGTTGTCCCTGAGGCTCAGTTTAAAATCTGCATTTCACGTTCCTGAGGAACACTCTGATATCTTCCCCTTCTGGCTTATGTTTGAGTTTATGTTGTTTGCAGCCAAGCAAGTTGTAACCACTACTGTCCAGTGCCTGTTATGGCAGGCTGATTCAGACGGGCTCTGTTTCCGTACTGCAGGGAGAGTGGATGAGTCGGTATTCCTCACTGGCCACATGACTATGTCTGTGTCCATGTGGATTTGTTTAGGAGTTGAGGCACAAGAAGCAAACCACGTGTTTACAACTTCAGGACTCCAAATGGAAAAACTCATTCTCTGAGCCTTTCTAATAATCAGATATTACAAATGATATAGGCTCATACTCATTGGCTTTAATTTTAGAGTTCGACTAATAAATAGTTTAAGCCATAATGAGATTTTGGGGGGCTCAGTTTAGTTAGGAAAAGTCCACGGAAGGCTTGAGGATGAAATGTGTGCACTTTCTTTTTTATATAAAGGTTTTCTAGAATATATAGTTTAGGCCCTAAGAAGAAGACAGTGTTTGTCTACAGGTATCGCTTGTTCTGTTTAATTAATTCTCATTTTCTGGAAACAAACAACAACAACAACAAAAACTCCAGCTGGGGGAAAAAAAAAAACAAGAAGGAAAACCGTAAGTCTATGTAAACTGTTGGGTGCTGTAACTTAATCAAGGTAGTTAAGAGTCATTCAAATCCCAACTTGGTTGTGTCACTTGGGTCATTTACTTAATCTTTCACTGACTCAGTTTTATTCTCTATAATACCAGGACAACAACTCCTACCTCACTGGATGGTTGTGAGTCGTAAAAGAGGTAATATACCTACATCACGTAGACTACACTTAATGTCCGCATAGTAAAGGCTCAATTAATGTTAGCTATTACTTTCTTAGAAATTCTTGAAGATGTTGCAGTTCTCATATAGAGCGTTGGTTGTTTTTGAAATTGGAGTATAATTAGCCCCTAAACAAATGGATCTTTCACAATACTCCACTTCTGTTTCTCTCAAGGTATTTCAAAACAAAAATAAAATTTTAATTGAAGGGGGAAAAGGTATTCTATGCAACTTTTAGGAAGAGAGGGGGCTGCCACAGAATCTAACGGCGAGAATGTAGACGTCCTAGCATATTTGAGGATTTATCCATATGGTAATAGACTTATATTGTTTTTCCCTATCCTTTCTTTTCCTTCTTTTGGTAACAGATCCCCTGTTTCATCTGAGCAGCGTCCCGCATTACTCAGTTGGGAGTGAAAGTGAGTCCTTGTCTGCCAAGCTACATGATGGGCATATGACCCAGGCCTCGCTAATCAGAATGTCTGGTCCAAAACTATCAAGAAAGTCACTCTCTGTGGTAGCAGGTTAATACTTGGTTGCTGGCCATCCTCCAGCCATGTGAAGAGAGCCACTGGATAAAGAGATGGTTTACAACCCTGAATCCCAGCCATACTCACCTTGGACTTTTAATGGCATGGCACTCAGAGATTCTCAAATGTTTTTTTTTTTCTTATTTTTTTTTCCTTATGCTATTTTGAGTATGGTTTTTATCACTTCCAGCCGAAAGGGTTCCAGCGATTACACCTATTTCTGTATTGCCTTTTAGAGGCTGAAGGGATCTGTTCTCTGCTTCCCTGAGAATGGGATCCATTTTGACCCACTTTCCCCCTCAATAGAAAAAAGCTAAGTAAAGCATGTAGGTATGTTCTTACCTAGTCCAATTATTCAACTTAGAGACTAAAGAATTAGGTTAACCAGAAAAGAGTAGAAAAATGTCAAGAAATAGATGTTAATTTCAAAAATCTTTAATAAATCGGTGTCAATTTTAAATTCACTGTCGTCAAAAAATGGAACCATCCTTGAAAGATACACTTAAGAATATGATTTCCAAATTCATATAGCAAGAGATCATGTAGACATTATCTGCCTTGAGCTCAGATCATAAAGCATTCTCAGGATTAGCTTTTAGGTCAAGCAGGAACACATTCTGATATGTCATTGAAAAGTGCATTGGAATTTAGCTGTGGCCTTAAAAAATTCTTGAGGATTAAATACAGGAATATGAAAAATAAACAATTTTTAACTGAGCAAGAGTAATGAGAAATAAAGAATATACTTGTCCACTACTCCCAACCCCATCCCCATCTGTACATCTTTAAAATAAGTAATTCTCATCAAGTTGTATGTGTCGGGCATAGCAAAGGCAGGAGAATGGGCTTGGTGACTTAAAAGCTCTTTACAGAGGTGCCCGAGTGGCTCAGTTGGGTAAGTGTCTAACTCTTGGTTTCGGGTCAGGTCATGATCTCCTTTTTTGTGAGTTTGAGCCCGGCATCCAGCTCCATGCTGACAGTGTGGAGCCTGCTTGGGATTCTCTCTCTCCCTCTCTCTCTCTGTCTGCCCTTCCCTTCTCATGCTCTCTCTCTCTCTCTCTCTCTCTCTCTTTCTCTCTATCAAAAATAAATAAATAAAAACTTTTTAAAAAAGGTGCTCTTTACAATGTCAATTAAGACTCTCTTCTGTAGGAATAATTAGAAAGTTTCCCTCTGGCAGACATATCTCGGGATATCTGTCCCCACACTGTGAACCATTGTGTTGTCCACTTATCCATCCTCTACAACTCACTGGTACTAATGTAATCATTATCCTTAAGAAACTGAGGCAGAGATTACTTTAAATGCCTCTCAAAAAAGCCACAGTGAGATTATAGCAGAGATGAAATTAATATCCCTATAATGATAGGCATAGAGTGCCTATCATACCACTTCCTATACAACTTCATTGTTTCTCAAACTTTGTGGGCTCAGAGAGCCAAAGGATATGGGAAAATATGGTTACCTGGGAAGATGGAAGTCTGGCTCTGTCTAATGTCACTTCTGGTCAGTCCCCTGTGGCAGGAGCCATGCATGGTATGCAAGGTCTTAGTACCCAAAACTGTACTTCAGACTCGTGTGAAATCCTGCATTTTCACCGACGGTTCCCAATTCTCCCAGTTTATGACGGTTTTGCATTCCCCTGAACTACTGGCGGGTTAGATTGTAAATGGTCGTATAGCAGTCTCTATTTGACTGTGTGTGTAAGACTTTGCAACATGGAGAGCTAAGAGGGAGGTATAGGACTGCCTTCTACTTAATTCATTTTTCCACAGCACATCACAGTTTTCCGAGTTGAACACGGATGTGTGTGGAAGGATTCACCAGTGGTCTCGTATGTACCAGGGAATGGTGGTTCTTCATTTAATACCGGTTAGCTTTGCATAACAGCACAAACACACTATTTACAGTCTCGGAGCAGACCGCACTCTCCTGACTAGCCACATGCCTAATACAGCTAATTAGGAACATAAAGAAAACCGGCACTTAACAAGACCACTTTTGTGGCACAACCATTCCATTGAGATGAGTGGTTGTTTGCTAAATTACTCAGGTAACTACCTGGTTCCGAGTCTTGAGAGAGGAGAAAAGGTGAGGGGGTCGAGACGGAGAAAGGAGGTGACAAGTTTCTACAGGAGTTACTTCAAAAGTAAAAGTAAAGTCACAAAAAAAATTTTTTTTGAAAACAGGAAAAGCAAAGCAAAAGGAAGATAAAAGGGAAATCACTGATGTGTGTAAAAATACGCATATATTACTTTCCTGTGTGTCCGTGTGCAAACATAAGAGAGCAACGTGAGGAAATCTGTTTCTTTTTATGGCTGGCTCGTGTGTGTGTAGTGGGATTTGCTGGCTACATCTGAGCTAAATATTATGGCAAATAGAACACAGTAGTTACTGCATGGGATTGTCTGTGAGCTGGGGGGGCAGGAATTTTTCATTTCAGCTTGCTGCTCTAAGGCCACAATGCTAAGAGACTAAAAAAAGCCCCAGAAAGAAAAACGTGCTTCACTTTTTCTTTTTTCCATCGCTTTCCAGTTTTGATAGATGTTTAGTGCTAATGATGTGTGTGTGTGTGTGTGTGTGTGTGTGTGTGTGTGTGTGTAAGGACACTTCAAAATATCTTTACTGCTCTTCTTTTAAAGCAAATTATTATGTTTTCTTATTTTATTTTCTTCCTTGCCAGGGACATTTAGTACCAAAACAATGAAGTACACTCTGCTTCCTTCCTCCATGTCTGCTTATTTATAGCACGGTCTCTATCAATGAAATAATGCTATATTATTTTCTTGCTGATTGCTTAATGTTCATAGTTCAAAATTCCAGCCAAGGTCCTGAAGTGGTTTTGCCCTTATTTAAGATTTCCTGCTAAAGACATTCTATTACAGCTTTGCAAATAAGTACCTCCCTGGCCCCAAGTCACTGTAAAGGTAATTTAGTAATTTAAATAAACGCTCTCTGCCAATCTGATTCCTCCCCTCTAGGAGACTGGGTTTCTCCTCATTTTCCTTAAATGGTCCTTCAGCCCTAAACCAAGAGGTAACTTTAGGTAAGTTGTCTGTAATGTGTTGCCAGGCAAACATGGGAAGTACTTGGGACAAAATAAAGCAAGTAAAAAAAAAAAAAAAAGTGTTTTGCTTAACAGCTGGTGTCAGTGACTGTAGTTGTATAATTTCCTTACTGCTGGGATGAGAAATTTAAATCAGCTCTTGAGACTGTGCAGTCAACGTGATTAATTACAGTCCAGAGCTATGGTCTCCCGTGCAGCCGGAGCGACCCAGCCCCCAGTGCCCGCCAGTCCCCAGTTAAAAAGCAGTTCCCTTCGGTTTTTTCCCCCGTATACCAATCCTGTCTTCCCACCTGCATTTTAGTAAGTCCCTCAGAATCGTTACTAATCTCATACTTAGAATTGGTTGACACAAATTGATGCTCAACTGTCGACGAAAAGAAGGCACCTTTTATACTTAAAACCTTCTCATTTGTCTTGGTAATAACTAAGATGAACAGAATCACAGCTGGGTTCTCTTAACAATGCAAACAGCTTCTTATGCTAAGTAAGTTTTTGTTGGTTTTAGTCAATAGGTTTCTGAGTGGATTTTCATAAAAAATTTTAATTTCTTTAATTTCTTCCAAAACCATGCAAACCACACTGTATACAGTTAACCTCTGTGACTTGATTTCAAGAAATTATATAAAAACACATTTATTATTACAGGATTGGCTGAGTTTAGTGTGGCTCTTCCTATGTATCTTGATTTAAGGAAAAAAAAAAAAGTTTGGTAAGTAAAGCAATGTAAGAACTAGTCCCTAGATCAGAACTAGGAGTCACAGAAATGGGTGCAAATAAGAAGTTATGTTTCTGAGATACTTGATTTAATTCAATGTAAACGGTTTGTGTAAGCATTGATTTGCATAATTAAAGGTGGAAATTCTTGATTTAATTATCACAATTCCAGAGGAGACTGAAGAAGGAAGATGAATGTAGTTCATCTGCACTGCAGTCAATTCTCAGGAGATTGACCTGATGAATTACAAACCAGAAGTGAATGGGGGCTCGGCTTCGGTTAGGCTTACTCAGAATTCCTTCCTAGGATTTTTGAACGTAAACAACGGAAAGCACCTCTCAGCCTCTCTGCAGCGGCAAGGCTGTGACATGGGGCAGGAGATCTTGCAGTTAGGTAGCAGAAAACCAGACTGAGAGAGAAGATGGGGAGCCTCTGTGGGTTGTCTGTTAATGCAGGCTAACCGTCCCCCCTTTACCTAAGCTACTTTGATTTGGATTTCTGTCCCTCCCAAGAAATGGGTTCTAATATAAACAACTATAATGTGTATGTTTGCAGACTTTGTAGAAAGAACGAAAAAACATAGTTATGCTTAGCATGTACTTTTTTATCTTTTCCTATTGAATTGGGTTCTGGGTCCTTCTGGAATATGGTCCCATTAACAGGAAATTTAGTTAAAGGAAAATATTTCTTTTCACAAATAATACAACTTACGGGGAGCGTCTTTTCACGTTCTTCTTTTCTTTCCCAACTGCTTCTTTTCCCTTTTATTATTAGACATTATCAGACATGTTTCCAACACCCTTCACACCAAGGCAAGCACAGCACTGTACTTACAGTGGCCTAAAGACAAGCTCTTTTACGAAAAGGACAGAGTAGAGCAGGTTTGAAAAAATGTAAGAGAAGAAGAGGGAGGAGGAGGAGGAAAAAGGCAGAATAGAAGTGATGAGAGAAGGCAGGTAGGAGACAGATATCCCAGAAACTATTTTTTTGTCTGAAGTGCTACAAGGTATAATCAGTCATATGCTGCTCATTTGGGGTTTCCTCTGCTGCCTACCCCGGCTCTGGCCAATTTGTATGTGTACATCTGTGTAAGTGCATCAGGGCACAAGCAGCGGGTTCGGGAGAAGGGTGAAATAGGATAGGAACCCGAGCCCCCAGCTGTACTGATTTAAACGCCGGAGAAAATGCTCTGCAGTTGTTTTGAATGGACGGTGCTCTATAAGGCTTTTCGGCGCATGGTAACATTGACATTCTCTGTCCTGAGGACACCGGACAAAAGACGCAGAGATCTGCTCCGTAGTATTAGGTGATTTTAAGCCTTGCGAGTTGCATTTTTTCCAGTGTCCGCCCGAGCCGAACGGAATAACAATGAAAGAAAATTGTGCTTTGAGGTATTTTGATTTAATGCTAATTAGACTGCAAGCTCTTTGAGATTAAGGAGGACGTAATTGTTAATAAAGATTGTTGTGGGAGTGGTGGTACAGACGGTGGTCACAGTTATACGTGGGAACAGTAGTGGTGGTAACATCGAATGAGCACCTATGTGCTAGGCACCAGGCAAGGGGTCTTAGGTAAGTTATTTCGTGGGAACTCTGAGATAAGGTGTGTCCTATGCCTGTAGTTTACACACGAGGAAACAGACCGAGAGGTTGGTAGCTGTAGCCACCGTGGTTACGGGTGCCCTGCTGGTGGTAGTCACGGCAGCCAACTCTCCCTTGGCAGTCTGTGCTTGACCATAACAGTTGAAGCGTTCTCTCTTAAATCCTTACAAAAGTACAATGAGTTAGGACCATTTTGTCCGTTTCTGCACTCTGAGGATTGTAAACTTCTTCCCTTCCCTCTCATTAAGGAAAATAAGAGTCGTACATTAAACTTAATTATAGAACTCATTCAAGATTTGGAAACATCCAAATGTAAAACTCAATGTATCATCGGGCCAAAGAATAAGGTGCTATCGTTGCCATGTTACAGATGGAGAGACCGAGCCTTCGTGATTTTAAAAACATGTCCAAATTCACACACGCTGCACTAGTGGCGAAGCTGGGACTTAACCCCAGGTCTGCCTGTTTGGGAATCCCCCTGCATCTGGATGGGTCTTGAGCAATCAGAAGGAATGTCTCACATTTACACTGGCTCTTTCCAGTGCAAAGCGTCAGCCAAAAAGATGTAAGGGAAAGGGTCAGAGGCTCTATCTTCACAATTTCGTGTATCTGTAAACTTGTGGATCAAATGGATATCCAGGATCAAAATGAACAGTGAATTGTGGGCCGCCTCCGCGGCCCATCGCTCCGGAATCTTTAAACACAAATCCTCTCAGTAGCAAGATTATTGCCTGAATAATTGACTCAGCTCTCCACTTCCCCTTGCCTTGAAAGTCAACAATTAACTAGATGTCTTGGCTCTCTGCCTAACGGAGCAATGATATTTCTACGACATGATCTCCATTTATTTACGCGTACGTGACGCCACAAAGACGGTTTGGGAAGTTACATAAAAGTGTCTGGCTGAAGTTTTAGTTATGCCATAGCACTTTGTTATATGACCCAATTCGGGCTAACATTTTCTCAGGCAGTTGTTTCCTGTGCATTTCCTGAGGTTTCCACAACTAGCCATTTTTTTTAAGAGAATGGTAGTTAAAATAATAGAGCTTTTAAGGAATCTGAAGTTTAGTGATTAGGATTGTGGCCAGTGGGTCTATTTCCTGCTATCTGCGAGAATATAGAAGGTAGAATTCCTTCCTAATTATTGCAAACACAAACATCCTTACATTTTTTTTTTCCCTCTAGTAGATTGATAAGAGAAAGACTCAGCAGAACATAGTGCCCCAGGGACAACTGGATGCCATTTTGCTTTAAGAGAAACAAAATAGGAAACCAACCAACAAAACCAATCTAGATTTCCTCATACAAACCAAGAGACGGGAGAAACATGTTTGGATAGTGTGATGCAGTCAGAGGTTTCCTATATCACAACAAAGAGGCCTGCATATGAACAAACTTTTGAACATTGTCTTACAAAAGATACTTGGAACTAGTATTATTTATTTTCCTATAGATCTTGAGTGAAAAAGCTGAGACCTTTAGAAGGAGCTGGTTCATACGAACGGTTTTGAGCGCACAAAAGATGAAACGGTTCGACATTTCAAACTAACAGAGCTCAAGTTTTGTGCCTGAAAAAGCAATGAGATTTTATGAAAGTGAACATGAAAACACTGACAAGGTCTTTATGTCTCCGGGAATCCTATGACAGCCTCTCTTTCCTCAGGGACTCCGACTCTTTTTACGTATAAAGAAATGCCAGCTTTAATACGATTTATAGCCAGTTCATTCAAGCTTCATACCACGATGCTGCCCTGAAGCTTCTCCAGCTGTATCCCCCCCTTTCAGAATCCTTTGCCGATAACTTCTGTCACCTTTGTGCTGGGTCCGGGGGACTTGGATGGTCTTTGCTTAAGCATGGGACAGGCACAGTGTAGCACTTCGGAGATGGAGCTTGGATATGCAGAAAGACTTCTGAAGGTTAGGTGGTCGTTAAGAAGTAATAAGCATAGATAATGTCAGCATCATACCTTAGGAAATGTAAAAGCTTGCCCATCATGTACGTTAGGTGGAATCCTGGAGCTGAAAGATTGTGCTGGCATAGTGGAGACTTTGTTTCCTGGCCACCTGGCCCTCCAGCCCTCTTCTCCTGGTGACCACATATCCAGTCGCCGCCTGAGGAACCACCTCCTCCTCCATGGGCACAGGTGGTTGGAGTAAGACTTTGACCAGCTGAGAATCAGGGTAGGAGCACATGACTCTGGCCTGCACCAATGTTTTTGTTTATTTGTAGAGTTTCAGTGATTGCCGCTGTGCCCGGCACCTAAGAGGAACGTGATATTGTTCTGTGGATTTTAGGTAGAGAGGAAGATGCATGTTCTGCTCTGGGAAAATTCTAGTAAAGAAAAAATATATAAAGGAGAACCACGTGAACTTATTAAGACTAGGTGGGGGAACTGGAATCATAAGGTGCCGTTTTCATGCCTGTCTTACACTGAGGCCCTTAAGCGACCCTGTGCCTGTACCTGTGTCTCCCTTCATGTCAGGAACCTTTGCTCTGCTTCCTCGGCCACCGTAAGGTGTCCTCCAGCCCTGAAGCGTCCCCTTTCCGGGCTGGATGGCACCTGCTGGCATTGGGCTCCATGGTGCCTTCCCGCAGGTTATTTGGGGCATACCCCAGGAAAATGCTGTTTCCCGTGATCGATGAAACAAGGGGAGTCCAATCATAAGGAATGTTTCATGGCCCTTAGTCTCATAAAACCAACGGAAGTTTTCTACTGTGAATCTGATTTGGGGACTTCAAAGAAATGTGGCTGTCTTTCCTGCCTTAATATTTTAACCCTTCAACACCAGAACACATGAACCAAAAGCAAGTCAACAGATGATAAAATACATTGGTCGTCTTTAATATTTATTCATGGGACTGATCGCAGCAACTTAAAAAATTAATTGAACATAAAAGGAACGATACCTTTTAATTTTTGTTTATCTGTTAGAACTTTTACAAATAATAGACTTTTGTCTATTATAAACAATGGTTGTATATTTTATCTGTTATAAATAACTATTTATAAATTATAGCCATTTTATTTATTTGTGACAGTTAAAAAAATTTCTGAAATGTGAATGTTATGTTTTTAAAGGAAACTTCATAAAGAAATAAGAGATCATATTTTATCTAATTTCACTGAGCAGTATGTGATCCAAGGTTACAACCACAGAGTGGCAGGAAATAGATGGTTAATCCTGCCATTGCCTGAAATTATTCACGGTGAATCAAAAACATAAGAACTTGAGGGGCGCCTGGGTGGCTCAGTCTGTTAAACGTCTGATTTGGGCTCTGGTCATGATCTCGCGGTTTGTGAGTTTGAGCCCCATGTCGGGCTCTGTGCTGACAGCTCGGAGCCTGGAGCCTGCTTCAGATTCTGTGTCTCCCTCTCTCTCTCTGCCCCTCCCTGCTCTCTCTCTCTCTCTAAAAATAAATAAAAGAATAGGGGATATTCCTGAGACTGTCTTCACTGACGAATATCTAACTTCACAGGTGTCTTTATATTAGACCTCAGGAAAAGTCATATTTACTTAAAGACTTTTCTTTGATTTTCTCCCTTCAACACACTATATCCCTTCAGTTAGTAAATGCTCTAGGAAAGTTTGGTGTATATCAACAACACCATGAAACAGGGTTGTGGCTACTAAGAAATGGAACCAGAAATGACAGGTGTTTTCAGGGTGGGATCTACATTCTTTTTGAGGAGGATCACACCTAGATGGGGAAATCTAATGAAGTAAAAAACCCTCATATTTATTGGTGCTAATTTCCTGACATATATCATCATATCTAGTTCCCTCAAACATGTTCTGCGATATCCTGTCTCTGTGATTTACTATTTGCATTTCTAAGGCATGAAATATGAAGTTTAGGGAAGTTGGGTGGTTTTCCCCAAGTCCTTGAGTTAGAAAAAAAATGGGCAAGAACAGAATAATTAGTGTTTGGGGGAGCCTGGGTGGCTCAGTCGGTTGAGCATCTGACGTCAGCTCATGATGTCAGAGTTCGTGGGTTCAATCCCCACATCAGGCTCCATGCTGATGCCTCAGAGCCTGGAACCTGCTTCGGATTCTGTATTTCCCTCTCTCTCTGCCCCTCCCCTGCTCACTCTCTGTCTGTCTGTCTCTTTCTCTCTCTCTCAAAAATAAACATTAAAAGAATTTAAAAAAAAAGAATAATTAGTGTTTGTTGGGTCCCAGGCCCTGTTCTTTCCTAACACTGTGATTATGGTTTAGATTGGGAAGAGATTTGCAAATTACATTTATAGTTATTTTATATTGTTCTATGCTTCCTATATAGCTGTAGATCTTGCATAAGTTACATTAGTGAGCTTTTAAATCCAGATAGTTTACAGAAATAGGTAGGTTAATCCTTATACAAGTTCAAAATAAAGTAGATAAAAATTAATTTGATTTTTAAATTATTTACTCCCTCTACTGGTGGCTTTTTGAAGTGACAGAAGTGCACTAAGAGTTGAGTGTGTGACTTCCTAACATACATCAAACTCTCCAAATAGAATGAATATTCAGTTCATTAAAAATCTTTCTTAGGAGTTAGCATACCGTTACCTCACCTCTTTGTCACCGTTGCTACAGAAATTCTTGAAAGATTTGTTGATTTTTTAAGAAAAGCATACTTCTATTTGTCACAAAGTATATTTCTTCCAGAGTATAGTTAGCCACACATGAATTATGTTTGTGAAATTTCAAAGGTTTTGTCTTTTGATACGTGTGTGTGTCAGTTTTTGCTTCCAAATTCTGTACAATGAGTTTCAGATTGAAAAGACCGTGAAATAAAGGTTCAATTAAATGCTATAGGCTCATGAGAGGTTTAGAGGTAGCAATGAGAACTTGGCGTTCCGAGGAGAAGAAGATAAACTAAGTTTTTAGAAAAGGGACATGGATAGCATCTGGCAACATGGCTGAGACAGAAGCTTTAGGACTTGCCCAAGTTAATGGCTTAATATCAGTCCGCATCAGAGGGACACAGAGGAGACATCATAATGGCAGGAAGAACCTGCAAATCTCCTCAACTGAGTTGACTTCTCAGTGGTGTTGGCGCAGTGACCAGGAACATTTTATAGTTTGTGTGTGTGTGTGTGTGTGTTAGTGGGGTATATGGTCACGTGTGGTGTGCGTGTGGTAGGTGTGTGTGGTCTGTACGGTGTGCTGTGGTGTCCGTGTGTGTCCGTGTGTGTGTGTGTGTGGTGTGCATGCGTGTGTTGGTGGGAGGAAGAGGAAGGCTCTGTGAAGATAAACGGTGCGTTGTCACTTGGTTTTCGTCTCGAATGGCTACAGAGGCTGCGTCGTGACATCTGTGTGTCATTCAGGTGGCTCAACAGACTTCTAGTGGAATGAGTTGGGATGTAAAGATCCATCACCCTGTGGGCAACTTGACGCCCCAGAAAGTTTACACAAGCTTTTTCCTGCGGCTTCCTGTGCTCCCAATGGACAGAATAACGTCTGTCTTGGCGCCGTGCTGAATATCCCTCAGCAGCATCGTGGAGGCATTCTGCAAGTGTAGTGCTGTCTCGAGCTAATACAAGCTCACGGCCACTGGTTTTCTGATTTTCCCTTTATTGTGGCACATCTGAACCTACGACTTGCGTAATTTTTACCTTACCTTTCTGGGTTTGTAAGCATTGTTCACACCAACTACAGGGAGATGGTTAAGTAACTAACACTCGTAGACTTTGCTTTCAGCTGTGACAAACGAGCCTGGAACAGACTAATCTGGAGGAAACATTAACAAAAAAAATGGAGCGTTACCAAAGCCACATGGATTTGAGAGGCCAGGATATAGGCATGAGAGTAGAGCTACAAACTATTTTCTTCTTACCCACCTTCAAGCATGAATAATACGAAGTTACAGAAGGAGCTCTACTTTAGCGCCCACCCACTGAAGGGCTCAGTGATCCGAATCTGCTGGCGACTGTGGCTCTCCCCTGGAGTTTCTGGTTTTTATTTAGAAAAGTGCAATTCTATAGTCATATTCAACATTGATGACTTTTTTCCATTTTCAATGTTGGTTGCAGAAATTAGACTTCTTCATAGTGCATCTTAGTAAATGTTTCAACCAATTCAAGTAGGAAACACAAATAGTCACTATGCATAACACAGGAAGTAGCTTTGCATGACTGTTGAAAGCTAAGAATTGATTCAGGAGGACATGGGGTGGAATCCTGGCTGGCCATCCACTTCCTAGTCATGTGCTTTTCATAAGTTAATTAGTTATATATGTTTTATAAGGCTTAAATGATCTGATGTGTATAAAATGCCCAGACCAGTGATTGGCATAGGAATAGTAATGATCTATTACTATTAGCAGTTATTATTAGAGAACAAGATCAACCCCATTCATAAATTAAAGAAATTGAATAAAAAATAACTATGATGTGCAACATTGCACTAGACAAATTAGCAAACGCTTGTAAATGACGTCGCTGGCAAGGGTGTGATACGCTGGGGAGCCTCGCATCTGAGACACCTGGTTCTTCTGAAAAGCAACATAACCAAGAAAAATACTCTGCTCCTTGGCCTAACAGCTACCTTTGTTAAAACCAAAGGCAGCCAAAAGTTTGTAAAAAGGAGTATTTTCCCAGCATAACGTGTGCTAGGGACAAACAGGAAACAGACTGAATGTCTAGCAAGGGAAGAATGTTAAATAATATGTTGGCATTAGAGTAAAATGAGATGGCATATGGACATTACAAGGACATTTGGGAACATGCTTTTCATGTGGTAGTAAAAAGTTGATGAAAGTGTCCTCTCGCCCACGCGGCCTGGGTGGGTCTGCACCTGGGCCCTGAATTAAGTCTATCACAGCAACGTGTTCCCTTATCCTGGTAACAGCTTCAAGGACGTGCACCTTCAAGGACGTTAAAGCAGGTGCAATCAGAGTGCACTTGAGCGCTTTGGCTGGAAGTGTTGGAACAAAAAGCTTTTCCTAGACCTTAGGAAAAGAGCCTCTGTCGTCGGCTACTGCGGTCAGAGGGCGTAAACCGATGCTGACGGATCTGGTGCTTTTTCGAGGGGAGTTTAGCCTGAGGATAGAGCTGACGGAGGAGGCAAGTCTGGGACAAATACAGGCACGTGGAACCAGTGTCCCCACCGCACCTCTGGTTTCTGCTCAGGACTTTGCAGTTCGACCGCTGATCATTTCCTGGATTTGTGTCAGCCAGTTGAAGTTGGGCTTGCTGATCTTTGAAACATACTAAATTCTAAATGAGACACGGTGTGCTAGAATACTAAGTGGGGGGAAAGCATGAATCAAAATTATATGGTGCAGTGTGCTCTCAATAATGGAAAATGCATAGTCACAGAAACCACTGGAAAAGATGTAAAATATATCTCTACTTGACACGACCAACTATTTTTACCTTTTCATGCATTTTTCAAGATTTCCTAATGGTCATATGTCATATATGACTTTCATTATCTAAGATAAAATGTTTACTAGATTTGGAGGTAGTAGACCATGTGATAATATTTAAAACCCTTTTCTTACTTCTGGAGCATTATAATGTATACATTTAGAAGTAAAGAATTCACCTCTGGTCACAAATAAGATGTTTAAGATAATTACTCTGGGAGCTAATCTCCTCTTTCCTTCAAGCTGTTATATAGACGTAGGGTTCTATTGGAAAGAACATGTTATTTGATTAAAATTTGAATGGTGTACATATTTATATGGTATTAGGGAGACAGAAATGCCCCCTTTAAATTGTGCAGTGGGCCCATCAGCCCGCACATTCCAGCGAGCCCCTGTAAGTCCTTACTACGAGCCCGATTCCTGGTCCTGAATCCAAAGTTAACATTTGGAGAGCATTTCAATATATGTTTTCAAAGATGGTTTTATGACTCATCAGCAGTTGAACATTCTGATATCCTCGAAGCTTCTTTCACACAGGAAAACTAAATCCAAAATTCTAAAAGCAAAAACAAAACCAAATCCGTTTTTACAGGGTTAGATTTTCAAACAATAGCAATGGTATTTTTGTTTGCTAAATTCTTCTTTGCCTGGGTATGATAGGAATTGTTTTTGTGTCTACATATTTTCCCTTTGACCTTACCGGATTCCATGTAAATAATCTTACACTGAAAACCAGCCTTAAAGAAAGACGTTTGGTTGATTAGAAAAGCGTATTACCAAAGGGCAGGAAAACAAGGGAAAGCAGCCTGCAGAAGCAGGGTAGCCCCTAAGTGTTCAATCAGCGTGTGAAGAGCGATTTAAGTGCCCTTTCTGGATGTGACACGACATGGTGGGAAATGCGAATGGACTGGCAGTGCACTGCTCAGGCACACACTGGAAGGGGTCCTAAGCCTTCTAAAGTCTAGGTCAAGCTCCCAAACACGGAAACCACAGAGAGTTAATGATAATTGAGATCATATGTTTCTTATCAAAGCTTCCTCAAGAAAAGCAGCTTAAGGGAAAATTCATAAATACGTGTCTTGACCACAGTCTACCAATCCCCTTCCGCATCGGAGCCTTCAGCTAATTTGTTGACTTAATTACCCAAGGCACAGGAAGGTTAAACAGAGTGATAATCTGATTTTCTCTGATTGCTGATCACTGCAAAAAGTGGCCCATAGGATGCAAAAATAAACCTAGAACCTTAGGCTATGTCGAATGGAGAGGCGAGGCAATTATCTAGATAATTCAGGCTAAGTTGACTGTTTACAGTAATCAGGTTATCTGGATAAGTACTCAGCCTACACCCTGTCTACCGGAACAGCAGTTTTAATCACATCATGGGGTCTGATTAAATGGGTTATTTGTTAGATCTAAATTTAGTGTGAACTATTTATGTTTTAATAGTCAAATTCATAAGGAAAAACCTAATATACTATCCTGTGAAAACATCATCCCAAATGATGGGGATAACAACATTGTGTCCAAATAAAGAATGAGTACTTGTCTTTAAATAATTGGAAAACATGAAACCACAGAAAGAAAATCACATGTGGGGAAAATATATTTACCGTGGTTGAGTCTACTACGAAGGGCTACATAAAAAGTGAGGTAAGAAAAGTTAAAGCTGGTATGAGAAATGGGAGATCATCCCACACCGTAGCCATTGGAAATCTATATTCTGATGACCTCTGTTTGTCAAGAGGCATCAAAAAAAAAAAAAAAATCTTTCAATAGAAGAACGTTAGCTAACTTTTTTTTGTTGTTATAAAATACTTGCTCATCTTAGAAATTGTAGACCATACAGAAAATTATAAGGAAGAAAACCAAAATCATGTCCAGATAACACCACTCTTAATGTTATTGTGCATTTTTTTCTGTACTCCATAATAATATCGTAATAATAATATGCTATGGGGCAATTAAAAAATGGAATCATACTGTACATACTGTTTTTGAAGCATGCATTTTTTGCTAGGTGATATTTTAGATGTCTTTCAGTGTCAATAAATATGTAGATACAGCCTAATTTTTTATTATTTTACATGACTGCAACATAAATCCAACCACTATTTTTGGACACTTAGGTTGTTTTTAATTGTCTTATAAACAACCCACTATTTGATAACTTCATCTTCACGTACTTACTTGATTTTTTTTTTCCACCTGTAGATTAAATTCCTTGAAATGGAATTGCTGGGTAAAAGGGCAACGCACATTTTTATGACCTTTGATATATATTGGTCAACTGAATGCCACATGCTTTTGTCTTATTAATGGCACAAGCTGGGTACAAGAGTGCCTGTTTTTCACAGTCTGTCATCCCTAAATAAACATCTTTATTTAAAATTTTTTTAGTTTTGCAATTTGATACATAAAACTTAAAATTTTGGCTATTTGGTTTTTTTTAATAAATATTATTTCATAATTTAGTTCCGATTTCTATTGCTTCCTTTGTGAATGATCTCATATCTTTCCTTTTTTTTTTTTTTTTTTTTCCTTTCAGGGCATTTTCACCTTTTTGATTTATGAGTTCACTATCATAGTTATATCAAAACTTTATGGCTATTTTGTAAATAATTTTTCCAGTTTTTCATTTGCCCTATAATATCTTAATTATGTTTTTCAGCATGGAAGCTTCCCACATTTATGGAATCAAATGAACGAAGTTTTTCTCTTTGGTATCTCCCTTTACTCATTGCTTAGAAAGTCTCACTTCTAGATCTATGTAGGTATGTATGTGTCTATCTGTCTACCTACCTACCTATCCCTATATTTTATGCCAGCCCATTTTATTGTTATTTTAAAATTTAAATGTTTAACCCATTTGGAAGAAAAAGTTCATCATCAAGAAATATAACTATAGTTAGGGTAATTATGATTATACCGGTTGTGATTTTCCTATTCTGGTTCTTCCAAAATTGATGATTTGATACGTATAAGCGAGGCATGCCAGTGCACACAGGCACTTCCTGAAGTGACTCTGAGAGTGCTTTGGGATCCCGGAGAATGCTTAGCTGAAAGAATGAAATTCAGAACACCTAGCATAAAAGCAAAATCACAAAAGAGTTCCAACAGCAAACATCAAGTGCTGTGCAAAGAAATGAAAATCAAACTGGTGTGCTTCCGTTAATTCGGCACGTTAGAAGACAATGGGGCAAAATATCCTGACTTCTGAGGTAAAATAATTTCAACCCAGATTCTTCACTCAAACTAGCCATTCAAGTCTGAGCACAGAGTAAAGATTCTTTCTTTTCATATGAGGAGGGACTCAGATTTTTTTTTACATTTCATGCACATTTTCTTGGAAAGTTGTGTGAAAATGTTTCAGCAAAATGAGAGCAAAATGTAGAATTAATTTGATCCAAGAGGCAAAGGTTTCAACCCAGGAAAGCAGTGATCGTAAGTTTACAACTAGCAACGGGGCAAGGACAACCAGCTGACTAGAGCACAGGGAGGGAGGTTTTGGGGGAAGGACTGTAAGGACATCAGTGTATGTGAAAGAGCCGATAGAAAAATAGAAAAAAGATGATAGTATAGAGAATTAGAAAAAAAAAATAGTTCATGATACAGAAATACTGACATAAATTAGAGGGCATTAGAAATTTCAAGAACAAGAAATTTTTGTTTCAACTGAGCTACAAACTCAAACGATGGGCAATTTTAAGTAATTGATGAGACATGAGAGAACATTTGGTACTAATGCTAGGAATAATCTCCTTTGATTTGCCCAATATTTGTGACAATGAATGTGTAAACACGAAAATTAATTCTAGCATATGACTTGACCCAACTTACCTTGCTGTTTACATAGTAATAATGTAAGTCCTATAATCAATCTCAAACTTTTAGAGCCAACTTATAGGAAAGACGTGTAGTTGCCAGGCAGGATGAAATTGCTCACAATTTTGATAGTGTATAAATAAAAAGGTAGTTGATAGAAAAATGGGAAATAAAGGAAAGGGGGATAAAACAGTGGGGGTGCTAATAATTTTATTGTACAAAGCAGAAATCAAATACTCTGAAAATCAATGGAATAAGAACCACAGGTATAAGTATATCAAAGGTTATAAAGGTAACCAATGAAAGAATAACAATGGGGCACCTGGGTGGCTCAGCCAGTTAAGCGTCTGACTTTGGCTCAGGTCACGATCTCATGGTTTGTGGGTTCGAGCCCCTCTGACAGCTGACAGCTCAGAGCCTGGAGCCTGCTTCAGATTCTGTCTCCCTCTCTCTCTGCCGCTCCCTTTCTCTCTCAAAAATAAAAAAAAAATTTGGGGGTGCCTGTGTGGCTCAGTCAGTTGAGTGTCCAACTTCGGCTCAGGTCATGATCTCGCGGTTTGTGGGTTCAAGCCCCGCGTCGGGCTCTGTGCTGACAGCTCGGAGCCTGGAGCCTGCTTTGGATTCTGTGTCTCCCTCTCTCTGCCCCTCCCTGGCTCGTGCTCTGTCTCTCTGTCTCTCTCTCTCAAAAATAAACATTAAAAAAAGAGTAAAGTGAAAAAAATAACAATAAAGCAAATATTAAACATTGATATGAGTAAACGGTGAGTGGGATATAGCAGGTGTGTATAATCTTTATCATCCATGTCAGAGAATTAATAGGTATTGTCTAAAGTAGGTAAAACAGGAAACGGAAGTCTAAACATATATAGATATGAAAGTAACAGTCATGAGCATCAAGCACAGAAACAGATTGCAAGCTCTGGGCAGAGGGAGTGGCTGTGGTTTTTTATTATAAACTTTTCTGTAGTATTTGATTTATTATCAAGTCCTTACGGTTTTTTGATCAAACTCGAATCTAAAAATAAAGACAGACAATGCATTGGGAATGTCTGAGGATATTGTTTGCGTGGTCTGAGAAAGTGTGGCAATTGCAGCAAGTGTGTCATTAAAAACATGCGAAAACCCTTCTGACTGGAGAGAGACACAAAAGTGGCCATGCAAATAAAAGTGAGGGGTTAGTGGGACTTCACTGAGGATTTTGATAGCAGAATGGCAGTGCTATCTCACTTGTAGCAGATAATGCCTCCAAATTGTAGCTGAGAGCAAGGATGCCCAGAAGTAAGACTGTTTCCAGCTCCCTTTCAGCTAGTGACGGTCTTGTAACCACGCTCTGGGTAACTGTGAGGGGCAATGATGTGTGCAATACTCAAGATTGACTCCATGTGGAAGGCATGTGCTTAACCACCTCCCTTCTCCTCCCTCCCAACTGCCAGGAACATGGACTTACAATCAAATTACACAGAAGAAAGGCAAGACTGGAAATATAAAGTGCCTTGTTCAAGATCATCAGCAGTGGACAGCAGTAAGTATTCGGACCCAAATTCTCCACGAAGCATGTAAGTCGAATATTCTATGGCAGTCTCTACTCCTACAATAATCTAGTATTCTAAAACATTAATTTGACAAATGTTTATTGGCCTGTGGATGAATTAGGAATTTACTAAAAAAAAATTCTTTTATTACTAGAGTGGTTTATAGAGTGAGATGTTCTGGTTATTTCAAACTATTTATTTTATGATAAGATCTTTTTCAAAAATGTTTTTAAAAGCCAGTTGTGTTTCCAGGTTTTCTCAGGCCAAAAATTTCTGTTGTCATTTTGATTATAATAATAATTAAAGACGAACACACATACTTGAGACAATCTTGAAAGAGAGGATTTACACCTCTCAATTTCAAAACTTCCTGCAAAGCTACAGGAACAAAGACTGTGTGGTATTGGCAAAAGGCAGACACATAGATTGATGGCATAGAACCGAGAGAAATAAAGCCATACACGGTCGATTAATTTTTGACAAGGATGCCATGGCCATCCAGTAAGAAAGAATGGTTTTTTCGGCAAATTCTGGTTGGACAACGGGATATTTCCATGCAAAAGAAGTAAGTTGGGTCTTACAGCATATTCAGAAATTAACTCGAAATGGAAGTAAAGACCTACACGTCAAGACTAAAGCTATAAAACCCTTAGAAGAAAACATAAGAGTAAATCCTTGAAATCTAGGAATAGGCAATGTTTTTTTAGATGAGACACCAAAACACCAGCACCTAAAGAAAAAATAAACACTCTCGAGAATGTGAAAAGACAACCCACAGATTGGGAGAAAATATTTGTGAATTATATATCTGATAATGGTAGGTATCCAGAATATGAAAAATAAAAAAAAAAAAAACTTTTATAGCTTAACAATAAAGGACAAATGACCCAATTAAAAACTGAACAAAGGACATGGATAGACTTTTTTTTTTTCAAAGAAAATATACAAATAGCCAACAAACCCAACAAAAGATGCTAATGTCATTAGCCATTAAGGGAAATGCGTAGCAAAACCACGAGATACCAATTCATATCCACGAGGATGACTCTAATCAAAATGATAGGCAGTTACAAGTGTCGATGAGAATGTGTAAAAATTGGATTATAGACTACAGGTGGGGATGTAAAATGGTGCAGCCAGTTTGGAAAACTGTCTAGAAGTTCCTCAAAAACTAAAACAGTGTCCATATGCCCCAACAATTCTGCTCCTAGGTATATGCCAAGGAGAATCAAAATTTTTTTTTTTCACATAAAAATTTGTATATGAATGCTCATAGCGGCCTTATTCAGAAGAGCCAAAAAGTATCCTCAACCCACATGTCCACCGGGTGATGAATGAATACACAAAATGCAGTCAGTCCATACGCTGAAATACTGTCCAGTCACAGAAAGAATCAAGTGCTCACTGAGGCTACAACATGGATGAACCTTGAAGAGAAGCAGAGTGAAAGAAGCTAATCACAGAAGGCCACATCCTGTGTGACTCCACTTCTATGAAATGTCCAGATCAGGCAAACTCATAGAGACAGAAAGTAGAACAGGGGGTTCCTGAGATGGTGGGGGAAGGGGGAGATGGGGGGGGGGGGTGACCATTAATGGGTGTGGAGTTTCACATTGGGGTGATGAAAATGTGGAATTAGGGATCATGACTATACAATCTATGTATGTACTGGAAACCACTCAATTGTACACTTTAAAAGGTGAATTTTATGGCATGAGAATTATATCTTTAAAAACACACACACTAGCCCGGGTGGCTCAGTCAGGCATCTGACTTCGGCTCAGGTCATGATCTCATGTTTTGTGGGTTTGAGCCCCGCGTCGGGCTCTGTGCTGACAGCTTGGAGCCTGGAGCCTGCTTTGGATTCTGTGTCTCCCTCTCTTTCTCTGCCCCAACCCTGCTTGCGCTCTGTTTCTGTGTCTCTCAAAAATAAATAAACGTGAAAAAAAAATTTAAAGAAAAACACACACACTAAATACACCCATATCAGGAAAGAACGCATCTAGTACTTTGGTGGTCATTTTATTCTTCCAGTCATCTTGAAGAAATTATTACAGGGGATTCAGGTAAATCAAACATTTATACTTACTTTTATCCAGTTCAAACTCATTTTGTTTCTTTCAGTGATTTTTTTCCCTGTTACCATACACTTCACCTTTCTTTCAAAGCTATAGCATTGTTTTCCTTTCTAAACATGAATGTAATTTGAGAATAAAAGGTTCACATTAGCTTTAGCTGCCAGTGGTGTAGACGTGCTGGCACCATGGACAAAAGCACAGGATCCTGACACTCGGAGAAGATGCTCTTATTTCCCTGCTGCACAAAAAGCCAAAAGTAAGCCCTATTATCAGAGCGAGTGAGAGCGGATTCACCATGCGATTAATCAGGAAAATGGAGGCAAAAATTCGGCTGGGATCGCACCTAGTGTGTGGGGCAGAGAGCTCTTCCTGAGCTTGTTAATTCTAGCTTGTAATTTTCTCCGTCTACAATCAACTTCCTTCCAGTGTGCAGTAAAAATATGCAGTTCAGGTGCTGCTTCCTGTGGGAAGTAAGGTGATCATCAAAATATCAGGCCAGTGAAATGGCAAAAATACATGGTTTTATTCTTCAAGGACACCCCGTTCTTCAAATTCCTCAAATGAGATAATGAAGGATAACCCTACATTTTATCCTTTTGATCTTTGCTGTGTTACAATTCTTCTGTCTTCTTCTTTCTTTAGAGACAGAGAGAGAGAGAGAGAGAGGGAGGGAGGGAGGGAAGGAGAGAGGGAGGGAGAAAAGTAATGTGGTATTGCAAGGTCATAGTTTAAAAATATCTTGCCTTTTCTCAAAGTCTAAAAATATCTGTGATCGACTAAGCAACCAATTACTGTACATCCCAAATGCATGTTTTCGCAGTTATTTTTAGGGGCAAGATTTAGTCACTACACATCCTGTCCACTCCAAACAACAGACAGACAGAGAGGGCAGCTAATGAGTAGGTAAGCAAATGACAATGTCTCCTTGCTTTCGACTTGGCTTCCAGGACCCAAGAGGCTGCCTGGCCGTCTCCACTCTGGCGTCAAACAGTCCCCCGTGCAGTACGCCGACAATTTAAATTATTACAAGGCAATGTTACAAGTATGAACCCTGGCGCAAAATAAAGTAATTACATTCAATTAGCAGTCCCCAAAGTGATGGCCCAATACCGAGGGCTTTAGATGTTGCCTTTTGTTGACACACAGAAGCCAGGTAATGAGCCGAGCTTCAAAGGGTAAGGGGCTAGCTTTGCTGCTTAATTAGTGGGAACTAGATCAGAAAACATGGCAAAAAGGAAAAAAAAGAAAACATGCTCACAATTTTCTCTTATTGTAGGGATTCAGATAATATGTCACATTTCCCAAACAACAACAACCGAATAACCGAATACAAAAATGATCTCCTGAGGAGAATTCCACAGGAGTGAGGATGTGATTACATGTGTGGGTTTTTCTTGGGGGGGGGGCGGGGAGGATTTATATAATTTGATGTCATGTCTGCACCCCTAGTGATTTATCGTCTCCTTTTAATAAAAGCTTTTCTTGTTTGAATTTTTAAAATAATTTAAACAGAATTATATTATATTAAATAAACACTCTCTAAACCCTACTACCCTTCCCACAAATATCCTTTCGCAGAACACACTATGTTTGTTGCTCTGAAGAACATCCCCAAACTCAAACATAGCCAGAAAAGTTCCGAAAAATTAAGAAATATTGGGAAGACTAGCCTGGTTGATTACTAAAACATCGTATTTTGGTTTTATACATGTGAATTTTTTCTTTACGTAATTTATTATATGAAATAAATTCTATGAAACACAGTGGCCTTGCCTTTGTGTTTCTTCAGATGTTAGTCAATAAATGGGTTGAGGAAAACAATTAAAAACGTGGCCAACGCCTCAAAAGAAGAAAAAAATTAGCAAAGGATATAAACAGCAGGAAAGAATAAAGTTCTCAAAATACATGAGATGATTCTCAACCTTATTTATATTTACACAAAATGGAAGTTAGATAGTGTTTTTTAAAATCAGATTTGCAATCAAAAGATTTAAAATGTTTTGTGGCTTGCAGACAACCCACACACGATTAGTGGAACTGGTTCCCTCTCAACAGAGGCTATTTTGCAATACTGTCAAAATGTAAAATTGAGAAAGCCTTTGACATCTAGGGATTTTCCACATATGTATAAGACATGTGCAAAGATATTTCTTGCAGAATTATTTATAAAAATAGAAAAACAATGTAGATATATAACAAGAGAATGGTTAAATAGAGTGTATATGGCTTATTTAAAAGCACTATGCTCAATTATTCCAAAAAATGTAAGTGGAAGGAAAATTTCCCAGTTTTATGAGGCCAGCATTACCCTGATGCCAAAACCAGATAAAGACACCACAAAACAAACAAACAAACAAAAAAAAAAAAAAAATGAGAGAGAGAGAGAACTACAGGCCAGTATCTTTGATGAACATAGATTCAACAAAATACTAGCAAACAGAATCCAACAATATGTGAATTAAAAATTAAAAAATTAAAAAAAAAAAAACATCCACCACGATCAAGTGGGATTTACTCTTGGGCTGCAAGGGTGGTTCAATATTTGCAAATCAACTGATGTGATATATCACATCAATAAAGAGAAAGGATAAAAACCATATGATCACTTCAATAGACTCAGAAAAAACATTTGATGGAGCACAACATCCACTCATGATAAAAACCCTCAACAAAGTAGGTTCAGAGGGAATATACCTCAACAGAATAAAGGCCATATATGAAAAAGCCACAGTTAACATCATACTCAATGGGGAAAAACTGAGAGCTTTCCCTCTAAGGTCAGGAAAATGACAGGGATGTCTACTCTCAGCACTTTTATTCAACATAGTACTGGAAGTCTTAGCCACAGCAAGCAGACAATAAAAAGAAGTTAAAGCCATCCAAACTGGTAAGGAAGAAATAAAACTCTATTTGCAGATGGCATGACACTCTATATAGGAAACTCTAAAGACTCCACCAAAATCTAGAACGGATAAATAAATTCGGTAAAGTTTCAGGATGCCAAACCAATGTGCAGAAATCTCTTCCACTTCTATACACTAATAATAAAGCAGCAGAAGTGGAAATTAAGAAAACAATCCCATTTACAGTTGCACCAAAACAATAAAATACCTAGGAATAAACCTAACCAAAGAGGTTAAAGACCTGTGTTCTGACAACTCTAAAACACTGTTGAAAGAAACTGAAGATGACACAAAGAAATGGAAAGACATTCCATGCTCATGGACTGGAAGAACAAATATTGTTAAAATGTCAATACTACCCAAAGCAATCTACACATTTAATGTAATCCCTATCAAAATAGCATTTTTCACGGAGCTGGAAGAACCCTCAAATTTGTATGGAACCACAAAAGATTAGCTAAGCAATCTTGAAAAAGAAGATCAAAGCTGGAGTTATCGTAATTCTGGACTTGAAGTTATATTACCAAAGCTGTAGTGATCAAGACAGTATGGTACTGGCACCAAACCAGACACACAGATCAATGGAACAGCATAGAAAACCCAGAAATAAACCCATGATTATATGGTCAATTAGTCTTTGACAAAGCAGGAAGAATATCCAATAGGAAAAAGACAGTCTCTTCAACAAAACTGAAAATAAAAAATAGGAAAACTGGTCAACTACCTGCAAAAGAATGAATCTGGACCACTTTATTACATCATATACAAAATTAAATTCAAAATGGATTAAGGACCTAAATGTGAGACCTGAAACCGTAAAAATCCCAGAAGAGAGCACAGGCTGTAATGTTTCCAAAACTGGCCATAGCAGCGTTTTCCTAGTTCTGTCTCCTGAGGCAAGGGAAATAGAAGCAAAAATAAACTATTGGGACTTCATCCAAATAAAACCTTCAGCACAGGGAAGGAAACAGTCACCAAAACTAAAAGACAACCTACTGAGTGGGAGAAGATACTTGCAAAGGACATACCCAACAAAGGGTTAATATCCAAATGTATAAAGAACTTATACAACCCAACACCCCCCAAAAATGAATAACTCGATTTCAAATGGGCAGACATTCCATGCTCTTTTTTCCAAACGAACGAACAGGCATTTTTCCAAAGACGACATCCAGATGGCCAACACACATGAAAAGATGCTCAATATCACTGATGATCGGGGAAGTGCAAATCAAACTACAATGAGATACCACCTCACATCTGTCAGAATAGCTAAAGTCAAAAACATAAGAAACAACAAGTATTGGTGAGGATGTGTTCAAAAAGGAACCCCTGCACCGTTGGTAGGAAAATGCAAACTGGTATGTGCCGCCACTCTGGAAAACAGTATGGAGTTTCCTCAAAAAATTAAAAATAGAATTGCCTATTGATCTAGTAATTCCACTACTGGGCATTTACCCAAAGAATATGAAAATACTAATTCACACAGGTATACACTTTCTTGTGTTTCTTTGCGCATAATTTACAAAAGCCAAATATGGAAGCAACCCAAGTGTCCATCCATAGATGAATGGATAGAGAAGAGGTATATATACACAGTGGAATATTACTCATCCATAAGAAAGAGTGAAATCTTGCCATTTGCAACTACATGGATGGACCTAGAGGGTATCATGCTAAGTGAAACAAGTCATCAGAGAAAGACAAGTACCACGTAATTTCACTCATACGTGAAGTTTCAGAAATAAAACAGATGAGCAAATGAAAGAGAGAGAGAGAGGAAAGCCAAAAAACAAACTCTTAACTGTTAAGAACACACTGATGGTCACCAGAAGGGAGGTGAGTGGGGGGATGGGTGAAATAGGTGATGGGGATGAAGGAGTGCACCTGTTGTGATGAGCACCGTGTGATGCATGGAAGTGTTGAATCACTATATTGTCCACCTGAAACCAATATAACACTGTATGTTAACTACACTGGAATTAAAATTTTAAGAGATACTAAGATAAATCAATATAGAGCATATGTACATATAGATTGGAACTGTACTAGAACCCTATGACACAGTGTTAAGCATGAGAAAGCATGATGCTTTCGGCAGTAGACTATCATTTGTGAAAAAAGCAATAATACGTATTCTTGTCTATCTCTGAAAGAACATGTAACAAAAGTGGTGGTTTTGGGAAAGAGGAAATGGTAGAGAGACATTCCACCGTTTATATTTTTAATATCATATCAAGTTTACATAATTCACATGTATATAAGTAGTTGTAAGCACAAAACATTTAATATTTAATATACAGAAATATTCTAGCATAAAATTATCCTTTCAAAGGCATGGGCCAGTTTTAATAACTGCACTGTGTTAGATGTGGAATCAAAAATTAGATACAAAGGGCAGAGAGGTAAGGGGTGGGAATGGGCTACATGGGTGGAGCTGGTCAAGTTATAACCCTCTAGTGATAAATAAGTCCTGGGGATGTAATATATAGCATGGAGACTATAGTTAATAATACTGTATTGTGTTCTTAAGGTGCATTGTACACACTGCATACTTAAAAGGTATATTTTGTACTTAAAAGACAACAGTTCTTAAAAGCCCTCCTCATCAGGAGAGAAAAATGGTAACTATACGGTGATAAAGGTTAAGTACATTTATTGCAATGATCATTTTGCAATATATAAACATATTAAATCATTATGTTGTACACACGGAACGAATATTATATGTCAATGATACCTCAATTTTTAAAGAAAGGCTACTTAAGATAATAATTGCCCTGTGTGTTTATATTCCCCAAAATTTATAGACTGGAAACTCTGAAGAGTGTGAACTCTGTGAGCAATGAATGAATTGGTGATTGGGTGAACCACTTAAACCCTTTAATTAGAAAATAAGGAAAGAAATTGGTGAGTGTTTATTATAGGTATAACCTCTCTTTCCACTTTCTTCTGCCTGCTTTCTACAAACTTTACTCTGTACTGAAGAGGCAAAAAAAGGGATTAGAGAGAGATTTAAAACCATTTCTTTTAGGGGCACCTGGGTGGTTCTGTTGGTTAAGCATCTGACTTTGGCTCAGGTCATGATCTTGTGGTTTGTGAGTTCAAGCCCTGTGTTGGGCTCTCTGCTGTCAGTGCAGAGCCAGCTTCGGACTCTGTGTCTCCCTCTCTCTCTGCCCCTCCCCTGCTCCCACTCTCGTGCTCTCTCTCAAAAATAAATAAACATTAAAAAATAAAAACCATTTCCTTTATACAGTGGACATTGCTATAAAATCCAGGACATGGTTTTTTTGTTTTTTTTTTTTTTTTGCATGAACACTAATAGGACAACAATCTAATATTCAGTTCATGACTTCCTTCCACTCATTTATGTATGGTTATTTGGGTTGACAATGCCAGAATCTTAAAATAAATTAGTTTTGTGCCTTGAATGAGGCACTATTAAACTCACATCTTCTTATATGTCTCATAATTAAGGAAAACAGTTTTCAAGAGTTTAATCTTTTACATACTTCTTGATTTGTAAAATCACGTTTCTAGATGCTGAAAAAATGCCCATTGTCATTTTATTTTATTTATTTTTATTTTTTTATTTTAGAGAGAGAGTGCAAGTGGGGGAGAGGGGCAGAGGGGGAGACAGAGAATCTTAAGCAGGCTCCACGCTCAACTCAGAGTCCAACACAGGGCTCGATCCCACGACCCTGGGATCATGACCTGAGTCAAAATCGAGTCACATGCTCAACCAACTGAGACACCCAGGTGCCCCCCAAAAATGTCCTTTATAATTTTAAATAAAATGTGATATGTATATAATTAATTGAGTGAGTAGTTTATATTTCATATAGATACTGATCAATTGTGTGATTTCTTCAACATGCCAAGGGAGAGAAAAAAACATTCCCAAAATGAAGGGGCTGTATCCCTCTTTGGTCCCCATCCACATTCTCTTCCCAAAACATCGGGGCAAATTGGGGGTGGCAATTAAAGAGATCCCAAACCTCTTTCCTTCCTCAACTTTACCCTCAAAAGGAAGAAGTATACTAATTTTAGATCACTGCTCCTTCTGGTATGTCTTGGGGGTCTTTATTACATAGCTTCTCCATCTTAAAGGGTTTCCATTACCTATAAGAATAATAATCCTCATATACCCTTTGATCACAGAGCCCCAGATGCAGGAATCTCTTTTATCATAATAAAAGCAACAGTGCAAAGAATATGTAAATAAAATCCTCATTTAAATATTATTAAAAGTGGCAAAATCTGGAAATAACCTATATGACCAAGAACAGGGGAAAAAATGGTGGTACATTTCTATCATGAAGTATTATGGAACTGTGAAAAAGGTGTCAGATATGTATCTACAGACTCAGAGGGTTCTTTCTACATAATGTATTAAATTATTTTTTGTAATATACGTATAGTAATTCCCTTCTTACAAAAACAAACTGCAACCCCAAACGTATCATGTGAAACATGTCAGTGCATGTTTACGTGACCAATGAGAATGGTGGAAGGATCCACCCCAAACTACCATCCCCACTCACATAGGTGGAAACACGTAGGTAGGTTGTCTTCAGCTGCAAGTGCTAGAGATCTCAATTCAAATTTATCCTGAACCCGAGAAAAGAGAATGGAATAGAAATCTATTCTAGAAACCTGGTAGTGCTGGGGTGATTTGGAGGTCAATATCTCTCCGGCTCTGTTCTTTGATTTCTTTGGCTGCTCCCTTTGAAAGTTTTGGGCACTGCTTTTGTAATTCTTTGTCTCCTGTCCACATGCCTATGTGACTGTCTAACTTCATCACTTAAACAGGGGAAGTTTGGAGAATGAAAGATGTTGCTATGAATACTCATTGCCAGACAACAGGATGCTCCCAGGGAGACTGGGGTCTATGGCCAACTTCATATGTCACAACACGCAAGGGAGAAGAGAGATGGCATTTTATGCTGACTTTACCTGAAAGGAAAAACCAATTTCTCAGAAGCCCTAAGTGAAGTCCTTCCCGAGATTCACTGGCTTGAGTTGGGTAATGTCGCCATAATGATCCAAATCCTCTGGGAATGCCAAATGCTGATTGTGTTTTTGAGCTCTTTGGTCAGTACATAGATAAATTACCTTAGACCAGCGATTTTCAAAGTGCAGTTAGGGGACCTCTAGGGGCCCCTGAGACCCATTTTTCATAAAAATGAATATAATGGGTTTATCATTGCTCTTTTAAAAGGGTTAACACATATGTATTTCTTCATTTCTGTTTTAGTTTCTAAAATGGTAATTATCAACAGATATGACCCAGATGAACAAAAACTCTTTGGAAATGCATTAATTTGAGGCATGTACAGAGGATCCTGAGACCGCATGTTTGGAACCCCTTCCATAGACTCCAGGGGTTGGTTTTCTCTTGGGCGGGTAGACTACATGAAGGGGCAGTGTGGAGCCACATAAAATCAGTGTCCCGTCGGAGACGGGTCAGCGGGAATGCACGTGGGGTAGGCAGTCGGCACGGAGAATGGCCGTAAGGCAGAAATGGAGGGTGAAATCAGGGCGGTTTATCAACATTTCCTTTCTTGTTAAATTGTTCCAAAGGATCATGTGCTACTTCTGTAGTTTGGGAAAATGTACTTCATTAAAATACTTAAAAATAATAATGCTGAGTGATTTTCAGTTGTCACAGCAAAATTAAGTTGAACTTAATCTTCAACCATGACTAAGACCTCTTCCATAGCAAGGATAAAGCAAAAAAAAAACCCCAAAAGAATTAACTGGATTATCATATTGCACCCCAAATCCTTATCCTAGGCATTTCAATATAATTTGGGTCAAAACTACCATTATTCCTACACGGTAATGATAATATTTACTATAGATTTAAAGTGAATTTTGCTTTCAAGTCTAAGTTGGAAAACCCAGAAATTTGGCTAGGTTCTTTCATCAAGATAAATAGTACAGTTTATTTCTAGTATTGTGTAATAGTGCTAGTTGAATATTGCTTATTTAAAGTTAACAGAAATATTATTTTATTTTTATCATGTTAAATGAAGGTTTCCATCTGACACTTCCCTATTTCTAGTCTGGTTTTGAGAATAAAGTGTGGCATATGTGCCAGGAAATCTGGAAGAAGAGGTAATTAGAAACTGTTGAATGTTTTTTTCCCCATTGTTTAAGGTTGGAAATCGAGTTTTGTCAAATGCGCCTCTCATCGTTGATTAAGATATTTTTTCTCCTATATTCCACACTATTGAATCATTCTTGCTTTCCCAGTTTGAATCCTACTTCACTATTGTGTAACGTACCTTAAATACACTGCTAAACTCTTTGTTAATATTTTATCTATGTGATTTTTACACATATTTTCAAAAGTGAAGTTATTCTATAGTTTGATCTTCAGTATGTATTTTTGTCAGATTTAGTTTCAATGTTATACTTTAAAAAAGCATTCAGGAAGTTTACTTTCTCTCTGTTCTCAAATGTATGTGTGTATATATTATATATATATATAATATATACACACACACACACATACATATTATATTGTATATATTATTCCATATGTACTTATATGGAATAAGAGGGTTTATTTGTTTGCAAACCTATCATATAGAACTTAAACACATGTTAGACACCTTTCCAGGCATTATACAAATTCCAGGTCATTTAATACTTATAGCAACATTATGAGGCAGGCTGCTATTATTATTCTTATTTTATAGATGAGAAATGGAGGCACAGGGGTAGTTAAGTGACTTGCCCAAGAGAACACAGTTTACAGCAGCCTTAGGCAGGCTTTGACTCCAGACGATCTGATCCCAGAGTCCAGGCTCTGACATAATTTGAACCTTTGCCTCCTTTTTGTGGTTAGATTTTAAATGTCTCCTATGATCGCTATGATTCCCTTCCCTGAATGGAAAGAATCCATTCGTCTAGCGTGCCAAATGAATGGCTGTGAGTTTCACCAAGCAAGCTGACTGAAGACCGTCAGCAAGTATCTACTGAGCATCTCTGTGGCTCAGACCCTAATTTGGATGAGGAAGGTATAGTAGAGAACACTGCAAAAAAAGGGGGGGGGGGATCACATCTCTACTTTCAGTAACATTCAAAGGGGGACGTAAACAGTATCATAGGTAAGGTGGTAGCAAGTGCCAAGAAAACCTAAAATAGGATAAGGGGACACTGGGTGCCAGGGGAAGGAGGTGGGCTACCTCACGTGGGGTGTCTGGGAAAATCAGAAGGAAACAATGGAAACGGCCACGAGGCTGGATATCTGGGTAGAGTGTTGCACCACCAGCGAGGGAAAGTGCTTCAGAGGGAGAGTGCTTGGAGAGTTCTAGAAAGGGTAAAGAAGACAACGTGCTGGCACAGAGTGACAGGGGAGTGTGTGCTGAAGGGTGGGATTCTGGAGCCCTGTCACACAGGGTCTGGTAAGCCATGGTGGAGACTGCTCCAGTTCATTAAGGCGGAAAGCCAGGGGAAAAATCTGCTGAGTATCCCACGGTGACTTACATGCACGAAGAGATCATTCTGACTGGACTGCAGCACAAGGAACGATGGGGCAGGGCTAGGGGCAGGGGGACCAGAAAGCGTTCTGCAGTCTGTGAGGAAACCATGGTTCTAACAAATGCAGAAGAGTTGGAAAAGGTGAAGTGTTTCAGTTGTGGATATTTTTAGGCCGATGGGACCAGAATTCCTGCAGAGGGGATGTGAGAAGAAGGAAGAACGCAAGGGTGGCTCCAAGATTCACAGCTTCGGCGGCTGGAGGACTGACTGCAGGAGCCCTTCCTAAGTGACCGAGGCCAGAAGAGCAGCAGGTGTGAAAGGTCCCAGATGTGATTTTAGCTTCGTTAATTCTGAGATGCTGCGTTAGTTTTCTATTACTGCTGTAACAGGTTACCACAAACCTAGCAGCTTAACACACACATATGTATTATCTTATAGTTCTGTAGGTTAAAAGGCGACACGGGTCTCACTGGGCTAAAAGCAGGGGTGTGGGCAGGACCACGTTCCTTCTGGGCGCTCCAGAGGAATGTTTCCTTGACTTTTCCAGCCTCTAGAGGTTGCCCACGTTCCTTGGCTCGGGGCCCCTTCCTCCCACCCCAGAGCCAGCCGACAGGGGCAAAGTCCTTCTTGTAGGGCACCTCCCTGACTTTTCTGTCTCTTCCGCTTAGAAGGACCCTTGTGATTACATCGGACCCTCTGCCTCCAGACGATCCAGGGGGATCTGCCTGCGTAAGTTCGGCTCATTAGCAACTTAGTTCCGTATGCAATCTTCATTCCCTTTGCCGTGTAAGGTAACATGGGCACTTATTCTGGAAATTAGGGTGTGGACATTTGGTGGTGAGCATTATTCTTCCTACCATAGATGCCTATTTGAAAACCGAATGGAGCTACAATACAGTCAGATGCCTTTTATCTTATATATCTTTATACTCTAAAAGAAATATTTTAACAAGCAAGATTGGAGTTGACTCTTTTAATAAAAATGCAGAATTACCAAATCAGCTCTTTTTATATAAATTTCAATTGTAAAGCATTTAGAATTAAAACAACTTTCTTAATAACTATTATACTGTTACAGATGTTTACACTAATGTATATAAGTGTATTGGTCATCAGTTTTGGGCTCATTGTTCACTTAATTAAGCTTTTTTAAAAAGGCACTTTTGAGGAAAAAATTATTTTGAAGCCTCTAAATAAAGCCTTTAATTCTTTGGAGTCATAAAATTGAAAGAAGTACCATGTTATTTTTTTTTAAGTGCTGTTTACCATCAAATATATATAAGTTAATCATGAAAAGGACACCAGAAAATGGCTTTATCCTTATTAAATATCAACTAGTAATATTTTGATTGCATTCTTTGTTATATATGTTTGTATATAACATATACAATATGTATATATATATATTTATATACATGTATATACAATATGTATATATAACATATACAAACATATAATGTATATAATATATATACACATATATAAAGACATGGATATTTATAAACATTGACACATTCACATGTATGCATTTACCGAATGTACAGTTTTAAGCCTGCTTGATTAATCTATTAAGCACCATTTCATGTCACATTCTTGATGCCATCATTTTTAACGGTATTATAGTAACCACTTCTCATTATTGGATATTTAGATTGCTAATTTTACGTTGAATATCATTGACATAAGCAAACTTGTATTGACATCACTGCATATATCCATCCTGTGATTGATTCTCGGGATAAACCTCTCAAAGAAAAATTGTCAGGACAAAGGATATTCATATTTTGTAAGGTTTCCAATATGAAATGAAAATCATGTTTGTCTTTGAAACCAGTGCTCTGTCAATTGTCTGTTACCATCAACTTATACAGAAGTTTTGATTAAGGACATAGACTTTGAATCTCAAATTGTGAAACTTATTGGTATATCAGGACTTGTTATTCGCATTCTAAGGGAGGGTTCGGGGATTCCTTTTCCCTTACTGTCAACAAACGTGAAGCACTATTATCATATTTACATTGAGAAGAAATATTGCCACTTATTTTCCTTTGCTTTTGTTCTAAGTAACAAAAAACAAAACACAGGAAATAGTAATATTAATAAAAATCGTAATTATGTTACTGTGATTACTATTAGTAGGCAGTGTGCTAAGTGACTGTTTATGTAATCCTCACAATAAAGCTATGGCTTACATAGCTCTCATTTTACAAGGCATAGAAAAACCAAGGCATAGAAAAGCCGTACCTTAGGCCACCTGGTGAGGAAGTAGCAAAGCCAGGATTCAAATTAAGTCCGTGCAATACCAGAGTCCCATCTCCTAAAGCAAAATCCTATACTCCCTTGATCTCCCCCAGCTAGGAGCAAGGGTAGCAGTGGTAGTAATAGTATTATCATCATTCATTCATTCATTCAAAAGATTACTGAGTGCCTAATATGTGCCAGTCTCTGCCAGCTACTTGGAGATTGCAGTGAACGTAGCAAACAGAGCCACTAACCTCGCCCTGCTTAAGGTCTGTTAGGGAGGGCAATTATTCAGGTGGTAGTTACCCTACCCTAGAGCACACAAAGTGTTATATTGGGGGGATTCCAGGGTGCCACACAACTGTGTGTTCTCTGTCCTTCTAGTACTTTCTATTCACCTTTATTGACCTCGATACATTGAAAGGTGAATATTTGTGTATGTGCTGGCTTCGCCCCTTAGACATTGGGCTCCGTGAGAACTGGCATCTTATTTACTTTTATGTCCCTAGAAACGAACGTATTTCCAGAGAACATAGTAGGTGCCTAATAAATGTTTTTTGAATGATTGATTATTATAGCTTGTCTCTAATTAAGGTAAGCAATTTCTGTGTCACTCTTCTGTTACTCTCAATGATACATTATTTTAAAATGAGAATGTTAATTATGTGATTTATGCTAATCAACCTAATTTCTCAGAATTAAGAATAATGTAGTTCATTCACTCTCTCATTCAACAAATGCTTTCTTCACTTACCACACACAAAAATATTAGTTTGAATATTGCAGGAAGGACAGAAATAAATTAGGTGCTGAGCTCACATTCAGGATTTTGAGTCTAATAGAAAAGGTAAGGTAATGTCATAAACAATACTGCAGTGACCGTTCAGGAACTGTGTGTGTGTGTGTGTGTGTGTGTGTGTGTGTGTATGCTTGTTGTTACTGCTGCAAGAAGTTCTACAGCCACCCTTGGAAAGAATGACTTTATTGGAAGGAATGGAGCAGTGACTCATTCTCCTAGAAGAAGGCTGGGCTGTCTTTCAGTCCTTCCTAATGACCATCGAGCTTTGCAAATGAATCATCGGAGTGTGGAAGGAACCCTCTGTGTCGGATGATCTTTCAGGGCAAGGGAGACATAGTTTGCAGTGTGGGGGTAGGTATTGGACCCCACTTGAATTCAGAGGCTCTGATGCAGAAAGGCCTCAGAGGAGGATGGCTGTGTGGGTATCCGGATGGACTGACACTAGTGCTCAGGCCTCAGGAATCTGAACAGAAGGTGAGTCATAACCAAGCTGGTAATGGGGCAATGAAGTCATGCTCAAAGCCGCCCTCCTTCCAAAGACCAGGCTGGCCGAGGCAGGGATTCACCGTGAAGCAATAGTGATGGGCAGAGGCGGGAAGACCCCAACAGCTCAGCAGTGATGCTGGACTGGCAGCTGGTGTCAGGGGCAGACTATGATGCCAGAGTTCTTCCCAGTCAGGCCTTCAGGGGTCCAGAGCTCTGCAAAGTTTAGGAAACTTCCACCTACTTCCCCTATATGTAAATCAAAGTCAACATAACACTAAGCCGTAAAATGTAAAACTTTGTGTGTGCTAAAATCAATACCCTCTTTCTGTATTTTCAGATGAAAAAAAAAAGAAAAACATGAACCTTCTTCGTCTTGCTGATGCCCCGGTTTTGCTGGTGGGTGAGCCTTTGCCTACTTACTCTGTGTAAAGGGTAAGCATTCACTCATCCCCTCTTGAGGAGGGAACACTTGGGACCTATTTTCTGGGCCCATTTTCCTGGATGTTCTAGGTTGGCAAGTAAGCTGCTTCAAGAATAGGGTTCTGGACTTCTTTCTGGTCTAGACCTGTTCTGTGTTTCTAGAACACAGTTGTCATTTAATGTGAGAAGTGAACAGTATGGTCTTATTCATACCCTGAGCCATGTGAAACAATCCATACTTATTACACCAAAAACATAAGAAAGGGCTAAGAACAATTTGAGAAGTTTAAATAAATGGCTAATGGGAACTTAGAGAATAGAGGTAATACCATTCATTAGGAGCCTGAAAGGATTTCTGGAGGAGGTTGTCTTTCGGCTTTAAGGGTGAAGGCAGGGCAGGGACCACAGAAGGAGGAGGCAGGCAGGAGCTGTGAGAAGGACCCGCCCTGGAGGGCCCAGACAGGCTGGAAAGACACCCATGGCTGTAGCGGCCGCACCGTTTGGAAAAGCGTGCGCTCGGGAGCCCTGTCACACCGATGGCAGGGGAGCCGCCTGCCCGCCTGCCTTCTGGCCTCTTGCTGCTGAGCTGTTTGAGTCAGAGATCCAGCACCGGCCTGGAAAGAGTCTCCCCTTCCTCCTGCAGTGTGCCCCACACCCAGGGGCTCCCCACAGAGCACTGCGCCAGCTGGCCAAGGAGAGGGGGATTACAGGGCAAAGAAGGGTGGGTTTGGAGAAAAGCAGCAACAGATTGATCACTGGCACAATGGCTGAGGCTGTGTATATATCTCAGAATGATGGGAAAAGTACCTTATGTTCTAGTTCAGGTGGTAAAGTGTCAGAATAAAAGTTATCTGAGGAAAATGGAGAATCTGCTTTCCAATGACCTCCTCAAGGTGTAGCCTGTCTGTACCTACAGCCCCTTGTGTGGCAGCCTCTAGGGTTTCCCCACAGGGCTTCCACCATTACAGTGTATGTTAGTTATATTCTAGACTGCTTAGTTGTAGTCTAAGTTATAGCTTATATTGCTTACATTTATATTGCTTACCTATATTTTATGTTACTTATATTATATGTTAGTTATAGTCTAGATTACTTAGTTATATCTTATATTACTTACTTTTGTCTTATATTACTTAGTTATATTCTATATTGCTTATATTCTATATTGCTTAGTTGTATTTTATATTGCTTAGTTATATTTTATATTACTTGGTTATATTTCATGTTACTTGGTTATATTTCATGTTCCATAGTTATATTTTATGTTAGTTATGTTAGTTATATCCTAGATTACTTAGTTATACCTTATATTGCTTAGTTGTATCTTATATTACTTAGTTATGTCTTATATTACTTAATTATATCTTATATTACTTAGTTATATTGTTTAGTTGTATTCTATATTGCTTAGTTATATTTTGTATTGCTTGGTTATATTTTATAATGCTTGGTTATATTTCATGTTACTTGGATAATTATATTTCACATTACATAGTTATATTTTATGTTACTTAGTTATATTATATGTTAGTTATATCCTAGATTGCCTAGTTATATCTTATATTGCTTAGTTATATTCTATCTTACTTAGTTATATTTTATATTATTCAGTTATATTTTACTGGCTTGACAAACTGCCCTTCACTTATACCAGTTAAACCCTGTTTCCGCAGACGAACATACCTGATACATTGCACCCACCAACCTGCATCTGCTCTGTTCTCACTCTGAAATCCGCACAGTATTTGGCTTATGGTCCTCATGACTTTTTATTTTAATTGAATTGGATCCAAGTGAAAAGTAGGCGATGAAAACCACAGTCTTTGCCGTCAGACCGGAGGGCAGATGCCAGAGGTGTCACTTAAGTTTGCTGTGACCCTGAGCACATTACTTAATCTTTCTTAGGCACAGCATTCCGGTCCCTGGAACGAGGATTTAAAAACCAAAGAACCTATCTGGTATGGTTTCTGTGAGGATTAAACGAGACTGCGCAGGAAACATTTAGGTTGGCACCTAGTTAGTAATTCCTCAACAAATGGCAGCTCTTATTAATAGAGGGCATTTCAAGTTTCACTGAGTCTTAAAATGAATGGAAAGGCAACAGATTTTTGGTGTGGTCTTCAAGCCCTGCTTTCCTAAATAAGATTTCAGAAAATGAAAGAGCAAAAAACACAAGGGTCTCAGCGAGAGCTGAGTTCTTGACGAGTGACTAGTAAAACTAGGAAGTTCATTCCAGAGGGGTAATAACAACAGGGAGTTTAAAAAGGAATAATCTGATAGAGTTTGCGTTTCATCAGACTGTGTTAGAGGCCGAATCTGTTTTACTGTCTCATTTATGTGACAGATGGTGTGACAACTTACTGAACTGATAAATAGTTTTCAGGTATTTAATCAGAGGGCAATCATCTTACTGTATTTCCCCTCGCCTAATTCGAAACAGATCCAGCCCTTTGTCCGGAATGTTTCCTGCATGCGTCCTGCCAGTCAGCGGGCCGGGCTGTCGCCGTCAGACTGTGTGTCTACAGCAGACTCCTGGAGAAACAGCATGCTTATGTCACGAGCCACGTCTGTCATGGCAGGATCCATGTTTCTCCTCAGGTTAATCATATCTGATGCAGGCACCAGGGCTCCCCCCCTTAAAAGCAAGGATACCAGCTTGGGAAGAGGTGCCTTGAAGATCAAAACCAGGTCTGCGGCAGTGACATATGGGTTTGTGAATCGGGAATGGCAGCATCAAATCTCTCCTGAAGCGAGGAGACAGCCGTTGGCTGGCAGAAACGGAGCATGGGGCGTTGCTGGCTCCAATGAGGGAGACACGATTTGCAAAGCGGCCATGTTCACGGGCGGTGTTCCGTGAAGTCCTGTACAGAACGCTAGAAAAATCATCGAGGAAGGAACAGGTGACGTGTGAGATACAAGCAGGTCTGTAAGTTCGGAGACAAGAGCAGAAAAGAGTTGCCTCTTCCCACCTTTCACTTTGAGGAGAGATGGTTTTGCTCTGGACGGGCTGGGTGGTTTTTGTTTCTATTAAGGATAACAAGGGAGCAGGAGCTAAGAACTGAGATTCAAACCTGGTAAGATGATGATGGTGATGATAATAATAATAATAATAATAATAATCACTATGTTCATTTAGGGACCTTAAAATAATTATTGTTTAGAGGCTCTAATAATAACAACAAAATAGTAACATATTACTTAACATTTATTGGTACTTATTATGTGCTAGTCAGTCTCTCTTAATCCATTTAATCCTCATTTAAAACCATGCTAGAACTTTTCACCACTCAATTATTCCTTGACATACTGAACGCTTATTTAGCCCGCACTCTGTGACACACGGTTCTAGCTATTTCTCACAACAATAAGAGGCAGGTGCGGTCATCCTCTTGCAGACACTCAGAGAGGGTAAGTGGTTTCCCGAAGCCATCCGGCTAGTGGCCGGCAGGAGCTTCGAATTCATATCCAGCTCATAATTTTTCCTTCATCCCAGACTACCTCTCAACCCACGCCCCCCACCCCCCAACCCGATGTTTCAGCGTATATCAGTACAGGAGCCCTTGGGGAAGTCCCCAAGCTCACTGTCCCCTCGTTTGTGTCATTATCCTTTGTGCTGAGAAGTTAAATGAGAGATGACATCAAATTCCTCAGATGACACATAAGTACATTCCACTTGAATCGTGCCCAGTGTGTTTCTCTTTATACTGGAACCTCAATAATATAGTAATCCAGTCATTCGTTTTCATCAGGATTTAAGTAACATACAGTCCACAACTACGTGTGTGGTGAACGTAGTATAGTGTTGTCAAATCAAAATGTTGTACACTTGAAACTAGTGTAACACTGTATGTCTGTACTTCACTTTTATAGACATACATATATACATACATCTGTATACACACACACACACACACAGATACACACACGCACAGCTAGATATAAAAATAGCACTAAGAATCATGGCTTTGGATCTGTTCGTGTTTCCCCAAAGCACAAGCTTTCCCTGCCTGTGGGGTCAACAAACATCTTCCTATCTAAGGGCTGAGGAATGGAAGGTACAGATAACCTAACAGGAACCATACTTAGGGAGTCTTGAATAGCCCCTATGTTACAGTCATTTCCTTTATGTCACTGGGGAAATTCAAAATAGAAGTTCATTGTGATTTCAGATATTCATCAAGGATGTGCTTATAGAAAAACCTATCTGGTATAGTAAAATTAGGATGATACAATCTTTCTGATCATTTCATGCCTGTCACTGAAATGTATTTTGTGGAAAGTCTGATGAAATCAGCCACAACTTTTTTAAAGAAACAATCCCATCTACGGTTTAGACTATGTATGTTTAGACATGTGTAACAGTGAAAGTGAATTAGAAAGTACTTGGTAAACTTTATTGTTTTCTCCCATAACTATGTCTATAAGCAAACTAAATTCAATGACCTCTTTTACTAAACTCTTCCAGAATTCTATTGGTTTCTTATTTACATCCATTCTTCTTTCATTAAATAAATGAATGTATAATCACGATTTATGGTTATACTCTGTTTTGCCTTCAGAAGGAAAATGAGGCATGTATACATTCTGATGGGAAGTGAAAAAAGAAAAATAAACCGATGAGGTGATATGTATAATAAAGAGCAAAAATGTGTAAAAAAAATTAAGGTGAAACCAAAATTAAGATTAACATACCAGTCGCATGCCATGAGGTCCTAAGTGGATGATAAAGATGGGCCATAAATTTAGTTTTGAACTTCCTGGTGGCCAAAGCAAAAAAGACATATTATCATTAGTTTATTCATTCAAGGAAAATAAACTAATCTGCTAGTATTTGCTAGGTGTCCTTGAGGGCATTATAATCTTCCAAAGATTATAATGCATTATTCAAGAGATGCACATCTTTTCCTAATGTTAAGAGCTAAGGGAAAGTCCTCTTGTGGATCCTTATAAAACAAGTCTAGTTGATTTTTCTATTGTGCAATGACAAATAATTGCAGTGAGTCGATGAAGCGGTGGTAATGATGTATACAAAGTACAGAGGGAAGGCAGGAGAAGGACATGTGAGTCAGCCTGAAGAAATGAGAGTCCTGATGACTAGTTAGCATTTAGGTCATTCTTGAGAACTGATGAATTACCCAGCAGAGCTTTCTGGTATTCCAAGCTTGCAAAGAGGACAAGTACACAGGGATGTATGCATGCCAATGAATGTTCAGGGCTTCCTAGTAGTTCAGGTTTGCATTTGTGTAAATTTTGAGCAACAGATAATGATGGATGGGGAAGCAGGAAGTCAGATCATTAAGTGCCTTGAGTGTGTCCCAAAATAAGTAAAACTTGGTTTGCTGCAAATGAGAGCTATTGAAGAGTGACAATCAGATCTGTAAGTTAGGGAGGATAGAGGGGGGAAAAAGTGCTGAGAAAGGTGGGGAAAGGTTGCCTCCTGAAAGGAAGAAAAAGGAAGTAGTGTAACAGCCGGGGTCAGAGGCGGTTATGTAGGCCTTGGCCTGTGGAGGTCAATCACAGAACAAGAATGATAAGAGTAGATCCAGGAAATATTTAGGAGCTTGGATATTCATGCACGGATTGGACTGAGAAGTCTCCACTCACACTGATGTAAACATGGGACAGTTGCATCTTTCCCAAACAGCTTCTAATTATCGACTTTCTTTTTCTCCTGAGAAGCAGACTCTGCATGACATCTTAGTATAATTTCATAATATTTTGGTCACTTGGCCTCTTAAAAAAGCTTTTTCTGCTCTTCAGAATTCTCCTCCCTCAGCACAGACAAGACTTGTGGGAAGGGGCTCCTGGTTGGTTCTTTTCATTACCACCCCTCCATTTTCCCTCCCGTCATACCCCTCAAGCCCCGACCTGCCAATGGCAGAGTGTGAGGGAGGAGGGGCGCTGGCTTCCCTGAACTGCACAAATTGCTCCTGACAGGCACACCATCCCCCTTCTCTTGGCTACTTCGTCTCAGGGCAAAGCTGTCCGCAGACAGACTTCCACCTGTCGGTCCTCTTTTGTGGGTACATTTGTTTTGTGGGTGCATCCCTTGCAGTCCTCTGACCTGGGAGATCTGGCTTGGCCATGAGCCAATTTCTCCTTACCTAAGGCTCCCATACCTCCCAGACGCCCAGCAGGAGATCTGTTCACCCCCCAGTTTTCCTGCTGAGGAGGACCCCTGACCCACGGAACGCCCCTGGCCCATGGTGGGGTGGGGTGCTGGAGCCAAAAGTGTGACGTGAGCCCCGTTGAAGAAGGGAAATGTAGAGTCACACATCCTTGCATGGGAACGCGGACTGCATCTTCGGGCTCCCTGTCTTGCCTGCCCCTTTCTTCACACCCAACGCCATTGGAGGTTCTGCCATTTTGATGGCTCAACAACTTCCAGACAAGCATTTTTCACCAGTCCCCACTCAGTGTGACATGGAAAGGGAAGGTTTTGACACCTGTCATCTTGTAGGAGAGGGACGGAAAGGGTGAATATTCTTCATAGAGAGAAGTGAGACCTGAATGGGAGGGCTACCATTCTCCAGACTCTGCCTGTCCCCAGAAGGTGAGGACCCCTTCCTCCAGGTCGTGCTTGTGCCTCTGGCTGATAAAGACCGCCAAAGCAGCTTCTCTTGTACCGGGGGAAAACTGAGGGTCTCACCGGCAGAAAGTAGACATGGTCCTCACCGTAATGCCTCGCCCTACCGATTACTTCCAGACACGGGAAGCAATGTCAATCCCTATCTCACACAGCATTTTGTTATATAACTTCTGGAAAGACTGAATGTGAATAGTAAAGAGCCATATAAAACGTCTCCAAAATTTTTTGCCCTGGGAGACTGAAGGGGTAGTGGCATAATCCACCAGGGCAAGTGACACGAAGAGATGAAGTTGAGGGCAGATGACAATGTCCTCCATTTTAGATGTGTTCAGTCTGAGGTGTTTTTGGCAGAACCAGGTGGAGGTGTTCAGACGCAAGTTGGTTCTACGTATTTGTGCCTCCAAAGGGAGAAACTTGGGCTGTAGGTACAGATTAGTAGCTCACTGGCTCGGAATTGAAGCTACAGATACTGATTTCAAAACCACAAGCTTCTCCTAAACTGGAACAAAAACTCCGTTTCTCTCCCAAATTTGAAAATTTTCATAGGATTGTAGAACTTCATGAGGGAAACACCTCAGATGTCATCTATCTGGTCCCGCTGATTATCTTTAGGTAAACAGTGCCTATCAACACTACTGTAGTTAAATGTTAGCTTGGGCATTTAATTATCTGAACAAACCCCAAACAATGTAATTGTTCTGTATTATGTTTAAAAAAAAAAAAAGCCATTCCTCATAGAGATGCATTTGTGTGGCAGTAAAGATTCTATAATGTTTGTTTCGTGTGATCAAAGCAGCAATTTTACCCTCTGATCCTAGTATCATTCCTTATGGTTTGGGAACTTAGCAATTAAGACCACAGATTATTTTCTTGGTATCCATCACTTTGATAAATCTTAGGCAGCTACATGAGTTCTTTAAAGGAAATAATAAATCTAACAAATATACCTGAGTGACCCTTTTAGACTATATTTATCCCCTGAAATCTAAAGCCTTCATTAGCTTTCTCCAAAGAGTTCTCATAGAGAGTTAGAGCATAACTTCAAATGATATTTTCCAAATTTTATGAGATCCCTTACTGGGAAAGAGTCACAGACATGTTTTTTTACTGAATGAGATTAAATTACACCAACTCTTAGAAAGAGAATGCTGCATTCCTATCGGATTATTCCCCCCCCCCCCCCCATTATATCTTTAAAACTCCCTGGGCAATTTGTCCAGATTGTTAGAAGCCTGCCCAAGTTAAGTGGAATCAAAATTTCCCCAATTTTGTTATGATCTTAATCCATAGGAAAATATTTGTCACCTAGTTAAAGCAATTCCTTTAAAAATAAAATTTTCCTTTTTTTCTAGTATCTCTCTCTCTCTCTCTTTTTTTTTTTCTTTCAAGTAGGCTCCACACCCAACATGGGGATTGAACTCACAACCCTGAAATCAGAAGTTGCCTGCTTTACCAACTGAACCAGCCAGGTGCCCCTAAAATTAATTTTCTGTACCAGTTTAAGACAAGAAGCTTTTGGCTCAAATTTGTAATTTTTAGTATTTGATGCATTGGTATAGGAACTTTCTGTAGTGCTGTGTTAAAAAATGTGAATGACCCTATAGTCAATTTTATACAACTGATCAGATTAGCATCATAATAAATTACTGAACAACCTATAGGTTTTAGAAAGGACTAAACTGAGCTGGCTCCCAGTGTAATTGCTAGCTGCCTACCATAGGATTGCCAAGCCACCATTTTAGTTACAAAGTAACTGAATTTGAGGAACTACTTAGACATTGGCTATATTTGTAAGAATGGCCTGATCACCAAATAGCGGTGCCACTGGAAGAGATTATCATAGCCATCCAGGAATTTAAAGATTGATGGATGCTATAGAACATGGGATACCTGTAAAAAGCACAAATCCCAGAATTTTGTGGGAACCATTGTGTAACGTAAATCAACTGGGGGGAAATTATAATGTCGAGTGCCATACTTTTGACTTTTGCTTACAGCATATAAAGAATTCAAATCAGATAACCTATGTTCCAGTTACTTGATATTTCACAGTAGTGCCAGATTTCAACAAGTTGTACCTTCTGCCGTGTTGACATGAAAATATTATATTCCTAAGACATGTCATAAACACAGTATCGGAGCCCTAGGTAGTAAGCATGTATACAGATAGCCTTTAAATGTACCCCCACGGATGGTGTCTCCACTACATTCAAAATGGCTATGCCATGCTTCCTTACATAGTTCCTTCCTTTTTAAATGCTGGAAGTTTCACTTGAACTTTCCTAGATGCTAGGCTTTCTTCCAGTTTTCATAAATTATACTGACCCTGCCTTCCAAAAATAATGCAGCTAAGTGTCATCAGGAAACACTAGTTGAAATAGAAAAAGCCCAGTTTTTCAAAATATCTTCAGCTTCTCTTTCTCTTGACATTTTCTGTCTCTTCCCCTACCTAGTGTTCTCTCCCAGGAAACTCTCATCATCTGATTAACAATGACCCTATGTATTTACAGAGTTTAGTTATAGTTCTTATTTATTACTACTGACAAGCCATATCATGGATAAATGCAAAAATAATGTAAAGCAAACTACATAAACCTAAAAGCATAATTTTCCACGATAGAGGATTATGGTGACATACGTGTTTCTGTGTGTGATGTATAGATATTTTCATTACCATGTGTTTGCCCTCATGAATCAAATGAAAATATTACAAACATCAGGAAGTCTTTCATCCACTTAGAAAAATAAATAACATTTTCTCTTTAAAAAATTTTGTCTTTCCCTGTTTTTAGAGAGAGAACCAGCGAGCACAAGTCAGGGAGATGTGCAAAGAGACAGACAAAGGGAGAGAATCGCAAGCAGGCTCCATGCTCGGCATGGAGTTTGACACGTGGCTTGATTCCATGACCCCGGGATTGTGACTTAAGCCGAAATCAAGAGTCGATGCTCAACTGACTGAGCCACTCAGGCGCCCCAACAATATTCACTTTTCGAGGTTCTGATATTTTGTTGTGCCTTGAGAAAAAAATGTGAGAGTCACACTGTTTAATACAGTAGCTACTGTATTTAGCACTTGGAACGTGGCCAGTGCTAGTTGATACATATACTGTAAGTATAAAATACACTCTGGGCTTCAAAGATTTAGCATGAAAAAAAAAAAGAAAAAGAATGTAAAATCATGACCTGAGCTGAAACCAAGAGTCAGACACTTAACTGATTGAGCCATCCAGGCACCCCTATTTGTGAGTTTTAAAAGCCTAAGAGCATAAACAAGATTTGGGAGAATAAGCAGTCCGAGTGATTTTGTCTTATCTCCAAAATCAGATGAAACTTTCCCAGATTAGGGGTGGGAGGGGGGGAGGAAGAAACGCAAGAGAGTGTAGATAGGATAATATCCCTGAGAAAGGACCTGTGCCCTGCATTTCATCTAGGCCATCAGCCTGGGAGTGGAGACGGGAAGTGAAAGAATTCACACACAGGGGGCCTAAATCTTACACAAATAAGGTGGCAAGAGCCCAGCGTTGTGGCTTTAAGCAGGATGACCCTGGGCTGTAAGACAGAAATGGTCAGATGGGTCACTGGGGAACATGGCCTCAGTTAGCTCCACTGTATATCCAGAGGCCCCATGGAGTCATGAGACAGAGCACCAGTCACGTTTCCTGTGCCCTTGGGAGGAGTGGGGAAATAACTGAAAGACAGCTGGACATGGAAAGGCTTATGGACAGGGATGCCCAAGTAACACTAAAGTGGACAGAGAACCAGGACCAGACAGATGAGGTGCATCTCATCAGAGGATGGACAAGCCAAGGCCAGGGTTTTCTGAGAGCTGACTGCTGTTTCAAGAGTACCTAAGGAGCACCTGGAGGGCTCAGTAGGTTAAGTGACTGACTTCCTCTCAGGTCATGATCTCCCCATTCGTGGGTTTGAGCCCCACGTCAGGCTCTGTGCTGACAGCTCAGAGCCTGGAGCCCGCTTCTGATTCTGTGTCTCCCTCTCTCTCTCCGCCCCTCCCCTGCTCATGCTCTGTCTCTCTCTTTCTCTCTCTCAAAAATAAATAAAACATTAAAAAAAAGTCCTAGAATATATATGCAACGTGGAAAGAAAAAGATAAAAAGGGAAACAAATAGAAATTAGGCTGTTTGAGCAATAGAAAGGAATGTAGATTTCTTGTATTCTTGCAATGGAATTTAATCTCATGAGGTTCCTATCCTCTGTATGATCAAAAGAGTAGCAAGGGTCTTGAACCTGCTTACAGTTCTGGATGATTTCGGAAAGTTTTGTTTGGTTGATCTTATAAGCATGCATCTTACCCAGTAACAAAAAAATAAGTCAATACATGTCACTTTGGTGTGTCTCTAGTGGCCAGTCTAGTGCCTAATGGCCAATCCTAGCGAGACCTGAGTGATCTCTCTCTCTCTCTCTCTCTCTCTCTCTCTCTCTCTCAACCACTGCCCCTCCATTTGCACCAGTGTCTGCTCTCTTTGCCCCTGTTCCACATCCAGTGCTGGTGCGTTTAATAGCCTCAACTTTTTTAAAGAATTTTTTCAATCAATCAAAAAGTTTGAAATGCTAGGACAGTGCACACTGTATTCACAGATTTAACAATTCACATTCTGCTATATTTGTTTTACATCTTTCTCTACATGAACACACACTTTTTTTTTCTGAAATGTTTGAAAATAGACTTCAGACAGCATAATTACTTTCACCCTTAAGTTCTTCAAAATGAAAGCCTTCTGTTACATCAGTGTAATAGCATTAACGTTCCTAAGAATATTAACAAAATCCTGGCTATATCTAATATTCAGTCCATATTCCGATTTCCCCACATATGCCAAGGATATATGTTTGAGCTCTTTTTTTCTCTAAAGAAGAATTCAATCTAGGCTCATACATTGTATGTGCTGTTACATCTTTTCAGTTTCTTTTAGAGAGCAGTTCCCTCTACACACCCATCTTTTTTTTATTTTTGTTTTTAGTTTTTAAAAAGTCCAAACCATTTTATCCATAAAACGTTCCACATTCCAAATCTGGTTAATTGCTTACCCGTTGTACTGTGTAATGTGTTCTTCTACCTCTTGTATTTCCTATGAATTGAAATTTAGGTCTACAGGCTTGATTAGATTCAGGGTAAACTTGTGGCAAGAATAGGTCATCAGTGACATTGTATATTTCATGTTGTTTCTCATGAGGATTGACGCAATGTCACATTGGCCCTCATTTGAGCCCTTGGTTGTTAAGGTGGTTACAATCAGATCTCTACTCTACAGACCCATTTTCCCCTCTGCAGTAAGTCAGTCATCTGGGAGGTTATTTTTCATCTTTCCTAACTCCGTCCTTCTTTCTTTCACTGTTTGGTTCCTAACCTGTTGCTCACCTCAAGGAAGTTATATTATCTCCCTGAACCTTTCCCCCCATGCATTAACTAAACACAAACATCAAGTTATTGTAAGCGTTCAGGGAGGCGCAAAGGGTGTGAAACAGTTTTGTAAACTGTGAAGTATTTTGCAATTGTGAGTTATTCTTATTCCAGTAAAGAAATGGTTTCAGATGGTGCTGTGAGTCGCCCACTCATTCAGGGAAAGCAGTGGTGTTCTGGTATCTGCTCACCAGCCAGCTCTTCAAATAGAAAAGCCCTGATGTTTAAATTTTGCCACTTTCTGCGGTGTTAATACTCCAATCCTGTCCGATTTCAAGCTACCAACTTGATGTCAACCAGGCTGCAAAATTCCAGAATATTGAACAATTGGCTCTTTCGAGCTTGAACAGCCCAGTTCCACACACCACTGAGGGGATGACAGAGGGAGGGTTGCCAGATTCAGAAAATAAAAATACAGCCAATATTTGGGACATATGTATACTAAACAAGTTTCTGTTGTATCTGAATTCAAATTTCGCCAGGTGTCCTGTATTTTATCCAGCACACCCTATGTGGTGTGTGTGCGTGTTTGTGTATGCGTGTGTGTGCGTGTGTGCACACATGTGTGAAGTATAAGTGAGGTACCTTAAAGACAGATTTCCATACTCACCCTCTCCCAACAATCTCAACCACGGAGGCTCTTCACGTATTTGGTTTATTTGCATTTTTTCCTTCCCTTCTTTTCTTCATTTTCTTTGGTTTTGTCAGAGAAATGCTACACCAGAATTTCCCCAATTTATGCTCTGCCTTAGTACAGAGTCTTCAGGACAAAAAGGAGGTTTTAAGACGAACAATTAAGAAGTTTCTCTAAGTAACAAAATGAACAATATTTTAAGATTCTAAATCATTTCAAGAAGACTTTTCTTGGACCAAACTCAATTCCAACACTTTCCAAAACATAGGTAACTAAACACAAATCAATCATCATTACTGAAAAAAATCTACAAATTAGAATTTGCTTTAGAGCACGAGTAAGAAAATGGTTAATAAACCTCTGTTAGTTACAACGGCCCCCTTACAGATAATAAACTTTAGTGGCAATTTAGGTGAAGCAGTTCCTTTCGAGATTATGCATGTGTAAAATAAGCTGAACACCTGAGTGTGTCTCCACCTGCCACACTGGGGTAGGATATCCCCTGCCCAGATATTTATGTTAAAGAATATATATGAAATTGGGGCACGTGGGTGGCTCAGGCGGTTAAGTGCCTGACTTTATTTAGCTCAGGTCATGATCTCCCCAGTCTGTGGGTTCAAGCCCCTCATTGGGCTCTGTGCTGACAGCTCAGAGTCCGTGTCTCCCTCTCTCTCTCTCTCCCCCTCCTCCACTAGTACTCGGTCTCTTTCTCTCTCAAAAATAAACATTAAAAAACACTAAAAAATATCTATGAAATATATATCATATATATAAATATCATTCATCTTCATAGGGGGGAGAATAGGAAGAAAAGGTATGTTTGTTGTTGTTTTGTGGTCTGACTGGGCTCATTCCCCCCAGGAAAACGTGCACTTGATCGTATGATTTACTAAGGCATTTGTATCCGTTTACTAGGGCCTCCTTTACAAGACACCGCAGACTGGGGGGCTTAAACGGTGGAGATAAATTTTCTCACAGCTCTGGAGGCGAGACAGCCAGGATGAGGGTGTCAGCAGGTCGGGTTTCTTCTCCTCAGCGTGTGCACGGCCTGTGTCCTGTGTGAGCTCCCATCTGGTGTCTCTTTGTGTGTCCTGATCTCTTCTTCTTCTTTTTCTCCTTTTCTTCTTTTCTCTTTTTCTCCTTTTCTTCTTTTTCTCCTTTTCTTCTTCTTCTCCTCCTCCTCCTCCTCTGCTTCTTCTCCTTCTCCTTCTTCTTCTTCTTCTTCTTCTTCTTCTTCTTCTTCTTCTTCTTCTTCTCCTCCTCCTCCTCCTCCTCCTCCTCCTCCTCCTCCTCCTCCTCCTCCTCTCCTCCTCCTCCTCTTCTCCTTCTCCTCTTTTTTTTTTTTAACGTTTTTATTTATTTTTGAGACAGAGAGAGACAGAGCATGAATGGGGGAGGGGCAGAGAGAGAGAGGGAGACACAGGATCGGAAGCAGGCTCCGGGCTCTGAGCCATCAGCCCAGAGCCCGACGCGGGGCTCGAACTCACGAACCGTGAGATCGTGACCTGGCTGAAGTTGGACGCTCAACCGACTGAGCCACCCAGGCGCCCCTCTCCTCCTTCTTTTAATGATTTATTTTTGAGAGGCAGAGTGAGACAGACCATGAGTGGGGGAGGGGCAGAAAGAGCGAGGGAGACAGCATCCGAAGCAGGCTCCAGACTCTGAGCTGTCCGCACAGAGCCCGACGTGGGGCTCGAACTCACAAACTGTGAGATCATGACCTGAAGTCGAACGCTTAACGGACGGAGCCACCCAGGTGCCCCCCCCCCCCCAATCTCTTCTTCTTACAAGGACACTCTGCTGGCCTCATTTTAACTTCATCACTTGTGCAGAGGTCCCATCTCCAAATACAGTCACATTCTGAGCTTCTGGGGGTTAGGACTTCAACGTATGAATTTTGGGGGGGGGGGTGGAGCGGGCACACAATTCAGTCCATAACAACATGCTTCCCTATAGTTACTCTAAGGAGATCACAGTTGTAAGTTTTTAATTCTTTCTTCCCAGGGAAGGAGTCAGTCAAGACACACACACAGCCCAGATGCACAAAGCCCTCCAGCCACTCCCTGCCTTGCTCAGCGTACAGGCTTCATCACCTCCTGTAAGGCTGCGCCGCACCTGCTCTCCCCAGCCTCCCCTACGCTCCCGTGGTCTCCCTGCTGCAGTGGGCACGGGCCTCCCACCTGAGGGTCTGTGCACTCGCACCCCCGCTTTGTGCAGTGCTCCTTCCGCACTCCCTCCCTCCTTCGGTTCTTCCTCCTTGAAATGTCACCTTCTCCCGAGAAGGTCCCCAACCAACCTTCTCATACATAGTCCTCCGTCCTGATCTTCCCTAATTTTTTTTTTTTTTTTCTGTAGCGTTTACCAATATACTGAATATTCTATTTGTCGATCCTATTTGCAAGAATACAATCAGTGGTCAGGAGCACCGGCCTTGGAGGCAGCGGGCGTTCGTCAGGGACGGCCACACTACCCTCCAAGGGTTGGTCTCGGGCAAGGCTCTTACCCATGCTGAGCCTCAGGCGACCGTGAGAAACTGAAATTCATTACCTTCTGAAAGGGGTGGCCAGGCGACAGCAGGCGGACTCAGATTTTGTAGTTCGGGGTTCAAATCCAGGCTGAGACAAGGGGTTGCAGCCGACTGACCAGGTCTGCTCTGGAAAGAACGGTTGGGGGGGGGGGGGAGCTGTCACAACTGCTGGCGGAGGGGCCTCTTTAGGGTCCTGGGTCACGTCATGCTTCTCTGTTTTCTTTTCGCTGCCGCTGCGCGCAGATCATCTTTGCAGCCACTTGTCACAGAAAGTGGTCACGACTTAGGTCGCCTCTGCGAATGTCAGCGCTGAAAAGAAAAAAAAAAATTGAAAATGGAAAAAACACAACTGGAAGCAATTGAGAAACCAAGAATGAATCGCCGCTGGCTTGAATCCCTGTTTGGCCACCTACTTGGTTTTGTCATTTCACCGTCCGTTTTCGCCCTGCGTTTCCAGAAGCTTCTTGGAAAGGCGTCGGAAGGGGGCGTGAAATGACCTGGCACAGCGGTGGCCCCTCATCCCCGGGCGATGCGGGCCAAGCCCCCGGGGGTCGCCCGCCCCGCCGGCCCACCCCGGACGGAGTCCCGCCGGCAGTGAGGCGCGGCCACCGACTCACCACGGGGACTCCTCACACAACCGCGAGGACGACGGGCTGTGGGGGAAGCGCCGGCCTCGCCGCCCGGGGCTCACGCCGTCGGTGACGGCGGGAGACGACACAGCGCCCCCGCGAGGAGACCCCCCCCCCCCCCCCCCCGCCCCGAGCTGTGCGCGTGCGCATCACGAGGAAGCGAGGGCGGCGCTCACGCCCGACGGGAGGAGAAGCGGGCGGCTGACCTCTGACCCGAGGAGGGTGACGTGACGTGGCGTCGGGACGCCCGACAGACCGCGGCAACCTCGGACGCGAGGGGAGCTGCCCGCGTTGCGCCTCGTGGTAGCGGCGTCGGCGGTGCCCCCTGACGGAGGCCGCTGACCTGAGCCGCGTGACTCAAGGTAGGCTGTGGTGACGGGCGCCCGGGACGTGTGCCGTGACGGAGGGAGACCCAGCAGCCCACCCCGGCTGTGGGAGACCGCGGCGGGGGTGGGTGGGAGGGGGGGGATGTGACGCGCGCCTGGGGGGCGGGGCGCCCTTCCGCTCGGAGACGGAGGCTCGGCGGAGGTGATGTCACAGGGCGGGACGTGCCGCCTTCCGGTCCAGTCCCTCCCGGCCCCCTGTGGCGAGCGCCCCCTGCCTGCTCAGAGCTTGAGGGGCTGTGTCCCTGGCGGTGGTCCCTGTCCCCTGCTGCCCAGCGCCCCCCAGCGCGCCGGGAGTGGGGCCTGCACCGCGCTCTGGGAGACCTGGGCGAGGCCACGCCTGAGTTTATAACCCAGCAAACCGCCGCCGTCTGACTTGGAGGAGCACGGATGACCGGGCCCACCCTCTGGGCGCTGGGCGTGCAGACGGCCTCCTCCCGAGGCCATCACCGCCGCCATCTGACTTGGAGGAGCACGGCTGACCTCTGGGCGCAGGGCCTGCAGACAGCCTCCTCCCGAGGCCGTCACCGCCGCCATCTGACTTGGAGGAGCACGGCTGAGGCTGACCGGGCCTACCCTCTGGGCGCAGGGCCTGCAGACAGCCTCCTCCCGAGGCCGTCACCGCCGCCGTCTGACTTGGAGGAGCACGGCTGAGGCTGACCGGGCCTACCCTCTGGGCGCAGGGCCTGCAGACAGCCTCCTCCCGAGGCCGTCACCGCCGCCGTCTGACTTGGAGGAGCACGGCTGAGGCTGACCGGGCCTACCCTCTGGGCGCAGGGCCTGCAGACAGCCTCCTCCCGAGGCCGTCACCGCCGCCGTCTGACTTGGAGGAGCATGGCTGAGGCTGACCGGGCCTACCCTCTGGGCGCAGGGCCTGCAGACAGCCTCCTCCCGAGGCCGTCACCGCCGCCGTCTGACTTGGAGGAGCACGGCTGAGGCTGACCGGGCCTACCCTCTGGGCGCAGGGCCTGCAGACAGCCTCCTCCCGAGGCCGTCACCGCCGCCGTCTGACTTGGAGGAGCACGGCTGAGGCTGACAGGGCCTACCCTCTGGGCGCAGGGCCTGCAGACAGCCTCCTCCCGAGGCTGTCACCGCCGCCGTCTGACTTGGAGGAGCACGGCTGACCTCTGGGCGCAGGGCCTGCAGACAGCCTCCTCCCGAGGCCGTCACCGCCGCCATCTGACTTGGAGGAGCATGGCTGAGGCTGACCGGGCCTACCCTCTGGGCGCAGGGCCTGCAGACAGCCTCCTCCTGAGGCCGTCACCGCCGCCGTCTGACTTGGAGGAGCACGGCTGAGGCTGACAGGGCCTACCCTCTGGGCGCAGGGCCTGCAGACAGCCTCCTCCCGAGGCCGTCACCGCCGCCGTCTGACTTGGAGGAGCACGGCTGACCTCTGGGCGCAGGGCCTGCAGACAGCCTCCTCCTGAGGCTGTTACTGTTCTGGAGACAGGCTTTCTTCCTCCCGCCTCCTCCCAGCGAGGAAGTGCCTACAATCTCACCTCTTAAATGACCTTTTAAGGCCTCGCAAACCTGAGCAAAGGAAGGGATGGAGTCAGCACTGATTTCCTAAACTGTTACTCCAAGGGGAGTAATTGCAACCTGCCTTATTTTTCTTCTAGAAAGAAGTAGTAAAGGAATCCCATAAATTGGGAAGGAGGAATACCTTCTTTCTCAAAAGGGGTGAGAACTGTAGTAAAACAGTTAAAATAGCACAAATTAAAGTTGACCGGAATCTCCTGCAAAATCAAACCAAGACAAAGGGTAGTAAATATCACTCTGAAGAAAACAACAACAACAACAACACCCTTGTCTTTCCAGCAATAACACCGATTAATAAAAATTATATCTATCAAGCAACAGTATTTGGGTTGAATTTAGTATATTTTCTTAACTTCACTCTCAAAAGGAAAACGATATTTTTTTTTCTAAACACGCTGATGCATCCTGAAAAATATAGTTAAGGTGTTACCTCAAAAGTAGGGTCACCCCAACTTGAGACCACATGAAATAGAAAGTATACTTATTTCTTAATGTTTTTAGTGTCAGTATGTAAATAGTGTCATATAAATACACAAACAGTGTCATTTCCCAACTTTGCACATGAGACTTCCCTCTGTCCCATTTTTTTCTCTCAGCTGCTCAGGTTGTGTTCAGTAGTCAGGAAAAGAAAGTAACTTTGACTTTATCCAAGGACAAGTACCATCTTCAGGCCTCCGTTGCCAAGACGTGCGTCATCGTTACGGCAGATTCCCGCCAGTCTCCTTGTCAGTTGAAAACCTTCAGAAAGTTGAATCTGCACAGGGGATGCTCACAGTGAAATCTTCCATCCAATGACTGCTTTGAGATCGGTTGTTTTGTGAGTACGCAGGGCGGTCTTTCCTCTGCATTTTGTGGACACTTAGGATTCAATTAGATCTCCACGAAACTTTAATAATCTAATCATCGCTATAATAGGGATGTTGGGAGCATGCTTTGGAATCAGAAACCTGAATGTGAGCCTTACCTCTGCCACGAATTAGCATCTTACTCGTTTGCTTTGCATCTCAGTGTGTCCATCTGTCAAGTGGGGACGTGTGAAGCATTTGCGTTTGCAGCAGTAGTGAAAAACAATAAAGTGCCAATCAGTGTTTACTGGGACAGTGGTTATGAATACTATTTTTAATATGGCGATAACCGATTTGGAGAAGTCAGAAATATTTTCAGGCCTCAGCACTTTTCACCTAACGAGGTGTAGGGGTTGGGCTAAGTTGTCAGTAATGCCCTTTAAAAGCTAATAATTCTATGATTCTAAGGCAGGGGATATAGGGTCTGAAAGGTCTGTTACGTAGTTTCTATTCAGATATTAGGATAGTGAAAGACAGGATAAAATAGGCAGAGAGGGAAAGATTAGGACCTGAGGTCCCTGGGTGGGGAAAGACATATTTTGGAACAGTTCTGGCAGTGTCTGACCACAGCAAAGTCCCTCGGTCGCAAGGTTCCTCTTAAGAATGTAATAGACCCCACCTAGCCACACTCAGCTTCCCGTGAGGAATTTGACAAAAGACCTGACTAAAAATAAATAGACCGTAAGATGTTGACCCACAGGGAATGGTATGGCCGTAGACCACCCCTCATACAATGGAAACGAGCCAATCAGGAATGGACAACCCAACACCTACAACCATCCAGCCAGTAAGGGTAGGACCTGAGAATGAACCAGGGGGAAGGGGAGGGGTTGCTGACCAGAGCCTTGTGAGATAAGGACCCTTGCCTGTGGTCACGGGCATTCACTTTCTAATGCCCCCTCTCTATAAAGAGAGCTTTCCTAGTACTCTTACTCTCTGACCTTATACTCTAATAAACTTTCACTTGCTGCTCATTTTGTGTCCACCTCTTTGTTCTTCGAAACGGCAAGACGACGAATCCTGGGTATTGAGGTCAAAAGTCCTGCAACAATATCTACGCAGAGTTCCCAACTCCCACTCTTAAAAATAATGTGTGATAGAAGTGATGTAAAATAGTGGAACGTGCGTGCGGAGGATTTCGGGAGACACGTGCTTAGCTTACACTCAAGCCAGATAGTGGCCAGCTTTGCCCTTTTCTCAAGTCACACACATGGCGTATGATCTCCATTACAGGTGCACTGGAAGATGTGCCAGCTTACCGTCTTGTGCCAGACAAAAAGTGAACAATATGATGATTTTAGCAGCTTTTGCAGACCTGTCACGGAGTTCCAGGACTCCCCGTATGCTCCAGACTTGGATATACGCTCTAGCACAGTGAGACTGCGGTCAGCACATCAGATGTTACCCATCAGGCTTAATGTACAAGACCCAATGCCAATGATCAACTTTACCCCATTCCTCCCAGGAGACCTCTGATTTCCCTCAAACTTAATAAGAGAAAAGAGACGTCCCAGAGAGTCTTTCAAAACTTGGTAGACAAAAATAACAAGGCACAAGTTATGTAACCTTCAGCAAGCTCTTAGGCTAAGTTTACAGCATTTGGTAATCTCTAATTTGCATGTGCTTTCTTTGGATTTTTAAGTCTGTCCGGTTTTGTCTGGTTTTGGAGCATCACCTTTGGAAGGACGGCAAACAATTCTTTTGAAATTTTGACAAGTGTCACCGACCCACTCGGATGGGTTGGAGCTGCACTTTTACACCTACCTTCGTTTTTCAAACAAAATGCCCGAGTGAAACCTGTAGGGATTTATGAGGAGTGAACTAAAGATTTTCTTTGTCTGTTTCCTTTGACCCAGCGTTTGAGAGCACTAAGTGATGTGGTTAGCTGTGAGTGTGGCTTGGCATCCAGAAAAATGTTTTATACTCTAAAGTGGGCAAAGTCTGCCTGTGGTATGATAGAACCCTCAGTGAAATGTATTTTGGCAACATTGTTATTTTTGCAGTGTTTAGTATTGTTTATTGTAGCCTGCTTTTTGGTGGATCTTTTATATTTATGTCTCTGTGTCCTGTGATGGCTTAAACATGTATATCTTTCTTCCTTTGAGATGGCCAAGCAGTTGTGCACTGAAGAGGTACTTCCTGGTGATTCATTCATTAATAAAATACAAAATTCTTTCGTAAACTCTTCTTGGACAAATTGATGAAACTTAAAAAACTGTTTTCCTCTGAATAAAACAACTTTTGTTTGTGATTAGATATATAGTAAAAAAAAAAAAAAACCCTCAGTATTTCATTCCATTTTAAACCAGTTTCCTTGTCCTACTCATTTTATGTGGAACAATTGAATACTCAGAGAAGTGAAATAAACTTATAGGCTTTATAGATCATTTAGTCCATTATAACTTTTCATAAAATCTTAGAATTACTTCGATCATATGAGTTTATCTGGATAAACATATATCTTTAATAGCTAAAAGTATTCTTAGAGATAGATATCATAAGACTAATTTTTCCAGACCTGTGCGTTGTTCCCTTGAAATCTAAAAGTACATTGGATGTATTGTCAACAGTATTCACAGCATCAATGTAAGTGCATTCTTGAATAAGATGTTACTTGGTGTCCATACATCGCATGGACCAGTACAAAATAAGAGCAATTTTTATCCAAAAGTTCTGCCGCTTTGGGAGTGACAAAATAATATTTTATAAATGTATTCCACATATAATTTTTTTTAAATAAACACAGATCATCTCAATAAGGTCGATATGTTTTTATTGATTCTTGTCCCATCCAAATGTTTTTGGGGAGCTTCCTGTTTCTCTGTGGGACCTCAGTGTATGGCAGATCTGTCCTGGAGGTTCTGGAAAGTTCATCATCCTCTAGATCCTCGTTTCCATGTGTCAGAACAAAATTAACCTGTCCTCTGTCTTTTTCCCTCAGTCCCTCATCCTGCTAAAGTCATTATGGGTGACATGTTATACTTTTAAATAGCACATTTTTACATATTTCTGAAGTTAATGCTTTCATGTAAGAAGTGGGCAGAAGTCTCAGACTTTTTTCAGGCCAGTTGAAAAGAGAGCTTTGAGCAGGTAAGCTAGTTTATTATTTTTTGAATCATATTCTATTATGCTGCTACTTGCCATTTACTGTGCATTGATCTACTTTGGAGAGAACTGACGTAAGTATGTGTAGAGGGTCAGATAATTTTCCAGGACTTCTTGGCCACTGTACCCAACTAATGGATGTTTGAATAAGAGAAGACACATATCACATGGAGTTTGGACTTGGCCCACATTTGTACAAGGGTGTCTCTGTTTCAGGGAGGAAAATAATGATGTATACATGGCTGGCACTTTAAAGAAACACCAGCCTGTCTAGCCAGTCATTAGTGAGGTATGCTGTTGACTCAGTGGAGGACTTCCAGGTATGCGCTGGTCTGTCCTTGAGTTAGCGGTGAATTAAGCCCTAACCTAGGCCGGGCAGTGCCCAGACAGCAAGAAGGTACTGAATGTTGTCTCTCCATATGGTCTGGTTCGTACCCAAAGTTAAAAAGAAGTGTGCAGAGGTGATTTCAGTATTTCTGAGATTTTAAGAGGATAAGGGTATATTATTATTATTTTTTTAAATTCAACTTAGTTAACATACAGCATAGTCTTGGCTTTAGGAGTAGAACCCAGTGATTCATCACTTAGGTATAACACCCAGTGCTCATCCCAGCAAGTCCCCTTCTAATGCCCATTGCCCATTTACCCCACCCCCACCCACCTCCCCTCCAGCAACCCTCAGTTTGTTCTCTATATTTAAGTCTTTTATGCTTGTCTCCCTGTCTGTTTTTATCTTATTTTTCATTCTTTTACCCTATGTTCATCTGTTTTGTTTCTTAAATTCCATGTATGAGTGAAATCATATGATACCTATCTTTTTCTGACTAATTTCGCTTAGCATAATACCTTCCAGTTCTATCCACGTTGTTGCAAATGGCAAGATTTCAAAGATCTCATTCTTTTTCATCGCCAAGTAGTATAGTAGTATTCCGGTGTGTGTGTGTGTGTGTGTGTGTGTGTGTGTGTGTGTGTGTACCACATCTTCTTTATCCATTCATCAGTTGATGGACGTTTGGACTCTTTCCACTAATTGGCTATTGTTGATAATGTGGCTATAAACATGCTTTGAATCAGCGTTTTTGTATCCTTTAGGTAAATACCTAGTAGTGCAATTGCTGGGTCGTAGGGTAGTTCTATTTTTAAACTTTTTGAGGAACCTCCATACTGTTCTCCACAGTGGCTCACAAGTTTGGATTCCCACCAACAGTACAAAAGGGTTCCTCAGGATAAGGGTGTATTCTTTTCAAAAAGCACTGAATTTGGAAACAAGTGAAACATTAAGAATGAAGAAAGCCCTACAAAGTTAGTTATTACAGATCTCACATTCTGTTTTAGGCTCCACCGCTGTGATGGTGCAAATGCATCCATGAATATTCGGGACCCTACTTTGTCTGTAGTTCTCCCCCTCCCACCTTAGAGGAGCTCTTCCCTCTTCCTGTCCTTTTCAGGCCAGTGTTCTCAGAAAGCTCATGTTCTCTTAAAATAGTTCTCATCTTAGCAGGCTGGTTGTTGAGATAAGTTGACTGTTGTCCCAGGCAAAGACCATCAAAATCTGTAGGAATGATCTCTGATTCCAGGATTGAGTCTCCAGGCCATGAACTCCTTTAAACACAATAGGCTCTCCTTAAAACACAATTTTAAACACAATAGGCTCTCCTTAAAAACGAAAGGCCTTTCTGAAGAGTTTCTCAGTTTATATTAAAAATTCAAAAACTACACTGGCAAGTACAAAAAATTCAACACGTTCCACTTTCTGCCTTCACTTTATATAATCCCACACGGCACAGTTTATCACATCATCCTTTCTTCCTTGGCCAGTGGGTCTTACTGGTTCCTGATGATAAGCCACCTTCTCCTTTTGTTCTTAATTTCCTCTGTCCTAAGCCCTTCTTGCTTCATTTAAAGCCCAGCCCAAAGGCCATAAAAGCTTTCTTGACAATCACTGCACTCAAGAAGACTTCGATTTCCAAATGTCTATGCTCCCAGGGTCTAGCCCATGAAGTTCAGTACTTGCCAATGGACGTGCTTTGTACTAATGTAATAGTACTTAACAATATGCTTTTCATATTGAAGGCACTATTTAGGTGCTAAATAAATGTTACTTAATCCCCCCAGCAATCATATGAGGCAGACTTTTTCTTTTTTAGAAAAGGAGAGGCAGAGACTGGGACCCTCCCTAGCAGTCAAAGAGCTGCCTGTGGTCTTGACCACCATGTTCCTCTGTGAAGACTGTCATCTTTCTAAGTATTATATCTTCCATAGTACTCAGCAGAGAGTTGTATGTGTGTGTGTGTGTGTGCGTGTGTATTATCACTAAATAGCGACCGATTTAATGTCAAAATTTAAAAGACCAATTATATTATACTTGGATGTACATAGTCTTACATTATTTTACAATGATGTTGATATCTGGAAGGAAATAGGAAAGAGTGACCACAGAAGGGTACTTAAATTCTTTTTTTTTTTTTTTTTTTTTTTTTTTTTAACGTTTATTTATTTTTGAGACAGAGAGAGACAGAGCATGAACGGGGGAGGGTCAGAGAGAGAGGGAGACACAGAATCTGAAACAGGCTCCAGGCTCTGAGCTGTCAGCACAGAGCCCGACGCGGGGCTCGAACTCACGGACCGCGAGATCATGACCTGAGCCGAAGCCGGACGCCCAACCGACTGAGCCACCCAGGCGCCCCTTAAATTCTTTATATCATAACATTACGTGATATCCAAGAGTTCCAGAAGAGCTGATTGGTGAGTGTTTGGATTTTGGGCACTGCTGCTTCAGCTTATGGTGATGATACAACTTTTACATTAATTTAAAATTTTTCCTGTCACCTTGGCAAGATCCCAGAATGGTGCAGAGAGGGAGACAAAAACAGAAATGATGAGAAGATAATTACATGCTCAGCCACACCAGAACAATTGCTCTAAGACCTAATATAGTGAGAAGGGTGCCATGAATCATGAATCATGAGGTAAAAGACAGCCTCCACGTTAAGTGGCTAACCACAGAAAGCTGCATGTAAACCAGTTAGCCCTTGAGAGAGACTCAGGATCTACAAATGCACAGCATGCATTTTTTTTAACCACTTACCTGGGAACAAGAGATAGTAATTGCAAAAATGGGATCACGAAAGTACTTACTCCGTGACCACATCGGGAGATGCTGGCCAAGTGCTAACTGTGCCAAGAATAAAAAATAAAAATAAACAAAGTGGGTGATTTCATATCCCAGATGAATGTCCAATTTACTGACTAACCCAAACATAATTTTCTTGACCACTGTAAGTGCAGTGGTATTTTCAGTGCTACGTTAGTAGAAAAACAAATTGACACAAAACAATATTTCTTGTTTTCTTTCATCCTTTCCTCTCTCCCACCCTACTTGTGCTCAACCTTCTGATGCTGGAAGATGTGCCTGTAGTGTAGATGTGGCCCCTTGTACGTGAGAAGGTTTTCTCCAAATCTGTTCTATATAAATAGTTTTCAGGTTGATGGTCAAAGACTTTTGTGAAATGAAAGGGACCCAAACCTTTGACTGTCCTGTATATTTTGAATGCAGTATTGAGTTTATTAGAAAGCTAAAGAATAGTGAAGTACTGATATGTTAATAAGAAAAAGAACCCAATTTACTATCATTATTGGCAAACGTAGCAATTGCTACTGTAAAATCTCCTTCCCTGCCTCCATCTTAAAAACCTCGTACAATTTATTTTATTTTATTTTATTTTATTTTATTTTATTTTATTTTATTTTTTTAATTTTTTTTTTTAATGTTTATTTTTGAGACAGGGAGAGACAGAGCATGAACGGGAGAGGGTCAGAGAGAGAGGGAGACACAGAATCTGAAACAGGCTCCAGGCTCTGAGCTGTCAGCCCAGAGCCCGACACGGGGCTCAAACTCACGGACCGCGAGATCATGACCTGAGCTGAAGTCTGACGCTTAACTGACTGAGCCGCCCACGCACCCCAAAACCTCATACAATTTAAAGGGTCAGTCACTTGATTCATACTTCCCTTTTCTTTAAAAAATATTTAAAAGTACAGTTGAATTAAATTTTTTAAATGTTTATTTTAGAGAGAGAGAGAGAGAGAGAGAGAGACAGCACGAGTGGGGGAGGGGCAGAGAGCGAGAGGGAGACACAGAATCTGAAGCAGGCTCCAGGCTCCAAGCTGTCAGTACAGAGCCTAACATGGGGCTCGAACTCAGAAACCACAAGATCATGACCTGAGCCAAAGTCGGACGCCTAACCTACTGAGCCACCCAGGCACCCCGAATTAAATTTTCTAAAGCCAAATTTTCTAAATTTTTGGTTTGACAAATGTTTACACTTGCAGTAGGCAGTTATATGTCATTTACAAATACTGATTTTAAAGGAAAGTTCCGAAGTGTTGGAAAGCTATCAATACTTGTTCTATACATTGTGAATAAAAAAGTGGGAATTATTTCAGGCAAAAGAAAAATGGGTCCATGATAAACACAGTACTGTAGTGGGCTTTATATGTGTATATATATATATATATATATATATATATATATATATATATATGTATGTGTGTGTGTGTGTGTGTATATATATATATATATGTATGTGTGTGTGTGTGTGTGTGTATATATATATATATATATATATATATATATGAAAGTGGGCTTTTATATGCCAAAATAAACACAGTATTGTAGTGAGCTTTCTAGGTTGTTTAAAACTTAACATAATTTGCCTCTTAGTATTTGTCTATAATAATGAGTTTTCTTCAGCTACTTGCTCTGTACATACATACCACTGAGCGCAGGAAGTAGGAATTAAATATATATTCTAATTGGTTCATCAACTGTAATACAGCTTCACTCTTAATTCCACTTTCATTTAGACAAAGCAGTCATTTGATTTCAAATAACTCTGCGTGGGAAAACTCCTTAGATACAATTTACCACGGGGGACAATGACAAAACACCTTATATAAATTTTTGTGTAGAAAGATCAAATTATATTTTAAGGCACTCACAAAATATTTAAAATATGATTGTGTATTTTAAGGGAATTTTTTGGGTTATTTTGGAACCATACCACAAGAGAAGTTGTTGTTGTTGTTTTTGTTTGTTTTATTTAAATTTTAGTTAGCTAGTATACAGCGCAGTGTTGGCTTCAGGAGTAGAATTCAGTGATTCATCACTTACATATGACACCCAATGCTCATCCCAGCAAGTGCCTTTCCACAAGAGAGGTTTTAAAGGCAATTAGTTTTTTGAGGGAATAAGTAAAAATAGCTAGGTTTAAAAAAATTCCATAAATACAGGTCAGCTCTTTATTAGTAGATTATTTTCATAAGGTTCATTTGTAAGTTAATAGTTTGCAAGTTAGTGCACATGTTTAGAGATAGCAAAGTTGAAGGAAATTGCTAAATTTACCACATTAGAACTAAAAAATAGTAAAAAAAAAAAAAAAAAAAAAGACATTCTTCACCACTAGAGTACTTACTTCCTAATTCATGAACTCCTTATTCTATGTAATAATGCTCCATAAATATTTTCAAATTTATGTCAAGAAGGTTGTTAAGTTAAAAAGTCTAAAAAATAATATCTACACAGTGGTGATATTTGTGTGAAAAACTGGTAAGACAAAACCATATATATATATTTATGTGCATAAATCTAGGTGTGGCAGATAAACATGTCAACACATTTCTCTCTATTTGTCTTTCTCTCACTTGAACCTTAAGGGCACTCTCAGTCCACAGGGATGCAGAAATTTAAAGAAACTGTTGACTTAAGTCTAAGATGGGAAGATTTTTGCTTTCTGCTCCCAAATATCAAGAGACCATGTTTCTGCTCACAGGACTAGGAAAACGGGTCCAGAAAGAAAAGAGCTAGAAGACTAGAGTTTACATTGGAGAGGAGGAAGCCTCTTGATAGGACCAGGGAGTAAGGTAGGAGGGGCCTTGGGCAGCACATCTGCTGGCTTAGACAACAGCTCCCTGCCATCCATCCCCTGGGGACATTCGTAAGCCCCCTAGCCCAGGGTCAGCGAATTGTGTACGACGTGTGGGGATGACCAGCTTGGAAGCGTCCAGAGTCAGTTAGGAATTTTCCAAATATTTGAGGGAGGTGATGAAAAAATGCTTGGTGGGGGGCACCTTGGTGGCTCAGGCGGTTAACTGTCTGACTCTTGATTTGGGCTCAGGTCATGATCTCACGTGGTTTGTGGGTTAGAGCCCCATGTCCGGCTCTGCCCGGACAGTGCGGTGCCTGCTTGGGATTCTCTGTCCTTCTCTCTTTGCCCCTCTCCCACTCGCTGTCTTTCTCTCTCAAAATAAACAAACATTTAAGAAATGCTTGGGAAAGACCTAAAGGAAATACATGAAAGGGATAATCTTTGTGTCTAGGGCCACTTGTAGAATTGGGGTGGATGGAGCCAAGGAGAATTTTTGCTTCCTCTCTGGATTGAAGGTTGTAGAGCAAGAAAGTGTTCATTTAATGTTTCACATACTTCAAATAATTTTAAATCATTGATTTGATTAAAAAGAAAAAGCAACAGGGGCGCCTGGGTGGCTCAGTCAGTTGTGCATCCAACTTCGGCTCAGGTCATGATCTCACGGCTCGTGAGTTTGAGCCCCGGGTCGGGCTCTGTGCTGACCGCTGGGAGCCTGGAGCCTGCTTCAGATTCTGTGTCTCCCGTTCTCTCTGCCCCTCCCCTGCTCATACTCTATCTCTCTCTCTCTCAAAATAAATAAATGTTAAATAAAGTAAAAAAAAAAAACAAAACACCCGACAAATTCTAATAAAACATTTAAAAATTTTGGGGTGCCCGAGTGTCTCAGTTGATTAGCGTCCAATTCTTGGTTTCAGCTCGGGTCATGATCTCGCGATTCATCAGATCGAGCCCCACATCGGGCTCTGTGCAGACAGTGCGGAGCCTGCTTGGGATTCTCTCTCTTTCTATCTCTCTGCCCATCCTCTCTCTCTCCCTCTCTCTCTCTCAAAATAAATAAACTTAAAAATATACTTGAAAATTTTTTCTTGATAGGTGATGATTTTTAAAAAGAGGAAGTTTAAAAACTGTTATGGGTTGAATGTCTGTATCCCCCCACCAAATTCATGTGTTGAAATCCTAACCCCCACCGTGATTTTACACAGAAGTGGAGCCTTGGGGGGGGGGGATGATGAGGTCATGAGAGTGGGGCCCCCACGAGTGGTATTGGTGCCCCTATAAAGACCCCACAGAGCTCTTTCATCCCTGTAACCAGTGAGCGTATTGCAGGAGGAGAGCAGTGCGTGAACCAGGACGTGGGGCTCTCCCCTGACACCGGATGTCCCAGCTCCTTGGTCTGGGACTGTGAGAAATAAACTTCTGTTGTTTCTACACCACCAGTTAGTGGTGGTTTGTTACGGTAGCTTGAACAGAGTAGAACAGGAAGCCAATGAAGATTTTACCAGAGACTCTGAATGGGTCTTCACAGTATTGCCAAGAGGTTTGTAAGTTGTGTTAGTTAACACCCAACTTCATGTCAAAGTACGTTCTTACACGGCAATATCTCTAATTATTTATTATAGCGGCATGTCAGATGTGATTTAGGTTGATTTGAGAGAAATGGAAAAAGAGCCAAAGCGAGAAGAAAAAGGGGAAGTACAAAGGGACGAAAAAAGATATGTGTATATAGCATCTGCTATTTATTGGCATTTTAGAGCATTTCCTCTAGGCCAACTCCTAATTTTAGCACTTTACATAAACTGTATAATTAATTCTTCAAAACAACTTCAAGAGATAGGTGTTAATATTACTCCATTTTACAAATGTGGGTATTGAGAGACAAAAACACAGGCAACTTGCCCAAGGCCACAGAGCTGGGGAGGGTGAGGAGGTGAACCTTGAAAGTCTAGCTCTAGAAGTGGACTCCCAGCCACCACATCAGATTCCATTCAGCGTATGTAATAAAAATTAGCATGGAGGACATTCACTGAAGTCAGATATGGAAAGACAGAATTAATACAGGAAAAGGTTACAGGAGGGAATCGCTTCTGGATCAACCCATTTTTTAATTACCACTAGGTGGCAGTGGTGGCTCAGGGCGTCTTAATTATTTTCGGGAGCAAGAGGGTTAAACAATAGGCCTTGGGGTGATTGTGGAATGAGAAACCATACAACCTCAGTCATCAGTATGAGATGATTATAGATCAAATGTGACCCTTCACGGGACCTTTCTGACTCCGGCTTAAGACAAGCCATGGAATATTATTAATTAACATCTTCATCAGTTCTTTCTATAAACCTCACAATTTGTCAATTTGTCACTACAATTAGTAAAAATCATTGTCTTAATAAAGACATAATCCTGTGCCAAGTATCATGTATATATAAGTTAATAAAGGGACTCCATCTTTTTTCTCCAGGGTCATTATCACAAAGATGACAGTACAACTCAAGGCTAAAGTAAAATGGCAGTTATTAGAAATATGCATGGTGTTGGGCTACAATCAACTGATATTTAGCTAGGAAATCTAGGATTTACTGAGTCTAATCACTCTGACCTCATGAAGTTCCTGAGAAGGAGATACTCACAAGAGGCAAACAGATGATAAACTAATTCCCACCCCTTTGTTAGGGTTGACTCCTACTAACTGCCCCCATTTGGAACTTGCTGGAAGACTGGACATTCACAGATGATCTGAACTCAAGCACCAAGTGGACCTTCTGCCTTCTTTTAGGGCCCTCTTGTTACTGCCAAGTGGTTTGCAAAATGGAATAAATGAGTTTATCTATAAGTCTAAATTATTCTTCCCGGGCTAGCTGAGAGCTCAGGATGGCAGGTCTGCATTAAGGGGCCGGATTCTGGGTCACTTTCCCTGTGGAAGCAGGAGAAGAGCAGAAAGTGTAGGGGCAAAGTCCAAGAGAGAGAGCCACACCAACCATGGGGACTCTTGGCAGTGAGCGGTCAAAGATTAGCAGATGTGGTCTAACGAACTGTTCTGGAAGCCTGTCCCATCAACTCCACACTGAGGGGGGCAGTCAATAGTAGGTGGGGAGAGAATTGAGAATCACGCCCTTCTCCACCATACAAACAAATAAAAACAATGTGCACTTTCTCTTTTCCAGGGCCGTGCTACTCACTGAGAGCCATCAGCCGTCAGTAGCTAGAGAGCACTTGAAAATGTGACTGAGAAACCGGTAAGACTAAGAATTTGATTTGATTTTAATTCATTTCAACTTCAACACTGAAACAATATAAAGTATTTTTCTGTTAAACACAGCTTTGTAGTTTTGGTAAGACTCATTGCACATTAACCATGGGACTGCATAAGATATGGCTGCATCCTAATGGGGGTGTTGATAGTACATCTTTCCTGGTGCTACGAACATATGGGCCGTCCGTTGAATCAGTGTCGATTGACTCAGTTGCGATGATTTTCGGAATGTATTTATGTGAGCTTTTTATTTAGGCAGTGCGAGTTACAGTAATACCTATGTAAATTGTAACTGGTAATTAGATTAAAATATTTTAATCAAACTACACTTAATTTATTTTTAGCGCTTTTCAAATTTAAAATAAAGGCATATATCTGATGCAAAGTCCGTTGGAAAGGAAGAACTAGCATTTTGATGGGAACGGTAAACAAACAAACAAACTTGAATATATGTGCAGATGTAACAATACGAGGCAATTACATTTTGTTGAGCAAATCCAAAAAACCAATGTTCGGAGATGTTTTTAGCAAATGTATAGTAAGTCTGATAATTAAATGTCTAAAAAACACATTTTAAATGATTTTTAATAGGAGCTGAGCTTGTAACCTTGACAAGTTATAAAATGGATACTTGCACACAAAAAATCATGTTTAGATGGTAAAAGTCATTATTTCTGCTACGGCAATTTTGTTAGATAGTTATAAGAAAAAGGTTAAAAATATATTTTATAAAAAAGATCTTCAATGAAACCGTCAAACAGTTACCAATAAAACACAAATTCTTAAAAATATTAAAGATCAATTGGTTGAAAATCTGAGACATGGAAATATTTTCTTTAGGTTTAGATGAGTCATGCAATATGAGATATTACTCACAATACCTTAGTTACAGTTTGTTTCAAAAGGCCTTCCAAGTTCACACACACACACACACACACACACACACACAAACTATTAGCAACTCATGGCCTAGAAAATTAAGCTGTGTTGTACATAGTTTGGATTCTTACTTCTGTCAAGAAGAATTTTAAATAGGTTTCAAAAAATCAATTTCTGTCTTAATAGATTCTAGTTACATTAGGTCAAAAATTTAAATACATTGGAATTTTTAAAGCAGGAGACTGATGTTTTCCTTATAGCTTCATTCGACTGTAAGGTGCACATTGGAGATGTTTGCACTCTGTGTTCTGAGGGTCTTAAAAGTGTCATGAATGCAGTTGTTGAAGTCACTCAAATTTAAACTTAAAGACCATCGATATACTTATATTCGAAGATCATGAACTATTTTATGGAACTATTGAAAGCAAAGACGACGGATTCATTAAATCTTGTGTTCTTTGCTACTGCTCATTACGTGAGTCATGGGGGAATTTTACAAAGATTTCTCGTATTGTTACCTCCATATAAAGATATTTTGAAACAAAAAGAAATAAAGATGAAAAACAGCAGTGGAACTTATGTTTTCTCACTTATATCACACTGCAGAAAAATAGGCAAAATTTGAAGTTCTAAGAAAAGGAAGTGTTTGCAATCTAGCTAGGCAGGTACAAGAATTTATGTCAAAACTGAACCTGTTCATAGTATAAATCAATAATAATTACTTTACACCGTTTTAATCTGGATCAGTATACAGGAGAGTTTTCGTTGTAATTGCCAACATTATGTAAATTGTCTGCAAGAAGTAGGAGAAAAATTTGAGGAACACTCTTGATATTGATAAAGTTTTAGAATTGCTTTTCAACCTATGAAATTCTTTGAATTTGATGTTGATAATATTGAGCTGACACAAGAGTTAACAACTTTACTTAATGTGGTAGATGTAGTTAGATACTGATCTACTTTTGCTTCAAAGACAGAGCGGTTATTCTAAGGAACGATGAATCAGTCTTGTCAATGTGGATGTGAATATTAACAGAAATGATTTTTTGTTACTTGCCTCAGTTATTGGAAAACATTTAAGGATGTTTGGAAATTAGGTATGTGAATCTGTTCTTTCGACTGTAAATTTTATGAAATCTAAGTACAGATCATACGTTCCCAGTAAAAATTTAGCTCCCGTGGAATACGTGCTGTAGCCTGTAAGTTTAATTTGCATACCAGGATTTCAAACACTTAGTACCAGGAAAAGAATGTAAAGTAGCTCATTCATACTTTAAAATATTAGTTATTTGTTGAAGTGATAATATATTTTAGGCATTGGGTTAAAGTATAATACTAAAATTAATCTCTCCTGTTTCTTTTTTCTTCTTTTGTAGTTACTATAAAATCTTAAATTGCCCCCATGGCTCTCATTATCCTTGTATTGAGCCGCGCTGGCCTGGGCCGTGCTCAGAATTTTGGGGGAGCTGGGCTGAGCCCTGAAAAATTTTGTAGCCATATTTTGACCTAACATCCTTACAATGTTTGATTCCACAGTGCAGTCTCAGAATGAAAGACATCATGATAGCAGAGGGCTTTCCTGGTTTCTCATACCTCTTAGGCATAAAGTCCTGACAGACACCTGGGTGTGTAGTATCCCCATTATTTCCATACCCAGCAGCAATCCCTCAAATCTGGGACTGCCCTTCCGCATTCCCCCCTCCACCACCCCAGTGCTGCGCTGTGTCCTTTGACTTTCTAAACAAAGCCTAGCCCCTGCGTCCCCCTTCACCAGCGGTCTTATCTTTTTTCCAGCCACGTCTCCCGAAAAGCTACTACTGCCTTCTTTTCCTTCCTCTTCCCCACGGCACACACATCTGCTGATGCTAATTGGCTTCCTTTAGGGTCTCTTAGAAGGAATCAGACATTCTTATCAACAGGGAGGTTATCATTTCGTCCATCTGGTTCCAAAAACTTTAAGGAGTTACTATCTACTTAATGAGAGACATGTCTCCTCACCTTCATGTAAACTTACAAAGAGGAAAGAAAACCCAGTGGGTTCACTCTTCCCGTGCCTCCAATTTATGGCTCAGAAAAAAAAAAAATCAGAATTATTATGGAACATGAGTCAAAAAACTAAAGCAAATGGACATATTTATCAGGCAAGGACTGATTTAGAAAGTGTTTTTGAAGATTAGCATGCACAGAGGGACAAAGTCTAATGTTAAAAACATGCTCTGCAAAACTGAAATGTTATGTTATATCAAATTAAGTCTGAAATTGTTTTAATTGGTGTATACATGTGGAAACAATAGAAATCCATCAAGTAGAAAATATACCTATTCAGTTCTGAATGCTCTCAGGAATTTCATGAATTATTTTATATTAGAATTCTAAGCAAGAGAATAATACATATATTTCTCTTCTAGCGAAAATATTTTTGCAACGGTTTTCATGTAAATATTCATATTATGCTATTTAGGGTAATCGCCCCATTTTCTGATTTTTTTTTTTTTAGGTCAGAATATATACAGTTCTAAGATTACTGTACTTTAAAGATAACATATTTTGCCTCTTGTCTAGGCTGATCACTTAATGCCAAAGAAGATACGCATCTCTCTGAATATTACCTCTCAGTTTTCTTCAAATCAAGATAATAATACATTATCTCCTGGGGTTGTTGGGGGGATTAATGTGATGGCGTGCGTGGCTAGCACAGAGATAAGCAAATACTGTTATCTGTTCTCATCTCACACCTGATCACTGATGGCATATTCACACCCCCATCATTGTCAAATAGCAGCATTTATCAGGACCTGGCCTTTCAAACAGTGGAGTCACATCATAATCCCATTTAACCGAGGCAGCTTAAACTCTGCATCCTGTGGAAAAGGGCGGAGAAGTAACAGTTTTCTTGACCCTTGACGTGACCATCACTGACTAGGATTACACAGTTTAAAGATCTTTTTCATACAACATACCTTATTTCCGGAGTAAGACCGGTTATCGGGCTAACCCAAAGATAGTATTTTTTGACATTTGTACAGAGTCTAATGTATTTGTGGGTAACTTAAGGAATGTTCAAAGATAACTTTTATAAATGTAGAATTTACCTCAAGTGCTAATTTCAGAACCTGATTCTGACATTACATGGGACTCTACTAGATTGGGCAATTTCTCTTCATTATTGTGAGTCTTTTACCTTAGAATCATTAAGTCTCTTCCTGTCTCACACAGACATGAGAGGGAAGCCTGGAAGGGTTTTGTAAATGCTTTTAGTGCCTTGTACCTTTGTGTGGGTTCAAAAAGCATTGGTAGTTACTGAGAATTTGTGTGGGTTTTTTAAAAATCTTTATTTATTTTGAGGTGGGAGGGAGGGGGAGAGAGAGAGAGAGAGAGAGAGGGAGGGAGAGAGAGAGAGGGGGGCCCAAGCAGCCTCCACACTGTCAGCGTAGAGCCCAATTTGGGGTCTTGATCTCATGAACCATGAGATCACGACCTGAGCCAAAACCAAAAGTCAGACACTCAACTGACTGAGCCATCCAGGTGCCCCTGAGAGTTTTTGAACAAGAAATGTAACTGAAATGATATTTTTTAAAGACATTAAGCTGCTTTTTAAAATATTTTCCCCAAATTTTGTTGCCTTATAACTCTCAAAGCAAGAATCGATTGCTTGTATTGTTTCAATGGGTACAATAGAGAATGAAGTCATGCTCAATTTCGAGTTTCAAATTCAAGGTTTTTTGTTTGTTTTGTTTTGTTTTTGTTTTGGTTCAGAGCAAAACAGTATCTACGAAGTAAAGATTTTGTGAGGGGAAAAAACAGATTCCTAAATCCTAAAACTTCCTTCTTGTATCAAGAATGGAACTTGAAATCAAGGCAGAGAACTTTGTTCTCCAATTCTATGAAAAAAGTATATGTTAAAGCACATTTCTTTTCAGGTAGAGATGGGAGTAGAAAGCTCTTCCACCTCTGAGATTAGGAAATGAGAGGCTGTAAAAACCAAGCGACCTAGGTGAGTGAGGATGAGCCCAGGGGCCCTTGGGGGGAGAGTTGGGAAAAAGGAAAGGCAGCAGGATAGAAACTCTCATTGGGATTCCAGATCAAGTGAGGGGAACCAAGTTTCTGCTCTGCTTCCCTTTGCATCATGCAACATGACATCAGCGTGTTGGGTCGGTACAGGCAGAGGTAGGGTCTAGATGTGTAGACTTGGGGCAGCGAGCACCCGACCTGCAGCCCCTACGTGACATGGAAAAGGCCCCCATGTCCCAGAATGACTGTGTGAAGGAAGAAGGTGGCTGAGAATTGAAAGGAAGCAGAACTAAATGAAATTATGCTTAACTGCCAAAAAGTCACCACGGCTCAGGGTGAGAAAACCTGTGCAAAGTCAGAGATCCCCAAGAAAAGGCCACCAACTGTCAGAGAATCTACACAGCCAGAAAGACTCTAAGTGTGGAGCCTAACTAGCACACGGAGTCTGTTGAGCTCCCTGGGCGCAGTCACGCTGTCTACCTTGACAGTCCAGACCTCAGCACCATGATGCATAGACACGCCAGCAAGTGTGTGGGGAGAGGAGAGACCCGTGGATGCCAAGACCCATCGGTTATTCCTCGGTCAGAGTCGGCAGGGCTAGCAGAGCGTGACACGTGGATCCAAGTTCCCTTTCCGTGTCCTCACGAGATTGCAGGTCCTTAGATAGGTTAAGGATTTAAGAGACTGAATTAACCCAAGAGTCTTTATAACCTAACAAGAGACAAAGTTACCATTCATCATCAGATTTCATCATCAAATCTTAGGGTTTTTGATCATAAATAAAATGTGTTTTATTTTTAATCAGAGAAATAGAGGATCGAAGGCAAAATGAGGCCCATAGTAGAACATAATAAATTACTCTTTTTGCGCATCTAAACTGTAGTGTGCGAATTTTAAACTTGCTCTAGGAGTACCTGAGTACTGTTTAATCCTCCTCTTTCCTGCCTTATGCAAACCCAACATGGTCTGCATATGTATAATGTAATCTTTACACCATCTCTGCTGGCAGTAAAGATTAGAATGTTAGAAATTCAACGGATGCAGTCAAATATCAAAATGTTACTTCGAATATAGAATGAGACATTGGACATCTTTACGTGTGAAACAGATAGAGTAGAAAAGAAAAGCTATTTGTTGAGAAGAACTGTCATTATTGGATGCTGGTGTATTGACGTGGTTATTTTAACTGCCGTCCTACAGTACGAATGAGGCAAACCCCATAGCTTGTTACAAGGGCAACTTAGCAGTTAGACACGCCCCTGCCCCCGCAAAACAATGCCCCCACTTGAGAAGGTAATTGACAGCCCCACACGCTGTGATCGTTTATGACCTGGGGGGAGTCTCCTGCAAGTTAGTTTTAGTTATTTGAGGACACATTTCTCCTGATCCACAGCATCTTTCTCTTTTCCTCCTCCATTCACATTAGACCGAACCTCAAAATGAATGTTCAATAAATCATTTCATATTCTTGTCTTACAATCTCGTCTACTTTTTAAAAAATCTCTACTCATTTGCTGTTCAGTCGTGCCTTTTATTTTAAGAAGCTAGGGAGGCAAATGGTTTTTAATTGCCTTCCAAATATTTACATCCTATACATCCTGTGATTCAGCAATTACACTTATCAGTTTTCCACCCCCTGCTAACGTAACCACAACATTGTCACGAGGAAATCATGGGGGAAAATGCTGTAGCACACTCATTCAGCTTTGGATGTAGTAGAGGAAGAAATGCCATCCCTCCGTAACTTGCACTGCAAAATTATTTTCCACCCTTAGGGGCAAATGGTCTCTTCCCACCACTGATGGGCCACCACTGTGGCAGGATTGAACGGTTCCCTCGGAAATGCCAAAAAGATTGTTCTCTTACAATGCTGTGTCCAGTAAATACTTGAGTTGTGCCTGTAATTGCCCTAAAATGCACTTCCTGCTGTGTTTGCTTATGTCCGAGAGCAGTTTAGAAGGTCAGCCTGAGAGCTTTAATAGCCTGGATTACTTGTTATTTGGTAATGGAGTAGCCAGGATAAGAGGCGATAGTTAATATTTGCGCCTCATTTATTGAAGAAATGCTTCTGGAACTCTTTTCACAGGATGATGATGTCATTCCTTCTGATTCAGGTGTATCTTTAGGGTATTAAGTTATTGGTGTTGTTTTCAGGAAATACACAGCAAGCACAGAATTTCTTGCTCACAAATAGACCTTTCTAGTAATCTGAGTGGAGGGTAAATCTATGTACGTTCCGTGCCTCCGAGGTTTCCTGGCCTTTTCCCTGGACTCTTGCTCCTGGGATGGACTAGATTTGGAATCTGAAAATAGCAACACCAGTGCAGGTTGCCTGAGGAGTGTCATGTGGTTCTGCCTGAGGACCTGATGAACCCTTGCCTGAGGCCCCGGGCCATTCTGAAAATCACGAGGAAGAGGCACAGCAGTGTTGGGTTTGCTTGGGACAACAGTGACCTCCAGTGCTAATACACTTCACAGGGACAGCCTGGAATGGCGACATCGCATCATTTCTTGGTAAATGAACAGACGTGATGACAAGGGAAATGTGGTTAGGAAGAGTGTCCTCTCGAGTCGCTGCTAACAACAGGGGCAAGTGGCAGTCCAGGTTAGAGAGAACATTCCCTCGTGGCACCGCCCAGCAGGAAGCACCTGCTTTCCCAGCCTCACTTCCGAGAAACAATGGCAGGATGCCAGGCTGCCTGCACTCTCTCGGCTTATCTCCTGGGACATGTAAATGGAGATGGTGGTGCCGACCCCACAGCCGACATTGATGCCTCAGGCTGGGCCTTGATGGTTCTGGAGGTCCCTCTTCCCCGGGTGTAGGAGACAGTTTGAGACACCACTAAAGATACAGAAAAGACCAAGCGGCTTGTAACTAGGATTATTTAAGATTGCATTCATTGCAGGCCGTCTTCTCTCCAGAGAAAGATTCACTGCTTGATGCTCTTTTGGTCCCAGCCAACAAGCATTGAGAAAGCCATGTGTCATCTACCTTGCTCTTCACACCGTGTGACAGCATCATCATTGCCCTGTGTTGGAGAAGAACTACTTTCTGATGCTACATTATGAAGCTTTGTTGACTTTAATTTAGCAATAACTACTCCCTCAAAAACTATCCCCAGATCCATCCAGAATGTGTTAGGTGCCGGTTACAAGTAGGCACCGTGGGAGTCCCTGCTCAGACATTATCTTCAATGTTTGCATCATCCACATGACGTAGGTTTTGTCTCCATTTTATGGATGAGGAAAACGAAGCTGACGGAGGGCTCAAAAATTTGCCAACAGTGGGAATCGCAGGATTTGAACCCAGACTCTCTGGCACTACCATGCCCTTTCTGTACAAATAGAATGCAGAATCCTCAGCCACACGGGTCACATTTCGAGGACTCGTAAAGGCCATATAGGGGGGCCTCCCTCTTGGGAAGAGTCTGTGGAGGTTAATTTTGTAGGTCAACTTGACTAGGCATTAAGGTCTCCAGACAGTTGATTAAATACTGTTTCTCTGTGTGTGTGTAAGGGTGTTCTGGGAAGAGATTAGCATTTGAGGAGGTAGAGTGTCCCCAGCATAGATAGGTGCCACCCAATTGGTTTGGGGCCCAAAAGCAATAAAAAGGCCAAAGAAGGTTGAATCTGCTCTCTGCTTGACTGTTGAGCTAGGACATGGGTCTTCTCTTGTCCTCAGAGCTGGTTCTCAGGTCTTTGCACTTAGACTGGACCTATACCCCAGCTCTCCTGGATCTCTACCTTGCAGGTTGAGGATCAGGGAACTTCTCAGTCTCCACAATTACATGAACCAATACCTTAAGACAAATCTATTTGTGTGTGTGTGTGTGTGTGTGTGTTCTCTTTGTATATGTATATTCTCTGTGTGTGTGTGTGTGTATATATATATATATATATGTGTATATATATATATATATGTGTATATATATATATATATATATATTCTCTTTATATATACATATTCTCTTTATACACACACACACACACACAGAGAGAGAGAGAGAGAGGGAGAGAATATATATATTCTATTGATTCTTTTTCTCTAGAGAACCCTGAGTACTAGTTACAGTTTTTATTTAATACTTTTATATCCATAAGACACACAAACTACATGTAAACCTAAGTAAGTTTTAATTTCCTAATCTCCTTTAAATGACTGTAGTTTTACCATCTTTGCTGTGGGGCTGGGCATAGTTTTAGAGACATGTCAGGTCCTTCCTTTTTATTTGTCTTAAATGGAAAGATGAACACAAAATTGCCCTGCCCCCGAGTTTTGTTCCCTTTCACTTCCTTTGAAATGCTGTAAGAGGACTGCTGGAATTACATTTTCTAGGAAAGCAGACGCACATGGCGACTTCCCCTGGATTCTACACAAATGGGGTTCTGTGGAAGGTCGGGACCAAGTCTTTCGGATCTTTGGTCACCCCAAATACCTAGTACAACGATCTAGACATAATGAAGGCCCAAAAGAAACTGAATTTGAAGATATATGGAGTTTTCTTCTGTGCCTTTTAGCTAGTAGGAAAGTTCTTTTATTTCCCAACGGCAGAGAGAAGTGTCTTTGCCCTTTATGTCCAGTCCCCTTTTTCTCAGATGAGCAAGGCCTTGCGCTCTGAAGAATCAAGCAATCCCTGCCGTCTCAGAAAGAGAAATTCAGATAGGAGAACACTTACCCTTCACTGTAATGAATGGATCTTGGAAGATTCAAGCACCCAGTAGAGAAAAAGGGACCGTGGATGAGAGCTGATACAATTGAATACACTTCTAAACACATAATTTCAGCACAGCACACAGCGAGTGACCTGATGTACCAGAGCCCATCTTTTCAGTCTTGGTGGCCTTTTGTGACACAAATCATAGGACATGCAGTTTGGAGCGAGAAAATAAAATTTCTGCTGAACTGTATGTCCTGTGAGAACAGGGGCCACGGCCGTCTTGTTGGCTCCCGGGTTGATAGATCTCAGTACCAAGACTGGCATACGATGCATGCTTGGTAAAATTCATAGAGGCGAATGAATAAGCGAGCAGGTAAATGTTGTGTAGGGACTTTAACCTGGAAGAGCTGGAAAGGTCCAAAGTGGAATCCAGAACGGGAAACGTCCGCCAGCTCTTCCTGACCACGTGAGTGTTGCACCGTCGGCCACAGCAGCCTCCAGCCGCACATGGCCACGCACATTTCATTAATAAAACGCAAGTGACGGGGACACTCAGTTTCTCGGTCTCACTAGCCACATTTCAGACCTGCAGGGACAGAGCAGTCTGGTGGTGAGCATAGGTACGGCGCAAATATGGAACATCTCCGTTAATGTTCAGAGTCCGTTGGGCAGTGCTTCCCTAGGCTCAGAGGTTTAAGGAAAGAAAAGCCAAGGATGTCCTTGTGGGTTTTTTTCATTATAGGATCCATCCCAGCTCACAGGTAAGAAGGTGTGCAGGGCCCAGGGCTTTACGAGAGTTCTAGAATGTGATATACATCTGGCTGGGGAACATGACATGCTGCGTTTCACAACAGCAAAATGGCAAACAAAACGTGGGGAAGGAAACGCTGTAAGGTGGGCCATGGTCTTCAACACATCCCCTGTTCCGTCCTGTCTCTGCTTGTCAGCATTAGGCCCCGGGGACACTGACCTCGTCCTTCTGGGACTCCTAGGACTGGAAACAAATTTTTACATTAAAAAAAAAGGAAAAGGAAAGAAATTTTTTCTGTTATTGCAAAAGTTCACTGACACAAATGTAAAAAATGAAAATAAATAAAGGTGTAAAAATGAAAATCTGTTACCTCTTAGGTTTTACAATATCTTCTTTGTCCTTTTTCTGTGCACTTGTATGTGATAAATGCAACACATTAAGAACCATTTCCATGAGGTTGTTCCTTTAAAATTTTTTTTAATGTTTCTGTATTTTTTTTTTAATTTTTTTAGCGTTTATTTATTTTTGAGACAGAGAGAGACAGAGCATGAACAGGGGAGGGTCACAGAGAGAGGGAGACACAGAATCTGAAACAGGCTCCAGGCTCTGAGCGGTCAGCACAGAGCCCGACGCAGGGCTTGAACCCATGGACCGTGAGATCATGACCTGAGCTGAAGTCGGACGCTTAACCGACCGAGCCACCCAGGCGCCCCAATGTTTCTGTATTTTTGAGAAGGAGGGAGACAGAGTGCAAGTGGGGGAGGGGCAGCAAGAGAGAGGGAGACACAGAATCCGAAGCAGGCTCCAGGCTCTGAGCTGTCAGCACAGAGCCCAACCTGGGGCTTGAACCCAGAGACTGCAAGATCATGACCTGAGCCAAAGTCGGACGCTTAACCGACGGAGCCACCTAGGCACCCCTCCATGACATTGCTCTTAAACATTCCTCTGCAACATCTTATTAATGAGGGCATTTTATTACATTTTGTGGATATATTATAGATTACTTAACTGTCTCTTGTCATTGGATATTTAATTTTTGATGTCATGATTTTTTTCTTCATGAACACTCATATGATAAACGTCATTGCACAAAATGTATATATCTTACAATTGTTATGAGAGCTAGGGATTCTGGATCAAATTGTAAGCAAAAATTTAAGTCTTTTTGACAAACATTGCCAAATCTACCTTCTGTATTCAAATTTATACTTGTGTCTGCCCACTGAATTTTTAGTAGAAGAATGCTCTTCTCGCAAAACTGTACATACAGGAGTTGAACTTGACTGTTACTCTTGGGGCTCAACTCGTGGAGCATGATAAAGGTAGATTTTGTAATGGAACCAACATGAGTCTGCTCCTTGGTAAGACACAGATACAACAGGTGTGGATGTCACACCAAGTAAAATTTATATGCAACAAGTAAGGAGATCACGGGGAATGACTTCCAAAGCCCTGGCTCTCTGGGGAGGGAATGGGTTCCTTTGTTTGGGGTTAGGAGGGATATTTAGTAGGGGAGCCTCGTCATCATCTGTAGACGCAGACATAGGGTCGTGCATATGTCCTAGGGAAACTTGCCTGCACACACGTTGCGTGTTATGTAATGAGACTTGTGCTCCTCCCTGGGCGGAGGTTTTAGTATTGCAATGAGGTAGAGATAGTTGTCAGTCTTTCTGGAGGTTACGCCGTGGTCCATTGGCTCAGGTGTGAGTAAGGGATTGAGCTCAAACTGGTCAGCATGGTCTGGGCTGGTTGGAGGTCTTGTCAGGACAGTCACTTGAGGGAAGGTTTCGCTTTTCATTTGCCTGAGTTAAGAGATAAGCTGGAGAGAGGAGCTCAAGGGAAAATGTGAGATAAAGGTTGGTGAGTACAAGCAGGTGGGCAGTCAAGGTCAGGTATTGAAGTCTGGCAGGTGACAATTTGAGTGGTTGAGATCTTACCATGATAGCTAGTGAATAAATCATTATGCCCCAGGAATCTATCATGGTGAAGACTTCATGAAGCTGTAAAATGTTGATAAGAAAGTTTAGAGGAAAAGTGGTCACCTTTTGCATTGTTGTCGTTTTTGTTAGTTTCAGTAGATAGTCAAGGTCAAGTTGTGCATAGCAGGGATGAAGACCTCACACTGGAACATATTTAGGATTTGATGTTGTGTGTTGGAGCAGGTGAGAGGCAGGGTGTTTCTTGCTGTCAACAACTGGGAAACTCCACTCCATCGTTGCCCCAGAATGGAGGCAGGGTGTGCTTTTTGTCCAAAATGACATGTTCGGTTACCATCTTTGAGTGTGTGCCGACTCTGGCATACTTGGATTCCTGGGCCAAAGTGGCATCTGTGGAGGAAATACAATCTTACTTCCTTTTCTCCTTCAGGCCCTTATCACTTGATTTACATCTCCAATTAACTTCGTACATTTACTTCATGTTTTACTGGTAGGATGACAGACTTTTGTCATCCCCAGGGTGGAATTATTGAAGCCGTGTATACTGGGTTCTTGGCCTGCCCTTAACTCCGTGTCCATACCTTTCCCAAAGACAGTGACTGATACAAGGATTCACCGTTGCCTTTTTCCTAAGTCCCCCTTCCAGTAGTGCTTCTCACTGGTCTTTTCGAGAACACCTTTTTAACATGTATGGAAGAGAAGCTACTTTGAATAGCAAAATGAGTACATGCATAGACTCCGGAGCATTTTTCTGGCGTCATGTCTTTGCTGTGCTCCTGGCTGGTTGTGTGACTTGGGATGCGTTATTTGTTTGGCCCCTCTGTCCTTATCTGTAAACTTGGGACACAAATAGTACCTGCCTGACAAGATTATTAGGGCCCTCTACATGAATATCTGGGAAGTGCTCACAACGGTGCCTGGCCCTCAGTGAGTGTCGGCCGTTGGTCCTTCAGTCTTTCCTCTCACCTGCCAGTACTTTCGGGGCGTGTTTGTGTCTTTTCCTGCCCACCGATTCATATTTTATTGCTTTTGTTCTTTTGTAAGAGATTTCAGATGACCCTTTTAAATCGTATTTCCCCCGCTTATAATGGATCTGACATTTAGGGTTCCCTTGTGAGGATGGTCCTTCATTGAGACTGAATAATAACATGCCATAATGTTAATAATTGCTAACACTATTTGAGCACTTAATTACGAACCACAAATGATACTTAGGACTGCACCTGAAGTCTCCTTTAAGCCTCACAAAAGTCCTGTAAAGTAAATACACCTGTTACTCTCATGTTAAATAAGAGGTTTGAAAGATGAAGCCCCTTTCCCAGGCTCTACAAGTAACGACAGAGCCAGCCCAGGAGCTGGGTCTGTCTGAAGCTTTTTGAAACCACCCTCCTCCCGCTTTTCACCCTGTTTCATGCTCCCGGTAGATCTGAAACTCAGTTTAGCATTTAATTAGTCATCTTCCATCAAGACGCTGCTGCCATTGATGATGACACTGTCGCTAGCAAAGCAACGGTAAACACAGCCGCTCTTGACCGAGCACCTGCTATCGCCAGGTGGCTGCTGCCCCTTACACCCATCAGACTAGACGCACCAGGAGGCCCTCAGACTGAGTGGGCTCTAACCACGGTAGCCCCTGGGCAGACCCCACTCCAAGCCTGTAAATGCTTTAGGCTACAACAGAGAAATACTAAGGACAACCAATCACTAAAAGACAACTAAGCTTTAAGCCCTAGCCAAACAGTTTTCTTTCTTTGCTTCTGCACTTTCTCCCTGTACACCTTTTCCCTACACATCTAGCCCCTGTGGGTCGTGCTTCAATCAACTCTTAAAATTTTCATATGCCCAAGTTTATCTTCTAATAGGTGTGGAAATCATTTTCCAGGCCTGAGATGGGGCCGCTGTCACCCCAAGTGGCGCGTCAGCAAACCGAAAGAAAACTTAGATGATTTTTGAGTCCCTGTAGAGACCCCACGTTTAGCCAGTAAGTCTATGGTGTAACCAGTCAGTCCCCAAATTCCAGGCCACTTCTGGATCTTCTCACCCCAACACGGTTGGGTATGTGGCCCTGGCCAACCAGATATTCTCTATTGTCTCTTTCGTGCCTTTATCTTATAAAGGCTTCTTGTTTTAGCCTCCTGTTGGTGTTCTCTAGAGCCTTGAGAATGGAGACTGCTCACTTCCTGCAGTCTTAAATAAAGTTTGTTTGCATCAACTAAAGTGTCTTCTTTATTCCTTTTTAGCAGTTTTTGGCGATGAAGAAGGAGATCTGATGCTGACTGCTAACAGACTATGGGACAAGGAGACGAACCTGCTAAAACCCTCAAGCTCACTGTTCCCCATTATTGCTAGAGGCCAAGGGTAAGTCACTCTCAGATTTGAGCTCCGCTCCCTTGTGTGCAGCTCTCTGATCCAAACTAACTTTATTTAAAACATCCATGTATATGTGCGTAACTATGACTGTAACTATAATTATAACTATAACTATAACTATATATATATATATATAGAGAGAGAGAGAGAGAGAGAGAGAAAGAGAGAGCGAGAGAGAAAGCTATATATTGTCCCCAGAAAGGTTCTGGGACCCCTTTATGGGGTTTGTTAAAGTTTCCAGAAAGTTTCTAGAGACCCCAGAAAGGTTCTGAGGTGTGTTAAGATTCCCAGAAAATTCTGGGGTCCTGGAAAGGGTCCTGGGTAGTTAATATCGGGTCCACGGCAGATAGAAGTGGTTAAAACACTAAAAACAGGGAGGTCCAATCCTGTAATGGGGGGGGGGGGACTCGACTCGCCCAGTTTCAACTTGGGGACACGGAGAAATAATTAAGACAAGAAATTGGACTGTTTAGACCCTCAAATCAAAATCTAAATCTAATGAGGCATGAATCAGACTATTAAAAGCCATCAGGGAGTCCACTGCTGTAGAGAAATCTTCTCATGAAACAATCATAGGTCTGTCGCTCATGGGAATCTAAGAAGCCCAAGCTACAGAATTTCTGGGTGCATGTAGAGCTGTTAGATGCCTGCTACCTAACTCTCAGAGTCCTGTGCTAGGGCACATTGGTCACAGAACAGGTTAGATTGATTTTAGGTCACCTGCCAACCTCAAGAAGATGCCTGTGCAGTGAGGTGCACCATAAAAGACCTCCCAGCCTGAGGTGGGGTCCAGGGAAAATGGGCAGGAGCCAGCAAAAGGTGAGAGTTCTTGCCAGAGTCTGCTCTCTCTCACATCTCTGTGGTTCCCTGACAAGAGAGGAAGTTGACGCTTCACATTATCCCTTCCTTTCCAAATCCAGACTCCTGTTAAGTTGGTTTTGGGATACCCATAGGTTGTTGATCCTTTTCTCCCAGAGACAGTGAATTCCTTCTTACTTACTCATTTTGTGCTCTGAGAGCTTGGCGTGGCTTTCTGCCTGCCTGGGACATGCAGGTTATCCGTTTTTACACATGCAGGCAGCTCAGCCATCAGATGGGGGAACCCCAAAATATGACCGGACAGATATACATTGCACTCCATTTGTGGCTAAAGTTCTACTGATGCTACCTCTCAGAGGATTGTCTAAGTCTTTCCTTTTTTCCCTCTTTCTTTCTTATGTTTATTTATTTTAGAGAGAGAGAGTGTGTGTGTGTGTGTGCATGAGCAGGGGAGGGGCAGAGAGAGAGAGAGAGAGATGGAGAGAGAGAGAGAGAGACAGACAGAGAGAGAGAATGAATCCCAAGCAGGCTCCCTGCTCAGTGCAGAACCCACCCTGGGGCTCAATCCCACGAGCCATGAGTTCATGACCTGAGCTGAAATCAAGAGTCGGATGCTTAACGGACTGAACAGTATACTTAGGCGCCCCTTTCTTTCTTTGGCTGTGTTTGGGGTGGCTCTGGATATTGGGAGGATGATATCTTTTGTACCCTCTTTGAGGATGCCTTTTTCATCCATAGGGTTGTTCAGTACTTGCAGGAATGTTTACTCTTTGTCCTGGCTAAAATCTGACAAGACAGTTGAAAGGACTTTTTAAGTAGCTCTAGAATCAGAAGTTGAACAATTTTGAAGCTGATCTGTTCAGAACCTGTCTGGAACTTTTTTTAAAAGGCCTTCTCCCCTAAGCTAAAATGAAACTATGTACCCAGAGGCAAAGAGAAACATTCCAGAGACAAACAGCTTTCAATCTAGACACAGGAAGCTTAGGTTTCCATCTTAGTTGAGGATCTTCTCCATGATATGAGGAAGCAATCTGAAGATAATATAGTTGGATAGGTGGGTCAGCTCCTGATTTCATGCATGTTGCAACTGAAATATTTGAGGAATTAAAAACAGCTGAATAGGTAAAAAAGATATAGGATATATATACTCAGCCTTAAAAGGTGAAATCCTGCCATTTGCAATGATGTGGATGGAGCTAGAGAGTATTATGTGAAGTGAAATAAGTCAGACAAAGAAGGACAGATTCTGTATGATTTACTCATATGTAGAATTTAAGAAAGAAAACAGACGAACAAAGAGAAGAGAGACAAAAAAACCAGACTTAAACATAGAGAACAAATTGGTGGTTGGCGTAGGGGAGGTGGGTGGGGGCATGGGTGAACTAGATAAAAGGGATTAAGAGTACACTTACCACGAGGAGCAGTGAGAAATGTATAGAACTGTTGAATTATACTGTAACGAGTGTTCTGTGACACTGCATGTTAATTATATTTCAATAACGCAAACAAACCACTGTCCTACAAAGTAGGCCAGAATTTCTTACATAGATCTGTCTTCGGGCCGTGCCATGTTACCTCACGTGGGGTTCCTCATTTCCATAGCATTTTGAAAAAATAAATTTTCCTATTGAACGTGCCTTATGTACGTATGTTTATATGTCTGGATTTGGAGGGATCCAGAAGACAATGTTCTTGAATGAAGCAGTATATCAGTAGAATGATAAGTCTTGCTAACAAGGGTTATGTGATTGTGCCTTTTCCACTTAAGAGTGTAAAAATCAAAAAGACAAAACATCCAGTGCAGGAGGTCTGCCTTTGTTCTTCCAGTGGGGGCTGGGGAGGTGAAGGACTACAGATCCAGATCTAGTTTATTGTTTTCTTCAAGCATTAATATTCATCCTTTACTGCCAGGAATGCTTGTGAAGCTCTGTCACTTGAATTTAAAAAGGCTTTTGAGGAGGGCTCCACACTGTCTGCTCTGAACCGGGACCTCGCTATTCTTATTTGTAAACTGTCAGCATGAGGCAGGAACTAACCATCAGGAAGATTGGCTTTCACAAAAATATAAAGTGATTAGAAAACTCCAAACATCTATAAGCCTAACTTCTTTCATGCCTTATAGTTTTCTTTTTCTTGTGCTTTATGAAAAGAGCAGAACATCCACTGGGGATTTTCATTCATTGTTTTGTTGACTCTTAATTCACAGATGATTTATGCCATGGCTGCATTTGCAGAATCGGTTCATGAATATAGACTCTAAGAGAGCCAAATAACATTACACAAAGTTTTTCTTTCTCCGCTCTTAAAACTTTCCATGATATTCAAAGTGAGTGCCTTCTGGATTTTTTCCCCCCTATTTCAATACACCAGAGAGCCAGAAGATGGAATCAATGTTCTATTAAGCAAGGATTGAATAAAGGCTCTATCTTACGAATTATTGGTTGTCTCTATTTCATGTGTGTGGTCTCCTCAGTATTTACAAATGCAAGATAACTTTCCCAGTCACACATGCCGCTCTCCCAAAAGTGCTCATTTGGAGACACTGAGCCCTCAGAGTGGGGAAAAAAAAAACCACCAAGCAGTGAGTTTTAGAAATGAAAAACGTGGCAGCTCAATCTCAGTAATTACAGGGTACCACTGAAACTTGGGTCCACCAAGGCTTACCTGATTTTTTTAAGGCTTATCTTGACTTACGTCAAATTTCTATCAGGCCAGAAGTGTGTTGTTTGTAGGGAAACACACCTTTCGGGAAGAGCCTTTAAACTGGCTCTGTGCCCCCTGCTCACACCTTTCTCTGTCACAGAGAAAGAGAGCTCACAAAGAGAGCCCAGAAAGATGGGCATGTACCATTCTTTCCCTATTGGAATCACATACCAACAGCCCCCGGCAAATGACCAACATTTAATGGGATTTCAGTCTGCCATTAGAATTGCAGTTTCCCAGAATAAAAGGTGCACAGTTGCCTGTGGTCCATGATGCCTTTACGATCTTCCCATCATCTTCCGTGTCCTTCGCCACCATAGTATGGTGCAGATTCTTCTTGCAGGTCACCGTTCATTGTCCTAAATTTCCTGGCTTCCTGGTATATTTACCAGCGTGAGCTCTTAGAGACCAGAAATTCTGTCTTTTGTCTAATGGAAGAGCTAGCAAATGCAGGAATTCAGGAAGTGTTTGTTTAATAAATGAATAACCAAGCAATGAATATAAATGAATAGAACCAATGCTTCATCTACTCTTTCAATATACCACTTAACTTGCATAGATAGGCACTAAAAATCATTAAAAAAAATAAGACATTATTTTTTAGGGAGTTCAAGTCCCCAAGTTGAGAAAAAAGTCTACGGCCATACCACCCTGAACGCGCCCGATCTCGTCTGATTCCAAGTTGAGAAAAAAAAACAAAAATAGTTTCTTGCCAAATTTTTGAAGAGGAAAAAGAGAAATGTCTTAGTCAAGAAAAAAAAGTGATTGATACACTCTGAGTTTTGCAAAATTATCTACATTTAATTCACTTTGTGTATATTTTCTGATTGACTTTTATCAGTTGTTTGTAGTAGAGTTGGGTGTGAGAAGAAATACAAGATGCAGCTCCTTTTTTTGAAGAAAACTTAAGATTTAGTGTACGTAGGGCCATTACGTAGAACCTTTAGAAATACTTTCGGAAGCGTTGTAGGACTCATGAAACCTGAGGTGTTCGTAGAGTCTCCACAGAGGACTCTAGAGCACAGGGCACTGGCCGGGAGCTTGGACTCTGTAAAGGTTTCCTGCTATAACTCTACTCTTTCCAGCTTCGCGTCTTTGTTAGTTAGGAGTCTCTGTTCTCATTGAGAAGACATAATGAGATGAGGTGAGATGTCCTCATCTATAAAATGGGGGTTCAGGTGTCATGGCACCCTGCATCCGAGGACTGGAGTGAGAATTGGGTGAGCTGATGTAGGCAGAATGCTTAAAATGCTATCTGGGGGGTAGGAAGCAAGATCGGCGATTCTTTGTGAGCAGAGCAAGTAAATGGTGCAAAGGGAAGGAGAGGGATGAGCCAGAGGCACAGCATTCGCAGGTTCAGGAATTTAAGTCGTGGGGTGATCGAAGAGTTGAAGAATTCAAGGGGGCTGGAGCACGCGAATCCCGTGTCCAGCGTGAATGTGGCTGTAACGGGAAGGCAGACAGCTTGTGGGTCCCAGCCTATGAGCCCAGGGCTGTGAAGTTTTCCCCGTGAAACGACTGCACAGACAGCATTTGCTCACTTTTCTTGTAGTATATACTCTCGCTTGACTCGGTAACCTTCTTATTTTACATGGGAGCCGATTTTTAAAACTAATCTACCCTAGCTCTTAGTGTACTTATTCAGTTACATTTCCTTTCATTAGTTGTTGTTACTTATTTTAGAACTCTATTTATGATCTTTTAAATGAGGAGAATACAAAGGGTAAAAGAGAGGACTTAGGGGATGTTTGAGCCTAGGGAGGCTATGTGTATCCTTTTCTCCTGGTTGGTTCACGAGGACACCCTAAACCCTTCCAGGTTCCTGTGGTTCCTTAGGCAAAAAAAAAAAAAAAAAAATCACGACTCTAGAAAAGACCAATAGTCTTGGTGTAGAAACAGGTGAACCGACATTTCTTCTGAAGAGAAAAACTTGCCCATTTCTTGGTGGATCTGTTATAATTTCATGCGTTTCTCAGGCCCCTCTACGAGGAAACCTGTTAAATAAAACCCATGGTCGCCAGCTCCCTCAGCTCACAGCAGGAACAGTGACCGTGCTATGCGGACACCCCTGAGTGGGTTTAATTTTAAAGCAGTGATTCCTCACCCCCAGAAAGCACATTGTTTTCTCTGGTTTGGGAAAGTGAGAAAAGATGACAATGTGGGAAATTTTTCACAAAACTATCTTTTTTTTTTTTTTTTAGTTTAAAGGATGATAATTTGGTCTGAAGTGATGATGTTTCATTTTTTTTGTTATTAAAATATTCCTTTAATGAACTCATGGTAACAAAAGATGATGATAATCTAACATGTTCCTATGTCTCAAGACACGATGCTGATATCCTTATGATGCTGTCTGTTCTTCAAATCTGTTACTACTTAGTAACTTCGAAATGTCTGGGGTCTTCTGTTCTAGAGAATAACCAATAGTCCTAAAGCAATTATGAGAGTTTTTGAGGAAAGACAATAAAGGGTACCAAAGGAACTACTGGATTATTTTTCTAAGTTCTTCTAGAAGAAGGTGTTTTTTTTTTAAATTGTTTTCATGTTTATTTTTGAGAGGGAGAGGGTGAGAGTGGAGGAAGGGCAAAGAGAACGAGACACAGAATCCCAAGCAGGCTCCAGGCTCTGAGCTGTCAGCACAGAGCCCGATGTGGGGCTCGAACTCACAAACTGCGAGGTCATGACCTGAGCCAAAGTCAGATACTCAACCTACTGAGCCCCCCAGGTGCCCCTAGAAGAAGTTTAATTAAACTGAGCTGTTGAAAGTGATATTCTTAGAATCCTCTGTACACATCTACTACATAAAGCCAGGACACAACCTCTTTGTTCTTTTCCACATGATCTACATGTTCCTGCCTTCACACTTCTGCTTCTAATCTTCATGGAGGCAGAAATGCCATCCCCCATCTTTGCCCGAGGAAAGCGACATCAACTATAATGCCCAGCCCAAATGTCTCCTTTCTCATGAAAAAGTCCCTGGTTGTTTCCACCTCTTCTTCCAAAATCTTGGGATGTTTTATGTAAACCTTCCTTATATTTGTTTCTTTTGAAGACAAGTGTGATACTCTTGGCTGATGTATTGATTGCCTGCAGTGGCCATGGCAAAGTTCCGAAACCTGGGTGGATTAAGACAACAGAGGTGTGTTGTCTCACTGGTCTTGAGGCTGGAAGTGTGAAACGACAATGTTGGTGGGGCACACTGTCTCTGGAGGCACTGGGGAAGGCACTGCTCCATGCGTCCTTCTCCCCTGCTTCCTGTAACCTCAGGCGTTGCCTGATGTGTGGAGGCATCTGTCCAGTACTCTGTCGTCTGGGGACGTTCTCCCCAAGTGTCCTCACACAGTCTGCCCTGTCCACGTTTCCCTGTTTCATGATGACACCAGTCATATGGGATGAGGGCCCACCCTAATGACTTCATTTCACCTTGATTACCTTTGTAAAGACCCAGTTTCCAAATAAGGTCCCATTTTGATGTGGTAGGCATTGGGACTTCAGTGTAGCTGTTTAAGGGGACACAGTTCAAACCATAAGTAGTTAAGGTGATTGGTGCTGGGGATTCCAGGGGCCACTGAGAGATGAGGTGGGGGAGAGAAACTGGGAACAGACCATAAAGACACTTTCTACCAAGTTGGGAGTTTCGGGATTTATGAAATGTATTGCTCGTCTTCACATCCTTGTATCAGTAGCACAAGATCCAAAGTCCCAGAGGACTTGAAGTTTTAAGTGTTATCCCCTGGCTACTTAGGGTAGAGGAGGGACTTAGCCCTTTGGCTTCCCTTTCCTCAAGACTTGTTACTGGTGGATTTCCCAAAAGAAAGTGTGGGTTGCATTTAGAAAGAGAGGCTTCAGGTAAAATAAAAGCAAAAACAGTGAAATTTCTTGACGCAAAATGATTCAAATAGAGTTTCATACTACTATAAAATTCAGTCAACTTGACAAGACTGTGTGTGACAATACAACAAGACATGTGTTACAGTTATTTCTTCTGCTCACAAAGTATCCACATTCTTTAGCAGCTGTGACATAATAATAAATATAAATTTGGTCTCTGTCCTTGATTCCTGACACAGACCTCCTCAAACCCTTGTAATTTCCTGAGTAATGGTTATAATAGAAGTGTCTTATACAGACAGCTCTGTCTGGTGATAGGAGAATCTTTTGTTCTTTTTTTTAATTAATGTTTATTTATTTTGAGAGAGAGAGTGCATGAGCAGGGGAGGGGCAGAAAGGGAGAGGGAGAATCCCCAGCAGGCTCCATGCTGTCAGCGCAGAGCCCAATGCAAGGCTTGGCCTCATGGACTGTGAGATCATGACCTGAGTCAAAGTCAAGAATCAGATGCTTAAGCAACTGAGCCCTCCAGGCATCCCAGAGCATCATTTGTTCTAATGAGACAACTCTTGGTGGGGTCCTGGATGGGGACTGGACCAAGCCATCCACCAGGGAGGTTGAGTTCGTAATGGATCATGCCTACATGACGAACCTTCATTAAAATCCCTAAGCTATGCTGTTCAGAGACCTTCCAGGTTGGTGAACACATCCACCTACCTGGAAGGTGGCGCCCCCCCCCCCAATCCCAGGGGGACAGAAGCTCCTGCACTCAGGACCCTTCCAGACCTTGCCCATGAACCTCTGCATCTGGCTATTTGTGTGTATTCTTTATAATATCCTTTAAAATAAACTGGTGAATGTAAGTATTTCCTTGAGCTCTGTGAGCCTTTATAGAAAATTAGTGACTCTGAGGAGAAAGTGGTAAGAACCTCCAATTTAAAGCCATTGAGTCAGAAGTGCAGGAGGCCCAGGACTTGTGATTCACATCTAAAGTGAGAGGCGGTCTTATACCCCTAATCTGTGGGGTCCATGTTAACTCTGGATAGGTAGTGTCAGAATTTAATTGTAGGACACTAAGTTGGTGTCTGGAGAGTTGGAGAACTAGTTGGTGTGGTAAAAACAATAAATAAAGTACATATTTGGTATCAGAAGTGTTTTGAGTGGAGACAGGTTCCCTTTAGCAGCTTAAGACAACCCCCATTCTATTCTATCTCACAATTGTGGGTCGGGGATTTGGACAGGGCTCAGCTGGATGTTTCTTCTGTTCTGTGTGTTATCAACGAAAGTTCTTGGGGGTACCCAGATGGTACTTAGGCTGGTCTGGCCTCTGCAGAACTTAAGGAGAATTAATGAGAGGTTAGAACCGGCTGGATTGTCGACCAGACATGTACAGTGGTCTGGCCAGCACATGGTCTCAAACTAGCCAGATTTCTTACATGGTTGCTCAGGGACACAGAGAGACTTTCAATAAGCCTGAGAATGTCACAGCGCTTCTTGCTGTCAGCCTCAGAGGCCCAGGAGGTAACACCATATCCATTAAATAAGTTCCCAAGTCCACGCTGCATTCAAGGGGAAGAGAATCAGACCCTACCTTTCAGTGGGAGGAGCAGTGAAGATTGTAGAGCCATCCACCACAGCAAAACTTAACATGAGGATGACTGTTACTCAAAGTCCTGCAGATATTTTGGGAGATGCTGATAAAATTTCCGACTTTATTTACCGTACACTCAAGCAAGTAAACATTTAAAAGTTAACCCAGTGCTTAGCTGTAGCATTATAGCACTGTGTACCCATCCTGGGTATAAATAAAGCTAAATCTACTTCCTGGAAAACATTACCACTAAAAATATTTTAGCAGTTTAGAATTGAGAGTGCTTACTTAGTTAAGCCATCTGCTTAATTTCTAAAACATCCCATATAACCGTTTCTCCCGGTATCAGGTAGACTATTGTACTAGCGTGACTTGAGAGTCATCGAAAGAATGCCATCCGTTTGACGAGTAATTGAAGTTTTAGATATGCACAAACAGATTCCTATCAGGATTTCATCGTATTTCTCTTGGAAATACAGCACAGCTTAAAAAAGAAAATGGCTTTGGGGGTGTTGCCATAATGAGTGGGGACAAAGATTAGCACCACTGGGAGTATTTACAATCCCAACCCTTGGATACTCTGCTGTTTTCTTGGTTTTACACGGTTCCGTAAAACACAAATAGCAGCTTTATTGTCTCTCTTCTGTTGTTTTACAAGCTTCGTGTTGGCAGCCAGGCTTATGATGCAGTCAGCACTTTCAGACAGGGATGCACAAAAAACATTAGATCCGAGAAGAGAGGCTCGGCCACGCTGATACCCTGTAGTGTTGTTTCGGGAAATGCCATGCTGGTGATTACAAAGGCTGAGGTCATATATTTCTACCACCACATCCTACCATTATGGTAGTTCTAATTGTAGTGAGCTGTGGAATCAATGGATGAGAAAAAAATAACTTTTCTCCAGAAAACTAAGGAACACACAAAATAAGACTTTAAATGTTTGGCGATCTTTTGTTTAATAACATAACATTACAAAGTATGGTACATAGTGATTCTGGAAGAACAAGGAATAGTGTAAGCATATGTTTAATTGAGGATCTTGGTGTATAGAAAGCTATTATTAGTGTTATCAACATCATCATGTTGTATGAAGTTATGGTCTCGAGGACTGTCTGACTGAGGTTAAAAGCAACCTCAACAATGAGTTAAGACAACAATTAGTCTGTGACCAATCAGGCTGCCGTTCGCTAATTACGGTACCATTAACTACTTCTCTACCAACATGTACTCTTGTGCTGTGGACAAACTATTATTTTCTGGTTTTTTTCTTACCACCAAAACCACAAAATTAGAATTGAAAGGTAAAGCTGTGACCTCTCTGACATACATTCCCACCTAGTAGAGTCAATATTTGCCCAATGCAAAAGAGTACCTTCCCATGGTAGGATTTTTAATTTTGGTCCATTTTGCAATATTAAGTTTATAAACAAAGAGAAGGGACCTTCTCTCAGGTCCACGATAAAGAGAATGTGTCACATTTGTTCATTCAGAACTGTTTCCGGTCCGGTGGTATGTGTAAGGCAGTATGCTGGTAGAGGGGTTCAAAAGATGGGTGAAAAGTGTCTGTGACACAGGGCTTTACAGTAAAATCGAAGAGAAATATATGTCATACAGATATTGTAAGTGGTGATTTTATTCTTCGGATTTTCTCAAGTGAGGCTTTATAAGATTTTTCATCTTAAGTTTTAAGAATGATCACTTGACCTATTCTTCTTTTACTATGTTGTTATAGAATAAATTTAAACTTTGGCTCATCATGTTGGGATTCCCATACATTCTCAATTTCACGTCTCTGAATTTAGTCATAGACTCCCATAAGGTAATTTTCCTTTTCACTTTAAAATCGCATTGTATCTCTCTCAAGGATAAAAGTATTTGTAATGCAAGTTATAGGGCACCTATGATAAGAATATATATTTTATCCATATTGGATTTCAAACCTTATGTTATGCTGGGATTAAACACATAAGCTGTTATAAATAAGGGGAACCTATATGACTAGGAGTTTTAAATGGTTAGATAGTAATACATCTGAAAACCCACCATCCAGAGATGCTTAGTGGTGTCATGAAGAAAGTTATTAGTGCCACATTGGGAAGAATCTATTTTTGGAACAAATGCAATGTTCCCCTTTGTGACAGCATAGGAGGGACTCCACATCACGGCACAGACTACAGTCAAATAAAAGAGCTGGGGTGTAGACAGACAGACAAAACCTTTCCTTTGGTAACAAGCACAGACAGCTGTCAGCATTTTGTTCAACCTCCTGCAGCAGAACTTTACAGAATCATTTCCTAATATGGAACATAAAGTGAATTTTGAGAAATTTATTCAGAGGGGGACAATCTTCATGTGGTCAGGAGGCCCTGATACAAGGACCGAGTTAAGCACAGATTCCCTTGAAGAGAACAGTGTGGATCGTAGAAGATTGGAGGCTGAATGCAGAGAAATGTAGATCTTACTACGATTACATTTTCTTGGTCGTAACTTTCATGGTTTCTTTAGTGTGGAGACAATAGAAATTATCTTCAGACCCTAGGGCAAATAACACAGACTCACACTAACTGCGTTTTATTCAACAGTATTCAGGGGATAAATGCAGTGCATTTCCCAGGAGACTTTCCTTTGGTCTCAGGGTCACATGTTGAGAGGGTTTTGGGGGAGGCACTGGGGCATGACAGCAGAGTCACAAAAATGGGAGAGATACTTTGATTGATGTGATGTGTCTCCTCTCAAGAGAACCAAGCGAATCTTCAGCAGAGTGAATTAACAAGATCCTTCTCTCCAGCAGATGTGTTTTATGGAAATCAGAACGGTGGAAATGAGGCAGCAGATGTAGGAGTGGAAGTGGAAGATTGTAATGGAGACAAACACAGGCATTTAGAGAAAGTATGGGGAAGGCTTTGAATTTAAGGGTAGAAGACACATGCATGGATGTTCTGGTCCTGCCATTCCCAGCAAATCCCTAAGTGTCTACTAAATATATGAATTAAAGAACCTAGTAATGGGCACCTGGGTGGCTTAGTCGGTTGGGCGTCTGACTTTGGCCCAGGTCATGATCTCATGGTTCGTGGGTTCGAGCCCCACGTCGGGGTCTATGCTGACAGCTCGGAGCCTGGAGCCTGTTTCAGATTCTGTGTCTGCCTCCCTCCCTCCCTCCCTCTCTCTCTCTCTGTCTCTCTCAAAAATAAACATTAAAAAAGTTAAAAAAAAAATGAACCTACCAGATTAGGTGGGTTCAACCAATTAGAATTTCAAGATTCTGGTACTCAGAGCAAGTCATATCAACTAAGTAATGACCTCTCCAGTTTTCTCTTTTAAAAATATCTGATTCTGCTACATTTTACATTATCATTTTAAATCGTAAGACACCTACATGCATGCCTAGACTTGCAAAGAATATAATTATGTAGAGAGACTTAGCATTTATTCCAAACCTAGGGGTGTTTTACCTTGTACTATTTTGGTTGTATTGCCTTGCAGAGCTGAACTCTGGTTTTGCAGTCTTTTCTCCTCATTCTTGCACCTAAACCTATCTTACAGGATATTTCTACCCAGCTTTCTCTTACTTTCTTGTGCAGAGGTACACAGGAAAAATAGCAGAACTGTGTATGGGTAAATTAAAGAATTATTTCAGTAAACATGTGTTCATAGCCTGCTAATGGCGGGCACTAAGTGTGTCCAAACACTCAGGGATATTCTTCAGGGCACCAGGGATATTAAACAGTGCCCATCTTCTGCTGCCACGAGTCTTCCAGACCTAGTGTTGCCTGTCATATGAAGGGGGTGCTCGGTACATATGCAGCACGGATTTGTGTTGGATTCTGTGGGACGCTCCCTAATTATTATCTAGAAGGATGACCCGTTGTGAGTTTGAAGATGGGTGATTTAACATAAAGACATGACTTCCATATCAATTATTCTGAACACTAAAAGTTCAAGTTCCTTCTCCTGTGTTGGGGCCCATGCTAAACCCCTCAGGATGCACAAGATGGGTGCTCAGGACTTAGCGTTGCAAGGGCCTGCTTCACTGAACATGAGAAGCATTCTTCAACATGGAAAACACAAGGGGCGCCTGAGGCTCAGTCAATTAAGGATTTGACTCTTGATTTCAGCTCAGGTCACAATCTCACTGTTTGTGAGTTTGAGCCCCATGTCGTGCTCTGTGCCCTGGAGCTGCTTCGGATTCTGTGTCTCCCTCTCTCTCTGCCCTTCCCCCAGCTCTGTCTCTCAAAGATAAATAAAAAATTTTAAAAATGGAAAAAAGAGTTTGTTTCCCATTGTCTGAAATTAATATGGTTTGTAGAAACTGTTGTGCATAAGCATTTCTAGTTTGTTCGTTTTCTTAATAGGAAGTGTTGTTCAGCGAGTATTTTATGTATAAAAACTATTGAACCAGATAGTATCAGGTATTTACCACAAAGAAACAAAACTCTGATGTGTTTTGAAAAAGGCAATAATTTATGCAGATTTCACCGGCACTGGTGAAAAGAGCCTTCCTGACTGACAGAGGGACCAATCAGATGACAGGCACATTGTCATCTGATTCCTTGGGCCCCCACAGCACGTGGTAACCCACGGAGGCAGTAGTTATCGTGGGGTGTCATAAACAGAGAGTGTGACCCAGCTGTGCTTAGGAACTAATAATAAAATACTTAGATTCTATCCATTACAGAGATGTTTTTGAGTGAAATGGAACCTGCTAATGACCAAAAATTTGAACAAGGCTATAGGAAAGATAAAAGTAAGGAATTTTGGAAGAATATCACTGCCTTATAACTTTTACCTACTTCCAGAGACACCTCTAGATACTCTGAATTTTGCCTCAGAAGATTTGGTTAGAAGTTGAGCCTGTGCATAGTCAGATCCAGAATTGTGCTTTGGAAGATGCCACCCTCGCAGAATGCAGCGTATTTTAGGATTCATAGAATACCACGTGGTGCCCTGGTTTGGCAACAAAAGGGCTCTGTGTGGATGGTTCTGCCAGAGGCCCTGCCACGTACTAATATAGCAGTGGTGGGTGCTATACGATATACCATTGTTTTTTTGTGCTTGCTTTCAGTGAGAGCTGATAGGATAAGATGAATCTGCGCTGTCCCGTAGAGTAGCCATTGACCACATGTAGCTGTTGAGCACTTGAAATGTGTCTAAGCCAACTAAGATACACGGTAAGTGTGAAATACATTCCAGAATTTGAAGATTTCGATGAAACAAAGAATGTAAAACATCTCATTAATAATGTTATTGCATGTGGAAATGATAATATTTTGATTATATTGAGTTAAATAAAATATACCATTAGGATTAATTTCATCTGTGTTTTTTCTTTTACTCTTGGAAAATCGAAAATTGCATATGTGGTTCACATTTGTGGCTCACGTATTTCTATCAGATAAAGCTTCTATAGACAGTTGTGGTAGAATAATGAGAAGATAAAAGTGAGATGGGAGTAAAGCACTAATAATTTTGGTTGTCAGACTTTCCATTTTTAAGGGTTAAGGATACTGAAGAGATGAGTAAGTACAGGTAATGAGAAAAGTAAACTATAATTGAAAGAGGGCTGGAAGAGTCCAAGTTCTACAATATTGATTTATATGTGGCTAACAAAGTGTTGCTATTGTGAATACATTTTTTTTTTTTTTGCTAGACCAGGAAGAAACGTAAGTTTTTAGTAAGGATAAAGAACTAAATCAAGGAAAGTAAAAAGTATATGATTTAGGTGTACACGCAATTCACGTATACCTGAATACATGTCGGAGGAAGTTAAGGTTTGCATTTGTCCCACTTCTGAGACATGTCAGCCTTTTAAAAATATCAGTGATTGATTCACATAAAACTATGATGTCATTCCTTGGAATAAGTTATCTTCTCTTTGTCAAAAACCAAATTCTGTTCACCAAGTAAAATAAAGCAGAAAGATGAGTTTACTGCAAGAGTTTCAGTCTGTAAGATGAGAAGGTCAAGGCTCCACAAGCAGTGAGTTCTGAGTTGCTCACAAAGTAAGGAGTTTTACGGGGTAAATATGGACGTTATTTGGCTTTTCTAGCTGATTGGTTGCCCATGAGTCTTCCTTATTTGCATCAGTGTAGATTTGTGAGGGGAAAAAGGAAGTCCAGAGACAGCAAGAACGGGCTTGGTATTTGGGGATGGGCTGGCATTCTCTGATGATCTATGAGAAAAGCTGTAAATTCCTATAGCTAAGGTGACATAAGGTTAAATATCATTTTCTTTAATGTACCTGCACTGGCCAGTTCCATGATATCCCCCACATATGTGCCTCCATTATGCTTGGTTCTGTCTCTGAAACGACTCTTCTAATTTAAAGCTATATAGTGTATTTATGTGGTAGAAAGAATAATATCCCTACCAAAGATGTTCGTGTAACTAATCCTCTGAATCTGTGAATGCTTTAAAGGACAAAAGAAACTTGGCAGATGAGGTTAAATTAAGGACCTTGAGATAGTAAAAGAATCCCGGATTATCCAGTTGGTTTCATTGTTTTCCTACGAGAGGAAGGTGGGAGGGTCAAAGAGAGAAATGTGACAACAGATGCAGAATTGAAGTTATGCACTTTGAAGATGGAGGAAGGGACCACAAGGCAAGGAATGTAAGTGAATTCTAGAAGTTGCAAAAGGCAAGGAAATGGATTCTTTTCTAGAGTCTTTAGAAGGAAGACAGCTCCACTGATAACCTTGATTTTGGCTAGTGACACTTGTTGAATCTCTGACCTCCATAACTTTAAGAAAATAAATGTGTGGTGTTTCAGAGCACTGCATTTGTGGTAATTTGCCACAGTAGCCATGGGAACCAATAAAGCAAATTGCTATGGCTACCTGTTTTGAAAATTCTAATTTTTCGACATTTTATATACCTTTGTCAAATTGGGGAAATATTCTGTTTGCTTCACAAAGTTGGTATAAATACCTCATGAGATAAAACACAGGGTATGTTTTTAAAAGTATATTATACTGCATAAATTCATATTACTATTGTTTTAAATACAGCATTTATCTTTTCGCTAAACTATTAATATATATTTTTTATTGTTGGGGTTGTTTAGATCTTATTCTGTTGAATGAGAATACATAAACTCATGTTTTGGTTTGGGTTCCCTGAAACAAGGATTTGAGTGCAAGTAAGTTGATTTGGAATTTGGCCCCAGGAAATGTGCAAGGAGCAGGAAGTGAGACAGGCAATCAAAAGTTGGCCTTGTTGTCTAGCAGTTTACTAGGGTGCATAACTAAAGCTTGATCCCTTTGTGCAAATCTGAGAGCCAGGACAGAGCCCCTTTCTCCAAGGCGTACTCCTGTGGGGTGAGGGAGCCCAGGCGTTTGCACCCCTCAGTCTTTGTTCAGGTTGCTCCTGGTGACCATTAATTCTCTGGCCTGTTCTTGGAGAGGTGACAAGCACTCCTTTGACCGAACTTGAGTCAGGCTCCTCTGAACCTTCTTCTCAACTAGGACTTGTTCTTGGTACACTAAGCCCAGTTGTAGCAAGAATCTTTTTGAGGTGATTTAGTGGGATACTCCCTAATCCTTGATAACTAATCAAGCTCCCCTTCCCCACTCTTGATACCTAAGTTCCTCTTAGAAGTTTTCCACCCATTGGCTGCTTCACCCTGTTCGTTGATTGTAAATCCCCAGCTGTCCCTATTGTTGAGTTCAGTCTCTCTCTAATGTGACAGACTTGAATAACTTGTCTATTTAACTTCCTCGGGGGCAACTTTTCTTTGGCATGGACCTAGCCATCTCAGGCTACCAGGAAAAGCCTGCAAGCAAAGAATTGCAGGTGTTAGCAACTGGAAGTTAGGCCATTGTGCTTTAAATTGGTAAGGGTAAGAGGATATGGGCAAGGAGCCCATACACAATCCTTCTCAGAGACTTAATGGCTTTAAACATAGTGATTGTTCTTCCAATATAGCCAATGTCTCTAAATTTCAGTTTCCTTTTCTATAAAATGGGATAATGTCTACATTAAAGGTTGTTGTGAAGACTACATGAGATAACACCCATGAATTCCAAACATCTGAAAGTATTCTAGAATTCTTTCTGCCCTTTAGTAGATACAGTCCTAACTTTGGTTTCAATTTGACTGACAACAGAGTGTTGGAGAGTCAAATTGGGCTCACACCAGTCAGAGATTTTACCAGTATTCTGGTTTACTAATAGTTTCCAGGAAATGTGCAGGTGTGAAACACAAGAGAAAGGGAACAAGTCTGGGACACCTGCGTAACTACTCACATTCTGTTTCACCAGATGCATGCTTTTTGGCCCTGAATAATATAGGAGGTCTGTAAGAAGTCCACGTGTTGCTTGTTTTTTGAGGAGCATATAGATTAGGTGATTTTCTCTTGGGAGCCATGCTTCATTCTGTAAGCAATCCTGAACTAGGGACATACTGTCAAGAGTATTCCAAATATGTGGATATTCCTCCTAGCATGAATCATCAGGATGTTGCTCAGACACCTACTTACCATGCTTCCAAGAAGATAAGACTGGGTCACCTGCATTCTTTCTTACTTCGGCAATATTACCATGGCAACCAGGAGAGGAATAGGTCACAGGCCAGCTGCTTTAACTGCTTCTTACTTCAACTGAGAGAGCTCTTCCTTTACAGTGCTTTATCTTGGTATATTTCATTATGGGTACGGTTATGTATGGTTATAATCGACAATGTTTATTGAGTGCTTACTATATGCTGGGCGCCATTCTAAAGCTTGACCTGTTTGTTGTCTTTGTCAGCTTGGGCTACCATTACAAATTACCACAGACAAGTGGCTTAAATAATAGACATGTATTTCTCATAGCTCTTGAGGCTGAGAAGTCCAAGATCAAAGTGCTGGTAGATTTGATTCCTGTTGAAGGCTCTTGTCCTTGCTTGCAGATGACTGGATTATTGCTGTGTCTTCACAGGGCCTTTCCTAGGTGCATGCACAGAGTGAGAGTGAGAGAGTGAGACAAAGACCTCTTCCTCTTCTTATTAGTCACTAACACCTCATGACCTTATCTAATTCTAATTACCTTCTAAAGACCCATCTTCAGATATCATCATATTGAGGGTTAGGGCTTCAACATTCAAATTTGAAGGGTATACAATAATCAGCCCATAACACCTCTATTACTTCTTTTAATCTCCACACAACTTATGAGATAAACATCCTTTTGATTTATTTCACAGATGGGGAAACTCAAGCACAGAGAGGTTATGTAATATATTTAAGGCCATACAACTAATAAGTGGCAGAACCTGAATTCAAATCCAGACAGTTTGGACTTAGAGCCTGTGCTCTTAGCCACTATCTTTTGCCACCTCACTATATTGAGAAGGAATCATGGATAAACCAACATAATGTGTTCCATAATCCATAATTCTGATGTGTGTCTATCTTCTCAGAAAGATCCCCAGAGTAAACTCATAACCCATAACTTGCTGCATATCCCCCATTCAACCCAAGATGTGGTGAAGAAGCAACATTTTAAACTATAGAAGCAAAAAATTAAACTATATTTTTCTCAGTCACCCAAATGTTACAGTATTAATTGGGAACTACATATAGATTAGATGAGAAATGGAGATTCTTCCCATAGTAAAATCTGCAAAAGCCTGATTAAAATTGTTTTTTCCATGTGTCTGACATCTATCTGTCTTTCATTTTGAGACACCTTATTGCTTTTGGTCTTGCTCTGAGTTCTCTTCTTCTCATTATTCTGGCATTGATGTCATCAGAGTGAAGGATGATTGAGGAAATGAAAATATGGAATGTTGGTTTATATAGTGAAATATGCTGAAGTATTTTCAGTAGTACAAATTATAGAACCTGCATGAGATAAATGTAGAGATTTCCACTTAGAGTGTTTTATATCTCTTAGGAGGAGGTTTGGTACACGACACATCGATGTGGCAAATGTTTCCTGAGCTCTGACTACATGCTAGGCATTATGTATGTGCCAGAGGTTGCTTAGTGGACACAAAAGTTCATATTTGGTGGAAGTGCGGTAGGTGATCGACACAACACACAGGTCAAGGAGGAAATAGACACGAAAAAGTATGACAGTCCGAAGTCCTGCACAAAGAGTTAGGCTAGGTCGTGATAGGGAATTACTGGTGGCTGCCGTAGAGTAGGTGGTTAGGGGACGTCTCTGAAGTAATGACAAGGAGCTAAGATCTGCCTGACCAGAAGGGTCGGTCAGGCGGAGAAGCAGAAACCCTAGAGTGTCCTGAGCGGCAGGTGTGAAGGCCCTGAAGAGCCTGCTTGGCACATTCTAGGAGCAGAAAGAAGGCCACCTGTGTTGGTTTCTGGAGACAGAGAAGAGACAGGTTGGGATGAGCCCAGAGAGGCAGGCAGGAAGCAGTGGGCTTTGTAAACAAGCAAAGAGATGGATTTCTGTTCCTGTGCGGTGTGGACACACTGCAGAAGGGGGTGATAGGACCCGGTGTGCGCCTCAGCAGAGGTGGGCTGTCTGACGCCGCGTCATTTTACCATCTCTGTGGTCTTTCTCTTCATGGTCACTATGAACCCCTTTGTCCAATCTCAGCGGAAGGAACAAAGAACTCCAAAGGACAGAAGGGCATCCGCCAGCTGAAGCATGCACTACTTAAGGAGCTTCATTCGGAAACACCACCTAAAAACTTTTTGCAGCTCATTGGCTAATGCTGTGTATGTGGCCAATACTACTTACAAAGAAGACGATTTTTGAGTTTTGAGCTAAACACACCACTGCCTCCCTCGAACTTCTGGTCAGTTGCTCATCCCTCCAAGTCCTGTCTTCTTGTCTACAAAATAGTAAGAAGAACAATAAAGGCAGTAATAATAAATAGTCGCTTCCTTATGGTGACCTTAAAGGCTTAAAGGGGAAGACGGAAGTAGAACATTTAACACAACAAACACATGGAACATAGTTCAGTGAACGCCGTTTATTAGAATTTAAGCTCCATGAAGGTAGGAGTCAAGCGTGTCTCAGGCTGGCGCTCAGTAAATACTTGTTGAATGCTCAATAAGTAAATGCAGGTGGTAAACTCTCATGGAGTTTAGAGGCTATGACCATAGTTGCACTGCCGTCAGCTGAGTGTATATGTTTGTGTTAAAAATAAATATGTGAGGGAAAAAAACACCCCGCAGAGTGCTTTACAAACATATAATTAACTGAGCCCAGATTAGTCTCTCACTGCATTCTCTGGATTTTTGGAAGAAATTTCATTGCTGGTAATGTTGTCCCTGGAGTATTGCCAAGATTCAAAAATATCAATTTGTTTCAAATGATGTTCAGTGAAGACAGGGTCTGTAAAAGAGGAAGGAATTTAACTGTTAAAATTCAAGTTTTCTTAGTGGGAAAAAAAAAAACAAACCTACGTACAATTTTAGATTTTTTACTCTAGGGGAATAATTTACAATTAACTGAGGGGAAAAAAGCCTGACTGTTGTCCTTTTTAACCTAAATTATATTGCAAAGAAGTAGATTTATTTTTCTCATTTACTTATTTATTTTTGAAAATATAACTCATTTATAATAAGTATCATTTTGATAAAAATATTCCTGAAGGAAACAAAATATTCCAGCCTAAATCTACAGCTACTAAATTTAAGTAATAGTTTAAATTTTTTTTGTTTCAAGTTTTTATTTAAATTCTAGTTGGTTAATAGAGTGTAGTATTACTTTTAGAAGTAGAATTTAGTGATTCATCACTTATATATAACACCCAGTTCTTGTCCCAACAAATGCCTTCCTCAGTACCTGTCACCCATTTAGACCATCACTTGCCCACCAAACACGCCTCCAGCAACCTCCAGTGTGTTCTCTATTGTTAAGAGTCTGTTATATGGTTTGCCTCTCTCTCTTTTTGTTCCCCTCTATTTATCTGTTTTGTTTCTTAAATTCCACATCTGAGTGAGATCATATATTTGTCTTTCCCTGCCTGACTTATTTCGCTTAGCATAATACACTCTAGTTCCATCCACGTTGTTGCAAATGGCAAGGCTTCATTCTTTTTGTTTGCCATGTAATACTTCATTGTGTGTGTGTGTGTGTACACACACATATACGTCACATCTTCTTTATCCATTCATCAGTCTATGGACATTTGGGCTCTTTCAATTATTTGACAACTATTGAGAATGCTGTTATAAATGTAGGGGTGCATGTGTCTTTTCAAATCAGTATTTTTGTATCCTTTGGGTAAATACTTAGTAGTGTAATAGAAATAGGGCGCTTCTATTTTTCACTTTTTGATGAACCTCCATATTGCTTTCCAGAGTGGCTGCACCAATTTGCTTTCCCACCAACGGTGTAAGAGTGTTCCTCTTCCTCCTCATCCTTGCCAACATCTGTTGTCTCCTGTGTTAATTTTAGCCATCCTGACAGGTGTGAGGTGGTATCTCATTGTAGTTTTGATTTGTATTTCCCTGATGATCAGTGATGCTGAGCATCTTTTCGTGTGTCTGTTTGCCATCTGGATGTCTTCTCTAGAAAAGTGTCTATTCATGTCTTCTTCCCATTTCTTAACTGGATTATTTCCTTTTTGGGTGTTGAGTTTGATAAGTTCTTTATAGATTTTGGATTCTAACCCGTTATCAGATATGTCATTTGCAAATATCTCCTCCCATCCTGAAGGTCGCCATTTAGTTTTGTAGATTTTTTCCTTCACTGTGCAGAAGCTTTTTATTTTGACGAGGTCCCAATAGTTCACTTTTGCTTTTGTTTTCCTTGCCTCCGAAGATGTGTCTAGTAAGAAGGTGTGATAACCAACATCAGAGAGGTTCCTGCCTGTGTTCTCCTCCAGGATTTTGATGGTTTCCTCTCTCACATTTAAATCTTCCATCCATTTTACATTTACTTTTGTGTATGGTATAAGAAAGTGGTCCAGTTTTCATTCTTCTGCATGTTGCTGTCCAGTTTTCCCAACACTATTTGTTGAAGAGACTGCCTTTTTTTCCATTGGATACTCTTTCCTGCTTTGTTGAAGATGAGTTGACCATATAGTTGTGGGGTCCATTTCTGGGCTTTTTTTTTCTTTAATTAATAAATATGACAATATCTCTCTAATTATCAAGCCACTTTTATAAGGCCTTTTTTGTTTTGTTTTTTTTTTTCTGTTTTAAGTAACTACACAGAAAGGGCTGCTAGCCATTTGTTACCTTTTTTTCATAAAAGTCGAAATGTAAACATGTAAAGCCCTATTCTTTTCTGTTACCACTTATTTAAATTTTTATTTATTTATTTTGAGAGAGAGAGAGAGAGAGAGAGGCTCTGTCAGTGCAGAGTCCAATGCAGGCTTGATTTTACAAACAGTGAAATCATGATCTGAGCCAAAATCAAGAGTTAGGCACTCAAGCCACTGAGCCACCCAGGCGACCCTCACTTTTTTATTTTTTATTTGGTTTCATGATAGTATACGTTCGTTTTCAGAAACAAAAATGATAACCCTTGGTCAAGTTTGAAGCCATTCACTTTCTAAGGCCCGGTTAACACAGAGGGGTTTCGGACGCAGAGGAGCAAATGTGTGCCATCTTAGTGGCAGAAGTCGTGACATAAATCAAAGAACTCGTGGAGAAGCTTGTGAAGGTCACGCAAATGAATTTAGATTCTCATGGTTGATCACAGGGACCTGTTGAAGGGTTTTGAGCAGAGGTATAATGTTCAAGTGTTTAGTTTATAAATACAATTCAGTCTGCAGGATATTGGGCAATGGATTGAGGAAGTCACGTGGTAATAGAGGTGGAGGCAACGAAACAGGATATTGAGCTGGTTGCGAATGGTGCAGTTCTGACTTAGTTCCCACCTACAGTGTAGATGCTTGTGAGTGAATCCGTTTAAATTATATTTGATAGTAGAATCAACTGTACTGAGTAGAAAATGGACATGCAGAAAATAAGAAAGAGGAGGACACAAGGGAGGGCTCTGGTTTTCTGCAGAGGACAGTTAGGTGGTGCCAGTCACCTACATAGCAAAGATAGTAGCACATTTGGGGAGAGAGATGACGACGTTTTAGACACACAAAATGCCACTGTAGAGTCTCAAGAAATGGGCAGTGATGCCGAGCGCTCTTAGTGGTCAAGTAAATGAAGAACTAAGAATTTTCTCTCTGATTTAACTAAGACTGATGTCCAATGAGAAGTTGAATACAGTGTTTTAATATTCAGAAGAGAGGTTTGAGCTGTAGATATAAAAGCTACGGGAGCAGATGATTATGGTGCAGAGTAGGCTGAAAAGAGTACAGAAGAACCAGCTTCGTAGATTAGTGGTGCAGGAAGGAGACTTGCCAGTTTACAGAGGAAAGGGAAAGACTTTAGAGAGGGAAATGTAGTATGCCGGCTGTCCCAAAGGGCTGGGGCTTTATCTTGCAATTAATGGGAAACCACGGAAAGGTTGTTACTGGCGAGTGATGGGGTACTGTCATGCTGGTGGCAGCTCTGAAGGATGGAATGTGGGGGGATCTGGCTGGAAAGCGGGAGACTAGTTAGGAACCTCTTAGAATCACTTGCTGAGAGATAATGAGAGTGTTTAGTAAGATAGCAGCAGTGGGAAAGGATATGGGGACAGGGTGGAGATATATTTGGAATTAGTTGACTATGAGGGCAGAAGGGAGGTCAGCAGTCCAGGGTGATGCCCAGTGTTCTTACTCAGGTGACTGGATGAAAAAATCCTAACGTTAACAACAGGGAACGATAATGGAGTAAGGAAGAGAAAAAGAGGGTAAGGTGGGGCCAAATAATCAGGAAGAAATTTGGAAAGAATGTAGTGTGGGGAACAACCAAGACTGTAGAGTTTCAAGAAGTGGGCAGTGGTGCTAAATGTTCTTAGTGGTCAAGTAAATTAAGAACTAAGAATTTTCCCTCTGATTTAACGCCCAGAACAATTTCTGGGTGAGCGCGGTTTTGGTGGGGTGGTGCGGACAGAAACCAGACAGCTGTAGGTGGACAAAAGGAGGAAGGGGTCATAGTCTAGACGCCTTCTTGAAGAAGCTCACAGAATAACAGAAGTGAGGGAGAGAGAGAGAGAGAGAGAGAGAGAGAGACAGAAAATGAGGCCATAGAATAAATCCAGGTTGTTGTTTATTTTTAAATTTTCTTGACTGGGTGATGGGTTATATATATGTGTCAATCTCTCTTCTGTACCTCAAATTAAATCATTTTATATACAATGTGAACAATTTTGTATAATAAAAAGTGGGGCAAAAAATAATATTAAATACCATGATTTCATATACAGGGAATACTTCTAAATGATAAAAAGTAGGTTATGAACACAATAATATTAATACCAAACAATAATTATATTATTGCTTTACTTTTTAGACTACATCAGTCAAATATTATTTTGTCAAAAAAAATTTTAAGAATAAAATTCTGCTTAAAAAGAGGAAGTCCTCCCCCACTGCTTATATTTTCCATATGTTATTTATTTTTTAGCAATAGGATAATTATTTCCAGATTCCTATTTAACCTCTGAAGGCCTCTGGAATGTTTACTTTACTCGGGCCTTTGTCTTATTGTTGTGGTGCTAAGTATTTCTTTAGAGTGGCATTTTGGATACCGAGGATTAACATTCATGAAACAGAAGAGTTCTCTCATCAAGGAAACCAAATCCCTAACAACTTCATGGCTTAATAAAACAAAAATGTGTTTCCCCCTGTTTAAAAGCAGGGAAAATCAGCTAACGCTAGAATTAATAATGTTTTCACATTTGTGTTCTTAACTGTCTTGCAGATGCCCTGCTTATTCACTCATTCATTCGTCACATAATTCTCATTCTGGATCAACACATTCTCATTTTGGATCGACACATCCTGTGTTCGATATTAAAGGATGCGTCAGCACAACATTTGTAAAAATCCCTTACCTTCGCAGCTTCCGGGATTTCTCGATCACAGATGAGGTCGCGAACTCTGGGTCCTGCATGGATGCCCCCTCTGCCCCTGTGCTCGGATGCCCCACACATGCTGCCCCTCTTGTGGGTGTCTTCCCATCCCCTCACCTCCGCCGCTGCATGCTGGACCATGGGTCCCTCTGTACATGGGTGCTGTCAAGGAACAACAGTAGTTTATCGACCCAAGCAGTGGTGAAAGGCTTTATGACTCTGTGCACATCAAGGCAACACCCAGATGGGAGCACGGCTGGGCTTTCTCAGGGGGGGAGGCAAGGAGAGGTGTCTGTGTGTTTGTGGTTGGGCCCACCTTGAAGTTTTCTTTGTCTTCTCTTCATCTGCTACAAAAACTTCAATGGAAAAGAATGGGGATTATTCTGATTTTCATGCCTCTTGCTGGGGATCATTGGTTCCATTCCTTCGTGGCAACGGGCAGAATGGTACTTTCAAAAGATGCTTCTGCACTTCCTGCAGTTTTTCAAGGTTTAGATGGAGGGGGAATTGCAAAAAGTAAACTAAAAATAGGGGAGGGCTGGAGAAAGAGAATAGAAAAACACCAAGTGAGGCAAAGATTGAAACAGGAGCTCAGTCTCCTGAGGCTCAGTCTTAATCCTTTGACCACACTGAGAGGGTAGCCCTGGTCTGCTCTGACTGCTCATGGGGGGGCCATGTCCCCGCGGATGTCCCCTTCACCCAGTCTCCTCCTTCCTTGTCACCCTCCTTGCCCAAGGTGCACATGGACATTAGGACCAGATTGCTCTGAAGGGGAAGAGAAAGGAAGGCAGAAAAAAAAAGAAAGGAAGAGAAAGGCGTAAGAAGGAGGAAAAGCAGAAGCCCAACTACTTTTTTATAATTTTTAAAAATTTAATGTTTATTTATTTTGAGAGAGAGAAAGACAGAGACAGAGCATGAGCAGGGGATGGGCAGAGAGAGAGAGAGAGAGAGAGAGAGAGAGAGAGAGAGAGGGAGACACAGAATCAAAAGCAGGCTCCAAGCTGTCAACACAGAGCTGGACGCGGGGCTTGAACTCACAAACTGCAAGATCATGACCTGAGCTGAAGTCAGATGCTTAACCGACTGAGCCACCCAGGTGCCCCATACTTTTTAAAAAATCTCCTAAAACTTCAATGGTGGGGTGCCTAGGTGGCTTAGTCGGTTAAGTGCCAGACTGTTGATTTCTGCTCAGGTGTTGATCTCAGACTCATGAGTTCGGCTCTGTGTTGGGCTCCATGCTGGGTGTTGGAGCCTACTTGAAAAAAAAATCCTCAATGGTGCCCTTGAAATTTCACAAAATAGATTTATTTGTTGAGATCAAAGACTATGCAGTCAGAAAGATCCAGAAATCTGGTTCACTTTTTGCCACTTACAACATTTATGCCCTTGAGGAAGACAGCTTATTTTTCTAGCCTCATCCTCAGTTAAATATTTTTGTAATTGTAATAGTTCAGATTTTTTGGATGAAATTGACAGGAAGACAGATCTAACTGGTTTACTTAGGAAAGATGCATTTATTGGCTTCTAGAACTGGGACACAGGAAAGAAAAGTTAGTGTCAGAAATGACGGGGTCCAAGGATTGGATCCTCCTCAGGTTTTTTGGTTGCTGTGTGTGTGTGTGTGTGTGTCTGTATGTGTATTGACTTCCTTCTCTCCAACTGTGGCTAGTCTTTGCCCATGTGGAAAGGAATAGGGAGGGCACTGACCTCCTTAGGCTTGCAAGCCATCAGCTCCAACACGAGAGGCTCTTTTGCCTATTAGGTACAGTCAGGAAAACGGTGCAGAGGTGAACGCCCTCCCCTGGGCCACTTACTCCTTCCCAAGTTAATTCCCGTGGCCAAGAGTGTGCACGTTATTATGTTTACATTGTACATCTTCTCCTGTGGCCAGAGTGAGATTGCCACTGACGGAACGGAGGCTTGCCAGGCAAACTGAGACGATGGTAACTACCTGCCTCAGTTTGTTCCTGTGAGGATTAAGGGTGATTATAAAGGCGCAGCCAGGGTATTTTTAAAAACAGGACTCATCAGAGAGCAATTATGAAGCACCTCTGTTCCTTTTCCCACTGCCCTTGAAATTCCTCTTGGTCTAGTGTTTCTATTTTCTCTGTACATGGATTAAATTTAGGTAGGCTGGACAATTGCTCCAGTTCATTTCAATCATTAGAGAAATCCCTCTTTAGTAATTAAAACGCACATTCTAGCGTCATGTTGTATGCAAGTCCAAACGTAAGGCCAACCTAAAGCTTCTCTTCACCAATCCCTCAAGATATGTGGATGCTTTGTTTTCTCTTTCTCAGATCTCTTCTCCCCTCCTGGCTGTCTTAGTCCATTCAAAGCTGTTGTAACAAAACTATCATAGTCTGCATGGTGGCTTCAGCCACAAACCTTTGTTGCTTGTGGTTCTGAGCACGGTAAATCCGAGATGAAGGTACTGGCAGGTTCGGTGTCTGCTTTCTGGTTCACAGACGTTGTTTTCTTGCTGTGTCCTCATGTGTCAGAAGGGGCCAGAGAGCCTCCTGGGGTCTCTTTTGAGAGAGGGTGACTCTCATGATCTGATCACTTCCAAGGGCCCCATCAGCTGGGAGCATCATCACACGGGGGTTAGGATTTCAACATGTGGATTGGCGGGCTCACAGATGTTCAGGTTGCCTGGTTTCTAGTCTCTGAATTGTGCCCAAGGGGAGAGGGGAGTGCGTCTGCAAAGGCAAAGGACTGAGGCTGTGTGGCTGGCGCTGTCGTCCTGTGGCAGGTCACCTCCCCTGTGCAGGGGACTCTCACTGGCTTGCAAGGTGTCAAAGCCCACCTTCTCCTAAGATGTTTCGCGCATTCCTTAGACATCGTCTGCAGGAAACTTCCAAGTGCAATATTGTTGATTCGGGGAGCGCCTTCCGTGGCTGCTCACGTTCACGTTTCGTTCGAGGAGTGGCCCTTCTGATGAAACGCCCGACCCCTGCCGCCAGCCGTCTGCAGTGAGGTTCCTGAGGGATGGGACGGAGGAACTGCATTTCCCTCATGGCAGCCTGTGTTTCCCTGTGTTGCGCAGCCTTGGGAAATCTAGCCAGTGTCCGTGCCCCGGCCTCCAGGGGCACGGGTGCTAAGCGACATACTAGACTTTGTCAAAATGGGGAAAAGCTCCCGTGGGTCCTGAGGGGGCACAGAGTGCCTGAGCAGACAGAAGTGGCCCGAGCTCCCCCAGGTTGGCCCCTGTGGGAAAGAGGGGGGTGAGTGATCCCGATGGGGTCAAAGCAGCTGTCACCCTCTCTTCCTGTGCACTGAGAACATTGTGCTCCAGAGTGGGGGAGTTCTCGCTCTGTTGTATTGTTCCAACCGTTAGGGCTTCTGGCTAAACGACCTTACATGTCAAGTGCCCAGAGGCCAGCGCCTCCTTAAATCCTGTGCCCGTGGCCTCTGGGGCCTCATCCGCTTTCTCCCCTTCTCAGTGAACTACCTGGTGTTTCGTGAATGCTGCGTAAATGATCATCCTCCGAATGCTGTCACTGTTACTGTTGTAACATTTTTTAACCTGGCACACAGGGCCACTTGTGGGGGGTTGGTCTGCTTTCAGGCTCAGTGATGGTTTTCCACCCATCCTGTCCCAGGCGCGAGGGCCGAACCAGGGCAGTCCTTACACGGGCACGATGATTAGGAGCCATTTGTGGTCAGTTGAATCTGAGTCCAAGCACACAGATTGTCACTTGGGACCTTAGATGACTTACTCGACCCCTGGGGGTCCCAGTTTCCTTATACCTAAAATGAGGAGAGTAGAGGACTCTCTCTCTGGCTGTTACAAGATTGAAGGAGACACAGGATGTGAAATGCTTGGTATGTAGTACGTGGTCCGTAAATGATGGCCTTACTTTTTATGACCGAATCCTTGTGTTCTTTTTTGTACCTTCCTGCCCTGTGGACCCTGCTGCCTCTGATCAAAGGGGTTTACTCGTCTTCTCCATGCACGAGCACTTGAACAGTCTTGCAAGCCCGCCTCCCATATGGTCTCAATGGCCTTTTCTGGACGTCAGCGGGGCTTTTTACGTCCCTCTGTTGTGGCATTTATTTCACATAGTGCAAGTTGTTCTCACATTTGGAAGCTTCCTTAGCAGAGGAACGGACTTCTTTATTTTTTGTACTGTCAGACAATAACACACGGGCATTTAATAAGGTTTGTGGATGAAAGAAAGGCAGACTATATAATATCTATCTATGTATATACTTTATATATATATGTATGTTTATATATATATATATATATATATATATATATATATATATAAAGTATTTCTAAATCTCTAAATCTTAAATTATACCTTATATATAAGCGATGAAATGTGCCTTCTTTCCACCCCTGCTCACTGGTAACTCTCACAGCACCATTTTCATGTGTCTTCAGAAACTTTATAGTTGGTCTTTTGTTAATGTATTTTTACATATCTTTCTGCTTTTAAATTCTTATCCTGTATTTCGAGGATAGCTTCTCTATTTTATTCATATTTAGCCATTCTTTAATGGACTATAGTATGTCCATAAAAGTCCATAGTATAGATATTCATAAATATCTTTCTAATATAGATGTGTATAAAATATAGCTTTGCATGCTATTTATTTCCAAATCTTTTGCAAATTAGTAATGATTCGTAATAGATACCTTTCACATAATTGTTCCTTTAACATACATATAATGGACATCAGCTTACAAGTTTTTTTCTTTTTTTACAAAACCAGACATATTGGATATGGAAAATTACTCATATACTGTTCTCCCTTGAAAAATGTGCACAATAAGGAATGAAAAGGTTAACTGAGTTGCTCAAAATAAATTAGCCAGGTCATCAGTACATAGCAAGGAACCCAACTGACTATTTTTTCTCTTAATTAATCAATTTAAGTATAAGGATGAGATTTAAGAATACACCACTTACATTTTTTTGTGTGATGCTTTACACAATTTACCTCTTTCGTCATTTTTATGTCATTCATCTTCACTGATCATTTGTAGCTTATTTTTATGACACAGTTATTTATGAATCAAGATTCAGTTTTGCATCTGTGTAAGTAAATCTCTGTGTCTTAGGTTGTCATCTGTACAAACAAGAGAGTGTTTTCAAATACTCTGGCAGTGTATCCTCTAGAAGTTTAGTTCTTTGGAGGGTTAATATGTGTTTGAAGATGGCAAGTGGCATGGTCCATCCAATAAGTCTGGGAAGCACTGGACTAACTCAACAACACATGCCAACATATAAAATCCAGAGGGATAAGAATTAAATGGAAAAAAATAGAATAGCCCAACATATAAAAACAGAATTGATGCCACCCCTCTTTATAATTAAACACAATTAATTAATACAATAAATACTGACAAAATGTCTGTTTGCCAGGCATCCTGCTAAGGCATTGTGGGTTTAAGGATGAGCAATGGAGAACCAGTCTCTGCTGAAAGGGATGGACATTAACCCAAAGAGAAATTAATTCAATATTGGCTTTAAGACTATATAACTACTACTCAGTTACTCTGCAGAGTGTTGACCACAATACCTGATGTAGACCACATCCCTGAGGAAGGAATATTGGAGCTGAGCTATAAAGATAGGAAGGGGGTGCAGGAGGTAACCAGTTTCGAAGAACAGACAAGGAGATGTGAGGGAAGAACATCTGACAAGGAGACACCATATGCAAGGCCATAAAGGGACTGGACCTAGGCCTGTGGAAAGTTGTGCAAAAAGGCTCATAGGCCACAGTGCATGGTGAGGAGAGTGAGGTAAAATACCTCTGGGGTGAACTTTCTGAGTATATAAATATAGAAGATTTTGAGCATATTAAAATATAAGGTTTCTGCCTGTTAAAATCACTTATGCCAAAGTACAAATAGCAAACTGAAGAAAACATTTGCCACAATGGTCTTATTTATAAATAGTGTGTGTATATTACCTAAGATACGTACCCAGCTCTCCATATAAATGGACCCAGGAAATGAACACACAGCCGGCCAAAGAGGAAAAACATGAATATAATGAACCTGGAAGATATCTAATCTCACTTTTGTTCAACGGAGGGACACATCAAATTCACAGAAACTTAGTACAGCAAGTATTAATTGGTGTAGTAACAGTGAGCTGGAACGTTTCCTAGTGAGATGGAATCTGTTGTTAGGAAGCATCCCAGCTGCATGCATCATAGTCCGTAGATAACGTGGACGTTATTTGACCCTGTGATTCTAATCCATTTATCAATCCATCCATCTGTCACCCATTCATCAAACTCTACCTGGGCAGCTACTCTGAGTCCAGACACTAAGGAGAATATCTCTCTTGAAGGAACGGAATGATTGGTAGGATCAGACTCTGGAAGGGGCCTTTCAACAAATACATTACTTTTCACAAGTTGACACCCAAGTGATCACATGCAGTTTACCTAGAGAGGCTGTAAATAAGGTGGACACACACACACTCAAGGGAAATTGGGAAGTTTTTGTGGCAACTTTATCATTCTACTTACTTAGGTCAAAATATCTACTGGTAAAAATACTAGGAAAACGGTCTTCAGTTTCATCTGGTCATGGGCTCTTTTGAAAACAGAATTAAATGGTTTATTTTTGCTTTTCTCTAAAAAATATTTTGTATGTGAAGGCAGAGTCTAGCCCAGTTACTGAAAGAAGGAAGTTTCCCATTGTCTGGAGTCAATTACGTGCTTAAATAGATGCAGTGACATTGGGACCAGGCAATTCGTTTCACAGTCCTTCTCACTAGACAATAATAGATTTTCGTCATCTGGGTTTACGGGGTGAAACGAGAGAAAGCATCAGTCTTGTTCTAAATACTTCAGTGTAGAACGGTACAAACTTTAAAAGGGGATACGTGTTCTCTGTGGAGAGCTCTAACTGAGGGACCATTTGATTTCTCGCAGTGCACCTAGATGGTTGGAACTTCTGGAATTAGGGGAAGTCTATAGAATGATCTCTATACAGGAAGAATATGAACGTGGATTATCTTTTGTAATGTTTCTCATGTCTGAGCATCCATTTCTATTTAAGCTGCTGCCCAGGCCAGGCGCTTACCGTCTCACACTCAGATTATTCTAAAACCTTAGCTGCTCTTTCTCCATTAAATCTCCCTCACGTGATGCCACCAGATTAATTTTGCTGAAACATAATCACTTTTGTTATGTCGCTGTCCTGCCTAAATGCCCTCTATCATCTGCAGGATAAAACTTTAAAAATTATTTTGAAGGACATTCCTAATTTCCTCCCTTCCCACCTGAACCTAGCTCCCTTGACTTGTCTCCCACTGTTCACCTGCAGAAATCTTGAATCTATATGCTTATTTCATGTCCCACATGAATTTTGACTTTGTGCCTTTGGTATAGTTCTATTTTTTATGGTGTATTTCCTATTGCTGTTGTAATAAACCACCACAAAATTCGTGGCTTAACATAATGCAAATTAATTATTTTAACAGTTCTGGAAATTAGAAGTTGACATAAGAGGGGCACCTGGGTGGCTCAGTTAGTTAAGCATCCAACTTCAGCTCAGGTCATGATCTTGCGGTGCATGAGTTCAGGCCCCCCTATAGGGCTCTGTACTGACAGTTCAGAGCCTGGAGCCTGCTTCAGATTCTGTGTCTCCTTCTCTCTCTGCCCCTCTCTCACTCACTCTCTCTCTCTCAAATAAATAAACATCAAAAAAAACCTTTTTAAAAGTTGGCATAAGAGTCTCACTGGTCTAAAGTCAAGGTCTCAGCAAGACTCCTCTCCTGCTGGATGCTCTAGAGGAAAATTTCTCTCTCACCTTTTCCAGTTTCAGAACCCTGCCTGCCTCTGAAGTCTCCTGGCTCCTTCCATCTTCAAAGCCAGGGATGCCTGATGGAGTCTTTCTCACACTTCATTATTCCAACTGTGACTTTTCTGCCTCCCTCTTCCTCATTTAAGGTTACAAACCACCCCCACCCCGTATAATGCCAGATAATCTCCCTCGTTGAAGGTCAGATGATTAGCAACCTCCATTTCTTCTAGTACATGAATTCCCCTTTTGCCATGGAAGGTGAGATACTCACAAATTCCTACATATGGGCTGTTTTCCTTTGTAATCTATAGTTATTCAGTTGTTCTTCAGTGCCTGGTCCGTCCCTTCCTTGAAGCCTCCCCAGGTGGCAGTCAACCACGGCAATTTTCCCCTTCTCTGAAGGGAGAGACCAGAGGAGACTCTGTGTCTCTCCTTACCTGGATCATCACACATGACACGGGTGAGCCCTTCCGTAACATCCTCTATAGTAAAACGGTGGATTCTTGTGTGCATTTGTGCAGACCTAGTGAATATACTTTTCTGTTGCTTTCTGTTGTTCATCTTCAGACCTCAGTGTTCTCATTTCCATAGGAAAGCCATATGCAGAGTTTGGCATGTTGTGTTTCAGTCTGTTCTACAGATAGAAAATCATGGAAGTCGTGGATAACAGTCTGAGTCTGACCCTGCTAGAATGACCCTTCCATACTGTCACAGCTGCTGGATAGTCACGTGTCAAGTCCTGACCGTGTTTATCTGAAGGACATAGTAGAGACATGAGTCAAGATTTTTATACAAAGAGGCTTACTGTAGTATCAGCTCAGAAACTATGTAAGTAAGAGACAGTTAAATTCTGATAGATAAATGTGATAAAACATTATGTAACTATTAAAAAGTATGTTCTTAAAGATTATATAATAATACAGGCAATGGTTATATATGTATATGATTAAATATAAATATAAATATGTATAGTTCAGGGAAAAGGAGTAATATAAAATTCTGTGTGTATGTCTATATATACATTTCTTAGGATTTATTTATATGTGTTTATATTTCATTTATATATATTTGAAATCTTAAAGTTTATGTCAATATTAAAAAAGAACTGGAAAGAAAAATACCAAAATACTAAAAGGGGTCATGCCCAAGGATGGGATTATAAATGGCTTTTAAATATTTTTCTTTATACCTTTTCTTATTTTTCAATTTCCTTCCAAATTAAACATAATTTTTAGCTTCTGATAAATTATTTTAATTTATAATTTTACATGTAATCAGATATATCGTTACCTCCAGAGTAAATACATTCAGCCAACACTTGGCTGGACATTTACTAGGCTCCAGACACCGTGCTGGGCACCACATGTGAGACGCAGTGGGTGCCCTCAAGGAGCTCATCCTCAGTGAGACAGGTAGACAAGGGAAATAGTCAGGTGGGGGCAGCCGTAACGAAATACCCCAGGCTGGGTGGCTTGAACAACAGAAATTATTTTCTCACGGTTCTGGAGGCTGGACATCCAGGGTTGCTTTCCTCCAAGGCCTCTCTCCTTGGCTTGTAGATGGCTGCTTTCGTGCTTCCCCGCATGGCGGCCCCTCTGTGCACACACGTGTCTGTCTATGTGTGTGTCTCTTGTGTGTCCAGATTTTCTCTTGTTATAGGACACCAGTCGCTTTGGCTCAGGGCCACCCTAACAGCCTCATTTTAACTTAATCACCTCTTTAAAGGTACTGGAGTTGGGTTTCAACCCATGAATTTGGCGAGGAGGGAAGACACAGTTTAACCCATACTAATAAGTAAATAAGAAATCTTAATATTCGCTAATGATGACAGGACTGATGGTATGTACAGGCACAGTGCTCTTTCAGAGGAGGGAACGATCATTCTTTTTGGAGGTGGTCCAGGTTGGGTTCGTAGAGAAGGTTACATTTGGCAAGAATTTTAAGAAATGAGGCTTTGACAGTTTCTAGTTGATAGAAACATGTATGGGGAGCCTGGGTGGCTCAGTTGGTTAAACATCCAACTCTAGGTTTAGGCTCAGGTCATGATCTCGTGGTTCTGGGGATTTGAGCTCTGTTTCAGGCTCTGTGTAGACAGTGCTGAGCCTGCTTGGAATTCTCTCTCTCTCTCTCTCTCTCTGCCCGCCCCTGCTCATGCTTGCTCTCTCTATCCCTTCCTAAATAAATAAATAAACATTTAAGAAAAAAAAGAAATGTGTACTATAACTGATTTATACAGCATAAAATATAGGAAAGGTATAATTTTACATGAGATCAGAAAGCATGACTTTATTGTATGACACAGAACTTCTGGATTTCATTTATTTTGATCAGGAACCGGATGTGTTTAGGAGAAATGAATGAAGGAAACCATCTCTCTTGATGGTGATGACAGTGTCTTTCACTTTTTTTTCTGGATAAAAAATATCTGAGTGATTTAGCTGAAATGAGAAAATAAGAATGTCTCAGGAGAAGTAGCTCCTTCTACAACTTACATGGCCAGGTATGGGCATCAGACCCCTGAGTAGTGATATGGTGGAGGCTAGGAACCCGTGTTTCTGGAAAGCTTGCAAGAACATTCTGAAGGGTGTCCAGGTTGACAAGGACAGTCAGAGTGAGCCAGCGCGCCATGGGGCTCCCAGCAGACAGCCGCGTGACTGAGGACCCAACTTCCCCATGACGGTTTCACCCTGGAGGATATTACGTGCATTTGATAAAACCCTAAATATTTAAAGTTTAGTATCTTGAATTTTTTATATTGCTGCTTGATTTACAGGTACTTTCTTGATTAGACTCTAAGCCTCTTGAAGGTGAGAACCGAGTCTTTATGGTTTGTGTCCTACATCCTCCGGAGCCCTTTCCCCTGTGCGGCTCTGTATCCTCTCACCCTCCAGTGGAAATCTGCACCTTGCACGAGAGCACTGTCTCTGACAAAGGCAGCATTCTTTACAAAGACGTCCATACCAGCATGTGTAATTATCTTCGTATTCCCTCAGACGTTTTTAGAGTTACACCGCTGATTGATAACCTTTCTTTCTGCCCTGAGTCGATGCTCACACATGTACCAGGCCGGGTTTTCACATGTCTCTGCATCTCACGTTTGCATTTATACTATCCCTTTTGCCGGTTACAGCTAGTTGCCTCTGTCCCTTATGACCTTTAGGAGATGCTTGCTGTTCCTGACAGATGCTGCTGTAACACCGTATATATTTATTGTAGGAAAAAAAAACACACACTGATTAAAATTGGGGGCCTCACGTGTAGGAGAGTTCATGGACCCCTAGAGTGCTTCGGACAAAATAGTTGAGGAGCAAAGCTAGATGGTCTGATGGGCCAGCACGTGAAAGTTCCTGTCTCCTTAATATCTTTCACCTCAACTAAGACACTTCTGTTTTTGAAGTTTTCAAAGATGGCAAAGAGATACAGCACTAAATACAATACTAATTTATCCATCATATTTTTATATTAAATCTCACAAAGCAAGAATTCACTAGTGTGTTTTATCCTAATTTATTTTGAAATCCCAGTTGAGTGTATTTCTGTATGGAGAGACTCACGGATGGATCCAACAAATGACCTTCCTTTTTTGCCAAGTTTCTAAATAAGGGAGATCGTGGGAAGTTATATGTTGCTCTGATGAGTAGCTTTACGAATACTTGGAAAAATCCCCAGGAGATATTAATTGGAATAATTTCAAAATGTCAGATGGATTGTATTCGTGTTGCCAGCCATTCTACTTCCACTTCTCCGTCTAATGAAGCTCAATCTCTCAATCTCTCTCCTCTCGTTCTTTTTCTCTCTCTCAACTAGAGGATATTTAAACCTCCTCCTCTCTCCTCAAACCTTCTGGCGTCTCTTTCTTGTGCTTTTTCTCAGTCGGTGATCCTATTTCCCCTGGAACACCCACCACTGCTCCTAATGCACCTGCATCTACACCACGTATTGTGTCTCCCTTCCTGTGACTATGGATGAACGTTTGTGTTTTGATGTAACTTCTCCCTGCGCATAAGACCTCAGCTCTCCCTCCTCCTCGAGCGTATCGTGCCAGTATGATCTGCTGTTTGTCTGCACCATCAATGTTTCTCCCTCTACTGGATTATAACCACCAGCTTACGGATTTTCGGTACCTTCTCCCATCTTAGCCAAGCAAACCCTCTCCTTGCTCTAACGTTTACTCCAGCTGTCACCACCCTCCCGCCATGTGTCTCTCCTCTGACAGCAGAACTCAAGAATGGGTTGCCTGCATGCACTGTCTCTCTCCACCCTGGCTTCCCATCTGCACGTTGAAATGCTCGAGTCAAGCTTCAGTCTCCACCTCACCACTGAAGCAGCTCTCACCAATGTCACCACCTGACTTGGCGCTGCTTGGGTGAGGAGCTCGTTCCTGTCACTCTCCTTAGTTGATCTACGAGCAGCTGAGAATCACCTTCCTAATGATTCACCCCTTCACTTGGTTTCCAGAATGCCAGTATCTGCTGGTTTTCACCCTACTTCAAGGCTGCTCCTTCTCAACCTCTTTGCTGTTGTCTTATTTTATCTGGCCTCTAAAGTTGGATTTCCCCAGGGCCAGTTCTTGGATGACTTCTCCTCTGTGGATTCACTCATTCTTTGGTGAGCTCATGAGTTTCACAGTTATAAACAGCAGTGTGATGGTGGCTCCCAAATGTACATCCAGCCCACACCGACTTCTGGTATTCTAGTCTTATTTTCAGCCATGAAAATGCACATCAGCTAAGGCCATTTCTCTGCTCAAATTTTTACCCATTTTTACTCGTTGCCCAGAACAAAAGCCGAAGACCGCTCCGGGGTCTGTCAAGGCCCCACCTGGATGGTTTTCCCACTGCCTCCCTGCCTTGTCCCCTTCTTCTCCTGGTCACTCCCCCAACCCCACCCTTTCTGCTCTTCCTCCTGTTCTTTAACCTCGGCCAGGCGTTCCGGCCTCGCTGCCTTTGAACTGACTGTCCCTCCAGACGTCTCTAACTCACCCTCCAGCTCTCTGAAGTCTTCGGCTGAATCTCACCTGCTGAGTAAGGCCTCTCAGACCACCCTGTTCATCCCCCCCCCCCCCCCCCCACACACACACACACACTTCATCAAACATTCCGCTTCTTGTATTGTTTTCTTCACGGCATGCCATTTACTACTACCTAACATGCCGTATATTTGAATTACATATTTATTGGATGTCTCCGTCCACTAGAACATACAGCCCCTGAGGTCAGGGATGTTTGCCTGTTTTGCCATTTATTGCTGTCTCCCCAGCACACAGCACTCGGCAAATATTGTATGTTCAATACATCAGCATTTCTCAAAGTGTAGCGCCCAGACCAGCAGCGGTAGAATGACCTGGCAACTTTTTAGAAACATGTTAGAAATGCCAATTCTTAGACCCTACTGAATTCCCCCTGAATCTGAAACTCTGAAGGCAGGCTCCAGTAAGCTGTGCTGTGACTAGCCCTCACTCCAGGTTAACTCTTATTTCTGCTAATTTTGAGAATCATTGTGATGAATATTTATTGAGTGAGAGGATAAATGAGAAAATGTTTATTCCTGTTACCCTTTGACAAGCAATCACAACTTCGGGTTAAAATGTCATGCAAATAACCGAGTAAACTCACTTCATAGAATATGTTTTTTTCTAATAGGAGTCATAATAAATATAATAAGAGAAAGTTCTAGTTTATAATGTAGAAAAAATAGAAAAAACACATACACATTATGTTCAGCCATGAAACAAATATATTGAACAGTGGGATACTTAGATAGTCATAACTGAATCTATAAAATTAACTTATAGTTTTAATTCAGTTTTAGTGAAAACTTGTGTTAAAAATTAGTTCCAAGGACTTTGTCCTATGATTTAAAATTATAACAAAGCTCTTATGAATCAACTTACTTCCCTTGGTCTTTCCTTGTTCTTAGACTTTTGACTCTAATTTTCTTGGGTCAAAACTACCCCATATCTGTATGTTCCCTGTATCCAAATAATCACAGCACATGTGAGCACCTGTTCCACACTTGATGTTTGGGACATACATTCTGCTGTTAATGAGATGGGGACAGAGAATGTATTTAAGTTCGCAAAACCTCACATTTTCTCTGATCGTGAAGCAAGCCGAAATTTTCTCCCTTACTGTCCTGTGCGTGAAGTTGTGATAACCCTTTCTAGGGGAAGCAAGTGTCTCTGTTAGGCCAGGAAAATCTCTGTTTATACTCTATATCCTGATGCAGTTATTATCAGCATCCTTCATCTCCAAAAGGGTGCTGGCTTGATGATAAATTATATGGCCACCCTACTTTGTTATATATATAATAAATATATCATCACCTTTAGTCTACGTTTTTACACGATGTATAAAGAATATTGGTAACCAGGGTTCTAAAAATCTCTGACATTCACTAGGAACATTAACCTTGGAATGTCACTCAAAATGTCTAGATTAGTCCTTTTAATACTACAGTGAGGAAGGAGTTCTTTCATATAACACGTGTACAAATGAGTATTATATGACATTTATTTTACCAAGAATTTCTGCTTTATTAACATGGCATTTTGTTTGCCTTAGATTTCATTAAAGTGTCTTCCAATTCTGATCCTGAGTGCCGGTGTCAATTTCCAAACATGTCCTGTTTTCTTAGTATGTGTTCTGAGGATGACATTGTGGTGTTACTACTACAGACAGAAAAGTGAAGGACGCAGTTACCAACAGTTTGCTTTGCCTGATTTCTTTCCTTTAGTGAGTCAGCTGACCTTTCCATTTATCGGACATGGTGAAGCTACCACCGCAGGCACCTCATCTGTAAAGAGGGCCAGGAGATGTGTGCAGAATTACCACTGCGTGTGATTGGAGTTTTGGGTTAAGTTCTGTGGACTGGTGTTCCACGGGAGCTTTGAGTTGCATCACATTTTCAGGCAAAATGAAAATGTAAATAAGAGGTGCCTAGGTGGCTCAATTGGTTAAGCATCCGACTTCGGCTCAGGTCAGGATCTCGTGGTTCGTGAGTTCAAGCCCTGTGTTGGGCTCTGTGCTGACAGCTCAGAGCCTGGAGCCTGCTTCGGATTCTGTGTGTGTCTCTCTCTCTCTGTCCCTCTCCCAGCTCGTGCTCTGTCTCTCTATCTCTCTCTCTCATTCAAAAATAAATACACATTAAAAAAAAGTTTAAAAAGATAAATCCACTAATGGGCTTAAATGCTTTCCTTTTAAGAATGCAAATCTCTTATGTAAATTGTACATTGCTGTGAACCATATTTTGCCAGTGTGTGCCTACTCCTTTGGAATGATTTTTAAGGTTATCTTAAAATCTTCAGTTGGTCTTGCATTCTAATTGATTGAGAATTTACAGTTTATTGATGGATTGATGCTTCACTATCATAGATTTTTAAAAATTTTTTTAATGTTTATTTATTTTTGAGACAGAGAGAGACAGAGTGAGAGTGGGGGAGAGGCAGAGAGAGAGGGAGACACAGACTCCAAAGCAGGCTTCAGGCTCTGAGCCATCAGCACAGAGCCTGATGCAGGGCTTGAACCCATGAACCGTGAGATCATGACCTGAGCTGAGCGGCACACTTAACCGACTGAGCCACCCAAGCGCCCCAATCATAGATTGTTTTAATGGAAAAATATATGTCAGCAGACAGGAATGAAGGTCCTGTCCCCTAAAATGATGTATCGTGGATGTTCCAATGGTTACTGCAGTTTTGCAATCAATTGTATAGTTAGTTCGTCCAGACAGCGAGAGTCTTTGTAACATAGATACATGTCGGTTTGCTTGATTCATCCTCCTGTCATCAGCCTGTTTCTGGCTGGCTGTTCGTCACACTGGTGCCAGCACCTGCTCCAGCTGCCATACCCAGAACAAGCGTGTACAGTTCCACGTGTGTAACAGTAACGGCTGGCACACACACAGCAACCCTGGCATGGCACCCTGAGTGGGCAGTTTGTATACACAATCGTGACCACAGCCCACTTGGCCTCTTTCAGGTCATGTAACAAGTGTGGGTTTGGTTCTAGTCTGGGGTTGACCTTAAAATAGCCAATCCAAACACTTTACTTTATCTGCAATAAATGTTGTACATTTTTTAGAATACATTATTTATATGGAAAAAACTCGAGGTACCGTCTAGTGCCACTGTCCCCAATGAGTTTCTTTATAATGGAGACACGCTTATTTCTACCATCTGTTTTGTTCTGGGCTGGAAGATTTGTCAGGTCCGACACGACAGCACGGCTTCATGGCATCATTTTACACTATCACTTGGTGGAGAACATATAGAGACCAAAGTGTGTATGATAGAATAACATCCACAGTCCATAGGGTTATAAAATAGGAGTCTTCGAAAAAATTAAGTCTTGAGAGTCTGTTTTCAGACTAAACACACACTTCAGGAGCAGAAGTTTCTTCTATTTACGGGACTAATTATGGGTATTTTAGTGAAAAAGTTTCAGAGTGGCAAATCTCAATGTCAGGGATTTTCCCATCTGATTTAGCAAGTTAGATGCTTTTGAATGTTGCATTTACTCTAACAGGAAACTGAAAACTGTTCTGTCACTGCATTGGAGCAAATTGCAATGATCTCTAATCTATTAAAAATAGGCTTAATCAGTAATTTACAAAAATGTATATCTTTATTACCAGGTATACTGTTTGGCTATCTATTTAGTTCAGTATTTCAAACACAAAAAGCAAAATAAGCAAATAAATCTTTGTCACATCCTTCCCTTTTCGAGGTTCCCTTTTGGACTGTCTTTATGGTGCTTATTTGCTAGGTTGTGCTGTACAGTTTTTTTTAGTTTTTCCTAGGAAGGGACTGTGTCACAGACACATAGAAAAGAATTTTTCACAGCTAATGCTAGCTGACATTTTTGAGAATGGGTACATTGTGAAATAGAAGCTTGAGTCCTAATCATTAAGTCTCAGTGGATTTAATTATTCAAAAGCCCCTGTCTGCTTTACTGTGGAATAGATTCAGTCCTCAGAAAATAAAGCAGGTTTGAGAACTTCAGGTGAGTTTTCACAACTGCCCCATATCTCATGGCTGGTCCCTCAGCAGACCACTCTACTTCATGTATTAGGGAACTTATCGATGTGTTTAAGAGAAACACACATTTGGGGCGCCTGGGTGGCTCAGTCAGTTAAGTGTCCAACTTCGGCTCAGGTCATGATCTCCCAGTTTGTGGGTTCGAGCCCTGCGTCGGGCCCTGTGCTGACAGCTCAGAAGCCTGGAGCCTGCTTTGGATTCTGGGTCTCCCTCTCTCTGCCCCTTCCCTGCTCACACTTTGTCTGTCTCTCAAAAGTAAATAAACATTAATTTTTTTTTTTAAAGAGAGAAGCACACATTTCACTGTCCTTTCTCAAAATATGTAGGCAGTTTTTTTCCTTGGGCTTATAAGCCCCAGCAGATACAGCTTTTTTTAAACACTAAACATACCGCTTTTCTAGTATATTATTTCTTAGAGTGAACCTCAGACATGCCCACTTTTGCGTTCTGAGTAAAACAATAGGAACAGAATGTTTTTCTCCCCAAACTACTCCCCCTCTCGAAATAAACCAAAGCATTAGATAAAATTGGTAGCACTGAAACTGAGGATATCTAAAAACAGCAACCTGTAACCTTGGGAAGTTTTGAGAGCGATAAATACAATGGCCAAGAGCATTTTAACCACAGAATTTTTGCCTTAAACTTAGGGACTTGCAAGGTCGTCGAGTTGCTCTCCTGCAGCCCATATTAAAATGCTTATGTTTGGGAACAACACAGTTCACATTCCCTGACTTTGTTTGTTTGTTTGTTTGTTTTTTCAAATGCATCCATATTTGTAACCAACTTGTAATGTCTGCTTCAGTTCCCAAGCACACAAGCACACTTTCTGAGCAGTGATAGGAATCGATAACTGTTTGTTTACAAATTGTCTGACAATGAGTCAGAAGCCTGTGATTGTTTTTAATATACAAACCGTCTTAGATTGATTTAGCAATCTGGAAGAATTTCCTGTCTGTCTCTCCATCTTTATAATCTAAGGGGGAAAACAAAATGCCTTTAATGCTTTCAGCCTTTCTGTCTGATACAGAAGTAATATCGTGTATTCCACAGAGAAAATAATGCCTTCTCTATTGCATTAAATTGTACTGACTTATCACACAACCCTGGTTTTGGGTTACATCATCCCTCAGAATGCTGCCTGCGCCTGAGGAAACATGGCTACTCTAATTAACAGTAAAGGAAAGTTCTTTCTCTCTGATGGAACAGGACTGTGAAGTACATTGTGAGGGGTGAGCAGGAGCACCAGTGACTGGGAGGGCTGGCTGACAAGCCCACGGCGATTACCCCAGAGGAAACCCCACCCACTGAAGGAGAGGCGGGTGGGGGGGGGTGGGGAAGACATTTTCTGTGGTTTTACTGTTGATCTCTGTTTCCTCACACAAAGTTTATTGTAATTGACAATCAGACTCTTACTACACAGGATGCTTTAATCTAAATATTTGAAGGTGCTTTTCTTTCCCCCTCTTTTTGTAATCTAATGAAGTACGATCTTTAAAATTGAATCAACAGAAACATAAGATCATAGTTACCAACAGCAACCAAAAGCATTAAAATAAATAGGGGCAGACTGTGCTCCAACAGAGAAAATGAGAGGTTGAAGCACATTATTCTTTTAAATGCACACATATATTCGGCAAAAAAAGGTATGATAATTAGTCTGAGTTACCTGCCTTGTCTGCCTACAGTTGCCAAATGCTTGAAGTAAATGGTTCTCCCAACCAATTTTGTTTGGGGAGATAGCCCCCAAATTACAAAAATAGCTTTTAAAAATACTCCTTTTGCACAGCTCAATCTAGACAAACTGGTTAATTATCAATGTAAAATTTTAGGGGTGCCGGGGTGGCTCAGTCGGTTAAGTGTCCAACTTCCATACAGGTCAAGATCTCTCAGTTTGTGAGTTCGAGCCCTGTGTTGGGCTTTGTGCTGACAGCTAGGAGCCTGGAGCCTGCTTCGGATTCTGTGTCTCCCTCTCTCTCTGTCCCTACCCCACTCATGCTCTATCCCTCTCTCAAAAATAAATATTAAAAATTTTAAATTATAAATTATATATATGCATATTGTGAAATGATTACCACAGTAAGATTAGTAACATACTCATCACATCACATAGTTACCATTTATGTGTGTGATGAGAACATTTAATATCTGCTATCTTAGCAGATTTCAAGTATACAATATTGTTAGTTGTGGTCACCATGCTGTACATTAGATCCCTCAGAACTTATTCATCTTACAATTGAAAATTTATACACTTTGACCAACATTTCCCCATTTCCCCCACCTCCCCAGCCCCTGGCCCCAAAGAAACGAAATCAGTACTGTGAAGAGATATCTACATCGCCACATTCATTGCCACATTATTCCCAATGGCCAAGCTAAGTCTATTGATGGAGGAATGGATAAAGAAAATGTGATATATGTAACACATATAATAGAATATTAATCAGCTGCAAGAAGAAGAAGGAAATCCTGGCCCTTGCAACAGCATGGATAAAACCTGAGGGCATGATGCTAAATGACACAAGTCAAACAGGGAAATGTATGGTCTCCCTTATAACTGGAATCTATAATGGGCATCAGTATTTTTGAAGTCCCCCAGGGACTGCCAGTCTCCATCCTGCACCTACGTCTTCTGCCTCCCTTCCTTTCACATTCCTGTGCATCCTCTCAGCTCAAGCCACACTTCCTTCTCTTCCTCAAAGTCCCCCAACTTATTCCAGCCTTAGAGCATGTGCACCTGCTGTCCTCTCTATCTGGAATTCCTCTCCCCGCAGATTTTCATACAGCTGCATTCTTCTTGAGATTTAGAGTTCATCTCAAGCATCCAACACTTCGAAAAGAACTCCCCTGAGGTGCCCACCAACTTATGCTGTGTCACATTGTCCCACTTTATTTTCTTCATAACCTTCTTTTGAAAATTATTTTGGTGTTTGTGTGCTCACTTACTATCTCTCTCAACTACTAGAAGTTCCATATTGTAGAACCTTCATTTCTTCACCATTGTCCTAGCCCCTTAAACAGGGTCTAGCAGCATATTGTAGACACATAATAAAGTCGCTCATCCTAAAAGCTATTAATTAGGCACTTACGGTGTTCCAGGCTCTGTTCTAGGAAATAAGGATAAACCGATGAACACAACAAATGAAATATGTAAATAAACAAGGAAAATTATTACAGTACCACTGGACAGTTTCTGGATTAACTCACTTCTTCCAGGGAATTTTCCTTTTTAATACCATTGAATTTCCACAACTAGAAGCAAACAGTCCACAGAGATGTGTTCAGAATTTATAGTCTTGCAGTCTGGCCTACCAGGGGGGATGCCTGACACCACAGAATCTGGATCTCAATTCTGGCTCTGCCAATGCTGGTAGCTCTGAAATATTAGACGAGACACATGCTGTGTACTTATTAGGAACCCAGCTTCAGAGGGAGCTGATTTCAAAGATGGGCATTTAAAATGTATTCATCCTCGGGGCGCCTGAGTGGCTCAGTCGGTTAAGCGGCCAAATTCGGCTCAGGTCATGGTCTTGCGGTCCGTGAGTTCGAGCCCCGCGTCGGGCTCTGTGCTGACGGCTCGGAGCCTGGAGCCTGTTTCAGATTCTGTGTCTCCCTCTCTCTGACCCTCCCCCGTTCATGCTCTGTCTCTCTCTGTCTCAAAAATAAATAAACGTTAAAATGTATTCATCCTCTCTGGTATTTAGTGTTCTTGTGTGTAACAAGTGAGTAATGATACGTCACTGTCTCAGTGGATCAAATAAGGAAAAGAATGAGAAATTAAGGCTAGAAAATGCACAGGAAAATATGCATCTTAATAATAGCGGAGGTTACATCAACTCTCCTTCTGTTCCTCCCTGCTTTGACTTTTTTCATCGGTGAAACAATGAAGGTAAAGTAACATTTCTGCCGTCTTTTCCAAAACTCACATTTTCAAAATGTTCTTGATGATTATGCTGGGGCCCTTGACATTGAACACTTTCTGCATTCTTAATAAATATATATTCCAGAAAAATGTAATGACTCGTCCTGGACTTCTTGGCTGTTTTATTTTCAGATCCTGTGAAGGATTAAGATGAACAATGGGGTGAAATTACTCTGTGATTTGCTACTCATAGTTGTGGCAGTTGCTTTTGCCTTGTTTCGCCTTATCAATCTGCTGGTTTTCTGGATACCATGGATTTTTGTTTTGCTTTGTTCTTGCTCTACGCGTGCACAGTTTCCGAGTCTGTTTTTCACAAGAGTTATTATTGTTTTTGAATGGATGATTTTAGCTCAGTGGTATTTGTTAGCCCACCCCTCATTACATTGCTTCGGACTTTGAAAGATGGAGGAAATTGCTCTGGGTGGGTAGCCAGCCAGTCTGACTAGTCCACCGGGCACAGGCTCCCTGGTCACTGGGATCACTAACGCCTAATGCCTCTCTAATTATAGACATGTCTCATTCCTGGCTACTTAACGGCCTCACCGCAGGGAGTGACTCCACTTCCTGACTGGAAGCCTACCTTCATTAGCGTGAACTGTACATCATAACCATCTAGTTTTACAATAACCCAAGGGGCCCTTCCTCCCAGAACTGTGGCCATGTGACAGTCTTAGTATTTGAACGTGGAGACAGATGATAAGAATTTATGACTTCTGACTTTAAAATGTAAAAGGTAAAACTCTGCCTGGTGTGGTTTTAAAAGGAGCCATCTGTGTCACTAACGGAGAAGATGCGGAGGTTCTGTTTTACCCGTCCGTCCGTCTTCAGCGTCCCTTTGCTTCCTAAGTGAAGCAAGGTCTGTGGGAAGACTCTCAGCGTGGCTGAAGTCTGAACAAGGATGGAGACCGAGAGAAACAGAGAAGCCTGCAGAGCCTCTACTGCCAGTTCGAGAGTTAGTATGTCTCCAAGTAAAAGAATTCTCACTTACTGTGGATCAGAACTTTGGGTCCTGATTCAAACCTTATCCACTTATACACCCCTCTTCCTCATTATCACATTTGCTACCTTTTATGGCAAATTCTTCGTATGCTGGGCCCTGTACGCAGCACTCTAGGTGTTAGCTTCACAGATATTGCCCTGAACACTGCAAGACAGGTTGTCTCCATTTGTACAGGAAAACACTGAAACTCAGAAAAGCTTAGGAAGTTGCCAAACTCACGAAGCCTATGGCTGGGCTGAGACGTGAACTCTGCTTTACTGGATTCTAAACTTCTCTCAGTCCACTCTGCCTCCTTCGGGCTTTCTTACCCAATGCTACTTCGATGAGTAGATATTTAGGAAGGCAATGCTCCTACCTCTGTGCTGTGTTTTGTCTTCAACTTCTATTGTTCCTACCTCTGTGCTGTGTTTTGTCTTCAACTTCTGTTGTTCCTACCTCTGTGCTGTGTTTTGTCTTCAACTTCTGTTGTTCCTACCTCTGTGCTGTGTTTTGTCTTCAACTTCTATTGCAAAACTGATGTAATTTGCATAACAATACTAGCAATAACCAGTTTTAGTGAACCTTTATTACAGGCCATGCACATAGTACTGTCATTCAGTCTTTAAAATAACCCTTCTGTCTCTGGGGTGCCTGAGTGGCACAGTCAGTTAGGTATCTGATTCTTGATTTTGGCTCAGGTCATGATCTCAAGGTTCCTGGGGTCAAGCCCCACCTCAGGCTCTGTGCTGACAGCACGGAGCCTGCTTGGGGTTCTCTCTCTACCACTCCCTGGCTCGCATGCACGCTTTCTCTCTCTCTTAAAATAAACAAACATTTAAAAACTAAATAGGGGTGCCTGGGTGGCTCAGTTGGTTAAGTGTCCAACTTCAGTTCAGGTCATGATCTCGTGGTTTGTGGGTTCGAGCCCCGCGTCGGGCTCTGTGCTGACAGCTCGGAGCCTGGAGCCTGCTTCGGATTCTGTGTCTCGCTCTTTCCCTTCCTCTCCCCTGCTCACACTCTTCCTGTGTCTCTCTTTTTCTCTCAAAAATAAACATTAAAAATATAAAAATAGAATAATCCTTACATCTTTATTTTGAAGTGAAGATATTGAAGCGTGGAGAGGTCGCGTGGATGGCACGTGCTCACACCAAGGTGGCAGAGTCCACTCTCATTACATTGTCTCCCATGGTTACACTTAGCCACATACCTTATATTTAGACTTATAGTAAATTGTCTTAGTCACATGGTCAGACTCAAGAGAAGGGATCACAGCCCAGCATGGTTGCCTCACTGATTAGGACTGTGTCTGGCACGTAGAGAGGATTCAACAGATATTTGCTGAGCGACAGCCAATTGTAGTTACACTTGAGCCAGTCATTAGCTTGTTCCCATAACAGGGAAAACCAGGAGAAGTCTGTAGGCCGTATGACCAAATGAATGCTTCATGCATTTTTCTAGTTACACTAAAACCTTGTTTGTTACTTAGCAGTTAAGTCTTAGTGCTGACCATAGTGTTTCAAGAAACATTTAATACTGCAAATGGAGGTCGCAAACCAGAAACATTGTAATTTTACGACAGGTGAAACATCACTGTGTAGTGGAAACAGGGCAGTCCTGAATTCTCCCAATGTGGAAGGAAGGCCAACATTTTCTGTATGTTTCCTCACTTTGCTTCCACGCAGTTCGTGCGTGGCTCTCTGCTGTGCTATAGGGGAGGAGTGGGAAATCGGAGTTGCCTGACGGCATCTCCTCTGACTAAAGTGAATTCCGGTTCATTCAAAATAATCATCTGTTTTGTAACTCTGGAAGCTGAAATGGAATTTAGGAGCCCCTTAGGGAAAACTCTCATTTAACTGATTATGCAAAATAAAGGGTAGAGACGGTAAGTTCATGCAGATAATGAGACAGAGAATAGAAATCGGTTTTGGAGGCCTTGCTCTGCATCTTGCCCACAGCAAAATATAACTATCTGTTTTTTTCACAGATTTCATAATTCTTTCAACTTTCCTATGCCATTACATTTGGTGTGTTTCCTGTAAACAACAACTAGTTAGGTTATTTTTTGTTTTTAAGTTTTTTTTCAATTTTGAGGTGGGGGGAGGGGAGGAGCAGAGATGGAGGGAGAGAGAGAATCCCAAACAGGCTCCATGCTGACAGTGCAGAGCCCGACATGGAGTTCTATCTCATGAACCATGAGGTCATGACCCAAGCCCAAATAAAGAGTTAGACACTTAACCGGCTGAGCCATCCAGGCACCCCTAGTTAGGTTACATTTTTAATCCACTTTACCAAACTCTGTCTTTCAACTGGTGTCTTCAAGCCATTTACATTTAGTGTTAGGTTTTAAATCTGACATTTTCTGTTTTCTGTTCTAATTTTCATTTCTCTGTTTTGCTTTTCATGACTTCTTATGAAAAAAATTGAACCGAACATTTTTTAGAATTCCATCTTCACTTCTCTATAGTGTTTCAGGTGTTACATTGTATATACATATCTTATCATGGTCTATTGGTATCAGCTTTTTACCAATTTAAGTGAAATGCAGGAATCTTACTTTTACTTTCTCTTATTTGTAATCATTTAAAATATTTCCTCTTTATACAGTGAAAACCGCATCAAATATTATCATTTTGCTTTAACCATCAAACATGATTTAGAAAAATCAAGAGAAGGAAATGCATTTTTACTTTTTCTGTTCTTCTCTCTGCCCTCCTTTTGTCCTAAGATTTTGATGTGAGTCATTTTCCTTTTGTTTAGGGAACTTCTGAGAGCCGTTCCTTTAGGGTAAGTCTGCTAGTGACAAATTCTTTTATCTTTGCTTCATATGAAACTTGATTTCCCCTTCATTGTTAAAGATTATTTTCACTGGATATAGATTTCAGGGTCAACGGTTGTTTTTTCAGCACTTAAAATACTGTGACACTTCCTTCTGGCCTGCATGGTTTCAGATGAGAAATGTAATACGTGCAAATGTAAGGTATCGTTTCTCTTCCACTGCTTTGAGGATTCCTGTGTTGTCTTTTGTGTTCAGAAGTTTGACTGTGATGGCCTTGGTGTGGATTTCTTTGATTTACCTTATTTGGGATTCACTCAGATTCTTTACTTTGTTGGTTTATGTCTTTTGCCGTACTTAAGACACTGTCAGCCATTATTTCTTTGAATATCTTTTCAGTTCCTCTCTTTTGCTTGTGTTCTTTCTGGACTCTGATGGAATAAACATCACATCTTTTGTTCTATTCCTACATGACCTTGAGGTACTATTCTTTTGGAGAGATCTATTTTGTCTTTGTTGTTTGGATTGGGTAATTTCTGTTTTGTATTTATGTTCCCTGATTCTGTCCTCTACCCTCTGCATTGTGTTTCTGAGATCACCCCTTTAGGGCTTCAAAAAAATCCTGATTATTGCATTTTTACATTTAAAAAATTTTCATTTAGTTCTTTTTATGTCTTTTTTTTCCTGGGACTTTCTTATTTCTTTGCAAAATTTTCTCTTTTGTAGTTTCAGGCATGTTTGTATTACTCAATGAAACATTTTTTTAGTTGTTTTAAAATCTTTCTTAGATAATACTAACATGTGGACCATCTTGACATTTCATCCGTTCCCTTTCTCATTCATGTTAGAATTTTCCTGGTTCTTGGTGTGGAGTCATAATTGATCACATTCTGGGCATTTGGGGCATTATGTTATGAGGCCTGAAGTTTTATTTCAATGTTCTGTTTTAGCAGAACCACTGAAACCCTCTGGTGAAGGAAGGGTGAATGCCACCTTTTATTTCCAAGTGGGGTGGAAGTCCAAGTTCCCTCCTCAGCCTCTGTTTACATCTGCAGGGGTATCTCCTTGTTGCCGCCAGGTAGAGCTGGGACTTCTGGCTTCTCAGGAGGCCTCTGCTGATAGCACCTGGCAAGGAGAGTCAGGGGTGTGTCATTACTACCGCCCACGTGTCTTCCACTGACACCATGGGGTCCAGGTGGCTTTGTTCCTGCAGAGCAGTGGGGAAAATTCGACTCTTCATTGGACCCCCTCTGTCACCATTCTAGCATGACTGTGGGGAGACCCTTTATGATCGCAAGAGGTGGAGTGGAAGCCCAGGCTCCCTGTGTAGCCTCCGCTGACACCTTTGACGTGTGAGCTTGCAACTCCCCCACGGGGATGAACACCCTGGCTCCCTTTGGGTTTTCTGGGATGCCACCCCAACAGGGAGTTTGGGGCATTTCACTGCGGCCTGGAGAGGGTGAGGACCAGACTCCTGCTTGCCCTTGGCTGTTGGGTGGAGCCTCTGTTTCTTCTGTGGCTTTTGGCTAAAGCAGAGTGCTTGTTTGTCCAAAAGCTTTCTGTCTTGCTAGGCTGCCACTCTCCTGATCCTTTATCTCAGAACATCCAGTTTTTCCTGGAGCTTCTTCATTTGTACCATTTGCATTTCCGGGTGTCCTCTTGTCCAGCACCCTGTCTGGAATATATGAAACTAAAAGAAAACTAGGAAACTTGGTGCTCTGTTCTTTAAGTACTGATGTTCCTTGCCGGTTGGCCTTTAGGAGTCTCCTTCCTTCCTTCCTTCCTTCCTTCCTTCCTTCCTTCCTTCCTTTCTCTTTCTTTCTTTTTTCTTTCTTTCTTCTTTCTCTTTTCTTTTCTTTCTTTGTTTTTTGAGAGAGAGGAGAGAAAGCATGGGAGCAGGGAAGGGGCAGACAGAAAGAGGGGGAGAGAAGATCAGAGCGGGCTCTGTGCTGACAGCAGAGAGTACAATGTGGGGCTCAAACTCACAAACTGTGAGATCATGCCCTGGGCCGAAGCCAGACACTTAACCCACTAAGCCATCCAGGCGCCCCTAGTGTCTTTTTATGTTTCTTTTATATATAACGTCCATGATTGTTAGCTGTACTTACCAAAAGGAATTTGAGAAAAGTACTTCTATTCCATCTTTCTTGATGTAGAAGTCTCTTAAAATTCATTTTTTAGTGGTTCAACCTTGATTTTTTTAAAACCACCAGATTATTATAAGAGATATGACAATTATAGAATTGACCTTTGAGAAATTCTGTTAAAGTGTTTCACATACTATACCAGCAGTATATTTTAAAAGAGACACAAAATAACTAGAGAGGAAATTACTGCTAACTTTTCTTTTCAGATATTACAAATGGTTTTCTGGGATAGATTTGTACATCATGGAAGAAGAACATTAGGTGAATTTAATTCTCAGGGAGACAAGAAGATCCCAGAATAAATGGCAGTATTTAAATAATAAAGGTCAGCTTGTACATTTAATGAGTATTATTGATGAAAGTACATAACGATGATGGTAAATGCCAACCCAAATCTTCCCTTTAGATTAATAAGTCTTACAACATACTGAATTCAAAGTAAGTGATAAGAGAAGCTTTGTTTTGTTGTTAATTCAAAAACATTTAAAAGTTAGGTTTTATGGCTCTGTAATAATGGCTTGCATTGTTAGGATGTCATCAGTTTCACTGTCACAGTCAAGATACTAGAATAACATGGTGGAACATCAGTACATCAGATTGTTGTTGTCGATGATGATGCAATTGCTGTTTTCCAAGCCATACTCGGGTAATCCAAGTTTACTTTTTGTAGCATGTAGAAAAAGGTAAGTAGCCTTTAGGTCCACAGTACCGACCATGATTGACTTTTATTTTCTATCTCAAATGTTGGGTTTCTCAACTCAATGTATTTTAGATACACTTCTTAAATGATGAAAATATATTGAAGATATGAATTAAACCATCGATTAATTTTCACTAATTTTCATTTATTTTAACACAACAAGAATAAATAACAGATTTTAGTCTATTTAATTATGACTGGCATTAAGAAATTAGTTCTGGCACATTACATAACAAGTGAGGTGTGTTCAGACCGTAGAGTTTCCCAGTTCAGGCTCTGGAGACAGACTGGTCCCGTTTCCAGTCTGACTCTCTTACTTAGTAGCCAGTATGGACTCAGGAAGCCACTTATACCCTCTAGCCTTTGCTTCCTCTTTAGCAAGTTGGGCCAATAATGTGTGATTGGTGTCCCTGCATCCAAATATCTCCTGAAGAATAAATGGAGAGTGAGTTCTGGGGCACATGGGTGTCAGGTTCCAGGTGGTGTTAGGACCCAGATGTGTCATATTCCTTCTGTTGTTTGATCATCCAGTCTTTCATTTGATTTTACAAACAAATTCCCTTTCTCTATCAACAACTCAAGTTTATGATTTCTTTTCTTTTTTTTCTTTTTTCTTTTTTTTTGGTCATGAAACAATCTGATTTGTGATCACTTATGTTGATGATCTCCCCATAGTCAGCCATTTTACTACCTAGGACTGTAAACTGGGCAATTTACAAAGATGGGAGAATGAAGCAAACATCTGGGAAGCATGAAAAAATCAAAACCACGGTTTCCCTGAGAAGGTGAACCCCTGACAAAATCCTAACATAGCAGAAAAAAATAGGCAATTTGACGAGCCTGTTTCGAGGACACACTGTTGTGTACTGGTAGATTGATAGTGTGTGGGAAAGAGGAGTACGCGTGCTGTTCTCCAAGATCCATCACATGGAGGGATAATTGGGTGAGTTATTTCATCTCCATTTCATTCCTTTTTGCTCTTTCTTACAGTCCCTTTATAGTTTAGTCTCCAGGTCCAAGTTCTTTCCCTTGGGTTGTGTAGTATCTTCAATAGGGCTTTCTTACGATAAATTAGAATGAAAAAGTTGTAACAAATTTCCACAGCTACCTTTGAGCAAGTAATTTTTCATATCGTATTTGATGAAGATATGTCCAAAGTGTGATTTAGTTTTTATATCTATGGACCTGAAACATTTTTGCTTCTGCAGTTTGTTCTGTGTTCACGATGTGACCTGAATACCACCCTGTCCCAAATCACCTGCTCCAAGTAGTCTGCCCAGAGTCTCAAATCAGAAGATGTACTATTCCTTTAATTGATGTCTGAAGAACACTTAACAGAGAACTTTATCTGAAAAGAAAAACTTGCATTTTTTCCATGATCATGCTTGAAAATTACATATGGTAAAGAATCATTGAGATAAAAGGCAATCTCTCCTAGAAAATCACTACAAAGAGGGGGATAAAGGAAAGAAGAGAAGGGAAAATATAACAAATATGTGTTAGGAATCTGGAGGTAAAACACAAGGTGATGAATCTATAATCATCAGCATCAATTTTGAGAATACTAAGGATACTGTGTGGCCTAGAATTACTTAGGACAATTTAGCTAAATATTTTAATTCAGGCATATGTGTACCAGGTCTCCAGTACAGTTATGTCTTCAGCCAGTAGTTCTGAAAGAATACACTGAATATTAGAGGCTTGGAACTTAGGAATTCCTATTTTAAATAAATTCCCAGATGATTATAATGTGCAACGAAGTTTTTAAATCACTTCCCTAAGCTGCCTAAAAATGTTCCAGGATGATTATGACCAAGTTTGACTCCAGATTGTAGACATCTATAATAGAGAACTTTTTAAATTCAGCTTCTTCAAATTTGTTGTTTATTCTAACATTTATACCACTTGTGTCTGGAACCATGTGAGAGAGAAATAATGCTTGAGAGAAAGCAGGGTGGTATCATGTTTTAAATTATTGTATATCCTCAACTGTGGCCAATTTTACCATTCTGTGTCTTTTTTTTTTTTTTCATAGACACCCAGGATTAAAAAGTACAATAAAGATCCTCTGTTCATTTCTTTTATTTTTAATTTTTTTATAATGATTATTTTTGAGAGAGAGAGAGAGCGGGAAGGGGCAGAGAGAGAGGGAGACACAGAATCTGAAGCAGGCTCCAGGCTCCAGGCTGTCACCACAGAGCCCAACGTGGGGCTTGAACTCATCAACTGTGAGAATATGACCTGAGTCGGACGCTTAACCAACTGAGCCACCCAGGCGCCCCTCGTCTATTCATTTCTTAACGAAAAAAATCATATATGGGCACAACTAGTTTACCATAAGGATAGTCATCACAGATTATTTATAAAATGAAAATTCACAACCTAAATGTCCTACTGTGGGGGGAGTAGTTAAATATGAGAAGGCACAAGGATGGGATAATATTCAGCCAATTCAAGCTGTGTTTTATTTATTTATTTATTTTTAAAAAATTTTTTTTAACGTTTTATTTATTTTTGAGACAGAGAGAGCATGAACAGGGCAGGGGCAGAGAGAGAGGGAGACACAGAATCAGAAGCAGGCTCCAGGCTCTGAGCCATCAGCCCAGAGCCCGACGTGGGGCTCGAACTCACAGACCGCGAGATCGTGACCTGAGCTGAAGTCGGACGCTCAACCGACTGAGCCACCCAGGCGCCCCCAAGCTGTGTTTTAAAACAACACTTAGGACATGAAGAAATGCTCACAATACGCTGATAAGCTTAAACAAAACAAAACAAAAGTTGATAGCCTGAAGTTGTCTTTCACATCCTAGTGCAGGCAGGGCAGGGATGGTCTTCCTTGGAGCTTAATCAGAGTCTGCAGTTTTCACCCAAATATAAGCAACTTCTAATGTCCTTACCTGGTTTTCAGGCATGTGAAACTAGAATACGAGCACTCTGCACCTGTGTTAGCAAATGTCTGATTCTGACTCATATAAAGGAGAGGAGCTGAGAGAAATAGCGTGAACTGTAAAAACTATTTGGACATTGTATGGACCGTTCTCGCCATTCGCTACTTTATATGCTATTATTGGTTAAATTTAGATCCGCCATGAGGATATGGATATGCAATGGGACTATAGTTTGCTTTAGTTGAGGTTTTCTTTCGTGACATGTTTTTGGTTTTTAATAATGAAAGTATAAAAAATATTGAGTTTTTGAATTTTATATTAAAATAGTCTTTAAAATTAAAAAAAAAAATTTACCTATTTTTGAGAGAGAGAGAGAGAATGAGCACGAGAGGGGCAGAGAGAGGGAGACACAGAATCTGAAGCAGGCTCCAGGCTTTGAGCTGTCAGCACAGAGCCCAATGCCGGGCTTGAACTCAGGGACGGCAAGATCATGACCTGAGCCGAAGTCGGTCATTTAACCAACTGAGCCACCCAGGCGCCCCTAATTGCAAATATTTTTTAAGTTTATTTATTTTGAGAGAGAGCATGAGCAGGGGAGGGGCAGAGAGAGGGAGACACAGGATCCAAAGCAGGCTCTGAGCTCCAGGCTCTGAGCTGTCAGCACACAGCGCGACCCAGGGCTCGAATCCATGAACCCTGAGATCATGACCTGAACCGAAGTCAGACGCTTAACCAAGTGAGCCACTCGAGCACCCCTAAAATACTCTTGATAGTAAGCCTCCCCCAGATATTCCCTATTATACTTCTGCCCCCGTAGATGTCCTCAGTGTGTTTTCTTATCCTTCAAGACCTCACCAAAATGCCTTCTTGAAAGTCCCCATTTCCCACAAAGTTAGTCTTGCCTTCTTTCGTGCGTTTGGATTACTTTTCGTATAGCAATTATCATATGTTATCTTGGTTGCCTACCGTTTCCAAAGTCACCCCACAAGCTGGCGGTTAGTTTCTCAGCACTTCTCAGGTTTCCGTGGACTGGGGGGGGGGGGGGGGGGGGGGGGGGGGGGTGGTCGGGCACTTCCTGCGCCGAGTCTGTCGTGTGGTTGCAGACAGACGCAGCCCGGCCGGGTCATCTGGGGGCCCGACTCGGCGTGACAGGTAACAAGGCGTTTTCACGCTCCATGGCGCGTGCCGAAGGCGAGGCGACGGGAACAGACGAGGGCCGGCCGGACACTTCCGCTTCCGCTTCCGCTTCCGCTTCCGCTCGTGTTTGCTCCGCGAGGCCGGCTCGGGCTGGCTCCCGGCGGGAGAGTCTCAGGAGAGGTGTGTTGCTCAGCCGGGGAGTCGCCCCCTCCGGAACTGGAGCTCCCCACACGCGCGGGCGGACGCTGCCACGTTCCTCAGGACCATCCCCTCGAGTCCTGGAACCGACTTCCGCTGAGTCCTGTGGGCCCACGGACCCGAAGGGAAGGGCGTCGGTCTCCAGGTCCGTGTGACGAGCGGCTCGCGGGCGGCAAGGCGCGGACGGGCCGTCGTGGGGATCCCCCTACCAGGCGCGCAACAGCACAGAGTCCAAGTGCCCGCAAGGATTTGAACCGTCGTCTGATTCAACTTTATCATTTTCATGAAGACAAATAATAATGATAATGAAAGAACCGGAAAGATGAAATGACCTCCCCCGGGTTAAACATACATGTTCGCCTCTCTTCCCTTCATGATCTCAATTCCCCCCCCCCCCCCCAAAAAGTGTGGTACGATTGTTCACAGCCTGACACACGACAGTGCGTGAATGACACATACAAGCACTTCTTAAATGAGTAGGCTGTGCACCGGGAGACCGCTTCAGCTGGCCCGCATTGCATTTTGAGGAGCCAAGAGCGGCCGGCCAGGCTTCCTACCTGGGCTGCATTGGCCCCGGAACACGTGCACTTTTGACCTGATTTAGCTGCTGTTTCCTGTTGTGAAATCAACCCAGGTAGACTTTTTGAAAATAGGTTCTCCTGGCTTCACTTCTCAGAATACATCCTGTTTTAAGAGATTTCACTTTGGAACCCTGAAAATGATCTACATACATAAAGCAAAATTAAATCAAAGTGAAAATGAAAAGCATTCCTAAACACAGAAAACAAAATGAAATAAATAAACTTTCTGCATGGAGTTGGTGACAGAACCAAATGGGAATTATTTCAGACTAATTTTAAAGCACAGCAATTTGGCTGTACGTTTTTACTGGGATATATGCTAAGAACAAATAACTTCAAAACAAAACCAACATAAAACTTTTTTCAGTAATTATGTCATTGGTGATAATTTTGTCTTGTTATTCTAATACTATTTGGCATGTGTAAAATGTATGGCCAACTAATAATCTTTGACAAAGCAGGAAAGAATATCTGATGGAAAAAAGACAGTCTCTCTAACAAATAGTGTAGGAGAACTGGACAGAAACATGAAGAAGATTGAAACTAGACCACTTTCTCACACCATTCACAAAAATAAACTCAAAATGAATGAAGGACTTGAATGTGAGACAGGAAACCATCAAAGCTCTAGAGGAGAAAGCAGGAAAAAACCTCTCTGACCTCAGCCGCAGCAATTTCTTACTTGACACATCTCCAAAGGCAAGGGAATTAAAAGCAAAAAGGAACTATTGGGACCTCATCAAGATAAAAACCTCTTCACTGCAAAGGAAACAACAAAACTAAGGCAACCAAGGGAATGGGAAAAGATATTTGCAAATGACATATCGGACAAAGGGCTAGTATCCAAAATCTATAAAGAGCTCACCAAACTCCACACCCAAAAAACAAATAATCCAGTGAAGAAATGGGCAGAAAACATGAATGGACCCTTCTCTAAAGAAGACATCAAGATGGCCAACAGGCACATGAAAAGATGCTCAATGTCGCCCCTCATCAGGGAAATTCAAATCAAAACAACACCAAGTTATCACCTCACACCAGTCAGAGTGGCTAAAATGAACAAATCAGAAGACTACAGATGCTGGCGAGGATGTGGAGAAATGGGAACCCTCTTGCACTGCTGGCGGGAATGCAAACTGGTGCAGCCACTCTGGAAAACACTGTGGAGGTTCCTCAAAAAATTAAAAATAGATCTACCCTATGACCCAGCAATAGCACTGCTAGGAATTTACCCAAGGGATACAGGAGTGCTGATGCATAGGGGCACTCGTACCCCAGTTTATAGAAGCACTTTCAACAATAGCCAAAGTATGGAAAGAGCCTAAATGTCCATCAACTGATGAATGGATAAAGAAGATGTGGTTTATATATATAATGGAATACTACTTGCCAATGAGAATGAAATCTGGCCATTGTAGCAACGTGGATGGAACTGGAAGGTACTATGCTAAGTGAAATAAGTCAGGCAGAGAAAGACCATATGTTTTCACTCATATGTGGATCCTGAGAAACTTAACAGAAGACCATGGGGGAGGGGAAGGGAAAAAAAAAGTTACAGAGAGGGAAGGAGGCAAACCATAAGAGACTCTTAAATACTGAGAACAAACTGAGGGTTGATGGGGGGTGGGGGAGAGGAGAAAGTGAGTGATGGGCATTGAGGAGGGCACCTTTTGGGATGAGCACCCGGTGTTGTATGGGAACCAGTTTGACAATAAATTATATAATTAAAAAAATTGTTTTTAAATTTTTTAAAAATTTAAAAAGGATAAAATTGTAAATGATTATGTTAATATCATTAGGAATCAAGATTTTCATAATAAAAATTTTGAGAAACAAAAATCCTGTATTAACAAATTTGAATTTGAAATTATTAGTATAACTCAAGATATATACTCATATAAAAGTGCATTTCTTAGTTCTATCCTGGAAAATATCCTAGAACCAATAATGAATGATTATTCAACTGCAGTGAGTACCATTCTAATGCATAACTTCCAATCTCTAAAAACCATTTTCTCCTAAATCCAGTTAAGGATCCTTAGAAAAATGGTTGATTTCAGGACTGGGACAGGAAATGTACAAGATAAGCCTGGAACATACTGTGATAACAGAGAGCAGGGAAAGGTATCAAAGAATCCTGACCTCATGGTCATGTCAGAAGAATCAGGAACCATCAAGAAGTGTATCCTAATAGCCGCAATTGGGACAAATTGAAAATCAGTAAGCATAAGGACCGAAAAATCAACAAAATAATCAACTGACTAATCAACAAGAACCAGATTTGGTGAATTACAGCCAAATGTGATTTTTTCAAATGTCATGAATTCATAATTACACTTAAAAAAACCTCCTGGACACCTTTGGTTCCTGACTAGGGAATGACTTATCATTCTGAAAACTGAGCTTACATTTTCTGCACAAACTTTAGATCAAATAGATCAAGTAGATGAGAAAAATCTTTTCTCTTTTTAAAATTATCTCAGTTAATAAAAGAAGAGGTGATAAAGGTAGTGTATCATTTTGCAAACTATGAAATAATTTACTAGGCAAAAGCAATGATGATCAGTGGCTCATGATAACATAAAAAGTATTGAAGTCAGACATTACACTCAACCCGGTAAGAGTACACAAAACACCCAGGAAGTAGTTCTACCCTTCAGTCTGGTCAGTCCTGCAGACTTAATGACAGTGACATGGAATGCGGGGGACAGAGGAACATGCTAAATGGCATCACAGAGTTGCAATCTGCAAAATACAGACGCTAAGAAACTCGACAGGAGTGCTCATCCTTGAACATGCGTATAAATTGCCCGACGACCTTGTTAAAATGCAAAGTCTGACAGTAGTTTGGGGTGGGATTGAAATTCTTCATTTGTAATAAACCGTCAGAAGCTGTCAGAGTTGGTGGCCCATGGACTGTACTTTGAGCAACAAGGCTCAAGGTAAACTTAATTTCTTAAGGGGGGACAAGAAAAAAAAAAAGGAATGACCTATGAATTCAAAGTGCCTCCAGACATGTAATAATCAAATGCAGTCTACTACACCTTTCTCCAGGTCCATTAAGCCAATCAATGTAAAAAATTACGAGGTAACAATAGTCCGATATTTGATAATATTAAGGAATTTTTGTTCATTTTTTTAGGTGTGACAATACTGTTTGGTTATTTTTTTTTAAGTTTTTATCCTTCTGAGGTACATAATTGATGGCAGGATTGATGTGATCTTTGGAACTGGGTTCAAAATCATCCAGAGTGTATTTTTCTTGGGGGAGACGTAGTGGAGAAGGGATAGGGATTATGAGTTCATCATTTTAATTTCTCTGCTTTTTTAAAAAAAATTGAATGTTTATTTTTGAGAGAGAGAGAGCACGCAGGCCCACGCAGGCATGTGAGTGGGGGAGGCAGAGAGAGAGAGGGAGACACAGAATCGGAAGCAGGCTCTGGGCTCTGAGCTGTCAGCACAGACCCCAATGTGGGGCTCGAACTGCGACATCATGACCTGAGCTGATGAAGTCAGATACTACACAGGCTGAGCCACCCAGGCGCCCCTCTCTGCTTTTTTATGTTTGAATTTTTCCATAAGAAAAGAAATTTTTAAACTGGCTTTGAAAAATTAATGGACACATTTTGGAAATATTCCAGTTATATTTTTAGTATCTCCCTAAATTCTTCACTGAGTTTTTATGTACATGTGAGTGGATGACTTTTCTTGGCCGGTCTGTGGTTTTTATACATTTTCAAGGATGATTGAATGGACAGGAATACTACTAATGGTATATAAATTCAAGAAACGATCTCTTTGGAAAACTGATAAATTGAAGAAAGCCATTTAGATAATCATTGTATTAGAATTCATTTCTTGCTCTTCAGTAAACATTTTGAAGCAGATTTCCTAGCGGATAAAGTAGCCTATCTTAATGGAAGAGCGCCCTCTGCTGTCTCCACAAGAAATGTCACCACAAATGAACAGATACTGTGTCCTTGGTATTAACGGCAACTGGAACATATAGTAATAATAATAACAATAATTATAACAAGAAAAATTAATGTATTACATAACAGTAGACTTTTAAAATAACTGTCATGGGGATTTAGGAGAAAATAAAAATAGGGTTTGTGTTTAATTTTTCCCCATCTGAGGCCGTGATGTGTGATCTACTATTTTTAAGCTCATGTGATTCTAATGTTATTTTATTTTATTTTATTTATTTTATTTTTAATGTCAGTGTAGTTAATCTTGTGATTCTTTATCCCAATTAAAAACACTCAATAAGACTCACATAGAGAATTACTTTTTTCCACTTGAGATAAATGTTATTTTTTGGCAAGAAGAGTTAAAAACAAAAAATCTGTGTGATAGAGTTTTTGTACTTTGGTTCCAGTTCTTTTTTGTTAATTCATTTATAATCTCAGGCAGTGTAAATCAATAAATATTTATTAATGTCTGTCGGTCTCCTTAGGCCTTTTCAAAACATTATACATAATTTGAAGGGATAGGACCTAGAGGCTTTTGAAGAGTTCTGTGGTGGTGAAAAACATTCTTCAAAACAGTCTCTCTTAGGGGGCACCTGCATGGCTTATTCAGTTAAGCATCTGACCCTTGATCTCGGCTCAGGTCATGATCTCACAGTTTGTGAGATCGAGCCCTGTGTTGAGCTCGGTGCTGACAGTGTGGAGCCTGCTTGGGATTCTCTCTCTCGTTCCTTTCTGTCCCTTCCCTGCTCATGGACACATGCACACTCTCTCTCTCAAAATAAATAAATATGACAAAATTTTTTTAAAAACCAGTCGTTCTCAGGAGTCTGATCGTAAAATAGATTAGACTTGCTCTAGTTCATCACAGACCCACTGACCAAATCCAGCCCACTACCTGTTTTGGTAAATGAAGGCTTGTCGGTCCACAGCCACTACCATTTGCTTATAGCTGAAATCGTAAAAAAAAATGAAGCAGTGGTTTTTAACACATTGAATAGTAAGCACCTGAGAATGATCTCTGAGAAACTAGAAAAATCTAAGCAAGCTTTAAGATACCCCCAGCTTGCTGACTTGAGAGAGTTTACAGGTCGAGATACAGGGAGAGAAAAGGAGGTGATGCCCCGATTCGGGGAGACAGACCTGGAAGATGAGGGGGTGCGGGCATCCATACCGGGAAAGAATGCCAAAGCAGAGGGCCTCTCGCCAGTGTGTGCTTGCCAGGATTCTGCCCAAGACCAGGGAGAGAACCGTGTGAAAACCTTAGAATGAACCGTGCCCGACACACAAGCCTGACAGCAGCGTCTGTACCGACTAGTGAGGCTAACAACCCTCTCCCGCCAAATCCCACCGCTCACTATTCACGGAGCTTTGGGTGCTCTTCAGTAAAGGCGAATGATGTGCTCTTGACCAAGCCCTGCCCCGGTCCCACATAAAAGCCAGACCTGAGATCACAAACCATTCCAAGTAACATAACTGGATGCTAGAATAATATATGCCACATTTCAGCCAGTAGTTTCTAGATAATCTGTAGTCATGGGAGGAATCAAAGGAGAAATTAGATAATATTTTGAATTGGGTCATAATGAGAGTGAAACATTTAAATCTGTGGCATATGGCTAAAGCAATTCTCATAGGGAAATGCATAGCCTTAAAGGCTCATAATGGAATGGAAAAAGGTACGGCATATATTATCTATACACTAAGAAACTAGAAGTTAATGATCAAATTAAGTTCAACATAAGTAGAAGGAAGGAAATGATAAAGAGTAGAGAAATTCATAGTAAACAAGCTGAAAAACAAAGGAGAAAATTAACAAAGTCAAAAGTGGGCTTTTGCAAAGATTAAGAAAATTTATAAATATCTAGCAAGAAGGTTTAATATAACAATTGAGAAAACACAAATTAGCAGTATCAGGAAGGAAGGAAAGAGGGATATGATTATTGATTTCAATAGATATCGAAAGCAGAAGGGATGACCATGAACAACTTCATGTCAATACGTTTTCCAAGTTAAATTCCTTCAAAAATAAAAGATAACAAAAATAATACCAGATCCAATAGGAAATTGTGAACAGCACTCTAACTACCAAAGACAGTGAATTTCCTATTAAAATTTGTCACTGAAGACAATTCCAGGCTCAGATGGTTTCACTCATGAATTCTATTAAACATTAAGGAAGAAATAAAATGACACAAACTCTTTCAGAAAAGTAGAATAAGTAACACGCCCCAGTTTATTGACAAAGTCAGGATAACCCCAACATCAAACCTGAATATACTATAAGAAAATACTCCTCATAAATATGTTTGTAAAAATTATTAAAAAAATTTTTTAATGTTTATTTATTTTTGACAGAGAGAGAGGGGAGCATGAGTGGGGGAGGGGCAGAGAGAGAGAGAGGGAAACACAGAATCCGAAGCAGGCTTCAGGCTCTGAGCTGTCGGCACAGAGCCCGACGTGGGGCTCGAACTCACGAACTGTGAGATCATGACCTGAGCTGAAGTCAGACGCTTAACTGACTGAGCCACCCAGGATCCCCTGTTTGTAAAAATTCTTAACAAAATATACCAAATGTTTCCAACAACCTGTGACAAACATAGCATATCATGACTAAGTCATGTTTATCCCAGCAATAAAGAATAATAAAAAAATAATAAATCTGTATTAATAAGTGGACAGTAAAAAATCAACTGGTGAAATCCACTACCATTAACAAACTAGAGAAGAAAAGCAATATACTCATATTAATAGATTTTTAAAAATCACTTAAAAATTCATTACTCTTTGGGGTGCCTGGGTGGCTCAGTCAGTTAAGCATCAGACTCTGTATTTCTGCTCAGGTCATGATCTCATGGCTCGTGGGATTGAGGCCCACATTGTGCTCTGTGCTGACAGCACAGAGCCTGCATAGGATTCTCTCTCTCCCTCTCTCTGCCCCTCGTCAGTTCTCTCTCTCTCAAAAATATTTATTTGTTTTGAGTGTACCATCAGCACAGAGCCCGAGGCGGGGGCTCAAACTCAAGAACCGTGAGATCATGACCTGAGCTGAGGCTAGTTGCTTAACCGACTGAGCCACCCAGGTGCCCCCCAAAATCCATTACTCTTTTATGGTAAAAACTCTAGCAAACTCAGAATAAAGAAGCCATTATGCATGGAAAGCAATAAAAATCCTGTAGCTGCCATCAGCCTTAATGGTGCAGCATGTACAGTTTTACCACTTAAACTAAGAAGGAGTTAAGGATATCCCTTCATTTTACTTTTATGGAACACTTTCCTAGTCATTGTAATGTATCAAGGAAAAGAAAAACCAGGCAAAAGTATTGGAAAGAATTAAGTACACCTTTCTCTATATCAGAGAAGACATGATTTTTTAAAAATGTTTATCTGTTGAGGGAGAAAGAGAGAGAGAGAGCAGGGGAGGGGCAGAGAGAGAGGGAGAGAATCCCAAGCAGGCTCCACACTGTCAGTGCAGAGCCCTACGCAGGCCTCAATCCCACAAACCGTGAGATCATGACCTGTGCCAATATCAAGAGTTGGACGCTTAACCAACTGAGCCACCCAGGCGCCCCTGATTTTGTTTTTCCATAAAATATACTGACATGTTTAGAGTATTATGCCAAGTGAAATAAGTCAGAATAAGACAAATATCGTAAGGTTTTCTCATATGTGGAATTTAAGAAACAAAACCAACGAGCAAAGGGAAAAATAAGAGAGAGAGAAAACCAAGAAACAAACTCTTAAGTACAGAGAATACATTGATGGTCCCCAGATGGGAGGTGGGTGAGGGATGGGTGGAGGAGGTGAGGGACGTTAAGGAGTGCGCTGTTGTTGTGATAAGCACATGGTGATATATGGAAGTGTTGAATAAGTGTATTGTACACCTGAAACTAATACTACCTTATGTTAACTAACTGGAATTAAAAGAAAAACTTTAAAAATATTGACACGTTTAGAAAGTCACTAGAAGTAAATAGGGTGAATCTTAAACCACTCACCTCAATGTAAACTAGTGTTTCTCTGTAATGAGCCCTGATTGTTTTATGTATACCCATTCCAACAAATGTATGAGGTAGATAGTATTATTTTTTCTATTGTGTAGATGAGGGAACAGAGGTACAGAACAGGGCCATCCCATTTCCCTGCTGGTGGGGGGGTGGGCAGTGGCTGGGCCATCCCATTTCCCTGCTGGTAGACCAGAAGGACAGGTAGGAGGGCTGGTGGTTCCCCAGGCGGTGTGCAAGAACAGGTGATTGGCACCAGCCTCACCTAGACTGGGAGCCAAGCCAAATCTTTTGGGTCTCAAATGCTCCTCTTGCCGGGGGAGGATTGCAAAGCATCCCCTGGGTACAGCCTCCCAGGACATAACTGCTGAGGGGTCTAGGTCCTGTCCTGCTGTGGTTCAGCCCCCACCGTCCTAACCCTTTATATTCCCGGCCAGCAGCACCCCAACTTGGCATCCAGCACTGTTGTTACACTCTATTCCCAACAAGAGGACTGGGAGGGGACATGGATGCTGGTCCTGCTTGTTGCTTCTTGGCAAGGAAGGCCCCCAAGGCTGTCGTTGGGGGCCAGAAAGGAGTTTTACAAGCCCGAGCCTCATAACTCATGGGTCATGCTCATCTTATACGTTCACACATATCCGGATGTTCCCTGATACCGACGCGTACACACATACACACACACCCGTCTCCAAGCACTTGGACCTGACACGCACGGACACATCCTCCACTCGACGCACAGTCAGGATACACAAACACAGGCACAGATGCGCAGCGGCAGAGACATGATGCCCCCTCCCTCTCTGCCTCTCAACACACGTCACGCGGACATAGACACACTCCTGAGATGTAAGTGGGCACAATCACAGACTCTGTGACGTTGCGGTGAGAGCAAGGCCACATCTGTATTTTCACTACTTTTCTTAGAATCTGTTTACACCAAATTGGGGCTGGATGGAGAGCAATCCTACCGATTTGTGCAGTTTCTTTGGACGTAATTTGGTGCTGGAAAGAAGCTAACTCTAGTTCCTTCCATTAGCACTTAATAGCTGGAGACAGCCTTCCCTCAGGATTCAAAATGTGGATGTGACTTACGAGCTCTCACAAACCGTGGTGCTGTGAATTTCAGTCGCCAGCAACATTGTGGGTGCCCTCTGTTATCAGTTAGGGTTCCACAGGGAAACAGAACAGTAGGGACTATATTAAGGAATCGGCTCTTGAAATAGTGGGACTGGCAAATCCATAGTCCGTAGGGCAGGCAAGAGGCCAGAAACAGGCTTGAAGTAGAATTTCTTCATCACTAGAAAACCTCAGTTACTCCTGTTAAGGCTTTCCACTGATTAGATGAGGCCCACCCACGTGATTGAAGGTAATCTGTAATCTCCTTAAAGTCAACTAATTGTAGTTGTTAACCACACCCACAAAATACCTTCACAGCGACATCTAGGTTAGTGTTTGATTAAATAACTGGGTACAGTATCTTGGTCAAGCTGGTGCATAAAACTAGCCATCACACCCCTTGACTCCAAGATAGACAAAGAGATGTGCTACCCAAACAAGGAAGCCACTAGCCAGGTGCACCTGCTGAGCCATTGGAATATGTTAGTCCAAATTGAGATGTTGTACGTGCAAAATGCACACCTTATTTGAGGATGCTATAAGGAAGGAATAACTGAGAAATACCAAAAGAATAATGTGTTTATATGATTATGTGTTGAAATGATAATATTTTGAATACTTCGGGTTAAATATAGTCAAAGTTAACTTCACATGTTTTTTTTTTTTTACTGATTTTATGGGGATTCTAGAAAATTGTAAATCATACATGTTTCTAACACTGTTTATAATGGACAGTGAGTATATACCTCCCTATATATATTTCACTGTATATATGGTACATATATATACCTCACTATACATATATATAGAGCTCATTATATATATGTTATCTCACTACATATATATACATATATACAGAGTGTGTGTATATATATATATATATATATATATATATATATATATACACATACACCTCACTATATATATTCCTCATTATATATATATTACCTCATTATACACACACACACACACACTATACAGGTACACACACCTCACTATATATACCTCATTATATGTTATCTCACTATATATACACATATATACACTGTGTATTTATACACACCTCACTATATGTGTATACAACTTATTATATATGTGTTATCTCACTATACACACACATATACACAGTATATACACACACACATACACATGTGTATATATGGGTGCCTGGGTGGCTCAGTTGGTTAAGCATCCAACTTCGACTCAGGTCAGGGTCTCACAGTTTGTGGGTTTGAGTGCTGTGTCAGGCTCTGAGCTGTCATCCTCCTTCAGATTCTGTGTCTGTCTCTCTGTCCCTCCCCTGCTCACACTGTGTCTCTCTTTCTCTTTCAAAAATAAATAAACATTAAAAAAATTTAATATATGTAGTATATGTATAGTATATAGGTATAGGTATAGATATATGCATGTATATATATATACTATATATATACACACACACACACACACACACACATATACATATATATAGTATATATATACGTCTAGTGCCATTATAAGTGCACATTGTAAGGGAATATAAGTACCATTATACACAGAATGATTATTTGAAGTTCCACATATGGAAATGGGAAATGAAAAAAGATTTTGAGCAAATATTGCTGACACTGCTGGATATCTATGAAGAGAGATAATCCATATTGAACTCTGTCACACATTATCACCAAAAATTAAGATTGATATAAGACCAAAATATAACAGCTAAGTCAATGAGGTTTTATAAGGAAACAGGAGAGTACCTTCATGAAATTGGAGTCGGCAAAAATGTCCCAAGTATCATAAATCCATAAAGAAAAAAGGGAAAAAGTGGATAAATGGGTAGATGACTTGTCCTCAAGAGTGAAAACTCTGCTCACCCAAAGGCAGCAGTAAGAAATGAGGAGATAAGCCACAAATTGTTAGAATACATTTGTAAAATTTACCTGAGAAAAGAGTTTTCGCTAGTATATATAAAAATTCTTACAACTCTCCAATAAAAATTCAGAGAAATAACAAAAATGGGCTAAAGACGTGAACACGCACTGAGGAAGGATTACAGGTGTCGATAAACACGCGACAAAGTGGTCGGCCTCATGGTTCATTGGGGAAACACCAAGGAAGACCACCGTGACCTAGGACCCACACCTCTGGGACAAAGGCTACAGTTGACACAGCTGGACACAACAGGGACCAGCACAGACATGAGGAAACGGGGCTGTCGTACTCTGCCGGGGATAAAGCAGATGGGTACCCTGACTTTGGAAAAGGGTAAGCTCTTTTTTGGCCGTAACATCTTATTTGGCCTCTGGGGATCAGGGGCTGGAGGATGTGGCAGAGAGGGACGCCCCCCAGATTGGTGGGGTCAGCCCATCCTGACGTGTCCTGCGAGCCTCAGTGGTTTAGGGGGCAATGCCTCTCCTCTCTCTGAGCTTCCACTCCCACGTCTGCACATGGGGCTCACTGCTCTCATGAACAGAGTAAGTGGGGTTGCCTCACTTGTCTCCTGAAAATTTCTGGAAGCATGTGGCTTTTCCACCATGATTTTAAGCTTCACTTATGGGAACGACTTGCAGAGTCCACAGAGTTCACCGTGCATCACCATGGATTGGCCAAAAATGGCCTCATGCCTGAGTCGCTCATTCTCTCGTTCATTCATCCATTATACAAACACTACCAGCTACCTCCCAGAAGGAAGGTCTATGCTTGCCTCATTGCTGATAACAGTTTTCCTTGAAAGGGAATCCAGAAGCCGTCATTCTACCCTTTTATCATCTCATTTATCAACTTATTCTGGATACCAAATAATACAAACAAGGCCGAACACACCATCCCTGAGCCCTCGGTTGAGAAAACCCATCTGGGTGCTGCCCCATCTGACCACCTCACCCTGTACCACCTGGAGTCTCCTCCCAACTCCAGCCCACCTGGGTGGCCTCAGTGGCAATGTCTGACTCCCCTCTCTGGGACGGGCCACATGTGTGGCCAAGTCCCGGGCGATGTGCTGTTCACCTGGGGTGGCAGGGGGGCTGGTGACAGGTGGCAGTGAGAGTGGGGAACGAGGGTCCGTGGCCCGGGAGCCGCCACTTCCTGGTCTGCCCACGTCCTGCACGGTTCTGAGGGAAGACTTAAGACTTGCTTTCTCTGTCTTTGGGTTTTCAGCTCTTCCTAGTTTTCAATTCCATACTTCCACATTCAGTGTTTAAAACTACAGTAAGGAAAGGAAACATACTCTCCCTGTGACAAGCTCTTGGAGTTGTGCGTCCGTCTTCTGATTTTCAGAGCTCTGAGACGCTCAGGGCTAGCCTTTCCTGTGCCTCTCACTCTGATTCATCTGTGTTTCCTGGTGAATATCTAACGTTGTTAGAAACGCTTCGGCTGTTCGATTCACTTTCTCATTCTCCTTCCTTTTTTGAGTTCTTCAGTGTTAAATGATGTGGATTTTCCTCCTTGAATAGAATTGGCTTTGTCCTACAGACCATAATGGTTAGTGTGTTCATTGTTTGTACTTTCCACATCTTGTGCAGAATTTTATTTGGTGGCTCACTGGATCTACAGGCTATTTACGTCTCTGAATTTCCCAGGCAGTCGTTGCTTTTACTTCAGATTTTGTTACTTCTTTCTAATTTTTTTAAAAAGGGGGATTGTAGAAAATGATCCCCAGTGCAGTATTTTATCTTTCAAAGCAATTTGAGGATCTCTTTGTAGTTCAAAATGGTGAATTCTGAGGAACGCGCCATGGTTGTCCGATATTAAAAATTTGTTCAGCCTTTGTAATAACAGTACTCTGCTAGTCTACATCCTCAAGAATTAAACCGCCAAAATGGATTATCTGCTGCTCAGCAGAGCACTAAGTGTGGCATAATTAAGAATAGCTTTGTCCTTCCTTCATTCAAATGTGCCCTCAAAGATCACTTCCACAAATACGCACAGGCATGAAAGATTATGGCCAGGCCCTGTTTCATGCACTGGGGCCACTTGGGGGGGAGAAAAGAGTGGTTCCAAGGTGGGTGTGTGCCCCATTTGTGGGCAGTGGAAAGAGGGGCTTTCTGGACTGAGAGAACATTGTGCATAATGGATTCAATAGGCCTCTGTGGGCCACGTAAGGAGAAGCTTAAGTGAGGAAAGAAAAAGCCCAGGGCAGAGTCGAGCTCTTCATTGCTTTGGGACTACCTGCCTGACCCTCAGAAGGCATGGTCTGCCCCGGTGGCCTGGTGCAGGTTTGGTTCTGGATGGAACCCAGAGCAGACTTCTCCATGGGGTGGTGTGGTCCAACTGACCGTGGTGGCCCTGGTCACCTCTGTGTCAGACTGGGCCACTGCGGGGGAGCTTCGTCCTGCTGGGGATGTGTGCCTTTGCCAAGCCCAGGAGATGCTGGAGCATTTCCTGCCAGAAGCCCCTGACAGTATGAGCTCAAGTCTCACTGTCCATGCTGCAATAGTTCAAGCATTCACAGTTCTCGAGCTTTTAGGCAGAATTGTACGGTCATTCAAAGAAAGGCTTTCTGCAGAGGGAGATGAGGGACCTGCTGGGAGCAGTTCTGCACGAGCCGTAGTAAAACGTGACACTCTTAACAAGCCTCATCCTAGGTTTGGAGGAAGATGAAAACTCAAGAGGAGCTGGTGACCTGGATGTGTCCAAACCTGCAAGAAGGAACGTCGTATGCATTATGGTAAAGGCACAGGGCAAGGGAAAGACCTCCATGTTCAGACCAAGAGCAGCCTATGTCTGAGACAGCAAGAAGGATTCAGCCTCCACACCAAGAACAGAAAGCTGTTGAACACGAGCGCGAGAAGCTAATACATCCTCAAAACATCTTCCAGCAGCTGAAAAGAGACTCAAGGTCCCCACCATGATCTCCATGGCCTGTGTGAAGTGTCAGACATTATCTCTGTAGGAAGATTGGCTTAGGATCGAAGAAATGGCAGTTTCCCTGGAAGGTGAGGACATGGATGAGAATAGGGAATTAGGGGAACCATGGAATGGAGAGCATGTTGAGGACCAGGAAATGGGATTCAGGAGGAAACCAAAGTATGCTGCACCATGAAGCGTGCATTGAAACATTCGGGTTAGAGAGAAAAAGCAGTGCCACGGCAATATTGCCAAAGAAGGGAAGAAGAGAGCCCACCTGACAGGTCATCACACAGGTGCCTGACCCAAGAAGCCTCCGTGGAAAGGGAGGATCAATATTTTGAGGGAAAAGGAAATGAAGTGAATGAACTACATCACCAAAGAGAAATGGAGCATCTAGGGGTATTACCTGTCAAGGCAGACTTGACCTTAGCAGGAGGTGGGAAGTTCTGAGGCCGGCAGCCTAATAAGTCTTGAAACTGAAGAGGTAGACACCTACCAAAAGCAATTCCAAGGTCTTGAATTACAGCTGGAGAGAAACATTTCTTCTCATCTGTGGCAGATTCTGATCCTGGAAGGAAGAGCTCCTGATGACTGGTGGAGAGCTGGGAAGGCTGAACAAAATTCATCGTCACCAGACAAGAGGCGAAGACCTGAGACAAAGAAGAAGTGGAAGAGTGATTCAACTCCAGCTTCTGGAAGTGGATTCTCGTGTAATTGGTGACCCCAGTGGAGCATTTGGCGAGAACAATTGCTTCCCTGCTCTCTGTGCATGGGATGCCACTTCCTTTGAGATGGGACTTGACTTAACTACCTCTTTCACTCCTCCCTCCATCTCCTTCATTTTGTTGTCCTCCTCTCTTCCCCAATGAGAGGTCTTCTGTGAGTCTCCATGGGAAGTGTCCTCTTCCCCAGCCTCATTCAGGAAGGCTGCAGGCACCCACATAAACCACCTTCTCCCCCAAGCCCAGTTGTCCTCTTTTTCATCTGCAGTGACCTTTTGTTCTTCTTTCCTGGACACTGCCACCCAGAAAATGGACATGTATCACCTCTTGGCTTCATTCAGTCTCCATGCAACATTAGCAGTCAAAATCCTGAAACATCACAATAATCATTTCTTATTTTATCCTCAGAATATCTTTGACTTCTCCATACACTTATTTTTAGGGTAGAAATCTCTTTTTATGCAAGTGGATTTACTTTCGTCTTGCATCTTGATAGTAGTATACATTTTGGGATAGATTTGGAAAACTGAGATTATGTTATCTCATCGTATGATCCTCTCTAGACAATATAAGTAGCGGTTTTTTTATTTGAAGAGTTATCCTACTGTTCTTTCAACAATGTGGTATTATCTATGAGCAGTTTAGCCCACAAAGAAATTTGAAATAGGAACGTATTTTCTCTGTCAACGTTTCTATCATCAGCATTATAAGACAAAGGTGTAAACTCCTTCATGATCTCAATAAATTATGCTCAAATTAAAGACTGACATGTGGGTAGACTGAAGAGGGAAGCCAATGAAGTAGCGAGTATGTAGGACTGGACCCATATGTATTGCTCTGTGTCTGTGTGAGCCTCTGGAAGAGGCCAGGCTAGTGTAGACATCCAGTGAAGATGGGAGTGGGTCAGTCTATAACTCCTCACCTTTGCCCCACATCTCTAGGACACCTGGGCCACTGTGGCCCTCAAAATAATCATCTAGGTGATGGGTGTGTCCCAATGTCACTCTCTTCACAATGCGATCTTTAGGCTTACATGTTGGTGTCCCTGGTAGCATCTTGTGCCAAGTACTGGGGTGTCTGGGAGTAGGGTGTATGGAATAGCTCTGACCAGCAGCTAGTTTGACACAAGATCAAACATGTCCCCAGGTTTGGCAAGTAGGGAAGGTCATGAAGGGTGCAAGGATGGAGCCTCAGGTATTTAGGCAAAGAGTTTTTGTCTGAGACAAGGCAAGTCCCACCGTGTAGAACAGGCTAGTCTTTGCTCATCTGGATCCTGGTCCAGAGACTCAACCATTTTGAGCAAAGAGTCTGTTGGTTCTCAAGGGATTCATGCCTCAGATCCTTGATATCGGTGTGATCAAGGTATGTAATGGGGATCTAGAACCTACAGGTCATCTGACTGTCACTGTGTCTCAGGTTTTCCACCTTACATGGGTCCAACATTTAGAACTTGCTACCAGTGGTCCTGAAGATTCCACTAGGAGTCAAGGGTCCCCTGGAAACCAGCACATATCCAGAAGTGGGCAGTAGTCCATATTGACTTCCCTAAGGATGCACCTCTGAGCCAGGCACCAGGCAAAAAAGAATGGGAAAGCACTAGGGTATTCCCAGAAAACAGAAGCAGCATGAGGGCTACACACTGTGCCTGTCAAGCCATCAACTTAGTGAAACAGAAGATTTTGGTGGGGGCAGGGATTGTGGGGGTCCCAGACTTGGGGGCCCAGCACCAACTGGATCTTATACCAACACACTGCAGATACTGTGTCTCTGCCTGACAGTCCACCATTAGAGAGTGTCCCTTCAGCACAGATTCTCAGGAACAGCACCAGCTGGAGGCAGATTGTTCTGGTTCCTTCCTAACCCCATGCCTGAGGTAGTCATACTTTGTTCTGGTTCCTATATTTGTTTATATCACCTGCTCTGATCTGGTTGTTTCTTCCTCGAAGGCAGAGAGACCCATCTCTGGGCAGGTCACGGGCCTTCTGTGGCTACCTCCTTATGTAGGTGACCAGTGAGAGGGGGGTAAAAGCTTAACCAGTCACCCTAAGGCCTGGGATGTGGTCACAAGGGTCATGAGGGTTATTAGAAGCCAGGCTGTGCTGCGTGCCCTGTGGACGGGTAGATGACTGGTCTCCACATGTCCTGTTGGGGATAAGTTCTATCTCATTGCCCTTTAGCTTCAAGGAGGGGCCAGGAGAAGGTAATGGTTCAGCATCACCACCAGAGAAATCAGCGTGTAGGGCTTCATCCCTGTCTCAGCCACTGTCCAGACGCGACTGGCTTCCCAGACAATTCCCTCACTTTGAGAAGTCTCCCCTGTTGTGTGTAATCAATGACGGTTTTGTCTGAAAATGACCAGCAGAGGGCAGCATACACCAGGCGCTTCAATTTTTCTCTTTTCACTTTTTTTTCAATATATTCAAAAAACATAGGCTCTTGGCACTATGCGTACAGGCTGTGCACATGATGGGGGTCATGGCGAGCCAGGCCTCCCTGGCCTCTCTCATGGGTCTGCTCTTTCAAACTCAGCCTTCATGTCTGTCTGTCTGTCTGTGGGCTAAATCCTAGAAATGCATAAAAAGGAGAGTTCTTCTTTCTCCTAGGATGAGATCTGAGCCCCTGTTTCTTTTGGACAAGTGTGAGGACCTCCCTGGATTACCAAGGGCAAGTACGAAGGACACAAGGTTTTGTGGGATACCTCCCAGGATGGCCCCACTGGGCTCCTCACCATCTCTGTCTGCAAAGTTTGCCAACCAAGACCACAGGTGGGGGTGGGGGGAGTGGGGGTGGAATTTAAATCCTTATGAAGGAGAAGTCGACCCTGTCCACTGCACCTCACTAGGGCATGAGAGTGGTGCTGGAAGGGAAGGGATCCTTTCTTTTTGTTCCATGATGCTCTGGGGAGTTATACCTGCTGGCCGTGATTGATTAGTCTAACCTAACCGCCTATAACAGTGATTAAGTCTGGACAAATTATTCCTAAGAAAGCACTTCATGGAAGGCACTGCAGAGTCATTCAAATGAGGCAGATCCTGGAGGTGATACCTGTGGAAAGAAAGTGCTAGGATCCAGGTCTCTGAGTGTGCAGTTGTTCAGCCAAGAAAATATCCCAATACTCAATAAATATTAAAATTTTCCAGTTTCCAAAATGATACATCCAATTGAAAATCTTCTCCATAAAGTCAACCTCAAGGTCAGATGACTTTGCGGTGAATTCTATCAGTCTGAAGGAAGAAACAATCTTACACCAAGTCTTTCAGAACACAGAGGAAAAGGGAAGAGTTGGTGATAAATTGTGGGACACCAGTATTTCCTGATACCCAATGTCAGAGACAGTGTAAAAAGCAGAATTATAGACCAATGTGCTTCATGATCATGGTCAAAAAAATTCATAAGAAAATATATTGATTTAGCAGCATATGACAAATACAGAATATCATGACCAAGTGGCATTTATAATAGCATCAATGCAAGTTAACGTTTGCATGTCACACTTTGAAATCAATATATTCACTTAATCAGGGAGAGATAGAAAAGAATCATTTCAATAGATTCTGAAAACCCAGTGACAAAATTTATGATCCATTCATTATTTTTTTTTTTAAAAATCTCAGCAAATTAGGAATAGAGGACAATTTCCTCCATGTAATAAAATATGTTTGTTAAGAAACTTAGGCTAATGTTATTGGTGACACATAGAAAAATTTTGTGCCTGTGATTGATAATAAGGCCAAGAAATCAGCTCTTACCACCTCTATTCAGTGTTGGGTATGGGATCCAGTATGTGCAATATGGTAAAGGAAAGAGAAAATGAGTGAGAATGTTGGAAGGAAGAAGAAAAACTTCTATTCACCAAAGGTATGAGTTGATATGGAGAAGTCCTAAGGAATCTTTTTTTAAGAGTACTAGAACTAATCCTTATATCTAGCAAGGTCTGAGGATACAAGGACAATGTACAACAATCAATTTATACTTCTATATTTTAGCAAATAATAATTTAGAACACAGAAGAATCAATATGGTTCAGTGTCAATTCTCAACACAATAGTCTCTAGATTCAACTCAATGTTATTTATAACCCTAGAGAAATTACCAGCTTACTCCATAATTCATATAGGATGCATTAGGGGAGGACTGTACTACATGATTTCATGTGTAAAATTCATGATTTCATGTGTAGAAATACAGGAATCAAGATAATACTGAATTGGCATCGGGACATAGAAGTACATCAGTGAAAAGGAATAGAGAATCCAGACATCTACCCAGTTTCTATAAATGGGACATTGGTTCTCCAAGTCAATGTAAAAAGACCTTTAGTGGAGAAGACAAAGTCTTTTCAACAGAGATTGCTGAAACTTCTCAGTATCTCAGAAGAGATATAATCAATCCTGACCTCTGCCACACAGTCATGTAAAATTAACTCAGTTTTATGACTGAATATAAAAGCTACGTCAATAAGCTTTCTACAAAAAACAGGAGCATATCCTCATGAAATTGGAGTAGGCTAAAAGTCTTGGTAGGATATTAAAACCAAAAACAAAGATAAAAAGAAATGGGTGCACTGCCTTTCACTGAAAATGAAAACTCTCCTCAACAGAAGGCACCAGTGGAGAAAATGAGATGAGAGAAACATTGTTAGAAAATATCCATAAAATGGGGCGCCTCTGGGGTTCAGTCAGTTGAGCATCTGACTTCAGCTCAGGCCGTGATCTCACAGTTAGTGGGTTCGAGCCCCGCGTTGGGCTCTGTGCTGACAGCTCAGAGCCCAGAGCCTGCTTCAGATTCTGTGTCTCCCTCTCTCTCTGCCCTTCCCCTGCTCCCACTCTGTCTCTCTCTGTCTCTCAGAAATAAATTAAAATTTTTAAAAAAAAATTAGAAAAAAGAAAATATTCATAAAATTCATCTGAGAAATGGCTTATCCTAAAATATATAAAACTTACTGCAGGGGCACCTGGGTGGCCCAGTTGGTTGAGCATCCGACTCTTGATTTTGGCTCAGGTCGTGATCTCATGGTTATGAGATTTAAACCTGGGTCAGGCACTGTGCTGAGAGCACAGAGCCTGCTTGGGATTCTCTCTTTTCCTCTCTCTCTCTGCCCCTCCCCTGCTCACTCTGTCTCCAAATAAATAAATATTAGAAATACATATCTTGCAAAGAAATAAAAAAAAAAGTAGGCATAAGACTTGAAAGGAAAACGTACAAAGGAAAAAATACAAAAGCTCAGTAAGACAATAAAGTAATTAGCACCATTTCTTATCAGGGAAATAGTCATGAACCACAGTGAGGTGATACTCACCACCTCAGGCAAAAGGCTGCAATTAGAATGAACACAGCAGGAATTGGCCCAGACACTGGAAACCAGAACTGCCTTACTCTGCTGGGGAGAAAGCAAGGGGTACCACCACTTGGGAAAATGGTAGGATGACCCTAACATCTTCTGTGGCGTGTGATGACCAAGGGTTGCAGGTGACACTACAGAGCAGTTGGGGTGTCTACCCTATAGACAGTGAGGTCAGCCCATCACGCCCCGTCCTGACCTGTCCTGAGAGCCACAGGAGGGCAAGGTCAGACGTTAAGGGAGCAATGCCTCTCCTGTCTCTGAACTCTTTTCCACAACTGGCCCTCAGCTTGTGTGAGCACAGCTCTTCCTTGAGTAGAGTGGGTTTGCTTGTGTCTCCCCAAAACCTGCCAGCAGCATGTGGCTTTTCCACCATGGCTTAAAGCATCTACAGAGTTCACAGAGTTCATTGCGAGTACATAGATTCATCCAACAGCTGTGTCCACATCATTCATTCACTCATTCATTCATTCATTCATTCATCCCATTAGCAGGTACAGGCACATCCCAGATTTTGCAACAATCCTCCTATAGATACCTAGCTCATTATCTGCCACTTCTCTCTTTCAGAATTGATCTTACTAATTGTTTCGTAGAAGGGAGCACAAATAAAGCCACAAGGGCGATCCCCAGTCCTCCTGGACAGAAAACTTCTCTGAGTGGTGATGCCAGGCTGTGCTTTTCAGCCCTGCACAACCTCCACACTCCAATCTGGGCTGGAGCCCTCTGGCCAGCCTAGATGGGTGTTTTCTCAGTCTTGCCTCCATGATGAGCTGGGAGTGCGGGGGCCCGAGGGGCAGGTGGCACTGAGAGGCTGGTCTGGAATCCAGCACGGCTCTTCCCAGCGGCTCATCCCTGCACCTCCCCACACAGATTCTAGGAGCTAGAGATTTGTTTTCCTCTATATCTTTGTTTTTCCATTCTTTCTGATTTTCAATTTCTACCTTCTCTATGTAAGAGAGAGAAAGAGGGAGATGGCCACTCTGTTTCAGCCCTGGAAGTTCTAATTAAAGTCCTCCAACTTTCTGAAATCTAAAAGATACTGTTTTACTATGTACAATGTTTTGGTCCATTCAGGCTGCTATAACAAAATACCATAGGCTGGGGGAGCTTCTGGACGACAGAAACTTATGTCTCATTGTTCTGGAGGCTGAAATTCCAAGATCACAGATTCACTGTTGGGTGAGGGCTTCCTGGTTTATACTTCAATTTTCTCTGCTTTTTTCTAATTCTACTGAAACGTAACCACAGGAAATTGGCTCCATTGAAATATTTTATTTAAAAAAAAATTGAGAGGGGCGCCTGGGTGGCTCAGTCAGTCGAGCATCCAACTTCAGCTCAGGTCACGATCTTACAGTTTGCAGGTTCGAGCTACACGTCTGGCTCTGTGCTGACAGCTCAGAGCCTGGAGCCTGCTTCGGATTCTCTGTCTCCCTCTCTCTCTCCCCCACTCACACTCTGTGTGTGTGTCTTTCTCTCAAAAATAAATAAATATTTTAAAAAATTTAATTAAAAAAATTGAGGATCATTTTGTTGTCCAAACTAGTACATTTTGATAAATGTTGCATGGCCACATGATCTTAAACATTTGTTCAACATTTTAAATCACATGTACTCCACTGTTCTACATTGCCAGGAGTTTTAAATTATTAAGGAAACCAGCGACTTAGATTATTATGTAATACCCGTTAGGGATGACCAGTAGTGGCTTTGCTTCTCCTTTCTTCATTTGGGTGCTCATTCATTGATTCCTTCCATAAACATGCACAGAGCACTGAGCAGCTCATCCTGGCCGGGCTCGCCATGGTCGCTGGGGAAACATGGGTGAGGAAGGACGTGGTTTTGTGTATGGTTGAGCTCCCCCACCGTGGGCAAGGAAAGAGGAAAGGCAGAAGAAACAGTATGCACAGAGAACGGGGTGGGCATTGGGGAACCTAGAAGAAAAAGTTTAAGTAGAGACAAAGCCAAGAGCAAAGGAGAGGGCATGTGAATTCTTTATTATTCTGTTCCTGCCCGCCCAGCCCTCCACAGGCACGGTCAGCCTTGGTTCTCTGGTGCAGGTTGGGTTCAGCGAGCAGCTCCATTGAGTGATGGCCATGATGTGTTGTGGTCCAGTCAGCCATGATAGCTGCAGGGGTCCCTCCTGCAGACTGAACCACTAGGCAGGAATCCCATCGAGCGGGGATCTGTAGGGTTGAACAACCCAGGAAATAGCGAAGAGTTTTATGGCAAAAGCACATCATGATAGAAGACCAAGGCTGTCCCTGGATATTGGTGGGAGATGACAGAGTGTGGTGTGATTGTTCAGCTGGTCAAGATTATCTTGGTTTTACACAGAATTTTCAGTCAAAGAAAAGCTTTTTTTTTTTTTTTTTTTTTTTTTTTTTTAAATAAGGAGGTAAGGAACATGCCAGTAGCAATCCAGTGCTGGACATAGCAAAATGGAATAAGACGTCCTCGACGTGTCTTATTCTGTAATGGAAATGACATAAACTCCAAAATGCCAGATGACCCGGACTGTTACAAGCCTATAATTAGAGACATCATGTCCATGATAGTAAAACACTGGGGAAAGACAATCCTCAGATGTTCAGATGAAAAAGAACCTGTATGATACCGCAGTTAAGATCGTGATGTTGCAGGAACCAGCAATCCATTAAAACACAAACAGAAGAAGCTGGAACACCTTTAGAAGTACTGTGGGCAACTGAAAGGATTCTTCATCTCCGTGCCGATGTCTCTGGCCATGCGAAGAGTCAGGTGTTGTCTCTGCAGCACCACTGGCTCAAGAACCAAGAATTAGCAGGTTTCTGAGAGAAGAGGACACAAGTGATAATGTGGAGCCAGAGGAGGGACAGCATGTGGATGACCAGGCAAAAGACGGTGGAGGAGAGGAAGGACGCTGCAATGTCAAATAATGGTCTAGAGCAACATCGGTTCTACACCATCAGCACTAAGAGCAGAGCCCACGTGACCGGGTATTGTACAATGTCCAGACCACGGAAGCCTCGATCAGAAGGGCAGTTCGGCGTCTCGTGACGAAGGGAAATGAAGTGACTGAGTTTTTCGAGAGAAAGAAAGGGAGCTTGGCAGGATGGTTTCCTGGCAAGGCGGACCGTGACTTGCAACAAGAGATGAGACGTCCTGAAGCAAAGGACCCCTTGAGCTGTGAAATCTACAGACAGGGATTTCAGGATCTCAAAGGCAAGATGGAAAGAAACATTTATCCTTTGCAGAGACAGCTTCTGTCCCTGGAACCAAAAGCCCAGGATAAGAGGCTGAGTGAAATATCGTCTCCAGACAGGAGGTCACAGATCTGAGACAGAGACTGATGGAAAGAGCAGTTCAACTCTGGCCTAGTGTACCTGTTGGTCCCAGCGGAGCATTTGGCAGAGGGAGTTGCATCCCTAACGGCTGTGCATCGGGCGGTGTGTCCTTTGTGATGCAGGGCCCCTGCTCTGCTGACTGTCACATATCCTCCTGTTTCTCCTCCTCCCCGTCTTCTTTACCCCAGCCGGAGGTTTCCATGGGTCTAACTAGGGAGTAACTGCAAGAGGAAGTCTCATCCTGCACCCCCCCCCCCACAGGAAGCCCGCGCTGTGCGGCCCCAAGAGCTTCCCCATCAAGATCAGTTGGTTGTCCTAATTTCCACAGGACACCTGCCTCCAGCAAGTGGAGTGCTGTATCTCCTAGACTCAGTCATCCCAGGCTACCCTGGTGGTCAAAATCTGGAAACACCCTGAAATCTTTAACTCCCTTGGCTTCTTAATTTTTCTTAAACTATTTTCTTTATCCTACCTATTTAATTGTTGGATAGAAAACTCTTTTAAGCAAGTGGTTTTACTTTCTCATTTTTCATCGCAATCACAGAATCGTTTTCATGGTAGATTTAGAAAATAGAAATCGTCTAACATCCCCTCTGTGTTGCACTCTTTATTTATTTTTTAATTTTTTAATGTTTATTTATTTTTGAGAGAGAGACAGAGAGAGACAGAGAGACAGAGTGTGAATGGGGGAGGTGCAGAGAGGGAGGGAGTCACAGAATCCGAAGCAGGCTCCAGGCTCTGAGCTGTCAGCACAGAGCCCGATGTGGGGTTTGAAGTCACAGACCGTGAGATCATGACCTGAGCCGAAGTCGGCCGCCCAACTGACTGAGCCCCCCAGGCACCCCTACACTCTTTAGAACATAGAAGTATTATTTTATGTGATGAATCAGTCCACTATTCCCTAGACAATGCAGTGTTATGTGTGAGCTTTTTTGCTCAAAGACACGTGTGGAAAACAAGGGAACATTCCCTCTGTTAATGTTTCTATTTACCAGCATTATAAGAAAGATGAAAATCCCTTGGTGGTTATCTATTTACTAGCATTATAAGAAAGAGCTGAAAACCCCTTGGTGGTCTTAATAATTTATAGCTGAGTTAAGGAATGGCCAGTCTGGGGGCGCCTGAGTGACTTAGTTGGCTAAGCATCCCAACTTCAATTCAGGTCATGATCTCATGGCTGGTGGGCTCGGGCCCTGCGTCAGGCTTTGGGCTGACAGCTCCGGGCCTGGAGCCTGCTTCGGATTCTGGGTCTCCCTGTCTCCTTCCGTCCCTCCCCTACACACACTCTGTTTCCTTCAAAATAAATAAACAAACAAAAAAGCATAGGCAGTCTGTGATGACTGAGAGGCGAAGGCCGTGTTTGGGGTCTAGTAGGGCTGGGCGCATTCCTGTGTCGAGCCCGCTGGGCGGGTCAGCAGCTGGGGCTGCAATATACTAGCTGCTCATTAAAAGGGAGGTGGGCTCAGGCTGTGCCTCCTCACCTGCCACCCTCCTCAGCAGCAGGTCTGAGACAGTGAGGCCCTCAGGCCCTGTCTGGATCATGGGCTCTCCCTAGTGTCCCTGCCCCTTCCCAGTCCTGGGTTGGGGCTGCACCTCAGGCCTCAGCTGGGGCCTCACTGCTGAGGGTGGAGCAGGGAAGCATCTTGGCTCACCAGCCCCGCTGACCGGGGATGTGGGTGACCCCGGCAAGAGGGAACCTCGGGGAATGTGGTGGGGGGGGGGGGGGTCCTCCGTCCGGGGCCCAGGCCAGAGGCTGGGCTTGCGTGGGGCCTATTCCGCTGCCGCCCTTATGGAGAGAGGACGGCCGGTGCTGGGAGAGAATGTGTGGCAAGCCCTGCCTGGGGCCAGGCTCTGCCTCAGAGCCTGGAGCCTGCTTCGGATTCTGTGACTCCCTCCCTCTCTGCACCTCCCCCATTCACACTCTGTCTCTCTGTCTCTCTCTGTCTCTCTCTCAAAAATAAATAAACATTAAAAAATTAAAAAATAAATAAAGAGTGCAACACAGAGGGGATGTTAGACGATTTCTATTTTCTAAATCTACCGTGAAAACGATTCTGTGATTGCGATGAAAAATGAAAAATGAGCAGGGGGTGAGCTGGCGCTCTGGGAGCCGAAGGCAGTGCGGTACCTCGCAGTTTACGGCACCGCGCTGGGCCTCGCGTTCCTGATACGCGTGTGGACACAGGGGAAGGTTCCGCCGTGAGCGAAGGGTGCCACCGGGGCACGGTGTCGTGTGAAGGGTTAACAGCGCCCGCCTTCCTCTGTGACGGAGTTTGCCTTGGGTCGGCGTCCCAGCCCCGTTTGCCTGGCACCCCAGCACAGGGGGGATGTCAGCGGTGTTCCTGAGCAGCACTGCGTGGGGGAGAGATGACTCCCGCTCGTGAACTCCCTGTGACCCGGCAGGGCGGCGTGGGCCAGAAGTGCCAGTTGGGGAGGCAGAGCTCTGGACTTCCCAAAGTGTGATGAGTCTTCCAACTTCCGTGTCCCGGGTGGAGACCTGGCCATGTTGCCTTTGGAGATGCTGTTGTTGGTTCCTAAGGGCTGGAAGATCGTGCCCTGGCCCTGCTGCTCCCGGGGTGCGTGCCGTCTTCGCCCCAAAACGTTGCTTCTAACGTGCTGGCGCAGAAGCAGGAAGGGAAGCGTCATCATGTTGTGCAGGAACTTTCAACTGGACTGTGCGCCCGCCGTATTTGGCAAGGGGCATCTGTGTGTGCGCGCGCGCGCGCACTCAGAATACTCGGCCAGCCCCCTCCCACAAGTCGCCTGTCTGATAACGAGCGGTGGGTATGTTCTGCTGTTCTTTTCGGGGCCACTCCCCAGCTGGGACCCTGGCTGGGGACCACGGGGCAGACAGACCCTCCCCACGAGAACCTTTGTCAAGGGGGCCGGGACTGGGGCAAAGGGCACACGCAGGTACAGGGGTTAAGAGAGCCTCGTCGTCCAGAAGGCCACAGCCCAGGCAGCTGGGAGCTGGGTGAGCAGGGAGGGAGTACAGACGAGGGTCCGGGGGCTGTGGGCTCCGGCGTGAGGGCGTCCGTGCCGACGAGCTCAGGACCGCCTCCCTCCGTGTCTCCCGGGCCAGGTGACCGCACAGATCCCGAGAGGAGGGCCTGGTAGACCCGGGGCTGAAAGAGGGAGGTGTTTCTGCGCGGCCAGGGTGGAATCGGGACACGAAAAGCAGGAGCCTCCGGAGGAACTAAATTCTTCAGTCTGCAGCCACTACACAGGGACGGGGGTTTCGTATTCACATGCTTTGCCTTGTGAACTCCGTTCTCTGCAGGACTTAAGAAAAGTCGTTAGTGTTCAGTTTGGCGTTTTGTTGTCGTGAAGGTGGGAGTTTGATTTCTAAGCCCTTTACGTGTTGGAGCTGAAATTAGGAGCCAGAATGTAGTATTTTTTGTGTAATCCAAATGCTCTCTTTCCTGTAAACGTCGTTTAAAAAGGAGGCGGCAGGCAGAGAGGACAGTCCCTACTTTATGGTCCATCCCCGATGGCAGAGTTCTGTTTGCTGGTCGGGGTCTGACAGCATTGGGCTCCATCCAGCTTCCCTGAGGGGCACGGGGACCAGCACTTCGGCACCTGTGGGTCCCACCAGGCTCCCTCCTACCAGCTGGGAAGGTCTGATTTACTGGGGCAGTGGCCCCGTGGCCCCTGTGGGCACATGTGTTCCCAGCCGGAGCGGGACTCGGCTTTATGGAGTCCCTGAATACATCCACATTCCTCCCAGATGAATGAGAAATGAGTAACTGACTGAGAATTTGTAGACAAAGATTCATAAAGCACTATTCAGCTAACACTTCATCAACTTTATTGTTAGAACCCCATTTTCTTGCTTTCTCAGACAAATTTTCTCCTTTCCTTGCTTTTTCTCCTTTCCTTCTCTTTCTTCCTTACTTTCTTTTTCTCCTTCCCTCTTTCTTTTCTTTTCTTCCCCTCCCCTCTCCTCCCCTCCCCTCCCTTTTTCTTTTCTTTTCTTTTCTTTTCTTTTCTTTTCTTTTCTTTTCCTTTCCTTTCTTTTTTCTTTTCTTTTCTTTTCTTTTCTTTTCTTTTCCTTTCCTTTCTTTTCTTTTCTCTTCTTTCCTTTCCTTTCCTTTCCTTTCCTTTCCTTTCTTTTCCTTTCCTCTTCTTTCCTTTCTTTTTCTCTTCTCTTCTCTTCTCTTCTCTTCTCTTCTCTTCCTCCTCTCCTCTCCTCTCCTCTCCTCTCCTCTCCTCTCCTCTCCTCTCCTTTTCTCTTTCTCCTCTTCAGTGGCTATCAGAATGCCTTCATGGACCTGGCCAATTTCTTTTTCACTCACCATGTGAGTGCTCCACTTAGAAAAACCGAAAGCTCTTAAATTGGGCCCATCTATTCTTTTGTAAATTCACAATTTGTGAAGATTTAGGTAATCTGAGAAGGAAGTTCTTTGCTGGTTTTGGTCATTGGTTTCTTAGGTTGTTGCTGGGGAGTGTCTCCCTCCCTTTGACAGGATTCTTGTCATTCTTGCACACTTCCCACACTCGAAAACCACCAGACTGGTGCCATCCTGTGCTGCAGGCTGGATGAGCGACTAGAGATTTACTTGGAAAGAGCACTGGGCCTGAAAATCAGGAAACAGACGTCTGGTTACCACCTTATCATTTTGGTGATCCTTCCAGAGACATAGCTTCCTGACCTGTGAAATTTGGGGGGTCAAGGAGATTTAGAAAGAGAATTTCTGGGGCACCTGGATGGCTCAGTTGGTTGAGTATCTGACTCTTGATTTCAACTCAGGGCATGATTTCATGGTTCATGGGATTGAGCTCCGCATCAGGCTCTGTGCTTGGGATTTTCTCTCTCTCTCTCTACCTCTCCCCCATTCATGTGCATTCTCTTTCTCTCTGTCTCTCTCTGTCTCTCTCTCTCTCGAGAGAGAGAGAGAGACAGAGAGAGAGAGACAGAGAGAGAGAGAAAACAGAGAGTTTCCAACACCCACTTAAAATTTTTTAACTATCATTAACATATCTTGCAATTTAAGATAGCATATGCCTCACAATTCTTTATGCCTTGTTTTAGAAAGATAACTTACCCAAGTTATAATAGAACAACATCTAACAGTCGAGGATGGTTATTTGTTTGTTTACTTATTTATTTATTTCAACAAATCAAATTTCTACACAAGATGTCTAAACACACAAGACAACACTGGATAGTCACAATATAATTTCATACAATGAGAGAAAAAAAACCTCAACATTTCCTTTTCATCTTTTTTCTCCATTTGTGCAAAGAACATGTAAATACATCTGTCTTGTCACCTACAGTCAGGTATGGGCTTTCTTTCTGGGAAAAGAGATTTCATAAAAATCAAACAGAATTCTCTTATTAGCACTGTCATAAGAAAACAAGAGGTTAGTCAAATTTCCTACCTTCATGATGTAACTAAATGTTCCCTGGAGATCGGACTCCACTTTTAGTTAAAAGGATATTGAAGGGTAGCAGAACGTTTCACCCAAAATGTGCCCCTTGGGTGTAGTGACCATTTTGAACTGAAGTTACTTAAGTAAGTGCCAGAAGGATATTCTGAGCCTCCTTTCCCCCAGAAAGCAGGAAATAGATTTCCATTGAGGGTCCCCCTCCCCCCTCCCCCCACTCACTCCGCGGCCCTGAGGGTAGAAGGCATCCATATTGTCCTTCTGGGGCCTATCTTACCTCCTTATCAGAGACGGGGAATTCTGGGCCCAGAAGGCTGTATAAACAGATCTTCACTAAATCACTACCTCACTCCCAACTCCCTTGTCTTTTCAATTCTTCACAAATATACTGTTCTTTGTCTAAAAGGTATAAAGGCTGTCTCTTTTGTTCATTCCTTGAGTCCCATACACAACGTTCAATTTGTTTTACTCCTGTTTATGTTTCCCGTCAATTTAATTAATAATTGAAAGCCCGGCCAAAAAACCCAGAAGGGAAGAAGGGAAAGGTTTTCCTCCTGACAGTGTTAGAGTAAACATACTTCCCACACCCTTATGAAGACCTCTAGCGATAAGTAATTTGTGCCGGAGTGGGAAAAGGATACATTTTTGAAGTGAGACAATAGTTTTGTAACTTGCAGAAAGAATATGGCTTTCAAATTCTTTAAATTACAGTGAAAAATAAATTTTAAAGGGCCAGCCAGGATATTTCCAGTAGATTACTACAGCAGCCACCTTCCAGCCGTCTGGTAAGATCAATATTCCTTTTGGTGACACTGCATTTTCTTTTCCAATTAATCTGTATTCCCTGATCACACATATGTAAAACCGAATGATTTCCAAATGCCTGATTAAATCATTCCTCGCTTGGCATATCGTCATGCCAGAAAATTTAGAAATAACATATCTTTATTGTGAGGCATGTGAAAACTGGCAGTCTAAAATCCTTTGTGATTCTAAATAAGTATCATTGGTGTGTGTGTGTATGCACCTGTGCATTCCCAAACGCATTGTGGTAACCTATTTTCAAAGATTAGAAGAGGGCTAGAGGACGTATCATCACCCTTATTCGAAGGAAAAAATAAAAGAACCCTGTTACAATTGATAGCATTATTTTTTTCAGACTTCCGTAGCACACACACTGAATGCGGTTTTCAGATTTCTCGTGCCCTTAATTCAGGTGATATGGGTCAGCTGAATGGAATAACCAGTGTCTAGCAGCAAAAGTGAGTAAGATAATGTGCTTTCTGGTGCGTACTTACTTCCAAAGCCGCCTGGGAGACTTTCCTCTGAGCCACTCATTTATCCTTTACGGATGAGCAGTACCTTTCATCTGGAGGTTCCTACGGGCGCGCCTGCGGGGCTCAGTCCATTAAGCGTCCAAACCTTGGCTGCGGCTCAGGTCATGATCTCAGGTTCAGGAGTTCGAACCCTGCTTGGGGCTCGGTGCTGACAGCGCCTGAGCCTGCTTGAGAGTCTCGCTCTCTCTCTGCTCTTCCCGAACACTCTCTCAAAATATATAAATAAACCTTTGAAGAAAAAACAGAAGGAGCTTACTGTGAAGAATAAGACTGGCTGAGACCACAATCACTCTGTTGATGAAACATCAGGTTGTTCTACAAAATGACAGAACCTGAATATTTGTATGTAACAAATTGACAATTTTTACCTCTCAAATAAAATGTTTTTACAAAAATGTTCTAAAATGGACTTGATTTTTTTTTTACTTTTTTAAGTAAGAATTACAAAAATGTTCTAAAATGGACTTGATTTTTTTAACTTTTTTAAGTAAGAAAAATACTTTACTTTTTAAATTAAGAAAACAATTTAATTAATTAATTAAGCTTGTCTATCCCATTGATTTTTTTCATAAACTTGCTTTTGCACCGACAGGAAAACAGCAAAGTTCTGTACGTATTATCTACAATATGAAAGATATTTCAGGTCATTTCTCGTGTCATATTTCGTCATGACTTCCTCTCACTTATACCCCAACAAGGACTCAGAACTTCTTTATAAATTTTTTTAATGTTTATTTTTTGAGAGAGAGTGACACAGTGCGAGCAGGGGAGGGGCAGAGAAAGGGACACACAGAATCCGAAGCAGGCTCCAGGCTCTGAGCTGTCAGCACAGCCTGACGCGGGGCTCAAACCCATGAACTGTGAGATCATGACCAGAGCTGAAGTCGGACGCTTAACTGACTGAGCCACCCAGACGCCCCTGGAATTCTTTATAAAAACATTGTTGTACTTGAAGTTTCAACTCTGGCACGTGACAGCTTGGAAGTCATTTTCCCGTTGTTCCAACAGGAAAAATGCTGAATGCACAGAAAATCAACAACTTTTCTGGAACCTGTTAAAGAATTGAACTCATGGGACAAATGGCCACTTCAAAATCTGGGGACAAGTGAATACTGAGAAAGACAACTGACATCAGCTTAGCTGGGGCAGAAACCGTAGAAACACTTACGTGGTAACTTTGATAATGCTGGATGCTCAGTGTGGACCACTTTGGGAATGAGAAAGTCCTGAGAGCACAGTTTTAGGAGGGGGACTGTACATTCAGGGCCCTTACCTCCAGGAATCTCACCAAGCACACAGCCAAGAAAAATGACTGTGTCTTTGTCAGGGAGGAGGAGAAAGGAACCTTTTGGAAATATGTGCAATCTGTTCTCTGTAACAAAGACCTACCTCCAGTGAACAGGCCTTTATCAGAGCTGTGCCTAGAAGGATCTGGGGGCCCTGCTATTTGTCTGTACCCTCTTGCTCCTCCCATATACATCCTTTCCTTTATTAAAGCCTTGGGTAGGTGGCAAGTATGCTCTGTGCAGTTGTGAAAGTCCATTCAGTGGTTGGATCTGTTGAGATGGTTATAAAAAGCAGTGTTTTTCTGGCCTGCCAGTTGGAGGCTCATAGATTCTCGAGATATTCGAACTGGTAAAAACCTTTGCACTGGTAAACGATTGTAATCATTTGGGGAGAAATAAATGCAATTTTCAGAGCCTTATTAGAACCCGAACCAGAAGCTTCAGGGTAGAGCCTGGGGACTTGTATCTGGAACTCTGATCAGGTGGTTCTGATGATACTTTGGGAACCCTCTAACCTAAACCCTGAGAGATCCTCAGTCATCCTGAAGCCCCATCCAGGGCCCTACATAGCAGGAATGTGTCTTGTCTGCTGGGAAGAAGTAGTCTAATCCACAGCGGGGAGAAAGCACAGTGTAAATAAATAGAAATTAAGGAAACCATTGGGTTAAGCACTTGATACATCCTGGCTTTTAAACTTTTACAGTAAATTGCCTAATAAGCTATAACTGTTTACACATGTTGCAGTCAACCTCTAGATGTATTATTACAAGGATCATCCGAACTAGTAGAAAGCCAAAGCAGGTGTTATGCAACGGTCATATCTGGGAACTGGGGAAAGGATTGTGGCTGGCGACAACGGTCACTACACAGTTTTAGAGCCACCGTCACTGTCCCAGGCTTTGCTGCTGTCTGTAGTGGCCCCACAATGGTTTAGGGCTTTTTCTCCCCATCAAGACAGTGAGCCAAGCATTCAGGAGCCACATCTCGGGAGCATTTATCCACCTCTGAGAAGTCAGCCATTTCTAAAATGACCTTTCCTTTTCAGAGATACATTTTGTAATAATTATTGACGTGGCCTCTCCTGCCCTCAGCCACAGCCTCTCTTGCTTCTCCCCCCTCCCCAGACTCCCTGGTCCAGAGGAACAAACTAAATTGACTTGGAATCAAAGTGCCCTACGCCAAACACAATGTATCTGAAACCAATTTCAAAGAAACCATGAAGACTGCAAAAAAGTAGCAAACCTGGCAAAGGAAAAAGATTTAGATCTCAAGGACATATTGATGGCAACATTTGTAAACATTTATAACTTACCAAGCAATCTAACTCAAAAGTTTAGAGGACAATATATGTCACATGTTTTTTTCTTTGGTTTAAATTTATTATTTATACTGTACTTTTCTTTTTTTTTAACCTACGTGTGTTGGACTCTTTTTTCCAGACTTTTTTTTAGGAAGTGGAAATGCAGGCATATCTCTTGTGATTGAGTGAGATGTGGAATGTCTAGGATTCTAAGACAGAAAATTGTGCTAGTCTCTGTGTACAGAGACAAAGGAAGAGACTATATTAAGGACTAGGATATTATTCTCTGGGAGAAACAATCCCGAGGCAAGACTGAGGAACTAGTGTGTGGGGCTTGGGCAATGAATTTGGGCCATTGGGCTGTAAAAACGCGAGTTATACATATTTGTGTTTCAGATTCTGGGGGTACATTGAGAGTCCTGGGAAGCGTGACAATGGCAGTTCATCGTAATTCGCTGTAATTACATGTGCCAGTGGGGGGCTGGGCAGGAAGCAGACGGCTCACCAGAAGGTTCACGCCCCTGTTTATTGAAGAGCTAGATACAGAGATGTGAGCAGACTCTGAGGGATGACAAGGCGCCATGAGGCAGGCAACCTCCGGGCCCCAGGAGACAGGAAAGGAAAAAAGCAGAACTGCCTGGTGCCAGACGGCAGGTGGGCAGGATGTGCGAGGGGGGTGACAGTGATGACCCCACCCTGACTCGTCTCCCCTTCGGCTTTCTGATCCTTGCCAGTGTCCCCTATTAGGTGAACCCAGAAGAAGCCAGAGGGCCGGGGAGCAGCCCACATAGGACACAGAGCCAGGCCAGGGAAAAAGAGGGCAACGCCTTGTGCTGGAGAGACTTGTCAGTATAAACAGCATCGGGAAGGTCTAATCTCTGAGGCGTATTGGTCACCTTGAAATTCTTCAAGGCTGTGTTTTCCAGCAACCAGAGCCAAAGGGCTCAGAGTGCAGAAAAATGAAGGGAGTTTGGGAGGAGAGGGAGGAGCTAGGACTTTGCATGCCCTTTTGGCTCCCCATGAACACTGGGATTTTCTGGATGTTGGGAAAGTATGGGATGTGAAAAACCATGCTGGCATCAAACAGAGCTTGAGTTCAAGTCCGATTCTATCCTTTTCTGCCTGTGCCACCTTCGCGTAGCTACTTAACTTCTCTGAATGTCAGTTTCCTCGTTGCTAAGTGGAGGTAATTATGCCTGTGCCTTAGGGTTATTGTATGAAATGAGACACACAGACATGCCAAAATGCCTGGCATATAATAGGCAATCAAAGGATATTATTGTTTCTTTCGTGCGCAAGTAGTGGTAGTACTGGAAGGGTCAGGTGTAGACTTCTCCCAAATTCTCGTGATGACAGCGAGTCATTAGCTGTAATTCCTTCGTAAAAACCTCTGACAGAGAAAAGTGCAGTACGGTTGGATGGGTCAAGAGAAATCCCTGCTTGTCACTTTAAACTTTTTTCCTCAAATGTGTCACCCGGTGAATTGTATCTCTTCTCATTAACTATTCTGTGGCTCTTTCTCCAGTGGGGGAAAGAGCATCGCTTCAGCTGACAGTGCATTCGTATCTTTGAACACAAGATGTATGAGGGGTAGTAGCTATTTCTCACCACTCCCTGGATTTTGAGGGTAAGTTCAGCCTTATCATTTTCCAGCTGAGAAGCCCAAGGTGAGAGATGAAGTGTCTTTGCCATTATCACATGGCTCAGAGATAGGAACGTTCAACCCACTGAGCTGTGAGCCAAAGGCATTTTGTAGGGACAGATAATTTTGAAGTGAATCGTATTTATGAAATATGAACTTCAGCACCAAAATACCAAAGTCCTCACTCTTAACCTCTTGTTGAACGTTAAATAAAATGGTTGTAACTGGCCAGACTCTACTATCCTCCAAATCAGAGCAAAAAAATTAATTATCATTTAGAAACCTCATGGGAAATCACATTCCACTGACTTCGTAATGAGGAAGGGCTCTAAAAACATTCGGTGTCCTGGTGGCCGGTTTTAGGGAGCCAGACTGACTCAGAACGTGGCCCACACACATGCATCTAAATATTAATGATTTAATTTATTAGACTCCAAGTTGGCTTTTGAGTGAGTGAGACAGGATGGGTCTGTCCAGTTATTTACAGAAATCTTAGGGTTTCCCGTGACTCTCGTGCAGTGCTGAGTCGACCTTGGCTATGGAAAGCAGACTTAATTAGACCTGACGTGGTCCTCTCCAAACACAGTCCTTCTGCAGCCTGGGACCGCAGGGGCAGAAGTGCTCCCGTTAAGGCGTGTGGCGCTGTCCAGGAGGCACCTGTAGCCGGCCAGCAGAGAGGGTCTCTCTTACAGTCACCCTTGCACAGGAAGCCCACCCAGGATGTGCTGGCTGAAAGAGACATGGGCCCTTTCAAACGTCCACAGGGAACTTGCTTTTACCATATCGACGGCGTGGCCGGGGATGCTTTTTGTGAGTCCTGCTTACTCATTTTGGTGTCGGAGTGCAGTCGTCTTGGGCTTCCGCTGCTCCTTCATCAATGCGGAGTATTCCAAGAAATGGAAAATCTGGGATCTAAACCCTGACGGAACCCCACGCGGGTTCTGAAAATCTCTGCTTATACATCTCGGTGTCCAAGAAAACTTTGACAGAAGAAACAATGTACTGCGTGTTCTACTCTCACCATCGAGGAGAGAGAGACGTAATGCCAGAACGGATCTCAGTAACGATGGGGTGTCCAGAATCCAGTTCCAAGTGGCACCGAACTCCGTGCCTCAGTGTCCGTGTGGCTTTAAAAACAAATCGCGAGTTTTCGACCACTGCCTCGACCGCAGCGAGTCAGAGTCCCCGCGACCTGGGTGTTTGAAGAGCTGCACACGTGGTTCTTCCTCCCTCGGTGACCTTGGTAGCCGGAATCTGAATCAGTGTGTTAACAACGGCGTGCCGTCCCAGACTCGAGAGCATTCGGGCGATCCAGACCGCAAACCCTTTCTCTCTCTCAGCCTAGCAGCGAGTACAGAGGTCTCCCTGGACCTCCCCTGTGTCAGACTCGTGCTCTGAAGTGGAACTGTCCCTGTGGAAGGTTAAGGCATTAGCAGACTTTAACTTTATAGATTCCGGTGGTTAGTAGACTATCACAAGCAGGCAGTAAAAGCACTCACTTAAAGCTTTGGTCTCCGTTGGGTTGAGAAAGGTTTTGGATCTTGAATCCTCTCGAGAAATACTGGCCTGAACGTGGTGTGGCTGCAAGTCACAAGTCACCCTAGCGACCAGGCAGCGTGGGAACAGGGGCGGAGGTGTTATCAGGCAGGAGCAGGGCTCTAGTTCAGGGAGGGTCCCCAGACCAGACGAGACGGTCTGTTTCTCAGCACTGCCTGGGGGCGGGCCAGGCTGTCTGCTCAGTACGCAGGAGGCCGTTGCAAGGATGTATCACATCCTTCTCCAAAAGGGCAGGGATGGAGAGGCTGAATCTTGTGCTCTTAATGGTGCGTTTAATCCTGGGAAAGTCGTAGAGGAAAAAGTCACATCTTCTCCTCCAAAACACTCACTTCTCTCTACACACGTCTTCGGGTTTTATGGAGTTTAGAGACTGTCGCGGGGAAAGGTCAGAACGTGGAAAGTTCTATCAGTCAGTCGAATGTGTGTGAACCCAATCTGCTTGATGTTACTTTTCCCTTTGAGTCAATCTATTTTAGTGTCACATGGGGTACTGTTTAACCTGCCGTTCAATTTAAATGAACTGTGCATAACAACTAGTCACTTCAGTGGAAAAAAAATGCATTGAACTTATAATTTGATAGCATGAAGTCCCAAAAACTTTTCTAATTCACTTACCTCTTACTTTTTAAGAATGTGCATTGGCAAGGTAGCCCCAGCTAGCCTCAGTTATTGAAAAATACCCAGGGAAATGACATTTTCCATTTGGGGGAAAGTATCTTATTTATTAACTCAGGATTAGCCAACCACTGTTCTCATTTTTTATTAAGTTTTACCCACATCTTTCCCCCCTGACATCTTTGGTAACACATCCATTGTTGTAACCCCAAGGAAAGTAAACACTGAATTCAAGACCAGTGACATTTTGTATTCTGTTTAATCAGTGTCGTAAATACATGCCTCAGAAAATAGTCTCACCCGGCCAGTATTTATATAATTATATACATAATGTTTCCAGTATTTATGGTGATCTTGATCCAGTTCACATATCATGGCTGGATTTCAGAGACATTAAGAAGCAGAAGATCAACAGGAAAACTCTCTCACCAAGAAAGATATTTCTGTGTTTACAGCCCCCTGAATTTTTTAAAATTTTTTTGGTTTATTTTTGAGAGAGAGAGAGAGAAATAGAGAAAATGAGCACGGAAGGGGCAGAGAGAGACAGAGACAGAATCTGAAGCAGGCTCCAGGCTCTGAGCTGTCAGCACAGAGCCTGACGTGGGGCTCAAACCCATGAACTGAGAGATCATGACCTCAGCTGAAGGTGGACGCTTAGCCGACTGAGCCACCCAGGCTCCTGAACAGCAGCCTGAATCTTTAAGCTTTGCAGATGACTGCTAGGCAGAGAAAGGATTGGGGTGACCTGACTTCCTCTCCTTCACAAGTACTCTGACTCTAACCTTCTGCTGAACCATTAAAAAACCTACATTTCCCAAACTATATTTTCTTATTGCAGGCATTTATGGAGATTGCAATTACTTCTAGGGGGAACTGTCATAAATATTGCATTGGAAGTTAGTCAAACGTTTATAGCTTTATCTCGGAGATGGAGTCACTGGTAACATGTGAATCTGTTTGCCATTGGTGTTGACTAAGCCCTCCTCAAGGTACCAGAAGCATTGTATTTTATTTGTGCTTCTTATTCTGATCGAACGAGAACATTATAAAGAGCCTCACTGAGTCTACAGAAATGGCAACTGTGTTGCTTTAGGAAACCGGCTCATAAATTTATCAGAAAGAGCTCTGTTTATTGGTTTAGGCTTGTTTATTTGTACCAAATGCAAAGATTTGCTTTATTCAAGAAGTAAGCAAATTTCAGTCTTACTTTTTAATTGTCATTATGTAATTGGTTGTCGATAAACAAGATAAGGGGAACATTTCTTAGCTGTTAGTGGTCAAATGGATAAGGCCTTGGCCTGAAGACTTCATCACAAAAATCCATTCCTTGATGAAAGGCACTTACAAAGACCAGCCTCCTGAAATACCACGTGACAAATTTACAGAACTCTATGGTTTTGTGGTAAGTGTGAATGCCTTTATCTGATGTATCAATAGATCAGTTTGTGGAATTTGTAATTAAAATGTCAGTGGAGAGCATGGAATCTCTCCGAAGGTCCAGCTCATCGTTCACTATCAGGTAATTGAATCACTACTTGGCCTGACTTGAGCTATGGTAATCAGGCCCTCAGGCACTTTGCAACGGCAAAATCACTCGCATCATTTGCCTTGGAAGTGGGAAAGATCAGATTCTATGGAGTGAAGAGTTCTCTCCCTCCGTTTGTCAGCGCTAAATCACCGTATGTCCGTAGAGCTCATTTGTGTCCAGTTTTTGTAGTAAAATGAGACGTTTCATGTCCTTTTAATTGCCTCATGGATTTCAGTTACTAGTTGTAAACTGACGTCTCAAAATTGGCCCCCAGGTAGTCTACAGGTTTCCAGTCTACAAAGTCATCATTATTTTTAAGCTATTGGTAACTCTCATCCTTAAAATTCAGATTGTTTTTTAAGAGAGAGACAGAGAGAGACAGAGCACGAGTTGGGGAGGGGCAGAGAGAGGGAGAAAGCATCCTAAGCAGGCTCCCTGCCCAGTGCAGAGCCCAGTGCAGGGTTTGATCCCATGATACTGCAATCATGACCTGAGTCAAAATCAAGAGTTCGATGTTTAACCGACGGAGCCACCCTGGCACCCCAAAATTCATATATTTCTAATAAAACCCATGTTTCTGGCTTCTGTAAAATAACCCAAGCTCTGGCAACACCAGTCCTATATTTCTACGGACAACAGTTGCTTGGTTTGAGTAGCAGATGCCACGTTTAGACAGACAGGTTCCCTATTCTGCCACATTCTACATCCTTTTCTGATTTTTACCCTAATGAGACTTAGTTGGCATTTATAGTCATGTTTGCAGTAGCTTTTGTGATAGTAGACCTAAAAGGAAAATAAAACATTGCTCAGAAAAGTTGCTCTTCAAAAGTGGACAAATGAAAGCCAGAATGAGAGGGGCATATGTCTTTGGAAACGGTCATGGAATTTTCTGGAAATCTGTTTTTCTAGATTCCTTGCATCTACTCACCCATGGGGAAGAAACATGCACATTCAAAAGCAGCTCCTGGCCACCGTGCTCCATGCTCCAAACCCTGTGTGTGTGGCTTTTGTGGCAGTGCCACATCATGGGCTGTCAGGGACGCAGTTATTCTTCCTCACGAGGGAGTGCTGAGGACCGTTGACCACTGTGAACCCTTTTCCCAGCTAGCAGGCTTCGTTTTCCCTTTGTGTGATTTTCTGTCATGATAAAGACAGAGTTTTCACCTTGTTGCAGAACAGTTAGCACCATGACTTTGTTTCACAAATTACAGAATTAATATAAATTTGGGGTGTTTTTTTTTTTTTTTCCATCTCTGCCTTGTTTCATGCTGCTTTACCTATCATCCCTGGGGCCTCAAGGAGCCATATTATGATCCTATAGATCCTGGAGCCCGTCAGACTTTGTCTTCTAGCTCAAGTGTTGCTGAAGACTCCAGTGCAGGGAAGGGAGATGGGTGCATGTGTAATCAGAGAGACAGGCTGTTTCTGTAATTTGTGAGAACTGTCAGATATATAATTATAAATATAAGGTGCAGGAAGATGAGATTAAGATGCTATTTGGGGAAAAAGAAAATCCAGTTAAGGTATCCCCAGTTTCCAAAGGGAATATATATTGCCAGAGCAAAATAATGGGCAAGAAGGCAGTTTTCATTATGCTGTGGCCTTAGCTCCAAACACAATGCAGAACTCCATTGCACAGAGACATAATCTGCCTGCACCAAGGGCAGGCTTAGGATCTCTTACCAGTGCAGTTTTGAGGGGAGGCAATCACTGGGATTCCCACCCCTGAGTCTCAGATCTCCCTGCTTGAATGGCAAGGGTCTGAGGCAACCATAGCACCAGCTGCAGCCGCTGTGAGGCTCACTCTTCCCACTGTCTCAGTACAGCGAAATGGTTCTAAAAAGAGAGAAGGCAGCCAAATGAAACAGAGACGCCTGGGTTTTTGGCGTGTCTCTGCCTTGCCTCTCAGGATTATGGAAAAACAGCATCACAAGGCAGAATGGATATTTATGCATACAGTCTCTAACTCTTTTGAAAGATAGGCACCCAAGGGCAATAGTCAGATTCATAGAAAAACTCCTCCCCCGTGAAGATGAGCTGAGCACAGGGTCTGCAAAACAACGTATGTGTAGGTAAGCTCGTCACCAATTTTACTCATGTAACGTAGAGCATTCCATTTATAAATAATAATAAAATATACAATACTTTGATTATGAATTCTGTATCAGCAATTGATTCTTCCGGAAACTTTCATTGATTTTTGCCAGACTCACGTATCCATAGCCAAACTGTGATTGCAACTGATGAATGAGTGTAGTTCCGACATGAATGTTGATTCATATTTTCATTCGCATTAACACGTAAGATGGAAATAAAACAGGGATGTATGCCAGATCTTCACTCATTTGTCAATGAAGTGAATGACTTTGCTAAATACTATCAGAATGTAATTTTTGAACACTGTAAGACTAAATCATCAATTTTTGTCCTATTCACAATATAACAGCTACAGACACATTTTTGACTCCAACCTGCATTATTAACTTCTTTTCCATCACTTTGTTAGATGTAAACAATAAACACAATGATAAATCAAGCTTTGAGTTACTTCATCTGATGATATCCACACTGTAAATACCATCTCCGAGGCTGATGTCAAGCTCCAAGGTAACATCATTGGCAACATGCAGTTACAAAGAGGTCACAGTGGCACACTGTTTTATAGTATTTCTACCTACAGATACGGTTAGAAGTAATTAACCACAAAAGCATAGATAATAGTAAAATGTAGTCATCTAATTGTGAAGTGAACAGTTTTGAGTATTTTTTACCTTCAGTTTCAATGAAATTAATTTGTAAGCTTATATAATTAAAATTTTAGTAATAGCTAAATAACAACCAGCTTACAGTATTCCTGAAAATTAAGCGATCAGTTAGCAGAAGTTGCTTCCTGCCCGCCACTGGATGAGAGAAACCCAAGAGAGCATCACAGACCCTTGACTGCACTTTCACGGACCACTGGTTCAATTTCTATCTGTGTACCTGTTCTAGATGAGGTGGGCTGGTCAGTTCCTAAAAGCTTTCATGAATATCTTTGATCTTCTCGTGGAAGCTTTTTTAAGATGGAGCCTAAAGCCACACTATACTCTAAGATGCCACTCATTTTTAGGTGAGTCAGAGTAGCATTCTTGCTAAGAAAACAGGGGCTGGATTCAGATCTGCCAATTTCTAGTTGTGCCGATCTTTGGGAAGCTGTTTGTTTTCTCTGAACTTTGGTTTCCTTATCTGCATTATTTTAGTGCCTGCAGTAGGGTTCCAGTGAGGCATAAAAGACAGCCTGGGGGATACTGCTCAGCACAGAGCCTCGTACACACTCAGTACTTGGTCAATGGTAGATCTCCTTCCTCTTCTTGTCCCCCTTCTTCAGACCCAGCTCCCAAACTGCATCGTGTAATACATGCACCAAAAAACAGCATAGCCAACGTGTTAGTGGTGACAACAGAGGTTAGTTCACTTCATCCTTAGCGTAACATCGTAAGGTTAGGTACTCTCCGTATATTAATTTTACGGGTGGGGAAACTGAGGGCAGAAGTGGTAAATAACTTCTAAAACTCACAGAGCTAAAAAATAAGCTCTTTTCTGATTTTGTAACCCAGTCTTAAAAACTCGTTTATCAAGATATGACATGAAATACCCTAAGTTGGGAAATTTATGAAACATGAAAGATAAATTCTCTCTTTTTCAAGTTTTTTTTATGTTTATTTATTTTTGAGAGAGAGAGAGAGAGAGACAGAGCACGAGTGGGGGAGGAGCAGAGAGAGAGGGAGACACAGAATCCGAAGCCGGCTCCAGGCTCTGGGCTGCCAGCACAGAGCCCGAAGCAGGGCTCGAACCCACACGAATCGTGAGATCATGACCTGAGCTGAAGTCGGACCTTTAACCCGCTGAGTCCCCCAGGCGCCCCTCTCACAGTTCCAAAGACTGGGAACAGCAAGATCAAGATGCCGGTTGATTGGGTTCCTGGGGAGTCCTCTCTCCCTGCTTGCATTCTTGCAGTGTTCTGACATGATAGAGAGAGGGATCCTTCTGTGTCTTCTTGTAAGGGCGCCCATCCCAGTCGCGAGTGCTCCGCTCTCGTGCTTTCCTTGGTTTCCACACTAGACAGCCTGGTTGTGGGAGCCGCGCGTCAGTCAGGCACCTGCACTGCTGTGCACTGAACTGTTCCCCAAGCGTCTCGGCTAATGAGCACATCTCTGTTCCCCTCTTCCTCCCTAGAGAAGAGTGTACCTGCCCTGCTCTCTGGAACCAGAGGAAGTGGCTTCTATCATGTCTTTGTCTCAGAGCATCATGCAACCTTGGCAAGCAGAGGGCTGTGGCGATTAAGAGCAAGACTGTTCAGAGTCTGGCCCTGCCACTTACTACCCTTGTGAACGTGGCCAGGCCTCCGTTTCCTCAAGCTAGGGGGTGATGGTCATAACAGCATCCGCCTCATAGAACTGCCACGCGAGGGAAGTGTGGCGATGTCTGGGAAGCTCCCAGGGCGGTATCTGGCCCCAAATGAGAACTGACTAAACTTCATGTATCCTCTGTTTCCCCGCTTCTTCCCCCTATGTCACGACCTCCGTCTGCACCGTCATATTTATCCTCTTCACTGTATCCTCCTCATTGTTAACATCATCACCAATGCCAGATGAGGCAAGGTTGTGAGAAGTGAGAGGGCTCAAAGGACTGTCTCACAGGGGACCAGGAGAAGGCTTGGGAAATGTGGGATATTTTATTGATGATGGTGATAATAAATAGCACTTACCTTTTCTCGCGATACTTACTAACTGAGGTGATGCATCGATGTCCTTCTCACAGGAGCTCTTTGGGACCAGTATCATCGCCTTCGGTTCACACAAAACAGGAAGTAAGCTCAGAGGAGTGAGGTGAGGGTGGACATCTGTGAAATGGGGAGTGATACGTGATGCCAAGTGTTAGCACTTCAGTACTCATCCTCTTTCTAGGTTTATACTTTGGCTATAAAAAGAATAGAAGAAGAAACGGAGAAGACAGAAAAAAAGGACATAGGGACAAAGGCAAAGGGAAGCGTAGAGAAGGGACAGAGAAAGCAAGCAGTGCCGGAGCCTGTACGTGTCACATAACACATTTGAACACGAGTAGGGGCACGGGTCTCTCACCCCAAAGAAAGGTTCTGCGTAGGGATGTGAAGCCCAGGGGGGTTATTTACCAGCCTGGGGGTCGGAGTGAAGGGAGGGTTCAAGTGCACGGAGGACCAGGGTGTGGGGGGCGTTGGAGACTTTCTCAACAACTTCACCTTCTTCCAAAGTATACCCTGCAAGTGCGTCTCAGAGAAGATCTTGCTGGGAAATGGGTGCTGGTGACTGGTTCTTCTGTTTTCACCAGAAGGCATCAAGGCATCCAGAGAGAAGCAGTCATGCGGGCAAGGAGTCAAAGTTGCTTTGTGAAGGCAGCCTTCATAGCCATTCCCGGTAGTGCACGTGGCTGTGCCTGCTGTGAATACGACCATTTCCTTTGTTTTCCTGAATAAGTTTAGATGGGCGTGTTCCTATCAAAATAGGCTCCCTTTATGGAACCCTAGCCATATGCAGAAGGTCTCTAGAATATTCCAGATTCCTGATTATTTAACACTGCTTCCTACTTATTTTTCTGCTCTTGTATGTGTAAAATGTGTCACCAGTGAAATGTGGACTCTGTTGGGTCCTAGACTGACCCTTGCAGATAACTATTACGTCAGGACCCCATAATTAATGAACTAGATAGTGATCAGCATGTCTCTGTAGAGTGTTGGTCTTGTTTCCTCTCTTACTGCTAATTTCTTTTCATGTGTCTCTCCTCAAATTGTGAACTGCTAACACACAGGGATATCTCTCACATTCATTCATTCATTCATTCATTCATTCATTCATAATTGCTAGTTTACTAGTTAATAAAAAGATCATGAAAATCAGTTGAGAGATTTATATTGCTCAACCATCTGTTTCCTTCCATCCTTATTTATTTAAGATAATTTTTATTTCAGGCATTCTTTGTTTACTCTGCAATAGATTGACTTGTCTCCTCTTTGGGAAGGATTTTCTAAAATGTTGCACTATAAATATAAAGCTAACGAAGAACCAGCTCTGCTCAGTTTCCCCTTATGGCATTCAAGGGTATGTGGTCCTCCGACGTGAAATCCACTATGGTGTTTTGCAAGCTTTTATCAGCCATGACTATAAAGTAGTGGGATTGATGGGGTGCCTGGGTGGCTCAGTGTGACCAACTTTGGCTCAGGTCGTGATCTTGCGGTTTGTGAGTTCGAGCCCTGCATCGGGCTCTGTGCTGACAGCTCGGAGCCTGGAGGCAGCTTCAGATTCTGTGTCTCCCTCTCTCTCTCTCTGCCCTCCCCCCCCCCCCCCCCCCGCTCATGCTCTGTCCCTCCCTCTCTCTCAAAAATAAATAAACATTAAAAAAAATTTTAAAGTAGTAGGATTGAAAGTCTCTTAAAGAGAATTGTAACAGAATTGCAGTAACCATAATAATTTCAGTAATACCATGAGAGTGATGTCATATCTTCTCCATGCAAATTTCCTGATGTTATCCTTTTTATTAGAATGGGTTGTATTTTTACGTTCTCTCACCCAGTCTTCCAAATTTCTTTCAATCAGAAGCAAATCTACTTTGAATGGAGATCATGACCATTTAATTGCCTTGCTATCACTGAATGTGGCTGTGATATAATATAGTTAGAAACAATGGTATAAGTTATGTCTCAGTGGAATTTTCAGCTCAACATCCCATGATTTTTATTGTCTTATCCTCTTGGATGAACTGATTTTGTACTTACATTAAAAAAAAAAAGGTCCATGCATTCTGTTTGATTTCAGGGAAGAATTTGTGCTTCATGAATATAATACATTTTATTGCACGACCTTCACCCACTTATCTGATTCTCATTCTGATTATGTGCCTTTCATTGCTTTTGAGCTATTTTACAACTCCTCAAATTTTAGATAGCTATTTAAATGACTACTGTCTATCGAATAGTAAAGAATTTAGTCTATGGAATAGTAAAGAATTTGGTCCAGTAGAGGGACAAATCTAGCCTCTCCATGGAAAAGCCACTTTTGCATCCATTTGGAAATTCATGTCAATATTCCTGGTTTAGAGACATGCCTATTTTAAATTTAACTTCGAAGTGGTTTTAAAATATGCCTCGCTCTCCCATTTAATAATGAGTTCACTAAAACTCATTTGCATGTGTTTATTTTATATCTGTTACAAGTGTTACGATTTTACCTTCAAAAAAAAAAATCCTTTTGTAACAATCCCACTATCTTCTCAGTGGAGCTAGAGGGCCACCTCTGTCCCTCCACTGTGTTCCGTGTCATTCACTAACATTTAGAAACAAGTAATAGCTCTCCTTTCGCTATTGTCCTGAGGACTTTGGTACCACAATGCATTTCAAGTGAATAGTACCAGTGGCTTTCTAGCTAGTCATCTAAAAATTAGTGGTGGCATACTCAAGAAATAATAGTAGCAAAGAACGTGGCCAAATAGAGATGTGGCTGTTGGTAGAGTGTAGAGCTTACATCTCAGTTATGGAACAAATACATAGTGGTTAAGATGTCATTCATTAGAAAATGATTCTCTATGTTTAACTTATAATTTTATGAGCTTGAAGGTAAAAGCAGCCTTTATTTAATGTAAGACTTCTTATTGCTGCTAAATGCAAAAGATCAATTGTTAATAGGATTCTCCTTTACGGTGGCACTCTATTCATGTATTTCAAAGAGGATTAATGCAAGGATAAATCCTTCTTGTAAATGCCATTCATTTAATGCCAGCTAAGGCTACCATTACCGTGGGAAAAGATCAGAGTCTTTTAAAATGGTCAAATGTGGGTATTCAGTGGGGAAACATAGATGACTTTTACATATCTTTATTCATCCTATTTTCCAGGACACAAGTGGGAGCCTCTGGGATTTAAAACCACTCTTTGGGATTTCCTCATAAAATTGCTTATTTCTGTGTATTTGTGTGTTGTGTGTGGCAATCTTTTCCCACAGGAAACAAGAGGAGACTCTGAAAGCTCATTTATATTCAGAATGTTCATATTCAGGACCATGCTTAGAAACATTTATTTGGTGGTTGTTGTTCTGGTAGAAATCCTTGGGAAAATCTTTCTAAGTGTATTTTAGGGGAAAGTGTGTCCCTGGGATAGTTACTTGGATCCACATCAATTGAGGTAAATTACTTGAATGACAAGGGCTGCTGCATATGAGCTGGTGATGTTGAACAAACAAAAAACAAATACGATTTTTAGTAGAATAAAAAGTGAGCTTGACAATACAATTCAGGTTTGACATTCTCAAAAGTTTGAGAAGGTCTTGGCATTCGGCAGATGATTTCGTAATGACTAACTTCCTCTTCCTGAAGGAAATAGTTGTAGAAACAGCCTAGCAAAGAAGGCACTGATTAGCCATGCGGGCTTTGACAAATGCAGACATGAACCAGGAAAGCAGACGCTTACCAGCAATTGATCTCCTCTCTCTTAGCCTCAGTTTCCTCTTCATAAAATAAGATACATCTTCAGGTCCTTTGAAACTCATTTATCCTACAGTTTGGAATTTGACAACTTCATTTTTATCTTTTTGTTGTTGTTGTTGTTCCATCAACCAGTTACAAAAGACTAGGTTAGAAAAAAAAAAAAAATAGCTAGAGGTTATAAGATCATTTAAGGACAGACACATAAGCTCCTGAAGAGTGGAAAGAAAAATTAGTGAGAGAGAGTATGAGAAGGAAGAAATGACCTTCTTTATTGCTTTTTAAAGTCTTTTTGCGGGGTGCCTGGGTGGCTCAGTTGATTAAGTGTCTGAAGATTTTGGTTCAGGTCATGATCTCACAGTTGTGGGATCGAGCCCCCGGGTAGGGCTTTGTGCTGAGCATGGAGCCTGCTGGAGATTCTCTCTCTCTCTCTCTCTCTCTCTCTCTCTCTCTCTCTCTCTCTGTCTCTCTCAAATTAAAAAAAAAGGTCTTTTTGCAACAAAAGTTTATCACAAAACTGCTGGTAAGGAAAGTGAGTAGTAAAATTAAGATCCTCTGGGTGCCACAGCCAGTTCTTACTACTGTGACTGACAAATTATTGTTTTTTAAAAAAGACTTTGTCATTTACTGCCCAAAGAAAACAAAATTAGACTAAACAAAGTGACAACCGAATGGAACCCCTAAATCTCCAAATTGTTTTCCCTTCAAGCGAGGGGCTTTATCTTATTCAATTTTGGGGATGGCATTAATGAAAGTGGGCTTTTGCTTGCTGCTTAGAACATTAGCACATTAGGGGCACTTGGCTGGCTTGGTCGGTGGAACCTGCGACTCTTGATCTCAGGCGTTGTGAGTTTGAGCCCTGCATTGGGTGTAGAGATTACTTCAAAATAAAATCTTAAGAAAAAAAAAAAAAAAAGAACATTAACAGGGTAGTCAGTGACCGTATCAGAGATATTTCTGTATTTCTGTGTGATCCCAACTTGGCTTATGATTGTCTTAAAAAATTTAAAAAAGTTTTTAATGTTTATTTATTTTTAAGAGAGAGAGCACGCACACATGCACGCACATGCAAGCAGGGGAGGGGCAGAGAGAGGGACACACAGAATCTGAAGCGGGCTCCGGGCTCTGAGCTGTCAGCACAGAGCCCAGTGCAGGGCTCGAGCTCACAAACTGTGAGATCATGACCTGAGCCGAAGTCAGATGCTTGACTGACTGAGCCACCCAGGTGCCCCTTAAACATTTTTTAAAATGTTTTTATTTTTGAGACAGAGAGAGAGAGACAGAGACAGAGTGTGAGCAGGGGAGGAGCAGAGAGAGAGGGACACACAGAATCTGAAGCAGGCTCCAGGCTCTGAGCTGTCAGCACAGAGCGCGACGTGGGGCTCGAACCCACGAACCGTGAGATCATGACCTGAGCCAAAGTCGATCACTTAAACAACTGAGCCACCCAGGCACCCCAACTTATGTTTATCCTATAAAAACCAAAGAAGTCAAAACAACTGTCAATCATGACATGTCCACGAGAACACTTAGAAATAGAGATGATCAAGAAAAAGAAAATAAAAATCCCTCACTATTCTGCCATCCAAATACAAATGTTAGATGTTGTTACCCATCTAGTAAATTACTTACAGAATAAGATTTTATTGTACTTAAACAGATATAGATGTATAACTTTTTTCCTCCTCATTATACCATGAATCTTTTTATGTTATTAAATATTATACTCATGTATCTCTTTTGGTTTTAAGATGGTCTATTGTATGGCCTTCCAAAATTTATTGAAATAATTTCACTTATTGAGTATTATGCTATTCCTTATTTTTTACATGCATCTTCCCTTGAATTCTTTTTTTTTTTTTAATTTTTTTAAATGTTTATTTCTCAGAGAGAGACACACACAGAGGACAAGTGGGGGAGGGGCAGAGGGAGGGAGACACAGAATCCAAAGCAGGTTCCAGGCTCTAAGCTGTCAGCACAGAGCCCGTTGCGGGGCTTGAACACATGAGCTGCGAGACCGTGACCTGAGCCAAAGTAGGACACCCAACCGACTGAGCCACCCAGGCACCCCCCCCCGCCTTAAATTCTTTCAGTCAGTAGACATGTATTGAGCATTTACTGTATTCCAGACACTGTGGTCGATGAAGATATTATGCACAATGGGATACACAAGGTCCCCCTGCTCACATGGAGCTTCAGTCGAGTGGGAGATGAGTATAAATCTCAAACTCATCATGTCTAAAACTTATCTCATTAAGATCTGCCCAAAAATACTCCCCTGAAGCCCTGTGATTCACTTAGACTTTTGTAGTCAAGCCGAATTCCTTCCTTTCCCTCGGTCCTCGTAACCGAAAATTCACTGATTGTATTGATCGTCCGTTCCATCTTCTAAAAAAGTTCTTGAAGCCCTTTCTCTTCTATGTTTCCATTATCATCTCTCTAGCATCATCCAGTAAAGTTCTCATGGTCTCTTACAGGACTATCGCCATCACTCGTTACCTCCACAGTCTTGGTAAGTACTGGTTTATGACCAACTCTAGGTTCCCAACTGCATCTTTTCAAAGTCCATGAAATTCTGTCTGCCATCCCCATCCCGAAGTCCATGAAATGTTTTCTCTGATGCCCCTCTTCCGTCCCATTTTATGAGTCTTTGCTGATGTTCCTTCCTTTGCTGTTCAGTTTAGACCCAGTATTTCATACCAACATGTTAGTCCCAGCTTCCTCAGAACACAACACGACTCACAATGTGCCTGTCAGACATTCTTCAATTTTCTATTTAAGAATATTATTTAATAATTAGCTCTCACCTTCACTGGTTTCTCAACTTTTGGCTGGTGAAGTCCCTTTCTCTGAAATATTGTGAACATCAGATAAGCAGAGACCATCTCTGTCTGAGGAAGGACAGACAGGCTGAGGCTCACCTTGCTTCAGCTCTGTGGCCATGCACTGCAGGCGACCCCCTGGTGTCCAGGTGGCCTGCCTCCCACTGAGAAGTCAATGTAACTGAAAATGGTGACATCAAGTGGAAATATTTATTTCTCACTTGGGATATGAGCCTAGAGCCTCTTTTATGTGTGAATAAAACCTTCTAATGTGGCAAATAGGCAAAATCCACATGAGGTCAAGTAGAGCTGGATATAAAGACTCAGGTGACATGTATGCTTCTATTCCCTTTCCTCGTTATAATGTACAGAAGTAGCTTGTGGGAATTGAACAGCCTAACCTTTGTGGCACCATGGCATACTACTGATATTAGATCCAGCTCATGAGTTCCTCGAGAAGGAAACAGTCACACAGCCAATGGCCAAGATGTCAGCAGGTTGAAGAAAGATTGACCGATGGCTTTTTGACATACCTGTGTATGATACTACCTTCATGATCTAATTTACCGTAGCTCAATTACAGGGCGATGTATTTGAACCCAACGCTGGCCCAGTTTCACATACAAACTTGTAGCAGCGATGCACTCTAAATTGTCAGAGGCAGGTGTTACCCAGGAGAATCATGATTCCACACGGTTGGGGAATTTACTGCCCAGGTATGTTCCAGAGGGGTGGTGGTGCTTTTAGCCTAAAGTACACAGGCGGAAAAGGACGATAGTGTCAGATGAGCAGATGTATGTCATTCCTGTGCTAGCGAGTGAAGCAAGAGGCTCACTTTTATAAGACATAGTGGGGGAAAGAAAAATTGGCGTAGGGACGGTGGTGCAGGAGAACTCTACATATCCCTATTTGTGGTGTAAAGACAAAGGGCTTTCTATGAAGAGCAAAGGTGCTGAACATGCACCAAATACCACTGAAAACGAGAAGTAGGAGACAGGACAGAGCAAATATTCAGAGCTGACCCACAATGAGGAGCAGCTAGAGACCGATGTCATTGTGACGATCACAATGGTAAATCATCTTTACCATCATGCTAGAGGACTGAGTACCTACCTAGTGTGAGTTAGGTTTGTGCTAACCGGTCTATTTCACATAATTTTCCTATCAAGACTATGAGGTAGGTCCTCTTATTATTGGCATTGTATAGGTAAGGAAATTGGGAAGGCAAACTGCCTTGACCAAGGTCATCTTGCTAGTATGTGCTACTCAACAAATCTGCGTCTAAATTTAGCTATTTTAACCTCCACAGAACATAGCCTTACCCAGTCAATGCCAATCGACTCAATGATATCTCACCATAATTATATACATTTATGCTTAAGTTAAGGTACTTTAACTGTATACAATTCTCACGTCGCCATTAGGTTCAGACCTTTTCAAAGTTAAAATTCAGATTTAAATGCCACTCATCCGGGTACAGTTGTGAATAAGGCATTCATACCAAATAGATGCCTTCTGTCTATTCCGGTCAAATGTTGGTCTATTCTAGATACCAAATGTTGGTATCTAGATTTAGCATAAACTGTACCTTGTACAGAAATATCTGTTAAGAACAGGTTTGTTTTTTTTTTTTTCTGGACATGCTGCTCAAATTGTAGTTGTTGTGATAATTTAAAGCTCCTCACTTGGAGAAGAAACCCTCCCAGGGTAAGCGTATAAACTCAACCACTGAGAAGACATGCCTTCTGTTAAAGCAATGTAAAAAGATTTTGAGGTGAAAACACAGTGAACGTCTTCAGTTCTTTTTTTTTTACTGGCCCTTTCAAACCCATACAAATTGTCCTTTGTGCTCTGTGTTCTCTGAAAATAATTGGTTTTATTAAAGTCCTTGTGACGGCCTGGTTAGTTCCACATCAGCTGTGACTTCCAGCCAGCTGGCCGCTCTTCTTTGTAGAATGTCGCCCCTAAGTTTTTGGTCATCGTTTTCTTCTAAAGATTTTCTCTCTTGCTGAATAAGAACGATGGATTCTTACTAGTTACTTTGTTGCAAAGAAAGAAAAGTCCCAAACAGTTGTCAAGTATATCATCTAATTACGGTTTTATTTGATTGCTCATCTCCGGGCCTCTCTGTGGGACCGGGAAATGGCCGTCTGATAAACTAGGCCTTCTCTTCCTTTGTGATTTGTGTGCATTGCAGCCCAGGGTTATTAAAAAGATTTTTCTTTTAGGCAGAACGTTTTTCCCCCCTTGGAACTTGTATTCCCCTGAAATTCAGGAGCAAAATTATCCATTTTTTTTTTCTTCTGTTGTATCAACAATACGACTTTTTTTCCTGCTCAACTTCTTTTCATAACTCTGCTAGAATTCACCTCGTGACATGAGGAAATGTGTATCCCCGTTTTCCCTTTGAGTGTTGTGCAGAACATTCTTCATTACTTTGGAGAACAAGGAAGACGAAAGATGAGGGGTATGACAATCAATGGAACGGTTAATAATTCTAAGCAGTGATTTTTCACTGGGTAAAATAATGCCATGGAAGCCTTTCTAGCTTTTCTGTAGCTCTCAGGGTTCTGCCCTGGTTCACTTTTGCCCTGTTCTCCTTCTCCGAGGACAGGGTTTCACTACTTATCCATCTCCATATCCTACAGTGTGGACCTTGGGAACCCACAGAATCTCTACCTTCTGAGGATAGTTAGTCTTCATAGAAATTCTTGAGAAGGATAATATTGCCGCTGACTCGCAAATGAGTTTCCTGGTGTTGGACCGACGGCTCACTGCCGGTCCGGTTAGTCGTGACCAGGGTCGTAAGGTCGTGAGACAGTTTGAGGAGCCCGTTGCAGACCTGAGGGCAGGGTAGGTGTATTTGAATTATGACATCATTAGGAATTGTGACTGGCCAAAGAGGTATACCATTTGTCTTCGAGAAGATTCTCTTTTTGACAGCCTTTAAATGCACCTCTCATTTCATATAGTTAGCTTTCTGTACTAAGGAAAGATGTTTAAGATATTTTTACAGTCTTACTTCATCTCATCATACCTTTCAGGCACCTTGACTCATTCACATTCAGAACCTTACAGTTCCCGAGGACACTTCTTTAAGACCTGAGCTTCTGTGCTGAATCACTTTGTGACTATCTAGGATCTTTTCAGGTTTCCAAACCTCGCTTCGAGTATTCATGGGATTATCATGTTCAAATTATTTCTCTGGTTCCCCATTGTCCTTCTAAGGAGAGCTAATGAGAGCTCTTAATGGCAGAGGCAGAAGTTTCTTATAACTTCGTTGGCCATGTCTAAGAAATTGGAAAAAAAATATGGTTTTCATGTTTGCTTTCTGATATATAAATGAAAATCAAATCTGCATTTATTTAGGCAGGAAACAAATGGGTCTATTATGGTGAAAAATATAAAACAGGAAAACCTGGTTAGAAGGACATTTTAACTGTAATGGATATCTTTTGAGGCTAATGATATCGGTTAATTCTTACAAATTTTACATGTTTTGATTTTTGACATTTAATCTTGGCAACCTTTGAGGCTGATTTGTAACTCTAGAAAAATCAGTCATTTCAAACTTACCTTGCTCGCCTGTGGATAGATTCACCATTGGTGATTCATTCCATCCAAAGAGGAAAAAAGAGTTTTTTCCTTTAATTCAAATATAATTAACATACAGTGCTATATTAGTTTCAGGTGTGCAATATAGTGACTCAACAATTCTCTGCATAACTCAGGACTCGTTACAACAAGTGCACTCCTTAATCTCCATCACCTATTTCACCCCTCCCCGCCCCCGCCCGTAACCATCAGCATGTTCTCTGTATTTAAAAGTCTGTTTGTCTGTCTCTTTTATCCTTTGTTTGTTCATTTACTTTGTTTCTTAATTTTCACCTATGGCATTTGTCTTTCTCTGACTGAAGTATTTCACTTGGCACAATACTCTCTAGGTCCATCCATGTTGTCGCAAATGTCAAGATTTTTTTCTATTTTTATGGCTGAGTCATATTCCATGGCATATATAAACACCTCCTCTTTATCTGTGCTCCTGTAGATGAACACTTGAATTGCCTCCATATCTTGGCTACTGTAAATAATGCTGCAATAAACATAGAGATGCACATATCTTTGTATTAGTGTTTTCATTTTCTTTGGGCAAATACCAGGGGTGGAATTACTGGATCATATGGTGATTCTATTTTTAATTTTATGAGGAATCGCCATAGTATTTTCCACAGTGGCCGTACCACTTTGCATTCCCACCAATAGTGCAGGAAGGTTACTTTTTCTCCACATCCTCACTAACACGTGTTGTTTCTTGTATTTCTTTAGTTTAGCTGTTCTGACAGGTGTAAGGTAACAACTCGTTGTGGTTTTAATTTGCATTTCCCTGATGATCCATCCAGAGAGATTTTAATAAATATATCTGAGACTCTTAACAGCAATATCAAAGCACTGAATGTTTTTCTGGTCCAGCCCCAGATCAGAACCCTACGTAAGATAGTGTATCACATTGTCATCCTAGTTCACTGGGATATAAGGATTTTTGAGGTTTGGTCACGCAGTAGCTAGCTTATTTGGACAATTAAAACATGAGAAAGGCTTTTTAACACAAAGAGGTAAACCAGCAGTAAACTGCCTTTCCCCTTAAATATTACCTGTCTACCTCACTGCGGATGGTCAAATATTGTACAACTTGTAGAATTATGATTTCAGGGTTGATTAAATCTTTGAAAGCTGATTTCTTTAAGTTGGGTTTGTTCTGAGACTGAAGGCATAGACAAGTCCATGCTTATAAGTAATGGAACTCCCTAAATTTCTGTTGGCTGATGATCTTAATTGGGCGGACCACAGACTCCAGACTGGGAAGTTAACACGGGGTCCTGAATGGCCTCGGACCTATCCTGGTTGTTTAGATAGCCATTGCTTCGGTAAGAAAGTCATTACACGTACACGGTTAAATGTGATTTACGTGATTATCTTTACCTGCACGATGCTTTTCCTATGAGTAAACTTAGAAGTCAGAAAAAAAATTGTCTACGTATCCTTACTTTTATTTTGAAAATACTGTTACTGCAACGAATGTGCATTCATGAACACGTGCCAGAGAGTAATGTAGATCACGTGTAAGCCCTTGCAAAACTCTCAGGCCGGCCCCCTCGGCACAAGATGATTAAGATCATATGAAGCTTGGAGTAGCCTTACTTCCAGTTTCTACAACCTGATGGAATATTTTATTTTTATTTATTTTCTCCTTTCTCCATGCACTAGAAGTGAATCAAGTGGCTTAGCACGTGTGATTCTGCGGCTACCAAGATGTTGGTGTGGAGGTGAGTATCTGCAGGTGTTTGCATTTAGGACACACCCATGTCCATTTGAACCTATTCAGACGTTTCTTCCAACGGTCCAGAGGGCAGTATTGCAAGGCAAGGCCACAGAAGGTTCTACCAAGGTTGCAAAGGAATGGGTTCAATCCTCAAACACAGCTTTTAAATTGAATTAAAGGTTTTTGTTGCAAAAGAACCCATAAAACAGGGGCGCCTGGGTGGCTCAGTCGGTTGAGCATCTGGCTTCTGCTCTGGTCATGATCTCAGGGTTTGTCACTTCAAGCCCCACATCGGGCTCACTGCTGTCAGCGCAGAGCCTACTTGGAATCCTCTGTCCCCGTCTCTCTCCGCCCCTCCCTTGCTCAAAAATAGGTAAGCATTAAAAAACCCATGAAACAAAAAGGCGTTACTCAAACTGTACTCAAACTGTAATGATCCTTTCCCCCATCTGCTGAATTTGTTTGCATTCCTTAAAGCCTCAGGCATCGAGGAGGCAAGTTTGAAAGCTAGCCGTTCACACCTCCGGAGCTTACTCATCTTGAACAAGGCAAGGTCAATGATCCTGCTTAACGACTCTGTTCCCAGCTTTTTAATGTCCGCTATTCTATGTACGACTGATCCAGCACCTAAAAGCAAGCTTCAAATATGATTGCACTCTGAAGACTCAGAAGCTGGCTTTTGGCTTCCCAGGCCGTTACTTTCTCTCTGGTTTTAGTTTTGGCCTTAGCCTATGTCTTTGAAATTCTTCTCTCCTGCCTTGTCCAGGAGAACCACCACCTATGATGACACTCTGCCCTTTGCCTACAGGGCACCTCAGAACTCAGAGACCAGATCACAAAGAAGGGCAGTTTAGGGGCACCTGCGTGGCCCAGTAGGTTAAGCATCGGACTCTTGATTTTGGCTCAGGTCATGATCTCACGGTTCGTGGGTTTGAGCCCCGAGTCGGGCTCTGTGCTGCAGCGTGGACCTGCTTGGGATTCTCTCTCTCCCCCCCCCCCCCCCCCCGCCTCTCTCTGCCCCTCCCCCACCCTCTCTCTGTCTCTCAAAATGAATAAACATTAAAATAAAGTGCAATTTAGTTTCAGTGCCCTCAGATGTTTCTCTTCCCTTCAGAGCCTCTTATTAAAGATATATGTCTGGGGGGCGCCTGGGTGGCTCAGTGGGTCAAGCGTCAAACTTTGGCTCGGGTCATGATCTCACAGTTTGTGAGTTCGAGCCCCGCGTTGGGCTCTGTGCTGACAGCTCAGAGCCTGGAGCCTTCCTCAGATTCTGTGTCTCCCTCTCTCTCTGCCCCTCCCCTGTGCACGCGCTCTCTCTCTCTCTCTCTCAAAAGTAAATAAACATTAAAAAAAACCCTAAAAATAAAAAGATCTATATCTGGGCTGAGAGTGTCCCAGGTGGAAGAAACGGCAGATTCAAAGCCCTCTGGTCAGATCATCTGAGGATAAGTAAAAGAAGGGGGTCGTGTCTGGAGCACAGCAGCCAGTCACAGTGGTGGGAGATGCAGTCAGAAAGACTTGGCAGGGGCACAGGTGAGATCATGTAGGGATTTGCAGGAAGAGGCAAAGATTTTGAAGTAATTCCGAGCTGATGGGAGAAGCCCCCGGAGGGTTTTGCAAAAGTTAGCTACAGTATCTGATATATTTTAAAAAGGAACACCTTGACCATTGGGAGGGAATGAGTGGAGAGGCATGACAAATGTCTAGGTGAGGTTCAAGCTCTGGATAAGGTTGCAGGGGGTGAAAACCTGTCATCTTTGGGTGGTAGAGCCAGTGAAAAGTCTGCATGTGACATTTTCAGTTACAGCACGTGAGGCAGAACTCGGGTCATTTGGACACAGCTGAATGCAAGGTTGCTAGAGACACACTGTTTGGGAGAGCCTTCTACCAGATACAAGTAGAGACTTCTCTTAGTCTCAGAGGACAACTAGTATGCTACGCTACAGACGATGTGTAAGTCAGGCCTGAACGAGAGGACTTAAATAGCGGATGCAGATTTAGAGACATCGGCTCCTATCTGCCAAAAGACACAGATACTGCTGTGTCTCTAGTCCTCGGGCGAAGGCGAGAGCTGTGTCCCGCTCTGTTTCCGCTCTCGATCGCCATGGGACACGTCCCACCAAAGCCACGTGACCTATCGTAACACCTACTTTGCTACTGTTTAGGCTTCCGCGGTTGACGAGGATTCAGCCGAATGGTGTTTCTGCAGCGGGTGTCACTTGGGATCTCCTGAGGCTGCCGCAGACGTGCTAGAAAGTCCGAATCCAAGGTGGCTTCGAGATATCTCGTGCCTGTGGGGACGACTGGAAGGCTCGGCTCTGGGACGTCGGGACGGCCAAGCTCCTGTCTCCCTCCATGCTGTTTCAGGGCTCCTGTCTCTCTCCACGCGGCCTCTCTAGATCACGTAGGGGACTAGTAGTCCCTCCAGAAGGATAGCAGACTCTTTACATATCATCTCAGGCCCAGAGGAACTTAAAAACAGAGGCTGCCTGACTTAGAGATTAGCTCCAGGACTGGCGGCATGTCACTTCTGCCACATTCACTTGGTCAAAGTGACTCACAGGACCAGATCCGCTGTGTGAGGAGTCAAACCAAAGTGTGGATGCCAGGAGACGCGGCTCCTTAGGGGCTGTCTTCGCAGCCTAGCCGCTCTGTCCTTTGAGGACTAGAAAGGCTGATGGATATGGTGTGCCTGTGTCAGTGGGAAAGATATTAGAGAACAGACTGAGGTACAGACCATGGTTTCCTTCTGAGACCACTGCACGGTCTGTGGGAATGCCGTGATGGAGAGCTGTAGAAAGGCCGTGGAAGGCGACCACAGCATCTGGTGCTGCCGTGAGAATCGGGGTAAGTGAACCTCTCTGCTCTCCCATGGGCCAAGGATGTTCGATAAACGTTATGACAATAGGTCCTCCTGGGAACACCATGAGGAAGTATCATCTGGTCTTCATGCCTGAGGTTGACCAGTTTGTCCCAGGTTCCCATCTAGGAAGTGTGAGAGCTTGTGGGATTTAGTTCTTCATTCTCGCACACTTGACCGCTCCCCGTGCTGACTCACTTTGCATTTCGTGCCTCTGTGGTTTTAAACACGCTGTTCCGTGTGCCAGGAATGCCTCCTTTTCCTTCTGCTACCTGGACATCTATTTTCTCAAATGTAGCTTGGGACGTCATCTTGCAGATGTTTCCCGAGAGCGTCTTTCTCCCCCTGCATCGGCTCCCGCCCTCTCTCTCCCCCTTAGGTGACTTATACATGTTTTAATTGAAACTGCAACTTGAAAATGTGTAACTCCAATCACCATTGTCTCTCTAATAGACTGTGAGCTTCTGAGGGCACCTTTTAAAAAGTCTTTTAGCCACAGGACATTGCCCAGTGCCTGGTAGTAAGTGATTTTATCGATTACGGATTGAATGAATGAAGGCATACTCCTTGCCTTTAGACACACATCATAAACTTGTGTGGCAGGGAGAGGGCATCAGTGTAGGCAGTTAGATTGAGCATGAGGGCTGGGGACCGGAGGGGTCTGGGAGAGCGCCGCGGTGATTGCAAAGGTCTCAGCTGTACCTGAAGACACCCAGACTCCCCCTTGTAGTGAAATAAATAAGACAGCTTTTTTTTTAATGTTTGTTTATTTTGAGAGGGACAGAGTGCGAGCAGGGGAGGGGCAGAGAGAGGGAGACACAGAATCCGAAGCAGGCTCGGGCCCTGAACGGTCAGCACAGAGCCCGATGCGGGGCTCGAACTCACAAACTGCAAGATCATGACCTGAGCTGAAGTCGGCCGCTTAACCTTCTGAGCTGCCCAGGCGCCCCAAAATGAGGCAGCTTTAAAACACAAAACCAGTCTGCAAGCTTATGGGATACCTGCAGCTTTCCGGCCTTGTGCTGGAGAGTTTATATTCTAACTGGGGACACGTCCTAAGGGAAACAAGAAAGGGCTGGGTTCAAGGGGACCAGGCTCTCCACCCAGCTCCCACGTTCCGCAGTGCACAGAGGAGACATCAGATTAAGGATGTGCAGGGTCACAGGCCACGTGGTGAAGTGGCTTCTGTGGTCACGGCACTTTCCCTCCTGAACTCGGCTCGTCCTTCACGTAGCCCTGCCGTGGTGCCCCGGGGCAGGCGAGAGTCCACATGGCTTCCAAAGCTGTGTGCACTACTGAGTCATTGCTCGGATGTAGGTGTAGACCGTGGTATGCTTTCTCAGCACGGTGGCAGCAGGAGGCCTCGGGGCAGAAGGGGCCAGTCTGTTAATGGGCTCTTAACTGGAGACGAGGGGAATTTCGAGATCTCTCAAGTGTGAGAAGTGACCCCTGCTGCGTCAGGCCACACAGGCTGTCCGTGTCCGAGCCAGAATGAAAGCCCAAGTCCCCGCATGCCCATTCTGTGCTCTTTCTACATCGTGACCTGGAGAAGCTGATGCCCTGACCATGGATTCTTCACACCCGGAGAATACGGATGGAGTGTGTATCCCTCCCTCATTCCGTTTCCCTCCTTTCCTCCCCAGAAGTGACCTCTGCACTCAAGTCAGCATTTCTTATTCCTGGGCCTCTTTTATAGCCTTGTTATATATGGACGTCCCAGCATAATACACGGTCCTTTTTTGTAGGTTTGCACAGTTTTTAGGTATGGTGTCCCTTGCTTGTTTTTCCTCCCCCTGAGATAGAGATTAACGCGTAGGACACTTACAAGGGAGAATTGTTGGGATCAGCACCTGTGGAAGGATCAGGAAGGAAGCACAAGAGGACAGGGAGAAGTTGCAATGCGGTCCCGGCGAACGCTGGCACGGATTTGATTCTTTTCCAGCCGGAGCCCTCTCCCTGGCATAGCAGACCTACTTCATTTCAGAGTTTAACTTTCCTTTTTTATGTTTCTTTATTTTTGAGAGAAAGACAGAGACAGAGACAGAAACAGCATGTGAGCGGTGGTGGGGCAGGAAAAGAGGGAAAAAGAGAGAATCCCAAGCAGGCTCCCCGCTGTCAGCACAGAGCCTGACACGGGCTCGAACTCAGGAATGGTGAGATTATGACCTGAGCCGAAATCAAAGAGTCAGACGCTTACCCGACTGAGCCACCCAGAGTTTAATTTTCTTTGGAGCTTGGCCATTCTTCACATTAATTCCTGAGCCCTGCCCTTAGCTTTCTCTGTCTTCCACTGCAGGAAATGAGAGTTTTCTATATGCTATCAAGGAGGCTCCCTGACTTTCACATTCAGCTTTGTATATGTGTGTTCTTCCATTTTATTTATCTAACTTCAAAGTTAATTTTTTAAATACGAGATTTATTGTCAAATTGGTTTCCATACAACACCCAGTGCTCATCCCAACAGGTGCCCATCACCCACCCTCCCCTCTCTCCCATCCCCCATCAGCCCTCAGTTTGTTCGCAGTTTTTAAGAGTCTCTTATGGTTTGGCTTCCTCCCTCTCTAACTTTTTTTCCCCCCTTCCCCTCCCCCTTCTGTTAAGTGTCTTCTGTTAAGTGGTCTTCTGTTAAGTGTCTCAGGATCCACATAACAGTGAAAACATCTGGTATCTGTCTTTCTCTGTATGACTTATTTCACTTAGCATACCACTCTCCAGTTCCACCAAAATCAATGTAAACTAAAAATAAAAACCCGAAGACAGTTGACCCTTTTTTCCCACCCTCCGTCCCCCACCTCTGACAGCCACCAATCTATTTTCTGTATCTCTGAGCTTGTGTTTTATATATATATATATATACATATATATATATATGTATATATATATATATTACATATAAGAGAGATTATATGATATTTATCTTTCTCTGACTTACTTCACTTAGAATAATGTCCTTGAGGTCCATCCAAGTTGTGACAAATGACAAGATTCCATCCTTTTTATGGTGGAATAGTAAATAATGCTGCAATGAACAGAGGGGAACATGTATGTGTTCAAGTCAGAGTTTTCGCTTCCTTCAGATAAATTCCACAGAGTGGAATTGCTGAATCATATGGGAGCTTTTGTTTTAATTGTTAGAGAAACCTCCATACTGTTTTTCATAGCGTCTGTACCAATGTACACTCCCACCAACGGCCTGTAGGGATTCTTTTTTGTCTGTGTCCTTGCCAATATTTGTTATTTCTTGTTTTTTTTTTTTAATTCTTGTCTTTTTGCTGATAGCCATTCTAACAGGTGTGAGGTGGTATCTTATGAAACTTCAGATTTGCATTTCTGTTATTACTGATGTAGAGCATCTTTTCACGTACCTGTGGGCCATCTGCATATCTTCTTTGGAAAAATGTTTATTCATATCTGCTGTCCACTTTTTTAAACCACAGTAGTGTTTTCTTTTGTTATTGAAGTTTATAAATTCTTTATATAGTTTGGATATTAGTCCCCTGTCGGATGTATGATTTGCAAGTATTTTCTCCCATTGAGTAGATTGCCTTTTCGTTTTGTTGTTTCCTTGGCTGTGCAGAAGTTTTTAGTTTGATGTGGTCCCATTTCATTTTTTGCCTGAGCACAACTGGCCTCTCTGAGCTGAGCCCTGGGGTGGGTGAGTCCGAGTGTGCATGTCTTTTAAGGGTGGTTTCCCAGATCACTACATTCTTGTGGGTCTCGGGACAGGAGCCCAGTTGGTTTTCAAAGGTAGACATTTTGGGGGCTTGTCTGTCAGGTGTAGGTCTTAAAATTTGGGGTGCCTCGTGTGGGCTTCAACCCCTCCACTCACTCCTCAGGACTTTGAGTTCCTCCTACTTGTGGGACGCCCAGCCAGTGCAGGGGCTTCTGGTGAGATTGTGTCCCAGCCTCTCCTACCTGCTGCATGTAGTTTTTTTTCTCATTTTCCTCATGTGTAGTCATCATTCAGCCAGCCTTTAGGTTTTTGAAAGAGGATATTGATCTACATGCAGATGTAGACTCTGTGTGTCAGTGGGGAGGGGTGGGTTCAGGATATCCCCACGGGGCCATCTTGAACTGGAACTGAGCCTGTCTACATTTCGCTTTTCATCACCAATTAATCACTCTCAGGTCTCTTTATCTTTTTGCCAATTGAGTTTAGCAAGGGTCACAGTTCCACTGCTCTCATAGTTGCTATTTCCTCCATATTTCTCAAATGTCTGGTAAAGTGTGTATTATCTGCTAATTCTTTTCCTTCCGTTGGTATGTCATCTCAGGTCACTGCCTATAAATATTTTAATAGTTGAACTGCTCCTTTGGGCCAGGACTAGCCATGCTGTCTTTACTATCAGTGATCGGGCCCTCCTTTAATTATCCCGGACTTCACTTGAGCTATATGGAAGACTTTATTGTTTTTTTATTACAAGTAGGATATATTAATGGGTCTATGGCTGTAGAGTAATTTTGCTGTGGGCTAATTATTTCTTATTTTTTTTTACATTTATTTATTTATTTTTGAGAGACAGAGAGAGAGCACAAGCAGGGGGTGGGCAGAGAGAGAAGGAGACACAGAATCTAAAGCAGGCTCCAGGCTCTGAGCTGTCAGCACAGAGCCCGATGCGGGCTTGAACTTGTGAGCCACGAGATCATGACCTGAGCCAAGGTCGGATACTCAGCCGACTGAGCCACCCAGGCGCCCCTGGGCTAATTTATTTTTATATTTTATATCCACAAATCTCATTCCATGAATGGATTCAGCCCAGGTGCTCTGCAAGTTTTGAATCAATGAGACAGTTGGAGGCCAACTCAGAAATTAGAGTTCTAGATTTAGTCTGGTCGTGTCTATTTATTTCAAACTTACGAGAATTCAGGAAATGTTATTTTAGGACACTATCAGAAAATCCTAACACATTCCCTTAAACCACATGTCTTCGATTTTCAGGAGCCCATTTTTTTCTCAGGTGGCGAAATGTGGTGCAGGTGAGGCTGGAAGGGGGTCAGGGAGGTGGCCAATCAGTCCTGCTTCCACGTTAGTCAACGTACTCCCGCCTCTTCTTCTATAACTTATAACTGCACATTCATTTCAATGAATTAAAGACAATGCCACCTGTCCTGGGATTTTCCTTGTTAGCTAGGATTTTGGCAGTCACCCTGTATTTGTTTCTCCTGGTTACTCTCACACTAGCGGCTCTGTAAATGTCACAAAGCTTCCTTAGCCACGCGGATTTTGAGATTCTTTTTTGGGAAAGCAAATGGTATTTTTCTCGGAAGAAATTAAATTCCAGTTAAACCGGGATCTACACGTGAAAATCCATGCTCAGAGAGTATGGTCTGAAGGGCAAAACTCTACTTACGCTGACCTGGTAGGATTATGAGATTCATCAGCCGTTACCATTGTTTTATCAATGAAAGCATCTGTGTATATACACCGGTGACTCTAGAACATCTAAGCTTAAAGACTGCATTGCTAACAGTTTTCTAATTCTAAAAATGTATCCCAGTTTCCTTCTGTGAACTGCAGACATTTCATGTCAAATAGCTGAATACAGGAAGAAGTGGTTTGAAACTTCCTAACATGTCAGAAGGAAATGTATCCTTATTGAAATTCTTGAGAGAAAGAAAAAAATGACCACATATGGGCCACCTCTTCCTTTGTATAAAGCTTAAAAAGGAATCCATAATGGCGATGCAACACCCTGGGCTTAGCTCAGGCTTGAGAAAAACCCCCCTCCTCCATAAACGTGGGGATTATACCCATAACTGTAGTAGAGTGATGAGAAATTAAGTCAGCAGAGATCTCCTTTTGTTGAACTGGTGTGTGTGTGTGTGTGTGTGAGACCTTAGGAGGAGAAGCAAGGGGAGATACCAGCCCTGTCGTGGAATCTTGTTTGGGACGTACTTCCACTGGGCCAGCAGGCTGGTATGCCACTGGCAAGTTTGAGCGCTGCCGGTGACTGTCGCCAAGTTGGGAAACACCGTTAATTGTACACCTGCTCATTTAACCTCCGACATCTCATCTCTATTTCAAGACACCTACTCTGGCGATCCCTGTGATTCTGTTTAGAGGACTGTTCATACCATTCCTGGTGCTTGAATCGGACGTCAACACGACCATGTTCTCACTCCTTGGGAGAGAGAACGCAGTCACTGCTCGGGCACCCCTGAATAATGTGTTTGCTTGCCGCTCTCCAGACTTCCAGAAAGCTCATCCGTCTACCGGTACTTATGATACCCATTCTAATTACATTCTGGTTTCATTGGTTGCTGAACTCTTCAACAACAAATAGAAAAATATGAAAATAACTCATGTAAGCTGTGAACAACTAATTGAGAGTGATAAATTTGAGTATGGGAAATTAGTTCTCAAATAGTAAATAAAAGCTATTTTGTTTTTTCCAGTTGTATTGAGATGTAATTGACATCCAGCACTGTATAACTTCGAGGTGCACAGCATAATTATTTGACCGATTTATACTGTGAAATGATCGCCACAGTAAGCTTAGTTAATTAACATCCATCATCTCCTGTAGGTACCGAAAAGGGAGAAACAAAAGGTTTTTTTTTTCCTCTTGAGTAAAGAAAGCTGTTTTAATAAGGTGTTCTCTAGAAAGTCGGTTTTGATTTAACATCTTGATAAACAAAGGTCGGTCAGAGTTGAGTCAGGTTTCGTCTAAACTCTAATCTTATTTGTTTGAGGAGCAGTTGGCTCAGGTTGTCGGGAAGTTTTACAAGGCTCATAAAGTAACCTCGCCCTGAGCCTTGGGCAGCCGGGTATCCAAGTGCGTGCAAGTCTGTAATGTTTTCACAGCAGAATCCTGCGCTTTGAGTGATGTCGCCCTTTGCTGGAGTTCTCAGCTGTGTGTCTCTTCCACTTGGTTGCAACTAATTTCACTGATCAGTAGCTTTGGCTTAGCTTTACCCTCATAAATTTAATAATTCACTTGGCAGGTGCAGAGCAGGCAGATCTCAAAAAAAAAAAAAAACAAAAAAACAAAAAAACAAAAAAAGTGCAGGTTCTTGGGAAGGCCGGGGATAGGACTCCCTGATTTTTTTATTTGCTTTTAGATCTCAACATTTCATTTGGATATGGGGATGGTTCCGTAGTTCTGGGATGTTCAGACATCGGAGATTTTTTGTTTGTGTGTGTGTGTGTGTGTGTGTGTGTGTGTGTGTGTACAGTTCTTTAATTTTTATTCTTCTTTCTTCTGTAAAATGACTTCAGTCTGTGGAATTCATTTAAAAGCCAAGTATATCAACAAGTTGTTAAGGGTGGCCAGTCACTGGACCATGGTGTTGGGCTAGTGAAGTGTAGAAACAGAGCATCAAATTTATGTTTGCGTTGGACATGGCCATGGGCACATCCCACCGTGCTCATATCATATGAGTGCGAGCATACCCAGAGCCAGACCGTCTGGATCCAGATCTCAGTTCTGCTACTTACGAGCTGAGTAATCTTGGGCATGATATTAACCTCTTTGTGTCTCATCTTTCATTTGCAGAAATTGATAATCCCTCTCTTTGTCTGTGAAGACTGAATAAATTTAGACCTGTAACGTACTTGTAAAGTGTCAGGCATCTAAGAAGCTCTCAATAAATATTGAGTCTTATTATTACAATTTGTTATCCTCACTCTCAGGCGAAGTTCATTTATAATTTTTCTATATAGCCCAAATTGCTCTTTCTGTTTTTAAATACTTTTTCTTAACAAGTAAGATGTTCACATGGTAAAAACTCACCCCAAAAAAGTATATATAATGAGAAGTTAAGTCTTCTTTCCATGTCTGTCACCAGGTCCCTGTGTGGCTTCTCAGAGGTAACTGTTGTTCTAGAGATACCTCTATATAAATGAATATATTTAAATCCATTATCTAGAATGTTTAAATACAATTTGAATACAAATTGAGTATTACTGCCCAAAAGGGAAAATTAAATTTGTCTCATTTGGATTGTGACCAATGAAAATAATAGTTATCATAATTAGAACATAAGAGCAGTCTGGGTCATGTCCGGAACTCTAAGTTCTAAACCAAAAGCACCTGATCTGGCACCTACACCAGCCTCCTGAGATGTGTATTATTGCTACCCCCCTTGACACATGAAGAAACTGTGGCCAAGAGGCTAAATTTCTGAAGGTCACTCAACAACAGGTTGCAGAGCTGAGTTTTGAAAGCGGTGCACTTAAAACTCAAGAAAGTTTTCAGTAGAAGCTAGAAACGCTATCTTGGATTTCTTTTTCGGAAATGCTTCTTGTGCCTTCCCTTGGGTATCTCTTCCCCTCAACACGCCTTGACCTGGGAGAAAGCACCCCAACCTCGGCTTCCCGCACGGCATCTACTTCTGTTCATCCCGCACCTTGTCCATCACTCGGCTTCTGGAACATCCACCTTTACCAAGCCTGCAGTTCCTGGCGTGAGTTCCCTGATTGATAAAATGTAGCCCCACCCCTCCTTCAGGATGATAGCGTTCTGAGTTCCCAGAAGATACGGGCCGTGTCTCCTCCGTTTCCGGTACCCAAAGCTGAAGACATTTCCTGGCACGTAGTAGGCACTGAGGAAACCTTTGCTGAATGAAGGAATAGATGCTGGCAGTGTTTGTCCGTGAAGGGGACTTTGGACATCGGTTTCTTGGATCTGGGTCCACGAGGGCAACTGGAAATCCCTGATGCCAGAGAACCGTAACATGTAAAATGGGAAATTCTGGCCCATGAAACGCATTAGCAGTTCTCAGGGACCTGAAGACCTAGATGGAATTGCTCGCAAGGCGTCCTGGTGCTGTGGTGCAGGTACAGATGAGAGCATCTTCTTGGAGTCCGCTGCCTTCTGACACGTCACGGGACAATCCGCAGAGGCAGACGTCTGAGCAGAAGGCGCTAAACGCGGGCACACTGCCTTCGCTGTGTCTCAGAGTTATTTTGTCTACCGCCCCCTAAAGACTGATCCCCCTTGGAAAACTGGCTCAGAACAGCTTCTGGGATGTGTCAGCCTAACTTCCTAATTGTTTTTGAGGAGGAAGCTTGGGCGTTTGGGCAGTGGAGGAAAGACAGACGGCTAGAGGTGGAAGGAGTTTACATGAAGTGCAGAAATAATTTAACAGGTGAAAAATGACGGAACAGGAGGAGCTGTGTTCAGCTGTTGGCCCCTGTCTCTCCTCTCCGACTGCTGTCGGTTTCAGCAAAGCCCTTTCGTCCTCGGGCAAGCAAGCTCCTTGGTACTCCTGCAGTCTGTTCCTTTATGAGAACCGTCCCTCACACCGCTACCTGTAAAATTCTATCATGCTGAAGCATCGTAAGGGCAAATACAAATTATAAATAAGAGGCTTAATGCTCCCTGTTGGAAATGAGGGAGGGGAATCGCTGCCCCCTCCCTTTCCCTGGAGCATTTACTTCAGGAACCTTGGCTTTGTAAGTTATTTCTACATCCCTTTAAAACGTATGCAAATATTTTTGAGAGCTAAACCTCTTGCCAGGAATGTGTCTCTCAAGGACCTGAGAACCATCTCTTTTCGAATGTATCTAACTAGGGAAGACAGCACCACTATCTCCCGGTTTCCATGGGGCAGCAGGGACCTGACTTGGGTGAGTGCCCCACCCCCAGTTGCAAAACTACCTCCTTACATGAAGATATGGGTTTATTTTCCCTTTGGACAGAGCCAGTTAGCAAACAGATGGTCACAACAATTACCAGGTGGGGGGTTAGCTGTGTAGGGTTATCTTGCACACGTGTATGTGACGGGTTGCATTTGCCTGGCTGCGTAGAAGGGTCAGATTTCGTTCTGTCTTTGCAATCTCTTTGCAGACCAACCTGTAATGCACATCACATTCTGGTTTAATGCTTATTGAATAATAAAGTTGTTTTCTTTCTCTTTTACCTTGTGTAGAAGTTTTCTGGGTTAGGATTTTGTTGTCGATTTTATGTCCCCGGCATCATATACTCTCTGTTCACAGACCTTGGTATTGTAACTGGAGCTACACTTTAGACATTGAAACACGAAATAGACATTTCAAGCACCAGTGAACTGACAGGGGGAGTTTATCGAGAAGACTGGGAAGAGACAGGACAGAGGAATATCTGATGTTTTACCCAACCACATTCTCTTGGGGGTGGGGAGTGCCTTCTTGGGGGGAAACAACCACCCTCCAGCATTTGACTCCTGTCTGGGGGACATCCACACTCTCTAAACGTTAGAAGATAGAATCTCATGCTTACTCATGGGAATTTCTCTGTTCTGCAAGTACGACATTGCTGCCCCTTCTGGATGTAAATATTTTCATTAACTAAAGAAATACACCTTACAGACCATATTTCTTGAAGAGCTCAACTATGTCTTTTACTGGGTCCCTTTTCAGCTTCCCCTGACGATCTTTCCTGAGTTTTAGTGGCCCTCAAAGAACAGACTGTAGTTTTCCTATCTACTGGTGATAACATCCATTATGTTTACGTGTCCTTGAGGGCAGAGACCATATCTTAGTCATCTTAGCCCCCAAATTTTCTGGGCATATCAGCAAGCTCATAGCACTTACTGATTAGATACTTGGATGAACAAATAAATACATGGAGACCTCCGGCATACAATATATGTAGAAACACAATGAGGAATACAATAGATGATTTAAAAAAATCCTTGAGTTTTTATATAATTAATTAACCTTGAAAAAGCCCCACTTGGGGCAAATCACACAAATTTATTATGTTCCACTCCCCCCTTTTAAATCCTCTTTTCTGGGATGTGCCTTCACCTACCTGAAGCCATTGCTGGCTAGGAGTAGGGGAGACACAGTGCTGAATTATCAGTAACCTCTCTTTCTCCCCGGCTCAGGTCTGATAAAAGAGGGCCATCTTCGGTCAAGGAGGGGGCTGGTCAGCGTCTTTCTCTTACCTGCTTGGAATTTTATTTGCAGGGAGCTAGGAGATGCCCTTGGACTGAGTGTACTCTGATCCGACCTTAGTAAATGACAGCTCACCTGTTTGAGTAGTTCGGGTGAAAATGCTTTGGAGTCACCCTTGACACCCTGACTCCCACAACTGGCTATTTCTGTCCACCTGCAGCTGCCCCTGCCACCACCCAATGTCTGAACTGTGGACAGTAATTCCAGGGGTTACTATCGATTCTCCCAGGGGCTGCTGCCCTGCACTGCTAGGGCTATTTTCTATTTTGCACGCAGCACTCAGAGGGACCCCTTTCGTGCACCAGGGCCCGTGACAGCGTCCTCCATCCTCACGCGGGCGGATTTCCCGAGGCTCCCGGCCCTGGACGTGGAGAGCAGGTGACCTGAGGAACGCTCAGCCCTGGGAGCCAGTGCGCAAGCGCAGCCCAGCTGCAGCGATCCGGAGGACGCCGTGCAGCATGCAGCCCCTAGATGGCGCTGTGGGTCCGCGCATCCGGCCAGGACCCCGGGTTGGGACACCTGCTGGGAGGCCGCGGGGAGGGGGGAAGGGACCGAGCTCCCCGCCCCTGCCTCCCTCAACTGCTGGCTCCACCTCCTTTTTTTTTTTTTTTTAAGTTTATTTATTTTGAGAGAGAGCGAGAGCGAGGGAGGAGTATGGGGGGTGGGGGTGGGGGGATGTTGGGGGGGGGGGTTGGGCAGAGGATGCGAAGTTGGCTGCAGGCTCTGAGCTGTCAGGACAGAGCCCGATGTAGGGCTGAAACTCACAAACCGTGAGATCACGAACTGCCCCGAGATCGAGAGTAGACTTGAGCGCCCCTCGCTTCCGCCTATAAGGCACTGAATTGTACCTTGAAAGAAATGGAAAGATTTGAGGGCACTGGGCTGCAGACGGACACTGTGAACCGTGCACTGGGTGAGAACGGGGAACACCCGGGTCACAACCCGGAGGCTGCAGGGGGACCCAGGACTGCACGCGGCTCCTGTCGGGGCTCCCGTGGGTGCCGTGCGCGCAACCGAGGGCGCCTCACTCGAGGGGTGCGCGCTGCGGGAAAGGAGCCGTTTATGGGCACTGACACTGCGCACGCCGAGAGCTAAAGGACAGCCACTCAGGTTGCGGAATCGAGGACCAGGGGGCGACCTGCAGGGCCCACGCCAGGACACGGCCTCCATGATGCTTGTCCTCACAGCTCATCGCCCTTCGACGTCCCGCGTCTCCCCCCCCATACTATGCCCCACGACGTCTCGCCCCTGCGACGCCACGCTCTAGGACGTCATGTCCCCACGCCTCCGCGCCCCCCACGTCCCACGACGCCCACCCCCACACCACTATGCCCCCACGTCCCACGACGTCCTCCCCCACGCCCCCACGCCGCCTGCCCCCACGCCCCACGCCCCCACGCCCCCACGCCCCCACGCCCCCACGCCCCACGACGCCAGTCCCTACGACGCCATGCCCGGGCAGCTGTGCGGGAAGGCGGCAGAGCCTTGCGGCTGCGGGTGGCGCTGGCCGGCGGGGACTCTAGGGGACCGTCAGGTGGGGCCACAGTGACCTGATCACGTCTGGGAAGGGAGTCGCCTGGGCTCTTGGTTGTGTTCTGGGAAATGGGGATGGGAACAGAGTCCCCAGGGGCGCCAGCTGCGCTTCCACCTGGTTCTTGCGGAGCCTGGAGGGGCTCCCGGTGTCCTCAGGGTCGGGCCGGACGCGTGGGTTGCGGCACCCGGAGGACAGTGAGGCGGTGAGCCCCCGTTCCAGTGTAAACATTCCAGGACTGAGCGCAGAGCCGTCCTCCGGGCTGGCCCTCCCGCCTGCCGGGCCCTGCGGACCCGTCCCGGACCGCCGGACCCAGGGCCCCCCTGTCCCTGCTCGGGGGCGCCTCCCCTCAGTCCCGGACTCTAGGGGACCTGAGTGTTGTTATGTCCTGAGCCTGCAGGGGGCGCTCCTGCTGACGGTACAAATTATGCTCCCGCCCCCTCTTCTTACTCAGGTTAATTTAATGTCTGCCTTGATAGCTTTCAAAGGAGCCCCCTCCAAACCAGTGTTTCTGAAGCCCGGGAACAGACGCTCCGTCCGCCAGCGCTCAGAGAGGCCGCGGTTGAACTCCAGTAGCAGGAGAGCGGCTTTGAGTCGGCCCGAAAGGCCCCTGTTTCTGAGGACAATGTGCAGGTATTTGGCGCTTTCATGCGAGGAGAAGATGTTTGGTTTCAGAAATCGTTTTGTTTTCGGGGTCTACAGTCTTCCAGTTCATTTTCCTTCTGCCTTTTGAGGGCTACTCAGCTCTCTGTCATAAATCACATCAATTGACTTCCTGTTCTTTGATGGCGAATGTAGAGGCTAAGTTTAATTGGTATAATCACTTTTTAGTGATCACGCCACCCTCCCCAGAGGAGACTGCATTTAGCCCTCACGGCATCCCTGGGAGGAGACCTTTCTATTGCCACTTTGCCGGGGGTGGGGGGGGTGGGGATGGAGACCTACAAACCAGGATGATGACCCAAGGTCACACAGCTAGGGATGAGGGGGATGCATCCTCAGATCCAGGCAGACTCTCTATTTCTACACCAGGCACTTTCTGGGTATCAGGATGTTAATGCCTGGTTAGAGCCTCTACTTTGTGTAGCCAAAGGTAGTTTCATGCCAGATTAAAATAAAAGTCAGCTTGCATTACCTTCCTGTCGAGAACATTCAGTGAGTGCTCAAGGAATGAGATAGTGTTGGCCTCAGGTTCGGGACGGTTTTCCATGAAGGAGCCTACCTTGAACGACACTAGAAACATGCCCAGCCGTGCCTTCCCCCAACAGCCAACATTCATTAAATATATATGTTAAATGCATATATATATATGTATGTGTATATGTATATATATATGTGTGTGTGTGTGTGTGTGTGTATATTTATAATATGTATTGTATATGTATACACACACACGTACAAACCCTTTCTGTGCAAATGCAAACAGAATGGTCTCAGTTTAATCATCTCATGCTATTTTCAGAGATCTAGTTCCAAACAATAAGGTGATCTAACACATGAGACCTTCAGTTCATTATTTCACACAGTCACAAATATTTATTAATATTATATTATGTCCCCTAGGACATATATCATGTCTCCTAGGTAATGGACATATTGTAGTAAATATGGGCGACAGCACTGTTCTCCTGTAGCTTATATTCCAGTGAGGAATACAGGAAATAATAAGTTAATAAATGTTTACATCATAAAGTCACTATAAATGTAATGAAGGAAAACAAGGATAGTAAGGACATGGAAGGCTATGGGAGGTGGGTGTCATTTTAGCTGAGGTGTTTACTGAGCTAGTATTTGCATAGAGATTCAAATGAATTGGGAGGTATAAATAAATGTTAGTTACAATCTCTGCTTTGCTTTTGACTTGTCAGGAGCATCTGGCATAAAACCTTATCACACTTGATGGTGACCTTTCTTTCCAGTCACTTATTAAGCTCAATGCAATGTTTTCTCTATCATTGAATCTCTGTAATCTTTAGTTTATTACATCTGAAAATGAGATAATACGTCATGAACCTACCTCTCAGAGTGTTTGAGATCAGATGAGAAAATATTCGCGAGATGGTTTTAGGGGTACCTGGGTGGTTCAGTTGGTTAAGGGTTCGACTTTGGCTCAGGTCATGATCTCACAGCTTGTGGGTTCAAGCCCCACATTGGGCTCTGTGCTAACAGCTCATAGCCCGGTGCCTGCTTCAGATTCTGTGTCTCCCTCCCTCTCTGACACTCTCTCTCTCTCAAAAATAAAACAAAAAGAACATGTATGCAAGATGGTTTTGAAATCTTGAACGTAGGGTAGACTCCTAAGGGGTAACTATCCCTTAGGAATCCGCCTTTCCAATTGACCCTAGCTTATCTGTGACTTGTTTTTTGTCGTGGCACGCTGCATGGGGCTGAGTACATTTGCTGTGTTTCTAGAGTCTAGATTTTGGTGAATGAAGTTCATCTCATGTGACTGTTTTGATGATTGGCAGTGACTTCCTAGGCACTGTTGTGCACTGATGCTCTCCCACCACGTAGCCCGTCGTCATGAACACTTGAATACATTTAAGTTGTCTACTGCTCTCCATTCTCCGTGGACTGTTTGTACTGGGCTTGAGGGAATAACATTTCTACATATTTATTCAATCTGCCATTTCTCAGCAAGAGAAATCTGGTAGTCGTGAGCCAAATACTGGTTGAATCTTTAGATCATAGTCGCCTGTCCAGAGCTGGTGGAAATTATTGTCCCTGTCTTCCTGTCACTGGTCTAGCCACTGCAGTCAGTCCCCTGTTCTAATGCGGATTTTGCTGGCATCTCAGTAATTCCTCCGGAGACTTTGCTTCCTCCTGGCAGCAGACTGACAAATGCCAGATACTTCCTCTTGGTTTCCTTCATAATTGTGGCCCAGGTCCTTCCTCATGTGATCATCAGATTCCACGTTCTGTGTACTCTTAAAAGACAGGGGTCTCAGGCACAGCAAACTTCAGAAAGACCTCCGTACAGAAAGAGAGTCTCATTGACTAGCGTAAGATACACGCATCAGGCAGTTACAAGTGTACGAATTGATTTGGATCACAGTTAAAATATCAAAAGGCTCTTTATGCCAGAAAAAAAATATTTTTAAAGTTTAAATCAGAAGGTCATAGGATAATGAGAATTTTAACCACAGGGCAGCTGATGTTTTTTTTATTTCAGCCCTGAAGTTCATCTCTACAGGACATGTTTAAGACAGCGAGGAAGTCTGTCCTTCTAAGCAAATTTAAGAGGAAACTAATTTGTGCCTGTGCATATTTTACTCAAATTTATGGGTTTGGAATTTAAAATATTAAACAGAGAGAGCAAGCTAATTGCCTAAAGAAGAGGATGCAGGTGACTACGTGTGGAGGGGGGTCCTGGAGTCTGAATAATACAGCTAGCTGTGGATCATCAAGGTCAAGGGGAAGTAGGACCCTGAGGGACCAGCCTGCACAGCACAGAGCTTTCACCTCAGGTTATTTGTATTAACAGGTTAACTTGATCGTCCCTTGACATTATAGCATCTTCCTCCAGAGTTTCTGATTTTTATATAGTGACATGTCTTTACACTATATTTGATCTTAAAAGCTCCCTGAAGTCTTGACTTGAGGTCAGGGAACACTTGAAATATTTCTCCGTTTCTCTGTGCAGCATTTGGGGTAGTTGATTCAGGTCTTTCAAATCGCAAATTCGCCCTTTGGAATTGTCTAACTTACCCTTTGACTGTTTTATTACTTTTTAAATTTTATAACAGTTTCCCATTTCTAGAAGTTCCCTTGGTTCTTTTTAAAGTTTACTTGCTCTCTTTTCATAATGATCTGCCTGTCTTTTGGGTTGGTCCTTTCCTCTCCCCTCTGGTATGTTCAACCTAGTGCATGGTATCACTGCTCTTTTGGTGAGAAATCTCTCCGAGGTCCCACTGGCTGGTCAGCTGTCATTTTGGGCTAGTTTCCTCTCGTGCTTTGTGTTTTTATGTGTGAGCTCATCTTCAGTGGGAGTTGTTTTCTTTCACGGTTTCTTTGGATGGGGATTTCAATGCTGACCAGTTTTTACACGAGCTTTTCCCTTAGGTTTTCATTCCAAATGCACAGGAAGAATGTGGGCCTCACACTACAAACAGGGCAGGCGAGGGGTTCTGTGCACTTTATAATCATTGTGTTCGCCTGCAGCTCAGAAGGGACGTCAGCTTTCCAATCAAGCCTTGGGGAACGTGGGCGGAGTTTTTGGTTTTAAGCTTCTGTTCTAGCTGGGACAGTCTTCCATATTTGGCTAGTATTTTCACAGGAAATACAGGTGTAGCTTTCGACCAAACAGGGCCTCAAAACTAGTTGAAGATTCAGTGCTAAATCCAAGTCTCACGTATCCTCCGGTACCTCCAGGTTTCTGCACCTTCTCCTCATACCGCTGTGGTCTTCAGTTCCGATTTTCTGCCACAAAGTCCCCTTTCTTGCTTTTGAGTTTGACGTGGGTTTTGAAGATTTATTTTTATTTTTTTTAAGTTTATTTATTTTGAGGGAGAGAGAGAGCAAGCAGGGAAGAGACAGACAGAGAGGGAGAAGAGAATCCCAAGCGGGCTTCTCACTGTCAGCACAGAGCCTAATGCAGGGCTCGATGTTGCGAACTGTGAGACCGTGACCTGAGCCAAAATCAAGAGTCAGACACTTAACCTACTGAGCCACCCAGGCGCCCCTGAAGATTTGTTTTTAAAATTGTTGACAATATTTCTAAATGTTTGAAACAGGGAATTAAGGGGTCTATTCACCCTGCCTTCTTCACTGGCAGCTTCTAAACTAATTCTTTTACGTGATTATAATGAGCTTGTTAGCAGATGGTTTACCAGTCAGGAAACTGGAACCCAGAAAGGGAAATGGTGACTAAATCAGGTACTGAATCAGGAGGACTGTGAATGTCCCCTGAATGAAGGACGATGCATCTTTGAAAGAAGTGGCGCTCACAAACCAGGCTTCACATGACAACGACGTGCTCACGGAATGGAACAGAGTAGCATAATCTCAGTTTTCAGAGACAGATACCCACGGCTGTGTGTACCTGTTCTAACACCAGTCCTTTTGCGCTTCTCTACACGGTGGGATTGAAGACCTCAGCATTCGTGAGCAGCTCCGCAGGCGATAGTCAGGGTTCTTTTCTGAGTGCTCACCCTGTGCGTCCTTGCCGGCTAAATTCTTCAGATCGCAGCTTGGACAGGCAAGCCGCTTTACGTGGCTTGAAAGACGAGGTCTGAACTGGCTGTTTGTGATATCCGGGAGCAGGTGAAAATCTGAGAAAGTAATCCCTGAAACAAAAGTAGTGAACAAATGGTAGAAATGTAACAGACTGGGATGGGATGGTATTTTAATAAAACAAAGCTTAAGACTGCAAATCGAGAGTCACAAGGGCAGATGTTATAAGTGAACGTATGACTTGCAATCGAGATGCTTCTCTCATGGGCGGTCTTTTGTGGTGTTCTTCAAGGTACGTTTCTAAAGGATTCTTTGTTTACTTCATGGGAGATAATAGATAATAGTTCTTTGAATATAGTTGGATAGGTTGGCTAGTTGAGAAAACCGATTATTTTTCTGTGAACATTCAAAATGAAAAGACTGTTGAAGCACATGTCTTGAAATCACAATAATTTAAACGTTTTACTTTTTTTTCAAAAAGGCCGAAACTGTGTTTATATGTTTGGTTAGTTTCCTCAAGCCGGTTTGAAGCTTTCTGTCTGTGGTCCTTGTGGATTTCGCACTCAGTCTGGCAGCAGAGGCAGCCAGGAGACAGTGAGGCGTGACAAGGCGCCCGCCTTCTGCCCTCGGAGGGGTCTTTTGTAGGTTCTTGCTATTCCAGGGTCCTGGGCGGTGCTAGGCAAGCAAGGCATTTGAAGTCAAAAATCATTTTGTCAGGCTAATAGCAATCATTTCCGCAGAAGTTTCCTTAACTGTGGCGAAGGTACGAGACGGAGGGTGTGTTTGTAAAACGAGAGAGAGAGATTTCCTCACGTGGGGAGATTGCTCAGGGAAGTTGGGTGAAGTGATCACGTATTATCTGCCACCTAGGATTTGATTAATGAGAACCCCAAGGAGTTAATTTTTAGAGAGTAACAGGGGCACCTGGGTGGCTCAGTCTGTTAAGCGTCGGACTGTTGATTTTGGCTCAGGTTGTGATGTCACCTGGGTTCAAGCCCCACATCGGGCTCTGTGCTGACAGCGGGGAACCTGCTTGGGATCCTCTTTCTCCCTCGCTCTCTGCCCCTCCCCCCCCAAAAAAAGAGTAATAATATAAAATGGTATGTTCCATCAGTGAACGATTCTTCACTTAGCCTTATTCTTACACCCCTTTCTTCCTGAAAAAGTTACGCTCTGAGCTGTTTGGTGGGTATAAAGTCCAGAAACTCCTTATGGAAAAGTATTATGCGGTTATAAATATTGAAGTAATAATAAACACATTAACACAGGCATGGAGAAAATGGCTCTTCTGAAAAATAAACTGAGATCAACATTTGTTAAATGAAGTCGAAAATAAAAGTATTAGAATGTATGTCAGCACATTTGCATCAATTAATTTTCAGTTTTACAAGCTGTGCATAAAGCGGTTTGTGTTTATTTTATAAAAAACCTTCCCTGCAGTTCTGCATTTTATGAGCTGGCCCTCGGTCCTCTCTTGCTATGCCTCAAAATGCAATTATGGAAGACATGGGAAAGGTCAGAGAAGGTGAACACAATAAGATGTGCCTAATTTATATTAATTGATAGGAATTAACTGTAGGCCTTTTATTGGGTATGTGTTAACCCTGTGCTTTGGGGGATAAGAATGAAATGTACGATATAACTCTTGTTCGGAGGTGCTGCAGCTTAGTCATGATTATGAAATTCAGTGTCCGCGAACATGGAGAATCACGGAGAACGAGTTGGCTGGTGCTGCCTGGAGGTCTTGGTGGCCTCCAAAGCCGGGAGAGTCTCTTTGAGAGACTCGTGGGTCGCTCCGTGTGTGGGTGTGCGTGGTGTGCCTGAGCTGGGGTCCTCGTGGGTCGCTCCGTGCGTGGGTGTGTGTGGGTGTGCGTGGGTGTGCATGGGTGTGCGTGGGTGTGCGTGGGTTCTGTCTCCCCTCCAAAGGGAAGGGAGGCCTTTCCTTTCTAGCTAAGTCTTCCTTTCTCTTCTGCCCAAGGCAAGGATGTAGTGCTTTAGAGAAGCTTGGGAAGTCAGAGCCAAGGAGGAGGATGTTGTGGCAGGAAGTTTCTGTGCACCTATGGATGCTCTAAATTTATCAAATCTGAATTAGAGAGTGATGGGAAAAATTAAACATTGCTTCATTATCTTAGAGTAAATGTAAAACTCTAATCCGTAAACAAAGTGCTATGACCAGAGGATGCACAGGTCTTACTTCAGTCAAGACTCATTGGTTTCCCACATGTGGTATATTTGATCTCCATTGTTGTTTTGATACTTAAGAAGTTGTTTCTTCAAAATATCCTCTTTGCGGGGCGCCTGGGTGGCTCAGTCAGTTGAGCCTCCGACTCTTGATTTCAGCTCAGGTCATGATCCTGGGGTTGTGGAATTGAGCCCCGTGTCGGGCTCTGTGCTGATCGTGGAGCCTGCTTGGGATTCTCTCTCTCTCTCTCTCTCTCTCTCTCTCTCTCTCTCTCTCCCCCCCCCTCTCTCTCTCTCTCTCTCTCTCTCCCTCTCTCTCTCCCTCTCTCTCTCTCTCTCTCTCTCTCTCTCTCTCTGCCTCTGCCCCTCCCTCTCTTTCTCTGTCTCTCTCAAAATAAATAAACGTTAAAAAGTATCGTCTCTTTTTAAGCCTGCTTCATAATACTGTGTGTATTTTTTTTTCAACAGTAAGGCAATAAGTTTTGGCCCCAGTTTGAAACAAATGGTCTGAATTCATAAATAAAAAAAATATTTTTTATTTATATGGCTTTTTACAGATGACTAATTTGTCATTTGACAAAGACTCTCTGAGCTCCTACCAGGTGCCAGACATTAAGGCATTAGGTACCTGATGGAGAACAGAGGTGGGGTGGTAAATAAGATGCAGCCTGTTTTCATGGGACGCATGTTGTGATTAATGAGTGAGAAGGAGGAAATAAATGCAAAGCAAAAGAAACCAAATAAATGAGAATTTAGGTGGTGGTATGTGGTATAAAGATGAAGTGGCAATGGGTCAAGACGGGGGTGAAGGGCACAGAAAGAGCTCCTGTGGACAAAGGGAGTGAGGAGGCTTCTGAGACCAGAACCGTGAGCATGGGCTGGCCTCGAGGGCTGGAAGAACATTCCGGGCAGAGGGAATGTGAGAGGGGCCGTGAGCTTGGCTTGCTGGAGGCCTGTGTGAAGGGCCTGGTGTGGCTGCAGTGTGGTGACTGAATAGGGGAGTGTGGGGGGCACAGTAGAGGAGGAAGCATGGACCAGACCACCAAGGGTCTTGTAAATTACTGGGCAAGTTTTTTTTTATTGTTCGGTGTCCCCTACAAAGTCTAAGTGTTGGAGGGTGTGACTAGGAAACAAAAGGGCATTGCTACTTTATTTTATTTTTGTTTAGTGTTACTTATTTTTGAGGGAGAGAGAAAGAGAGAGAGAGAGAGAGAGAGCACAAGCAGGGGAGGGACGGAGAGGGAGGAAGAGAGAACCCCAAGCAGGCTCTGCACCGTCAGCAAGGAGCCGGATGTGGGGCTCGATCTCGTGAACCGTGAGATCACGACCTGAGCTGAAACCAGGAGTGGGACTTGCAACCCGCTGAGCCACCCAGGTGCTTCAAGGGCATTTCTATTTTGAAAGCACTGTTCTGGCTCCTATGCGGAGAACAGTTGTGGATGGCAGGAGTGCAAGGGTGCAGTGAAAGGCCCTGGCCTCTCCCGGTTTTGGTGGCAGAGGCTGAGGAGCAGAGACTCTGGGCGACTTTGCTCAAGTTGGTACCTTCCGGGAGGGGCGGAGGGCGGCCGTCTGAGTTCAGCCCTCTGTTCCGGATGCCAGAAGGGAGGACGTATTGGTGCGGGAGTCTTTGGGCCACTGTGATCTAGTAGGAAGAGCAGGAGATTTGGGGGTCCTGGCCTTGTCACCTTCAAGCTGAGAGCCTGGGAAGCCACCTGGCACTCACTTCTGTCAACTGGCGACGCCTTTTTCATGGGGTTCTTACTAGTTGCAACAAGTGGACCCCCACGTCAGTCACGTGAGGTGAATACGAGAGCTGTAATTTGCATAATGACCCCGTGATAATAGAAAAGTTGAAAGGAACTGTTAGTAAGGACAACCGGGAACGCGTTTGATTCCCTGGGTTTTAAAAACGGGGGGAGTTGAGGTTAGGCTGAGCAGCAGCGGATTGAGTCCTCCGTCCCTGGCCCGGGGCTCCGTCGTGCAGAACCCGGGCCCCTTCCCTGCCGACTGGGAAACCTGCCGTCTTCAAGGACACAGGAAGTTCGCCTAGAAGACACAGCGGAGTCACGCGGCCAGTCCGCCGAGGGGCTGACGAGGCGACGGCGAGGTCCCAGCTTGCCCCGGCCCGGGGCAGTCTGCCATCCCACGGGGCTTGTGCGCACCACGGGTGACTGTCCGGGCCGGCGGGCGCCACGTTGACTCGAGGTCCCCGGAGGCAGGCGGACACGTGCGGGACGGAGACGGTGAGGCTCGCCACGCGGCACCGTGTTGGCCGAGCCCTCGGGGCGTGGACTGCGTGCTGTGCTTCGCGGGCACGGACAGGCCTGTCCCGTCGGCGCGGCTCGCCGCCGGGGCGCAGGCCTGGGGAGGGCGGGCGGCCCGCCGGTCGGTCGGTCGGTCTGAGGCCCGGAGCGGCCCGGGGCCCGGACTTCCGAACGCCAGCCGAGGGCGGCCGCGGGGGCGCAGGTTCTAACTCATCTGACGGTTTCCGCGCGTCGGCCCGGGAGAAGAGAAACCGTTTCGGGTCCGGCGCACTTCAGAGCTTGGCGGGTTTAGCTCCGGTGGCAGAAGCCCGTGGCTGGTCGCGTTGCCGGCGCTGCTCTTCGAACCCCGTCCTCCAACCCGAAGAGTGCGGGGACGTCACGTGACTTGTGGCGGCCGGAGAGAAAGTATCTGCGCGCGCGCGGGGCCCGTGTGCCCGACGCTCGGGATTTCCCACCAGACCAGGAAGTGTGGGAACGCGCAGGTCTTGCCGGTGCTGACCTGGGTCCTTGGTGTGGAAACGTAGAAGAGCAAGCGTGTTCCCCTTTGCTTGTGTCCATGCGGCCGTTTAAACGTACAAGGATGAGGCTGTGAGTGGGGGGGGGGGGGGGGGGGGGGGTGAGTCAGGAGCCAAAGAGCGAGTGACACTGTCTCCAGCTGGAGTCCCAGGAGCCGCTGGAAGAGTGAGCGCGGTGTGTGGGCCGTGGGCGTCCGCGCTACACGGGCCTTGTTTTGACTCCTGGGCGTGCTCTTTGTGCGCCGTGGCCGTGGCGGGGTGGCAGAAGTCGTCAGAGTTGGAACTTAGGACTCGGAAGCCAGGTTTTCTGCTGTTCTTTTGTGTTTCTGTGTTTTTGTTTGGTCTCTGCAACATCGCTTGGCTCGTATGGTGGAGGGGGAAACGTGGCCTTTGCTTCTTTATCTCTGATGATAATCCCGAGACTCTCTGGAGTCCTGGCTTCGGGAGGAGGGGTCCTGGTAGCTAGCACGCTTACTTCCCATTCCAGAACTTACCACTCCTGACCATGTCCTCTCGTGACGGTCGCTGGATGCTGATTGACTGTCCCAACTAGTATCACCCAAGGTGAGCGTGCTTGAGAGTTAACCTCACGTGTGGCCTCCCTCAGGGAAAGCTGTGTAAGTTGAAAAGAGTTAATATTAGGGGAATTCTTAGCCTTTTTTCCAGACTAGTTCAGTAAATACTTTTTAGGTGGGAGGCCTCGGTTCGCATTTTTTAAATGATATCACGTGTAATTTTAAGTCTAAGGCTGTTTCTGCATAAAGCCATTCAGTGATGCCCAAAGTATTTTGGTCTCATTTTATGTTATTTTTTTAATGTTTATTTTTGAAAGAGAGAGACAGAGGGAGAAAGGGAGAATGAGTAGGGGAGGGGCAGAGGGAGAGGGAGACACAGAATCCGAAGCAGATTCCAGGCTCTGAGCTGTCAGCACAGAGCCCGGCGCAGGGCTCGAACCCACGAACTGTAAGATCATGACCTGAGCTGAAGTCGGACACTTAACCGAGTGAGCCACTCAGGTGCTCCTAGTATTTTGGTCTGACTTTAAAACAAGCCCTGCCCCATGTCAGCCACAGCAAAGTTCTCACCTGTTAAAAGAACGCCTCTTTCCGTGGGCATTTGTTGAGCTCCTTCATGTTGCTCCTGTCGGGACAGTGCGTGCACATCCCCCCCTCCTCCTGCACTGAATTAAGCAAAGATATGGCTGCTTGAACACACAAATGGAATGTGATGGCAGGAATGAGGAGGCTCTCCTAGGAAGGCATCTGGCAAGGACGTGCTGGCCCGGCTACTCGACATAGCTTCTCAGAGGCCGTTCAAGCTGGGGCTTAGGGACTCTGGGGGTCACGACCTGGAGAACGGGGGAGCGGAGGGGCGCACAGGTCCTAGGATCTGGCTTTGAACTCTGTCTTGCTCACCATCTGGGCCCCCACTAGCTTACAACTGTGGTACAATGACCTGTATTTCATCCTTTCCATGGACCTGCCAGGGAAAAGATGCTTAAAACGTTTACACATTCTGCTGTCCCCGTTTTATTGGATAACGTGGTGGCACAAAATAGAGCTGACCTTCCTGTGGTACCTTTTTCTCTTTATTTCCACAACCCCACTGCTTGTTTTTCCCCATATCTTATTGGCTTCTCTTTCTCATTAGCCTTTGCTTGACTTCTGGATTTTATAGTCGACGAGGTCTTGGTCCCGGGCGACCTCATTTCCCTGTTTATCCTCCTTCTCTGAGTCGTCTTGTGAATTCCCCACGTTGTCACGGCTGTAACTGCCATCTGTGAGCTTATGGCCCCCAGCTGGATCTGTCCTTCCCCCTCTGTTCCTGGACTCCAGATCTGAGTGTGAAATGCCCACTGACATCTCCGTCTCTCACTGCTGCTCACCCATGTACAGTCCCTTCAAGAAGTTTCTGCGATCAACCCTCTAAAATGTTGACTTACATCCTTCCCGCCCACCTTGGTACAGTCTGCCTCCCCTTCTCCCCCGTTCAGCTGAAAAGGCCTTCAAACCGCTCCTCTTGTTTCTGACTTTGCCCTCTTAGTCCATTCACTACAAATCAGCCAGACTTATCTCTCTTTTTTTAACTAATCATTTTCTAAGAGCAATTCCAGGTCCACAGTAACATCGAGAGAAATCATGGAGATTTCCCATCCGCCCACTGCCCTCACACACATGCACAGGCTCCCCCATCATCAGCACCCCACGACGGACGGTACGTTTGTTGTAATGCGTGAAGCTGCACTGACACACCGTCATCACCCAGAGCCCACGCTTCACCTTGGGACTCACTCTTGGTGAATATTCTGAGGGTTTGGACAAAAGACCTATGTACCGTAAGCGTATCAGGTACAGTGGTTTCACAGCCCTAAAAATCCACATGCTAGCCTGTGGCAACCCTGATATTTTAGTAGTGGTTTCAGCTTTCCCCGAAAGTCATATGGGTGGAATCATATGGTGCATAGCCTTTTCAGGCTGGCTTCTCTCACTTAGGATTAGGCATTTAAGGTTTCTCCGTGTTTTCTTGTGCCCCAAAGTTATCTTTTATTATTTATTTATGTTCTTATTTTTGGGGGGAGGCAGAGAGAGAGGGAGACACACACACACACACACACACACACACACACACACAGAAAGAGAGAGAGAGAGAATCCCAAGCAGCCAGCACGCTCCATATGGAGCCCAATGCAGGGCTCGATCCCACAACCCTGGGATCATGACCTGAGCTGACATCAAGAGTCAGGTGCTCAACCGACAGCCACCCAGGCTCCCGTGTATTTTAAGGTTATAAACCTGGTCGTGTCTTCCCCCTCACTTAATACCGCCCTTCTTTGTCAGTACACGCAGCATAAAAATCAAACTTGTCCGCTCTGGGCTGTCCTTGCCTGTGTGTGTGGCTTGTCCATTTCCTCCCTCTGCCCCCTCGCTGTGCTCACACAGGTCACGTTCCTGCCTTTGGAACTGCACCTGCTGCTTCTCTGCTGGGTTTGTCTGTGCTGCTGCTTCCAGGACTGTGAGAACCATCCTGACTTCTCACTCCAGGTCTCACCCGAAGTGCTGTCCCCGGGGGCCTTCTCCAATCGCACAAAGACAGCCCCTCCCATGCTTCCTGTCACAGCTCTGTCCCAACCGGAGCTTACCCACCTACCCACCCTAATAACTCCCTGCCATGGTGGCTGTTTGGTGGACAGAAAGACAGCAACACATCCAGGTGAAGATACAGACCCACAGTCCCTAATTCAAAACTTTTGGGGGTAGAAATATTTTAGAATTTAACTTTTTTCAGAAATTATTCCAGTTGAGTATTTTAGAAGGGTGTTATGATGCCTGCACAATATATCATCTAATGTTTCCACCATTCGGAGATAGACTCTGGAGTTACTAATGCCAACTGATGTGGACTCAGATGTGCAGAGGACTGCGCTGCCCACGTGGGAAGTTTTCAAGCGGAAAATCCGCTTTCCACCATCAGCAAAACCGTCCCGAGACACCAGTGGGTGACTCACTGGAATTTGATTTTTTTTTTCTTTCAGCCACAAAGAAAGAGTCTGTTAGGTAGTTCCATTCACACAGAAGCACCCTCATAGATTCTGAAATCTGGATTTTTGATGTTTGACCTGCCTGCCAGATCTTGTCGAAGGACTAATTTTTTTTTTTTTTTTTTTTTTTTTTTTTTTTTACCATTAGGACATTTTGACAATGTCATAAGGACAGACTTTCTTTATGCTTTGAAGTCCTCCCCCCACCCCTCCAGAAATGAATCTCTGTGAGGAGCAGATTCTCCACCTGAAGGTTTTCCCAGGGTGATAAATCACAGTAACCTGCAGCTGGGTTAAATAGTAAGAGGCATCCATTTACATTGGTAACCCTTTGTTGTGTGTCTCCTTCTAGATGGGTAAATTGTCAATTTAAAATTGTGTTTGAAGAGGAATTATGCTTCCATACTTACTTTACTGGTAAAAAATTAATGAAATACACTGCTATAAAATAATCTAATTTTGCCTGATGTCCTTATGTGCATTTAATGAACAGAAGTAATAACTTGTAGTTTGGGGCTGGAGTCGATGAGGCATATATTTTATAAAACATTACAGCTGACTATCTGACTATAAAAATCACATTATAACATTAATGTAACATGTTTATTTCATTACCTCCTGGCATGAATGTAAAATTAATTTTGCTAACCATCCTTTCCACAAGGAAAACCTCTATGCTGATACTACCGTGGAAGTCCTTAAATTTACCGTAATTGTTGTCGGATTGTGTTATAGTCATGTGCACAGATTTGCCCTTTGTATGAGTAGTAGTGGATATGTTTGTCCAGACTGATCAGGATGATGAGTGTAATGATCTGTGAAGAACCACAGTCCACCTTTGGAAGCACACTTTATTTTGGGTCTTCCCTTCTAGGGACTGTATTTCCAACGTGGTACCTTGAAGAACAAACCTTTACGCAAGTTAGCAGAGCCTGTGACTCACAGCTGCAGTTTTAAGACTGTGCACTGTAGGGGGCGCCTGGGCGGCTCAGTCGGTTCAGCCTCTGACTCTTGGTTTCAGCTCAGGTCATATCTCGTGGTTCATGGGTTCGAGGCCCGCATCGGGCTCTGTGCTGACAGTGTGGAGCCTGCTTGGGATTCTCTCTCACCCTCTCTTTCTGCCCCTCCTCTGCTCTCTCACACACACACTCTCTCAAAATAAATAAATAAACATTAAAAAAAAAAGACAGTGTTGTAGGACTCCACAGGTAGGTAGTGTCCTACCCATTTCACTTGTCCATTTATCTCACCACTGACTTCTCCATGTCACCCCATCACAAACGTGTAGCATATCAACTCTTAGGATCAATGGTTTGCAATGATTCCAGACTACATTTTTTAAACATATCTCACTTTTTCTGTGTTACTGAACATACCCCTGTGTACTGATCATCAACATCCCAGGAGCCCCCCTGTGTTTGGTGCCGGTACATAGGTGAATAAGATGCCCCCTGATTTTGCCTCTCTGCTTTCCATGTCCTATCTTGCCAAATAAGGCTATGAACAAGGTGGTGCATTAGAAACTCTTGGAAAATATTAAAATCCCTTCCTTATGAAAATACTCATTGATTCACTTTGTATCTGGAGATACTGTAACGTGATTGGACACAATAAATTTTATTTTCCCTTCAAGGGCAGAATCCTTTACCCGATACTAAGATGGAAGGCACTCAGATAGAAAGGCAAGTAGTGTGCTGTGTCCCTTTGTGATAGCAGTCGTCACAAACAGTGGTTTTTAGTTGGGGGAGAATTACGGGAGACCACCAAGACATGGTGGGTGGGGTCCAGATATCGGCAGTTGAACAAAATGAACCCAGGCGATTCTGATGTAGGCGATTCGCAGACGTCTACTAGAGAAACACTGTGCCCGCACTTGTTAGTACTGGAACGAGGGAGTGATGGTGTTTGCTAATGTTTTCCTTTTTTCTCGTTTGCTTGCTTTCACCGCTTTGTGCTTTCATTTAGTCTGGTCATCCGACCTCTGGTTTTGTCGGAGTCCTACTTTTTTTTGAAAGCGTCTTGGTCTTCCTTAGATCCTTAGTAGTTCTTCTGTTCACCTACGTGATGTGAAGAAAGAAAATCTACTTAGTTATAATAAGCTAAATCTGCTGCAAGCAAGACGATGTTTTATGACAAGAAAATTTGAAAAGTTTTAACTACTTTTTGGGATGGAGGGTTTGGGGAGTAACCTGTCAATTATGTATTAAGTTAGAATCTCATATCCGCAGTGCACATGCAACATCAAAATTCTGAGCTAAAATAATTTCTTATTAACATTTAAGTACGATTTTTTTAAATCTAATCCTGTTTCAGTCAGAGGGAGAAACCAAAGGGGTTTAATAAGCACCTTGTCATTGAAGGTCAGGCCCCTAACAGAGCCCTTAATTAGCATGTGGAACATCTTAGGGCTGAAAAATTTCTTGCCAAGTGATTTCTTTTTTGGCTAGTTCACTCATGTGGATGATAGAGACCATCAAAGAATTTATGGCTGAAACTTAATTTGTATTTGTTTCCCAAAATGTGTATGTATCTTCTGTACTCACCGTTTCTCTGCTGACTTAATTGTATCCTGGGGGAATGGGTAAAAAAAGGAACGGATATTTTCAGGAAGGTTACAGAAATTTCAGATTTCACCGAGGAATTGGATAACAATATAATTTACAGGCGTTTCATTAGGTTTTGGCTCATGAGCTGTGACAAACACATTGGGGATTATAAGTAATGCCTTCATGTTTTAGGGCCGTTCTGTGTCTTGTGACGGCTCACCGTGACTCTGTGGCATGAATCCCTCTTCTTTAGGGTTTGTCTCGGTTGCTGTCGGCTGGCTTTCATGCTCCCAGTGTGATTGGGAGGGTGCTGAAGCCTGTCTGTCCTTGGCTCTTCACAAACCCCGTCCCCGAGGCCTAAAATCCAGTCGTGTCTTTAAATTATAGCACTTGCCATTAAAACCGTGGATCACTGAAGAATCGTTCGTTAGGACGGGGGACGGAAGTGGGAAATGATACGTTATTTCTCTGCGTGGTGCCAAATTCACCACACTGTTAATGAATAATGAACAGATATTTAGGGATAGAAGGTCCGTTGTGGGTTTACCAGCTCTCACACCTGTTTACCACACATCAAACCTGTTTGATATCAGGCAAGCTGTGTGACTTGCCTTTATCAAAAATTCCTTTAGAAAAAAATGGCATAAATCGAACGAATTGACTCTAGGGTCCTCTGGGTTCTTGCATGTCAAATATTGAAGGAAGTATTGCTGTTTCTAATTTTTAAATTTTCTGCATCTCGATATAGCTAACTTTTTACGTGGAACCCAGGAGCGCTTATTTGGGGTTGCGATTTGATTAATTCAATCCAGAACAGCAGACTCATGAACAGAACTGCTCTGTGCAGGGCCTGAGTGTCCTCATGGGTCGGTCAGTGTTCGGTCTTGTGGAGAAGGTGGTAGGGGGCGGCATCCGTTCTTGCAGGACCCGGGAGGGGAGGGCTGCAGGGGCCGAGTGGGCGTCAGAGACCAGCCCTAGTGCGAGGAGCAGGCAGGCTGCGGGGCTGAGCCCCGCACTCCCGGGCGCTGCTGGAACCCTCGGGGCTGAGCAGGGAGCACACGGGCCAGGCCCGCTGTCCCTCTCTGGGGCTCCAAGGAACCCGCTTGTGTCTGAAGGACCCCCTGGGGAAGGACTTCCGTATCAGTCTGGAGAGAGCCAGTCCCGAGTCCGCACCAAAAGAGAGACCCTTAGGGTTAGGGTAACGGCACCGAGGAGCACACGTTTCCTAGCACTTTTCAGTTCAGCGTGTAAGTGGGGCACATGGTGTTTTCGGTTGGGTCCCCTGTGCTCGGGTAGCAAGTTCGATGCTGGCGCTCACACCTGGGAAAGGGTGGCCAAGGCAGTGGCAGGTGGGGGGTTTGCTCTGGGTCCCCGGGGCCGCGCCACCGAGAGCCGGAGGCATGCCCGCGGTGCCCTGAGGAGGACACGGACCCGGCAGGTGACAGGGGCGGAGGCCTCTTGTCCGTGGGGACCGGGTGGCCTGAGTGTGATGTGGAGTGGTTCTTCCCTTACTCGTTACATTCTTAACCGCTGGGTTTCGGGTCACCCTGTGGTCGCTGGGCAGCGACTTCATGCAGGTGCAGCTGGTTCAGTAAAGAAATTAACAAGGCTGTGGGCATGCTCCCCTCTGCCTTTGTACCCGGGCTGTTAAATCGGCCTCTGCTTTGGCTCCTGCGAGCCATCTGAAGGAAGAAGATGATTCGCAGGAATGACCTCACTGAGCAGTTTTGATCTTCCCCGCTTGCTTCACTTGAAGCGAGTCTGCTTGGAACAAGCCATTCTCTCTGGCTGGAGCTGGGGACCTGTGTGCGCTGGTACTTGGCTGAGTGACTGAAGAGGCTGCCGTTGGACTCTCCACGTGGGGCACTGGAAGGGAGGTGTCCCCTGCACCGAGGCTGCTTCCTTGTCTTCCCCCAGAACATTTTCAGCTGAGAACATTGGAGAACAACGTTATTTTTTATGATTGCTGGTGCCTAAAGCTGTTAATCATTAGGAGGGGGAACAAAAGTGGGCTTTGTGAGCCCGCAGTGACCGAAGTGCATTTGAGAATGTCGTGAGTCGAAGCTTCCAACCAGGTTTGTGCCAGGCTTGGAAACGGGTGTGCCAGGAAATTCACTCTTCATCAGGATCGGAAGAGGGGTGATATTGTAAAGTGGGGTGCCTCCTTCCTTTCCCGAGGAGAACACGGGGACCGTTGTGGCCTGAAACACGGTCCCTTGTACAAACCAATGTCACTTCTGTTTGAAGAGCCAGGCAGACAGCCTGGCAGGGGGGGCTTTCTAGCTCAGAAGCCTTGTTTGAAAGGACAGTGGCTGGCCTGCCTCAGGGAACCTTGGACTAGGTGGCTTCTACGTCTCCATCCAAAGGATGCAATCTCAACCTGTAATGAAACTGGTACAATTATCGCCAGACCTAGAGCCTCCTTCGAACAGTCCTGCTCAAAACAGCACCCAGAAAGAAGGTCAGCAAACTGGATCCTCTGGGTGTGTTCTCGTTTAACCCCGTGATGCCTCTCTCAACCACCTGTGACAAAACGATAAGGAAAGGAATAATTGAAGCAAGATTATAGTGCAAAATGTAAGAGGATAAGTTTTGAATAAGATCTACAGTAAGTTGAATGATAAGATCTAAGTTAAGTCGTCGAATAAGATCTGATATAAGGGGATAGGTTTTTGAGTAAGAACTTCTCCATCTCGTGTTTACTGAATGGTTATTACCCAGCAGGGTATTGAGTAAGCCTCGGAGGGTGTTTACAGCTGGGAGGGCCTGACGTCCGCCCACGGATGTTTTCGGACCCCCTGCAGCGTACTGAGTGACAGAGGGTGCTGGTTAATCTCTCGGGATCCGACTGAGAAAGTCTGTCTTCGGGCCCAGCCCCGCCACCTGCTAGCAGTGGGACTTTGGGCAAGTCTGTCTCGCTAAGCCTCTGGACAATGGAGACGTGACGAACCATACGTCGGAGGGTCGTCGTAAGAGCTGGGGGACAACGCACGTCCAGTGGCCAGCTCAGTGCCCGGTGCAGAGCTAGTACTTTGTTCATCGTAGTGATTATTATTACAGTAAGTATTAGATTTGTTTTTTTTATGGTTGGATAACACGCCGCATACCGCAGCCTGTCTGAAGGAAGTGGAGATTTGCACGACAAAATGTCGCTAATTCAGAGGAATGGAAAATGTGACTTTATTTGGAAGTAGGGGTGTTGCAGATGTTATTGGTGAAGATGGGGTTATACTAGAGCGAGCCCCTGATCCAGCGTGACTGACGTCTTTGTGAAAACGGGAGATTTGGACACAGAGCACACACGTAGAGTAATTTGCTGTGCAGCATTACAAAACGAATGAAGGAGGTCTGGCTTTTCTTTCTCACCATCTTTCTTCCACAAGAGATTCGAGATCACTTAATGACATTGTTAGCTATTAAGTAAGAGGCGCTTATTTTGTGCTCGGGCGGCGGTGCTAACACGTTCCCGCTGTTTCCGTAAACCCTGTGCCCGTGATGGGGCGCGCGTTTGCGCTCGTTTCCTTTGTGTGTGTGTGAGCGCCGAGACGGGGCAGGATCCCCTCCCTCAGGTCCAAATCTAAGACCGTGGGACTCCAGAGCCTGTGCTCGTAGGTCGGGATCCGAGGGTCTGCGGGCCACGGGGAGGGGAACTCGTCTCTCCCGAGGGCTGGGTCAGAATGTTGTTTCCCCCTCGCAACACTTAGTGTCGCCTCCAAACACGAGCGCCCTCCGTCTGTCTTTTCTTAGCCAGTCCACGTTTTAGTTACGAAATAAAATCGTGTTCTCGTTTGTCCACACACTGATTTAATCACAGACTTTCACTTGAGTGCTGCTTGAGTGCCCAGAATTTTCCGGGCACTCGGGGTAAAAGAATCAGGCAGAAAAGGTCCTCGTGCCGAGGGGGCTCGTCTGTCGTGGACGTGGACCCTCTCCTCCCTTACCCACACCCAGGACCAACTCCCGTCTCGCTCCCCCGCGTCTCTTGTTCGTTCTGGGCACGTCGCCATTTTTGTGGATTTTGGCCCACGCGTCCCGTCGCGCTGCAGTAAATTCACTGCCGACCTGTCTGGCGGGAGCCGCGTGTCCCTCTCGGCTCAGACGGACGCGCAGCGCCGGTGCCGGCGGAAGGGGCCTTCCGTTCTCCCCCGCAGCTTGCAGCGTGGTGGCCACTCGCACGCAGGGAGGGGGACGTCCCGGGGCTCCTGCCAGACGGCAGGATGGTCTCCGGCGTGTCTTAGTTTACCCCGGAGGCCCGAGAAGCCCATCCGGCTTCGCTTCCCAGCCGCGTCCTGGCCCGTTTCGGGGACCGACCGCTGCCAGCAGTGCCGTGCGATCCAGTGTCCGCTCGTTAGCGGGTTGCCGCGGGAGGCGGAGGCGTCGCCCACGCTTAGGGGCGGGCCGGTGGGTGGCTCTCAGGGACGGCGCGACTGCCCCCGTCTGGAGGGCGGCTGCGCGGGATGGTTCAGAGGAAGACGGGCTTATTCGTTTCAAGGCTCCTTTATTTCTTCCCGCTTATTACTTCTTTTGGCCTCGTTGCTGTTCGGTACTGGACATGACAGCAGTCACCACGGTGACAGGCCAGTACTGACTGAATCACTGTTCAGGATGGAATTTCTTGCTCTGCGTAGGCGACTGGGACCGCCCAAATCTGTGCCACGGGTTCAGGCTCACAAGGTTGGGTCTCCAGTCTGTAGGAGCCGATCATCTAGGAGGGAAGGGGGAGGAGGGCAAGTGCGGGGCAAGTGGTAACTCCAGGAAGGCGTCATCAGTGGTCATCAGTGGGCCACCGAGAGAACTTGGGGGAAGGGCGCTGGCCCAGGGTGATTGCAGGTGTGTGTGTGTGTGTGCGCGCGCGCGCGCGCACTCGCGTGGGAAGGAGGGAGAGAGAGAGAGAGAGAGGGAGGGAGGGAGGGAGAGGGCCCCCTGCAGGAGGAGGTCTGAGCTGAACTCTGAGGGTAAGTGGGAATTAGCACAGGAGGAAGTAGGAGGGAGAACGTTCCAGAGAAACGTTCTCCATGCGAGGGAGAATATTAGAGTGCTGAGAGATGAGGCTGGGAGGTAGGAAGTGGGGGGGGGGGGGGGGGGGGGCGGGCAGTGACAAATCACCACCCGGAAAGTAACGGGAGGACAGTGAGGGATTCTAAGTAGCTTGATGTATTTTAGGAAGGTCATTCTGGGAGTCCTGGGTTAGAGAGCTGTGGGGAAGCCGAAGGACAGGCTAAGGAACGGAGCAGTTAGGGGCTGCGCGGAAGTGCGCGTGGTGGGGCCTGGGGCAGAGCTGCAGCGCCGGGTGGGGGCGCGTGGGCGGTGCTCAACGTGGCTCATTATCAGGGAAGTACAAGTCAAAACCACGATGGGATACCACCTCACACCTTCCAGAGTGGCTCACGTTAACAACTCAGGCAACAACAGATGTCGGGGAGGATGCGGAGAAAGAGGATCTCTTTTGCGTCGTTGGAGGCAATGCAAGCTGGTGCGGCCACTCTGGAACACGGTATGGAGGGTCCTCAGAAAACTGAAAACAGAACTCCCCTATGACCCAGCAATTGCACTACTAAGCATTTATCCAAGGGATACAGGTGTGCTGTTTCAAAGGGACACACGCAACCCCATGTTTATAGAAGCACTACCAACAATAGCCAAAGTATGGAAAGAGCCCGAATGCCCATCGATATGTCCATGAATGGAAAAAGATGTGGTATATAGATCCAATGGGATACTACTTGGTGATGAAAAATAATGAAATCTTGGCATTTGCAACAATGTGGGTGTAATTGGGGGGTATTATGCTAAGCGAAATGAGTCCGTCAGAGAAAGACATAGAATTTCACTCATATGTGGAATTTAAGAAACATAACAGATGAGCATAAGGGGGAAGGAAAAACAAGACAAAAACATAGAGGGAGACAAACCATAGATACTCTTAACTACAGAGAACAAACTGAAGGTTGCTGGAAGGGAGGTGGGTGGGGGATGGGCTAAACGGGGGATGGGCGTCAAGGAGGGCACTTTTCCGGAGGAGCGCTGGGTGTTACATGTAAGTGATGAATCACTGGGATCTATTCCCGAAGCCAAGACTACACTGTAACTTAACTGACTTGAGAATAAAATAATAAAATTAAAAGCACCCACTAGATTTCCACAGGCTGTTCTTTCTGAGGGGTTTCTGAGATGCTCTTCTTTTTAAGCACAGACCTTGCTTACTTTTTATCGAACTAACTCTGGTAAGTTCTGTCAGTCACAGTGCCAGGAAGGGCAGTTCTGTGTCTTCCACAAGAATCCCCACAAAGTAGCTTACTAACATCCAGTCAACACATGCTAGATTTAACCCTTCAGTTGACCTTAAACACAGGGCAGTTGGAGTCTACTCTTGGAGAATAGAAATCTATGCCTTATTTATCATGGGGAGGGTGAAAGAACACGTTAACTCGAAATCTTTTCCTTGAAATATTCCAGAAGATTTGTTACTCAAAAGTGTGCATGGAGTATCTCTTGGTATAAGAAGAGGAAGACAGAAGATAAGAAATAGAGTGTTTTATTTTTTCCGACAGGCATAATGGTAATGTTTGATGTTGCGTTGGGACAGGCTGAGTTAAACGTTTCCAGTGGGTGGCTCAGTTGGTTGAGTGTCTGACTTCAGCTCAAGACACGGTCTCAAAGTTGATGGGTTCGAGCCCCACGTCAGGCTCTGTGCGGACAGCTCGGAGCCTGGAGCCTGCTTTGGATTCTGTGTCTTTCTCTCTCTCTCTCTCTCTCTCTCTGCCCCTCCCCTGCTCGGGTACTGTCTCTCTCTCTCTCTCCCTCAATAATAAATATTATCTCTCAATCATAAACATTAAAAAAAATGTTTTTGGTGAGATCAGTACAAGGGTCGTTGGTTTTCCAGGCTGACCCTTGTGGGAGAACCTTACAACAACATGGTTATCTTAGCAGCTTGAAGTCTGGTCATTCTTCCACCCCATTCCATCTTCTGTCCTCTTTGCTGGGTCTGGTATTAGGTAAAAGGAGGTAAACCGTCTAGCATTTCCCAAAGTGCAAGACATTGGGTGAAAAAAAAAAGGTTATTCTGGTGTTGGATTATTTGAAAAAAAGCCTACTGGACAAAACTAAACGGATTGATTTACCGCAGAGCTTTTCAGAGCCTTAAAATGCTGACATGACAGCCATGAAAATAAGAACCAAAGTTTATCAAGTGCCTACTGTGTGTCAGGGACTATTCTAAGGACTTTACCAGAATTAACTTGTTTAATACAACAGACGTACAACGTGGGTGCTGACATTACCCTCGTTGTCAACACGGGGAGACCGAGCGCAGAGAGGTCCTGCATGTGCCGAGCTTGCGCAGCTGGAACGTCTCTGTTTGAAGACAGGATCGAGTATGTATAGACGTGCACAGACTTCCTTGACCACATCCTTTGCCCAACCCTGTTTCCTCTGTGACGTGCATTGAATATCGTGTGGGATATAATTGGGGAAATGGGGCAGAGGACAAGGTACAGAGGCATGCTGGGGAGGGCACTGTAGAGCAGTTGGTATTTTCTCTGACATGAGAGGTGTGTGACACGGTGGCCCAAGACCGGGAGACCCTCACCTCCCCTCTGGCGTCAGCAGCAGTACCGTAGGTCCGTGATCCCGTATTTAACCGCCTGCAGAAACTGGGCTTTCATCCAGAATGAACTCGTCCATTTCTGGCAAGGTGAGTCTTTGCTGGGATAGTACTTGGACATATTTCAGTGACAGAGACGATACGTTCTGGCCCTTCTGTGTCAAGCACAAGCCCTACGTCCATGACCCTTTGCTTGGCTTATGGCCTTAGCCACACTGGCTAAGCCTCAAGTCTGGCTTTTATCAGATAGCAAAGTCTTTTTTTTTTAAGTTTGTTTATTCATTTTGAGGGGAGAGAAAGGGAGAGAAAGAAAATCCCAAGGAGGCTCCACACTGCCAGTGCAGAGCCCAACGTGGGGCTCAAATGCATGGACCGTGAGATCGTGACCTGAGCCAAAACCAAGAGTCGGATGCTTAAGCTACTGAGCCATCCAGGTGCCCCAAGACAATAAAGAGTTTTAACAGTTTGACTCTGTTTTCTGCTTATACTAAAAACTTTATTCTTCTTAAATTATCTCAACAGGTAGTGTGTGGATAAGTAAAAATAAATGGCAGATGTACACAGAATACTCAACTTTTCTTAAGAATGAGGCAGTGTTTTTTTCTACCAACCAGCCTGGCAAAATTTAGCAAGTTTGATAATGCTAGCATTTGATAATACTCACATGCCCTTCCGTTGGGAAGGTCAGTGATTCCAGCATTTGTATAGGGCGGTTTGGGGATATCTACCAGACTTGAAAAAAGGAAGTTCATATCCTTGGACTTAAAGTACCTGCTGTATATACTGTCAGGAATTTCTCCTTTGTTTTCTATAGCTCATCCTTTAACATGATGGATTGTATGTAATTGCCGGGGATTGTGTGTCCCTGTCCTAGGATGAGCCATCCTCACTGACAGATATTCTGCAGCACCTGTCCCTGAAGGGGAGTGACCCCTGGCCACATGGCTATCACTCTTGGCTGAACTGTTTGCTTCGGCCAGAGGAATTGAGCGGCAGTGATACATGCCACACCGGGACCGAAGCTCAAAAGCCCAGGATTGGCCCCACTATTTCTAGTTCCCCTCCGCCAAGAACTAGATGGAAGTTGCCCCTCTAGCCTCGTTCCTGGAATGAAAACTTCATGGAGCCAGTCTGAAGTCCACTATCAGCTGAGGTATATGTGAGCCACAGATACTGTCATTGGAAGCCACTGACACATTATTATTTTAACCACAGCATGGCCTGTCATGAGCTAATAATAAAAGATCAATATCTACTTTTCCCATAAATGTTCAATATAAATCTTAGTTCTGGTTTGTCTTCCTCTTTTTCAAACTGTACTACAGTGTTCTCAATGATTTGTAGCACATTTTGAAATCAGAAGGTATAAGGACTTCCACTTGGTTCTTTCTCGAGATTGTTTTTTCTGTTTGAGGCCCCTTGCAATCCCATGTAAATTTAGGATTGGCTTTTCTGTTTCTGCAAAAATGGCACTAAGATTTTACAGGGATTGAATTGAATCTGTAGATCACTTTGAGGAGTATTGCCATCTTAACAGTGGCTTCTGATGAGAGGTTCATGGTAATCTTACCGAGGATCTCTTGTAAGTAATGAGTTGCTTCTCTCTTGCCGCTTCTTTGTCTTTGCTTTTCAACATTTTGGTCACAATATATCTTGGTGTATGTCTGCTTGAATGTGTCCTGCTTGGAATTTGTCGAGATACTTGAATGTATAGATTTATGTTTTTTATCAGTTCGGAAAGTTTTCAACCATTTGTTCTTTTAAAAAAATTGTTTATTTGAGAGAGAGATAGCATGTGTGTGTGAGGCAGGGAGGGAGAGGGGCAGGGGGGATGAGAGAAGGAATCCTAAGCAGGCTCCGCACTTAGCGCAGGGCCCAGTTCAAGGCTCAGTCCCATGACCCTGGGATCATGACCTGAGCCGAAATCAAGAGTCAGACGCTCAACTGACTGCGCCCCCCAGTGGCCCTTTAACCATCATTTCTGTAGATAGTCTTCAATTCCCGTTCTCTCTTGCCTCTCACTCTGGGACTTCTGTTGTGGGCATGTTGGTACGCTTGGTGGTATCCCTCAGGCGTCTTACCATCTGCTGATTCAGCTTCACTCTCTTTTCTTTGTGCTACTTAGACTGGGTAATTGTAATTGACTTCTCCTTAAGTTTAGTGACTATTTCTTCTGCTTGCTCAAATCTGCTGTGGAAAGCTTTGAGTGCATTTCTCCTTTCAAATACTTCCCAGGTTCAAAATTTCTGTTTTGTTCCTTTCTAATATTTCCATCTGTTTATTAATATTTTTAAATTGTTGAGACATCTTTTAGTTTCCTTTTGTTCTTTGTCTATAGTCTCTTCTAGCCATTTGAGCATATTTAAGACCGTTGATTTTTTTTGAAGTTTTATTTATTTAATCTCTAACGTGGGGCTGACAGGCTCAAACTCATCAAGAGTCAGATGTTCAAGCTGCTGAGCCACCCAGGCGCCCCAAGACAGTTGATTTAAAGTCTTTTCTTTCCATTATCTGTGCTTCTTCAGGAATAGTCTAGATTACTGTCTTCTTTTCCTGTGAATGCACCGTATTTTCTTTTTTCTCTGCATGGTTGATGCTGTTGAAAAGTGGACATTTGGAAAAATATGATGCGGTGACTCTGGGCATCAGACTTTCCTCTCTTTGGGGTTTGTTGCTGATGCTTGATATGGGGCAGAGTTGTGTGTTTCTTTAGTGACTTTCCTAAACTACTTTTGTAAATATTGTATTCCTTGTCCCATGGTCTCTGGAATTTCTGTTCCTTTAGCTTGGGGTCAGCTACTGCTTAGACCACCGTTTCCTAAAGTGCCTGCCCTAAAATGAAAGAATGAAGTAAGGCAACGTTCCCCCAGCCTTGCAAACTGGTTCTGCGCTGAGTCACTTTTATGCTTAGCTGTGCCGTTTCTAACTGGCCTTGGCATCACTGTCTCTTCACCCTGAGCCACAAGATCATCTGGGGATGCAGGAGCCTTTGGTCGTCTTCTCCTTTTTTTCTGATGTGTTGTGCTCCGTCCCCGTGTGGCTTTCCAGATTTCCCATTCTGTACAGCAAGTGTCCAAGCACTTCTTGTTGAGGCGTCTCTCCCCCCCGCGTTTCCTTCCAGGCTCTGGCGTCTTCTTGACCCAGCTGCCCCCTTTTCTCACACTTGCCAGTGACCTGTTCGTGTGTCTGTTGGTGTTGTCTAGGAATGCCCTCACCACTGCCAGCTAGTCACCTTGACGGGCCAAACAACCGAATGGGCCTTCCCTCAATCCCTCAGGAAGCCCCACCTCGGTCAGAACAGACAACTCCTTTAGAACAGGGCTGACTCCATTCCCTCCGGGCTCAGGAGTCCACACTGGGATTGTGGGCTTTTGCCTCGAGACCGTCACGGATCTGTGGAGGGGATGGGGGCCTGGGCAAGTTAAATGCTAACCATGTTCTCTTACTGGGTTTGAGTCACTTTTCTCTTGATTCCTTGTTAGCTGCATTGCTGTAAACCTTGGACTAATTTGTACAGTTTCAATGAAGCTCATTCTAAGACTTTTTGCTTCTTTTGTGTTTCTGTGCATTTCTTGGAATGCCCTACTACAGCATTTTTCTGATGTCCCGTGTCATCTCCTTTTAATTTACTCTTAGTGCTGGAAATGTAGTAGTTGCTGATGGAATTTTTTTCTAATGTTTACTTATTTATTTTGAGAGAGAAAGAGAGTGCCTGTGAGCGGGGGAGGTGCAGAGAGAGAGGAAAGAGAGAGAGTCCCAAACAGGCTCCACAGTGTCTGCACAGAGCCCATCACAGGGCTCCATACCATGCACCATGAGATCATGACCTGAGCTGATGTCAGGAGTTAGAAGCTTAACTGACTGAGCCACCCAGGCGCCCCACTGATGAAATATTCGTAAGCCGATGCCTGTACAACTATTTATTAAAATGTTTATCATTTGAAAACCACTTTTGCTTATTAATTGGTGAAAATGATAAAGGTTTTTATTTCTGCTCACTGAGTAGCAAATAGCTGCTCTCTTTGAAGGAAGTAGCAAGTCTCCAGAAGAATTTGCTTGTTGGCTGTTAGGTTCAATGACTGACTTGCCCTACGTCGTTGTCTTAGGGTTCCCAACCACAGAGAACCAAACAAATACAAACAATAAAAATCAAAACTCAAGCTTACTTCTTGGGGAGAATTCTCTTTAAGAATAGACCGATAAAAAAGTTGTGTTTACTTATTTTTAAGTGAAATTCATTTAAGTCTGTAGATGTCCATTGGAGAGTATCCTTACAAGCAGTGTTAGTAGAAGGTAAGGCAAGAGGAAGAAAAATGATGAATTACTTTTTTCCATGTAAACAACTCACATTTTATCTGGAGGCATTACTTATTGGATTGGAGTAAGGTTTATTTAGAGCTTATAATGATTCCTTAGTAAGGAATGTGTTTTGAAAAATTTGTAAAGCCACGGGATCCTGCAGTTTATATGATGTACCTGTGCTTTTTAATGAGGCAAGATAGCATTGATTTTTTTGTCCTGTCTCGAAATGGAGACATTCTCCTATGACTGTAAAGTGCTTTTGGATACTTTAAATGGAAGACCATCCTGGCATATTGTGTGACAAGGTGTGACCTTCATGTCAGAAGAAAGGGGACAGTACAGACTCTGTGATTTGGTACAGACTGCACAATTTGGGCTCTCGATACGAAGGCAGCAGTTGTCAGGAAATCACCTCCCCCCGGGTGGCCGGTCAGCTGCCTAAATAAACATTAGTAATCTACTCGAGCGTACGACATCTCTGTTTTTTCCCCCATTCTACAGTCTTAGAACACTTATTAGAATACATTTATTGAATCACTACACAGCTAACCTTGTAATATTTTGGATGTATGTACCCTCTTGCAGCAAACAGTAAAAGGAGGCCTCAGCCGATGTTAAATAGTTACTATGTGGCACGTGGGCCATTTCAATGCCTGGCAGGGAGGGGGGCTGTGTGTTTCAGAGGGAGTGTGAGTATTCCGCGGTTACCGTCCTAGTTCTGCATTGGATTATGTATGTGTATCAGTACAGAAAACTCCCGTCTCCTCTTCTGGCTTGAGTTTATTCAGAAAATTGGTACCATTCCATCGATGAATTTCCTTGAACTCCTTGGAAGAAAGTGTTTTGCAAACGTCAAAGTATCATGTGATTCTTGAGTTACAGGAAACTTGAAGACCATTTAGCCAATCATAGCGCCTCACCTTTTATTTTGTTTTATTTTTTAAGAAAACAAGTCCCTGAGATGTGTTAGGTGTCTCACTTCACATCCTTTATGGTGATAGTTCTATAGTAAAATTGCTCATATTAAAAATGTATTTCAGTGGCACCTGGGTGGCTCAGGCGGTTGAGCATCCAGCTCTTGATTTTGGTTCAGGTCATGATGTCAGGGTTCGTAGGATCGAGCCCTGCATGTCAGGCTCTGTACTTACAGAGCAGAACCTGCTTGAGATTCTCTCCTGCTCTGTCTGCCTCTCCCCCGCTTGCTTTAGTGCACGTGCTCTCTTTCTCTCTCCCTAAAAATAAATAAACATTTTTTAAAAAAGTGTATTTTAGGTGTAGGAGGTTAGAAAAAGAAAATCCAGGAGAGCATCACCAGAATAGAACTCAGTGATCTTAGAACTGTCAGGGTGACTTTAGGGGATGGGACTTTTAAAGAGCTCGTTTGAAAGGAAAGAGTCACTACCAGAAGAAGGACAGAGGAAATGACACCATGTTAAGAAGGTCAAGAAAGACGATTAGGAATCTGGGAGCAGATCCACAAAGAGAAAAATACCCAGAGTACGCTGTTGAATGCAGTTACATCTTCTTGGAGGGAACTGTCACCTGTGTGTTCTCTGGTTTGGTCCAGTGCTCGTGCAGATACTTTATGTGAATGTGTTGATGGCCTGCAGAAGATTTGAAGTTGGACGGGGAAGACCGATAATGTGATTTATGTTAGAATCCGTATTAAAGAGGATGTGGGTCTTGAGCCCATGAAGACAAAAGTAGAGAGTTCTGGATGTAGTCTAAAAGAGCAATAAAAACAAAAATCACTCTAAAACCACTGGGCTAAGAAAAGTCAAAGTTTGTCAGCGCTTCGAGGCATAGCTGACATATGAGGAACTGCACGTCTCATGTACAACTTAATGGGTTTGGACAAAAGGTATTATTTTTTATTATTTTGATTGTAATGAAATTCCAAGGCACTAAAAAAAAAAAAAAAGAAATAAAAGAAAGAAACCGGCCAAAATATTGCCTTGCTTACATTTATATCAAATATTGTGCCCAGCACAGAAATAATTGTCGCCCACCCTTAGCAGGCCTGCTGCATGAAGGTGGTGGTCTTCAGTTGGCTAACCTGTCCTGGGCCCCAGATCTGGCATAGCTCAGGGGACAGACCGACTGTGGGACCACAACCAGAGCTGGGCATTCGCCAGCTTTGAGCCCTCAGTCATTCTGGGAGGCATGGGGGCCGAAGGCACTGAGGCCTTGAATTGCTTCTCTTTGGTCAGAAATTGTGCCTATGTGGCCCTAAGCCCAATCCCCATTCAGTATGTGAGACACCCAGATCTAAAAAGCACACATGACATCTAAACAGGGGCTCGGAGCGTGAGGGTTTCAGACATTCTGCCTTCCTCTCCCTCATCGGATACATGCGGTCTACACTGTGGGAACGGGCACGTGCATCTCTGTGACCCGTTGAAAACCCGCAGGTAGAACTCTTAGTCTGGTTCTCTCATGAGGACAAAGTACTGTCACTCACTATCTGATGATCTTCTGCTTCAGGAATAGGACTTTCCCAAGGGTCCTCTACAATGATGAGGAAGAACTTTCTCATAATTACAGTTAATGAAAAATTAGATGAACCACATATCTCCTCATGGCCAGAAATACTTAAAGAGTCATTATATGGGCAGGATCTGGTGCTGGGTGGGGGATTGGACTGCATGGCCTCTACATTACAGTCGGAAGCTGAGAGTCTCTGCTTGTTTTTGCCTAAACGTCTCCAGTCCCTTTTATTTTCCCAGGCACTTTTTATCATGAGTAATTGACAGCATGTATTTTTTATCTAATGCATATAAATTAATGTCTATGAATAATTCTAGAAAGTGTTTTAGACACTGTTTTCTAACATAGGCTGTAAGTGTAAAAGTCTGCATTTTACAGGTAACAACCAGATTCGCCTTTATCAGGAGTAAGTGCAGGTAGAGCAGGAGTGAATTATTCTGGAATAATGAGCAAGCTTTATTAAGTGATGGGAGTCAGTACTAGTTCAGGAATCACCATCTTTTTAAATTTGTATGTCCGGGACACTAGTCGTGTCTCTTAATATTCAGAGTCACTCCATTGAATGACCTTCAGCGTGAAGCAGTAATTTTGTGGCTTGCCCCCCACTAACCTCAAGGACTTGCCATGATCTCCTTCCTCTGACCATTTTGTGTCTGGTTTTGTGTCTTAAATATGAATTCACGTTCTCAAGAAAATGAATCTTCCCCCACTGAGTGGCGTTTCTAGGGAAATGAACCTCAGCATTATTGAATACTAGTTATCGTCATCATTGTGACTTTTAGGGGAGCTAATTTTTGTTTCAGGATCAAATACATTGTGCATCTTTGCTTTATGAAACAGTTTGTATTTTTTTTTTCTGGTATGATAAGAATTCCTCTGAGCATGTAAGTATTATGTTCAAGTAAAATAAATCCTCTTAGCTTATATGACTTTAAATTTTTTTACATTTGGAAATGGTTACGAGGAAATCACGGTATTTGCTGTCTGCAATAAAACAATTCTTGAGAAGCAATTAGGACATATTCTGATAGCAGCTATATTAGCAGGTGAAAGATAAAAGGAGAATGTTTGCATCAGGAGGGAATGATAATAGTAATATGATAGAGGCCCAGATTGTTCCCTAAACACGGTTAACTGGTATTTGCTGGATGTATGGCCTTGGATTCATTTCTTAACTTTTCTCAGCCCAGATTTCTGCGTTGGTAAAATGGGGATAATTGTTGCTGGCTCATGGTGTTGCATGATTCGATGAGGACATACTTACATAAATGCAAAGCATGTAACAGCCCATCTAGTATACAGTAAGTGGTGGATGAGTGTTAGTCTAGCGTTACTGCTGTCATCATCACCGTGCACTCGTGTGGTGATGGGATGGTCTTCGCGTGGCGAGGGGGTGAGGCCAGCACAGGGTTGGGGAGGGGGATGGTGGTAGAGGTCACAGCAGATTGCAGGCCCGCCCCCGGCCTTCTCTGCTCGCAAACTGTGCGGTCGTCAGCAACCACTCACCTCTCTGACTCAGAGTTCAGACACCTGCCCGTATTTTGTTATGTGTGCCTGGACTAAGGAATCTCCATTTTGTTCCTCAGTCACAAACTTCTTTCATTCTATGTGAGCCAGCATCACGATCGCCAAAACACTCTAGTGCACGGTTCTTGAGTATTGCAAGGGGTGAATCTTAGCGGTGAAGGTGCTCAGAGCTGCTGATAACTGCCAGCGGTGGCCTGTCACCCAGATCCAGCTGTGGGAGGCGAGCGGGGGGCGTGGGCAGGCCTCGCCTCCAGGGCTGGGCGCTAGGGGGTGCGGAGTTGTGGCTCAGGCCCGCTCTGTGATCGCTTCCTGTCATTTACAAAGACGGTGTTGGTTATCACTCTGGCAGATCCTGGAGGACAGGATGGATGTCGCTGTGCTGCCATTCACACCTGTTTGAGGGGCAGAGGAGTTCACATGCAAATGAAGGACTGTTGGTGAAGTAAATGAATGTGCCATAAACGCAATAGTAATTCATTATACCAGGTCAAAAACACCCAACTGGTGGTTTTTTCTTAGTTACTTGAACAAATAATGGGCCTGCCAGGACTAAAACTAAATAGAATTTATTGGGCTCATGCCATAGTAGGCCAAGAAAATTTTTTTTTTTAGTGGATGTCTAGTCTTTGGGATGGAAGTACCCACATACTGGGCAAGGCCAGTTACCGGACCGGAACTGAACACTACAGTCAAAGGGCTTGAGCGGCTGAGGTGTCTGAAATATCTCTCGCCCAAGGTCGGACTGCTAACCGGTTGTTAACAACGGCGGAGTTTTTATTTTCAGAAACGGTCTTCACGTTTACTTCTCACTGAAGACTTGTGGACAAATTTGCCCTTGCTGTAAAGCATTTTTCACAGAACCTGTTCTCTCGGGTCCACCAGGGCCAGGGTCCTGAGGGAGAAGAGGGTGCGTGGGTACGTAGCAGTGCTCTCGCGGGTACAGGAGAGTCACGGGCACTTTGGCCTATGTCCCGCCTCCAAGCAGAGCTACAGTTAGTACACAAGAGTATGGCCGGGCAGATTGCGTGAAGTTCTGGAAACAAGTGTGGTTCAGTGAGAACTGAATGGGAGGCACCGAGCTCCCTTTTACTGGAAATGTGTGAACCAGCCAAGAGACCCTCTTTTCAGGGAACGCCAGGTTGTGTCTGCCGTGACAGATCGCCAAGCCAGACGAACACACGTGTTCACGCTGTGCAGAAGCAGTGTGGACACTCCTGCATCCGTCGGGGAGAGACGTGCTGCAGGGAGCCACGCGCTGATATCATCGGTAACTTGGCTGTAACCACGTGAGTTACAGCCTGGTGTCGATGAGCGGAGTTCCCCTGGCTGTGCCTTGGGGGTCTCCGTCCCTTTCGCTTCATAGACCGGTGGGCCACAGCTGTGACTTCAGGGGATGTTTACTGAGGGACCCACGTGTCTCCTGTCTTCTCCTTATCTTTCGTTAGATGTAGAATTGTTCCGTTGGCGCACGCGACTCCATACGGTGTGAAGACACTTGAAAAAGTGAGCCTTGGCACCTGATACGTCAAGAACAAAGGAAAAAAAAAACTAGCACAACATTCCTCAAATTATTTGACTTCCTCCTTGTGAAAACAGTTAAGTTTTCACAAGCAAGAGGAACAGTAACACAAGTAAAAACGGAGCAATGAACACATGTCTGGAAGCTGCAGACGCCCAGGTGACAAGGTCGAGCACACTTTGGTGCATCTCGTTAAGCCGAGGAGTATAAATGAGCATCTCCACTGAAGATGTGCAAGACAGATGAGCAGAAAAGATGGGGGAAAGTTTAAATAATACACAGCTTTGCAGGAGCAAGTCAGTAGAAACTCCTAATGTTGTAAGAAAAGTTGTTGACATCAGCTCACCAAATTTGGTCATAAAACAGTGCAAGAACCTCCCAATTGAAGCCGTGATTCTACACATCTCACCACAGTTTTTCTTTTTCTTTTTCTTTTTTTAAACTGAATATTTCAGATCTACCTAATGAGGTAGAATGCTGGGAACTTTTTTCTGTGTGTGTATTTTTCTTAATACTTAGGAAATATTGGATGTATTGCCTAAAATAACATTTTATTGTTAATTCTTTCTTGGTTTAAGGGGAGATTCACTTAACCTGCCTTAAGATCCTCATATAGAAAATGGGACCTCCGTCAAGAGGAGTAACAAGCCAGCATTCTGTACTAGTTGTTTAGTGATGTTTTTATAATGACTTTCAGGATGCTGATCTGTTATAATTTTTTTTAATGTTTATTCATTTTTGAGACACAGAGACAGAGTGAGTGGGGGAGGGGTAAAGAGAGAGGGAGACCCAGAATCCGAAGCAGGCTCCAGGCTCTGAGCTGTCAGCCCAGAGCCCGACGCGGGGCTCGAACCCACCAACCTTGAGATCATGACCTGAGCCCAGTTGGATGCCTAACCAACTGAGCCATCCAGGTACCCCTCAAGAATTCTTTCTTGACTGTGATCCTGCATCACTAAATGGCCATTTAGAGTGCCATGCTCCATAGGTGTGAGTAAAGACAGAATGCTTCTAATTGAATAAAATATATTAAATTATCTTCAAGTTAACACATACTGAATTCGTCTACAAATGAATCAATTTGCAGATAGTTGACAGATGGCGTGACTTGTGTGATTTAGTCAAATGTTGTTTTTCACTTTTAATTTTGTCCAGTGAGAGTTGCAGCTTTTACAGATGTCATGAAATGAGAAGTCTAGCCTTGATCTCTTGCACCCTTATTTTAGAAGAAAGGCTGTTTGGAGAGTATGAGTATATAACTTCTTTCAGACGGGATAAAGAGAAAATGCCTGTCTTCTTCTGTATAAATTAAATAGATGGCAACTTTGAACTTGGTCTCATTGCTTCATGCGGAAAGTAGTCCCCAGGTGCTGATTAGGTTATAAAACCTGCCAAGTATAAACATGTGATTAGTTCATTTAGGCTCTCCGTAGTAGCTGTGCTGGTAAAAATGGGCTAATAATGCTGCAGTGTTAAACTGCATAAAAATCTTACTCATTTAAGTCATTGAAAGGTTATTTCTTACACTGTTTCTGCAACAAGGCCAGAGGGGACTCCTGTCGCTTGTTACCCAGGCTGACAGGGATTCTTAACTCCTTGTTTCATACTCATTAGCAGAGGAGAGAGTACTGAGTCTAGCACTGGCTGCTACTGCGGCGGTCGACATTTTTGCTGACATTTTACTGGCCAAAGAAAGGTCACGTGACCATCACTTCAGAGATGCAGGGGTGTGAACCCTCACCAGGTGACCAGAAGGCAGAGAGCCAGGAAAGTATTTAGTGAATAGAATTAATGATAGAACATGCTGAATCTTGTCGGTAGGTCATCATCAGATAACCCTAGATATATCTCATTAGTGTCGGAAGCTAAAGATTATGTGTCCAGTTTTTTTGAGACTTGACAGATTAACGTACATTCTGGATGAACGTCAAGTATGGTGATTTTTTAACAGCTCAGGATACTGTCATGTTACAGAGTTCACTTAGACCCAGTGACATTATTTGGCTCCAAGTAAAATGGCTGAAATGTCAGGAGGTCATGACAGGAAGATCTTCAACATTCAGTTATTGGATGGGCTGATGAAAGAATCCAGGCAGGAGGCAAGTTAAATTGGAGTCAACCGCTTGAGTCAAATCAGGAAGAGGGATTTGGCATGGGGTGGTAAGACCGCCAGGAGATGCTACCTGGCTCAGAGGAAAAAGGATCCAGACAGCAGCCTTGATCAGGATGGACAATATAGAAGCAGGTGAGGACAGACCTGAAGTTGGTGTGGTTCTGGATGGTTTCCGAAGGAAAGGACGTAAACCACGCCCTGTCCCAGCTGACGTGACAGTGACTCCTGTGGCCCCCAGTGGATGATTCTGGATGGTTTCCGAAGGAAAGGACGTAAACCATGCCCAGTCGCAGCTGACGTGACAGTGACTCATGAGTCCCCAGTGGGTGATTTGCTCCACATCGGTTCAAGTCTCAAGTCTTTCAATTTCATTAATAGTACATTTTTTTTTCTTAGTAGTAGACAGGGAATAATTAGATATGTTCATAGTTTTTTTCCTGATAAGCTTTGGTTACAACTTTCTTAGGCCAATTTGAAATCCTTTGAAAATAGTGCCTTTGGTTAGTAAAATTTCAATATTTTATCTGTATCTCCTTTAAAGAAAGATTGAATCTTATCGATACATTAGGTACTTTGTAAATTATTTTATGTGCCTCATATATATACTTTTCGCATTCATCTTACACGGATTTCTAATTTATATAAAATGATTTTAAATTTCATGGAAATATCCTGAGGCATGTAAAATATGTGTGTTATTTCATTATAAAGCATGGAACATAAATTTTTTCAATTATTACTTAAACTTGTAATAACATGTAATCGACCTGAATGTGTATATTAAGAGATTTTTCCCCCAAAGTCCGGCAGTAAAATAATTTGCCCTTATGCTGTCGGTGAGAGAAATTCCTTATTTAACCGTAGACACTGTAGAGAAGATTATTCATGACCCACAGACTACACTGCAGGCCTATTGACTTCTTCAATTTTTTCCCACTCAGAATTATAGGAAGTTTTGAATGCCTCATTAATCTTTAAGAACCTACCCAGCAGTGTTTCAAAACCATACTCCTTCATGCACAAGAAGCCCACATATTTTATGCATCATACAGTTATATTTTGTAGAGAATAATAATGCTGTGTAAAGAAGAGATGTAAATGGAGAATAAAACAAAGGGTTTTTTCTAGTTACTTTCCTTCACTGGGTAGGATTTCAATGTTTATAATAGTTGCAACAAGCATTATCCTGTTGCTGGAAATGGATGACCCGAGCAGAAAGTGCACGTAAGGAAGGTAAGGCGAGGTAATGGGCCTGAAAAGTTAGGAGCAGGTGGTATATGGGATTTCTGCAAAGTTTCATCAAAGCTGTTGGTTTTGGTTTTTCTAGTCCTCTCTGTCCCCCTTTATCTGCGTTACTTTGATAACTTTTTTTTTTTAGGAAGGTCTTCTGACTTTTCAGATTGTGTTAGAGACTTGGATCAGAACACCCTATATTTACCCCTGATACACAAAATACATCCCACTTGTATGTGGTTGTAGTTGGCTATTTACTAAAGTTTATCTTTGGTAGGGCAGAGACTGTCTTTTGCTATCCATTCGTCTCTAAAACATGCAAAGTAATTAGTGCCTTTTTGTTGTGTGGTAACTGTTTGTTGAATGAATGAACATTAATACTCATCCCGGTTGAATGGATTGAGTTGTGTGCATTGGAGTTACTTGGATGTAAAATATGGAGGGAAAGGTAAACTTCAGGGTCAGAATTATTGGATGCAATTCTTTCCTCTTCTCTACACTTGCATCTTACAGCCAGTGGGAGGACAGGTATCTAGGAAATAAGAGTTCCGAGGTGTAATGTCCCATCTTACAGCCAGTGGGAGGACGCTCATGTAGGAAATAGGAGTTCTGAGATGTAATGTCTCATCTTACATGCAATGGGAGGACGCTCATGTAGGAAATAGGAGTTCCGAGGTGTAATGTCCCATCTTACAGCCAGTGGGAGGACAGGTATCTGGGAAATAGGAGTTCCGAGGTGTAACGTCCCATCTTACAGCCAGTGGGAGGACGCTCATCTAGGAATAGGGGTTCCGAGGTGTAATGTCCCTTCTTACATCCAAGGGGAGGACACTCATGTAGGAAATAGAAGTTCTGAGGTGTAATGTCCCATCTTACAGCCAGTGGGAGGACGCTCATCTAGGAATAGGGGTTCCGAGGTGTAATGTGCCTCTTGCAAATAGTTACTTTTGAGATGTTGGACACGTTCGCAAACTACCCTCAGCTTTTGTGTCTGCATTTGTAAAAAGTTAAAGTTAACTCTGTGATTTACAAGATCCTCTGAGTAACAGCGTTATAAGACAATGTTAAAAGTCCTTCAACACCAATGATGAGGCTGAGAAATTAAGTGGGGAGGAAGGACTCCCATTAGGTAGAGAGGGGCACTGCTCTGTTCTGTCACGTTTCAGTAACCTTGGCAGCAGGAAAACAATCGCGAGTTCTCCTGACTCTCTGGACAAAATGAGAAACATCTATGTGTTCACGAGAATTCCAGAGATCCAGGAATGGACATGAAAGTGTGTTTGTTCCCGGAGCACGGGCCCAGCCGCAGGAGGTCACTGCGGAGGCTCAGGAGCTAGGCCTTGGCCTCACTCATAAGGAGGCGTGTGAGTTCCACGGCAGGACCCAGCCAGGAGAGGTCGGTGGGGCCGCTTCTCTGCTATCAGCCACTCGACCCCAGTTTCTCTTACGTCCCCGCTTTGTCCCAGGGCGAGGCACCACCTGGTCTCACGCTGGGGATGAAGCCGAAGCAGATGGCAGCGTGTGTGCCGTGGAGATGGCACACGTCATTCCTTCTCTCTCTTTTTGGGGAGAAATAGAGCTTTTTCGTTTTGCTGAAAGATACCCACCCAAGGATATTCCCTTGCTGTGTGTCCAGGAAGCAAAGGAGAATCAGTTTTGGTCAGCATATAAAAGTTTACCACTGGGTGGCTCTATTGTTCGACTCTCTTTCAATCAAGAGAAATGATCAGATGCGTTCAGTATGTACTGTATTAACTGCAGAATCATTGTGCGCTTTTGATTTGGGAGCAGTTCCATTGCAGATCTGTACTTCTTCGGGATGTGATCATGATACAGTAGAAACATACACTAAATGGGCATTAAAATGATTTTGTAAAAGCACATTTAATAGACTGGAAATGAATTCACAGTGTGTTATTAATTTTAAAATGCATATTATGAAATGAAATGCTAATTTTTGTAAATTTTATGTGTGAATATCTAGACAATATGGAGATATACATAAATATATTAATAGTACTTACTGCTAATATTTTTGTTTTAGGTAGTCATGTTTTCTAATTCTCCCAATGAACATGTTTTTCTTACATAAAGAAGTAGAAATAATAAAATTTGTGCACAAAATACATTAAATATGTAGATCTGAAATGATCACAAGAGAATTTAAATTCAAGTTTATTCTACTTCAGCTACTGCTCAGCTAGTGTTAGTAACTTCCTTGGTCAAAAGCTTCAGAGAGGCTTATGACACCCTAAAGGAAATTTGCCAGAAAATTCAGGGGTAAGAATGTGGCAAGGGAGGAGTTAAACGTAGCTGGCCTGAGATGTGTTTCCCCTATGATTGTCATGGGGTGTTCCACAAGGTGGGGGAAAGCAAGGCATAAAACTGGCCTGTGCTTGTAAAACTTACAACTGGACCTCTGGGCAAATATACCAGTATTTGCTAGGAGGCAAATTCTTATCTGTCAAGTGTGTTGAGTGAGATGTTTCTGTTTTGCATTTGCTTGTGGGAAACAAACTTACAAACTATAGCTTTATGAAGCATAGCTCCCTGGAGCCTGTCACATAAGCTGCTCAACTTTCAGGGATATAAAATGCAAGTGTTTCATAATTTTAACTCTCCCTGTTTTGTGAAAGACCGTGTGCTACCCTAACTTAGAGAAGTTGGCTATTGTTCTGCCCAGAGATTACATGCTTAATAAAGAAGGAGGCCCTGGGAGCCCTGTAGGATGTGGTAGACCTCCCCCTGTTTTTCCTGTACCTCTTGTTTGCTTATATTCTTAAAATTATTTAAAAAGTTTGATACTGGCTGTCTGAGTTTTCTAGGGCTAGCGTAACACAGTATCACAGACCACGTGGGTTGAGCAGCAGATACTTATTTTCTCACAGCTTAGGAGCCCCAGATGAAGTACCTGGCTTCTGGTTAGAACAGTGTGGTGAGGAGTCGAGAAGATGAGATCAGATAAGCCAAGCTAGACGGGGTGGGTAGACGACAGGGACGTAGGTGGGTAGGTAGGTAGGGAATCTTTGCACGCTTGATTCACATCAGCCCAGAAAGTGGGGCACTTCTGAAGCCTGCAGGAACAGCCTGGACAGGGGGAGCAGATTCACACCTTGGCTCTCACAGGCAGCCCAGGGCATGCTTTCAGAGACTGTGTTACTTGGCTAGGATTGCCCGACAGAATTCTGCAGATGGGGTGGCTTTTAAGTAGCAGAAATTGGCTTTCTCACAGTTGTGTGGGGTGGAGGTCCAAGACGAAGGCGTTGGGTGGCTTTGTCTTTTCCTGAGACCAAACACCTCTCTGCTTGGTGTGCACGTGGCTCCTTCTCACTGAGTCTTCATGTGCCCTTTTTATCCCTTCCTCTTCGACTAAGCACACTAGTCCTCTTGGACTGGAACCACCAGCATGGCCCCATTTAGCCTTAGTGTTATGGGCCTGATCTCCAAATACGGTCGCATGCTAAGGTAGGAAAAGTTCGGACGTCAGCTTGTGAATTGGGGGAGAACACAATTCGGTCTGAAACACTGGATGAGGTCTCTAATCTACATGTATCTGATTGGAAAATCGAATCCTTTATGTGAACTCAGAACAAAATAGTGGTTGTGAGTTGTGATACTCTCTCGTTGATATAAGAGCTGTGCTATTATTAAAACAGTTGCATGTTTTAACAAATTCACATAGAAAGTTTCATCACCAAGCCCCTAACAGCATAAAAATGTAAAAGTGAGTGTCTGAAATGTGTGAAACACTGAAAAACATGTTTTCTCTGCTTTCTAAATAGTACAGTTGGTTAAATATTGCATGTTCCTTTTCTTTATATGTTTTTAAAAAAAATTTTTTTTTTATTTTGATACAGAGACATGGAGTGCAAGTGGCGGGGGGCAGGGAGAGAGGGAGACACAGAATCCAAAGCAGGTTCCAGGCTCCGAGCTGTCAGCGCAGAGCCCGACATGGGGCTCGAACTCACAAACAGTGAAATCATGACCTGAGTCGAAGTCGGACGCTTAACCGACTGAGCCACCCAGGCACCCCATCTTATGCTTATATTAATCTATGAATTAGTATATTTATTTATAATCTCCATATTTTCTATATATCTACTCCCCTCAACTAGTTATTCAATATTTTATTTTTTATTTTAGAGAGAGAGAAATATAGAGAATGAATGTGGGAGGGAAAGAGAGAGGGAGACGCAGAATCCGAAGCAGGCTCTAGGCTCTGAGCTGTCAGCACAGAGCCCGATGTGGGGCTCGAACTCACAAACTGTGAGTTCATGACCTGAGCTGAACCTGGACGCTTACCCGACTGAGCCCCCCAGGTGCCCCAATTTATGTGTCCTGATGTTGAATATTTGCTTGTTTCCTCAGCCACATTATGCAAGGTAGCAAACATTTTACCATTTAAAATTGGATTGTTTTTGTAAAAGAATATCATAGGCTTTTAAATGAATAGGCAGATCCTCTCCCTTTTAAACCAAAATAAAAGGAGATAAAAATAAAGTTTGATGTTGGTATCAACCTTATTTCCTTTTTATACCAGCCTGTGGGCTTACGGTCATATGTGATGTGCTCAGCAGTTAGGATTTCATCAGTGTCTAACCAGAGGAATCTAATCGTAATCTATTCGCTGTCCCTTTTCTTGTCCTGTTATAAAGGAAGCACTCTCTCCAGTCTGTGGTCCAGCTAGGAGGTTTTCATGCATTTAGTCTTACACCCGTACTTCAGAGTAGTGTTGCTTTTGGCTTCGTCACGGGTCCCCCTCTGGTGACACTGATCACCACCGGAAACTTGAGCACCTCTGTACTCCTCCTGCGGGTGCCTTCTCTCCACTGTCGCTGAGGACAGTGGGTAGAGCATGTTTCCCTTTTCCTGTGCTTGTTTATCTTTCATTCCCTGTGTGGCTGACATCCACGCCTGCATAGACTGGCCGCGGGAACGCATCGAATTGTGGCTTACGCTCTGGTCCGGGGCCAAGGGCGGCTACTGGCCATTAGTGTCTGGCCTTTAAAAGCTCAGTAGCTAACAATTTACTTCAGCGTCATGCAAATATCATCAAGAACAGAACAAACATGGGAGGGCTATCTGTGGTCTTGGAAGCATACCATGTTTTACTCATAAATGCCAGTTTTGTGTGCAGAGTGCAGTGATAGCATGGGACACGTGACAGGATTACTCCTGGGAGCAGAGGGAAAGCGCAGTGATAGCCTGGGACGTGTCACAGAGTTACTCCTGGTGGCAGAGACAGAGCGCGGTGATAGCCTGGGACACGTCACAGAATTACTCCTGGTGGCAGAGACAGAGCGCGGTGATAGCCTGGGACGCGTCACAGAATTACTCCTGGTGGCAGAGACAGAGCGTGGTGATAGCCTGGGACACGTCACAGAGTTACTCCTGGGAGCAGAGGGAGAGTATGCAGTGTGCTTTTTTCAACCTTCAGCTGTGGGCGATCGGCATGATAGGCGAAAAAGATTGGACGTTCTTTATCATAGACAGTATGTTTAATAATCTGTTTAAAAATCTCTTGAAAAAAAGTTTTATTTTTAATTTTCTTTGTGATAGAGGGCGCAAGTGAGTGAGGGACAGAGAGAGAGAGAGAGAGAGAGAAGCGGGGCTGACCCAAAGCAGGGCTCGTGCACATCGGAAGTGGGTCTCCAGCTCACCCACTGAGGGACTTGAACTCACGAACCAAGAGATCGTGACCCGAGCTAATCAGATGCTTGACTGACTGAGCCACCCAGGTACCCTTGAAAAGTTGTCTTGATATTACACTTTGCTGATACAGGAACTGAAGTAGATATGTAACAAATGGCACATTAACACAAAAGTGGACTTACCATCCACCAGTGATTGCCGCGGAGAAAAGGGCTTGTTCTCTGGGAAGCACTGAGCCACTTTATCCAACTGACGCCTCCCGTACTCAGTATTTCTTGCATGGTGATCGTGTCCCGTACCTGGAGGAGGAATTGCTAAATCCGGTAGACGTGCAATTAAATCTGAGACGCGGCTGGAAATCCACAGGCGATGTTGTCACAAAAATCACTTCTGTAGCTCCACAGTGACATTTTAGATCAGAGATTTAGGGACATTTTCCGCAAGTGGCCGTGGTATGGGGCACAGATGCAAACAAACAAACCAAAAAAGGAAGAAATGAAGATGAGAGTGAAAGGCAGTAAGCTGGCTTTCGTGAGTGCTCAGAAATCGTCTTCTTCCAGTTGGTGTGCCTTCAGTTTGTGGGATCGCTCGTGGGAAGTCACAACGCCAACGTCAGCCGAATCTTGCGGCCTAAAGAAGAGTCGTCTTTAACTGGTTGTCACTGAGGGTAAAAGAAAGGGTAACAATGGGTGGCAGCACGCGTCGAGTGTCCCCTCGTGAGGTTTCGCTGAGCCCAACCAACCTTGCAGCCTCCGCTCACCTCGGGTGGCAGGACGGTTCTGCTTAGTAGGGCAGACACTGATGCGGTAACTGCAGGCGGAATTGGCAAGCGGTAGTGTTTAGTGCGGAGAGTTACTTTTTCTGTAAAGCCGAGCTGATAGCAACAACAGAACGGTGACGTTGCTGCCCTTTATAAAATGACAGATTTCCGGCACTGTTTTACAATTTGGGGATACGCTCTAGCTTTATGTGCCTATCTCAAACATTGGTCCCATAAGCATGACGGCATTCTGCCCCAACCCCGTTTTGGGACACATGGCAATCCCTAGCACTCAGGTATTAGCATGTAGCCGAAAGGTTTGTTTGTTCCACCTTTAATATACACATTTGTTCGGGGAAAGCTCAAGGCAGTTTGTGAAGGAAATTACATAAGAAATTGAAGTTCCACTTAACTGGTCACGCCTGGGGCCTCAGGAACAGAGTCCCCAGGGGTTATCTCCCCTCACTCACGACCTGGGTTTCTTCACGTCGACGGTCGACGGGGATTTTCTAAGAAACCCGCTTGGCAAGCCCCTCCGTCTAAAACGCCCGTCTTTTCCCACAATCAGGGAGCTTCTCCGGTTCTTCCCCCTTGTCCCTGTGCCAGCCTGCGCTCTGCTGGGCACGGCTCCCGGGACCCCCAGACTGCTGTGTGCCAGACGTCAGTGTCACAGGTAGTTGGGAGGGGCAGCGGGTGCAGGACGTGTGCTGTGGTGAGCCCCTGGGACTCCCACGGGCCCGGAGGATGCTCTCCTTTCATCCAAGTCTCCTTTCAGTACTCCTCCCCGTGGGACCTGCGGCCTGCCTCATAGTAAGTACTGACCTATTCAGAAAGTACCTCTTTCCAAGGACAAGCGTTAATATTTTAAGAGACTCTATGCCTTTATTTCGTATTTAGAAATAATATTTCCACCATTAACAATGTCTCTGCCCTGCCCTTGGAGTATATGGTTCCTCAGTGTTGCTCTGAGGGGCTTTTAATTTCTTCTCTCCTCTTTCCATGGCCCACAGGAGTCATAAAAATGTACATTAGCCTTTCACGTCCACTTTTATTGAGACCTGGGGGACGGTCTCTGTACTCCACGCCACTGTATAGGGTTCGGGCCTGCCTTTGATTTAAGGGAAGGGAAGCTGGATTACCAGTGCGTCCTACAACTGACCCCACAAATAAATAGTTAAAAGACCTGAATAGGCATATTGCCATGCTGCAGAGCAAATGGACGTACTAGACCTACGCAGGAAGAAAGGCTGGAATTAAAATAATGAGAATTCGCACTTCCCGTTCACAGTGCAGATCACTGTATCTGACTCCGTCTCCTAGAGGGTGACGTGGCCATTCTGAGAGGGTCCTCAAGGCAAGCTGAGGCTGGAGGATTTCTTTCCAGAATGAGAACAAGATAGAATTCCGAGGACTGTGACCACCCAACACGTGTTGAATTGACCATCCAGAAGCAACCGGTAACCACAAGAACGAAAAGCAGGACGGAGCCTGCTGAGGGCTGATGGGCTACAGAAAGGAAGGTATTTCTTGGTCCGGTGGAGGGAACTAGGAATTGGGCACAGCAGAAAGTGGTCCCACGGAAACTCAGAAACTCTATCCGATTAGTCCTGTGGTGTTCCAGGAGGACCATGGCATAGGAGAGATGAGTCTGTTCATTATCCATTCGTGGACTCAACCACCTTTCACGGAGCTCTAGGCTTGGGGACTGTCCAAGCAGTGAGTGACGTCATCACAGAGCTGACGTTGCACAGAGGAAAGACAGGAGACTGAAAAAGAATAAATAATAGTAGTTTGGAATATCATAAGATACCTTTACGAAGAGAGAGCAGGGAAAGGAGGGGTGGCCTGGCGAGGAGTGCACTGAAAGAATTTGAAGACAGTGGTCCCTGGGAAGGCCGCGTTCCAGATGAGGGGATGAGCTCTGTCAACATCTGGAAGAGAACCTTCAGTAGAGGAGCACACGACGGAGACCCTGAGCAGACCGTGGCTGGAATATTTCATGCGCAGCGGGAGGGCAGCGTGACTGCAGAGGAATGAGCACGGAGAGAGCGGGGAGACGGACATAGCAGGGCACCAAGTCACGTGCGGGTGTGTGGGCCTTTTCTCTGAGCAGCATGGCACTATCCTTGACGATTTCAGCAGAGCGGTGATGTAACCTGATTCGTTTCTTAAAAGGTATTTCTTTAGGGGCGTCTGGGCGGCCCAGTCGGTGAAGCATCCGACTTCGGCTCAGGTCATGATCTCACGGTTCATGAATTCGAGCCCTGTGTTGGGTTGTGCCGACAGCTCAGAGGCTGGGGCCTGCTTCAGATTCTGTGTCTCCCTCTCTCTGACCCTTGCCTGCTCGGTCTCTCTCTCAAAAGTAAATAAACATTAGAAAAAATTAAAAGTAAATTAAAAGGTTTTTACTGTTGATTTATTTTAGAGAGAGCAAGCAGGAGGGGGCAGAGGGATGGGGGGCAGAGGATCTGAAGAGTCTTCGAACTGTCAGCACAGAGCCCAATGTGGGACTCAAACTCACAGCTCGTGAGATCAAGAACTCAGCCAAAATCAAGAGTCAGCCGCTCAACTGACCGAGCCACCCAGGGTGCCCTCTGATTTATTTTGTAAAGAATCACTCTGAGTGCAAGGAAGGGAAGAGTGGAAGCTTAAGGACCATTTAGAAGATACTAGAACATGATGCTGGCTGTTGTGGGTCCTCTGCCTTTCCCCATAGTCTCCAGCATCAGTTTTTCAGTATCCCTAGAATAATTGACTGGATCTTTATTGGGACTGCGCTGAATCTGCAGATCAAGTCAGGGGGATCTCTTTCATCAGCGTGCCGTAGTTTCCTCATAGGTATCTTGTATAAGATTTATTATGTTTTTACCTAAGTGTTTCATTTTTCGGTGCTAATGTAAATGATGTTGAGTTTTGAATGTCAAATTTCAGTTGCTCATTGCTGGCGTATAAAAAAGCAGTTCACTTTCTGTACTAACCTTGTATCCTGCAACTTTGCTACAGTCACTTACTCTAGATTTTTTGTTGGTTATGTGGGATTTTCTACATAAGCAATCCTGCCATGTCACTGAAAACTAAAAAAATTACACGAAAAACAGGGAAAATTAATACTCATGGTTGTGAAAATGTTAACTTCAACCAAGCACTGACAAGGACGTGGATCAATGGGAACTCTCGCTCACGGCTGCTGGGAATTCAGGACGCCCCTCTCTGTTTTCATCTTATGTTTCCTTCCCTTCCCCTCTGTTCTATGGGAAATTGAAGGCTGGGGGGTAAGGGGTACATGGGAATCCTCTATACTTTTCACCCATTTTTTTTCTGTAAATGTAAAACGGCTAAAAAATTGTCTATTAATTTTTTTTAATCTCTGCATGTGCAAAATAAAAAAAGAAAAAGGAAGATACTAAAACAAGCCAAGCGATATAGTATGGTGGCTTAGAGCAGGGACATATGAGAGAGAGGTAGACAGATTCCTCTGTGTATCTAAGGAGTACCCAACAGTAGTCGCTGACAACTTGGATGTGGATTATTTGAGAAGAGAGGAGTGAATATACCCAGGTTTACAGCTAAGGCAACTGGGACGCTGGTAATGCCATTTATTAGAGTTGACTAAGTTGGAGAAAACTACAAGAGAGTTGTGTTTGCAGGTGGGGAGAATTAATATTCAGGGTTGTGAAAATGTTAACTTTGAGGTACCTAATAGATACTCAAGTGGAGAGGTTAAGTAGGGTGGTCGGATATAGGTCAGGCTTTCAGGGGTGTGGGGTGGTATAGAAATTATTTTGGGAGTCCGCCTCAGGTAGGAATGATGATACAAAGTTCTCTGGTGTTAAAGGCAATTCAGAGAGCAGTGTTAATTTGGGCATGTCTCCTTAATCAACATTTTGCATCTTGATTCACGAATACATCCGGTACTTGTGTGAGCATATGTACTGACATAGGTTTTCATCAGGAGGCAGGGTGTTCTACTTGGTAACAGCAGGACTCAAAGTGAATTCTCTGAGTGTTTAATCCATCTGCTTTGTCTTGGACAAATTGCTTACTCTTTTTATGCCCCTATTTTCTCATATAAGAATCAAAATTAATAGTATTACCTATTTCTAATATTGTAATAAGAATAAAATGAATTAACATATGGTAGGTATGTGGAACAAGTTTGTATACATAGTGAATCCAATACATATTATTATCATCATCATAATTTTTGTTATTAGTGCTTTTATTCTGTATTAATATCGTATTCAGAACAGCAAGTAATTTGAGCATATCACTGTCTTCTGTCAGTTTTGAGTGGATAAAAATTAATTTTAGAGCATTTATTCATATTTATTTATTCATATTTATATGTATGTGAATCCTGGTTTTTCCTAAATAATAATTGTTAATTATTATAATACAGTCACATTCCCCAAAGAACTGAGTTTTTGGGAAAAAAAAAATTTAAAAAGGACTTTCCAAAATGTTTCTTGCTGTGATTTTTACATAAAATTTATTTATTTGACCATTCACCTAACTTTGTGGTTTTATCTAATATAGTTGGATTCTGGGCCGATGTACTTATTTGATATATATTTTTTTTAGTTGAGAAATAATTTACACATGTTTAAACCATACATAATTTAAGGTACTGCATAGTAATATGAGGGTTTTTTTTAATATGAAATTTATTGTCAAATTGGTTTCCATACAACACCCAGTGCTCATCCCTCATCCCAAAAGGTGCCCTCCTCAATGCCCATCACCCATTTTCCCCTCCCTCCCACCCCCCATCAACCCTCAGTTTATTCTCAGTTTTTAAGAGTCTCTTATGGTTTGGCTCCCTCCCTCTCTATTTTTTTTTTTCCTTCCCCTCGCCCATGGCCTTCTGTTTCTCAGGATCCACGTAAGGGTGAAGTTTCTCAGGATCCACGTAAGAGTGAAAACATATGGTGTCTTTCTCTGTATGACTTATTTCACTTAGCATAACACTCTCCAGTTCTATCCACATTGCTACAAAAGGCCATATTTCATTATTTCTCATTGCCAAGTAGTATTCCATTGTATATATAAGCCACAACTTCTTTATCCATTCATCATTTAATGGACATTCAGGCTCTTGCCATAATTTGACTGTTGTTGAAAGTGCTTCCATAAACATTGGGGTATGAGTGTCCCTATGCATCAGCACTCCTATATCCCTTGGGTAAATTCCTAGCAGTGCTACTCCTGGGTCATAGGGTAGGTCTATTTTTAATTTATTGAGGAAACTCCACCCTGTTTTCCAGAGCAGCTGCACCAATTTGCATTCCTGCCAACAGTGCAAGAGGGTTCCTATTTCTCCACATCCTCTCCAGGACCTATAGTCTCCTGATTTGTTCATTTTAGCCATTCTGATGGGCATGAGGTGATATCCCAGTGTGGTTTTGATTTGGATTTCCCTGATGAGTGAGGAGTGACGTTGAGCATCTTTTCATGTGCCTGTTAGCCATCTGGATGTCTTTTCTAGAGAAGTGTCTATTCATGTTTTCTGCCCATTTCTTCACTGGATTATTTGTTTTTCGGGTGTGGAGTTTGGTGAGTTCTTTATAGATTTTGGATATTAGCCCTTTGTGCAATATGTCATTTGCAAATATCTTTTCCCATTTCATCGGTTGCCTTTTAGTTTTGTTGATTGTTTCCTTTGCAGTGCAGAAGCTTTTTATCTTCATGAGGGCCCAGTAGTTCATTTTTGCTTTTAATTCCCTTGCCTTTGGGGATGTGTCAAGTAAGAAATTGCTGCGGCTGAGGTCAGAGAGGTTTTTTTCCTGCTTTCTCCTCTAGGGTTTTGATGGTTTCCTGTCTCACATTCAGGTCCTTCATCCATTTTGAGTTTATTTTTGTGAATGGTATAAGAAAGTAGTCTAGTTTCATTCTTTTGCATGTTGCTGTCCAGTTCTCCCAGCACCATTTGTTAAAGAGACTGTCTTTTTTCCATTGGATATTCTTTCCTGCTTTGTCAAAGATTAGTTGGCCATACGTTTGTGGGTCTAGTTCTGGGGTTTCTATTCTATTCCATTGGTCTATGTGTCTGTTTTTGTGCCAATACCATGCTGTCTTGATGATGACAGCTTTGTAGTAGAGGCTAAAGTCTGGGATTGTGATGCCTCCTGCTTTGGTCTTCTTCTTCAAAATTATTTTGGTTATTCGGGGTCTTTTGTGGTTCTATACAAATTTTAGGATTGCTTGTTCTAGCTTCGAGAAGAATGCTGGTGCAATTTTGATTGGGATTGCATTGAATGTGTAGATAGCTTTGGGTAGTATTGACATTTTAACAATATGTATTCTTTCAATCCATGAGCACGCAATGTTTTTCCACTTCCTTGTATCTTCTTCAATTTCCTTCATAAGCTTTCTATAGTTTTCAGCCTATAGATCTTTTATATCTTTGGTTAGGTTTATTCCTAGGTTATTTTATGATTCTTGGTGCAATTGTGAATGGGATCAGTTTCTTTATTTGTCTTTTTGTTGCTTAATTATTGGTGTATAAGAATGCAACTGATTTCTGTACATTTATTTTGTATCCTGTGACTTTGCTGAATTCATGTATCAGTTCTAGCAGACTTTTGGTGGAGTCTATCAGGTTTTTCATGTATAATATCATGTCATCGGCAAAGAGTGAAAGCTTGACTTCATCACTGCCAATTTTGATGCCTTTGATTTCCTTTTGTTGTCTGATTGCTGATGCTAGAACTTCCCACACTATGTTAAACAACAGCGGTGAGAGTGGACATCCCTGTCGTGTTCCTGGTCTCAGGGCGAAAGCTCTCAGTTTTTCCCCGTTGAGGATGATGTTAGCTGTGGGCTTTTCATAAATGGCTTTTATGATCTTTAAGTATGTTCCTTCTATCCTGATTTTCTCCAGGGTTTTTATTCAGAAAGATGCTGAATTTTGTCAAATGCTTTTTCTGCATCGGTTGACAGGATCATATGGTTCTTATCTTTTCTTTTATTGTGATGTATCACATTGATTGATTTGTGGATATTGAACCAGCCTCCAGCCCAGGAATGAATCCCACTTGATCATGGTGAATAATTCTTTTTTTATGCTGTTGAATTTGATTTGCTAGTATCTTGTTGAGAATTTTTATATCCATATTCATCAGGGATATTGGCCTGTGGTTCTCTTTGTTTGCTAGGTCTCTGTCTGGTTTGGGAATCACAGTAATGCTGGCTTCATAGAATGAGTCTGGAAGTTTTCCTTCCCTTTCTATTTTTTGGAACATCTTGAGAAGGATAGGTATTATCTCTGCTTTAAATGTCTGGTAGAATTTCCCTGGGAAGCCATCTGGTCCTGGACTCTTATTTGTTGGGAGATTTTTGATAACCGATTGAATTTCTTCGCTGGTTATGGGTCTGTTCAAGTTTTCTATTTCTTCCTGTTGGAGTTTTGGAAGTGTGTGGGTGCTTAGGAATTTGTCCATTTCTTCCAGGTTGTCCAGTTTGTTGGCATATAATTTTTCATAGTATTCCCTGAGACTTGCTTGTATTTCTGAGGGATTGGTTGTAATGATTCCATTTTCATTCATGATTTTATCTATTTGGGTCATCTCCCTTTTCTTTTTGAGAAGCCTGGCTAGAGTTTTATCAATTTTGTTTATTTTTTAAAAAAAAAAAAAAAACAACTCTTGGTTTCACTGATATGCTCTACAGTTTTTTTTTTTTTTTTAGATTCTGTATTGTTTATTTCTTCTCTGATCTTTATTATTTCTCTCCTTCTGCTGGGTTTGGGTGTCTTTTCTGTTCTGCTTCTATTTCCTTTAGGTGTGCTGTTAGATTTTGTATTTGGGATTTTTCTTGTTTCTTGAGATAGACCTGGATTGCAATGTATTTTCCTCTCAGGACTGCCTTCGCTATATCCCAAAGCATTTGGATTATTGTCTTTTCATTTTCATTTGTTTCCATATATTTTTAAATTTCTTCTCTAATTGCCTGGTCGACCCATTCATTCCTTAGTAGGGTGTTCTTTAACCTCCATGCTTTTGGAGGTTTTCCAGACTTTTTCTTGTGGTTGATTTCAAGCTTCATAGCATTGTAGTCTGAAAGTGTGCATGGTATGATCTCAATTCTTGTATACTTATGAAGGGCTGTTTTTTGACCCAGTATGTGATCTATCTTGGAGAATGTTCCATGTGCACTCGAGAAGAAAGTATATTCTGTTGCTTTGGGATGCAGAGTTGTAAATAGATCTGTCAAGTCCATCTGATCCAATGTATCATTTGGGGCCCGTGTTTCTTTATCAATCCTGTGTCTAGATGATCTATCCCTTGTTGTAAGTGGGGTATTAAAGTCCCCTGCAATTATTCTTATCAATAAGATTGTTTATGTTTGTGATTAATTTTTTTATGTATTTGGGGGCTACCATATTCAGCACATAGACATTTACAATTGTTAGCTCTTCCCGATGGATAGACCCTGTAATTGTTATATGATGCCCTTCTTCATCTCTTGTTACAACCTTTCATTTAAAGTCTAGTTTGTCTAAGTATGGCTACGCCAGCTTTCTTTTGACTTCCAGTAGCATGATAGATAGTTCTCCATCCCCTCACTCTCAATCTGAAGGTGTCCTCAGGTCTAAAATGAGTCTCTTGTAGACAGCACATAGACGGGTCTTGTTTTTTTATCCATTCTGATACCCTATGTCTTTTGGTTGGAGCATTTAGTCCATTTACATTCAGTGTTATTATTGAAAGATATGGGTTTAGAGTCATTGTGATGCGTGTAGGTTTCATGCTTGTAGTGATGTCTCTGGTCCTTTGTGGTCCTTGCAACATTTCACTCACAGAGTCCCCCTTAGGATCTCTTGTAGGGCTGGTTTAGTGGTGATGAATTCCTTCAGGTTTTGTTTGTTTGGGAAAACCTTTATCTCTCCTTCTATTCTGAATGACAGACTTGCTGGATAAAGGATTCTCGGCTGCGTATTTTTTCTGTTCGTCACATTGAAGATATCCTGCCATTCCTTTCTGGCCTGCCGAGTTTCAGTAGATAGGTCTGCCACGAGTCTTATGGGTCTCCCTTTGTAAATTAGAGCCTCTTTATCCCTAGCTGCTTTCAGAATTTTCTCTTTAACCTGTATTTTGCCATTTTCACTATGATATGTCTTGCAGAAGATCTATTCAAGTTACGTCTGAAGAGAGTTCTCTGTGCCTCTTGGATTTCAGTGCCTTTTTCCTTCCCCAGATCAGGGAAGTTCTCAGCTATGATTTATTCAAGTACACCTTCAGTTCCTTTCTCTCTCTCTTCCTCTTCTGGAATTCCTATGATACGGATATTGTTCCTTTTGATTGCATCACTTAGTTCTCTAATTCTCCCCCTCATACTCCTGGGTTTCTTTATCTCGCTTTTTCTCAGCTTCCTCTTTTTCCATAATTTTATCTTCTAATTCACCTATCCTCTCCTCTGCCTCTTCAATCTGAGCTGTGTTCGCTTGCATTTTATTTTGCAGCTCATTTATAACATTTTTTTAGCTCCTCATGACTATTTCTTAGTCCCTTGATCTCTGTAGCAATAGATTCTCTGCTGTCCTCTATGCTTTTTTCAAGCCCAGTGATTAATTTTATGATTATTATTCTAAATTCTTGTTCCGTTATATTGCTTAAATCATTTTTGATCAGTTCGTTAGCTGTCACTACTTCCTGGAGTTTCTTTTGAGAATTCTTCTGCTTCATCATTTTGGTTAGTTCCTGGGGTGGCACGGAACTGCGGGGCACTTCCCCTGTGCTGTCCCGAGTAACTTGGCGTTGGTGGGCGGGCCGCAGTCAGACTGGATGTCTGCCCAGAGACCACCGCTGGGGCCACAGTCAGACTGGTGTATACCTTATCTTCCCCTCTCCCAGGGGCAGGACTCACTGTGGAGTGGTGTGGCCTCTGTCTGGGCTGCTTGCACACTGCCAGGCTTGTGGTGCTGCTTTGTTGGGATCTGGCTAATGGCGTATTAGCCGAGGTGGATCTGCAAGGTGCACAGGGGCGGGAGGGGCAGGCTCAGCTCGCTTTGCTGTCGGTGGTCCCCTGTGGGAGGGGCCCTGCAGCACCAGGAGGGAGGCAGGCAGGCCCGTCGGAGGGATGGATCCACAGAAGCACAGCGCTGAGCATTTGCGAGGTGCCAGCAAGTTCGGTGACGGAACTGGTTCCCTTTGGGATTTCGGCTGGGGGAATGGGAGAGGGAGATGGCACTGGCCAGTGCCTTTCTTCCCCGCCGAGCTGAGCTCTGTCTTCCAGGGCTCAACACCTCTCACTCCAGGTGTCCTCTCGTCCTCCCGCTCTCCGAGCAGAGCTGTTGACTTTTAACGTTCCAGATGTTAAGTCCCGCTGGCTGTCAGAACTCACTCCTTCCAGCCCCTCTGCTTTTGCAAGCCAGATTTTGGGGGCTCTGCCTTGCAGGGGGGGCTGCCCCTCCACCGCCCCAGCTCCCTCCCGCCAGTCCATGTAGCACGCACCGCCTCTCCGCCCTTCCCACCCTCTTCCGTGGGCCTCTTTTCTATGCTTAGCTCTGGAGAGTCCTAATAATATGAGTTTTGATAAATGCATTTATTTATGTACTCTCTCTCTTTGAAGAGAGAGAGTATTTCTACCACCCCAAAAAAATCTGTCTTGTTGACCTCAGGTAATCAGTTACCACTGCCTGCAGTAAACATATTCTGATTTACTTCATCATGTATTAGTTTTGCCTGTTAAAGAACTTTATATAAGTGGAATCATATGATATGGATTCTTTTTGTGTCTGGCTCCTTTCACTCATCAAATCAGTTTTAAGGTTGATTCATGTTTTTGAGTGGATCAGTTTCTTTCTACCATGTAGTATTGCTTCATGGTTAGGACACACTAAAATTTATTTACTGATTTCTTTGTTGATGGACATTTTTGTAGCTTTCCAGTGTTTGGCTAATGTGAATAGATTTTCTATGATCATTTTTACACAGGTCCCTTTGTTTACATGTTTTCACGTTTTATGAATACCTAGAGGCGGGATCGCTGGATCATGGAGTCGCTGCATGTATACCTTTATGAGAAATTACTAGACTGATTTCTAAAGAGCATTTATATGTTTACACTTCCAACATTTGGTGTTGTAATTTGTTTGGCTTTGTTTTGTTTTCCAGAAGAAGTGTACTGATTTTCCCATTTACTGCTTTACTCCCCAGAGAGGGAGTACAATGCCATGCATGTATTTTTTTTTTAAAGATTTTGTTAATTTTTTTTAAAGAGCAGTCTTAGGTTTATAGCAAACCTTCTTGAGAGAAGACTACAAGAGATTTCCCATTTACCCGTTTGCAACACACATACACAGCCACCCCCATTTTAACAGCGTTAGCCATCACAGTGGTACATTTGTTATGTTGTTACATTTGTTATATTGATGAACCTGCATTGACATGTTTTTATCCCTTCAAATCCATGGTTTACATTTGGGTTCACTCTTGCTGTTGTACATTCTCTAAGTTTGGACAAATGTATGATGACATGTGTCCACCATTATAATATCATACAAAGTGTTTTCACTGCTCTAAAAATCCCTTATGCTCTATTTGTCTCTCCCTTTTCCCTAGCCTCTGGCAACCATTGTTACTGCTGCCATAGGTGTTTCTTTTCCAATGTGATGTAATTGGAATTATACATTAAATAGTCTTTCAAATCTTTCATTTAGTAATGTGCGTTTAAGATTCCTCCATATTGTTAATGGCTTGATAACTCATTCTTCTTAGCATTGAATATTATGATGTCGTCCACATGTGCCACAGATTATCCTCATAGTTATTTCCTTGATTCTTTGTCCAAATACTAAGCTGTATGTAAACAAGGTGAGAATCCAAGAAACCTCTCAAAACACAAAATCAGAAACACCCTGAGGAAGTACAGCTACCAGGGAAATAAGATGTGACCCTTGCACAGGGCTGGGAGTTGTGTCAGTTACAACTCCGGCAAGACGGGAGACAAATGTGTGAATAATGGAAGCAGTCAGTAGAAATCTCAGAAAACACATACTCTAGAAATAAGACTAATGTAGCATTATAGAAAAGCTTCAACAAACAAGTGTTGGCAAAACAGAAAAGCAGTAACAAGTCCTAAAAGCATAAAGCACAGATGTCCCTTCTCACCACTCCTTTTCAGCATAACTGGAAGTTATAGCCAATGCAATAAGACAAGAAAAGAGCAGGAAAGGTATGCTGATGTGAAAGAAGACATGAATCTGTCTAGAAAAGGGAACTGAAGACCATGTCATGAATAGATACAGATTTTATTTGAGATTTTATGAATTTTATGAAATTAGAGTCAAGCAAATCCACAGTGTATAAAGATGATAATACATTACAACAAAGTAGTGTTTATCCCAAGCAGGGGATCAGATAGAAAGAACTCCAGCACAATAGGATCTGAGACAAACAACAAAGGACTGGAGAATCCTCTTGGATTCTCTCTTTTCTTGTAAAATCTTTGGTTTTGGCTTCAGGGTAATGTTGACTTCATGGGATGAATAGGGACTTATTCCCTTCTTTTCAGTATTTTGATGAGTTTACATAGAATTGGTATGATTTCTTCTTTACATGTTGGTAGAATTCACCAGTGCATCTGTCTGGTCTGGAGTTTTCTCTGTGGGGAGGTTTTAAATTACTGAGTCCGTTTATTTAGTAGATACAGGACTATTCAGGTTATTTATCTATTCCTTTATTTTTATTTATTGAGGTATAATTGATGTTCAGCACTATATCATTTTTAGGTGCACAACATGATTTGATATTTGTTTATATTGCAAAATGATCACCATAAGCCTAGTTAATGTCATCACCATGCTTAGTTACAGAATTGTTTTCTTGTGATGAGAACTTTTAAAATCATCTCTCAGCAAATTTCGAATATGTAATACGCTATTATTAACTATAGATGCCATGATGTACATTGCATTTCCATGGCTTATTTATTTCATAACTGAAAGTTTGTACCTTTATATTTATTCTTGCTTGAGCTTTGCTCCTATGTATCTTTCAAGGAATTTTTCCATTTCATAATAAATTATCAAAACTGTGAGCATAACATTTATCCATATATCCTTATTATGTTTTTGATAACTGCAAAATCTGTAGTAATATCTCCTCATTCTTGATAATGGTAATTTGTTATCTTTTTTTTTCTCAAGTGGTATGGCTAATTTATCAAATTCTTTGCAGAATATTTGGTTTCATTGCTTTTCACTATTGCATTTTCATTTTTATTTAATTGATTTCCATTCTGATATTAATTGATTTTTACTTTTACATAAATTGGGTTTTATTTGCTCTTATTTCTTCTTTTATTAATATGGCAGGGGAGGTTATTGACTTAAGATGTTTCTTCATTTTCAATATAGGCATTTAATCCTATAATTTCCCCCAAAAGATGGATTTTATGGCATCTCACAAATTTTTGTTTTTGTCTTTATTCAAGTCATAATACTTTTCCGTGTCTATTTTGATTAATTATCTGACACACAGGTTAATTAGAGGTGCATTATTTAGTTTTAAAATATTTCTGGATTTTCCCATGACGTTTTGGTAACTGATTTATAATTTGATTCCATGATGATAAGTGAACACATTTCATACAGCTTGAATCCTTTTTGTTTTATTGAGACTTGTTTTATGGACCAAAATAAGGTATATCTTCATAAATATTTTGTGTGCATTTAAGAAGAATGTACATTCTGCTGCTGTGTGGCACTTTCTGTATGTCAGTTTGGTTAGTTGATGGACTGTATTGGTCAAGTCTTCTACAGACTTACTGACTTTTCTATCGTATATTGAAAGAAAGCTATTGAAATCTGTGACCGTAATTACTGATTTTTATATTGTTCTTTGCATTTGTATCAGTTTTTGCTTCATGTAGCTTGCAGTACTGTTGTAAGACGGTTAATTTTATGTGTATACTTGGCTAGGCCTTGGTGCCCAGATATTTGGTCAAACATCATGTATGCTTCTCTGAAGGCATTTTAGATGAAATTAACTTTTAAATGAGTAGACTTCCACTAGCAGATTGTTCTCCGTCATGTGAGTTGACCCCATCCGGTCAGCGGAAGACCTGAAGAAAAAGACTGACCTCCCTCATGGTGCAGGGAGTTGTGCCAGCAGATTGCCTTCAGACTTGAATGCGTGGGCCTTCAGCATGCCGGCCTACTCTGTGGATTTGGGGCTTGCCAGCTTCTCGGTCAGTGGAGACAGTTCCTTCTCCGGAGATTCTGGACTGCTGTAGGTATTCAAACTTACAGAGTTGTTATGGTCTCCCGATGAGTAGACCTTTTAACATTATGAAATGACTTTTATTTATTTACTTCTATCCCTGTTGGTATGCTTTACTTCTAACTCTAGTTTGTCTTGTGCTGTATAGAGATTCCAGCCTCTTTTTTATTTTTATTTTTGGAGGGGAAGGATTAGCATAATAAATACATATCCTTTTACTTCTCATTTATTTATGTCTTTATATTTAACTTGGGTTTCTTGTGGTCAGCATGTAGTATTGATTGTTGCTTTTTTAATGAAACTGACAATTTCTGTCTTTTAAATGGAATGTTTAGACCACTAACGTTACTATTGTTAGGGTTAACTTTACCGTATTACTTGTTTTGTATTTGTTCTTTTCTTTGCTTCTGTTTCTCACATTTGCATTAATTCAGTATTCTTCCATTTTATCTCTGTGCTGATTTATTGTCTATAACTTTATGTTGTGTGTTAATTTAGGATGCTTATTATTTAAGTACGCATTTAAATGATCACAATGTTCAAGTGATATTTTACCACTCACAGTGTAAGGAAGTTACAGTGGTATTGTCCACTTATTTTCTCCTGAGTTTTGTTTTTGTGGTCATACATAACATGTTATTTTTGTCATATGTCTTACTTAGACATGTTATAAAGCCCCCACTCTCTATATATTGTAATTGTTTTTACTAAACAGTCTATTAACTTTTCCATATATTTAAACAGAATACGGTTCGTATATTTATCCATATATTACCTTCATTCCTGTTTCACTTTATTCCTTTGAGTGTCTTCACTCAATGATCTGAAATCATTTTCTTGCTTTTTGAAGGAATTCCTTCAACATTTCTTTCTTTCTTTCTTTCTTTTTTTTTTAAGTTTCTTTATTTTGAGAGGGAGAGCACATGTGTGCATGCAAGAGCAGGGAAAGGGCAGAGAGAGAGGGAGAGAGAGAATCCCAAGCAGGCTCTGCACCATCCGTGCAGGGCTCGATCCTAGGACCCTGGGATCATGAGCTGAGCTGAAACTAAAAGTCGGACACTTAACTAACTGAGCCCCCCAGACGCCCCCCACCCTGCACCTTTCACATTTCTTCCGGTGGTTACTTCCTTTATAGGTTATGTACGTGAAAATGTCTTTGTTCACATTTTTTTCCCCCAGAGACATTGACTGGACTGATATATCTAGGTTGCTATCTTTATTCTTTCAGTACTTTAAAAGTGTCCTATTGGTTTTTACTAGCAATTTTTTCCAGACAAAAAGTTTGCTGTCATCTGTATCTTTATTATACTATAAGTAACAAGTCTTTTAATTTCTGGCTGCTTTCAACATTTTCTCTTTATCCCTGGTTTTGGAGAAATTTTGATTGTAATGTGCCTTACTGCCGTTTTTTAGTGTTTCTTATGCTTTGATATTGTTGAGTGTATTGATGTGTTGATTTAAATAGATTTCCTGAATTTGGAGCACTTACAGACATTGCTTCTTCAAGCAATTTGTCTCTTTACCCCTTTTGTCTCCGTTAAGGGTTCCAGTGTCCAGGTATATTCATGGCTTGAAGTTATCCTATAGTGCACTGATGTTCTTTTCTTTTTTCTGTTTCTGAAAATTTATATGTTCCACTTGTACAGTTTCTATTGGTCTGCCTTGAAGTTCACTGCTCTTTTAAGCTGTAATGTCTAATCTCCCATACAGTGCATTTTTTATCTCAGATATTGTAGTTTTCAATTCTATATATCTATGTGGGTCTTTTTTGATATCTTCTATCTGTCTCTTCTTAGATTTATGAAAATTTGGAATACAGTGATAGTAACAACTGTTTCAACATCCTCTTCTGCAAATTCTGATATCTTTGTCAGTTCTTATTCAGTTACAGTTGATTGATTTTTTTTCCTTGATAATATGTATCTTTTTTTTTTTTTTCATGCTGGGTAATTTTTTTCTTTTTTTTGGATCCCAGGCATTATGAGTTTTACCTCTTTGTTTTTTTTGTTTTTCTGTATTACTCTTGAACTTGTAAGTTACTTGCAAGTGGCTTGATCACGTGAGGATTTTAAAATTTGTTAGAGGGGCCAGAGCTGGTGCGAACGATCCCCTGTGCTAAGGCAGGAGCCTTGTTGTGCTCTGAGCAGCTCCCCCTGGACTGTGAAATGGACCAGTGTGGGTAGTGGGAATGAGTCCTGTATGGGCCATCCTTTCCTGCTTTGTGCTGTCCCTTCTAATCCTCTGGGTGGCTATCCCCCCCCCCCCCACCTCCATCTGTGGTAGTTTCCATACACAATGCCCTCTTGGTGGTTAATTGAATTCTCGAGGGAAACGCCCTGTGCGTCTTGTACATTCTCCCTCCCTGCTGCTTTGGACTTCGAGCTCTGTCTGCCTGGGTGACCTGTGCTCACTGCAGGGGCTCCTCAACTTGAGTCTGCTTGTCTCTGCCTGGGGCCCCTCTCCGCCATGTCAAGGTCTTGAACCCCTCAGGACAGTAAACCAGAACAGTCATATTATCTCATTTGTGTCTTGTCCTTCAGGGACCACCTTTTGAACTTCTGCCAGAGTTCAAAAACAATGTTTCATATATTTTGTCTGGTTATCTGGCGGTTTCTGGGACAAGGGCAGAGGTAGTCTGTTACTCCTTCCTGGCTGGAAACATAGGTCTCTGGACCTACTACACTGATTGCAGGCTCAGGCTTACAATAGCACACACCTCCAAAACCTTCAAGGGAATATTCTTTAAATATTAAAAAATATTTGAGGGGCACCTGGGTGGCTCAGTCGGTTAAGCATCCGACTTCGGCTCAGGTCACGATCTCACTGTTCATGGGTTCCAGCCCCACACATCGGGCTTTGTGCTGACAGCTTAGAGCCTGGAGCCTGCTTCGAATTCTGTGTCTCCCTCGCTCTCTGCCCCTCCCCTGCTCATGCTCTGTCTCATAAAAATAAATAAAACATTAAAAAAATTAAGTTTAAAAAAATATTTGAAAATCACTGGTTTAAAAATACAATCTGTGAGGAACACCTGGGTGGCTTGGTTGGTTGAGCATGTGACTTTGGCCCAGGTCATGATCTCATGGTTCATGAGTTCAAGCCCTGCGTTGAGCTCTGTGCTGACAGCTCAGAGCCTGGAGCCTGCTTCAAATTCTGTGTCTCCCTCTCTCTCTGCCCCTCCCCAACTTGTGCTCATGTGCTCTCTCTCTTTCTCTCTCTCAAAAATAAACATTAAATTTTTTTTTTTTAATAAAAATACAATACTGGCCAAGTATCACATTTTTGAAATTGATATGACGTAAAAATCATTGTAATTAAATACAGAATGTATTTGGAAAGATTAAAAACTTTAGGGAAATAGGTTCGCTTGGGTGGCTCAGTTGGTTAAGTGTCTGACTCTTGGTTTCTGCTCAGATCATGATGTCATAGTTCATGAGTTCAAACCCTGCTTTGGACTCTGTGCTGACAGCGCAGAGCCTGCTTGGGATTCTCTCTCCTTCTCTCTTTGTCCCTCACCTACTCTCTCTCTGTCTCTCTCTCAAAATAAACGAACTTCAAAAACAAAAACTTAAAAACAAATTAGGGAAATAAGGATTTACCTTATAAGAAAGTATTTAGGGTGACTTAGTTTAATCAGATTTTTTTCTTGATATCTAATTTAGATTTTTTTGGTGGAATAAATGGTTTTTTGAAAAAGAAATTAGAGGTGTTACTTTGGAGCATGTCACACTGTGAGACAGGTCGAGTTTAGGGGACCCTCAGTAAGAAATCTAATAGCCAATAGTAGGAGGAAATTGCATTCTTGGGGAGTGACACAGGGTGTGGGAGAAGTTAAGAGCAATGGAGTGAAAAGTGTCAACATCAGAATTCTTAAAATTTCATATTTTGTTCTTAGCTACTCACCTCCTTGTCTGTTGTCCTTTCTGGACGGAACAGAAGGGCTGAATGTCAGAGCTGGTGCAGGCTTTGCTGTATACAACAACTGCAGAGTCTGTATTTTTCAGTGTGCTGTTTCTGCGACTTGTGTTCCTATAAGAAATACGCAGTTGTTTTGAGGACAAGAAGAAGAAAAAGTCTAAACGCCAAAACTTCCTGTGGTAGATAATGGTCCTAATCGTGACCTAATTTTTTTTTTTTTTTTGCTCCTACATGGATGTGTTTTTTTGTTTGTTTTGGTTTTTGTTGTTGTTGTTGTTTTGCTTCTACATGGATGTGCTTTTTTTTTTTAATATATGAGATTTATTGTCAAATTGGTTTCCATACAACACCCAGTGCTCATCCCAAGAGGTGCCCTCCTCAATACCCATCACCCACCCTCCCCTCCCTCCCACCCCCCATCAACCCTCAGTTTGTTCTCAGTTTTTAAGAATCTCTTATGCTTTGGCTCTCTCCCACTCTAACCTCTTTTTTTTTTTTCTTTCCTTCCCCACCCCCTGGGTTTCTGTTAAGTTTCTCAGGATCCACATAAGAGTGAAAACATATGGTATCTGTCTTTCTCTGTATGGCTTATTTCACTTAGCATCACACTCTCCAGTTCCATCCACGTTGCTACAAAGGGCCATATTTCATTCTTTCTCATTGCCGCATAGTACTCCATCGTGTATATAAACCACAATTTCTTTATCCATTCATCAGTTGATGGACATTTAGGCTCTTTCCATCATTTGGCTATTGTTGAGAGTGCCGCTATAAACACTGGGGTACAAGTGCCCCTATGCATCAGTACTCCTGTATCCCTTGGGTAAATTCCTAGCAGTGCTATTGCTGGGTCATAGGGTAGATCTATTTTTAATTTTTTGAGGAACCTCCACCCTGTTTTCCAGAGCGGCTGCACCAGTTTGCATTCCCACCAACAGTGCAAGAGGGTTCCCGTTTCTCCACATCCTCTCCAGCATCTATAGTCTCCTGATTTGTTCATTTTGGCCACTCTGACTGGTGTGAGGTGATATCTGAGTATGGTTTTGATTCGTATTTCCCTGATGAGGAGCGACGTTGAACATCTTTTCATGTGCCTGTTGGCCATCCGGATGTCTTCTTTAGAGAGGTGTCTATTCATGTTTTCTGCCCATTTCTTCACTGGATTATTTGTTTTTTGGGTGTGGAGTTTGGTGAGTTCTTTATAGATTTTGGATACTAGCCCTTTGTCCGATATGCCATTTGCAAATATCTTTTCCCATTCCATTGGTTGCCTTTTAGTTTTGTTGATTATTTCCATTGCTGTGCAGAAGCTTTTTATCTTCATGAGGAATCGTGACCTAATTTTTATAGCAAGAACCAATGGTATTCTAACTCAAATCAAGATCCCACAAATTAATATGAACTTGACTTCTGCCTCATTTTTTCTTAAAATTTGTTAGGCTGTGACTTCAAAATGGGAGTCTTGAGCTTTGGAGATTACATGGTGACTAGTGAATGTCAGAGGACTAGAAACGACACAAATAAATTATATTCTAGGTATCGGAATACACAGCCTCATGCAAGCTATGCTATATCTGTGGGACCCATCCCCTCCAAAGAGGAATGATGATTCTCTACCCTTACGTAAGCATGAAGCATGCTAGAATGTTTCATATTGTAGGGAATCTCCCTTTCTCATCTAAAAGACATGTTACTCTCCTCAAGTCTGTTATTTTGCCTCATAGTCTAGTTTCTGGATTGAATAGGTTAGTTTATTCTGAGTGCATTGGCTGGTTGGTGTGAGGTAAATCATACTTTCTCATTCACCTAAGCACCCACATAATCTCTCCTAAAATCTGACAGTTATACCCACGTGTTTACGACATGCTTACAATCCTAACTCCTGGACATTGCCCCTGGTAACAACAGGCCAGAAACTAAAGCAGCAACAAACCACGCAAGGAGAAAAAGCCTAAGAAAACGTTTTTCGAGCTCATCCACCTCCATCCAGACTGGTGAATTTAAACTGGCTCACTGGAGCAGCAAATACATTTTGCCTCCCTACCGAGCTCACCTCTGTGGAATCTACATTTTCCTTCCCGTCTCCGGGACCTGTTTCCTCTTCCCCGGGTTCTCGATGACACCAAAGCTCTTGAGTATTTCTGCTTCACAGTTGACAGTGTTAAGTGTTAATCTGATGATTCAGATTTTGCCCGTGACTCCAGTAGAACTCTCAAAATATGTCAAGGGGGAAGGAAAGCAAGCTGATAAGATTGAAGTACATCTCTATCACGTGAAGATGTTTAATGTTAACATAATGGGAGATGACCTGGATTTTTTGCATTCTTCCCTTTAAAAAGAGAAAACGTGTAGTTCACCCTTACAGATTCCTCCACACGTTAAAAAAATGAGAACAGATCTGGTAGTTTAAATACAATTATCCTTTTACTTTTGTGAGAAGATTTGAAAGAAAACTTTGAAGTATTATGTCATGTGACTTGCGGTCAGATGAATAAGGCGACGTGATGCCTTTCGCTGTGCTGTCGCAGGCTGTGACTCTGAAGTTTGAGATGAAAAGTCAGTCCTGGCATAAAAACAGTGGTAGTCGGGTACTACGTGGCTTTACATTTATTCCTCATAATAAAGTCAAGATTTAGTTTAAAGTGTAATCTTCATCATAGAGATGGTGGTATTGATGCAGAAGGAGAGTCAGTTCCTTGGTGAAGGAAGGTAGTATTTGGAACTGGGCGTCACGGGTCATCATAACTTCTGTCCTTACCTATAGAGACTGACCATTTTAAAAGGTTTTTGACAATTGACTTGTTAGAACACAAGCATATTAGCTGAGGAAATTTACCTTCTAAGCAGTAAAATTTAAGAAGAAAAAGTCTAGCTGCTAAATATTCTATTGTCATTGTTAAAAGAGATACGAATACTGAGATGTAAATTAGGAAATTTCCCAGTTACGTTTTAATCCACTCTGACTGCATTTGATTTCTGATAAAGCAGACTGCAGAGTCTCCATATTTACTTCATATTAATTCATTTTTTACCTTTCTTATTTTTCTAATTCTTTTGGATTTAAAACTGTTCTCATTCTTACGTTTGGAGATGGATATTTAAATAATGTTTTCAGCCTGTTTTATTTTCTGACATATATGTTTAGTGCTATTAGGTCCCTTTTAACAGAGTCTTAGCTGCTTCCTACATAATTTTATGTGCAATATTTTGTTAAAATTTTTAATGTTTTTATTTTAATTTCATTGTACCTTTGAGTCTTATTAGAATTTAATTTCCAAACATCTGTGGATATCTAGCATATTTGCACTATAATCACAGAGCTTAAAACATTTTATATCAGTCTGTTAAAAACTTCTCGAGACTTGCCTAGAATATACCAATTGTGAAAATTGTTCCACATATATATACACCTACCTGTTGGTTAGCTCTATTGATGACTAATGAAAGAGCATTGGTATACATTAATTGTGGATTTGTAGTCTTTTTAGTTCTATCGGTTTTCCTTTCTATGTTTGAGGCTATGTGTATAGATATTTGATATTATTAAATCTGACTTGTGGCTTTATGAGGTCCATTGCTTTAAAAGCTCCTGTGTGTCATGTTAGTGTGGGTATACCAACTTCACATGTGTTCTGGTTTGGAGGGGACCTTTGTCACACAGAGTCACTTCCATAAATGTTCCCAATCCAATGAAGCATTGAATCTATTCAGTGGGTTTTATTGGAGAATAAAGGAGAAAAAGAGAGAGAGAGAGAGAGAGAGAGAGAGAGAGAAGACTGTGTCCTTAATACCCCACGATGTAGACTATATTAGTTTTCTGTGGCCACTGAAACAAATTAGCACGGACTTAATGGCTTAGAACCACACAAATTAATGATCGTACAGCTCTGGAGAAAACTCTCTGACGTGAGTGTCACTCGGTTAAAACCAAAGTTTTTGGAGGGTTGTGTTTCTTCTGGAGCTCCTGGGGGACAGGCTTTTCCTCGCATTTTCCGGTTGCTAGAGGCTGTCCTCCTTCCTTGGCTCATGGTCTATGTTCAGTGGTTCACCCTGTGAACACACCGCTCCAGACTCTGCTTGCTTCTTCACATGGCCTTCTGCATCCCCGAGACTTTCTTCTGCCTCTTTTGCCTGTAAGGTCCCTTGTGATGTGTTGGGCCCATCTGGATTATTCTGCATAATGTCCCCATGTGACGGCCAGCTGACTAGCAAACCGAATTCCACTCACCTCCTCACTTAGTCTTCTGTGTAACCCAACACAGTCAAGTTTGCAGGGATAAGGATGTGACAGCTCTAGGGGGCTTCAGTCTCCCCAGAGCGTTGCCACTGGGGCCCCTGCTGAGAATTCATGGTGATTATCTGAGTCCATCATCCTCGGGGTCCATTTCAATTCCCAGGAATTGGTAGTCACACAGGAAGAGATTGGTAGCAGGCCGGAGTTGACCAAAGCCTGTGCGTTCCACAGAAAGTACTGTTGGCAGGAGTGGCCCTTGGGAAATCGCCTTTGAGCTGTTGGGATGTTCTGCCTGACACGGATGTTTCTGTATGCCACTGTCTTTGGGCCACCCCCTACCTCTAGGACCAGATGAGATTGTCCTGGCAGTGTGACTTCTAGTGGATGCCTGTGTTTGCTGTCGGGGGCTGGGGTGTGAGCAACAGGTCAGGCAGGCAGGCAGGCACTGTGTGCCTAGGAGTTTCATTAACCGTGATATACATTTTCAAAAACTAATTTTAATGTTTACTTTTTTTTAAATGAGAGAGACAGAGTGTGAGCATGGGGGTGGGGGCAGAGAGAGAAGGAGACACAGAATCTGAAGCAGGCTCCAGGCTCTGAGCTGTCAGCACAGAGCCTGACACGGGGCTTGAACCCACGAACATGAGATCACGACCTGAGCCAAAGTCAGACACTTAGCTGACTGAGCCACCCAGGCACCCCAGTGATGGTATACATCTTAAGGAAAGGCATGAGACCTTTTGATCTGCAGATGAGTCAGGCAAGATAAATTAGGCAGTACTGTGAAAATGAGCAACCCCCTGTTTAGGGGCCTAAAGTAAGGAAGGTTTTATTTCTCAGCATGTCCATCCTGGGCTACCTGGGAGCTCTGCCCCGTGTCCTCCTTACATCAAGACCCAGGGTGATGTCATAACCATCACCTGAGGCAGTCCAAACTGTGTCAGAGCAAGAGACAATAGAGATGTGTGTTTGTCTGTATTTCTCTAGTTTAGATGCGCTTTAGATGTTTAGATGTTCTTTTTTTTTGATATTTATTTATTTCTTTTGAGAGAGAGAGAAGAGAGAGACAGGGAGAGAGAGAATCCCAAGCAGGGCCCCCGCGCTCAGTGCAGAGCCTGACGAGGCGCTCCAACTCATGAACCATGAGGTCATGACCTGAGCTGGAATCAAGGGTCAGATGCTCAACCGACTGAGCCCCCCAGGCACCCGTAGATGAACTGGGTCTTCAAGTTCCCTTTGGTAGTGACAGAGACCCTCCTGCTCACATTCTCATTCGCCGGGGCGTTGCATGGCCGTGTCAGAATTCAAGTGCACAGTGGAGGTCCGGCCCTGCCATGTGCCCAGAAGAAGAACCGCAATATTTGTAAATAATCCAGACGACCACCACAGAAATCAGGCACACGTGTGGGTGTGCATGTATGGTAAGAAGATGTCTTCCTGAGGAGCTCGTGACTGGGAGAATTCTTTTCCGAGTTATTGACATCCTCTCACTTTAGGGAAGAATTAGGTAGAATTTATCCAAAAGAGAGTATGATACACACACAGTATAATCAGCTTTTTTTTTTTTGACAAGGCTGCATCTGTCCCGTGTCCTGGCAAGTGGATCTGTCCGATGTAGATGCCATTACCTCGTTACCGTTGCCCGTTCGGTTAATCTGGCCTTGCCGACGGTGCTAATTCTTGAAGGAGTTCTTCAGTTTGGGACGTTAAAGACCACAGAGGATTCACTGAGAATCATGGATCACAGAGTCTGTAATGAGACCCACACGTAGCGCCCCGAGCCAACCTGACGGAGGACCGAAACCATAGCAAAAGTGCCCACGAGCCCCATGTAAAACCTCAGATCCTATCAGTTCTAGTTGCAAACACGTGACCTCTCATAACGGCAGACGTTTCAGGAGTTCGATGTGTAGCTTTTCTCTGGGCATTATGGTCTCACCCGTTCTGTCTGAAATTGATGCCGTTTATTGGGAAGCAAAAGCTTTTCATCCAGGGCGGTGGTTCTCCGATTTGGTTGAACGTTAGAAGACCCCAGGCGGTTTAGTAAGCGAGAGCGGAAGCTCGGGAAGTCCCGAAGGAGGGTTTAGATGGAGCCTGGCGTGTGTGTCGTGTGGCGTGTGCATGTGCTGTGCAGGGCGTCTCGTAAGCGCGTCAGATACTCCCAGAGGTACGCTAGCTAAGCACCTACCACAGTGCCTGCAGTGGTTGTAAGCGCTCACTAGTGGCAGCCGATGTTCGTTTTCGCATTGCCCGTCAGTGCCAGGGTCGTTCCTGGGTGTCTCCTTGGAGCGGCGCAGAGAACAAAAGGCTTCGTTCCTTTTGGGTTTGAGCCGGCCGTAAAGGGACACCTGTCAGGCGTTCCCTGGGGCAGACGACCCCGCCACGTACTCTTATGTTCCTGGCTGCAGTCCAGTCCCACAGACTCTCCCTCCCAGAGACGTGTTACAGGATAAATGCGACAAAACGTCAAGAAGAGTTTCTCTCACAGACAAGCTTAGCATTGGATTTGGGTAACGGTTGCCACTGTCCAGAACTCCCTTAGGCTGGCTAACTTAGGGCATTGAAGGGAAAATAATTACAGACCTTTCAGCAATTATTTCCAGAAATTTGTCTGGATTGTAGACCAGGGGTTGATAGACGCTCTCCATTACAGAGACGGAATAAAGGAAGACGGTGAGGGACGGAAACTTCTAGCAGCCTCCATTAAATCCACTCATTTCTTCCTCACTAACAGATGTAAGAGGATACTGGCTTATCCCTCCTCTGATACATGTCTACCCAGTGGGGTAATGTCTGAGAAAGCCTTCTCAGAAAGCTTTTTAGACGAGGATACTTCTGTGGAATAGGAATAGATCCTTTTTTATGCTTCTGCCTCAAGTTCTTCTCTCTTGGAATAATGGCTGGGGCTCTGGCAGCCACCTTGGACCATGAGTCATATTTAAGGAGAGGATCCACGTGGCTTTGGAGGGTACAGCAGAAAGAGAACGACACTCGGTTTCTGGTGTGTTAGAGTTGTCAAACCTGCATCGCACTGCCTATGTCTGGAAAAACATTACATTTCGATCTTGCTTAACTTTTCATTGATTTCCTTCTTTTTACACTCTGTCCTGTGTAACTCTTGGGGGGCACGAAACTGTTGGAAAAAGAGAAAATCAATTTAAGAAGGATACAGAAAGCTAGAGAATGAGAGAGGTAGTTGGAGAAAGATGCTGAGGTCTCGACAGACGGTAGAGAAGTAGAGAAAGAAGAAAGTGGGGATTGGGGGTGCCTGGACGGCTCAGTCAATGAAGCATCCAACTCTTGATTTTGGCTCAGGTCAAGATGTCATAGTCGAGCCCCATGGGGTCGAGCCCCATGGCATCAAGCCCTGCAAGGGGCTGGGCGTGGAGCTCTCTGTCTCTCTCTCTTTCAAAAAAAAAAAAAAAGAATCCAGATAAAGGGAGGCATGGGGGCGGGTGCTGGGGGAAAGACGAGAAGACAAGAGAAGTGGGTGTGAAATGAGAAAAGAGAGGCAGAGTCACCTGGTGCCCACAGACAGTGCATTACAGGAGCTGCTGTAACTCTGGGTAGGGCTTGTTCGATGGAGGTGTCTGGCACCCAGAACCTAAGTACACCGTCTGCGTGACTGTTCCACGTAATTCTTCGCTTTCTTCATGTGCCTTCAGTCTTCCCTGTAGCAGCCTGGGTGCCATCTTTAAGGAACAGTACCGCACGTCACGTTTTAACCTTTGCTTTCCTCCCATGGGTGGAACCTGGTGTAGTGATGAGCACATAATTGAAGTTCATCCAGTATTTTACAGAAAGAAGTTGCAGCGACTTTATTCTACATGTACTGCATTATGTCATATGATATATTTTATTTAAAGAAGTATTACATATAGGAAATAGGGTCAGTGAATAAACAATTTCAGAGAAGCGTAAAGCAGTCTTCTTGTGGTATAAAAACATGTGGATCGCTCTCTAGGAAATCATGCTTATCAGTTAAATTTATGGGAAAGTAAAATATATTTAAAAGTAAAAACAAATAACTTAATTTTTGGTCGGTAAGCAATTTTAGACTAAGTTCTTTAAAGTGTTGTGTTTCTAATATGTTTTGGAATACAGATGTGTTCAACAGCTTAAATATCTGTAATTATTAGCAAAAATACAATCCCAGTGGGGTTTTTTTCATATTAAAATAGATCTTCTGTTTTTTTCTATACCAGTTAAGATTTAAAAAAAAAAGCAATGTGTTCCTGAAGAAAATAGAAATCTCTACTAATTTTTTGCAGATAGAATTTTACAAGGTATTGCAGAAGAGAATAAAGTAAACGTGTGGGAACAGCTGCCGTTTTGGTGCCTCAACAGTGGGACGGGGGGTCTAATATTTGTCATCTGCTTACAGCAGTACAACCTGGGTTCTTAGGACCAGACTTCCAACCATGGAGTCTGTCGTGATGTCTCTTCCCCATCTGAGCCGGGCGATGCTGCCTCACTTTGCTGGGCCAGATTTGCCTCAACAGACAAGAGGGGACTGTTACAAGGGGGGGCCAGCTGCCGGGCACAATTAGTCGGGTTATCCTTTATCTCCACACATTTGTAATTAACAAACGTAAAAAGAACCCACTGAACACAAAGAAACACACCTTTTGAAAACAAACAAACAAGGGTGGATGTTCATTGTGGTCACAAGCAATGATCACAGGCAGAAGGAAAGATATTTTGAAAATATCACATGTTTAAACAAACATTTTAATGAAAACCTCACAGATAAGTATAGAATTAGTTTTTGAGTGTCAATTTAAGGCAGTCAGGAGAATGTGCAGTATTAATGTTTGATAAGGAAACAGTAGTTCTTCATTCAAATATTTTGTTATGTAGCCAGACCTTTTTTTCTTATTTCTCCAGCCAGCCTTTTGAGAGGAAAGCTCTGTGTTTGGTGTTGAGACCTAGGTTTGAATTTAGACTTGCCACCTTGTAGTGGTGCTAATGTGGGTGGGTTATTTAACTTTCTCACATTCAATATTTTATTTAACCAGCTAAGCTTGAAGTTTCTTACATAGGTAGTGATGAGAACGAGTGTGTGTATCTCTCAGGCTGGTATTAACATATGAGGGTCTTTATAAACAAGTATAAGGTCAACGATGGAATAAAAGGAGTTGCTTGTATACCCTCCATTGTCCACTAAGTCAATAATACATTTTTGTTTGCTTCATCAAGAATTCATATCTGAACAGTTCCTCATCATTGGCCATTAATAGAATTTTCAGGGAGTCTTGTTTTAGAATTTCAGTCAATCATTAAGAACTTTTATATGCCTAGCACTTTTAATTAGACACTCATATTTTATGTTTTCATTAGGAGATTAAGAATAATAGTGATGAATACCGTGTAACCTATATGCTTTCCAGTTTTGACAGGTATGACTGCTAATTTGTCACCTTTTTTCTGCTTTTCTTTTGTATCATTAAAACATCTCTAACACAAAGAAATATAAACCACTATTAGATCCTTCTGTTGAGAGAAAGTGAATACATTATCAAGATGGTAAATGCCTCTTGAAATTTCATGTACATGTCATATGCTCTCACACCTGTCTTCCCTGTATTTGGTCTCAGAGGTAAATGAAAAGACATCTAAGATCTTACATCTAGTATTGATATTCTAGTCAGACTCAAATATTTGTACCTGGGTTCAGGTTGGCATAAATAAGCCCATGTATTTCCTATTATGAACTAATCATTTTGCAATATTTCTGTTTCATAATATGTATTTTTGAAATTACCAAAACATCAGGGAATTACTATGCAGTGTTTACTCATGATGCAAAATTTCCAGATATAAAGAACCAACCATAAATCCCATATCTGCATATCTAGATAGATGTCAAACATATGTGACACACATATGGCACAAGAAATTAAATTTATAAGACTGAATGCTTTTTGGTTTGCTTTTATATCAATACTATGTAGACATACCCTCATGAATTCTTTAGCCATGTGAGTTACTGGGCAAAGCATTGTTTCATTTGGTAACAGGTAATGTACATGTAAATTATGACTTCAATAAATAGTGTTAGGAAGGGGCGCTTGGGTGGCTCATTTGGTTAAGTGTCTTAACTCCTGATTTTGATTCAGGTCATGATCTCATAGTTCGTGGGTTCAAGCCCTATACTGGTCTCCCACTGAGAGTGCAGAGCCTGTGTGGGATTCTCTCTCTCCCTCTCTCTCTGCCTCTCCCGTGCTCATGCTCGCTTTCTCTCTCTCAAATAAATAAAAGTTAAAAACATTTAAAAAATTAAAAATATTAAAAATAATAGTGTTGGGAAAACTGAATATTCACATGCAAAAGAATGAAGGTGGACCCATATGCTATGTTATAGAACTCACAAAAATTAACTTGAAATGAATTAAAGACTTAAAAGTAAGACCCAGAACCATAAAACTCCTAGGAGAAAACACAGAGAAAGTTCCTTGACACTGGTCTTGGCATTGAGTTTTTAGATACGACACTAACAGCACAAGCAACAAAAGCTAAAATTAACAAGTGGGACTACATCACACTAAAGACCTTATGTACAGCATAACAGTCGGTAGAATTAAAATGTAGCCTGTGGAATGGGAGAAAATATTTTCAAACCACATATGAGATAAAGGGTTAATAGCCAAAATAAAAAAAATGTATAAAACTCAATAGCAAAAACAAAAACAAAAGCAAACAAAAAAACCCCAACCAAATAATTTGATGGGTAGAGAATCTGACTATACATTTTTCCAAGTAAGACATAGAAATGACCAACAGGTACCTGAAAAGATGTTCAGCATCACTAATCAAGGAAAATTAATCCAAACCAGGTATGTGGGAGACACTATGTATTGAAAATACTGTCTTCTCCTCACTGAGTATTCATGAGTCACTTGTGAAATACTAGTTGACTGTGGTATTGCTTTCTTAATTTCAGTTTTGGACTGTTCATTTCCAGTATATAGAAACACAATTAGTTTTTGTGTATTGTTCTTATATCTTGAAAACACGTTAAAATTATTTATTAGTTCTTTTTTTAATATTTATTTATTTTTGAGAGAGACAGGCAGAATGCGAGTGGGTAAGGGAGAGAGAGAGAGGGAGACACAGAATCCAAAGCAGACTCTAGGCTCCGAGCTGTCAGCATAGAGCCTGACGCGGGGCTCGAACTCGCGGGCCATGAGATCATGACCTGAGCTGAAGTCGGACACTCAACCGACTGAGCCACCCAGGCACCCCTATTTATTAGTTCTAGTGTTAGCTTGTGGATTCCTGATATGGGATCATGTCCTTTGATAATAAAGAAAGCTTACTTCTTTATTTTTCATCTGTATAACTGTAATTTTTATTTCCTGCTTTATTGCACTGGCTAGAACCTCCAGTAAAATGTTGAACAGAGTGGTGTGGATGGATATACTTACCTTCTTGTCCATTTTAGGGCAAAAGTGTCCCATCTTTCATCCTGAGTGGGATTTCAGCTATAAGATTTTATAGATGCTTTTTAATATATTGGAGAAGTTTCTTCTGTTCCTGATTTATTGAGGGTGTTTATCATGAATAGATGTTGGATTTTTTCAGATGATTTCTGCACATTTATTGAGATGACATTGTGGTTTTTGTTCTTTATTATATTAATTATATTAATATGGTTCCTTAAATTAATTGATTTTCAATGTTACATCAACCTCATGTTTCTGAGATAAATAATATTTGGTCATGATGTGTAACTTTTTAAAAATATTGAAGCATTTAAAAACTAGTTTGTTCAGGTTGTATGTGTATATGTTTATGAAGAATATTTTTTGTGTAGTGTGTTTTTTTTTCTTGTGATTTATTTCCCCCTGTAGTTTTAGTATTAGTGTAATACTGGCCCTATAGAATGAGTTGGGAAGGGTTCCCTCTTTGTTTGGTTTTTTCCTCCTTCCACTTTATTATTTGTATATGTTCTTGTCGAAATATGTATTCAATTCCTTTGTCCATTTTTTAGTATTTATTCATTTATTTATTTATTTATTTTAAATGTTTATTTTTGAAAGAGAGAGAGAGCGGGGGAGGGGTAGAGAGAGAGATAGAGCATGAGCAGGTAAGGGTAGGGGCAGAGAGAGAGACAGGGAGACAGAATCCCAGGCAGGCTCTGCGCTATCAGCACAGAGCCTGATGCGGGGCTTAAACCCATGAACGAGATCACGACCTGATCTGAATCCAAGAGTCTGATGTTTAACTGACTGAGCCACTCAGATGGCCCCTCCTTTGTCCATTTTTTGATGTTTGTTTATTTATTTTGAGAGAAGGAGAGGGGGCGTAAGCGTGTGAGCGGGGGAGGGGTGAGAGGGAGAGACACAATCCCAAGAAGACTCCACATTCAGTGTGGAGCCCAATGTGGGGTTCAGTCCCATGATGTTGAGATCATCACCTAAGCTAAAATCAAAAGTTATATACTTAACCACCCAGGAGCCGCTTTGTCCATTTTTAATGGAGTTTTTTTTTTTTTGAGACATCTTCTATATTTTATTTCTGTTATTTCAGTTTCTATTTCAGTTGTGCTATACATATTTAAAAGTTCAAGTGATTTTACTATTCTCTGACCCCACCCCCATAGTGCAGTATTGTCTGTATCTACAGGGGAATGAGTTACAGGTAACTAATTCATATCTAGTCTGCATATTACCTGTGTTAACTATGATTACCTTTAAAATGTTGTTTGGGTCTCTATTTACTTTCTCTCTGCTACCACTATTGGTAATTTAATAATTTAAAGTCTCCTGCTTATGTTTAAATGTAAGTTTCTAAACACACTAATTGGAACCTATATACATACTTGCACAACTGGCGAATTTTATTTTGGGTGATTTTGTTCTTCTGTGCCATTGGGGGATCACCCCCCCCCCCCCACTGCCAGCAGTATTTATCTGTCTTTTATCTTTTTTAGGGAAAATTTCCTGTAATGGAACATTCTAATGTGCTTCGGGGAGGGGCCTGTGAGGGTGCAACAGGGCTATAGACCTGGTGATGTGCCTTCTTGGGGATGAGGCATCTTACTGTTTAGAATTCAGGTTTTTCCTCAGTCCCCCTATTTTGATTACTCTCAACTATGTCTGGTTTCCCCTGAGCCTAAGGTTTCTTTTCAGAAAGCAGAGCATCCTCCTTCTGCTCAGGTATGTGGGAGACAAGATCCCTGGTGCACAAGATAGTGAAAATGTCTGAAATTATTTTATTTTATTTTTTTTAATATGGAATTTAAGTGAAACCTCCAGCTTTTGGCTGAATTTGGCACACATTAGTGGTTCCTATCATTGGCTGGATATTAAAAGTATCTTGAAACTGTAAGGGAAATAAATCAAGCAGAGGAAATAGAGGAAGAAGGGAAGGAAGGAGGGAGGGAGGAAGGGAGGGAGGGAGGGAGGAAGGGAGGAAGGGAGGGAAGAGAGCAAAGAAACAAAAATGAAGGTGGTGCCCATTTATTAGCCCAGAGATTGTATTTAATTGGTTACTGATCATTGGTATTTGATAAAACTCTGAACCTGATTGCAGCCAGGGCAGGGGCCACTGCCTTCCTGTCTTCCCCTGTCGGGCCTTGTACATTCCCTTTTTTATATCCTCTCCTACCACCATCCGCTTTTATCAAGGTGCTCTAGCCACATTCCTGTGATTGCTGTTTTATTTAAGCACTCCAAGTATAAGCTCTTCTTTCAGTCTCTGCTCCTTTTTCTTGCAGTCTCATTACCAACATTGCTGCTTTCTGCTTCTTCACCTATTTTTTAAGAATCTACTGAAATACCCACCTTTTGCTGGTGTTTTCCTCAGTATCTGATTTTAAATAGTAGTACTCTATTTCCTAATCCCTGCTTTCATCTCTGGTTTATTTTTTTTGCCCATTACATGTCTTCTTATTTAAAGAGTTTGCATCTTATTTATTTATGTTTCATTGCTTTTCCTGATAGAACAGATATCCTATAAAGCAGGAATTTGTATTGGTCTATTCCAAGTTTTTGTTTTGTTTTGTTTTCCTCTCTTCAAAAAGAGCTAGGTACAATTTGATGTTTAATAAAGAGTTCTTGGGTGACTGGGCAGCTCAGTCGGTTGAGCCTCTGACTTCAGCTCAGGTCATGATCTCACAGTAGGTGAGTTTGAGCCCCGCATCGGGCTCTGTGCTGACAGCTCAGAGCCTGGAGCTGCTTCGGATTCTGTGTCTCCCTCTCTCTCTCTGCCCCTCCTCTGCTCAACTCTATCTCTTTCTCAAAATTAAATAAGCATTAAACATTTTTAAAAATAAATAAAACAATAAAGAGTTCTTGACTACAGCAATAAGTGGCCAAATAATACCACATAAAAATGTATCAGAAAAGTAGAAAAAAATAATAATATAAACTTTAAATTTGTTTTGTCAGTTTTTCTTTTTATTTTTTAAAGCTTATTTATTTATTTTCAGGCAGAGACAGAGCGACAGAGAGAGTGTGCAAGCAGGGAGGGACAGAGCAAGAGGGGGAAAGAAAAAATCCCAAGCAGGCTCTGTGTTGTCAGCACAGAGTCCGATGCCTTGAGATCATGACCTGGGGCAAAACTAAGAGTCAGATGCTTAACCAACTGAGCCACCCAGGCGTCCCAGTTTTGTCAGCTTTTAATAGATGAAACAGACTTAAAATATTATGGATAGAGCAATTCTGAATAATATTAGTACTGAATTATTCATGTTTTCTAACAGTAGAAATTATAATCACCAATGTGAAAAAAAATCTTAAAAATAAGCATAAAATTAAAAATCTACAAATTCTTGGATATCAAAGGTAAAAACAGGGGCACCTGCATGGCTCAGTTGGTTAGGCATCCGATTCTTCGTTTCAGCTCGTGTCATGATCCCTGGGTCATGGAACTGAGCCCCACATTGGGCTCTGTGCCATCAGTGCAGAGCCTGCTTGGGATTCTGTCTCCCTCTCTCTCTGCCCCTCCCCTGCTCATTCTCTCTCCTTCTCTCTCTCTCTCTCTCTCTGTCTCAAAATGAAATAAACTTTAAAAGAAAATTTTTAAGAAGTAAAAACAAAAACCAAACTTCCATTTTAAAACAATTTTGAGCTAATGTGATATAAATAATGATAAAATACCTTATGTAGACTGTTTAAGTAAACTATAAACAAACAGAAACCCTACATTATATCAACAGTTATAAATAAGATCAGTTTCTGGATCTGACTGAGAAAAATTAACTCCATAAATTCAGCGTGATAAAAAATTAACTGAAATATGTATTGAAATCAGTTGTTTACCCAGAGATGCATGAGCTTCCACACGACCAAGAAGTCTCGAAACAAAGTAGGATGCATGTAAGTAGGAATATTTGGAAAAGTTTTAAACTGTTTATTTTCATATGTGTTCCTATACAGTATTTCTAAATCTTCACTCACGTATTTAAATGTGCTTTCTTTTTACATTTCATATTTGCTATTTCCATAAAAGCATTTTCTGTGAGGCTAGTAATAAAACCAAGTTAATGCCTGGGCATAAGGCTGTCCTCCTTTTCAGGGCATGAATCTCCTCTTGTTGATGGGGACAGAGCGCCCGTGCGGTCACGGGGAGCCTCCCTTCTCATTTCCGGCAGCTTGGTGCTGGACAGCGTCATCCTGTGGCTGGGCCTGGTGTGCGAGCAGTAGCGCTTCCTGGTGGCCTAGCAGGGCGAGCCGGGGAGCCTGGGCGCTGGGGCCGGAGGGGAACTAACCCCCAGTGGCATCCTCTGTTGCCCTGGGAATACCGGGGACCCAAACGGAGGGGGGGTTATCTCGCCAAACACATGAAGGCCTTAAAATTTGTATTATTTTTATTTTGTTTGCAGAATTTAAGATAGTTTCCAAAAAAAAAAAAAAAATAGAGTTAGTAAGCAAGGGAGCCTACTACCGTATACTGGGACCGAGTGAGGTGTCTCGTTACCCAGATTATCAAAGGCAGGATTTGGGCTCCACTGTGGTGATGGCAGTAAGGTGAACAGCTCACTGGGCGGCCAAGCTGTTGGATTAGGAGCATTCTTTACTGTCTGGAAAATCTCAAACACGGGGGAAGGATTATGTAGGCAAATAAGGTGTTCACGCAACATGAATCAGACAGCTCATGAAATGTGCTCCAGTATAAGGTTATATGTGAAATGTATCTCAATAAGAGGGAAAAAAAAATTAAAACGAAAGAAAAAACTTTACCTGGGATTCAAAATTAGTAAGTGGAAAAGTACCGATTCTTTGTTCTTTATATAATTTTGTGCCTCTTATAAGCCAAAGGCAGGATGAAGCACACGACAAAGGCCCAAAAAGTCATTTTTTTTAATTTAATTAAAAAAATTTTTTTAACATTTATTTACTTTTGAGAGAGAGAGAGCAAGCATGAGCAGGGGAGGAGAGAGAAAGAGGAAGGCACAGAATCGGAAGCAGGCTCCAGGCACTGATCTGTCAGCACAGAGCCTGCCGCGGGGCTCGAACTCACGGACTGCAAGATCATGACCTGAGCTGAAGTCGGACGCTTAACCGACTGAGCCACACAGGCGCCCCAATAGATCTAATTTTTAACATAAATCATTCATTCTGCCCAAATGGATTCCTAAAATCCTCTTCTGATGTTAAAACGTCAGTGGATCTACAAAGTCTCTTCTTTTTGCTGTTTTAAATATTAGCTGGTTTGTAAATGTCACTTCAAAAAAGCAAATGAAAAAGTTTTGCAGTAATGGTGCTTAGAACTTAGGATCCTATTAAATAATTTAAAAGATTTGTTGAGGGGCCCCTGGGTCGCTTAGTCACTTAAGCGTCCGACTCTTGACTTCAGCTCAGGTCATTATCCCACAGTTTGTAAATTCAAGCCCCATATCAGGCTGCAAGCAGACAGTGTGGAACCCGCTTGGGATTCTCTCTCTCCTTCTCTCTTTGTCCCTCCTGTGCTCACACTCAATCTTTCTCTCTCAAAGCAAATAAACTTAAAAAAAAAAAAAAAAGATTTCTGGAAACAACATTACCAGCCACTGCTAACTATCGAGATGAAAGCACTGCCCATGATAATCTTAAGAACGATTAGATGAAGGGAAGGAGCTGGAGGCCTGTGGGTTCACCCCATGTGAGGGCGAGCAGGTGAGTGTGTTCACACAGGGGCGTTTTTCCTGAGTGGGGCCCCAGCCCTTGGCAGGCTCCCCGGCAGGAGCAGTTCCAGATGCCCCCGTGGCTCCCCCTCCACTGGAGGCTTGGGCGGGTTGTGGTCCTGCTGTGGATTTGTATCCAAAACCCCAGGCTAATGAAAGGAAGATCTGAAACATGCACAAATCCCAGCCGACACAACCTAGGTCTGGATGTCTTCTTTGGAGAAATGTCTGTTCATGTTTTTTGCCTATATTTTTATTACTATTTTAAACTTTTTTTTTAACGTTTTTGATTTATTTTTGAGAAAGAACAGGAGTGGGGGAGGACCAGAGAGAGAGGGAGACCCTGACTCTGAAGCAGGCTGTAGGCTCTGAGCTGTCAGCACAGATCCCAATGTGAGGCTCGAACTCACAAACCCTGAGATCATGACCTGAACCGAACTTGGACGTTTAACCCACTTGGGCCACCCAGGTGCCACTTCTGCCTATTTTTAATTGGATTATTTGGGAGTTTTTTGGTGTTGTCTAAATTGTTTATATATTTTGGACACTAACCCTTTATTGGATATGTCATGGACAGATATCTTCTGCATTCTGTAGATCATCTTTTTCTTTTGTTGATTGTTTCCTTTGCTGTGCTTTTTACATTGATGTAGTCCCAATAGTTTATTTTTGCCTTTGTTTCCCTTGTCTCAGGAGACTTATCTAAGAAAAAAAAATTGCTACGGCCGATGTCAGGGAAACGACTGCCACTGCTCTCCTCAAGGATTTTGATGGTTTCCTGTCTCGCATTTAGGTCTTTAATCCATTTTGACTTTATTTTTGTATATGGTGTAAGAAAGTGGTCCAGTTTCATTCTTTGGCACATTGCCGTTGAGTTTTCCCAGCACCATTTGTTGAAGAGACTATGTTTTTTCCCATTTGATATTCCTGCCTCTTTTGTCAAAGAGTAATTGACCATATATCCTGGGTTTATTTCTGGGCTCTCGGTTTTGTTTCATTCATCTGTGTGTCTATTTTTGTGCCAGTGCCATGCTGTTTTCATTACTAAAGCTTTGTAGTATATTCTGAAATTTGGGATTGGGATACCTCCAGTTTTGTTCTTCTTTCTCCAAGATTATTTTGGCTATTCGGGGTCTTATGTGGTTCCATACAAAGTTTAGGATTCTTTTTTCTAGTTCTGTGAAAAATGCTGTTGGTATTTTGATAGGGATTACATTAAATGTATAGATTGCTTTGGCTGGTATGAGCATTTTAACAATGCTGGTTCTTCTAGTCTATGAGTATGGGATGTCTTTACATTTGTTTGTGTCATCTTCGATTTCATTGATGTTTTATAGCTTTCCGAGTACAGGGCTTCCACCTCCCTGGTTAAGTTTATTACTAAGCATTTTATTGTTTTTGGTGCAATTATAACTGGGATTGTTTTCTTTCTCTTTCTTCAGCTTTATTATTAGTGTATAGAAATGCAACAGATTTCTGCATATCGATTTTGTATCCTCCAGCTTTACTGAATTCATTTATCAGTTCTAGCAGTTTTTTGGTGGAGTCTTTAGGATTTTTTTATATACGGTATCATGTCCTCTGCAAACAGTGAATATTTTATTTTTCATTCATTTATTTTTTTTTTTTTACCAATCTGGATGCCTTTTATTTCTTTCTCTTGTCTTATTGCTGTGGCTAAGACTTCCAGTACTGTGTTGAATAAAAGTGGTGAGAGAGGACATCCTTGTCTTATTCCTTGTTTTAGAGGAAAAACTCTGAGTTTTTCACCGTTGACTATAATGTTAGCTGTTGGTTTTTCATATATGGCCTTTATTATGTTGAAGTGTATGTTCCCTCTAAACCCACTATGTTGAGGGTTTTCATCATGAATGGACATTTTACTTTGTCAAGTGTTTTATCTGCATCTGTTCAAATGGTCATATAGTTTGTATCCTTTCTCTTGTTGATGTGATACATCATAGTGGTTGATTTGTGTATATTGAACCACTCTTGCATCCCAGAAATAAATCCCACGTGATTGTGGTGAATGATTTTTAAAATACATTGTTGGATTTGGTGTGCTAATATTTTCTTTGGAATTTTTGCCTCTGTGTTCATTAGAGGTATTGGCCTGTGTTTTTTTTCTGTAGTGTGTTTATCTGGTTTTGGAGTCAGGGTAACACTTCCTCTTAGAATGAATTTGGAAGCTCTTCTTTCCTGTTTTTTGGACTAGTTTGAGAAGAATAGGTATTAACTCTTCTTTTTCCCCTCTCTCTTTAAATGTTTGGTAGAATTCACATGTGAAGCAATCTGGTCCTGGACTTCTGTTCTTGGGAATTTTTGATGACTGATTCCGTTTTATTGCTGGTAATTGGTCTGTTCAACTTCTCTATTTCTTCCTGAATCGGTTTTGGTATGTTACATGTTTCTAGGAATTTATCCATTTCTTCTAGGTTGTACAATTGTTGGCATATAATTTTTCATAATATTCTCTTACAGTCCTTTGTATTTCTGTGGTATCAGTTGTCATATCTACTCTTTCCTTTCTGTGTTTGTTATATGAGTTTTGTTTGTTTGTTTTAATGAGTCTGGGTAGTGGTTTTTCAATTTTGTTTATCTTTTCAAAGAACTAGCTCATAGGGTGCCTGGGTGGCTCAATCAGTTAGGTGTCTGACTTTGGCTCAGGTCATGATCTCTTGGTTCATGGGTTCGAGCCCTGTGTCAGGCTCTGTTCTGACAGCTCAGAGCTTGGAGCCTGCTTCAGATTCTTTGTCTCCCACCCTCTCTGTCCCTCCCCCCACTCACACTCTGTCTTTCTCTCTCTCTGTCTCTCAAAAATAAGTAAACATTAAAAAAAAAGTGTCCAAAGAAGTAGCTCCCAGGTTTTTTGATACCTACTGGTTTTTTTTTTTTTTAGTTTCTATCTCATTTATTTTTGCTATCATCTTTATTATTTCCTTCTTTCTGCTGGTTTTGGGTTTTATTTGTTCTTTTTCTAACTCCTTTAGGTGTAAGATTAGGTTGTTTATTTGAGATTTTTCTTGCTTCTTGAAGTAGGCCTGTATGGCCACATACTTCTCTCTTAGAACCACTTTTGCTGGATCACAAAGATTTTCTACCATTGTGTTTTATTTTCCTTTTCTGTGTGTGTGTGTGTGTGTGTGTGTGTGTGTGTGTGTGTGTGTTTAATTTCCTCTTTGATATTATGGTTGACCCATTTATTGTTTAGTAGCATGTCATTTAATCTCCATGTATTGGTTTTCTTTGCAGATTGTGTGTGTGTGTGTGTGTGTGTGTGTGTGTGTGTGTGTGTGTGTCTCTGTGTCTGTGTAGTTGATTTCTAGCTTCATAGTGTTGTGGTTGGAAAAGATGCATGGTATGACTTCAGTCTTTTTGAATTTGTTGACACTTGTTTTGTCGGGTAATATGTGATCTATTCTGGAGAATATTCTATGTGCTCTTGAAAGCATGTGTATTCTGTTGTTTTAGGATGGGCTGTTCTGAATATATCTGTTAAATACATCTAATCCAATGTGTCCTTCAAAGCCATTGTTGCCTGGTTGATTTTCAGTTTAGGTGATCTGTTGATGTAAGTGGGGTGTTAAAGTCCGCTACTATTATTGTATTACTACCAATTACTTCCTTTATGTTTGTTATTAACTGTTTTATATATTTGGGTGCTCTCATATTGGTTGCGTAAATATTTACAATTGTTATATCTTCTTGTTGGATTGTTCCTTTATTATTGGATAGGGTCCTTTGTCTCTTGTTACAGAATTCATGATAAAGTCTACTTTGTCTAACATATGTATTGCTACCTTGCTCTTTTTCACTTACATTTATATCCATTTTCACTTATTTTTACATCCCTTCACTTTCAATCTTCATGTGTCTTTAGTTCTAAAAATAGTCCTTTACAGACAGCAAATTGATATGTCTTCTTTTTTTATCCATTCCATCACCCTATATGTTTTGGTTGGAGTGTTTAGTCTATTTAAATTCAAACTCATTATTGATAGGTATGTATTTATTGACATATAGTTACTTGTTTTATGTTGGTTTTTGTAGTTTTTCTATGTTCCTTTCTTTTCTCTTTCTAGTTTTTTGTGATTTATTGGTTTTCTTTAGTGATACACTGGACTTCTTTTCTTTAGTTTTTGCATATCCATTACCAGGTTTAGAAAGATTTTTTTAAATGTGTATTTATTGTTGAGAGAGTGAGAGAGAGAGAGAGACAGAGTGCAAGCAGTGGGGAGGGCTGTGGGGAGAGGGAGAAACACAATCCACAGCCGTCTTCAGGCTCTGAGCTGACATGACAGCACAGAACCTGATGCAGGGCTCAAACTCACAGACTGCAAGATCATGATCTGAGCCGAAGTCAGATGCTTAACCAACCGAGCCACCCAGGTGCTCCCCATTACCAATTTTTGATTTATGCTCAACATTTAGGTTTATGTGTAATATCGTGTGCATGTAATGGTCTCTATTAAGTTGATGGTTGTTTAAGTTTGAACTACTACTAGAAAGCATTAAATGTTTACTTCTTTCCCCACCATGTTTCAAGTTATGTGTCACACTTTACATCCTTTTATTCTGTGAATCCCTTGACTAATTTTAATAGACACCCTTAATTTTACTTCTTTGGTGTTTCCCACTCTTGTTACTCCTGCTTATGGTCTTTCTTTTCGCTCAGAGTCCCCTTTAACACTTTCTTGAATTGCTATTGTAGTGCTCATGACTTCTTTTAACTTTTGTTGCTCTGGGAAACTCTATCTCTCCCTGTATTCTGAATGAGAGCCTTGCTGGATAGAGTATTTTTGGCCGGAGGTTTTATTTATTTATTTTTTTCCTTTCAGCCCTTTAAATATATCATGTCACTCCCTTCTGGCCTGAAAAGTTTCTGTTGAAAAAAAATCAGCTGAGAGCCTTATGGGGTTTCCCCTGTGTGTAACTGTTTTATTTTCTCTTGCTGCTTTTAAAATTCTCTCTTTATCACTACTTTTTTGCCATTTTAATTATCACATGTCTTGGTGTGGACCTGCTTGGGTTGATTTTCTTGGGGTCTTTCTGTGCCTCCTGGATCTGGTTTTCTGTTTCATTCCCAGATTCCAGAAGTTTTCAGATTATTCTTCAAGTAAATTTTCTGCCCCCTTTTTGCCATTCTCCTTCTGGGATCCCTATAATGTGAATGTTTTTATGATTGATGGTGTTGCTGAGTTCCCTTAATCTATTTTCGTTTATTGTTATTTTCTTCTCTCTTCTGTTCCATTTGGTTATGTTCCATTCCTCTGTACTCTAGCTTGCTGATACATTCTTCTGCTTCCTCTACTCTACCATTTATTCCCTCTCATGTATTTCTAATTTCATTTATTGAGTTCTTTGTCTCTGGTTCTTTTTTTATGTTTTCTGTCTTTCTGTTGAGGGTCTCATTGAGGTCCTCCACTCTTTTTTTTTTTAATTGAGAGAGAGAGAGAGAGAGAGAAAATGAGTGAGGGGTGTAGAGAGGGAGGGAGAGAATCTCAAGCAGGCTCCTCACTGTCAGTGCAGAGCCTGATGTGAGGCTGGAACTCATGAACCGTGAGATCATAACCTGAGCCAAAACCAAGAGTTAGACGCTTAACCAACTGAGTCATCCAGGCGCCCCTCCACTCTTTTTTCAGTTATTATTTTTTAAAGTTTTTATTTAAATTCCAGTTAGTTAACACACAGTGTAATATTAATTTCAGGTGTATAATATAATGATTCAACGCTTCCGTACGATACTCTGTGCATTCCTTAACCCCCATCACCTACTTCACCCATTCCCTCCTCCCCCTTCCCTCTGGTAGCCATCAGTGTGTTCTGTGTAGTTAAGAGTCTGTCTCTTTTCTATTTTTATTTAAATTCCAGTTACTTAGTTCACTCTTTTCTCATGTCCAGTGAGTATCTTTATGATCATTACTTTAAATTCTCTGTCAGACATATTACTTATCTCTGTTTGTTTAGGTCTCTTGCTGTGATTTTTGTTCTGTTCTTTCATTTGGGGCATATTACTCTGTCACCTCATTTTGTCTGACTCTGTTTCCATAAGTCACTTACATCTCCTGCTCTTGAAAGTCATGGCCTTATAAAGAAGATGTCCTGCAGTGCCCCTGGGACAGTCCTGTAGGCCAACTTGGTTCCTGACCATGTCTCAGCCCATTTTCCATTTTCCACTTTCCCCGTGTCCTCTTCTCTACCTTTAGCTGTGGAGAGTCTGTTTGCTCTTCTTCAGGTCATTTCCTGGATTATTTACTCTGATGTGGGTGTCATGTAGTTGTTTCCATGGGATGGGGTGAGCCCAGGTTCATCTTCTCTGGAAGTTCTTGATCTCCAGTGTATGAATTATTACTAAAATACATACTCAAAATCAAACAAGCGTTGACTGCATAAGACAAAGATTAAAAATTTTCTCTTCTTCTCTTTTCTTCTTTTCAGAAGAAAAAGTTAGGGGTACCTGAGTGGCTCAGTCGGTTGAGTATCCGACTTCGGCTCAGGTCATGATATTGCGGTTCACGAGTTCAAGCTCTGAGTCAGGCTCTGTGCTGACAGCTCAGAGCCTAGAGCCTGCTTCGGATTCTGTGTCCCCCTCTCTCTCTGCCCCTCCCCTGCTTGTGCACTCTCTGTCTGTCTCTCTCTCTCTCTCAAAAATAAATGAACATTAAAATTTTTTTTAAAAAAAGAAAAAGTTAAAAGTGTTAGTTGTATTATTTTCCACATTTTTCTTTGCACACATAGAATGTTATTATACACATATATTACATGCCAGCATATAATGTACATTATATATGAATAATGAATATGAATTATTAAGTATGTAAAATTCAGACATGTACTAAAATTATTTATAAAAATTTAAATTGTTTTAACTTGTGCTAATGTGAGCATTGATATTAGTATATAGCACTGACAGTTATCACTTTTGATGTTTGTACTATCATTACTTCGCGAGAAAATACCAGAGTTTAAATAGTGTTTATCTGTTGTTACATATTTAGGTTATTTGAATTTTTTACTCCTGTGAGTTATGTTATAATGAACAACGTTTGTACGTAACTCTATTCTTCTATATTTGGGGTTGTATCCCTACATAAATAGATTTCCGGGAGTGGGACTCGTAAAGCTGTGTTACCATTTCGTGTAAAATGGCTTTTCAGGTGGTCTATACTCTTGATACCATCGCAGCAGTGTGTGAGAGGCATTGAAGTTTAATCCTGGGACCATTCCAACAAGTTTTGTACTATCATGAGCAATGCTATAATCTCATTCACAGTTTAGAGGAAGGGAATAGTAGGCAGGGGAATGAGTGAGGAACTGCTTGCAATAAACAAGGCAAGAAATGAGGTGAAAACCCGAAAACAGTTTTGCAGTAGAAGCATTTATTTGTTTTTTACTTATTTTCGATTCAAGACTGAGCCGGCGCCTACTCTGTTGTGAGAACTGTTCTGAGCACCACGCCGGGTGTTTCGTGTGCGCGGAGACCGGGGCTCGCACACTCTTTTCCGCGTGTGTAAATAGAAAGCGGAGTGAAGTAGAGACACTGAAGACATAATGGGGACGACCTGTGGTAACGGCGACTCTCCATCTTGAGGTTTGGTGGCACCGTGGGTGACGGTATCACTTACCTGCCCCCTTTCTTGCTCTGTTCCTGCAGCACTCCTCTCTTTCCTCCACCATCCCTGCAGCCGTCTCAACCAGATGCCCTCTGTCCATCTTTCAGAATGAGAGTAGATGTCTGTTCATCCAGGGCATCCTCCGCGTTGCCGCTTGCTTTCTTCTTTTTAAATCAGGAACAGACAGAGGGGTCCACACCTGCAATTTTCAGGACTGAGTTCTTCTTTGGGTGACTATAGCTCCTTTTGTTTGTCTGTTTCTTCAGGCAAGAGCCCTACATCGGAAAAGACCTGCAAACGTGTGAAGACCCGAGATTCTTTACGTTCATGGCCGTCAGTCATTTCTAGAGAAATATTTTCCTTTCAAACGTCTGTTCCGTGTGAAGGTCCGCTGTGGGGCCTTCGCCTCGCCCGTCCTGGTGTGTCCTTGTTCTTTGTCGGACTCTCGATCTCACGTGACAAGTTCCACTTATTGTGCCTTCCCAGCAGGTCAGAGATGATGTGATTATGTGGTTGATTTTCTTTCATATGTGGTGAGGAGATCAGCGGTGTGTAGACGCCACGTTGAATTGACTCCTTTGCCAGAGTTGACTCCGGCACGACACTGCTCTTTCACTTCATTTAAAAGACTCTAAGTCTGCAGCGTCTTGTAGAACTGATGGTTTTTTTAAGGAACAGACTCTTCTGTTTATTTCTGAAATACTGTGAAAATTATAAGCCGAGTCACAGTTACCAGTTTTCTCTCAAAATCTCTTTCTCTTGAAATAAAAATCTCCCTTTTTATCATACTTAGAAAATGAAGAAACGTTTTTTATGCCACTTTTTTAGCTCACGTGAGGTCTGACAAAATGCTCAGACTGCTTTTCCCACAATCATCCTTTCTCTTTAGTGAAACTGTTTTACTTGGTCATGGCAATATTTTGAGATTATTAGAAATAATAAAGAACGGTATTAAATATGTCACAAAATGATTCAATTTGACAATGACATGAGCACACAGAACGTATTCACATCTTTGCCTATGTCTTATTTTGATGTGGAGGCACATCTTATTTTCAGTCCTCACATTTTAAAGCTTAAAATATATTAATTCACACACCGCTGGGAAATGTAAAAACGAAAACGTACAAATGCTGTTAAGAAAGGAACACCTCGTCTAGCTTCTGTGTCTTTCATTTTACCCATGTCACCTCTCTCCATATGTTGTTTTATAGAAATGTAATGGACAGTGTTGTTTCCTTCTATGTGTCTAGGCAAGAGCTTTATACAGCACTTTCTAACCTTGGCAAGTGAGATATATTTACATTTATTTAGCAAAATATCCTTAGAATACATTCAGCAGCTATCGTCACCGATGTATCTTTGAGATTCTTTCCCAAACTGTTTAATCTTGATCTCTCACTTTTCGTAAGTTTTCCTATCCTTATAAATATTTTTCAAGAAATTTGGTACGCGATTACATGCTGTTCTACACCATTGCTAGTCATTATTTTTGGTTTTAAGATCCATCAAATTTGGGGCACCCAGCTTTTTCCTGGATATTGTCTATTCTATAGCAGGAGTGAACAAGCTTGCAGTAAAGGGACAGATGGTCAATGTCGCTGGGGTCATAGAGTTTTGATGGAACTCTTCGGCTGTCACGTTGTCTGTGAAAACAGTCACAGATAATATGTAAGTGAATGAGCAGCATTGTGTTTCAATAAAACTTTATTTACAGAAAGAGGCAGTGGGCTGGATTTGGACAGCAGGCCATAGTTCACAGACATTTTATCTGTGCCAGAATCTAAGAGTAATAATACTTACGGTAGCTAGACAGGTACCGTGAGTGCAGCAAGCCGGGTACATTTCTTTCACCTGAAGGCCTTTTTCTGGTTTTTTCGTTTTTGTCAAAGAGGTAGGAGTTCTATAAGAAGAATATATGGTCTTCTGTTTTTTCTTTTTTATCTCCTGGCTTATGAGAGAGTTGAGCATAAGGGAAAATTAATTATTTTCTACTTATGTTTACTCTAAAAATAAGGAGAGCATCACAATCAATGTTATACTTTGGTGTGGACAGCAGGGGGTAACGCAGTGTGGCCGTGTGGTTAATGCCACGTGGGAAAGAGGCTGGGGTTTCCAGATGTTCCAGTAATTCTAATTACAAAAAAGATTTACACTGGAATTTCCCCAAATTTTAAGCGTTTGCCAATGGAGTACTACATGGCAATGAGAAAGAACAAAATATGGCCCTTTGTAGCAACGCAGATGGAACTGGAGAGTGTGACGCTAAGTGCAATAAGCCATACAGAGAAAGACAGATACCATATGGTTTCACTCTTATGTGGATCCTGAGAAACTTAACAGAAACCCATGGAGGAGGGGAAGGAAAAAAAAAAAAAAAGGTTAGAGTGGGAGAGAGCCAAAGCATAAGAGACTCTTAAAAACTGAGAACAAACTGAGGGTTGATGGGGGGTGGGAGGGAGGGGAGGGTGGGTGATGGGTATAGAGGAGGGCACCTGTTGGGATGAGCACTGGGTGTTGTATGGAAACCAATTTGACAATAAATTTCATATATTGAAAAAAAAATTTTAAGTGTTGGCAAGTAATTTAAAAATTATATAGGCCAAGAATGTATGGTTCATATAAAAATGTCTGCAGGCTACGACTGACCGAGTGTTTGCAACATTGGCCTGGGAGCACACAGCGTACAAAAGGTGACTGAGGAATAAATGCCGGTTTACTAGGCTTTCTTACCTGATGTGGGGTGTCATGTTATTTAGAGGGCTGAAAACATAAAGCCTGTTAATTTGGAAAGACCAGAAATAACAAGCCTCTCATCTCTTACAGACACGGAATGGTCATCAGTCGGTCCTTAGCCATAGAGATATGTCTACAGGTGTTTCTTTGACTAGAACGTATGTTATTTAATTCATGTCACAGCAACAGAAAGCTAAATGAAGGAAGCAGAGGTGAGGAAATGGCCATAGTGAGTTTATAGGGATGTAGACTGAGAAATAAAGGTAGATACTGGATGAAGAATTTCAGGATCAAGTTGCAGATGAGCTCTGAGTGAGGACAAAACACAGAGGGGCCTCGACTGTACCAGAGTTAATACACCGAGATCTGTTACCTAATGGAGGAGAGACACGGGCATAAACATTAATGTTTAGAGACAAGGAACACTCATGGGAGGCTGATGGAGTGTGTGGCAGAGATTTGAGGATGGATGGCTCATCAGCTCCCTCAGAATTGACCCTTGAAATATCAATGGATAGAAGTAAGCCGCGCCTGAAGCCACGATTCTGGTATCTGGGTGTCAGAGGGGACTAACCAAAGTGTATCGCCCTGGGAAAAATCCTGAAACTTTCTAAGTGCTTTCATGTATTTGTAAGCAAGAAGGTAGCACCACTGTAACTGAGCCGTGACCAGATGCTAGCAGAGGCTGGGATCAAGCTGGAGTCTCCATGACCGTGTTAGAGCTTGAGTAGCTCAGACAGTCAAGACATGACGCAGAGCTACATTACCCCTTGGATTGAATCTAAGAAAGATATTTTCTGTTCTCATATTCTCCCCCCATCCTAAGGAGTAACTATAACGGAACTTGGTCCAGGACAGATTTGGCACAACTTTTGGACGGGTTCCTTGTCTTATATTCCTGGGAGCAACATTATTGGAAGAAATCTCAACTATTGGAATGTGTGACAATTCCAGGCTGAAGTTCGATACAGCTGTTCATAGTTTAGAAATATTTGGATGGCCTAATAATAATAATCTGTATAGGGTGAATATACAACGGAGTGATGTCCCTGAGAGTCTCCTTAAACAGTGTATTCTTACCCTAGGCCAAGTAGACCTCCCTTCCTTCCTTCCTTATCCCTCCCCACCCCGCCCCACCCCGCCCATCCCCTCCCCGTCCCTCCCCTCCCCTCTCCTTCCTTCCTTCCTTCCTTCCTTCCTTCCTTCCTTCCTTCCTTCCTTCCTTTTTTCTCAGCACCTATATCTATGATCCAAATACAACAGGATCATTTCTTTGGTGACCCACATACATTCATAAGCACAGTTAGCGATGAATCACCAAGATGCAGGAACAGTTAATTTTTATAAATGCCTACTAAAGACAAATGATAAAATTCAAGATGATTTGTCATAGCTGTATTTTGAAAGCACTCACAGGGTTCAAAATCAGAACCTCTAAAACACTGCAGTAAGCCATTTAATATTTCACATAACTGTTAACCCCTGGATTATTTGAGGTCAAATTAAACTATAAAATGTGAATGTGAAAATGTAGAGGTAGCATAAATTCCAGCTTAGATTGAATGCAAAAGCTCCTGGCTCTGAAGGCAGAGGTATGTGATCGACAAAAGGGTTTTGCCTGCAAGATTAACAAACAGGGGCAGTCGTGTTGTGGAGTCTTGAAATGATAAGAATAAATAACTTAGAAAAGGTCTGTGCATGGCCAAAGATTATTTTTCCAGGTCTTGACTTAGATATAATTATAAAATTAATTGTGAATCCTCTTAAGTGTAATACAAAAAAAAAAGAGTATTCATTTCTGTTTCCCCACCTACAAGGAATAATCAGAATACTAATTACTGACAATGGAAAGAAACGTAGTTTATTGTATGTTACAGGCATGAGGAGAAGATAGTATTTCATCAGTCACCCCCCTCCTTGCTCTCTTACCTTTTGCTCAGGTTGGGAATTTCTCAGGAAGGGAATTTTTTCCCCCATAGCATGGCTGTGGTAGAATTCCTAAGTCTTGAGGATGTCATTGTTTGAATTGTTCAAGTGGTCAAGGCTGAATTCTGTCTCGAAGCATCCTCTCAAAATCACGTTATTCCCCGAAGAAGCCCCAAGGAGTAACACTTCAGTGAAGAAGATAAGCTTTTTCTTTATTTGTTCCTCTTCCTGATACTGGTACATTTAAAACAGACTATTTATTCAAAGGGTAGTTTCTCTTAATACTCAGAATGATTCAGTTGCTTTATTATTTGCATTTAAAAACAATGTTCCAGAGACTGTTACCAGATTTAGCAAAAAAAAAAAAAAATGCAGGATGCATAGTTAAGTTTGAATTATTCCTAATTGCCTATGTGTATGCTCATTGAGATAAAATAAAAATATTGCCTGAGCCACACTTACACTAAAAAAAAATGTGGTTAATGTGAAATAAATTACATCTCTCAACCACATACCTCTTTTTTTATTATATTTCTCTGATGATTTGCTCCTCCTGAACAATTCCTGGTTTTGCAAAATTTGCTGACACAGTTCCCATTCCTTTGTATCGTCTGTGCCATTTACACACAACACAGCTCCTCCAGTGGTCACGTGCAGCCCACTGGATATTTATTAATGAGAAAACACACACTCATCATCAGCATCATGAGCCAGGATACAGAGCGTGTACTGGCGTGACATTAATGAGTCTGGGAATGGCTCTGTGAATTTCATTTGTTGAAGCACGTTAGACCATCTTTCATGACATAATAGTCACCCACTTCATGGTGGGACTTCATCCCTGTTAATTAGTAATGTTGTCACTTTAAGGTACAGCCTTGATACTAAAGGTACACAGTGCTACAGTTCTTTCTTTAATATGCCCAACAGATGCCTTTAAACAATGAGATACTTTATTGAGTAGCAGTGGTTGTACTTCTCAAGTTGCATAATCCTACTGTTAATGAGATTTTTGGAACTATGAACAAGAAATACATTGGCTTTGGGGCTCCTGGGTGGCTCAGTTGGCTTAGCACCTCACTCTTGACTGTGGCTCAGGTCACGATCTCACAGTCATGGGATCGAGCCCCATGTTGGGCTCTGTGCTGGGCATGGAGTCTGCTTGGGATTCTCTCTCTCTCTCTCTCTCTCTCTCTCTCTCTCTCTCTCTCTGACCCTCCCCTGCTCATGCTGTCTCTCTCTCTCTCTCAAAACAAAACACAGCAGGAAATAAGTAGGCCTTAATAGACCATTTGAAAACTCAACAAGACTTTGTTGAGTAGAAGTGAAATATATCTTCAGTGTTTCAGGTAAACTTGCGCATCTTCACCTGAGTTTGTTTTCCTGTGATTTGTGGGTTTTTTGTTTTATGGGGTTTTTTTTGCCTTTTATTTTGTTGTTGTTGTGGAGGTATAATGGCATATAACATCATATTAGTTCCAGGTGTACAACGTCATGATTGGCTATTTGTATTTATTGCGAAATGATCACCACCATAAATCTAGTTAACATCCATCACCACACGCAGTTATGAGATTTTTTCCTTGTGTTGAGGACTTTTAATAACTTTCAGATATGAAGTATTATTAGCTGTATTCACCATGCTGTACATTACATCCCCATGTCTTAATTATTTTATATGTGGATGTTTTGGCCACCTTCGCCTGTTTCTCCTTCTCCCTGTCTCTAGCTTCTGCCAACCATCAATTTGTTCTTAGTATTTATGAGCTTGGTTTCGTTGTTGTTGTTGTTGTTGTTTTAAAATTCCACATCTGAGATCCTATGGTACTTATCCTTGTCTCTGCCTCATTTTATGCAGCATAATGCCCTTAGGGTCCACCCGCCTGTCACAAATGGCAAGTTTTTATTCCGTTTTATGGTTGAACAATATTCCATTGCATGCATGTATATACACACACCCCACCTTTTTTTATCCATTCATCCCTCAGCGGACAGTTAGGTTGTTTTCATCTCTTCACCATTGGAAATAAAGCTGCAATAAACACTAGGGTACATATATTTTGGGGGGTTAGTAGTTTTGTTTTCTTTGGATAAATCCACAGAAGTAGAATTTCTGGATCATATGATGGTTCTATTTTAAAATTTTTGAGGAACCTCCATGCTGTATTCCGTAGTGACTGCATCAGTTTACATGTTCACCAATAGTGCACAGGGGTTTTCCTTTTCTTCAACACACTCACCAACACGTTATTTCTTACCTTTCTGATGATAGCCATGGTAACAGATGTGAGGTGGTGTCTCATTGTGGTTTTGATTTGCGTTTTCCTGGTGATTAGTTGAGCATCTTTTCATGTGTCTGTTGGCCACTGTATGTCTTTTTTGGAAAAATGTCTATTCCGAACCACTGCCCATTTTTTTAAAACTTTTTTTAATATTTATTTACTTTTGGTAGAGAGAAAGAGGGGGGGAGAGAGAGACAGACAGAGAGAGAGAGACAGAGACAGAGACAGAGAGACAGACAGCCTGAATGGGGGGAGGGGCAGAAAGAGGGAGACACAGAATCCGAAGCAGGCTCCAGGCTCTGAGCTGCCAGCACAGAGCCCGACCGGGGCTCGAGCTCACGAACTGTGGGATCATGACCTGAGCCGAAGTTGGATGCTCAACCAACTGAGCCACCCAGGCACCTGCTCTGCCCATTTTTTAATCGGATTGTCTTTTGCCCTTGGGGGTCTATGAGTTCTTTATATATTTTGGATATTAAACGTTTATCAGATCTATGCTTTGCAAATGCTTTCTTCTATTCAGTAGGTTGCCTTTTCATTTTTTGATGGTTTCCTTTGCTATGCAGAAGCTTTTTAATTTGATGTAGTGCCACTTATTAATTTTTGCTTTTTGTTGCTCTTGGTTTTGGAGGAGATCCAAAAACTCATTGCCAAGACTGATGTCAAGGAGCTTTCTGCCTGTGTTTTCTTCTAGGAGTTTTCTGGTTTCGGGTCTTACGTTCAAGTCTTTCATCCATTGTTAATTTTTGTGCATGATGTAAGACAGTAGTCTAGTTTCATTCTTTTGCACGTGACTGTCAACTGCACTTTTTTACAGAGAGCAAATTGGTTTTTGAATGCAAGAGAATTGAAAAATCCTCACTGGTAACAAAATTCTAAAACTAATTGTTCAGTTCAAACAGTATAATTACTGAAGGAAGAGAAGAGTTTTGTGACAATGACTTCAGTGTCTATAGAAAGGACATTAGATGCCATTTGAACAACAACATGCAAATATGAGCAGGGTAGTTAATACCGTCCACAGAATCAGTCATACTTTGCTTTTGTATAAACATGTCCACAGCTTTATCCAGACTTTTGCCAAAATGTCTATCATTTTCACCAAAAACGTTGCCAATTTTCTCATTAACTCCTAACTGAATATGAGAGTCTCTGCAAATGTTTCCTTCAGAAGTCTCCTGTGGTTACTGTTTTATTCACAATAGCCTTATGAGGGAGACTTTTTCTCAAGAAAAAATATTGTACTAGCAAAATAATGACTTTTGCATTATTATTATTTGCTTCCTTGGCTATGCCATAAAAAAAGAGAGATTTTGATCTTCAATAATATCTGTAATGGTAACAAGAGCTATTATATTTTTAAAAATTGTAGGATTACTTCTTGGACACTGAAAGCTTTTGGAATATGAAAATGCTTCTGGTATGGTACACTCACTTGAGCTAAAAAAACGATAATTTTATACAGTGTAGAACATTATTACAACTTCTTTTGTGATTATTTCATGTGCATCTGAATTTATTAACATTTTTATTTTGTTAAAATTTTTATCTTATCACTTTCTTTGGTACCAGTTGAATAAATCATGCATGTGACATTCTTGGCTGTCAGTATATACTGGTTTATAGCTGACTTCCCGCCGTTTTTGGCATTGAATGCATAATTGCACACTCTACAAATTACTTACTTCCAAAGGGCTTTTCCTCATTTAATAAATGTTCACTATTGAGAAAATGTATCCATCTACACTAATATACACTAACAAACATTTTGGCATTCTGGGTTTCAAACATATACAAATAAAAAAACGATAATAGCCCTCACGTCACCAGCAGAACTGAAGATTGTTCATGCTGATAGATGTGTCTGTCATTCTCCTAGCTGACTGTAAATGTGCCGGACTCCTGAAAGACTGGGGAATATGTGAATCAATAAATCTCATTCACATCTGAGATAAAAGAGAGCTTTCCATTTACCTTCCAGGGACAGATGTACTTGGAAGGCATAGTCTTGCCCATCTTGCCCAGAAAGTTTTGGGGGAACCGGTCTGTATTTGGGGACCGGTGAATTTTGAGAGGTGTTTAGGGCTTGACAGTTTTGCATCTGTGTTAGTGTGATTTGGGAGTGAGGCTGTTGTTACGAACGTCTGCCTTTCAGAGACATGGGCATGGGAGCAAGGCACCTTCTGCCTGGTTCTTACCCAGACAGGGGGCTGCAGTGGTTGGCTGCCTTTCAGAGAAGGGATGCTGATCTGAAGTTTTCTCTAAAGAGAAAGAGGACCTGGGATTCTAGCCAGAGAATGGTTTTATCCTTTCTCGGATAGGAAAGCAAGTATGTTTAATTCTCATTTCCCCATTTTGGTCTTTTCCTCAGCCAAAATTGTAGGAGAAATTTAAGGATTATCCTAATTTTTATTTGTGGTGGTATGATTCTTACCTAGGGTTGCCATTTAAGATATTTAAGTACTAAAATTGTAACCTAAAAATAACTGCTGAATCTATCTATCTATCAATCTATCTATCTATCTATCTATCTATTTTTAGTGTTTACTTATTTTTGAGAGAGACAGAGTGCAAGTGGGGGAGGGGCAGAGAGAGAGAGGGAGACACAGAATCCAAAGGAGGCTCCAGGCTCTGAGCTGTCAGCACAGAACCTGATGTGGGGCTTGAACCCACGAACTGCGAGATCATAACCTGAGCCTCAATCCGACGCTTAACTGACTGAACCACCCGATAACTGCTGACTTAAAACAATTATTGAAAAAATTATTGAAAAAAGCTGCATATAAGCCATTTAGTACATTTTGACTAAGTCAGTATAGCAAGGGGACAAAAGTCATTAATTATAGGAGATGTCCTGAATATACAGGACGCCCTGCAACCCTCTTTACAAAAGTTATTTCTCCTGTTAGGTGCATTCCCCACCCACCCCCACCCCCCGTCTTTCTCTCTCTGTCTCTGTCTTTCTTTCTTCAAAATTATGTTTTGAATCATCGTAAAGCATTTTACCCAGAAGGGGATTTTGTTTCAAAATCCCAAACGGATGAGCGTGACTTTTGCCTTCTTCCCCAGGGCAGCCCTCGTAATAGTACTCTGAACAGATAGATGCTCACACAGATTGCACCTGCTTTATATCTTTCATCTGAGGTCACAAGGTCAGAATTTTAAGAAATGTCCTCTATTTCAGGAGTAAACATATAAGCATGAGCTTAGCTGACTTGGAAAGTGGTTAATCTTCTATCGCTTTAAATTTTTATAATCCTGGACAAGAAAACAAAACAGAAACAAATATTACCACCAGAGGGACCACAGCAGGCTGAGGTACGGTTGGCTGCAAGTTCCTGCAGTCCCTTGTGCCGCTGGAGCTGGGATTGGATTCCTGGTGTTCCGGCCGCCTTTCCCGCTCCTTTTTGCATGCTGTGGTTTAGGGAATATTTAACTGCACGGGTTTGGTTGTTAGACATGGTTCATGGTGTTTCTGCTACATACCGGCTGGATGAATATGGGTGAGTTATTTAACCTCCCTGATCCTTGGTTTTCCTTCAGGAAAATAGAGATAAAGATGATGCCTGCCTGGGGCGCCTGCATGGCTCAGTCGGTTAAGCGTCCGACTTCAGCTCAGGTCATGATCTCACAGTTCGTGGGTTTGAGCCCCGTGTCAGGTTCTGTGCTGACAGCTCAGAGCCTGGAGCCTGCTTCGGATTCTGTGTCTCCCTCTCTCTCTGCCCCTCCCCTGCTCATGCTCTCTCTCTCTCCTTCAAAAATAAATAAAAACATTGAAAAATTTAAAAAAAAAAAACATGATGTCCGCCTTACAGATTTAATGTGAATTTTAACTGAAATCAATCGTGTGACATGCTTGACATAGTGTTTGGCATATAACCTGTGTTCTGGAAATGTGAGTTATGATTGCTACACTATATCATGTGGCACTCTTGTGTAAGAGGTCAGGGTATCACAGTGATGTTAATGACCCTGCCCCAGTCACATCTCTGCTTATAACCATCTCTCTGTTCATGGCAGTGGTTCTGTTACACAACGTTTAGTTGGGAACAGCTTGGATCTATGAAGTAGTCATTGCCCATGTGCTAATCTCATTGGCCAACTCTTGATGTAACCGCAGCATCTCTGTCACTGGCCATGATGAGATTTAATCTCTAACATGGGGGTCTTCAGCAGGTCACCTTCCTGCAGCCACACAGGAGCCCATGAACCTCCCATCTGGTGGCTCCCCCATCTTCTCAGGTCTGGAATCTTCCACTGGGTTCTCTGCATCTGAGGGCTCCAGGAGGAAGGGGAAGACAGCACAGACGATCGTACAGGTTTTTGAAAGACCAGGCCTGGGAGCGGCCTCTGTAACTTCCGGCAAGGTTCCCATGCAGGGAGGCTGTGAAATGCAGCCAAGCCGTGAGCCTGTGGGAGAAGTGAAGCGGGCTGGTGGAGCTTGGCCGAAATGGGCCTGAGACGTGCCCTTGCCCTATGAACCACAGGAGCGTCCGCACGGCCCCGTTACAGCGCATTTACTTGAGCCTCGTAGATAACACAGCAGTCATCCCAGGGGAAGGGATTGGGGACGGAAGTGGATTGCGTGCGTCACTCACCTGGATGAGGGCACAACCAAATTTGCTTTCCAGGCACCGTGAGCCCACTTCCAACACCATTGATTTTATATCCATGCAGGTCCTGAGGCTGGAATCCTTCATTACTGTTCCATGACTGTTTCAGTGAAAAGGGGTTTAAATCAGTGACGTTGACCAACGTGCTAGTTACTGAAAGGCCTTCTTATGGTTTTAGTATTTTCAAAATTAAGCTTTTATTCTATATCATTATTTTTTGGAGGCCACGAGACATTTTCCCCATCCAGTATTTTGCAGATTATACTTACCTGGTTTTTATAGATTAATACTTTAGCTTTCTTTTTTTTTCCCCCCTAAAATTTATTTATTTTGAGAGAGACAGAGACTGTGTGACTGGGGAAAGACCAGAGAGAGAGGAGGGAGAGAATCCCAAGCAGGCTCTGAACTGTCAGCCCAGAGCCCCATGTGGGGCTTGAACTGACAAACTGTGAGATTGTGACCTGAGCCGAAACCAAGAGTCAAGTTGTATAACCGACAGAGTCCCCCGGGCACCCCAGTACTTTCACTTTCTGAATAAATTTCAGTTTGGTAAGCAAAATGTCACATTTTTCTCAACTTCATTACTTGTGTAAATCTTCAGAGTATCTTAATAGCTCTTTTAAACTTGGGGCTTATTAAATGGTTCATTTATTTAATGTTTATTTATTTATGTTGAGAGACAGAGAGCACGCCTGGGGAAGGGGCAGAGAGTGGGAGAGAGAGAATCCCAAGCAGGCTCCACACTGTCAGTGCAGAGACTGGTGCGGGGCTTGATGCCATGAACCGTGAGGTCATGACTGGAGCCCAAATCAAGAGTCCAATGCTTAACCAACTAAGCCACCCAGGAGCTCCTTAATGGTTCCTTTCTTAAGGAATCTTCTCAAAGCAGTAATACTGTGTCCTGAGCTCCACCCTTAATGAGTTTTAAGCAAATGGGTTATCTATTTAAAAAAATTTACAAGTTGTTAATTAAAAATTAGATTACAAATAATGGTCATATTTACAAACAATACTTTTTTACATGGCAATGCTGGATATCTTCATACAAATTATCTCAGTGATGCTGTTAATTAATAAACTTGGAAATTGCTGAGCAAAACCTTGTAGAAGTGATTTTGACCTTTAGTTTTGCTAACGTCGGGTAATCCCAGGAAATTTGCTTTTAGCTAATATACGCTTACTGGATTTTTATTGACGCCTTCTAGGAAAAAGCCAATAACTCAAACTGAGACCAACCCCATACTAGAATTAACGTATATTTCCAAAGCCAGTTAAGTGTTCATGTTGCAATCCTACAATACATGTTCAGTTTGTACCGAGTTGTTTTTGCACGCATCCAAGCTGGCCGAGCCAGTGGTCCGTTTACAAGTGCATCCTCCAGACTCTGACCTACGATTAGGGATGAGCTTTGCAAGTAAATTTATGAAAGCTGAAGAATTTTCCCAGTGATTTCTGTGGTTTTATGCTTTCCTGTAGAATAGGGAAGAAGAAATATCCAGAGGGAATGTGGAAATACTCCCTATGCTTTCTGCTCTTTAAAAATCTAAGGGCATAGGTCTCCAAAGTTAAAACAGCTCTTCACTGTTTTGAGCACATGTTTTTCCTACGCTGACTTTCTAAAAGAAGAGGGAGAGTGTTTCAGGAGGGAGATCTTAGGTACCACCTTCTGTTCTGCAACGAAGTAATAAACGATGGGGACCAGAGAGTCTTGTGTACAGAGTGGCCATTGGTTGGGAGTCTCCTAAATACGTCCCAGTACCATCCAGAGGTGCAGGATTGCCTGGTAACATACAGGACGCTTAGTTACATTTGAATTTCACATGAACTATTTGGAAGAAATATGTGCTAACAATTACTTATTTTTCTGAAATTCAAATGTGACCGAGAATCCTGTGTTTTTATTTGTTATAGTTGGCAACCATAAAATGTATTGAACCTCTCATTGTTGGTCCAAGTTTTCAAATTTTGGAGTCCGGGAGTGACTGACAGAGTTGAGGCCATATGCCCCTTTTGGGTTTCCAGGTCAGTTTCCTGTGCAAGGAATTGCATTGTTTTGAACAGAGCTGGCCTGAGGGTGAGGGTGTGTGCCAGGACCGGCCCGATGAGCAGCTAGGCGGATTTGCAGTTGGGTGACACGGAAGACAGCCAAACATCATGATGGTTCTGAGCTCTGTTTTCTAGCCTGTTGTGAAGACCAGGTCCCATTTGTCTTCCCGAGTTTTCCAAGATCCTTTAGCATCCTTAAATTACTGACTTAGGCTGGTTCAAGATGGACGCCTGTAATCTGCAGCCAAGAGATCTTAGCAACATCGTTTTTCATGGTAGTTTCAGATACTGCAGAAGAACTTATTGCAACATACCTGCCTGGTTACAGGATCTATTATTTTATTTTAAGCTTTTTTTTAAATTTAAAAAATGTTTTTATTTTGAGAGAGAGCACAGAAGGGGACAAAGAGAGAGGGAGAGGGAGAATTCCAAGCAGGCTCCACATTGTCAGTGTAGAGCCTGATATGGGGCTTGAACCCACGAACTGTGAGGTCATGACCTGAACTGAAGTCAGATGCTTAACCGACTGAACCTCCCAGATGCCCCTCTGTTATCTTATCTTCAAATACTGGAGCCTTGGAGTTTATGAGCGCTCCCAGTAGCCCCCTGCCCTGTCCCATCAGACTTGAGACTGGTCAGCACACCCTGTGAGGGGAAACGCCTTGACCCTGTGCAAGTGTGGCAGGACCAGTGGTGTAGCCTGGGAAGCTGGAAGTCCTGCTCCTCTTCTGCAGAAGATACGGCTTCCTCTTGAACCAGTACAAGAGCGTGCTTCACTTTTCTGACCAAAATCGGTGCTGTCGAAAAGAAATACATCCAGATGGAGTGAATAGATTCCATACACAGTATGTGGAAACCAGTATCTTCTGTCGTGTACCACTCCGCATGTTTTGTGGATGTGAATCATGCGGCAGCCACTCACGGACTTTGTGATATATGGAAATTGCTATACGGCATGAATTTTTTTTTAAGCTTAGCCTTTTATACAGCTCATGAAATTTAAAGTCTTGGTCCTTGCCCCAGAGTAGATCATTTCCCTAGAATATCAGAAAGAGTAAGTACATTTTTCTGGGCTCTGACAGAAAACGATAATTCACAGAGCTAGAGATGAGAGAGCTGGTCTTTGTAGACGCTTTACATTTAATGCTGGGTTGCGTGAAGTTACAAGCTCCAAAATTGCATATGTAATATGCTCTTGTGGATAATGTATGGCTCAGGTGTTGTGTACATGAGCAAAATCAAGAAAGCTCTCTCCATCCTGTATTAGGCATTATCCCGCTGATAACCACAGGTGAGAAGAAACAAGTAGGAGCCCAGACATATTGTAAGAGTTTTGTAGTTGGTGCTGTTGTCATAAGTTTAAAAGCAGTGACTTCGATTTTTACTAATAAAATGGGATGTAGTAGTTGGGCTTTACCAAAAGTTCAATGCGTGGAATTGACAGTTGCCTTTAATCTGCTCTTCTACTAGGAGTGGGGACATTAGGTATGTTCACTTTGAAGTTTTTGCTAACAGGGATGATTCAGTGTAGAGTGTAAATCTGAACACTCTAAAGGAGTAATTTAAAAAAATTAACATTTATTTGTTTTTGAGAGGTAGAGGGAGTGAGGGGGGAGGTAAGAGAGCGAGAGAGACACAGAATCCGAAGCAGGCTCCAAGCTCTGAGCTGTCAGCACAGAGCCCCACGTGGGACTCGAACCCACAAACAGTGAAATACTAACCTGAACGGAAGTCGGGCACTCAACCGACTGAGCCACCGAGGTGCCCCCTAAACTCTAGTTTAAATTGGCGAGTAATGTAATTGGAAACCTAGATGGACAGCTGGGAAATTTTCCCTAAAGGTCAAAGCCACAGCTTAACATCTAGAGGATTGACAATACGGGGGGTGGAGGGGAGGATCTTGAGATAAAATAGGGAAAAAAAGTGACTGGAAACCTTGGGTTTTCGCTGCCAAGAAATGGTGCCAACCTGTGTGGCTGCATCTATTATTTTTGTTTTCATTTCCAGGGCTTTGGAACATGCTAGTACTTTGAACCTTTTTCTCCTTCTAGGCCATTACAAAAATTACTATCTACTTAAAGCTCCAACGATACTGTCATTGCTGTTTTATGCAGACAGTGTTTTGAGGAGTTTATTTAAATAAATCAGCATAACGTGTGCGGTCACTCTTCATTCTTCCGCATTTCCTCGAGGAGCACTCTTCATTATGTCTCTTGACCCACGTCTGTAGATACCACTCTCTGGTCTCAGGACCAGAGACATCCTGACATCCTGTCGTCTTCTAGCTCCGACGATCTCTGTGGAGAAGCCAGCCCTCACTCGGCTTGCCGCTCTTTGGAAAGTAATGTATCTGTTGTTTTGGTTGCATTTATGCTTTTCTTTCATATTCAGCAATTTTATATGATATTTATGGTGTTTCTATTCATCTTGTTTGTGATGTATAACATGTGTTGAATCTGTAAGCTAACATCTTCAAAACGTGGGAGTTTCTATCTCTTAAAATTTACCGGCTGCCTTTGTGGTTAATATCTTCCAGTAATTTTTAACAGTTGTCAGAAATTTGCCTTATTCCTTTCTCATTTATCCTTACAATAGGAGAGACCATTTTTCCCACATCACTATGTCCGTGTGGCTTTTGATTTATTTTTTTCTTTTCTTTAAAAGTCTTTATGAAAAAAAATCCTTACTGCCATCTACTTTATCTTGATTTTACCTTCCAGTTTGCTAAGCCTCTTTTTAGTTGTGTTTCATTTTTTGGTCATCTCATCCATTAAGTATTCTGTTGGTTCTTTTATTTTTTATTTCTAGAATTTCCATGTGAGACTTTACCATAATTTCTACCTCATGTCTTTTAAATCCTGAGGCCCTCAGTCCTATAACCTCAAGGAACTGGGTTCAGCCCACAACCCTGTGAGCTTAGCGAGGACCCTGGACCTCAGGGGACATGGCCATCACCTGGATTACAGCCCATGAGACCCTGAGGAGGCGACCCATCCAAGTGGTACCCAGGCTTCCAATCTGTGAAAACTTCAAGATCATATACGTGTGTTTGTTGAAGTGGCTGCAGTAATAATTTGTTACATAGCAGTAGACTCATAGCACCGCAGTTTGACTCACTGGGGCAAAAGTAAAGAAAATTATTAAGTGCAGAAGTTGCTTAACTTTTACCAAGTTCCAAATACTATAAAGGAGTATTTGCATCTCACGAGGGTAACGACTTGCAAAACCGTGTTCCTTCAGTGGCTACGGTGGCTTGTGGGAGACCCTTTTCGTCAGCAGCCATCCAGAGGCAGAGCTATTTCCAGCTCACACACATTCCAGGGAGCCCACCTATCAGCCAGGAGGACCATGGCTAAATATTCTACCACAAATGGAAGGGACGGCTATTGGGTTTTCTAGATAAGGAAATTCAGCATTTCAGAGCTGTTGCAAACTCCTAATTTCTTAAGAACAATGGGGAAAGTAAATGAAGGAAAGCTTTCACTGAATAATCTGTCTCTTGAAAGGGAAATACTGAATATTCTCCCCATTCTCACTGAAGCCACCATTAGCAAAGACCTTTTTCTTGTCTCAGCAAAGTGCTTATAATCACCAACTTTCTACCTCTAGGCTGTATCTTCTCTTTCCAGAGGCAAAAATAACTACATCTTTTGAGTCAAATCTATGGTTTTTGAAATGCTGTTACCTGTGCTTTCTGTGTGGTGTCCTCACTAGTAAGATTGGGTTACCCATGTAACCTTTTCCCTGGATTCCTGATGGAAGCATCTGCAGGTACCTTTCCCATGTGTTATGGCAGCCTCTCTTTCACCATGTGGAACAGTGAACAGGAACCTCAAAACAGGTCTCCCACGCTTTGAGGAAGGGGCACAAATTGAGAATGGCAGTGGTGATCAGTGCTAATCTTTTTTTAAAGATTTTATTTTTGGGACACCTGGGTGTCTCATTTGGTTTTGACTCGATTTCAGCTCAGGTGGCTCAGTTGGTCTGACTCTTGATTTCGGCCCAGGTAATGATCTCATGGGTTCATGGGATCAAGCCCCAAGGTGGGATCTGTGCTAACAGTGCTGAATTTGCTTGGGATTCTGTGTCTCTCCCTCTCTCTGCCCCTCTCCCCACTCCTGAGTGCATGCTTCCTCCCTCTCTCTCTCAAAATAAATAAATAAACATTAAAAAAATAAAGATTTTAGGGAATTTCTTCATTCAACGTGGGGCTTGAACCTACAACCCCAAGTCACATGCTCTGTGGGCCAAACCAGCCAGGCAGATCTCTGATCAGTGCTACTCTTGAGAACGGGTGTCACCTGAAAGACTTGAACGTCTGGACAAGAACTCCAGACCTGACACCTGTATAAGCACGATACCGCTGCAGTCACTCAAGTCCGAAGAAATAATACCTCAAAGCTGCAAAGGATCTGAGTTCCTAGGAAGAACACCTACTTAAAGTCTGTAATTCTCTCCGCAGCATTTTGGCAAAAGGTCTGATGAAATCACTTGTTTATCCGTAAAAATAAGTTTGCAGAATCTGCCATGACAACAAGTGAGGATTTGATCAAACCAGCTCTTCTCTGTGTAGAAGCTTTGGAGCTTCTCCAGAGGGTTGACTCAAGCTCGTGCATCAATATGAAATGATTGCATAAATACATGGAAACATTAGTAGTAGAAGGGCATGACTCCAGAGAATCTCCGTTTTTCCTGGCATGCTGTTGAAGAAAGATGGCTCCAACAGGTGTCTGTGCCATAATGTCATCTTCCAGTAGGTGAAGAGAATTGAATGCAGACACATTAACAGGGACATTAGAGGTATTTAATGTTAGCATTGAAATCCAAACAAGGAAATCTCCTACTGTCTGAAAGTGAACGTGGTCAGCCTCGCAGTGAGAAGGCATGGTAGCTAATTACACCTGTAGTGAAATGCATCACATGTCCATGTTCATCTTTGACAGTTTGGGGCATTAAAGAAGGAAATTTGAAGTAAAAAACAGAAAAAAAAACAAACAAATAAAATACAACACTATCACTTGAATTACAACTATTTCTTTTAAAAATCAGTGCTTTTTATACCCGTGGGATGTAGTTAAGCCTGGAAGTAATGGTGTGTGTGTGTGTGTGTGTGTGTGTGTGTGTGTGTGTGTGTGTGTGTGTAGGGTGCATTTTAAAAAAATTTATTTTTAATTTTTGACAGGGAGAGAACACGAGCAGGGAAGGGGCAGAGAGAGAGGGAGAGAGAGATTTTTCAAGCAGGCTCCAAACTGTCAGCACAGAGCCCGACGTGGGGCTCGAACCCATGAACCGTGAGATCATGACCTGAGTTGAAGTCGGACGCTTAACCAGCTGAGCCACCCTGGCTCCCCAGGATGCGTTTATTAATGGGACTTGTATGGAGGACACTGTGTACCTCTTATTCAAGTATTACACACAATTACAAGACATTCACGTATGCAATTTATATGGTATGAGAGTGCTCGGAATAAGTTTTAAGCTTTGTAGGAGTGTGATGAACAAGTTATTCACTTGATAGCTTATCTCAGTTGTCTGTGTGAAGATGATTTTTTCTGGCCGTCTTCACCTGCAAATATTGCGCTAACTGAAGAAAACAGGTTTTCGGTACGACTATTTCCCTAAGTTGTCTCTGGAAACGGTGATGCCAGGAGTTCAAGCTGAAGGTGTTTCAATCCTGTGCCTGATGGGGGGTGACGTGCTGAGTTGGAGCCGTCCTGTCACACTAGGAGGGAACGTGAGGATACACGGAGACCCCGAGGAAAGCCGTCGCGTTTCTGCTACATACGAGCCACCGTGAGCACAAGCGTGGTCTCCCCTTGTCAAGATTGAAGGGCTCGGTGGATGGCACGGATGGGTAATAATGAGCGGAGATGAGGTGTTTTCATAATCAAATATCCTTTTTAAGTTACATAAAAATGTATTTATCTTGAGAGAGAGAGAGCAGGCAGGGGAGGAGCAGAGAGAGAGAGAGAGGGAGAGAGAGAGAGAATCCCAAGTAGGCCCCACGCCCTGACGTGGAACTCTGAGGCCATGACCTGAGCCAGAATCAAGCATCAGACTCTTAACCGACTGAGCCATCCAGGTACCTCACGATTTAGTTTATTCTTCAATACTTTTTTTCCATTCACACCCACACACGTGCTTGTGCATGGATTTATTATTTTTGTTGTAATTACCAAAGGTTTACAAAAATGGATCATAGATACAATGTTTACCTTTTGCTCTGGTCATTTAGTGATTTGTGTTGTTGTTAAAACCTTCAGTTTATCTATTCCTATGCAGCCACAGGTCAGTCTTTTAAGGTATATGTATCATTAGGCTCATTACTTTTTGCCATCAGTTGGAGTTGTGTGCAGGGCATTCTTCACTTAAAAATTTTTACCTTTCAATTCTGCACATTCTAGTTAGTACTTTACATTTGTTTCATGTTTATTTATTTTTGAGAGAGAGAGGGAGAGAGGGACACAGAGAATCTGAAGCAGGTTCCAGGCTCCAAGCTGTCAGCAGAGAGCCAGACGCAGGGCTCGAACTCACTAACCGTTGAGATCATGACCTGCGCGCAAGTCGGACGCTTAACCGACTGAGCCACCCAGGTGCCTCGATTTATTTGGACTTTAACTAGCATTGTATCCTTTCAAGTGGCCTTGATTTTTTTTTTTTTTTATTTTTGGAACAGGGGTTTAAGTTATAACTCCAAGTATCCTGTGGGTGTGCGTGCAGCCTGGAGTCTTCCTCCTCAGGGAGATGGGTGTTAGCATCTAACCCCCTAACTGTTGCTCAACGCAGAATTCTTTCATGGCTGCAGAAAACCTTGCATTATACTCTAATTCTGGTACTTGAAGATTTTTGTTTGTTTCTTGTACATTCAGCTGTAACTTTTTAAAATAGAAAAAAGCACTGTTAATTTTTTTTCAACATATCCACGTCCCTATGAATTTTTTGAGAGAGCTTTTCAAACCGGCCTCGTTTATCAGATTATTGAGAATGGAGGACCACTTCTCATCCCTGATGACTGCACAGAATCTCTGGACGTGTGTGCACAATTTATTGATTTACTCACTCGTTCACTTAGTGATGCGGATGTGTTAATTTTTACAGTTTTCCGGAAGTTCCACCGAGATGCCGTCGGCATTGCTTTGCTTCGGAGCCCGGCCTCCTGCCAGGCGTGGTGCCACAGAGGTCCCGTGTGCCTTGCGGCTGGCGGCTTGTCGAGTCTGCTCCGATGTGGTAAGTCAGCACTGGCTCTGAGCTCCTTTTTCCTCGCCGTCTGTTCCTTTAACGTCAGCTGCTCTTGATTTGCATTTTGGCATCTGGTTGTGTTGTTGGTGCCCGTTTGTCTGGCATTTTTGGTGGAATCGGGCCTTCCTGTGGTATCCCTTTTGCTCTCTTTTGTGTTAGTTTTGCCTTGCACCGTTTAAATGTGCTTGTCCTCCGAAGGATACAAGGGAGGATACAGCCATGGGTCCTATTCGCCTGTTCAGATTGGCCTCCCCGACTGGTGAGTTTTGTGTGTTTTGAACCAGCTCCGTCTGGGCAAACTGCCGAGTCATCGATAAAACCAGACAGGTTCTCCTTCCTTCTCGAGTTTTTGTCCTGAGGTCTTGGCTTTGGTGCAGAGAGCGTTCTGTGGTTTTATGCCTGCTAAGGAAAGCACATGGTCGGGTCTGTGTTCCGAGACGGCCTTCCAGAGCCCGGGGACCCGAGACGCAGGCACACGAGCATTGTCTTCCTGTCTGCGGCTGCCAGCTCTTATGGGGCCTTCGAAGGGCAAGTCCTGTCCTCTTCCGGGAAACCCCCTGCTTCTTGTATGCACAGTACCAGCCCTTGAACTTAGCTTTCTAAATGGCATGACTTCACTAAGGATGATTTGGGCCTTCGGTGGCCACTCTGGGAAACGTGTGACTTGAACACAATTGTTCACCTGACAAGTGCCTTTGAAAAGTAAAGGAGTAAGTTTTCTCAGGACCAATTGGGCAGCGGTTTTCATTGGTTTGCAGGGGCCTCCCAATGAAACTCTGAATCAGAAATTCTTTTAGTAAAAGATTCTTTGCCCAAAGCTAATGAGAAGTTAGCAAACTCGACTCGTTTCCTAATGAGTCCCCCCCTCCCCCCAGCCTCGCCCTCCAGCCGCCCCGCTGTACTCAGCTCTCTCTTTCCTCCCAGCCTCTGCTCTCTGTCTTGCCCCTCAGGAGACCTTCCCCTCCCTTCCCCTGTCCAGATCCCGTATCTCTAACCAGCAACTCTCGTAAAACCCCCACATGGCAGTGCCTTTACACAGTCTTCACTCCCAAGAGCCAGCTGTACAGGCAACTGTGGAATCGAGCCCGTGGACTTGAGCTGAATGACGAGATGCATTTAAAGAGTTTTCTAGATGCAGAAAAGTCATAGAATTTAGCCAGACCAGGCAGTCTCACTGCCTTTCTTGCTTCCTCTTGCACAGCATTCTGGCACTTGCAAAACGAATGCACCTTTACTTTCTCATTTTCCCCTCGTACCGCTCGTGTCGTGTAGATGGACACTTGGGTCTACATTTGACGAACGGAGTCAGAGATTCAGATTAATGCCCGACCCCGCAAGCAGTTAATATTAAAACTGGCCAACAAATATTACGAATTACAGCACTGTATAATCTCTCCCTGGCCGTGCTGAACACAGAATCATATTTTCAGATCTCTTCTTTCTTTCTCAGTTGTTGACAATGATATTTGATTGTGTATCAGAAAACACATAGAAATGTACAAATTGGTTTAGTTTTGTAGCCTTGGGATTGCCGACCTTGGCTTCTCGTCTGCTGCTTTTGGTTTAATAGTAAACAATTATTACTCTTTCATTAATATGTTCAAAATGAAATTCTTCATATGATCAGATTTTTTCAGTTTTTTTCTTCTATTTTAAGTTGTGTGTAATACAATCATTGAGATTCAAAAAACCTTGATTATTTATACTTTGTAATTCTGCATCCTTCTTTATATATTGATTTATGTAACTGTTTCATTGAAATTACCTTCAGATGACCCTGTAAATTATAAAAATGTCAAACGTCTTCAAAAGCTAAGGAGTAACTATGGGCATTCTGTGAAAGGATTTAATAAAACCAACTTGTGCTAGCTAGTTCAATATTCTCCTTTTACAAATTTTCCCCAAATCCAATCAGTAGTCATGGATGCTTATATAACACAGGTTAATATTTGGCTCCGTTGAATTTATACTCCCCTTAAACACAGGCTAATACCATGACTAATTGTACCGGGACAAACTGTACATGCGTATTGGGGCTGGTGTGAAGAGGCTGCGTGCTTTTGATTAAAATTATGTGATATTTTGGTACATTCATACAATCTGTGCATTTTTAAAAATAAATTTGAAAACTGCTCCAAACTAAAGTTATTACATAAAAAGAGCTGGGGCCTAAAGAATAAAAAGGGTGCAGAATATTCAGGTAAACTTTCGCAGGCAAGTGCCCAAGAAAGGAGTAAGTTTAGCAAATTCAACAACAGACATAAAAATCGGTTTTCCTAGAAGGGTAAAGGTAACATCACTATCCCTGGAGGTGTGAATCAGGTGATTACCAAGGACCCGGAATGTTTGATCACACTGCTCAGTCCTTGCGTGGCATTGCCATTCACCCAGCATGCGTCCTCGGATCCTTTGTCATGGTGCACGGGATTCTAGATTCTCAAGTTGAGTAGACTGTAAGTTACTAGTATTCAAAAGTTTGATGCCTCAATAGCTGTATTTGTCATGCTAGAAGGAACAGAGAGCTAATGCTTCAAAAACAGGATTGTTCACTGGAATGGTATTCCTCCATGGCATAATTCAAATTTTAGTAATTTGACAAGTTAATTGAGGAATAATTCAGACTTAACTCCTTAGCAAATTAATTTGGGATCCAATTTGTTACAGCGAAGTAAATCCTGAAAGAAATGCAGAAGTGTCTGATAAAACCATAAAAATGATGATAAATGGGGCTGTGTAGCAGTTTTGCATTTCCCGGCTATGTGGCGGGGAAAATCCAGTGGTCTGTTTTTATGCCTGGGTCTCACCATAGACATATACAAGAACATTGATTAAAAATAGAGCACTACATAAATGTTTGATTTAATACCCTGTAAACAATTCTCTTCTTTGTCTGAGGAATATTAAATTTCTTGTGTAATTTTCAGCAAGTCTCGGTGGTGCCTTTGGGAAATGTGTCACAAATAGAAATTAGCATTACGTGGAACAACTTATAGTCTCTTTGGAGTGGAGACCAGACACGGGGCTATATTGTGAGTTGTAAGTTGAGGGGGATGGAGTCGTGGGGGTGGAATGACCCTGGGTCTCTAATTGGAACCGGTGGAGGAGAAGTGTCCACCAGCCAAGAATGTTCTCTGTAGGATTTGGAGAATGAGAAATAAATTTGTGTTCTGTTAAATCACCGGCTGTTCCTATTCTGCGTGTTGGGGTGGACAGGGTTGCCTTTAATAATAGAAACTCTTACACCTGACTTCACGGGACATTCCCTTCTGAGTCTGAAACTTGAGATTAGGAATTAATGAGGTCCTCATGAGCGCTCGGTGTCAGTGGAGAATCTGGGATTCACAGCTGGGATTTTCTGCATATATATTTTTGGTATCTTTTTTCCTGTGCCAACTTGTCAAATATGTTACTTTTACTTTGTGTTTGGTTTAAAAGCTCCCTAGAGCCAGAGAGGCAGGATTGGAATAATGACAGGAACCCTTACCAACCCTCTACTTCCTTCAGGGTTCCGGTCCTTCCTTTGGAAGTGATAATGGCTCTCAGCATAAATTGTGAGGATTAAGATGAGCACAAGTCACAGCTTTCCTGGAGGACTTTAACACCATGCCCATACGTGGAAACAGAACAGCAGTCCCTTCGGTTCTTGATATTGAGCTTCCTAAACTCAAAAATCCGGAACTTAGCCTTATTCCTATCTGGGAATATTTTCTCCTTTCTTTTGTTTTTAGTACCAGCCGTTTATATAAATCATTAGTCTTGAAACTGGGCACAAAATTGCCTAGGGAGTTTTCTACTAAACATATGCACACAAAGTAATGTCCAAGTGAAAATAATATGTGGAAATCCAGAGAGTTAAAAATGAAAATTTGTATTTATCATAGCCTTTTCTGCCATGGGAATTCATGTTATCATATTGCTAATTATAGGAATATGTCATTATATATATACACACACACACACACAGAATATAAATATATAGTAAATTATAGTAATATATATTATATATATATAATATATATAATATATGTACATATAATATACATATATATACATATATACGTATATATGTACATATATGTACATATATACATATACATATATATATGTCCATACATATATACTATATGTATATATATTACTATATATGATAAATATATAATAATATATATGTATAAATATACACACACAGAGAATATAAATATATAGTAATAAATGTACTGGTAAATATAGTATATAAATTTATATACTGTGCATATATATAGTGTATATTGAGTTTTATTTGAAATTTTTTACTTGAAATATATATGAAAAATAAATGTATAGTTTTGTTATTTGATAAGAAGCCTATAAAATTGTTAAGCACATGATCTTGTGGAAAAATAAAAAACTTCAGGAAGAATTTTCAATTTTATGCTGAAATTGTTTACAGTAAGAAAAGGTGCAGAGTGTTGATATTTTGAGCCGATTGTGTCATCAAGGTTAAGGAGCCCACCTCCTGTTACGAATGATTTTGTGTCAGAAATACATCAAGAGAGAAGAAGCAGTGAAAAAAGGAGAGGATGGGTGAAAAGTGTGGCATGAGTTTGAGAAAAGTAAGGCAGCGTGTTCGGTGTGGTGTGTGTGACCACCGCGGCCACCCCACGGCCAGGGTCCACAGGTGCAGGGGGGAAGGTGTGCCCTTAGCCTTGTCTTCACATAGGCTGCGGACTCACGCGTGGACTCACACATATGGGGATGGAGAGTTGTGTGTTTGGGTTTGGACTGTAGAGGAGTCTTGTAGTAGATGATGCAGAAGCAATTCGTTTTAAGAGTCGGGACAAGAACTAGGTCATGTCGTGCTAAAAGGCGATCGTACTATCTGGTGCCAAGTGTTCCTGACTAGACTTGATCAACGAAGTGAAAAGCTGAGAAAGCAATTTAGGGTTTGGTTTTGTGTCAAGATGTCTTGTTGCAAGTATAGTTCTGCAACATTGTTCGTGTTGTTTTAATTTTCCTTATGTTGTTATGACCTCTCAATAAGTGTTGCGAGGTTATTCTGGTCATAGGACTTTTCCTTTAAGTACAGTCATAGGACCGGTGCTGGGGGTAGAAGCGGGAGACAGAGCAGTGACCTCGCGTGTTGGGGTCCTTCTCAGTGTTGTGCACCTGTTACCTGTGTGCTGTGTGCTCATTACTGCGCCTGCCTGCCTGCACGGGAGGAAACTCAGGGCGAGGACACGGTAGAGGTCATTCTTGAGTGGTCGTTTCGTGAATCGCCCCTGCATCTTGCCGCCCCACGGAAAGATAAACCCAAGTCAAAAGATGGAACATAGGTTGAAAATAAAATTAAGATTTCAGCCTTGGCCAGATCTCTGTGCACACGTTGCAAGACGGCTGGCAATCTAAGGTGCTCACCAATGTCTTTGTGTCTCTGTATATGTATCTTACACACAAGTACGTGCACGTATACATGTTCCACAACTATTTTTACTTTGTACATATTGTTATGCCACGTGTATTATTTATTTTATGATATGCTGTAAAGATACCTGCATGCCTGCACTTCTATGCCACTCTGTTTTTTAAAAAAAATTGTAATGTTTATTTTTATTTTTGAGACAGACCGTGTGAGTGTGGGAGGGGCAGAGGGAGAGGGAGACACAGAATCCGAGGCAGACTCCAGGCTCTGAGCTGTCAGCACAGAGCCCGATGCGGGTCTCGAACCCACGAACTGTGAGATCATGATGTGAGCCGAAGTCAGACGCTTAACTGACTGAGCCACCCAGGGGCCTCTATGCCACTCTATTTTTACTGTCTCCATGGTATTTTGTATTTTAGATGTCCCTTTTTAGCGAGACTCTCAGTTGATTCTAGTGTTTATATTTCAAATAATGCTGCAGTAATATTTGTGTGTATTGCTGGTATATACAATATGAGTATTTCTATTATTAAAAGTTTATTTATTTTGAGGGGGGGGAGGGAATGAGAGACAGAATGAGAGTAGGAGGGGCAGAGAGAGAGGGAGAGAGAGTCCTAAGCAGGCTCCAAGCTGTGAATGCAGAGCCCGACGTGAGACTCAGACCCATGAACTGTGAGATCATGACCTGAGCCAAAATCAAGACTCAGACACCTAACCGACTGAGCTACCCAGGTGCCTCACAATATGAATACTTCTACCCGATAAGACCCTACATACAGAATTGCTAGATCAAAGGTCATAAGTATTTTACATTTTGCAAAATCAATTAAGTTGCCTTCCAAACAGCTGAATTTATTTACATGTATAAATGGTTGCGAACGGTTATTTTATCAATCTTTGGAATTTGTGCCGATCTGAGAGCTGAAGTATATTCCATTCTTATTTTATGTTGTTGTTAATTTGAGGAAGCATAGTGCATACTTTAAAAGTAATCCTTTGAGTTTAACATTTTTAAACATTCTTTGATAATTTTACCAGTGCTCTTGGTTACCAAAGGGGAGGGAGGTTGAAGGGCAGGCAAAATGGGTGAAGAAGATGAAGAGGTACAGACTTGCATATGTAAAGTAAGTAAGTTTTGAGGTGTAACGTACGGCATGGGGAATGTCATCAAGAATACTGTAGCCACGTTGACGGAGACAGATGGTAACCAGGATTATTGCGGGATCGCTTCATAAAGTATAAAAATACCGAGTCACTGTGATGTACACCTAAAACTAATAGCATATTGTATGTCCATTACACTTCAATAAAAGAATAACTCGGGGTGCTTGGGTGGCTCAGTCAGTTGAGTGTCCTTTTGGCTTGGGTGACAATCTCAAGGTTTGTGAGATCGAGCCCCACGACCGGCTCGAGGCTGACAGTGCAGAGCCAGCTGGGGATTCTCTCTCTCCCTCTCTCTCTGCCCCTCCCTGCCCACTTGCTCTCTTTCAAAAGAAATAAACAAGCTTAAAAAAAGAGAAAAATTTTACTAGTTTTTCTACCTTTTGAAATTTACTTTTGAGAGTCACCTGCAGCCTGTTTCTAAAGCACCTACGCCACTTACCGTCCTACCAGCCACGTACGATCATTTCCGTGTCATCCTCACCAACGTTTGTATTTGTCTTTTTTTTCTCTTTTCATGATTGCTATCCCAGTAGGTGTGAGGCAGCGTGCTGTGATTTCGACTGGCACTTTCCAGATGACTAATGATACTAGGTATCTTTTCATGTGCTTTTTGGTCACTCATACATCTTCTTTAGAGAAAGGTCTATGCAAATCATTTGCTGTATTTTAAAGACTAAGACTTTCCTTTTTTTTGAACAGTTTTAGGTTCACAGCAAAATTGAAGGGAAGATACAGAGATTTCCCCTATGTTTCCTCCTCCTGTACTTTTGTAGTGTCGCCTCATTATCGACATCACCCTCTAGAGTGATACATTTGTCACGGTCAGTGAACCTCCAATGACACATCATAATTGCCCAAAGTCCATATTTTACATTAATGCCTGTCTATTTCTAGGCTCTTGGTGGTGTACATTTTGAGAAAGGTATCAGGACACGCAGCCATCATTATGGTATCGCCTGCGGTGTTTTCACTGTCCTAAAAATCTGCGGTGCTCTGTCAGTTCACCCCTCCCTCCCTCCCTCCCTGGCAACCGCCGATCCCTTTTCCCATTTCCATAGTTTTGCCTTTTCCAGAATGTCATATACTTACATGCAGCTTTTTCAGGTTGACTTCTTCTACTTACTAGTACGCACATAAGTTTTCTCTGGGGATTTTAATGGTTTGACAGCTCCTTTTAAGTGCTGAATAATATTCCACTGTGTGGATGTACCATGGTTTATTCATTTGTTCACCTACCTGAGGACGGACATCTTGGTTGCTTCCAAATGTTGGCATTTATACATAAGCTCGTCTAAACATCTGTGTTCAGGTTTGTGTGTGTGGTCATAACTTTTCAACTCCTTTGGGTATATATCTAGGAATGCAATAGATGGCTTGTATGATAAAGAGTATGTGCGATTTTATACGAACCTGCCAGACTCTCATCCAGACTGGCTGTACCATTTTGCCTTCCCACCAACAATCATGAGAGTTCCTGTTGCTTCACATCCTTGTCAGCATCTGGTGTTGTCAGTGTTCCAGAATTTGGTCTTTCTGGTAGGCATGTACTGCTGTTTCATTGTTGCATTTCCCTGATGTCATCCGATGTCAAGCATGTTTTCATATGTTTATTTTGCATGTGTAAATCTTTCTGGTGAGGTGCCTGTTAAGGTATTTGGTCCATATTTAAATCAGGTTGTTTGTGTTATTGTTGAGTTTTAAGAGTTCTTTGTGTATTTTAGATGTATCTTTTGCAAATATTTTCTGCTAGTCTGTGGCTTATCTTCTCATTCTCTTGACATTGTCTTTTGCAGATCAGAATTTTTTTTAAGATTATTTATTTATGTTGAGAGAGACAGAGATAGCTCAAATGGGAGAGGGGCAGAGAGAAAAAGAGAGAGTGAGAGAAAGAGAGAGAATCCCAAGCAGTCTCCACTCTACCTGTGCAGAGCCTGTTGTGGGGCTTGGACTCACGAAACCGCAAGATCATGACCTGAGCCAAAAACCAAGAGCCGTATGCCTAACTGACTGAGCCACCCAGATGCCCCAGAGAATTTTAATTTTAGTGAAATCCAGCTTATCGATGATTTCTTTCATGCATTGTACCTTCATGTATTGTCTAAAAAGTCATCGTCATATCCCAGTATGCCTGTTTTCCAACGTTCGAGGAGTTTTGCAGTTTTGCAACCTACATTTGGGTCTGTGATCCATCTTGAGTTAATTTTTGTGAATTGTATAGATTCTGTGTCTAGATTAAATTTTGCACAACTGGATGTCTAGTTCCTTTCGTTGAAGACTATTTTTGCTCTGTTTTATCAGCTTTATTCATTTGTCAAAGATCACTGCATGTGTGTGGGTCTATTTCTGGGCTCCCTGTTTTCTTCTGTTGATCTGTTCTTCTCTTCTTTTGCCGGGACCACACTGTCTTGATTACCGCCTCAAGTCTTAGGGCCGAGTAGTGTCCGTCCTCCAGTTTTGTTCTTCTCCCTCAATATTGAGTTGGTTCTGGGCTCTCTGCCTCTAGAAACAAACTTTAGAGTCGGTTTGTTGATATCCACGAAATAACTTGTTGAAATTTTGATTGGGATTTTGTTGAAGCTATTGATCAAATCGGGAAAACCTGACATCTTGACAGATTGAGTCTTATCTGTGAACCTGGAATATATCTCCATATATTTAGTGCTTTGATTTTATTCATCAGTTTTGTGGTTTTCCTCATATATATCTTGTACATATTTTGTTAAATTTTTACCCTAGTATTTCATTTTTGGGGTGCTGATGTAATGATATTATGTTTTTAATTTTAAATTCTACTTTTTCAATTCTGGTATAAGAAAGTGATTGACTTTTGTGTGTTAAGCTTGTGTTCTCCAACTTGTTTTAATCACTTACTCGAGTTTCAATTGGCTTCTTTCATTTTTGAGTTATAGTTTTATATATTCTGGATAAATGTCCTTTACAAGATACAGGATTTACACATATTTTTCTCCCATTCTGTAGGTTGTCTTTTCACCTTCTTGATGGTGTCCTTGAAAGCACAGTGTGTGTGTGTGTGTGTGTGTGTGTGTGTGTGTGTGAACGTTCATATGTATTCCTTAGGATTTTTATATGCAAATTATGTCATCTGTGCAACTGCAAATATAGATAGTTTTACTTGTTTCTTTGCAGTGTGGATGCCTTTTAGTTGAGTCCTGTTATTTTATGTGTTCTGACAATTGCTGACTTTTTTTTGAAGTATTTTATCTTTTTATATTTGTTATGTTACTGATGGGTTGGGATATATGTCATTTTGCTAATTGTTTTCTCTCTGTCATGACTTTTTTATTCCTCCACTTCTCAATTTAAGCTTTCTTTTTTCTTGAATAGGTATCCTCTACTTTACCATTTTAATCCCTTTGTTTTTTTTCTTAAAATTTGCCCTATTTTTGAGTTACTTTCGTAGTGGTTACCTTAGGATTAAAATTAACATCTTAATTTAAAATATCTGGTTTCAGAAGAATACCAGTTTAATTTAAGTAGAATACTAAACCTTTGATCCAGTAATAGCTTGCTCTTGCTGTACTCTTTAGTGCTATTTTTATCATATAAATTACATCTTTATATATAATAAGCCTGTCAACACTGTTTTATAATTTCTTTACCCAATTGTCTTTTAAAACTGATGTAAGAAGAATTACAAACAAAAATATATTTCTACTATTTCACTATTTATGTATCTATTTAACTAGATAGATTGATGCTTTTTATTTTTTGTGTGGAACTAAGTTACTGTATGTTGTTTTTTTTTTTTTTTTTTAAATTTTTTTTTTTCAACGTTTATTTTATTTTTGGGACAGAGAGAGACAGAGCATGAACGGGGGAGGGACAGAGAGAGAGGGAGACACAGAATCGGAAACAGGCTCCAGGCTCCGAGCCATCAGCCCAGAGCCCGACGCGGGGCTCGAACTCACGGACCGTGAGATCGTGACCTGGCTGAAGTCGGACGCTCAACCGACTGCGCCACCCAGGCGCCCCTGTATGTTGTTTTTTACTAAAGGATTCCTTTTAGTATTTCTCATAGGGCAGGTCTGCTAGTGACAAAATTTTCTCTGTTTTTGTCTACGTGGAAATGTTTTAATTTATCCTTCATTTTTGAAGGATAGTTTTCCTAGGGATAGAATTCTAGATTGATAGTCTTTTTCTAGGAGTAATTTGACTACGTCATCCCACTCTTTTCTGGCTTCCATGGTCTTTAGCAAGAAGTTCATTGTTTTTCTTATTGAGAATTTCTTGTACATGATGAATCACTTTTCTCTTTTTGCTTGAGATTTTCTATTTTTCTTAGCTTTTAACTTTTTAACTATGTTGTCCTGATGTGGGCATATTTGATGTTGCCTGGTTTAGGGTTCTTTATGATTCTTACTTGTGTAGATTATCAACTTTGGAAAGGTTTCAATTATTTTTTCAAACGTTCTTTCTGCCCTGTCAGTCCTCTGCTTTTGGGACACCAATGATGTGTATTTCATTATGTTTGATGGTGTCCATGATCACTGAGGCTCTGTTCATTTTTTCTTTCATTCTCTTTTTTCTCTAATTGGATATTAATTGAACTATCTTGAAGGTCATTATTTCTTCTGTCACTTTAAATCTGGTGTTGAACCTCCTGATGAGTTTTTTATTTTAGATACTATACTTTTTAGAATTTCTACCTTGTTTTCTTTTATAATTTTTATCTCTTTATATTTTCTTTTTAAAAATGTTTATTGGGGCACCTTGGTAAGCGGCCAACTTCGTCTTAGTTCATGATCATGCGGTTCGTGGGTTTGAGCCTGCTTAGGGCTCTGTGCTGACAGCTCAGAGCCTGGAGCCTGCTTTGGATTATGTCTCTCTCTCTCTCTACCTGTCCCCCACTCACGCTGTCTCTTTGTCTCTCAAAAATGAATAAATGTTAAAATTTTTTTAACATTTATTTATTTTGAGAGATAAGAGATGTTTATTTTTATCTCTCTTTGAGAGAGATTGAGAGTGTGTGTGTGTGCACAAGCAAGGGGGTGTATATAGAGAGGGATACAGAAAATCCCAAGCAGGCTCTGCACTGTCAGCAAAGAGCCTGAAGTGGGGTCAGTCTCACAAACCATGAGATCATGACCTGAGCCAAAACCAAGAGTTGGACGCTTAACCAACAGAGCCACCCAGATGCCTCATTTTTATTGATATTTTCTTTTTGGTAAGATGTCCTCATACTTTTCCTTAATAACTTATACATGGTTTCTGTGTAACTTGAACATATTTATACTTCAAATCCATAGTTTAAATTGAAAGTCATTATCTGATAGGTCTTACATCTGGGCCTTTTCTTAGGAGTATGAATCATGTTTCCTTATTTTGCTTCTCATAATATTTTGTTGAAAACTGGAAAATTCAATATTAATATGTGTCACCTGTGAAAATCAGAAACTGACCCTAGGTTTGTTTTTACTTTCTTTGTTGTTGTTATTGTTGCTATTGTCAGTTTATTTAATTTTCTGAGTTAATTCTGTAAAGTGTATTCTTTGTTGTATACAGCTACTAAAATATGATTGGTTTACATTGTCATCAAGTAGTGCTTAGACAGAGCTTTTCCAAATTGATTTGAATCAGTAAGTCTCCTGGCCTTTGTCAAGGGGCACATGTGTGTGGTTGGGGCACATGTTCCACATTCTGGCTGGCAGCTTATGACTCTGTTTGTGCCCTCTCTGTCTACTTGTGCATGACCTTCAGGTCTATCAGAAGTGAGGGGTAGTAGCCCTTTTAGGTATTTCTTCAGGATTCACATATTTATGCTCGTTGTATAATATTTTTGATCCTAGGGATATGTCAGAGTTCATAGCACCTCATGAACCACACATTTCTTCTTTTTCTTTGAACTTTCTTGATCAACCATTCGTTCACCCCAACTGATATCACTACCTCAGGCAGTTGCAGTGTTAAACATTTACCACTGATTGTTTATGACCAATGCTCTTGGATAGACTTATTTGCAGAGAGTGAGCTCTGATTCATTTCAAATAAACATAATCCCTGAGAATAAAGCTATTCAGGGACTTTCCACGTGTAAATTAGTGAGAGTTCCATGCAGAATAGGACATCTGGTGGGCTTTAATCCTTTTCTCCCCCATACATTGTTTGCTGGGATCCTTATTTTCACAGCTTTGACAGTTGGATGTCTGTTTCCTTTCAAAACTACCACAGATGTAGGGAGAGGGAGAAAGGAATAGTCTAGTTGAAATGCCATCATGTTAACTGTTCTTCATGGAATTATTGTTTTTCTTGAACAAATGTCTCTTTCATTGTTGTAAGCCTTTGGTTTCTTTTAAGAGTTATGAAAAAGTTGTTTTGGACACTTTTTTTTTATCTTGATGTCTCATTCCTTTAATAGAGGAAGAAGAGATTTTTAAAAATACTCACTGTTCGGGAGGCGCTTCTTCCCTCACATACATTCTAATATTTGGGTCATCTAGGTTTGAAGAAGTTTTCTACTGAGACACTGGTTAATAGATGGCTTGAAAGGAATTTCACTTAGTTACAGTGAGGTACCAACTGATGTCTTGAAATTTCATGAATGGGCTGCCTTGGACAAGCTTCTGGTTAGTTTTCAGATCTATAGTACTTGAATTGACAAATGTTCAGTTGTACTAGAAGGTGAGAATGTGATTTTATTTATTTATAAGATGTAAGGAAACTGCTCATTTATTTAGTTCCAAAGTCCTTGATCTCTGGCTCCTAATATGAATAATGAATGAATAAATGCATTTAAAATAAGCAAGTGCATAGTACTCTTTTCATTTTTATTGCACTGACTTATGAATCATTAAATTAAAATGATGGATTTTTAAAAGTATACTGACTTTAGTAATTAGGTTTTACTTCTTGTATTTATTTCATTATTATATTTTCACTTGACAAATGGTAAAAATTCAAATCACTGTGTGAAGTAACCATATTAGAATTACAGTACTTTTGAGTTATTAAAGCTATAAAGCCCTTGGGGACATATGGTAAGATAGGGTAGTCATTACTGTGTGAACCGTTTCTTTATGAAATTCCTCAGTGTATGTTTAGAATGTAAGACCTCATCAGTTCAAAGAGAGTCTTATTTTAAATAATGACTTAGTATGTACTTGTTTTTCGCTCTCCGTTAGAACATTTGTTTATTTGTTATGCAAGTCAAGAAAATGTTTATCTCTGGGGAATGGTAGAACTACTCGAGCCTATATTTTATTCATAACCATGTCAGAACAGTAATCTCCAGGGTATTTGGAAAATTCCATATGATACCAGTAATAACCCATAGCATTTCACCAAATGAACAGATTCTTTCTGCATGCTGATTGAGAAGTGAGTTGTGATCAAACTTTTTCAACATTTGAGCTTCCCAGGAACGGTACCTGAACACTAGATCGTTAAATCACGCTGCGGTCTTTTCCTCTTCCTATAAATGAGGCCCCTTCTTCAGAAGCGACATTTTGCCTCTAACAGCCTCTACCGAGCTGTGTGACCTTGGGCAACTTGCAGAATCGTAGACTGTCAGGGTGAAAAGGAAGCTTAAAGGTTATGTTGCCCAGTTACTCACAGAATTTATAGATCTCTCTCTTCGGCACTCCCGCAGAGTAGTCGTCCGTTCTGCGTCTGTTTAAATATTTTCAGTCCCAGGGCCCTCAGTGTGGCTCACTGAGCTCGAGCTAGTGTCAGATAACTCTGAGCCCGAGGAATTTTGTCTTTGCTCCCCTTGTTCTTTTCAGTCGTCTTCCTTATGTTGGAAGCGGGGTAACAACAGCCGTCTGTTGCACAGAGTTATTGTAAGGATAACATGCGCGTAGAAGGTAGACTACACATAGTGAAGCTGAAATATGCCTGCAAAATACTTTTATTGCATTCAGTATAGCAAATTGTATTACTGTTCAAAATACTTGCTTTTATTCTCTGAGGAACAATTCTGCTTTATCTCTGTTAATCTTAATCTTGGCCAGGTGACTTACTTTGCCCACTGGGATAAGAATTTGGGCAACATGCCTCACTTTTGGGGAGAAACTTTGAGAGTCCGCACATGCTCTCCTCCCTCTTCTGTCCTGGTGACCAGAAGTACTTCAGATGGAGTCTTTTTTGACTGACTGGACCCAAGAATGAAGACAGTAGGGAGCAGAGCTCCAGACGACCCAAAATGCACCTGGTCTCTAATTCACTGAGAATTTTTTTGGTTGGTACCAAACGTAACCTTACCTGGCTTCTCTGACACCAACCTTTATCTTTCTTTCCGTGAAGTCTCGCTTTTCAGATTATATTCTTACAGACTTCTTACCGCTCTGGGGACAGGCTTCTTCCCTGCTGATCCCATGTGAACTTAAATATGAAGCAGGCGGGAAAGTACACTTTCCCAAGCTGTACGCATAAGATTTCAAAGGCATTCCTGATTCAAGTAGGTATTTATTGCATAAATTGAGAAGCATTTCTCCAAATAATGATCGTCGGTGACATCATTTCATGAAAATTCATTTGGACTTGTAGTCCTTTCACTCTAAGTGAAAGGAACAAATAAAGCAAACCTTCAGGTTTGTGTACGAAGCGGCATAATGTGGGGTCCCAGGCAGAACTTAGTGGGCAGAAGTCAGCACAGTGAAGTTCAATATTTCCTTATAGTCAGTTACAGACAGTTTGAAGTGGACATTCTCCTTAAATGAAGAGAAGGTCATTACAGTTCTCTAAATTCATATGTAAGGGGGTTGAACACAGCATGTCCTTTGGGGAAAAAATGAGGAACGATGCCATTATACCATCGTATGGCGCTTGTTAAACATGTGCCGTGTGACTGACCTTTACATGCTTTGGTTCTTTCCGTTTCAAAAGAAACCCTGAAGTCTATAATATTATTAACTTTATAAATTTGCTGGAATTTTTGAAAAATATTTTTTATGTTTACTTGTTTTTGAGAGCGAGAGAGAGCATGAGTAGGTCAGGGGCAGAGAGAAGGGGAGACACAGAATCTGAAGCAGGCTCCAGGCTCTGAGCTATCAGCACAGAGCCCGATGTGGGACTCGAACTCACAAACCGCGAGATCATGACCTGAGCTGAAGTCGGACGATTAACAGACTGAGCCATCCAGGCGTCCCATTAACTGTATACATTTGAAATTTTAGCTTGGGGAGGCTGTGAAATTTGCCCAATGTGACACAGCAGGAGAGTGGTGGACCTGACTATCTGCCCATAGCTGTCTCAGTTCAGACCACAGAACTCAGCACTGAAACGTTCTATGGTTTTCTTTCTAAAATATAGAATTAGGTTACTGCAGTGAGTGGCACCCTGTGCTCAGGGGGCCTTGGTTACCTTCCCAGAGCTCCTCTTCGAGAGTGAAGGGTCAGTCTGACCCTCCTAAGATTTGCGTGTGTGTATTTGTATATAAACAACCCTAGAATTTTTCTTTCCTCCTACAGGCTTCATTAGGAAGAAGCTATCTTAGGTCAAGTCCTCTGTCTCTCTGTCTTCCCCACAAGCTGTGCTTACATGATTCCCCCCCCCCCCCATATCAGGATGGCCTTCATAGTTATGTTAATTTAGTTTTATTGAATAAAAGTATCATACCAAAATTTTTGTTTCTTTTGTCATTGGTCTCTTGCTAACATTATAAACAAGGTCTGTTATATAATAGGTGGTCACAAAATGTATTGAATAAATGTATGAATTAATAACCTCTGAGGAACAATTCCATTTCTGGAGCTAATTCTATGTGGGACCTCTTGCCTATTCACATGTTCCAATAACAGTGTTAGCAAAATGTTAGTTGGGCCATTTTGGCTTGTGCACTTGAATGGTCCCACTGTAACACATAAATATTGGCTATTCACTCAGATGTTATTTGTTTTTTTTTAAATAAATGTTTATTTTTGAGAGAGAGAGAGAGCACAAAAAGAGAAAGAGAGAGAGGGAGACACAGAGTCCGAAGCAGGCTTCAGGCTCTGAGGTGTCAGTACAGAGCCCGACATGGGGCTTGAACCCACAAATTCATGAGTTCATGACCTCAGCCGAAGTTGGATGTTCAACCGACTGAGCCACCCAGGTGCCCCAGTTTGTTTTCTAAAGGGAGTATGGAGTTCATGCGTTGAACATAAAATTTTGATAAAGAGAAAAGGAGTTCAGTGCTGGAGAATGAGGTCAATAACATTTTTGAAATCAGAAATCACAAATCACATGATGACAAGTCTATAGACCGAATCATGGAAAGTATGTGTGAACACGCTGCATGGGAACCCATCTTCTCATACATCCCAGAAAGATCTAGGCTTGGTGTAAATTGATTCAAAGAGCAAAAATGAGAAGCGGGATTCCAAACGGTGAGAGTAAGTGGAACTCTGTGGAATGGCTGTGCATTCAACCACCTTCTCTCTTTTCTCTTGCTTTCCTTTGTCATGCAGCCTGATCTGTGTGTTACTTCAAAAACAACATAACGAGGACAAACAGAGACAAACTCGAAGTAACCAGGGTGTTTTTCGCTAAATAAATTTAAATAATTTATGGATGAGCTAGGGATGTGAGGGGGCGATGTTGGTACCCCAGAATCAAGAGCTTCTCCTGTGATGCCTGAGGTTGTAGGGGCAGACTTGTCAGCCGGATTTCAGATCCTGAGGCAGGCCTCCAGGTGGGCAAAGCCCTCCCATTGTACTTGGAAATTCCCTTTGGTGTTTGCAGTCAGGGAAGGGGTGCCACGCAGGGCGCCTCCTGCAACCCAGATACCTGTATCGTCTTTTCTGTTTGTGTCAGTTTTCAGCATGAAAACAATTTAAGGTCTTCAGGCGGATGAAAACGGCAGAAGTTAAACAAAATAACTTACATATAATGCAAGATAGAGAAGAGAAAAAAAATATTTCCTACCTTCAGAATTATTCAAGAGGATACTGTATTCCTAAAAAAGCATAATATGCTAAGAAAAAGGAGTAATCAAATAACAAATAATGTCTGTTGACTGTTAAAAATACAGTTGCTAATGTATTGTGTTAAAAAGAAAACCACAGGTCCAAAGTGACATCGCTGAGTCTGAGTCCCCAAACTGGGGCTCAGCACCTGATCTAACTGCACTTTCCGCCTTTAGAAATGGAGTTTTACTGGCTCAGCCAGGATGGTTCTCATCAGCACCAACTCAGTAATCTGCCCCACGGGACCCCCTCCATCCCCCAAGAGAGGTGAGGTCATCTACAGGAAAGGCCTTGCTCTGCCCCCTAGGGGAAGTGACCTTGCCTGCAACAACCTTTTCTTTTTCTTTTTTTTGCTGAGAACTTTCACCCATTCCCCTTCCTATAAAGACCTCCTGTTCCCTACAGCTCCTGGCAGCTCACCTCCACTTGCTACATGGATGTGGCCTGATTCGTGCATGAACTCCTTGATAAAACCAATCACGTCCCCCAAATTCACTTGGTTGAATTTGGTTTTTTAACAGTAACGTATGTTGAAATTTAAAGTTCAGGAAACTCGGCCAAATATGAATGTAAAACACAAAGAGTTGAAGGTCATGAGGAGAAGAGAGAAACTCAAGAGGTCTATCCTGGAAGTCTGACTCTACCAGTAGGAGATCCTGAAAGAGAGAACAAAGAAAATGAAAGGGAAGACGCCTTCAAATAAAAAAACAGGGCATTTCTTAGACCTCAGGAAGGGCATGAAATTGTGTATCTAAAAGGGATTTTTTTTAACCCAGTTCTAGACTCAGTATGATAAACTTTTCAAACTCGAAGGAGCAAGAAAATAATTCTGAAAAACTTTGAAAAAAAAATCACCCAGGAAGAAAAGATAGCCCCCAGCATAGGATACCAGAATTTAGTGTTGAAAAGTTCTTCAGAGTTCTATCGGAAAATAATTTTAAGCCTCAAATTTTATATTTTTAAAAATCTCAATCAAATGTGAAGATATAAATAAGGATTCAGCATGCGTAGCTCACACACATACTCTCTGAGGAAGTATCTGACGGTGAATTCCAGAAATGCACGGTAGAAAGCAATGAAGGGACAGACTGGATTTAGGAGATAGTGGCCCTGACTCCGCTTTGGAGTAAATGGTAATTATCAGCTTCTAAAGGTTTAGAGTGCATAGCTGGTTAAGAGAGCAGAGCATTTCATAGTTGATCAAAAGATTGGGAAAAAAGGAGATTTAAGGCAACAGGTACACTGAAAGTTGTAATAATGTCGAGAATTTGATAACAACATATTTTGGTTTTGTCAGCAAGTAAAAAAAAATGAAAGGTCATTTGAGACACGGGAGGAGGGAATATGTACAGTCAAGTCATGATCCACGTGAAAAGTGACATAAAACATGACACAATCAGCTGATGTTGTAGAAAATAAGATTCACTTGACTTTTTACCTTGGAACAGTTCCCTTCAAACAGCACAGCTGTCCTGAACATAGACCCTGAGAAAAAATAATGCAATGCTAGCAGACATTTTGACCAATATCTGAATAGATACGTTAATGTAACTTGTTTATTGGTTTTAAAGTTTCAAATCAATATTTATTCAAAATGTGCAACATATATTTTTCTTTACAAAGAAATATGTATGTTGTCACCCTTAACACAAATAAAGGTAAAATTGATAGAAACTGGGGATCATATAGTAGCTTTTGAAGAAAGGAATAAAAATATGATCTTACATAATGAACAAGCCTAAGCTAGATAGCAAAAGAACATTTTAAGCATATTCTTTTAATTTTCCTAGGTTGGCCTATAAAGGAATTAACACTAATTTAAAATCTAGAGGAGATTCAAGGTTGTGTAGTAGGTAGAACTGTATACAAGTATTCATCTTTGAGGGGTTCCCCTGGTGCTTCTCATTCTAAAAACTTGACCTCTTTACTGTTTGATTGTTTGAATTTCCAGTTGAATATATAACTCAGTTTCAAAGTTAGCATCTGTGTTAAGAAAGCATCTTTATGGCACAGACAACCTGGAACATATATATACTTTGGATTTCCCAGTTGACCATGAACAGTGGGCTTAATGTTAATACTATTATTTTTACTATAAACAGATTCACAGAAATTACCTATCCTTCAAAGGAGAAATTTGGCCTATTCATAAAGTCTTTTCTAAAGAAATTATTTGAGGACAGCTAATGGTTGGCTTAACTATTTCATTTTTCATTTGTGTAGCTCTTTGGGTGTCTTTGGACACAGCCCTTAGTGACATGAATAAAAGAAAAGTTCTATCACGGTTTCTATGTCAGTGGCCTACATACAGACTTACAACAAAACTTCAAATGGTCACGATTCTCAGGCCAGCGTTGTGAAATGTTTAAAACAGAAGCCTGTTCATTTCCAGCTTTAGAGCAGGCCAGTAATCCACTGGCCCAAAAGCTACCTCCTGATTTGAAAGAAAGCAGCTTTTTTAGTAAGACGATTAGTCACCTGTAAGTAGGAGATTTTATTTCATGTATTTGAAAGGCTGCCAAGATTTGACATTTTATATTTGTCTAGCAATTGAGAAGATACTATTTTGTGTTAGAACTTGTAGGATGAAAAAAAGCTATAAAAATTCAATCTCACATGAAATTGTTTGAGATTGCTTTCAGTTGGCTGAATAAATAGATTATTGATTTCACCCTTTTATAAAATGAAAGGTTAATGAGCAAAATCACATAGTGTTTATTTCTAGAAGAAGAAATATATATATTTAGTTTGAGGTATATATCATATATATAAATAGTTTGATACCCTTCCCTTACAAGAAAAATTAGTATTTATAAACCAGAATTTTTAGCTGTTACGATGTTATGATGGGGATCGATTTTGCACTGTCTTTAGCTTCACAGTCCTGCCAATTGCTGGTTTGTGTTTTGGGTGAGAACATTTAACACGGAGGACCAATGAAGTATAAGCTAATGAAGAAAAAAATTTTATATCACTTGTTGTGGCCTGGATGAGAAAGTGATGAAGCAGGTTTTTTATTTTTTTTTCCTTTCTTATTGAAGATAGAGACCCAAATTGGCAGATTGAAGTCTGTTACTATCACAGCCCTTGTGACAGTATGAATAATTTTCCAAGAATCTACCAGTTTATGGCAGAGAGTTCCACAAATACACAATTCTGCCATTCCCATTAAATGGGAACAAACATTTGGCTGAGAGATTCTGAATGGAATTTGTTGAAATTACTTTGTGGATTTTTTATGCTAAGTATGGTTTATGCTAAGTAAAGCATACCATTATTAAAACAGCCTTTAAGAATATGAGTAATTATTGTTTATAGATAGCCTCTATCAACAGGTTGTGTGTGCTCTACGTGTGAGGTGGGATGTCAAGTCAAAAATTAAAATGAAGAACTTTGGTAAATAAAAACAATTTTATTTCTAAATGTCCAGAAAATTAAGTAAGTTGTGTTTTTTAAATTTCCCTCATTGTAGGTAATTACATCATTTCCTGACTCTAGTTTAAGAAAAGAGAAAAGCTTTTTGTCTGATCTTTTGGTCTGATTTTAGTCACCATTGGATATTTATACGTGAATGTGAAAATCATTTATTCTATTGCTTTGTCTTTATAGAACCAAGGGTTTCTTTTTGAGGAAACTAAACTAAACTATATATATATTTATATATATATATATATATATAAATTTATATATATATTATATAAATATAATAAAATTATATATAATTTTATTATATTTATTATTATATTATTATGTTTATTATTAATATAATAAATTAATCATATATTTTATTATATTATTATATTTATTATAATATAATATAATATAATATAATATAATATAATATAAATATATATAATACAAATATATATAATATAAATATAATATATAAATATATAATACAAATGTTTATATAAATATATATCTTACTTCCCCCCCCCCCCCCCCCCCCCCGTCAAGGTTAAGATTTCCAAAACAAGGATAGAAAGTAAAGGGACAGAAGAGTAATGCTAGAGAGTAGGGGGCTAGTCTACACATAAAAGTAGCATTAATTTTTTAAAAACTCTTATTTATTCATTTAAGAACTGAGTGTCACATGCCATCTTTCTTCCCTTTGACTTTTGTTCCAAAAATAAATGTAATAAACCAAAGCAACCTGTTCAGATTCACCATGACTTGGATTTGAATAACGTGCAGAAATAGAATTTAATACACAATGTCCTCTCAACTCAGAAAACCTCCCCGTGAAGGTAGAAAAGAAAGAAAACGGTTTCATTATTGAATAAGCCCTAAGCCTGAATGTGGGGTACATCACAGACTACCTGCTTAAAAATTGCAAAGCCCAAAGATGTCTCAGCCTTTTATAAACCAAGCAGATACAACCTGTTACACACATGTTCTCAAGATAAACAAGTAGCAGTCAGTAAGAGGCTTTCCAGTACGATCTGTCACACAAGGCTCATCCTAAATTCACCAGGTGATTGAGGTGACCATCTGTGTTTGCTACCCGGCTTTATCCAAAGGAGAAACGAACGTGTATCTTCATGACAGGAGGTGGTTTTGAGCAAGACACTGAAGGAGGGAAGACGGGCTCCCATCCCCCTCCCCCAGAAACTGTGAAGTACCATGGGACGCCTGCATTTCAAGGAGATGGTGGCTGGGTCCTTGATAAAGTCATGTCTGGGGTCATAAAGCTGACAAGAGCCATATTAACTGTAAAAGAGATTTACCTACGTTTCAAAGAGACAAAGAAATTAGAATTAAAACAACAATTAAAACAAAATGCTCTAAGAAAAGGGGCCTTGGGAATGTCTCCCCTATTTTCGACAGGGGATATTAAACTTCTTATTTGCCCTTACAGCTGAAAGGAAGGGTTAAAAACGATTTTATGAACCAGAATTCCCTTGTGAATCACTACTGTGTGTTTTCACAAAAGGAAGTTGCTGCTACTGATAAGTGAGATTTGTAGCTTAAGGATGCACTTACTGCCTGAAGTCTAAGTTTTGGTGTATCTAAACTTAAATAATGAGATGTTGAGTAAGTATACCTGTGACAGTGTGGTGAAATTTTACCCAAATAGGTCTTTAATTGGTACTTGACTGAGGTTGTCTGTGCTTATATAGCAATGGCAGAACTTTGGAAGATGTACTTTAGCTGTTTTAGACTTTTTGGTAGAGTTTCCAGATTTGGCAAATCAGAATTCAAGATACCCACTTAAATTGGAATTTCCAATAAACTGAGATTTAGAGGTTTTTTTTTTTTAATTTTAGCATTTGTTTTGTGTGTGTGTGTGTGTGTGTGTGTGTGTGTGAGAGAGAGAACGAGAATGAGCGGGGGAGGGGCAGAGAGAGCCTGAATTGGAAGCCTGACGTGGGGCTCGAACCCACAGACCTGTGAGATCATGACCCGAGCCGAAGTCAGACGCTTAACTGACTGGGCCCCCCAGGCACCCCCTCCCCCACCCCAGCAAACTGAGATTTAGCGACCTGCTGTGGGTTTTGTTTGGCAAGTGCACTGTGGGTGCAGTGGTTGAAGCCATAGGCATTCAGCCTACAAAATTGGCTAAAAATTTAAGGACTGCTAGTGAGATGCACCGATTCCTTTCATTTTTCAGCTAGAAAATGGCCTGTGGACCACGTAAGCTTATCGAGAGACTTTGTGCCTCCTGGGAGGATTACCCCGCAAGTCAGGAAGGTGGCGTTAGGAGCTGGTGGCAATCAGTATGTTAATGTTAGTGTTAGCAATGTGCCAGTCTTTGCTAAGAACGCTGCAAGTGTCCCCTCAATTAATTCACACATTTCTAGACACGCAGAGTGACCTCAGCCTGTCTCCAGGTGACAGAAATGATTTAGAGGGTTCAGTACCGTGGAGAAGCAGAGCTGAGATTCACATCCCGGCTTGTCCACGCTGAGGTTTGCTCACCCAGCTTGCCAGACGTCACGGTCCCTGGGATCTGTGTCTTTTCCATCCAGACTTGTGGCCTGCATGCACGCGCCACCTAACCTCTCTGGCTCTCCAGCTTTGCGTGTACAAAGTTAGAATGCAAAGTCAGGTGATTTCTAAAGGTATTTCATCTCTACGATGTACGGTTCTGTCCAGAAATCAGAGAGGTAGGCTAGGGAAGTGCAGGCAATAGAAACACGCTTCCTGTAGCCTCTACCTAGACTCTTCAGGTCAGACAGGACGCACAGTTCCTTTCCTCTCCCTGTGTGTTTTCGCGGTGTTCGCTAACGCATTCTGCGCACATCCTCAGTGGATGCTGGGTAGAGGTGGGGACCAGCGAGTCATTCAGACGGCCAGTAGAAAAGGCGGATTCCCATGTTCCCTCTGTATTTCTAACGACGTAAGAATGGATGTAAGTCATGGGGGAATGTGGAACGTGCCGGAATGGTAGAGCTGAGCCCCACAGACTGTAAGCCATGCGGGTCAGTAGTGGGAGGTGATGCTGCGGCCGCTGGGAATCAATACGCAGAGGAGGGTCCTGGGTGCCTGTCAAATCACCCCGTTCTTTCAAATTCTGGAACAGTCGTCGTCCTCCATTCCTCGACCTTTGTTCTTCGTGCTCTGCCCCACTGGCTCCTATGACCTTTCAGAGCTGAGAAGATACACTCATGAAAACGGGCATAGACACCCACTCCCTCTCCTTCCCACCTCTCTGTCTCCCTGCTTCTGTTTCTCTGTCTCTGTCTCTTTCAGCCTTCATTTCACATAAGAATGATGCGAAGATGAATGCAAACATCCCAGAGTGACTCACTTGAGTAAGAATGCCACATCCCAATGCACAGAAGCATAGTTTCTGAGTAGCTGCCCTTTAAGGAATGTGAGTCAAGAATCAACAAGGCAGGGGTTCCTGGGGGGCTCAGTCGGTTAAGCGTCCGAGTCTTGGTTTCGGCTCAGGTCATGATCTCGTGGTCCCTGGGTTCAAGCCCCGCATCGGGCTCTGTGCTGACAGTGCGGAGCCTGCTTGGGATCCTGTCTTCTCTCTCTCCCTCCCTTTGTGGCCCTCCCTCACTCAGGCTCTTTCTCTGTCTCTCTCTCTCAAAATAAATAAAAATAAAAAGATATATAAAAAAGGAGGAATTATCAGAACATGGGGTAGCAGTAGAAATTATCAAAGTTGATCCTACGGAGTTGATATCAAAACACTGGAAAACTCCAAGTAGATTAAAATGACCTTTGGAGACTTCACGGTACACTGTTGCCTACTGTAACTCCTTGAATACTGTGTTTATAGAAAGCTCAGTAGATCCAAGAAAGGAATGTTCTTTCAGCAGAGTCAGAAAATTCACATCACCTGCATTTGCTAAGCATTGGCCAGCGGATCTTCGGGCTCAGAGTAACATGGAGCATTTTCTAAATAAATACAGATTTCAGGACTGTATTTGCAATCTCTTACTGGGTAATGAAATACTCCTAAGGTTAGTGGCTTAAAACAACATGCATACCGTATCTCACAGTATTTGTGGATCAAGAGTCTGGGTGACTCTGGCTTCTTCTCTGGCTGTGGATGTCTCACATGGTTCAATTATATGGTGAATATATTGACAAACTAAGCACAGCTCCGGGCAGTTTCACATTTAAGAAAAAAGGGCAAAACTCAGATTAATTTTTACCTTAGCTGTGTGATAAAAAGGATTAAGTAAACTAGAGCAGGCAGAATGAAATATAGAATGAATAAAGATTCTGGTGAAGTAAACCTGCCATATTACACATCCTGATTGGGGGAATATAGTTTTTTAAATCCACATATAGATGCATATTTTGTGTATGTATTTTTTATATATTTATGTGTATTTATCTTTGTCATCTATTTGTTGACTTTATATACATTAGGAATGTATGATTTAAAAGCTAAGCCATCTTTTTCATTAAAAAACAGGTTTTAAAGTGTGCTAAACAAGGTAGTATATCATTCAGGTACATTTCCCTTTTGAATTTCCAGCTTTATATTCTTAGCCTCTACTATCTGTTTTTTAAGGACAGAGATTTGGCTTATTAACAAGAGTCCCTGAAATCTAGGGACTGTTAAGGGCTTACACTCAGAGATAATTTTAGATTCAGCTACAGATAATCAGTCAGCAGTTTCTGAGAGATAGTTCTGCCCAGCTCATTCTTAGACAATGTGAACGCAGGGAGAACAATGTTGAATAAGGAATCATATTGTCTAAGTAGGGAGAGAATTGAATGACTCTTCAATATACCCCCATGCTCTCTTGCCTCAAGTGTACCTTTCAAAACATACTGTAGCCTAAATTCCAGTATCTTCAAAGAGCAGAAACTTAGTTGGGGCTGCTGTTACAGACTACACAGGCTGAGTCTCTTAAGCGACAGAAATGTAGTTCACACCATTCTAGAGGTTGAGATGTCTAAGATCCAGGTGCTGGTGGATCGGGCATTGGGTAAAGGTCCACTTCCTGCCTGGCCGGTGGCCATCTTTTCCTGTCCTCACATGGCAGAGAGAGAGAGGGCCCATCTCTCTCCTGTCTCTTCTTATAGGGGCACTAATCTCATTCATGACAACTCCACCCTCATGACCTAATCCCGTCCCAGTGGCCTCACCTCTGAACATTGTCACACTGGGGATTAAGATTTCAACATCTTGGAGAGGGACCCAAACATTCAGTGCATCACAGAAACCACTGCACACTGCCTATTTCTCTGCTAGAGATTTCCAGTTAATTAAGAGATCTTTCTCGTTTATTATCCATATCTACCTTTCTGAAATTTCCACGCATCAACTTTGTTTTGCTTTCGGAGATAGCATAGAGAGCCTGATCTCTTGGCAAATTGTGAGCTTCCTGATGACAAGGGTTATGTGTTTCTTGTAGACATCACGTGTCTGGCAACTAGTACATATTCAACATGCATTTTTGAACGATGGCCTCTGATCTCTGAACCAAGTTATTGGAAAAGCTCTGAAATTAGTTTCCTTTAAATTTACCATAATTATAAAGGGAGGCAAATGATTTGTGTTCTAGGATCAGGCTCACTTCCTTGTTCCCACAAGTCTATAGCAGAATAGCTGAGCTATTTGTACTTTATGATATGGATCTTGTCTGCTCTGACCCATAAATCAAAATTCTTCTTTGTAACATGTTGTTCGCCCCACCCCCCAACATTCTCAACCTCCCCTTTTCCCTCATCTTCTGGCTTTCAGCCTCTTGTGTTTGGCCTCTCTTTCCACTGATTCTATGGTGCCAGCCCTTGAAACCCCTTGCCCAGGGGGTATATATCTGACCTGATATATTTTCCCTTAATGCCTCCACACCTCGGTTTGTGTTGAACTGGGTTTAGATTTGTTCATTTTGTGTGTGTCTGTGATCGTTTCTTGATTAGTAGTGGATGCCTGAAACATAATGAATGTGTCCATGAGCTGGGGCAGGAAGACCCAGAAACTCATGGCTGCTACAGAATAATGGTTCACAAGTCAGATGATTGGTTTGTAGTTAACACTCTCTAAGCAGAAAGGATTACTGCAGGGACACAAACTGAAGAAAAGTAGGTGGGCCAGAGTCATGACGGTCAGAGCTATCGTCAGATCAAAAGCCAGAAAGAGAGAATGCCACAAAAACTAGAACAGCGTCCATGTCAGACAGCCTCCAAGGTCACGGTCAAAGCCTCTACCCAGGCTGAGGAGTAGGAGCAGAATCAAGCAGGGAGAGGGGATTACAGAAAGAACCATGACCCTGGGGCTACTTTTATCCCTTTGACTTTGGGTTTTTATGCCCTACCTAGTTCAGGGCACGTAGCTAACGGAGTATACCGCACAAAGCTGGAAACTGTGTGGTCTGTGAACTTTCTGGCCGGCAGAAAATTGCTCTGTTCCAGACATCATGAGGGTCTAATGTGACTCTCATCCTTTTCTGTTGCCACCTATTTCCACTCTCCCTGTATAATCTATTTCTGGTTTCATGTCAGCATCCAGCAAGATAGTATCTACTGACTGATCACTTAAGATCTATCAGATACTGTGCTGGGGAATACAGCGGGTGCTACGGAACTATAGTTTCCATCTTCATAGAGCTGCGGATGAGCGGAGGAAGACCTACTAAGGAGCAGGTGTAAGACGGACCAAGAAAAGCCATGATGAGGAAGAATCCATGGCAGAACCCCAGCACGGAGTTCTCTGCCTCGTCTGAAACCTGAGGTCAGATGCTGCGGAAGTACGTACTTTTTGAGAACCTCTGGTTTGTTTGCTTCTGTCCTGTGACAGCCTTCATAGTCCCTATCGGGATAGTCCCAGCCACCTCCCTCTTTTTCCAGTTTGGCTTTCAGACTGCGGTGTTGGGTTCAGTGACAACGCTCCGCTGGCCCGTCTGCTACTGAGCAATCATCTCATCTGTTTCACGTTCCCTCCCTGTCGTACCGTGTGCTTGCCCACTATGAGCCCGTCCCATGCGATCAAGCTCAGATCTTCACACCCTTGGCGTATGAGGCATGCCTTGACTTCTACTATTTTGCTGAGCAGATTGAGGACATCTGGGGAGAACTCCCTGAACCTTCAGCTCCCTGCACCGAAATATTTCTTTGTGGTTCCTTCTCTGCTTTTTCCCTCCTGTCCTAGAAAAAAAATGAAAAGCAACTTCCTTTTTCAGACCTCATCATGCCACCTGTATTTGTTTGTTTGTTTGTTTTTTTAATGTTTATGTGTGTGTGTGTGTGTGAGAGAGACAGAGAGAGAGAGAGAGAGAGAGAGAGAGAATCACAAGGAGGTCCCATGCTGTCAGAGCAGAGTCTGACACAGGGCTCGATCCCACGAACGGTGAGATCATGACCTGAGCAGAAACCAAGAGTCAGATGCTTAACCGACTGAGTCTCCCAGGTGCCCCAGCACCCATGACTTTGATTACTGCCTCCTGCCTCTGAAAATCCTATTCTCTTTCTCCTTGTGCATCAGTTGTTTGCTCTCATTGGTTCCTTCTGTCTATATGGAAAACATGTAAAAACCCCAAATCTAAAGCACATTTTACCTGATCCTGAGATTTCATTTTAAATAGTACTCTGTCATGATCCTTATTTTCACAAACCTTGTCAGAAGATCTAAGTGCATTTGGCTTCGTTTTCTCACCGATTATACGTAATTCCTTTTTGTTCTTTTGTAATATTAATGATTGCTGTTAGTTGTGGCATCACTGTGGCTTCCTCCTCTTCTGCTCTGATTTGTGGAAAAATATCTCCAGTGAGGTCTGTTCAAAGGATGATACCGAAGCACCTTTGCCGTCAGAATAGACCATCTATGCCGGGTCCCAGCTGCACCAAGTGGGTAATACTTGGCCGCTCTCAATCTCAAATTTATTAAGCTGGTGTAAGGTTTACACTAAAAAAAATCTTTTTTTAATGTTTATTTTTGAGAGAGAGAGAGAGAGAGAGAGAGACAGAATGCACGTGGGGGCCGCAGAGAGAGAGAGGGAGACACAGAATCCAAAGCAGGCTCCAGGCTCTGAGCTGTCAGCACAGAGCCCATCACGGGGCTCGAACCCACGAACCACAAGATCATGACCTGAGCTGAAGTCGGATGCTTCACCTCGACTGGGCCACACAGGCGCCCAGGTTTATACTTTTTAAATTCTTCTGTATCTTAGAAGCGTTCTTGGAACAAAGGGACCACTTAATAAATATTAGCTATCATCACAGTTTACTTATCTTCCTCATTCATTCTCTGGATGCCGAGGTCCTACCATCAGGGGTTCTCATGGAATCAAGCCATAGCCCTGTGGTCTATGCAGTGTAGGGTATCAGGAAATACTGATGATGTCAGTACTGAAAAGTCACATTTGCTTTCACAGGCATGAATTCACTCAGAGGTAGAAAGGTGGAATTGTTCCATTTCAGATGAGTCTTCACTGCTTTCTAAGTTTGAGAATTTCCAAGGGCGAACGGGGAATTTCCACTGTGCATCTTACTACAACTTTACAATACATACATTTTATTCCATTAAAATACCTACTGTTCTGGAATTTATCATTATATTATTATTATTGCTCCTTCTAAGAAACTGTCAACTGGAATTGGGTCATTGTATTAATTTCCTCTTGATGCTCCTTCTGGAAGCTCCGGGGAAGGATTTGTTTTCTAGGCTCCACAGGTGACCCCAATTCCTTGGCCCGTTGCTCCTTTCTCTAGCAGCATGTTGTTGAAAGCCAGCCCGGTATTATCTTCAAATCTCTTTCTAAATATGACTCCACTGCCTTCCCCTTTCACTTATAAGGACTCTTGTGATTCCCTTGGACCCACCCAGATAATTCAGCATATTCTCTCCATCTTAAAATCGTTAACTTCTGACACCTGCAGAGGTAGACAAATGGGGGAGGCGGCCTAGCCTCTGTCTAGACGCTCCTCGTATGGGCTTCCACTTGTGGTTCCCACCATGCGCTGGTGGAGATCAATCTCTATCACCGAGTGAGAATGCCCCCGGGTGAAGTGAAGACTGACAGTCCCAGTAATCAGGTAGCAAACCCACTACGTAAAGCCATGAGTTTCCGACTAGAAGAGACTTGAGTTAGTGTCCTTGTTCCAAATCATCGCCATTAAGCTCATGAAACTTTAAGTTCCTGTGTCTTCATACCCTTGCTACCATACTAACAACAATGCTACTTTGCAGGATTGTCGACTGCAGAAAATAAAATAATACCCAGTAGGTACTGGGCATCCAGTTAAGTAACAACTACGATGGTTGCTAATAATATCACTAATACTGTGGTAATAGCTTCTATTTTATCTGCCAGCTGTCACCTTGTATATATAGGTGAGCAGGACTTCTGATTCATCAGTAGGTACGAGGGGCCATTTCACGGGATGGGCTCTCGCACGTAAACTCTGAGACCACACGACATTTCCCGGAGGTGCCAGGGGGAAGCGTGCAGCGATGATGTTCTCAGTGATCCGTTTCCGCAGCGTCCATCCCGACAATGTCACCACATCCCTGTCTTCCCCGTGCACTGGGTGTACAACTCCACAAACTCCCGACACCCTGTGCAGGAAACGCGCCTCAGCGTCGGAGCCCGTGGAGCGGAGGCTCAAACGGTCTCCGCGGTTGGAGCCGAAAAACAGCTCTGAAAGTCGGCGGCACGTGAAAAATCAGTTTATTGCTTGGGGCAAACCAAGTTGAAACATATAAAATGTGGTTTGCTGTTAACCTCATGACAGAAGCCCATTTTGAAACTGCACAAAGGATGCCCTAATGTTTCTAGTTTTTAATACCTTCTAGGTTCGTGTGCATGACTAGTGTGGTGTTCAACTTATAAAAGCATGTCTTTGTATATCTAAAGCATATTTTATGCCCTGTCTAATTATTTTCCATGCCTGTTTGCTTCATATTATCTCAGAAGAGAAATATTAATATTTTTCCAGGGCGTGGAGACTAGAACCAACCTGTAGACAACTGATCCACTCATGTCCTAGAGACATAACCCGCCAGAAATCAATTTCCCTTATGTTAACACCAGTCGTCTCAGTGGACGATACAAAGTGCTGGCAGTAATGGCAGGAAGAAGTGAGGGCTTTTTATCAAATTGTTTGGCTGGTATTCATCGGCTGTTGTGAGGTAGAGTCTCTGGACGTAATGCTTTCGAAATAGCAATCATTTATTTGAAGTCGGATTCAGCAAAACCTAGGATGTGGGTGGAGCTTAGAAACACGGGAGTGTCTGGAGTGAATTCAACGTGTATTTAGTGAAACATTCACTAAATAACGTCTGCATATAATTTGAATGTTTCGGCTTTAATTAGGTACTTAGTTACCTAATCATTGAGCAGTAAGCTAAATTCTATCTGTAAAACACGAGGATTAAAAACAAATACACATACAAGCAAACATGAACTCCGCCCTCAAGGAGCTTTTAATGGGGTTGACAGGTCTGACATAATTAGTGACAAATTTACTACAAGAGTGAACAATAATGATTAGTGACCAAGAAATGATAATATGCATTATTTATTTGGGAACCTAAGGAAAATGAGCTTGAAAAAATAGCTGCCACAAAATCAGAGAAGGGCTTGCATTGTCTCCTTGGCAACAGGTTCACGTGGGAAAGTACTGAAACAAAATTGGAAAAAAAATGGGTAGAAGTCAGATTATAGACGTGACGTTCTCTACACATTGACCTACAAATAAGACATTTGTAATTTTAACTACACACAACCTTTCATGATCTAACATTTTCATATCAGATTTAACGTTGAGAATTTTTTCTTCTAAATTAGAGCCACCAGCTACCGAGAAAATGTGTCGGTGGTGCTTTATTAAATAGTATGGACGGTAATTCATTTGAAGAATTAGTTTCAGGCAGCGCGTACTCCGTGACAAGCATCATCTTATCTTAGGCACGGGGGACACAGAAACCAGGAGGGTTGACAGGAGATTGCCTTCGTAAAGCTGAGACAGTAGGCCTGAAATCAAGTGGACGGACATTTACAAAACAATGTGTCCTGACAGAGACATCAAATTTCTTATTTAAATGCCTGTCTAACAAGGGTCAGGTCCTCTCCCTAAAAGACCCAGGAGCCATGTAGTCGGCGGGGTGAGGAAGATACAGGGCAGGTGGGGAGGGGGCGTCATAAGCAAGAGCCTCCAGATTAGCCTGACCAAGAGATTTGCAAAGAACTGAAGATTTTGGAAAGAATCCATATTTCCCGTAAAAAGTTTGTGGCTGTGATGAAGAGAAAAATATATATGAATGAATTTGTTGCAGGATTTCCTGGTCCGACAGTGTTGGTTCAGGACACAGCTGGAAAAGACCATAATTTATTGCTGAGTAAATGAATAAAGGGTTACAGTTGTCTGTGCTTCATTTTTGTTCAGTTCGACAGCTCACCAAGAATGGATTCAACAGCACGAGGCAGGCATGGGGCCTGGTGTTGGGGTGCTGAGATGGAAAACGCACAGTTCGTGTGCTCGGGGGACTCACCGGTTGGGGGGGGAGGGGGCGGCCTGTCACAGGCCGTCCAGTGACACGGGCTGTCAGACTGTGATCTGAATTCTGAGCACGTCCGGAGGTTGGAACAGAGGGCACTTTTTTTTTTTTTTTTTTTTTTGTCCTCAGAGGACAGAGATCACTTGCCAGAAACGCTGGTGCATGAGCTATTTTATGAGTATGCTTCATTTGGGAATTTTTGAGTTAACTACTTGGATGAGGAGCTCACAATCCACAAATGGGAAGCCCCGTGAGGTCACAGGAAGCATTTCATCTCACTGTTAGCTGCTTCAAACACTTAGAGGAAGATAGGTAGATAAGTAGGTAGGTAGATAGATAAGTTGGACAGAATTTTTATTTTGGGTGTGAAGGCAACCAAGCTCAGATAAATTTGATAAATAACAAATTAAAATTTAAAAATATATTTACAAGCTGGAATAATTGTGGTCCTTAACCCACGGAAGTGCAGGAAGGACAAATACAAAGACTTACATGGATTCTGTGTGATCAGATACCCAAGTGGAGGAGCGGAGGGGGCCCCCTGGCGAGACGGGTGTCCTGTGCAGGTCGCACTGGGATGTGCCTGTCCCTGAAAGCCGGGACGGTCGGACTGCGGCCGAGGGCTGAAGGGAAGAGCGTTTACATGTCACCAGTGTTGGTCCCTTTGGCAGGTTCTCTGCAGATAACCGTGACTGGTTCTTAGAGCAACAGGTTTAGCAGTGACATAACGGAGCTAAGCATGTTTGCAAAAAGGCAGTCGAGGCAGCCGTGAGTCTCAGTTATTTCACGTGAAAGATGCAGCGGCCTACCCCAGTTCTCGGATTAGGTGATTCTATAGAATTAGAGAATAGGTTTTCGCTGCGGATGGAGACTACCAAGGTAAATAACTTCTCTGGGTCACGGTTTCCGGCCTCGGGGAGTCTGGAGGCAGATTCATTCTGTTTCTATAATTTTCAACTTCAGAAGACAAAGGCAGAAGAATTCTGAAGAAATTGTGAATCCAGCATATCTTTTTGTAAATATACTTTCTGGCTTCTATTTGGATTCAAACCTTTATTTTTCATGGAATCTTATTTATTCATACATGGAGTGTAATTTGTAAACCTTTTAAGTTCAACCACTTAAGGTAGATTTGACACTTCTAAGCAAAGCCTAGGGTTACAAAGAAACTTGGTGTCCGTATTTTTATGACTTGACATTCAAAATGAAGCTGAAAAATGATCTCAAGAATCAAAGATACAGAGCACTCTGATTTTTAATACATCCTGGGTAGGAGAGAAAGAGTTCTGAATCAGAAGTGCTCTTAGCAATGGAAGTGATGACACCCAATAATGCCTGGGGTCTTCCTGAATCTTAGTAGACGTTCCCTGTGATACTCCTGATGACGAGGTAAGTAACCCCTGCCGCCTGTTAGGCCATTGCCATCAAGCAGGGAAGGGAGTGCAAAGCAATCTGGTTGTCCTGATGAATACATGAAAATTAATATGCTTCACTGGGGTTAAGAATTGTATCCTCCTGAAAACGAAATTTTATTAGCTTTATAAGGTGCCCATCATGTGTTTTAGGTTATGTTAAAGCAATCAAGAAAGGAAAGAATATTCAAGAATATTTCCATGAGCTTGTTTAATTATTTTTTTTGGAGCGGGGCGGGGGGGGGGGAGGGGCCTTAGAAACAAACAAGACCAAGTTGAGAAACTAAAATATGACAATAATGCAAGTATTTAAAACATCAAGAATGAAAGGAGAAATCTCAGCACGCTTTAAGATTCAATGTATGGCCACAAAGTATGACCAAGTACCCCTGCCAGGACGCCTTGTGACTTATTAACCATGTGGTATGCTTCACCTTGAAAATATGTCTTGTATTTGGAGGCACTATGAACGTGTGTCCTGAGGGGATAAATAGATGAATGAGGCAGAAAAAGAATGAGTCTCAGCCACCGTGGTGAAACCCCAACCATGGTTAAGTGCAAACATTTGTCTCCCTTGTGTCTGCATCTGTGCCCCTGGGCATGATCGAGGAAAGGCACAGAAAGGCTCATTGCATCTCACTGTAACTGTCACTAAGCTCACAGGGGTTCTGTGTGCTCACCTGCCGTCCTCCTATGTTTCCTGGTTGGCTCGCTCTTCCCCTCTGTTAGATGACGCTAGCATGCTTTCTTCTGTCTTCACACATCTTCCATACCTTCTCTCCATCCTTGCCTGGAGCTGATGATTTGCTACTTTGGAGGTAGTGTCCATCATCTCACCTACAGTCAATCCCACCCACCCCTGCCTTGTACGTACTTGTACATACGTTCCATTCCATCCCTTCTGGACTCCTGGAGACCGGCTCCAGCTACCCCCGCTCTCTCCTGTATGTATGAACGTGTTGATGTTTTTCTCCCCGTCTTATAAAAATGCTCTTGATTCCACTTACTCCAATCCCTGCCCCATTTCTCCGCCTCTCTCTACAAGACACTTTCTCAAGAGTTGGCTTTACTCACTGTGCCCAATTCCTTTTGTCTCAGTGTTTCTTAAACTTGCTCTAGTTGACTTTCGGCACAAGGGACACTCCAGGGAGGCTGCTCACTGTAGCCCGCAGTCAGTCCTCAGCCTCTTCTTGATGTCTTAGCCAGATCTGACGCTGATGACTCCCCTTTCCTCCCTGACGGCTTTCATCACCACACTCCTGGTTCGCCGCGCTTTCTGTTTTCTCTCTGTACCTTCTGGTGGCTTCTTTTCTGTCATTTCCCTTGGTGGCCCCCCATCTTCCCACCTTCCCGATGGCGTGATGATCTCAGTCCTTGGGTCTCTCGTCTTCTCGTCCACTTTAGTCGCCCTGGAACCTTATCCAGTCTCATGATGTAAATATCACTGCTGACTTTCCAATGCTGTGTCTGTACACAGCCTTCTAGAAACCCTGACCATAGATGCTTGAAGGTCATTGCAAGCCTCACACGCCCTCAGTAAAACTGCGTTCCTCCACCTCGGCTTGGCCCCTTAATTAGTAGCAGTTCTGTTGTTCCAACTGGTTAGAAAGAGTGGAGGCAGCCTTGAATCCTCTGATCACATCTCACATCCAACCTGCAGGATTTCTCTTTGCTCTCTCATCATCCTGAACTCGGCATCTGACCACGCTCACTCACTGCCTCCACTGCCCCCTGGTCGCACACTGTTATCTCCCTGTGTTAGTAGCAGCAGCCTGGGAGAGGGAATGTTTGCTCCCACCCCAGCCTCTCCATGGGCTCTATCCATAATGCAATAGCCAATGCAGTCTTTAAAAAATTAAAGATACTGTTCTGTTTTTCTGCCTAAAACCCATGAGGGCAGCTTAAGAGCCAGTGAAACTAATGGTTGTTTCTGCTGTGGGCAAGACGTTTCTTAAAATGTTCTTTTAAAGTTAACATGGCGATGCATTATCTGTCCTCTGTAATTTTGCCTTAAGCATGCATTCGCACAAAATCAGTGGCGGTGAAGATTAGGTTAAATGCCTTTGGCTCATTTACAAGAAAACAGAGGAAAACCAAAAAAAAAAAAAAAAAAAAAAAAAAAAAGCTATTTAATCAATACTGTTATACTTTTTTCCCCCATGTTTACTGGATGCTCTATTTCTTGTGAAGCAGGAACATTATTTTCAGATCCTATCTTGATCTGGAGCTTAGCGGTCTTTGTCAGTATTTGCTTCAAGGAATATCTGTTAGTAGTAATGACTCTGGGTTTTGCCAAAAAAAACCCTCAAATGTGCGAACAGTTGCAGATAATAAGGGTCACAGTTGTGTTAGATTTATTTCAGAAACTGTAGGTTTTTGTCTTAAGACTTACAGGAACATAGCCATAAAAGCTGACTTTGATTTGAAATGCATTCTTGAGTCTTAGTAAGATGGGGTAAAGAGAAGTATTTTGCCCTTCCTGTATTGTTCCGACTTGTCTCCAACATTTGTTTTCAGATTCAAGAGAATCGCATTTCAACAGTTGTGTTCTAAAAATGAAGGCAATCTTTTAGTCTATTAGCTGTCAATAAATTTTCATTAGAAACTGTTAACTGTAAATAAATTCTCATTAGAAACTTTATAATTTTCTAACCAAAGGCATTAAAAACATATGAAAAGATGATTTTATCTTTCATAGTCTAGTAAGATTTCTTTCCTTCATTTTAAGGAAAAGAATGAGGTTTCTAGATTTCCCATTTTACATTATAGCTGAAATTGCTAGAAAATGATTTTTGTGACTTTTCATTTCCCAGTGATTATTTCAATAGATACATTTACCCTTTCTTGTACACACTGCATTATGTCAAGAAAGTTCCTATACCAAAGACCAATTTAAAAACTAATGCTAGGAGGTACTCGGTACATTAAGTATCTTTTAATCAAAAACATTTAAAGAAATCAGTGTGCTAGAAAAACACAAAAAAGATACTGTTAAAAGTTAAAGGAGGATGGTTAAGTTGGCAAGGATGAGCTCTTATGCACTCCTGGTGGGAGTGTAAATTTATACAGCCACTTTGGAGAAGTGTTTGCCTGTAGGCACACCCAATGACTCAGAAACTCCACTGATGGAAATGTATACATATGCTCCAGGAAACCATTACAAGAATATTCATTGAAGGATTGTTCCTGATACGTGAAAGTTGAAAACGACACAGGTCACAGATGTCTATCAACAGAAGAATAAACTGTATATACTCATACAATGTTGTATTATATATATGGCTTGAGTAATTTTAATAGACAAGCCTGCCTATGACAATATGGATGACTAGCGCAATATAGTTTTTGTTTTAAATTTTTTAATGTTTTACTTATTTTTGAGAGAGAAAGAGAGAGAGTCAGAATGCAGGTGGGGGAGGGTCAGAGAGAGAGGGAGACAACAGAATCCGAAGCAGGCTCCAGGCTCTGAGCTGTCAGCACAGAGCCTGATGCAGGGCTCGAACCCACAAACTGCAAGATCGTGACCTTAGCCGAAGTCAGGTGCTTAACTGACTGAGCCACCCAGGAGCCCCTAGAGTAATATAATTGAGAATGATCTATACACAAAAGAGCACATACTTTATGATTCTATTTTTATAAAGTTAAAAAACAGACAAAATTAAGCAATGGTAGTTAAGTCAAAATCCTGGTTACCCTTTGGGAGTGTAGCCTGAAATGAGATTTGGTGTTGAGGGGACTTTTATGAGATCATAGTTTTCTCTTTCTGGTTTCTGGTTACAGAGGTGCATTAAATTTGTGAAATTTTATCAAACTGTATATTTATGATTTGTGCATATTTTATATATATGTATTACACTTCAGTAGAGCATTTCAGAAGTTGATGATAATGAGTGTGGTTTATCAGGAGAGGAGAGTTGAATGACAGGCCGCTAAGTGATCTCATTGCATGCCAGTAATTTGGTATAATTTATCTCTAGTCCAGCATTTGCTCTCTGTTAGGGCTTTCTGTGTTGACTATGGTAAGAGATGCCAAGTCACATTAACTAACCTCACAAGATCCTGATGAATAAGCGAGAAGGTCAATATATTAATCAACAATGAAGAGTATTCTTTTCCATGACCTGCAGTGTTCAGATTCCCCACTTAGGTTAGACCTTTCCTTATCATCAGCTTTACAGAGTGGAAAATGAAAGCGGCTAAGGTGAAGTGTCATGGAGCCCTTGTCATTTAGAAGATGGTGACGCTCAGTCACGTGTTCTTTGGCAAACAGTTTTTGTTTCCAGTGGCTGTGTACGGGTCTGTCGGTCTGGAGGATACCAGATAAACCATACCACCTGGGACCCGTTCCTTCCTCGGACTCTGAGGCTCGGTGCTTTCTTCACTTTGACGCAAGTTTCTGTAGGTACAATGCAATGTAGATGACGTGGTTCCAGGTTATTAAGAACACACAGCACTCCTGCGAACTTAGGTGAGGCCCAGGACGCCTTGATACTTGGGTGGGGGCCTCACATGTTTTCCCCTCGTACATATGTTCACGGTCCCTTAGTTGACTCACACGTGTTTACTTGTGTTCACAGGGCCATTTAATCTTCATGTTCTTTGTGGGAACTTCACCGTCTCTGTGCTACCTCCTCCATTAGTCAGGCTTCTTATTAACTTGCATTCGTTTCTTTAAAAGCCATTCTTTTAAACTAGACTTAAAAGCTCAGGAGACGACCTGTGTGATCGTTACTCTTTTTTTTTTTTTTTTTTTCCCCAGCACCCGGTTCTAGGAACGTACTTGATTAGTTCACAAATATGAGAACACACATATTTCCAAAACCTCTCCCACTTTTTGGCGGGTCCTAGATAGAACACAGTGGCATCAGAGCGATGAGGACAAAGTCAGCACAAAACGAATTGGTATCGTCACTGAGAGAATCTCAGAGTTTGCAATTAATTAGTTTGGAGAGAATCGCGATGTGACGAGCCCCTTCCTGCCATTCGTCATCTCCTCCTGGTAGACGTTTAGAGTCAAGCAGCTGTGGGCGTCACGCTGAACAAAGTGAGGGTGGATTGGAAGTTCACATGCTGGTGCCTTCACGTTTTTCTGCATATCCCCCGGGAGCCCCACTCCTTCGGCCCCCTCGTCGGCCGGAGCACACGCACACAGGTGTACTCGATCCATTCCAGAAAGGAGGGGTAGGTGTGCAAGTGAGTGGTCCGGGTCAGGAGCGTGATAGGATCATTTTCTACGGGCTGACCTCCCAGCTGGTTACAGCGGCATCAGGGACGAAGCCAGACCGTATGCGAGGCGGGAGGAACACACGCCATTTAACACGTGTTAACCGTCATTGGGAATGACCTCACCCCATCAGTGTCTGTCCTCTCCCAGCGTTGACATTTGTCTCCAGCAGCGATTCTGAAACTTGGCTATTTACGGTGTCCTTCATTAATGGCCATTTCTCTTTCGGTTTTCTTATTTTTCTGAGAGTTGTGTCAGAACGCTGAGAGCAGAGATTACTGTTCACCCTGCTTTTTCATCTTCTGTGACTCTCGACAGTAGTGGCACATAAATTAGTTCAATTGATAGATACTTGTTTAGATTTTAGTCTTTTGAATTAGCAAGTTTTCCTAGCAGGAACAAGGGACATAGGGTTTCATGCTAGAACAAAATACTAATGCTCTGACTGGGGTGCCTGGGTAGCTCAGTAGCGTGAGCATCCGACTTCAGCTCAGGTCATGATCTGACAGTTCGTGAGTTCGAGCCCCGCACCGGGCTCTGTGCTGACAGCTCAGAGCCTGGAGCCTGTTTAGGATTCTGTGTCTCCCTCTCTCTGCCCCTCCTCTGCTTGCACTCTGTCTCTCTAATCTCTCTAAAATATAAATAAACGTTAAAAGAATTTTAAAAAATAATGCTGTGACTGAAGACCTGGTAGGAATGAGATAATAATGTGAGATTTCTAGAAATTTTCCTTGCTTTCTCTTTTCAGAGCTATTCAGAAATTTAACAATTGTCCCCACCACCGTGTTCTGTTTGCTTCCTGTGGAACTGAGACTTAATTATGTAAAACGGCTTCCCGGGGTCAGCGGTTGATTATTTCAAACTTGGATCTGGAACCACTGTAGTTTCTAAACATGGATTATTGACATCTAGGTCATTCTTGTTTTCCATAGACATCTTGATAAAATTTTGGTTTTGTCTTCTTCTTCAATGCTAATGCAATAAGTAAAAACCCAAACTATTTTCAGGAATCCGGCTTATTTCCATCTCCCTGTTTTCCCTGTTTCCTTAGAATAATGGGCTATTGTTTATAGTTCAGAGCTTGAGTTGAGTTAAAAACAAAAACAAAAACAAAATCTTGTTCTGGTAATTACTTTTTTTTCTTTTGAAAGAAACTTCAGTGTTCTATGAGAAAAATACTGGATTCTTTTATTTAATACTCTTTGTTACTCCCTTTATCCCTTCTTCCTTCCTTTACAACAAAATATTTAAATTACAAGTATGTCATCTCTTGTAATTTTACCAGATTAAAATTTGTAAGGTACCATGGTTCATTACAATAATTGTTCTTATAATTAAAAACAGATTTTATTAAATAAATTCATATATCACGTAAGGGGTATGTCTTTTGAAAAGAGTGAAAAGAAAATAATCCTTTGCCACTACAGGTACTTTTTTTCTTTTCTAATTTTCAATTCTTATCACTGTTAAAGAAATCTAACCTTTTTTTTTTTTTTTTTCTTTTTTTTTTTGTTCCTGGAAGGTATTTCTTTCTGTTGGCACCTTTTCAATTTTGAAAATAAGCTGCATGAATGTTTTAAGTGTGCTAAGTTATAGCTGCATTCTGAATGCAAAGACCACTCGTAAGTTGATACAAGTAATAGTCGTCATTTCTCAAAAGCCCAATGATGATATTGAAATCTGCCTTATTCTTACAATCCAATAGTAACCTTGCTTTGCAAGGATAAGATATTGTACTTGTGCTCAAATACTTTTCCTTTTCTTTCCATCTGGCAGACTTTTAAATCAAAGTGAAAATTGTCATATTTGCTGATAGTTGAATATTTAGCTTCCTTTTCTCATTCACAATGCACATACAAGTGTATCAGTATCGTAGGGAATCATGATATTTGTGTGGAATTTATGAGAGATGGGGTAAAACGATGCGGTTTAGAAAGCAGTGTAAAAGAGAAGGCAGAGTGAAAAAGAGAGTTAACTCAGTGGAAGGGCAACTAAACATCAACACGGTAATTGTTATTTCTACTTACTTTGTGACGATGTCATTGTCATCCCAGGCTGACCAACAGCTTGGTATTTAATTGCTGTGAGAGTTAAAAGCTAAGCCAACCACAGTGGTTAAGGGTGTGAATGTGAAATCCTCCAGTCCCTGTTTAAATTGGACTCAACACTAATTAGAAACACAGCCTTGTGCAAGGAACTGAGACCTTCTAAATAGAATTTTCCTGGCTTGTAAAGCAGCAACCCTAATATTAACCTACGTAATTGGTGGTTGTCAGAATTTAATAAGGATGAAAAGTAAAAACAGTGTGGTGTTTGGAACGTGGTGACCACAGGATACCATCATTATCCTAATCTATGCACATAGATAGAAACTGTGCCATAAATTATAAACCGGGATTAATATTGGGCGTCACTCTCATAATAACTTAGATGGGCAACTAGGCATTCATTTTTCACTTGGGTATTGAGCCCCTACTGTGTGCCAGGGGTTATGCTGAGCACCCCAGCAGACAACACAGACACACATCCACTCCCTTGTGGGGCTTATCTTCTAGCAGTTTACATTCTTAGTTAAATAAACATTCTCCCACACTCTGCCTTCCTTGTAGAAGAAAAACAAGATGCATTTGAGGTTTTCCTGACACCGGATTACTTGCAAACGGCTTAATGTCTCAAGTAGTCAAATTTACGGTGAGATGTAGGTGTTTTGGTTTGTCTGTGTTTTAATAACGTTAAAGTGGAATGTAGATGGTGGACAAAAGAAACAGCGGAGCTTTGTGCGGAATCATAAACGTAGATGCACTAAGTTTCAGAATTCTGTACGTGTTTTCCAGTGATTCCATGATTCAAGGCATTGCACTGCTCTGGGGACTGGGATGGCGGTCGATATAGGTGGAGAAGGTGCACTGAGAACACCCTGCATGGCAGATAGGGCCCAAACCTCAGGGGCTCACCTGAGGCGGGGCCGAGAGGGGGGTTCGTGGGGGGGGGGCTCACCTGAGGCGGGGCCGAGAGGGGGGTTCGTGGGGAGGGGCTCACCTGAGGCGGGGCGAGAGGGGGGTTCGTGGGGGGGGCTCACCTGAGGCGGGGCCGAGAGGGGGGTTCGTGGGGGGGCTCACCTGAGGCGGGGCCGAGAGGGGGGTTCGTGGGGGGGGGCTCACCTGAGGCGGGGTCGAGAGGGGGGTTCGTGGGGGGGGCTCACCTGAGGCGGGGCCGAGAGGGGGGTTCGTGGGGGGGGGCTCACCTGAGGCGGGCCGAGAGGGGGCTCACGGGGGGGGGGGGGTGTGCTCTCCTGAGGCGGGCCTAGAGGGGCGTTCAGGGGCTCACCTGAGGCGGTCCCAGAGCGGGGCTGAGAAGGCAGTGGGCTGATGGACTCTGGAGGCTTTGTTTTCTGCTTCGTTGCCAGTAACAGCGCATTTCTTGCCACAGGCCCGCCGCATCACCGGATGATCTGATCTCTGTTAGCTTTTTATGCTCCTTCTCCGGGCTTTAAGCACTCACAGAGTTGTAGAGTTGAGCCGTTCTCCCTACAGAGTTGACATTTATTACATAAACCCCGAGCTGGATCTTGTCCTCACCGTGTTCAGGCTGCAACGTGGATGAGACGCTGACCGTCTTAGTTCTCAGTTTTGTCATCTGTGGACGAGGACAAGCCAAGAATATTCCTGAGATCAAATGGCCCGGTGCACCGAGTGTTTGTGAAATCATTTTGAGCAGAACTTTGAGGTGAAATTTTCAGTTATTCTGATTTATTTTCCAACTTTTTTCCCCTTTAGTGCATCAGATGGTGCTTTATGTTAGAACATAAAGGTGGAGAGATTTTTGTCCTCATGACCTGTATTTTCTTGGTGAGCGAGGACACACAGACGTTATTTCAGTGTCGTGACTTCGAGCAGAGACTGTGGAACTAATGGGTTTGAGTAGCAGTTCTGTATTGTCTTGCTCTGTGACCTTTTCCTACCTCCGCCGCGTTTGTAATACGGAGACAGTGACCGTGCCTGTCCCCCCGGGGGGTGGGGAAGTTGGCACAGGCACATACTTGACGTTGCGCATGTCTCGTCTTCGGACAAGTTACCTACCCTGCCTGCCCAGTGCAGAGCCAGCCTACTAAACCGTGAGGATTCACTGTGAAAATGTCAGGAATGTTCTAAGCCAATTAAGTGGACTCTACTACAAATTAAACTGTATACATTTACAGCTTATAAGTCATGTTAAAAACAAAATTTATAAATACGCAAAACTTCGCTTACTAGTTATTGTGCCGTGTTGTACTGTCACCCGTGCCCCTCAGATACAAGTGGATGTTCATATCCATTAAAATCTGATAGAAATACCAGACGGCCGTGGTCCACTCCGCCCCTTGCCCCAGCTCCATGTGGAGTCCAAGGGTGTCATGTGGGTAGCTTGAGATCGATGTGATCGTGATGAGTGTTTACGCCGTGGAAGTTGGCAACCGTGACAACCCAGGTGTCGTGCCTCCCTCAGGAGCTTGTTGAACACCAGCACACGGCTGCACCCTTGCTCTACTATCCTTAAACGGAAAATGGTAGCGGTGCCTGCTTACTGCACTGTTGGAATGTTCCAGTGATTTACTATAGGTAAAGTGCATAGAAGGGTCTGATGCAGCATAAGCTCTCTTCAAGAATTAGCAGTTATCGTTCTTATCATCCCAGCGGTGTTCTGGGTGGAGGGAGAGGGAGACACAGAATCTGAAGCAGGCTCCGGGCTCTGAGCTGTCAGCACAGAGCCCGACGCGGGGCTCGAACTCACGGACCATAAGATCATGACCTGAGCTGAAGTCGGACGCCCAACCGACTGAGCCAGCCAGGCGCCCCATAGTGTTTTTTAAAATAGCATGGTTATTGTTATGAAATATATCACTGCCTCTCACAACTGTTTTAATGGTTCCTCTCTCATTCTATGGGGGTCCTTAAAGAGTGGTGAATGGGTTCAAGGTAAAAGCATTTAGTACATGTTTATGATATACATTTGACTGTGTTATCTGCTGTATGGATTTTTTATTTTTTTTTTACTCTAAGAATATTGGCTGGGGGTGCCTGGGTGGCTCAATCAGTTAAGTGTCCAACTCTTGACTTCTGTTTAGATCATGATCTCACTGTTCATGAGTTCAAGCCCTGTGTCAGGCTCTGCGCTGGGAGCATGGAGCCTTCTTGGGATTCTCTCTCTCCCTCTCTCTCTTCCCTGCCCCCACTCGTGCTCTCTGTCACTCTCAAAATAAATAAATTTAATTTTTTTTTGAAAAGAAACAAAAGAATATTGGCTGGCGATTGAGCCAAAGAATCAAAACTAGTTTAATGATCTGTCTTTGCATCATTAAGCCTTATGAAGAGAAGCAGTTGGAGAGCATAGACATATTGGCTAAATGCAGAGAAGACGAACGCGATGATTTTCTGAGACGCCTTTATGATTGGCGACAGGCCTTACCGTGACCACCGTGAAAGTTACAATATCTGCACCTAGAACCTTACTGTTGTTGGCGGTGTTGCTGTGCATGTGCACGTGTGTGTGTAGTCGTTCCCATACAGCTGGTTGAAATGACTGCTCTTTCCCCATTGGTTTGCTTTGCTCCTTTGTCTAAGAGGAGTTGGCTGTATTTGTGGGGTTGCCCTTCTGGGCTCTCTATTCTGTTGTTTTGGTCCGCCTGCCTCTCCTTTTCCGCATGCTACACTGCCTTGGTTTCTGATGCTTCATAGTAAGTCTGTGAATTGGGTAGTATCAGCCCTCTCTTTTGTTCTGTTGTAATGGCTATGTGAGGTCTTATAATATTTTATTTTTAACTAGTGTATCCTGGGCACTTTGCTAAGAGTACTGGGTGCAGTGGTGAAAAAGAGAAAGCCCCTGTTCTCATGTGGGCTCCGGACTGTTCTGTTTTTTTGTATTTTTTGTTTGTTTGTTTTTACGAGAGAGAGAGAGAAAGAGAACGCGAACAGGGGAGAGAGGGGCAAAGGGAGAGAGAGAGACAATCTTAAGAGGCTCCACACTCAGCACAGAGCCCGACAGGGGCTCAATCCCACGACTCTGGGATCATGACCTGTGCCGAGGTCAAGAGTCGGACACTCAACCAACTGAGCCCCCCAGGCACCCCCTCTGGACCGGTTTGACCTGTACGTTCCAGAAAGATTCCTGATACCTTTGAGATGTCCATTCTGTGCTAACTGTTCTTACCTGCGTGACTGGCCTTCCTCGGTCAAATCTTCTGCTGTAGGACTTACATTTATTTCCCTTTGTCCTGTCGCTTGCTAATAGTCGCTGAGCACTGCTCTATGCCAAGTGATTTTCTCATCGAACCCTTATAACAGATACTCTTGTTATCATCGTTTTACAGATACAAAAGATCAGTCTCAGAAGTTTAAGTCACTTGTCCCAGGTCATACAGGTGTAAGTGGCAGATTCAGAACTGGAGCCTAGATCAGTGAATCTAGAAGCCGGCTCTGAGCCACTGTGGTATCGCACCTCTGTCTCTTTATTCTTCTGTGCTCTTTCTTTACTGTCACACTTTAATGCTACATCAGAGAAGTATGTGTTTGGGAGAAAGTATGTGTGTTGGGAAGTGATCATGTTTACCCTTTTTAAACAACAGAACTTTTCATATTTTAAAATACACCCACAGGGCTTTCTTCCCATGACATTCACACAAGTCTGTGGTGGTAGGAAAGACCCAACATTGTAACTGAATGGGGATTCTGATCTTTCCTCTTGGAGAACCACTGCCACATCCTCTGAGATCACCTATACCTTTGGTGGGGAAGACTTACTGTCTTTGTAAAGTGCAGATTTTGATAAAGTTCAGGAAGCGTCTACTTAACAGATGCTGCATCACAAACCTCCTTGCACTCACTCGATCCTTCCAAGTTTCCAACCTGTCATCATCTCTGACCTTCTCGAATCAGATTTTCTTCCTTCTTGCAGTATCTGGCCCTCTTCTCACATGGGGGTCGGGGCACTGATGCCCCGTGTGACCCCAGCCTTTCCTCAGCTGCTTTCCAAGAGACTAGGGACCTCTCGGTGTCTTGTGGCCTCCCCCAACACGTACACAGAGTCTCTTTCTCCCGTTTCATTACGTTTTCTCCACAGAGTTTGGAAGGAGATCAATAACTTGTGCACCAGAGAGACTTAGGGTCAGTTGCGTGCAGACAAACAGGCACCGGGAGGAGCATGGGAGGAGCACGGCCAGAAGTCCATTCTGGGGCTGGGACTGTTACAGGACCACTCGATCACCTCCTAACGTCTTCTCACATCACCTACACTTTTGGTGGCAGACACTGTGTCTTTGTGTCCCCGGCATCGTAAAATAAAATTCAGTGGATGTGTGCTCAGTACTGCGGTGAGATGTCCCTTGGTGAGGACCACAGATGACACAGAACCCTCAGTGCTCTCAAGAAGCTTCTGTGGAAGAAGAGAAACACGACCAATTTTAACACCAAAAAGAAAACAGCAATAAATTAAGAACTAGAGTAGAGGCACCGGAAGTGCCCACGGAGGCTGTTTGAGTCACCTAAGGCGCAGACTTCGTGTCCTGGGACTTGTAGGTTCTTGCAGGTGGTGGATGTGGGGTGGAGAGACTGTGAGTCTCTACTCTGCTCATACAAGGTGCTGCTCTCGCCCGGCCCTCACGGGGATGTGGATCAGGGACATCAGATTCTACCGTTTCAGTGTTTTAGGACAGGGTGGGTTAGGAACGCCGAATCTGGCAATGTTGTAGGTGCAGGAGACCCCTTTCCTGCACCGGCTCAATGATCTTTGTGTTACAGTGAAGTGTTCGTTATTTCTAAATTTTCAAAAAATGTTTTTATTTATTTTTGACAGAGAGAGAGACAGAGCACGAGCGGGGGAGGGACAGAGAGAGAGGGAGGCACGGAACCCGAAGCAGGCTCCAGGTTCCGAGCTGTCGGCACACAGCTAAACATGGGGCTCGAACCCATGACCGCAAGATCATGACCTGAGCCGCAGTCAGACGCTCAACCGACTGAGCCACCCGGGCGCCCCTACAGCAGTGTTTCTAAGGGCCCTGGGCACCTGGTGTTAGAGGTGGGGGTGCACTGACTCTGGGGAAGGGGGTTTGATGTGCTGGTGGCGTTTGGTTAAGTTGCTCTTCAGAGAAGAGGGTTGTGATTCATATTAAGGGCTGTGATTTCTTGGGCCCCTTCAGAGTTTAAGAAAGTCAAAGCCAAAGTGCTCCCCCGCTGGCAGCACGGAAGCTCTGTGAGGGCAGGGACCGTTTCTGTCCTGTTCACGGTGCATCTGAGAACCCAGGGCCCGGAAACCAGGGCGTCCCGCACCAGCGTATGCCGCCTCGCACCTGCCTGCTGCACGGGTCATCTGAACGTCAGACGCGACCAAGCGCTGGGGGCAAGGGGCAGGAGGGACCCAACGAGGCGTACGAATCCAGCTCGGGAGACGCAGAATCAGTAGCCACCTACATCATCCCGTCGATCCCCATCTTTGATCCCCACACGGTTTCCTTCTTCATGGCGTCTGTGGGGTGAGCGTGCTTCGGTCCGTACCTGCGATTCCTCACCTACGAGATCACATGACTCCTCGGCCTCGTATTCAAAGCGCCCTACAATTTGGCAGCTCAATTCCTTTCGCGAGTTTTCTTCTCTTTCTTCTGCAGAGAGCCCGTCTACTCTAGAGAGAACTAGCGGTCAGCAGCCGACCCAAGCGCACCCCTCCTTCATCTCAGCCTCCGCTGCGGCCGCGCCAGGCCACGGGGCTCCTGCCGTCTACTCCACGTAGCGGAGCCTCACACGAAGGAAGGCGGCGTGGCCCGCAGAGGAGTCGAGACGAGCGGCAAATAACGCTTGTTGTGTTGACTTTGAAAGTTCCAGCTCCTCCGCTGCACGGCTCTTTGCTCTGACCTGGAGAACAGCCCGTCATCAGGCTGTGCTGTCCCCCCGGGGACGCCTGTTTCTCCCCGTCTCCCTTTATCAGACCCTTTCCTCTGCTCTAAGGGCCAAATCCGATCTTAGCTTTTCCCAGAGGCTCTCCTGATCGCTTCACGTCAAGGGAGAGGGTCGATCTGCCTGCCATCATGGACTCTTGCCACCGATTTCACATTTACTGTCTGTGGCCTGGATTCTGGCCGAGATGACTGTTTACTCTTTGAGTGTTTATGTTGTTTTCCCGCCAGCTGCATTACAGGCTTTTGCATTTTTGTGCTAACGGTGTGACTCATGGTACAGAGGGCATGATAGTTACTGTCTAAAGACAGTGATTGATCCCTGCAAATTAGAAAAAAAAAATGTTTTTTTTTTATCTGAAACATCTACTATATCAAGGCCAGATGAAAGTCAGAAGTTTTTCTTATACGGTTTTTTGAAAGGACGAGCTTCCTACTAAAGCTATTTGTATTATAATTTTAATGTTTTCCCATTCAAGTAAGTTCAAAATGAGGGAAGGAAATTTGCAAAATGGTTAAGAATAGCATTAGCCATTGTTTTCTTGTCTGTGATTCAGTAGGTAATTTGAATGATAATCTAGTGGTCAGCTCTAGGGAAAACTGAATCTCTGAGGGATACTGGAAATTGGAAAAAGAAGTCCTGCCTCTCAGCCATCATATTGAAGCATGTGGAAGTGAACCCCACATTCACCACTGTGGGTATAAACCTCTGCCAGGCTGTCTGTGTAGGGGTGCGGTGGCAGAGAAATCATTTCCAGAGTTTTCCCTTCCCATCTTCGTGTCCCATGCGCTCCTGCAGTAAACCCACACACATCTCCAAGGGCATCGGAGGAGACAGGATTATCTTGAATCCTCGAGCAAGCTCATCTCATAAACTACCAGACAAAAAGCTTGAAAATTACTAACATTAAAGTGAACTATTCTCCCCAGATTAAAATTTGAGGATGCTAAACCCTTTTGAATGTATCAGTTTCTATTTATGAGATCAGTGAATTTTGCTTTCAGTGTAGCCTTTCATGCAAATTAAGCTGATGTGATTTCTTTTTTAAAATTTTCTTTTCTGTGTGGCTCAGAAGCCTTAAAGCTGACCTATCAGGGAGGCTCTATCTGGTCCAGGGTATAGGTGCAGCCAGTTGAAAGGGAGGAGGGGTGTCCCTGTGTGGATCCATGGGTCCACCCCTCTCATTTAAGCCTTTGAGAATTAGGCCGCAGTTCACTCCCCAACCATTATACCTTGCATTTTGTGTAAGGAGCCTGCCAGAACAGTGATGCAATTCTGTGATGGCCCTGCCAGGGTCTATTTGCTGCTGGCCGGTAAAAGGGCTCTTCTGGAGTAGATTTGAGAACAGGAATGCTTTTCCAAATAAATGGTAGGAACTATGTTAACTGGAAATTTACTCCATTATAAACCTTTGCTCTAAAAAGTCAGATGGAAGTCAAACTTTATTTTCAATGCACAAGGATACTATCTATGTCAAGAGGCTCTAGGCTAATGCTTTTATAGCATTAGCATTTTGTAAATGGGTTTTTTGGAAAGCAAGTATTTCCTGAAATGAATATCTGAGAAGCCTATGTCAATTGCAGTTATATATATGTCTGTACATATGTTTGTTATTTATATGTATTCATATATACTCATTATATTTATTTGTTGTCTATATACATTATGTATTTTTTCTTTATCTTCCCCTCCAATCCCGTACACCTCACTAAGAAGATTCTTTTTTTTTTTTTTTTTTTTTTAATTTATTTCCATTTCCAAAAGTCACTGTTACAACTTATCGAAAAGAAGTGCTGAAGTGGTTTAGTAATCATGTTAATTTTCAGGAGGTGTTTTGCTCCTGTGAAATCAAATTCCAAAGAGAGCTCGGGCTTGCTTGCCAGGAATGTTCCTTGGGCAAAGCAGCATTATCAGTGACTGTTTCTTTAAGCTTTCAGTGTCCTTAAGGCTAGAAGTGGGGAGGGGGATTTTTTTCACCATTTGTATCAATGATGGGGCCCTTTGGAGTTAAAATCTTTCTCATTTTCATTTTGGAGTTAATTGCATCAGAAGGGTAATGGAAAACATTTATGGGTGGTAGCAGTCCTGTAAATTACTTCTAAGGGAAGGAATTGGGCTGCCCTATAAGAAAGAAGATTAACATACTGACTGTGGACATTTCCTACAAAATTATGTAATCTACAGTTTTTTTAAGTAAATGCAAACTAGTGAAAAGTAAACAGGGTTCCTCTGCTGGGCCGTAATGATCACTGTTTACACAAATTCTGTAGTTCAGCGCACTGACAAAAGGTTGTCCAAGCTTGGACATCAGTTGGACCATTTGCTAGGTGTGTAATCTGGAACTAGGTTAACTAAACGTCACTTAACCATTTTGGATTCTTAGAGTCCTGTTGACAAATCTTGTGCCCTTCATAAGTCTGACCAAATTTCCTAGCAGATGGCAGTGGCGTGAGTCTAATGTAATCAGTCTAATCTAACTGTTCTAAATTATGAATCTAATTAATTACCTAAAGACAGGGTGTAGTGGGGTCTGGCAGGAAAGACATGTATATTAAGGGTGTTGTAAGTGGACAAAAAGGAAAAAGTCACAAAGAAGGAGCCTGTACATATTGCAAGGATAGGAGACAAAGGAGCATTGATACAGGAATCAGATGGTGTTGCGACAGGAGAGCCATTTCAGGAAGCAGAGCTGGGGTAAAATGGTAGAATAGGAGGCTCTGTCCTCTCGGATAGACAGTTCCAGGCTTCCCAGCCAACACATTTAGCCAGAATGCAAATACCCTAAAATATACACTTTTGTCACGGGGAAGACAAGCTGTGCGGAAGAGGTCTGGACCCAAGACCAATTCGAAGCAAGCGTTGGGGCCAGCGTGTCCGGAAGGAAGCACAGTGGACGGCTGGTGTGTGCCCAGCGCTGGGATGACTGTCATAATTGCTGCTGCTCAGACGGGGGAGGGGGGGTGAGGGGGGTGGGGCGCGGGGGGAATGGTCTCTCCCAATTTCCCGATTTCCCAGCCGGGTCTAGACTACTTTGTAGTCACTGGTTCCTTGTCTGAGGCTTTTTAAATAGAAGCCAGTCCTTCTGACTTTGCCAGACTGCCCTTGGTGTTCCTGTGTCCCATCCAGGTGACAGGCTGCCTGAGTCAGGGTGAATGGGGTCTTTCCTAGCAAGACAACACAACCCAGCATGGGGCTTCACATGTGCGGGATTAAAGGCAGAAACCAGAAAAAAGAAACAGATGAATGGAGAAAGTGAGAAAAACTAGTATTTTATAGACAGTGGCGTCTGTGTATTGAATTTAGTGTTCAATATATATTAAGTGCTTTCTAACCAATATCTTAATGAATCCTACCCATAACTTCATGATGTAGGCATTGAATGGGGTAAATCAATATGTGAGAATGTGAGACAATTTTTCCACATATTTGTTTTCTGCAGTGTGTCTTAAGTAAAAAAGACAGCAGAAAACCCCCTCTGTCTATCATGTAATCTGAAGTTCACAAAATAAATATCTGCACATGTAAGAAAAAGTGTAAGTTCTTTTAACATTTCATACTCTTAAAAATGCATGTAAAAATTAAAATAGAACCTTAAAAATGCATTTAAAAATGTTTTCCACTCAATAGTATGATCATTTCTGTCAAAAACAAAAATCACTGTTAGTGAATGAGAAGAAAGAAATAATAGGCAAAACATAAAGGCAGAGGAAAAGAGAAAGAATACAAATAAATAATTACAAATTTCGAAAATGGCCTTCTGGAGACATTTTTACCAATATGGGAATAGGGGTCTTTCAGGACCCCTAAAGAATGCACTTAATGCTCGTTTTCTTTCCAGCTCACCAGAACCATTGGTTTTGGAAGAGGGAGAAAGAGAGAGACGGAGACAGAGAGAGAGAAAAGGAAAGAGGATAGAAAAAGTTCAGAACTTGTTTACATCTATTTCTTTCGTGCATATTTTTGGAACTCCTAGAACATACCAGAGAATAAATCTCAAGTCCCGGTCATTTCTTTTGACTCTCACGGTCCTCTGATGTCACTCACTTTTACATGAAGAGTGACACGGAGAAGTGTGGGCCTTTTGCGAGAAGAGTGCTGGGACACAATTTAAGATGTCCTTGTGATGTTCACTTCTCTGATATCCACAGTTAATATATCTTTACACCTAGAAGATTCTCAGTGGCTGTTTGCGGGTTTGAGAGGGCACGAGGTGCTTACGCTGTGTTCGGTGTCGGGGGAGTCCGAGGCTGGCCGACGAGGCATCGGGATTGAATCTGTTCGGCTATGCTGTCTTTGGGCCCTGGGTTCTCATGGGCCTGCAGAGCCCTGCGGTGCTGTGGGAGCTGTAAGCCCGCGAGGGAACACGATCACAGGCTTCCTGGCGCCCTGGAGGGGCAGGTCAAGGGCGTGAGCAGTGAGGGAAGCAGGACGAAGAACCGCAAATGCAGCGACACAACAGTAGAGGAACCCCGCGATGCCAGCCACGGCCAGGCTCCGGGAATGGCGCACTGGGAGAGGGAGGAAGGCCAGGGGTAGGGGAGGAACAGCTCATGCGTGGCTACCCAACACTTGCTGAGGTAGGAGAATACCCGAGCACGGGCTGCACGAGGCAGGGGCCTCCTGGGAAGTCCCAGCCACTGACACGTCTTAGCGGAGCATTCCAGGCGCCCGGTGGCTCGGGCGGTTGAGCGTCTGACTCCTGATTTCCGCTCAGGTCACGACCTCGCGGTCATGGGCTCGAGTCCCCCGGTTAAATACGGCACGTTTGCGTTGTTCCACTTGCGTCTAAAGACAGTGTCACGTGCGAGACACAGCTTTTGCCCATCGACGCTGAGTAGGTAGACCTTGCCTGTGTCAGGAAATGAAGCCAAACACAGGTGAGTTTCAGGAAGGACATTCCCTGACATCTCTGGGCCTCACTTTCCTCATGTCTAAGTAAGCGAAGGTGATAAAAGTGCCACCCACCTGCCGTAGTCGTGAAGACTAAGGGCGTTACTATGCGCAAAGCACACCTGAACTCTTGGCACATGCCAAATGCAGTGAATAATTGCTATCATTATTATTATTATTGTCATTTTTATTATTATCTGAGAGCAGGTATTAATAGTAGAAGCCCACTGCGTGGTCACTGAACAAGAGTCAGCTAAACAGGGAATTGAAATCCAGGGCTAGGAGGCATGCTTACACGCAGCTCATTTGTCACAGATGTGCTCACTAAAAATCACATAAATCCTTTTTTTTTAATGTTTATTTTTGAGGGAGAGAGAGCATGAGCGGGAGAGGGGCAGAGAGAAGGAGACACAGAATCAGAACAGGTTCCAGGCTCTGATCGGTCAGCACAGAGCCCGCCACTGGACTCAAACCCACAAACCATGAGAACACGATCTGAGCTGAAGTCGGACACTCAACTGACTGAGCCACCCAGGTGCCCCTAAAATCACATAAATCCTAAGAGGACAATAAAGAGACATAAAAAAAATTAGGAAATAAAAATGAATTTATATGATCGTGTTATTTTTCCTAAATGGAGAACTATTTGAAGTTACTCTCAAAGCTTTGAAAAAATGGAACTATATATTTTCACAACTAATAAATGTGGCTATGATTCTGGACAGGCCAAGGCCATGAGAGAGGGCTTCAGGCCCCTTGCCGAGACGGTTCCTGGCTTTCCATTGAAACAATTCAAGAGCCAGCCATTTAGCGAAAGGGTCAAAGACTTATCAAGCGTAGAATGAGAAAGGAGCCACTGAACAAAGTAGCGTCTCTCCTCCCAGATGTGGAGGAACAGCCCCTCCTTTGCCTCTACTAGTTTTTTTTTTTTTTTAATTAAGTGTTTAATTTTAATTCAGTGTAGTTAACTTACGGTGTTATGTAAGTTTCAGGTGCACAATGTAGTGATTCAGCAATTACGTACCTCACTCTCTGCTCATCATAAGTGTACTCTATAATCCCCATTACCTATTTTACCCATCTGTCCACCCATCTCCCTTCTGGTAACCATCTCTATAGTTGAGAGTCTGTTTCTTGGTTTATCCCTTTTTTTTTTTTTTTTTTTGTCTTTGTTCATTCATTTTGTTTCTTAAATTACACAAGTGAAAGCCTACAGTATCTGTTTTTCTCTATCTTATGTCACTTGGCATAATATACTCTAGTTGCATCCATGGCTAGTTGCAAATGGCAAGATTTTTTTCTTTTTTATGGCTGAATAATATTTCATTGTGTATATATACACTGTATCTTCTTTATCCATTCATTTATGGATAGACACCCCGGCTACTGAAATGTCTTGGCTATTGTAAATAATGCTGCAGTAAACATTGGGGCACATGTATCCCTTTAAATTAGTGTTTTCATATTCTTTGGGTAAATACTCAGTAGTGTGATTACTGGGTGATATTTCTATTTTGAATTTTTTGGGAACCTCCACATTGTTTTCCACAGTAGCTGTACCAGTTTGCATTCCCACCAACAGTGCACAAGGGTTCCTTTTTCTCCACATCCTCTCCAACATCTCTTCTTGTGTTGTTGATTTAGCCATTCTGACAGGCATGAGGTAGTATCTCACTGTGCTTTCAATTCTCATTTCCCTGATGGTGAGTGATGTGGTGCATGTTTTCCTGTACCTGGCGGCCATCTGGATGTCTTCTTTGGAAAAATGTCTGTTCATGTCTTCTGCCCATTTTTTAATTGGATTATTCATTGTTTGGGTGTTGAGTTTTATAAGTTCTTTACATATTTTGGATAATAACCCTTTGTCAGATATGTCATTTGCAAATATCTTCTCCTCTTCAATACATTGTCTTCTCATTCAGAAAAAAAAATAAATGTTTATTTTTGAGAGAGTTAGAAAGACAGAGTGCTAGCGGGGAGGGGCAGAGAGAGAGGGAGACCCAGAATCCGAAGCAGGCTCCAGGCTCCACACTGTCAGCACAGAGCCCGACGCGGGGCCCGAACTCACAAACCACAAGATCATGACCAGAGCTGAAGTCAGACGTGTAACCGACTGAGCCACCCAGGTGCCCCTGTCTTTTCATTTTATTGATTGCTTCTTTCACTGGGAAGAAGTTTTTTATTTTGATGAAGTTCCAATAATTTACTTTTGGTTTTATACCCTTGGCTCAGGAGACATATCTACACAAATGCTGCTGTGACCTATGTCAGAGACATTACTGCCTACACTCTCTTGTAGGATTTTTATGGTTTCAAGTCTCTCACTTGGGTCTTTAGTCCATTTTGAGTTTATTTGGGTGAATGCTGTTCTAACGAAGTTTTTCACCATTAGCCCACCTTATAGGGAGGAGCTTATTCTTTAACTTTGGGTTCAGCATTCACATTGGGCAGTGAGCTTGTCCATTGTCTGAGGGTTGTGGAACCACCTACAGAGAGCAGTTTTAAGAATGTCTGGCTTTTGTGGCTTTTACTGCCAGAGGGATTGGCGTCTGGGTGTTTTTTATGAGTTGGATCTTGTGACTGTCTTTATGAACTGCCGACATTTAGGTTTAGGGTCAGCCTAAAACCAAAATGGCTTTGCTTTGGTCAACTTGTCTCCCAAGCCTCCCTTCCCTCCTGTCTCAGTTGGAGGTTATTCCGTATTAATTTGACAAAATGTCTCACTTTTGAATCAAGGTGGTTGTTTCCATTTTATTATTCTGTTTTTACTATTTGCTACTGAACCCTATTAAAAATGGAAATCTTCACCAAAAGAATATTTTTCAGGTTTGCTTTAAATCACTCAAAAGGATAATTTCCTCTTCCTTGATTAAAGCCATGAAGAAAAAGGGTGCCTGGGTGGCTCAGTCGGTTAAGTGTCCGATTTTGGCTCAGGTCATAATCTCACGGTATGTGAGTTTAAGCCCGGCATTGGGCTCTGTGCTGATGGCTCAGAGCCTGGATACTGTTTGGATTCTGTGTCTCCCACTGTCTCTGCTCCTCCCACGCTCATACTCTGTCTCTCTCTCAAAAAGAAATAAATATTAGGGGCCCCTAGGTGGCTCAGTTGGTTAAGCGTCCGACTTTGGCTTGGGCCATGATCTCACGGTTCGTGAGTCTGAACCCAGCGTGGGACTCTGTGCTGACAGCTCGGAGCCTGGAGCTGCTTTGGATTCTGTGTCTCCCCCTGTCTCTGCCCCTACCCACTTGTGCTCTGTCTGTGTCTCTCTCTCAAAAATAAAATTAAATATTTTTAAGTAAATAAATAAACAAACAACAACAACAACAACAACATGAGGAACAGATTGTTGGCAATAAGATGCTGAGGACTGTGTAGGATGGAAGGAGGGAAGACTGAAGGGAGTAGACTTTGGAAGGAGTGATGGACCCAGTGTGATGGAACCAGTTTCCTTAACCCCTTAGGGGCCTGATGTCAAGAAAATCTAGAAGAGAAGGAGATAAAACAACTTCAAAAATTAATCAGGTAAGATGAATTCTCAATATATACATTAAAACAGCAGTGGAAATAATCAGGTGTAAACCAAATGAAATTTTGACCTGAATAGAAGGCCCTGAAGGTAATTAAGATAAAATTAAAACGACTAAACAAGAGCAGTGACCTCTCCCATGCTGTAAAATTATAGGCAGAGAGGTTAAATGAGCAGCTTCCTGTGAGGTGTCATCTCAGTGTTAGCAGGCTGCTGGAAGGAGGGTGGTGAAGCTGTACCCTTCCCACCAGCAGGAGCGCCGCGGGCAGGGGCAGTGGTGCAGGGGGATGGAGGGTTCCCTCTGGGATGACCAGGTTTTTCCCAACCTGCTGAGGGTTAACAGTTCTACAACACCATGTTTCCTCTGAGATATTTGACCACTAAGTCCTGCTGCCTTCCTCAGACACCTTCTTGCAAACTTGGTGGAAAGTTTTAACGATTGGAAGGAAACTAAATAATTGAGTGATCCCTCACAATTTTTGAATTTCAACTGTCAGTTTCAATTGGAATGGAAATCAGTGAAATACTGGTTTTGTAAAAGAATGGTGATTCTATTTTTTTACCCTTTTGCTAAAGTCAATATAATACTTTGTCTCCCCCTCATGCCAATTGGCCCCTTTTTTTCAACTCGACCTGATTTCTTTCCAACGCTGAGTTTCTTTATACAAGCTTACACGTGCACCTGAAGTGCTACTGGCCCTTTAAAGGGGGCACAGACCGTGCTCATATCCAGATGGCTTATCTACACACCTTTGAACGTCACCGTGAGCCCCTCTTGCTCAGGTAAAAATTCTAAGTGATAGAGTAGCCCATGAGTTCAACAATACCAACAATGACATCACCTCAAAAATGTGAATGTTAAGGTATATGAACAATATAGTGGAGAAGAACAAGAAACTTGAGTTTTCCACTAGATTTCTTCTATTATGCAGCAAGTTCTGTTTACATATTGAGTTAACTGTCACCCTTTTTTCATTGATGTAAAATTGGTATATAACATTGTGTTAGTTTTAGATGAACAAGATAGACTTTTTAATACACTGCAAAGTAATCATCACAATTAATCTAGTTACCACCCAGCACCACACAGTGGACCTCTTCACTCATTGCCCCACCCCCCCAGTTCCCTTCCACTCTGATAATCACATTCCATTTTCTCTATGGGTTTTTAATGTTTTCTTTTTTGATTCCACATATAAGTGAAATCATATGGTATTTATCTTTGGCTTATTTCACTCAGCATAATACTATTAAAGTCCATCCACATCATCACAAATGGCAAGATTCTATTCTTTCTTATGGCTCTAAAGTATTCCTCTGTGTGTGTGTGTGTGTGTGTGTGTGTGTGTGTGTGTGTGTGTGTTTCACATCTTTTTTATCTGTTAATCCATCAGTGTGCACTTAGGTTGTTTCCATATCTTGGCTATGGTAAATATTGCTGCAGGGAGTGTAGGGGTGCATACATCTTTTGAGATGAAAATTTGTGGATAAATACCCAGAAGTGGAAGAGCTAGACCATATGGTAGTTCTAGCTTGAATTTTTTGAGGAACAGCTATACTGTTTTTCATGGTGGCTGCACTATGTTTACATTCCCACCAACAAGGGTCAAGCGTTCTTTTTTCTTCACATCCTTTCCAACACTAATTATCTCTCGTCTTTCTGGTAAGAGCCATTTTAACAGGTGCGAGGTGATATCTCATTGTGGTGTTGATTTGCATCTCCCTGACTAGTGATACTGAATATCATCTCATGTGCTTGTCTGCCATCTTTTTGTCCTTGGAAAGATGTCCATTTAGACCCTCTGCCATTTTTTAAAAATATTTATTTATTTTTGAGAGGGGGGAGGGGCAGAGAGAGAGAGGGACATACAGAATCTGAAGCAGGCTCTAGACTCTGAGCTGTTAGCACAGAGCCCGATGTAGGGCTGAACTCATGAACAGCGAGACCGTGACCTGAGCCAAAGTCGGATGCTTAACTGACTGAGCCACCCAGGTGCCCCTCTCTGCCATTTTTAAATTGCATTGGGATTGTTCTGCTATTGAGTTGAGTACTTTATGTGTATATTTTAGATATTAAGCCCTTATTGGTCATATGATTTACAAATGTCTTCTCATTCAGTAGGTTGCCTTTTCATTCTGTTGATTTCCTTTGCTGTTCAGAAACTTTTTACTTTCCTTTAGTCCCTCTTGTTAATTTTTCTTTTCATTGCCTTTGTCTGTGGAGTCTGATCTAAAAATTCAGTGCTAAGACCAATGTCAAGTCGTGTACCACCTATGTTTTCTTCTAGGAGTTTTATGGTTTCTGGTCTTACATTCAGGTCTTTAATCCATTTTGAGTTATTTTTCTTGTGTGGTATAAAATAGGGGTCCAGTTTCATTCCTTTACATGTGGCTGTCCAGTTTTCCAGGCACCATTTATTTGAAGAGACTGTCCTTTCCCTATTGTATACTCTTGGCTTCTTTGTCATACATCTATTGACCTTATATGTATGGGATTCTTTATGGGCTCTCTATTCTGTTCCTTTGATCTATGTGACTTTTTATGTCAATACCGTACTATTTTCATTGTTACAGCTTTGTATTACAGTTTGAAATCAGAGTACTAATCGTCATCTTAAAAGGCAATAGAAAAAAGCTAAGTCTAAGAACATGAGAATGTTTTACTCATGTAAAAAAAGCTGGGACTTTAGTGGGACGTGAATGGGAAGAGAGGAAAATATGAAGTGAATTGAATAGAATGAGCCCAGGGAAGAATCTCCAGAGATTTTTTTGGTGAAAGTTTCTTGAAGTGCTGGATTCACATCTCTCATTATGTGTTTTGTTTTTTTTTTTAATATTTATTTTGAGAAAGGGAGAGCTTGAGCAGGGGAGGGCAAGAGAGAGAGGGAGACTGAGAATCCCAAGCGGGGCTCAAACCCAGAACTGCAAGATCATGACCTGAGCTAAAATCGGACGTTTAACCGACTGAGCCACCCAGGCGCCCCCTCATTACATGTTTTTAATACCGTACATCAAGCATGAAATTGGTGGAGGAAGAAGGATAGATAAAAGTAGTTTCAGGGGCGCCTGTATAGCTCAGTCGGTTAAGTGCCCAACTTCGGCTCGGGTCATGGTCTCACAATTTGTGGGTTCGAGCCCCACATCGGGCTCTGTGCTGACAACTCAGTGCCTGGAGCCTGCTTCTGATTCTGTGTCTCCCACCCTCTGCCCTCCCCCTCCCTCTCCCTCTCTTCCCCACCCCCCCCCCCCACCCCCCTCTCTCTCTCCCTTTCTCGGAAAAGAAAAAAAAAACTAAATAAACAGTTTTAAAAAGTAGTTTTAAAAATATTTAATGAGAGACTACTAGGTCACACACCCATTGTGGCATATTACAGTCAAATATGAGTAATATATACTTTTTGATCAAGGAGGCCCCAATATAGTATTGGGAGTATTAGGACATTTTACAAAATAACCAACAGCAGCGTGTGAAAGTACCCCGCATCAGTTCAGATTGCAGTATTAGGGAGCTTGGGGGCAAAGGTCAGGAAATCTTCACAGAGAGTCGTCATATTTCCGGTGAATGGTATCGGGTTCACCAGTAAGGTCCCAGACAAGGGATGCGGTGGGTTCAGGAGAAGGCACGGCCAGCGGGGGGATGAGGGGTGCGGAGGGTACAAAAGCAGAACGGGCTCTGGGAAGAATGGGTCACTCCATGTGGTGGAGAGCAGGGTTTATGGATAAGAACAGTGGTGAGGAATGAGGTTGGTTGGGTCAAGTGGAACCAGTTTATGTAGAGTTCCAACATTCCTCACAGGATTTGGGATAAGTTATTTTTTCAAGTAAGGAAGTGACAGGGTTGGTATTTTTCCTGCAGAAAAACAAGTTAAGGGAACGCAAAGTCACCTTTAAGGGGATGAGTAAGTAAGTAAATACAAACGACCAAACTCCTAATTTACACAGTTGCCTACATCTGCCTCAGAATGTGTCCTTCAGTTACTCTTTGTTTCAGGTCTTAACTATTTATTCCTTAAATCATAATCTCTTATTGGTATAGTATATAAAAAGGTAACGCTTAAATATGCCATGTCTAATTTTATACCTGTTTGGGTCCTCATATGTTTTGGCTGATATAATGTGTTTCCATTGTAGTTGTTCCTAGTTGTTTTTAAAATTCTATATAAAACATTAAAAATATTAGTAATATTGGGGCACCTGGCTGCCTCAGTCAGGTAGGCGTCTGACTCTTGATTTCAGCCCAGGTCATGATCTCACAGTTTATGGGCTGAAGCCCCATGTCGGGCTCTGTACTAACAGCATGGGGCCTGTTTGGGATACTCTCTCTCTCCCTCTCTCTCCCTCTCCCTCTGCCCCTCCCCTGCTCGTGCTCTCTCTCTCACACACTTTCTCAAAATAAATGAACCTTAAAAATATATTAGCAATATTAAAAGTTAAAGGTGGAACTTCGTTTTCATATACTACAAAGTATATGCGACTATATTTTGTAATTCAAGGTGCAAAAACAACACAAAGAGTGCCTTTCCCTAGACACTTGAATTTCTGGCCTGCCTGCTCATGAGGTTCAATAGCCTATTTAAAAAGTAAACAGTATAGAGGTGGAAACAGAAGGTCAGTACTAGAGGCCATACTATTTCAAAGTGTAATTGTGGTATAAAGTCCCGATAAGTATCTTTCATTTTGTATTTGTACAGAATGAAAATTGAGTAGTACGTTAGTGAAAATACCCAAAGACTACTGGAGACAAAATTTAGATAGCAAGTGATCAGTGATTTATGAATATGGCCCCAGATAAGTAAAACAGGAGACAGAAATAACACTGTTTTAAATAACATCTCGGTATAAATGGGGTTAAGGAGGACACTTGTGAGGAGGACCGGGTGATGTTTGAAGTGTTGAATCACTAGATTGTACACCTGAAATTAATATTGCACTGTGTGTTAACTAACTGGAATTTAAATGAAAACTTAAAAAAAATGATATTGCCTGAGAAATGGCCACAGAGCAACAGAGAAATTTTTATCTGGATGAGCTAGGAGCTTACCATTTGATGTAATATGGTGCTTCAGAATTCTCAGAGATGAGTTTTAACTGAATTGTTTTATAATCACTTGGGCCATTAGTTTTCTATTGCTTCTGTAACATGATCACAGACTTACTAGCTGAAAACCACACAGATTGACTTAGGCTCTGTGGCAGATGGGGTCGAGAGAATGAGAAGACATACCACAGAATGGGAGAAAATATTTGCAACACAATATTTGGTCAAGTACTGTTATCCAAAATCTATAAAGAACTCTTAAAATTCAACAATAAGAAAATGAACACTCCAGTTAAAAGTGGGAAAAAATACGATAGACCCCTGACCAGTGAAGATATACAGATGGAAAGTAGCATATGAAAAGATGTTCAAAATCATACGCCAGAGGGAAATGCTAATTAAAACCACAAGCAGATACCACACTACACACTTATTAGAATGGGCAAAGTCTAAAACACTGACAGCACCAAATGGGGGCAGGGGTGTGGAGCGACAAGAACTCATTCATTGCTGGTTGTGTGCACAGTGATACAGCCACTTTGGAAGACTGTTGGGCAGCTGTTTTTTTACCAAGCCAAGGACACTTTTACTATATGATTCAGCAATCCCTCTCCATGGTATTTGCCCATATGAGTTGAAAACTTCCTTTTTTTTTTTTTTTTTTTTTTTTTAGTTTTGGAGGGTACGTAAGGAATAAGTCTGATTTGTGACCCACTTTGAGTCTGCATGAAAAGGACACTGCAAAGACTCACCTCCATTTTGGGTGTAGACAGTCCTAAGAGACTCTGATTCTCATGCTGATAACCCAACAAGTGACATAATCACGGATTATTTTTAAATCAACAGACAGATGAGGACCAAAAGAAGTTTATATAAACTGGATATAAGTGACCAGGCCTTCAGAAGAGGGAAGATGCCCACTGCTGTGCTCAGCCCCGACTGCGACGGGGAGACAGGCCTCAGGCCTCCATAGTCCAGGCCAGGGAGAAACCAGCATATGGATGAGTGTCACAGAATACACTCCAGAGGGGCGCCAGGCATAAAGCAATGCTCTGCCATCCCCAGCACTTTCCTTCACGTTTCAGTGCATCCTGGGGGTACTGTCTCCAAAACGGGGTCAGGACATGAGACCCCAGAGAATCTCCCCAAGATACTCTGGGCTTTCTGTTGATGAACACAACAGGTAGTTCTTCCCTGAGAGGAGTCTCTCAGAGGAAATCTCTGCCTTTGTAAAGTGGGTTCTGCGTTACAGTCCCAACAGGACTTCTCAAGGCCAGGTGTGGGGCTGCAGGGCCGAAAGGGTAGGTCGCGACAAGCTCCCAGTGATCTAGAAAAGCTGTCAGCCAGGATCTAAAGCAGAGACTGCCCACCATTCATAAAGCAGGGGACACGCCTGTGAAACACTGTGGGCTGTTTCCTGCACATCGTGGAGCCTCCCCAGTGCTCCGATCCCAGACCCTGCAGAAGGAGAAGTGAGCATCCCAACCTCAATCAGGTGAACAGAATTGACCAAAGCTGCTACAAATTCCAGAGATAGTCCACTACAGAGAATGCTGGCTCAGTTTCCACTCTCTTGATCTGATGGGAGAAGGGACATGTTTCTCCATGGAGACAGAAGGGAAGAAGGAGATCAGGAAAGGAGAGAAGAGAAAAGGGAGAGAAAGAGAAAGAGGGAAGGAGGGAGGGAAGGAAGGAAGGAAGGAAGGAAGGAAACAAAGGTCAGAGACATGGATTTATAGATTGGATGATCAGGTTAATGCCTGATGTTGCATCATATCCATCCATACTCAGGAATGATGTATGATCTTGTTTGGCTTTGAATTTTATACCTCTTCTAAAGATAGATTTTTTTGCATCTTTTGTTGATTTTGCATCAGTGATAGTGGCTGTTGGCCCAAAGTATTATTTTAGTGTGTGGTGTGTGTGTGTGTGTGTGTGTGTGTGTGTGTGTGTGTGAGTGATTTGGCGGGTTTGACTGGGATGTGTTCTGAAAGATGTCATATGCAGTCACCCTCTGCATGGTCCTGCCCCAGGGTCAGAAATTCAACCATTAAAGTGCCCCTTCTCTGTGGAAAATAATATAATTTTCAAAGACTTTGATCCATTGCAAATCCCTTTGGGAAAATTGTATTAGTAAGTCACTAAAAACCATCACATTTTAGTGTGAGGCAGGCAGTTTTTATAGAGTGAAAGTAATGTAAAGTTGAAAGCAAAATTCTACAAATGTGACCCATAGAATGGTATTTCTTCAGGATATGAATAGTTATTATGTATACAAAAGTTTCCAGAGTCAATTAGGTTTGTAAACCCCTGATGTAAATAAAATGTTCACAGCAGAAGGTTATCTGGAGGATCTCCAAGGTACGAAACTGTTTGGAGTGTTTCCTAAGTGTTCTCCTGCTTGAACAGTGCACATCTCACACCTCTGGGAATGCTGGCCATTAGTACAGAACATCACTGTGCAGAACCACGAGAAGCAAAGGTTCCTGGGTCTGAACACTGGAAAAAACTCGGAATGTGAATTATGTCAGAGCAAAGTTGTTTTTCTTAAGACCAACAATTTTTTGAGCATTTAGTAAAGATAAAAGTTATAGAAAGATTTAAATGTGGCCATTGAATAGGAACTGATTTGTAAATCAAGTACACATTTAATCAGAAAAGTTTGTAATCTAGCATAAATGAGACTGTTGGCTCCTTAAAAAAAGAGTATTTCTAGAATGTGCCATGAAATATGAACTCACATAGTTGTACTTTAATAATGAAGTGTCACCAGTATCTGGCTCTGTTATGAAAAATACATTGTAGTGATTTTTTGGGGGGAAAAGAATGAAATCACAATTTAATGAAAGGGATATGCTTTTTGATAATGGAATACAACATACCGTATTTTCTCTCTGCATGTTTTTTATTATAGAGGAATCCTGCAGGATAATTGATACATTATAAAGACATAAATATTGAATTATAGGAAGTGTACATGGAAGCTATCTAGAAGCTAATCTTGTTATCTCAAAGCAGAAGAAAGAAAATTGTGAAAATAATATTGCTATGAGTAGGAAACCATCATTGTTTATTAAATGTGATTAAAATTTTTGCAGATAGTTTTCCATTCTTGAAAGTTCTATGTGTTTATTTGGTCTTCAGATAAAACGAAGACCCCTTGAGTGAAAGGCAGGAGAGCCCAAACGAATGTCACATGGCAAAGCAGCCAGGTGCACGGACGGTAGGTGTCTCGTATCTGCCACAACAACCGTCCTCTGCAGGGCTTAGTGAGGCCAAGGGAGCTGTGCTTGCAGTACTGAGAAGTCCGTAAGAAAAAGAGATTAAAAAGTAGGATTTGTTTTCATCCTGTTTCTTCTTCATACCCTCCTTGCCTTCCTCTCTTCCCTCCTTTTCTCCGTCCCTCCCTTCGTTCCTTCCTTCCTTTTTTCTTTCCTTTTCTTCTTTTGCCTTCCTGTGCACCTTCCTTCCTGACTGCCTTCTTTTCCTGGTTTCAGTAAGTATAAATGGGATACATGTTCTTGGGGATAAGTTTGAAGACACAGAATTATGAATAGAGGGCTCTGAAAAGCACACATAGTCCCACGAGCTAGAGACAACCATTAACATTAGTTTTCCCTCTATTCTTACTCCCCAGATTTAAGTTATCTGCACCTCTTGACCACAGGCTATGGTGTTTGATTGCCTCACAGTAAAGGACAAGATGAAAGAGAGGAGCAGAGAGCAGAAATGCAAAGAAACGGGGTCCTTAGTGTTGTTGACCCAACAATTCAGCCAGCTTTCAGATGTTATACAGTTTCATTAGTCCGTGTACCCCTTCTGTTCTTGTTTTTCTGAGTTGGGTTTCTGTTGCTTGTACCACACTGTCTTAACACGTATGTCTTTCCCTACCCGCAACATCCCCTCAAGTTTGATTGTCAGACTCGTTCTATGGCAAGGGTTCTCAACATTACCTTGTGCCAGAATCCCCTGGAGAGCTTAGCTTGCTGAGCCCATCCTGGTGGTTTCTGACGCATGGGGTCTGGGGTGAGAATTTCCACTTCTAACAAGTCTCCAGGTGACCCTGTTGGGCCAGGAACTACCTGCTGAGAATCACTAATCCATGCCTGCAAGCCCAGGGCAGAAGTGGTACCATTTTAGTTCCAAGGCTCTGGAAGAGACAACTTTTGTAGTAATGGGCCATCTGGATTTGTAAGGCTTTAACTGATTTTTTATCCCCAGGGAGAAGAGAGGGAATATTTCTTGTTGGTTGTGAATTAAAAGCAAGACAAAAAAACCTCATGAATCAACAACGTGCTACTTGATATAAATGTAAAGATCAGCGTAAAGGGCTCCTGGGTCGAGACAGTCCTGGTCTGGTGGTAGAACACACTGGAGGTGTGGTGGGTCGTGGCTGCAAGCTGTCTTCCTCAGTGCTCTGGAGGGTGTGTGGGGCACCCAGTAGGGTCTTGCGTTGCTTCAGGGACCCAGGGGACAAGCGAAAGAACAGTCCTCCTTTTGAGGTATGAGTATTTGCCCATCTAGTCCCCCTTCTCTGCTCATTCCCCATCCAGCTCCCAAACATCAGTGCACCTACCTACTCACCTGACTTGCAGAAAACAAATGTGATTTAATTTTTCTGTGTTTCTGTCACTCGGCTGTTTTCAATAGCAATGTCTTATTCAGAGCCCTACAACTGTGTTTCTCTGTAAAAATTATGGGTTGTGTAGGAAATTTCCATTAAGTGAGGAGGAAAAAAATCCACATATCAGTGTGTATATATGTCTTTCTGTGAATACTAAAAGATAAGACGAAGCCAGGCCAAATTCATCTCTCAGGATGTGGTGATAACTCTGTTGGTTCTTCTTTCCTGTACTTCTCCAATGGTATTCAGTTCTGTCCTTTTCCTCTTTGCCAACAACTTCAAAACACACTCTTCGTAAAAAGGAACTGAATTACTGCTAAAAATACTCATGTCACATCACAGTAGGACACATGGCTGGGGACCTGGCTTCTTCTGTCTGTGGAAAGAAAGTTGTTATTGGTTTTGACAGATTAACTAACCCCATGCAAATGCAGACTCTGTGTTTAAAATCCAAGTGACTTGTCCACACATTAATCACTGAGGTTAGATGGAGCCTTGTCTCATCAGTATTCAGCACTCTGTCTTCAGATGAAAGCAGGAAAGAAGCTTCCTTGGATGAGGAAGAAATAGAAGGAATCTTATCTGAGATCAAAGACTGACATCATTCACTCATATCCAACTCCCATTAACTTAAATCAACTTGAGCTTCCTGTGGAAAGAATTTTGCTGCAGGCTGGAATTTTGAACTTCACTGATAGTATTACAAGTGGATCAAGGCTTATAATAATGAGCTTAAAATAACTCGGATACGCAAGGAATAATGGGAGTCTGGCAAGTCTTTTAAAAATTATTGGCTTACTGAATTTTATTTTTTAATGTAAATTTTAAAGCAGATATATATACTACATATAGCTATATAGATGCAGTGACTCCAAAGTCTACAATATTATTGCGGTGTTGCATAAACAGTTTCAGACTATGGGCTGAAGGAGTGGGGCACCTGTCAGAATAAGGAATGTGCATTATGATGAATTTCGTTGCGAGAATGCGCCAAGTTTTTAAATTTAACTCTTTTACCACGTGTGCGTCTTTTCTGTCTCCTCTTTGTCAGTCTCCAAATGAATAATAATAAGGAAACAATAGTAACAGCAATGATTGTAACAGCATCCTTCAATATGCTTGTCATTATTTGGGTTTGTACTGTGGGCAAAGCTGAGTTTTATACACATCATCTCTTGTTTTTCCCGTACATAACATTACTATTACCCTCCTCATACCAGTGAGGAAACAGGAATCTGGAGAAGTTAAATTTTCCAGATCACGTACTCAGAAGAAGCAAGAACAGAAAATCAAACCCAAGTTTGCTTCAAATAAAAGTTCACATCAGTCTGTATTAGTTTGCACAGAGACCGTGGAATCTCTCTGTTGTTTTTTTCTTTCTATTCACAGCAGCTTAAAGCAGACTCCTCTTGCTCGATGTACAGATCACACAGCATCAGCAGCAAAGGCACAGTTGTTATCAACCATGCAGAAGTATGTTCCGTGACTTGTATTAAGAACCATGCACGAATGTGTTCTGTGATTTTAAAAGGCTTAGGTCAGTGTAAACGGCTGTGCTCCTTGGGAATTTTAATTCTTAAAGCCACAAGACACTTATCCTGAGGTTTCATGGAGACTCTTTCTCAATCCCTACCTTCAAACCTATTTTGTTTTAGATACACCCAGTGAGAAGTGAGACCACAACTATGACCGACTGTGTGTTAAGCGTTACTGGAAGAGAAGCCACCTCCCCTTTTATATTAAGGAACACAGAGAGGAAGCGAGACTAACCTGGTTTCTTGCTTCAGGAAATACTCCATCTTGAAAGATAAACCTCTGGTCCAACAAAAATAGTGTGTGTATCTAGACTAGCAGCTTGTTCATCGACAAACGTCAAGATTTCCGCCTTCCTGTTGAAAGCTCTGATGCGGTCAACTCAGCCAAGTCCCAGTCAGTGCCTCACTTTATAAGAAAAACTAAAACCCTACAGCCCAGGCCCTAAACTCTTGTGAATATCGTGGCCTGTTTTTCAGTTTTGAGACATAGTTACTAACCCCCTGGGAAGTATATCGATGTATTAACATGTTACCCAACTACCAGGAGGTTGGGCTCTGAAATGAGACTGGTTGGGTTAGAATCCTGGTTTAGCAACTGACCGCTTGTGTGATCTCAGTAACTCACTGAAGCCTCTCCAAATATCGGCTTTCTCTGTAAAATCGGGTTAATAACATTGCTTTCTTCAGCGGTTTGTTGTGGATTAGATAAAATAACAAATGTAGAGGCCTTAGAAGTATGATTCAGTCCTCAATGTGATTTTGTTAATTTTCCCACTTCTACATAAGGCCTTCATCAGAAAAGAACGTAAATAATCTGTGTTTTAGTTTCACTCGTGTTCAGTTGATTTTATTCTCTAATCTCCTATTCTCTAACCTGCTTGAGTTCTGACTCCCTCAGGGGCTTCCACATGGCAACTACAGACCTTGTCCCTTCTTCGTGGACCTTTCCTAATCCCCGAATTGTTTCTTGCCCCGTCTTAGGGCTTTCTTCTTGCTGATGTGGTAATGTCGGTATGGCTGAGTTTATGGTTGTGGATAGTATTGATATTTTCCGCAAATAATATGATTCATACTTTAGCAGCTACCTTCATTGCTTTAACTCGAAGACAGGACATAATAATACACAAGTTGCTCAGGGAATGGGGGAGGTACTATTTAAATGGTAGCCATTGGCCCTGTAACTTGGGAGATTCCATTTTTGAAGACAGGAGAGAAGATGCACGCCGTAGGCTGCTTTGTTCTTCAAGAACACAAGTCAACAAACGCCTAAGTTTTCACTAACAAATACTCTGCCACTTAGACCCAGGGTTTGAATTCTTGTCACCATTAACAGCTCAGAGCTCTCTCTGACGAGTTTGATGGTCCTTCTTTAGCAAAAGTCACCTGTTTTGAAACCAAGCAAGGTCTTAAGCCATCGGCGGAAACTTAAACTTCCAAATGAAAATCCAGTCTATGAGAATCACAGATAATTTTCAGAAAAGTAATATTTAAAAAAAATTAATGTTTAGTTACTTTTGATAGAGACAGAGAGAGAGAGCATGAGCAGGGGAGGAGAAGGGACAGAGAGAGGGGGAGACACCGAATCTGAAGCAGGTTCCAGGCCCTGAGCTGTCAGTACAAAGCCCGACTTGGGGCTTCAACTCAGGAACCTTGAGATCGTGACCTGAGCCGAAGTCGGACATGTAACCAACTGAGCCATCCATGCATCCCACAAAAATAATACTTTAAAATTGACTTATTTACTGAGACATAGTCTTTCTTAAAAAAAATTTTTTAACATTTATTTATTTTTGAGACAGAGACAGAGCATGAATGGGGGAGGGTCAGAGAGAGGGAGACACAGAATCTGAAACAGGCTCCAGGTTCTGAGCTGTCAGCACAGAGCCCGACGCGGGGCTCCAACTCACGGACCGCGAGATCATGACCTGAGCCGAAGTCGGCCACTTAACTGACTGAGCCACCCAGGTGCCCCTACTGAGACATAGTCTTAAGTTTAAGTGACTTTGTCTTCTCTGGACGTTCCGTTCCACATGAATAGTTTGGTAGCATTAATCGTAGAATACCTTTTATGAGGAGACTATTCTCAGCGATTTTTTTCTCACGTTTCTGTACCTCTCTTGAGCAGAACTGATTGCCTCTTGTTTTGAACTATCTTTTTAAGGAGACTTCTAAACTGACCAGCCTTGGATGATAGAGACAATGTGTTCTTCTGTAACACTGATACTCAGGTTAGTGCTATTGCTGAAAGGAGTTAAACCACCCTCTGTCTCTGAACCAACAGCCTGCTATCCTCTGTCATCTGTCAGCACCTATGAAACAGTGACAGGCTGGTTTGCAAATGGAGCAAAATGGTAGACTCTTCAAAGTTCTCATCAGTTTTTGCAATGATTTTCGTGACAGGAGCACGGCCTTTTGAAAGAGGGAGGTTGAGAGCCTGCCACCAGTTGCCAGGATTCGAGGGCCATCTGTGGGAATTCATAGTGAACACGTTAACCAAATGTATGGCCAATTGGAGAATAATGGAATTCTCCCTGTGGCCTGGAAACGAGGACAAAGTAGTTGGACAGAAGTTGTAGTCTGAGCAGTGGAAAGTGGGCCCCACGGCAGCTGCCTGAGCTGTGATTGGTTACGCTAACTTTCCCGTATTGGCGGGGGGAGGGTTCTTTGCTGGTCTAGCGGTCAGCCTCTGGTCTGTTCCATTGTTGCAACTAGTACTAACATTCTTCCTGGGTGGGCAAAAGGTTTTTAGACAAGTAGAAAAGTTCTGACAGAAACTCAAGGAGAAAGCCACTTGACTTTTATAAAGCACATGGTTTATGAGATTTGTTCAGCTGCCTGCGTCTGGTCACATGGGGACATGTTAGAGGTCAGTACTGATGCTTGGAGTCTTGGTGATAGTAGGCTTTCTTCAATGCTGAGTAAGAAAAATCGAACAGATTTAGTCCCACTGTCTGTCGGCCAGCCACTCAGAGTGGTTAATGCAGGGGCATACTCGTGGGAAGTTTCTCCAAAAACCAAGATCATACAGAAATGAGTGAATATTGTTGGAGACAGTACTCCATAAGTCAGTTGTGTTTTTGAATGAATTGTGAGAAAAGTTATGGTCCTTTGACAAACATATTTGATACATGTTCTTTCCTCTCAAAATGAGAGAATTGAAAATAATATTTTCAAAGAATAACACCACCACCCCAACTGTGGGCTTGTAATAGTTGTTCAGAACATAGAGAACCTTCTTTCTTTTCCTTCTTATTTTACAAATGAGGAACCTTGAAAACTTGTCTTTTGGAGCAAGTACTTATGGACAGCAGCTGAATTATCAATGTATTTTATATAAGGCATTCAGTATGGAATAGTTATGGTGAGCCAGGGTAAACCAAAGATTCAGGTTGATAATATAATAATATCAGTGGTTTTCATTTTTGTGTAATCATGAAATTCATCAAGGACTAAAATGGAATGGAAGTCAGGTGGAAAGCCAGGAGAGTCAAGAAAGGAGAGAATCAGGAATGGTTAAGAGAGACTCAGAAACTAGGAGCTAGGAATTAAGTTGGGCCTTTGTCCCTTAGGGTTTTCTTCTGCCAAACCACGGAGAACTTCAGATTCCCACTAATATTGGGAAAGAAAGCATTTGGTCCACACACCAGAGTGCTGGATTAGAATAAATATTAACTCGAAATCCCACCTGTTGGAAATAATTCTTCATGAATCTTTTACATTTCTGCATGTACTATGAGCAAAGACGTTTTTCTAGTGAAGAGCCTTGGATAATAGAAATAGTGTCTCCCTTGGGAGCAGAGGACATGTTTATTTACTGCCCGATATTAACATGATGTTTCTTTCCAGGGCAACTCAAGGCTTGCCTCTAGCCCACTATGAAAGATTCAGGTTTTCTAATTTGCAAGTAGAATAAAACCTCAACATTTTTTCGGCTCTTAACACTTACTCAATTTAGTCTGTCCTGCACTGTGTGGTTCCTGGCTAAGCAAGAGAGGTGTTGACTCAGCTTCCACCCTGGATGGCCCTTGCTCTCCTCCCCTAATCCTTCTCCTCCCCACCTCCTACCAGCACTGTAGAAAGGAAGTCAGCTAAGTCCTGGATCTGTACTTGTAACATGTAAATACAATTTGGGTAGAAAATCTCACAACCTTTTCTCCACTGTGTCTCCCAGATCATCTCTGTCCAATGTGCTGACTGGACCCCCCCCCACCCCGCGCCCAAATCCTGATGTTCCCCCACTTTTCTCCCCAATACTCTTTGTGCATCTAGGTCTATTTGCTAAAGTCGAATCCACAAAATCTGGCTCATTGTGTTGACAATTTCCTGAATGATCAATTTAGCCAAATATGCATGCTTTTTAGTGCATGTATTGAAGTTTATCACTCTTCTTTAGAATAGTTCTATTTGTTTTTCCATGGTTTCCCCTCACCTAAAGCAGGTGGGGCTAGAGCAAGGAGATGGGACTGCTCTGCATAAGGAAAGGCCAGAGTGGGGAGAAACATGGAAATTGGCTTGTGGCAAATTAGCACTCAGTGAAATGGCTTGTTTTCTGCCATTTCAGACACTCAGGTTAAAAGAGAGCCTGCCAACTTAGGCTTGAAAAAGTGTGAGAAGGAGAATTTCGCTCCTAGCAGTTTGCAGAATAACAGCATACTCGAGGAGAACAAAACAACGGATACCAGTACTCTGTATCCCAGTACTCTCATGTACTTGGAGTTACCTAGACCTGCGTTAGGAAAAAGCATTTTCCGGTTGTGTATAAAGTACTACCGCTACTTAAGAAGGTGGCATTATAGTCCTCCCAAGACAGACGAAATCGGCCGGTGCTGGGAAAGGCTGGATCCCAGGCCGGCAGCTCCAAACCCCGGAAGGAAGAGGTGACCCGCTGTGGGCTGAATTCCATTTCCCCAGTGGCTAATGACGTTGAGCATATTTTTATGTGCTTTTAGGCCATTTATACATCTTCTTGAGAGAAATGTCTATTCAGATCCTTTGCCCATTTGTTAATTGGAATATTTATCTTTTTGTTATGAGTTGTAAGAGTTCTTTATGTAATCTGTACAAGTCCCCTAACAGACATCTAGTTTACAAATATTTCCTCCCATTCACTGGGTTGTCTTTTGCTTTATAGTCTATGAAGCTCAAAAGTTTTAAATTTTGATGAAGTACAACTTTATTTTTTTTTGTTGTTGTTGCTTACGTTTTGTCATCATATTTAAGAAACCAAAGCCTGCCCCAAGGTCATGTAGATTTACTCCTGTTATTTCTTCTAAATGTTTTATTGTTTTAGCTTTTCCAGTTAGGAAAAGCATTTCTAGGTCTTTGATCCATTTTGAGTTAATTTTTGTGTGTGGTGTGAGGGAGAGGTCCAGCTTCATTCTTTGGCATGTGGATATTCCGTTGCCTGTCACAGCACTACTTTTTCAAAAGACTCTTCTTTCCTGTTGAACTGTGTTGTTAAAAGACAAGATTTAACCCTTGTTGAAATCAGTTGGCCGTAAATGGGAGGGTTTACTTCTGAACTCGTAATTCAATTCCACTGATCTGTATGTCTTTCCTTATGGTAGTCCCACTTTGTCTTCTTGCCCTAGCCTTACAGTAAAATTTGAAATTGCTTGTGTGTCCTTCATATTTGTTCCTTTTATCAACATAGTTTTGGCAACTTAGGGTCCCTTGCATTTCCATATGAATTTTATGATCAATTTGCCAATTTCTGCAAAAAAAAAAGAAACTGGGATTTTCATAGGAATTACATTGAAAATGCAGATCAGTTTGCGGAATATTGTCATCTTAGCTCTTGCCACTTGTTTAGATATTCTTTAAGTTGTTTTCGAGTTTTCATAGGATAAGTTTGCACTTTTGTTAAATTCATTCCTGGGTATTTTATTATTCTTTATGCTATTATAATGGAATAGTTTTCTTAGTTTAATTTTATGTTGCTCATTGATAGTATAAAAATACTAATTATTTTTGGGTGCCTGGTTGGCTCAGTGGGTTAAGCGCCCAACTTTGGCTCAGGTCGTGATCTCACGGTTCGTGGGTTTGAGCCCCGTATCAGACTCTGTGCTGACAGCTCAGAACCTGGAGCCTGCTTTGGATTCTGTGTCTCCCTCTCTCTCTGCCCTTTCCCCCCCTGCCCCCCCCCCACACACTCACTCTCTCTCTCTCTCTCAAAAATGAATAAATGTTAAAAAAATTTTTAAAAAATATTATTTTGAACATTGACCTTGAATACTGAGACCTTTTGATAGTTGTTTATTGTTATTAGTTCTAGTAGTTATTTGTGTATTCCTAAGGATTTTTTTTAAGTTTATTTATTTATTTTGAGAGAGAGAGAGAGAAAGCGCACATGTGAACTAAGGAGGGGCAGAATGAGAGAATCCCAAGCAGGCTCCACACCCAGTGAAGAGCCCAATGTGGGGCTCAAACTTATGACCCATGAGATCATGACCTGGGCTGAAACGAAGAGTTGAATGCTTAACTGACTTAGCCAACCAGGTGCCCCCAAGGGATTTTCTATATATAAGATCACATCATCTATAAATAGAGATAACTTTACTTCTTAATTTTCAATCAGGATGCCTGCCCTCCCTTCCTTCCCTTCCTTCCCCTCTTCCCTCCCTCCCTCCCCTCCTTCCCTCCTTTTCTTCTTTCCTTTCCTTCCCTTCCCTTCCTTCTCCCTCCCCTCCCCTCCCCTCCCCTCCCTTCTCTCCTTTCTTTGCTTTCCCCTAATTGCCCTGGCCTGGCTATAATCTCCCATACAGTGATGAATAGTAGTGGCAAAAATGGGCCTTCTGTTATTTCTGATCATCTTTCACCATTATAATGTCTGTGGCATTTTCATGGATGCCCTTTATTAAGTTGAGGCAGTTCCCTTCTGTTGCTAGTTTGTTGATTGTTTTTATCTCAAAGAACTGTTGGATTTTGCCAAATGCTTTTTTTGCATCTAGTGAAATGATCATATGTTTTTTTGTCCTTTTTTAAATTAATATGATATTATTACATTAATGGATTTTTATATGTTTAACCAACCTTACTGGGATAAATTCTGTTTGTTTGTTGTATGTAATATTTTTTCATATATTACCCGATTTGGTTTGCTACTATTTTGTTGAGGACTTTTTATGTCCATATCCATAGAGATATTGGTCTGTAGTTTTCTTTTCTTGTGATGTCTTTGTCTGGGTTCAGTATCAGGACAAAGAAGGACCTCATCCTCTTCTATCTCGTGGTACAGTTTAAAGAATTGGTATTGATTCTCCTTTAAGCATTTAGTAGAAGTCATCCATGAAGTCATCTGGGCTCTTCTCTATAGAAAGTTTGAAACTTACTGTGGGTCTATTCATATTTTTCCTTTTTTTTTTTTTTTTGAGTCAGTTTTGGTAATTTGTGCCTTCTGAATAATTTGTCTATTTCATTTAAGCTGTTTAATTCACGGCATACAATTGTTAAATCATTGCTGGGTAATGTTTTTAAAATTTTTATTTCTGTGGGGCATCTGGGTGGCTCAGTTGGTTAAGTGTCTGACTCTGGCTCAGGTCATGATCTCGCAGTTCGTGAGTCCAAGCCCCGCGTCTGGCTCTGTGCTGACAGCTTGGAGCCTGGAACCTGCTTCAGATTCTGTGTGTCCCTCTCTCTTTCCTCCTCCCCTGCTCACGCTCTGTCTCTCTGTCTCTTACTCTGTCTTTCTCTCCCTGTCAAAAACAAATAAACATTAAAAAAACATTTTTAATAAAAAAAATTTTATAATAAAAAAATTATTTCTCTAATGTCAAGAGTAGAGGGAAACTCCGTTATCCCTCAGATAGGTTACGTTTATTTACTACACGGGCGTCTGTGTTCCATGCTATGGTTGTTTTTCCGTCTCCCAAAGAGCCCTTCCGAGTTACAGATCTAACAAAATGCATATTATCAAGTGGGTCTGTTTTCCAAATTCTGCTTGACCACATGCATAGAAGGAATTATGTTTTCTTAGATCCTTGAAAATGGTTCTGGAAATACCAAGAAGTGTAAGAACCGTCTACGTATAGACAAAAAGGTTCTGTGAGTTACAGCACACGGTTCTTTTCAAGGGGTGAGAAAAACCTTATAATTGCAAAAGTGAATCATAAGGCTTGTCAAACACTCATGTATGATAAAAGCGGCATTTTACAGTGTGTGATAAATCAGAGGACTAGGGGTCGTAACAGATTTGTGAGAAGAGTTTACAACTGCATTAGGGTTATTATATTTTCAGGTGTCGCTGTGGGGGCAGGACTCTTCACCGCCTGCTCTACTGTGACAGATTTATTTGATTAATTGTGAAGGTTTTATTTGTCTGGCAAAGGGCCTTCTCTTTATAGTTTGAACTGATATATCTTTGGAAGGGAAACGTGGCAGGCCAAATAACGCTGTCCTCCCCCCGCCCCGACCCCAACCAAATACACACCACCTGATCTCTGGAACCTGTGATAGTTTCTTTATATGGGGGGAAAAGGACTTTGGAAATGTTTGCAGTTAGGTTTGATTTATAGAACTTGAGATGGGGGGCTAATTTGGGCATCATCTGGGTCACGGTTATTATTGGAAGAGGAGGCCAGGGAGATGTGACACAGAGACAGAAGAGGAGAACACTCCGTGACCACAGAGCTAGAGGCCTGAGTCGATGCACCAGAAGCACAGAGTTGTGTAGATTGCTTGGTCAGACCACAGAATCTGTGATTGAGCTGCAGCGTATTATAGTTCAAGACTCTGTCCCACTTTTTAAATTCTTAATTGTATCTCATTCTCCTTGACATTTTTTTTGAACATAATTTTTAAATTTGCTATGTGACCGATTTCACACTTTCAAAGTGGTCCACGTTTGAGTGGTCTAAATTCTAAGATGAATACAGAGAAACCAAGGCTATGATCTTTCCAAATTAATAATCAGGCCTTAAAAAACTGATAGTGGGCCATGGTTAACTTTTCTCCTCAAATACATAAACTCATTTTCTTTCTGAATCTTTGCTCTGACAGTAATTCACAGGACAACGAATACAAGGAAGAGAGTTAGGGGGAAGCGAGTTATTTATCGTTCAGCTTGCTACAGCACGTGCACAATATGCAATTAGGTTGAAAAGCTAGGAGCCGTAAAGAAAAGCAAGGCCATCTTGCCTTGAAAAAGATGGGTTGTGTTGGGCTTTGATATATTGCTTCTATTAATTTATATTAATAATTTTAGTGGCAATGATATGAGAAGAGGAATAGGCCTTGAGTGAGGAGGTGATTAGTATTCTACATCTGCAGGTGTAGTGTGTGTGTGTGTGTGTGTGTGTGTGAGAGAGAGAGAGAGAGAGACAGACAGACAGAGAGAGAGAGAGAGAGAGAGAGTGTTTGTGTGTGTGTGTTTATTCATCCTTCTGTTTGGAAAAGGAGAAGAGTTATCCCAGTACTTTCTCTTTATGGAGTCTTAAAATTGAGTTTCTATGCAGAAGACTGATTTAAAACTGGAAAAATGTCCAACTCGGGGGCGGGGGGGTCTGAAAGCCTTATTTCGGGTCACCTAAAAGCAGTTCATACAGGATAACCACATGAGCCTACCCCCTTCCTAGTCATCACTACTACATTCTAAGAGTTTTGTTAATGACAACTTATATTTAAACGTTAACAGTGTAAGAACCAAAAGAAAGCAGCAGAATTTGGCGATAGTAGCCAAGACAGAGAAAAAAAGAACAAGAGAGAGGAGAGACGAAGAGAGGAGAGAGCAGGAAAGGCAGTTCAAGACAGTATGGAAGTAATTTTGCAAGTAAATCCTTTGCCCGCTAGCTATGTGCTTGAGAACTTAGTAAGCACTTTTCACAGCTTAGATCACCTGAGGAAAGATGGCATATCATTTTGGCAAGACTTGTTGTTCTAATCTTGAGTTCCAGCAGTGATTTTAGAATCCCTTGTCATGATCTTGCCTTTGCAATGTTGAATTTCTTCTGTGTTTGTTCTTCAGTGGGAAGGATATTTAGATTTTTTGTGCAGTTTATATGACATTTCATGTGCCCGGATCCATGTGAGGTAAGTTAATAACTGTATTCTTATCATAATCATACTTGTGGTGATTATTAGCTTACAGATGAGTAACATACGCCAAGCACAGTGCTGAGGGTTTTGCCTTCCTCACCTCATTTAACCTAAACTGCTGTTTAAGGGAGTGTATTATCTCTGATGTTATTGTGAGGCTAACCGGTTTGTACAGATACAGCTTGTAGGGCATAGCTTTTGGATTGCAACCCAGGCCAGGACATTTCTTGTATCCCTTCATTCATACATTCCATCCTTCGTGCAACAGACATTTGAGGACATTTCATATGCTAGGCACTGTTCCTGGCAGCAGTAAAGTCCCAGATCTCAGCCTTGCTCCCACGGAGGTTACGTTCATGTTGAGAAAGACGGAATGAACAGGAAAAATAAACAGATAAGCAAATTCGAGGTTCTAATTAGTTATGTAAAGGGGAAAAAATCACAGAGTAACTAGGCTGAGGTCAGTACTTCAGGTAAGAAGATACCCAGCAGGCTTCTCTGAAGGGTGTAACATTTGAACTAAGACCACCCAAGTGAGAGGAGCCAGCCACACCAAGTTCCTAGAGCAACAGGGGGTTTGAAGGCTCCAGGGAAGGAAGGAGTCTGGCACTTTCGAAGGACAAAAGCAGGTAGTGTGGCTGGAGTACATGAATTTAGGGGAGGGTGTAATGAGAGGGGGTGAGGTCATGTAGAGCCTTTCCCCCTGTGATAAGGAGGAATTGGGATCCTTTCTATCCTAAGAACACTGGGGACAGATTGAAGTGCTAAACTTGGGAAAGTGAGGGTGTGTTTTAAATGACCACTCTGGTATTCTGAAAAAGGTACAATTATCTCCAAATCTAATCCATATTGTTATTCAAAACGGCAGATCAAGAGACTGGAAGAAGAAAGGAAAATTTGGGAATGCCAGTAGTTTTTAAATGGGAAAACCATGTTGATAACTGTGGTTTTTAAGGATGGTTATTGTTTGGGGCAGGATTTTGGCTTTGGGGTAGAAAATAAAATGAAAGACATATTCTTCCTCTGGGGTAATTTCCCGTCTATCTGGATGTTCCCACTGAAAACAAATCTTCTTTCCCCAGAGCAGAGATTAGCCCATTCAGCTGGAACTTTTCAAGATAAATGTTTCATATTCACCGGTTAAAATAAATGGCTCTTGAGAGACGGAAGCAATACTCATTTTCAGTTAAAATCTAGCCAGTTCCCTCTTTTTCAGTCAAATCTGTCTCCAGTTAGAATGCAAAATACCACAGAAATGCTTACTTGGCTCATCAAGGAATAGAGTTTAATATCTTTGAAAAATGAACCAGATTAAAAGAATCTGTGGTATTATCAGAGGATAATGAATGATCATCTTTTGGGGATTCATTGGGAAATGATGGAAATGGCAAAGCTTTCTACTAAAAACAGGAGTATTGATGGTATTTCTTTTTTTTTTTTTTTTTTTTTTTTTTTTTTTCAACGTTTTTTATTTATTTTTGGGACAGAGAGAGACAGACAGAGCATGAACGGGGGAGGGGCAGAGAGAGAGGGAGACACAGAATCGGAAACAGGCTCCAGGCTCTGAGCCATCAGCCCAGAGCCCGACGCGGGGCTCGAACTCACGGACCGCGAGATCGTGACCTGGCTGAAGTCGGACGCTTAACCGACTGCGCCACCCAGGCGCCCCGGTATTTCTTTTTTTATTGAGGTATCATTGACGTTTACCGCATTGTATTAGTTCCAGGTGTAGAACACAATGATTTGATGTTTGTATACACTGCAAAGTGATCCCTATACTAAGCCTAGTTATTATCTGTCACCATATAAAATTGCAAAAAAAAAAATTGTTTTCTTGTGATGAGAACTTTTAAGACATTTTTGGGCAGCTTTCTTTCAATTATGCACTGCACTAACTGTTGATTCTCGTGTGTGTGATGTGATGTGACATGTGCATCAGGTTTTGTGCCCTTTGACCCCTTTAGCCGGTCCTTCCCCCCACCAACTCCACATCCCATGGCAGCCTCCACCCTCTGATCCATGAGCTTTGTTTTGTTTTATTTCCCCACGGTCAAGAAATGCCATCGGATAAACTATTTTTAAGCCACCTGTTTTTGGTGCAGTGACCTTTTAGCATTCTCGTTCAGTCAGATTTGTAGTTCTAAAACTCACACTAAGTTTCCTATGAGTAGCGTTTCTTTATTTTAAACCTGTTTTCCCCTTTTATGTGAATATGAGACAAGTATAATGTTCCTGTGTCTTTAACAAAGTATGCATATGAAAAATCACTACTGATTTGGCATTCGTGTGGAATATTCTTTCTTTTTTGGTCTTTTAGGCCTGCTGTAGTATTTCTCTTAAGTTGTGTTTTCTTAGCCTGTCTCCAATAAGCCCTCTAGAACACAAGTCCTGGGCTACTATACTAGTACCACTGGAATGACAATAAGGAAATGAAAAGGAGAGCAAGGTAATTAGACGAGGTGAACCTGCCAGTGTTTTCCAGAGCCTGAGAGACAAGGCGGAGACCTTGAAACACTTCCTATCAAGAAAATGTATTTTCCTTGAAGGATGTGAAGCCCTTCGATGCCACAGCTTCCTGAAATCTTCCGTAAATATAAGTTTTCCTGGGTTCTGAAGACTGAGATTTATTGGCATCCTCTAAATCTTAAATGTTTCAAGAGATAATTGAAATATCTCTTAAGGAAAACATAATGTGGGTATTTAAATTTTTGCTTTATAGGGTGTATGTAGCTATAAAATATCATCCTTATAATAAAACTGATGCCCTCTTTACACTGGTGCTTCAGCTATCAGTCTACTTGTAACTATAAAACTACCAGAAGGATGGGACGCTCGTAGCCCTGGCATGCTTTTTTCCCCCCATCTGAATTACACAGATTACACTCACTAAACAGAAAGGTTAAATGGTTTAGTTGTCAAGATAGATTCGTGACCACTGCTTTCTTTATCCTTTAAATAGTCTGGTCATTTCTTTTTTTCTTTTTTAATGTTTATGCATTTGTTGAGAGAGAGAGAGAGAGAGAGAGAGACTATGTGAGCAGGAAAGGGGCAGAGAGAGAGAGAGACTATGTGAGCAGGAAAGGGGCAGAGAGAGAGAGAGGGAGAGAGAGAGAGAGAGAGAGAGAGGGGGAGAGAGAATCCCAGGCAGGCTCTGAACTGTTAGTACAGAGCCTGATGCGGGGCTCAATGATCTCATGATCATGAGATCATGACCTGAACCAAAATCAAGAGCTGGCAGAAGTATAAGAACTCAGTCCTTGGTCAGCATGGCATCCTTTTGTTCCAGCCTGACTTGAGAAATGGAATCCAAGACTTGTACATCCCATCTGCATTCAAAGACTCTGTGAACTGCCTGTTTACTGTTCAATTTCATTGTAGTTTATTCAGCTTCTTAAAAACAGTGATGTGTTTCCCTTTCTATAATAACTAAAAAATACAGACCTCTGGTCAACATGCTAATGATAGCCTCTATCCACGAATATTTAAGTGTCTAATTCCTGATGAGGTTTTTTCGGGGTGACAGTGGGGTTCGTGGGGTCCAGAGCCAACAGCCAAGAATTCTTGAAGACGTCTTTGATGCAAAAAGGTGATTTTGTTAAAGCTCAGGGAGGGACCTGTGGCCAGGAAGAGCTGCCCGGGGACCATGAGGAGAGACTGGTTATATACAATGGGGTTGAGGGAGGTAAAGTCCGGGGCAAGTTTCCAGTGAGATTTTCATATGCTAAAGAAGGTTCCCAGGACAGTGGAGGCCTGAAGCTAGGGTGGTTTTCCCTCCAGCAAAGCATTAGCATTGAGACAGCAGGGGATTCCTGGAGAAAAGTTTGCTTTGCCACCTGGAGTGTTTGTCAGTGGGCTTCAGGGTATAAGGAAACTTAGTTCTATCTGCCATTTCCTCCTGCTCCCGTCCCCACATCACTATGGAGGGGTGATGGAGGCTCAGGTCCCATTTGACTGTGATCTCTATCAGTTACCATCTGTTTTCCCCTTTTCCTTTGTTCTTGGGCAGCCAGGAGTGCCCGAGGAGTATCACGTGTGTCCCACCCAGTTGGGGGACGGGTGTTTGTGGCTTGCCTGATGCTCCCTCATCAAGTCCCAGCAGGAAAGTTGAGGGAAGGTGGGGGAATCTGAGATTTTGATAAACTTTATATCATTGCTTACAGGTGTTATAGTCTCTTCTGCCTTAAAGAAATAGTTCTAATAGAGAGGTCTTAATCTCTCCTATATCGTTAGGTGTTGTATCTGAGAAAGTGTGTGTATATAGTGTGTACACGTGCACCGGTAAACTGTGGAGTAAAGAAGTCAAAGCAGCCTGTTTTTATTAAAAAACACTCTTTTATAGTGTATTATTCTTACTTGCTTTTATAGTTTCTATTATGTTGAAATCCTATGAAAGATGTCATCGATACACATCACTTGCGATGCTTGGCTGGAGAGTTCAGATGACCTTAGATGACGCCAGGAGCCTTACCCTTACCCACAAGTTCCCCAGGTCGTGCCACCGTGAGCTTCACCTGCAGAAGCAGATGTCGGGACTGTGTGTTCCCACAGCTACGACAGCCGCAATAAGGAAGGCAGTTAAGAAGGCATATGTAGACATCAGCATCAAAGATAGTCCATTCATTCCATAACTACCTACAGAAAGCACGTTAATTATACATGGAAGCACCTCATTTACAAGAGTGGGGAATCAGCTGCAGGCTATTGTGAGAAACTGTTGTAGAGATTTCAACAAGAGACTCAGAACTATGGTATGAAATTCTGCAGAGCTGGGAAATTCTGCTCTCCATGGAGTTGTTGGTATTTTGCTACAAAGGCTTTTGATGTTCATGAGCGTAAAGATTTATATTTGTTCAGCACTTAGGTACTTCTAAAATATGTCATATAAAATTTCAACAGAAGCCTCCTATTACAAATGAGGAGACTAAGAAATTGAGGGTAGTGAGTCTTCCAAGGTCACGTGGCTCATCGTTAGAACAACAACAACAAACACCAGCATTTGCGGCGAGCGGACTGATGCCAGAACCCACGTCCAGCCACCAGGTGTGTGGCCTCCTTAGTGGCTAAATAGCCTGGTTCCTGTTCAGTACTTCCTGAACTCTCAGCCGCTCTCAGCTTAAAGATGAAAACCAAAAGCAAAAACAAAATCACAGCACCTCAGAGCAACAGAGTTTAACCACCGCCAGATCCTGCAGTGAAAGTCTAAGGAAGAACTGGTTAGAGCCCAGTGCATTTCTGGTCCGATTAAGTAACAGAATTATGTAAGAAAAGCTGGGCTTTCCTTAAATATACACTTAAGAGCAGATGCTTGTTTATAATCAGCTTAATTATCATCAAGATGGGAATTTAGCTATTAGGTTATTATGCATAATTTAGTGGCTTGAATTTGCAGTTGCCCTAATAACTTTGTAAAACAATCCGCCAAAGTGCAAATTGCTTTGTTTTCCTGGCAGGTAATTTGGGGCAAAAAGAAACTCCTTAATGTGCAGAACGTTTGAGACTGATGAGATCTGTAGCTGGTGAGGGAGGGATGAAAACGGGAAATAGTGCTCTGTTCGGTTAATTTGAATGCAAATGCTGTTCATCTGAATTTCTGTTTGGCTGCTGGGATGTTTTTGAATTAGTGTGCTTATGGGTGTGTGCGTGCGTGTGGCCCCGCGTGCACACAGCTGTGCATTTTTATTTCCTTTTGGTTAGCTCTCCACCAGATAAATATTTGGAAGCTTGTCTCTGGATGGAAGCTGAGGAGAGATGACTAGATAATGAGGTCAGGGGCCCAGCAGGGGAGTCCTGATGTAGGGGTGACATAACTGTGTCACCTCAGAGGCAAAGTGTGGGGAAGTCATTTGCTTTGCTCTGAGCACCATCTCCATCCATCAGTGGGGGCTTGAGGAGAGTGATGTGAATGAGGTGATTTCCAAAGTCCCATTCTAGTGCACCGGAATATTATTTTGTGTACGGTTCTGCCTTGTAAAGTTATTTTCCTGTTTGAAAAGTGAGAATCGACAGTGTCCACACACAGCTCAACCGTGAGGCGTTATAACTGGGGACACCTTCATCAGTGTGACTGTATTCTTTGTTTTGGGAAATTCTCACCAGGAAGATGGGACTGTAAGCCAGCCCGGGCCTTTAGTAATGCGCTGGCTTTTGCTGAAAATCACTTTACCCAGATCCCAGACTGATCAACCGTCTTCTTCCCAGGACAGGCGTTATTCATCTGGGCAAGTGGCCTCCTTGTGGGGAGAAGAGATGGTTCTACTAGGCAAATCACTTGCTCATCAAGTGGGTCTTTGCTTGTTAAGTCTTCTTTCAAGATCCTCCCCTCAGCGTGTCAACCCGTCCTCAGCTGTGATGCCATGGATGTTTGCCAAATTTCATGACAGCCATTGAAAGGCCCATTTAAACTACTTGATGAACATAGAGGAAGGGAGGGGAAAATAAGATGAAAACAGGGAGGTAAACCATGAGAGACTCTTAAATACAGAGAACAAACTGGGGGTTGATGGGGGAAGGTGGGGTGGGTAGATGGGCAAAATGGGTGAAGGGCATTAGGAGGGCACTTGTTGGGATGAGCACTGGGTGTCATATGTAAGTGATAAATCACTAAATTCTACCCCTGAAACCATTATTACACTGTATGTTAACTAACTTGGATTTAAATAAAACTAAAAATAATAATAAATAAATAAAATAAATACATAAAGTACTTTGAGGCTAATCCCCAAAGCCCTAAATTCCTGACCCTCATCCTTTTCTTTTCTTTCCTCTCCTCTCCTCTCAACTTTTCATTGGAAAGTTCCAGATGCTAAAATTCCATTTTCCCCTCATTTTAGCATTTACAGCAAGGTCACGTCTATTCCCCAAGGGCTGTATCTATTTATATTTCTTATATGTTTTTTTTGTTTTGTCTTTTTTTAAAATTTTTTTTAACGTTTATTTATTTTTGAGACAGAGACAGAGCATGAATGGGGGAGGGTCAGAGAGAGGGAGACACAGAATCTGAAACAGACTCCAGGCTCTGAGCTGTCAGCACAGAGCCCGACGCGAGGCTCGAACTCACGGACCGCGAGATCATGACCTGCGCTGAAGTCGGCCGCTTAACCGACTGAGCCACCCAGGCGCCCCTTGTTTTGTCTTTTGAGAGAGAGAGGGCACAGATGAGTGAGGGGTAGGGTTGGGGGAAGAGAGAAAAGCAGGGCTCCCTGAAGCAGGGCTCGAGCTCACAAACTGTGAGATCGTGACCTGAGCTGAAGTCAGATACTTAACCAACTGAGCCCTCCAGGTGTCGCCCCCAGAAGGGTTTTATATTTTGTCAGTTCTATAATTTTCAAAGATAATACTTAATTTAAAAAATAATATCTATATAGATACCAGAAACTCCACTATCAGTTTTTCCCGGGTGTCATGGCTTTCTGAGTATCTTCTTAGAAATGTGTTGATCAGAAAAACACATCAGAAGGCTTATCAGGAGGTAGCCAAGAAACAAAGAAACATGGAAAGAAATGTAAGTTTCCTTCCTTGTTTATCACATTCCTGTGAGCTTCCTCCCTTCTGTGGCAGAATACCTCCCCTTGAAATGTTCGTGTTCCTGGCCTCCCCTAGCTTCCCCAAGCTCTTGAGGCAGCAGTCTTCAAGTCAAACAGCTGGAAGCAAAGGGCCTCTGAAAGGGCTGATTCCAGATTCTTCCCTGGCTTGTGACTAAGTGATACCGGGCTGCCCCTTCTGAGTCTGTTTGGCTGCGTTGAGTCTACTCAGGTGCGTGTCTGGATGGATGTCAGGACGTATTCCCCCCGGCCTGCAGGGAGGTCTTCTGCAGATCACACGCTCCTCGGATCTTGTGGGCTCTGCAAGACCCTGGTAAATGTCCAGCCTGGCCGTGCTCTCTCCTGAGGCAAACCACGGAAGAAAATGAGGGGGAGGAATTGCTGAGCATGGCAGTCGGTGGCTCGTCTGCTCATACTCTGGCGTTTGTGAAGCTCTTTTGTCTCATATCCTGTCACGTAGTTAATCTTTGTCACTTGGATTTTTGCTGTCGTCACCCATTTGCTTGCTTGTTTTGTTTTCTTTTGCTCGTCTAATCGCTCTATGTTTGTGTCTGTGTGTATGTGTTGGGATTGGAGAGACAAACCACCCACCCTTCTGGTCTCCTTTCTGCTCTGATCTGCCTTCAGTCTAGTCCACAAACTATAGACATTGGTCTAATTTGTAGATCAGACTTTGCTTTTCCATTGCCCTGCATGTCATGGAACCTGAATCAGGAGATAGAACATCATCTCACAACCTTCCATCTCCCCGATTGGCTCCAGGCACACCAGTGGCTGTTGGTTTGTTTCTTGAAGATGCTAAATTCTGTCTTGTTTCAAGGCCTCTACTGATGTTATTCCCTAAATTTTAAACGTCTATCCCAACTCTTCACATGGTGAAATTCTCTTGATCATTCTCCTGGACACTTACTCATATGCTATTGCAAGATGGGTTTTCACAGCATACCAGAACCCTGTGGGCAAACACAGCAAAACTGCCTCGAAACAAGATGAGACATATATTTCTGCGCATAAAAGTACAAAAAGTCTAGAAGGGAACCTTTAGTTTCAGACACTGTATGGCAGGTTTATCCTAGAAGATAGAATGAGGAATTTAAAACTAAGTGAAAAATCACACGAAAGGCTTTAAAAATTGCATGGAGCACAGGAAAACTACCAGTAGGAATCCAGATAAAAGTTGAGAAAATGCTAGTCTAGCACCAACTGTAGAAGACAAAGATCCTTTATTTACAGTTGTGGTTTGAATCCGTCTCCCATGAAAGCCCCTTCACCTTCTCACACCTTGTCCCCATGTGATTTTCTTATAGTCCTGGGAATGTATGCTGAAAGCCCACTAAAAACATAAGTAAGTTTATGGATTTATATATCACTGGTAACCGTGCGGATGATGAAAATAATTATAGTTCCACCTTCATAATAAATACAATACTGTATGTCAGGTATTCTAAAAGTTAGAAAATATGAGTTCATAATATGACGTGTACTTTTCCAATGTTTGCACCTCCTTTCAGACTCGTATTGATGTATTTATGGCGGCTTCTCTGGTTCTGCATCATGTGTATTTGAGTCTCTTATAAAATTTGTATTTGAACTTATCTACTGTCACTGTTTCTGTTTGCAGAATATAAACATGTGTCAATCTGTATTAGAAGCTAATTGACTTGGGGGTAGGAGGGCCCCCTTCCCTACTCGTTTCAGAACAACTTCCAGAAAGGTGGGTGAGAGGGCACGTAGGATATCGAGCCTTGCTCCTGTGCACAAGAGAACTCGTGAAAGAGACATGCAAAAAAATGCAAGTGAATTTCCTCAGCCGGTAGCTGGAGGACACCATCCGCGCTGTTTCCTGCATGCAGATACTTTAATGAATGATGGAAGCCATCCTTCACAAAATTCACATTCTGGGACCTTCTTTCTGGGATACTGGCTGGTATCAGTATCTTCTCCTTCTTGAAATGCTGTCCCTTCCTTTAGGCCTTTCCTTTCTTAGGTCTTTCCGTCTGCTACCTAACCCGAAATAGGTCTCTCGACCACAAATACTCTCTATTCCAGCACTGCGTTTAGTTTTAACCCCTTCTCATGATCTGTATTTATTTATTGCCGATTATTAATTTGTAGTTTGTTTCCTTTACCATATCATCCATGAGAGCAAAGACCTGGTCTGTCTGTTTCACTAGAATATCACCAGCTCTGATACCAGGGAAGCTGAATAAATTATTAGGAGAGCACCAAATATTAGCCTTGATATTTTTAGTCAAAATCTAAGATCCAACTTCAGCTTCAAATTCAACTGTGGACTTCAGAAGCCTTAAAAGGCTGAATGACAAGCCTCTAATATAACTTTTTGCATCCCTAAGCTTGTCCGAGATAACGATAGTGTGATCATGGAGATTAGCACACCACCTAATTAGCATTACCTAGTGACGGTTTTGATGCTGGTCACCACCTTCCGGCTATATATTCTCCGTTTTGATAAGTTAATATCTTTGAATGATATATACCATTGCCTCTGCAGCTACGGTATGTGTGTGTGTGTATATATATATTTATATATTTTATATATATGTCTATTTATATATAATATGTATATTATATATATTATATAAATATATTTATATATTAAATATATATTATAAGTATATATATATCATATATATACTTTTTTTTTGCTTCCTGGGTATTGATTTAATTATTTCAGTTCATAGAAAATGATTTTTTTCTCCCATACAACTTCTGGTGTCTCCTGTATAACTGGAGTATAAACACAAAAGTGCTGCATTTTCCCATGAATGCCAACAAGCTTACTTTATACACATTTGGATACAGTGGGCTTGGCCTGGGGCCCAGGAATCTGCATGTTTAATATGCACCCAGGCAGGTGGCTTCTCATGAAGCAGTTCAAGGCAAGGGTGAGGAGTTACTGGTGTTACTTCAAGGATGGATGTTATGGATTGATGTAGAGAGAAGTCCTTTAGTCATCAGTAAAGCTAAAGTGATGGCTTTCCATTTGCTCAAAACAACGACTGAGGCATTTTTTTCTGTGTGTGTAGCCTCAAGTCAAGAAAGGCCAGGTTTTCAAACAAGGGCAAATTTGAGTTTTAATTAGCAAACTGAGTTTTGTTTTCATTGATCCAAATTGAAGAGAGGACACGGACAGAGATATGGTTACGACTGCAATAGAGAAATCAACCTCCAGATGTGTGCGCCAATGGGGGGGGCGGGGCGTGTAGTACTTCATAATACAGACAGAGATGGGTGTGTTCGGAATTGTAGGAAGGGACAGACTTGTGAGACCAGTTATCGGCAGCTGTTTTCACCAGTGGTCAGACCTGCAGGTGGCTGTTATCGCAGGGCACGGTCTGCCTGCCTTCTGCTCTGGCTTGAGCAGCTGCAAGCACGTGGCTGGTGGAAAACCAACTGGCTCTCCGTGTCCCCCACCAAGGCAGGGTTCTCGGGGTGAGGAAGATTGCCCCCCACGTCTAGGTACTTGGCAGGTTCTTTGAAGTTAAGGCTGATCATCGGGGGTACTGCCTCATCACCCCCGGCCTCTACTCTTGTCCCCCCCCCAGCACCCCCCGCCCCGGAATCACATAGTACTCTCACTCGCCTTCAGGGAGTTGAAACGAGACTACCTTTCCATCCATCACTCATAATATTCCCTGCCTGTTATTTTATTTGAATCAGTTTTGAATTCTCTGAAAACAGCCACTTCTCCGAAGTTGTGCAGCTCTAAATTCTTTGGAAAACATGTTTTGAAAACTGATAGTCGTTCGGTTTTGTATCAAGAAAATAAAAATTACCCACCTGGGTAATGAATATTAATGAGGACAGAAGTCCAGAAAAATATCAGGTTAGAAGACAGAGATGCAGATCTGGAAAGTGGGGCTCAGTAAGTTCTAAATTACTTGATTTTCTTCTTATTTCCATGGTTTTAAGGCTTGACTTTTTCTCGTTAGTAAACTGTATGTGCTCCTTTAGGCATAGCAGAGGAGGCCCAAATTAGATTGATATTTTTTCATATTCTCTTAATGACTTCTCTTGACTAGATGATGCAGTCAGAAAGAGCCTCAGGACTTTGTTTTCGGCCGAGCTGTTTTCTTCGTAATTGATTTCAGTCCTGTAGACGCTCTTCTCTCACTTCTTGTCATTTGTTTTGCTTCCTTTTCTATTTGATTCCTGCCCTTCCTGGCTTGATTTCCCTCTCTCTCATCCGTTGGATGCATTCTGCCCCGATTCTTTGCTTCTCACAAATATTCAGGTAAGTGACACCCGGAAAGGGAAGCGGGTAATTTGCAGCTGTCACCTGTGTCACCACCCAGTGTGTCCCGTGTATCACACAGCCAAGTTAGGACCGATGTCCACACCACTCTGCCACTGTTCCCGAATCTTTGCAAGTGCTCCGGTCTCCCCATTTCAGCTGAACACGAAATAATCGCCCTGTCTCCACTGCCTATTGTATTCTCCTGTTGGGCACGACGTCAGTGTGAAGGTGGCCGATTTGCAGAGGCTGAGTTAAAAATTCCCACCCAAAAGGTGTCAGGACCCTGATTCTGAGGCATAGCCCTTCCCAACCCAGCTTGCTGTGTCTGATGTGAAAATGTTTTGAGAAAAAGCCCTGAAATGTTTCTCTATGAAAATGTTTTGAGCTCAAAAGCTCAAAAATCAATCCTGGATGTACTCCTTCACAGTACCTATCAGCAGCAAGAACGTTCTTCCTCTCGTTCATCTGGCAACTGATAATCCACGGCGGGGCTCACTGTGACTCAGTGATTGAGTGGATGAGCTCTGGGCCTACTCCTGAGTCCTGACTACGTAGGTAACCTTGGGGGACTCGTGGCCTCAGCTTTTTATTCTGTAAAATGGGGAGATGTTCCTTCCAACTTCATACACTTCAAGGAGCTAAGTCACCTAATATACTCAGAATGTATGTAGCACACTCTCAGTATTAAATAAGTGTTAGTGGTACATTCTTCCCAAACAACATGCTAAAGATGTGAAGAATTCAGAATTTCTTTACACATGAAACTTATCTCCCGGTACCTGATGTTTATATATAGATGGTAAAAAATAATCCTATAGAGGGGCGCCTGGGTGGCGCAGTCGGTTAAGCGTCCGACTTCAGCCAGGTCACGATCTCGCGGTCCGTGAGTTCGAGCCCCGCGTCAGGCTCTGGGCTGACGGCTCGGAGCCTGGAGCCTGCTTCCGATTCTGTGTCTCCCTCTCTCTCTGCCCCTCCCCCGTTCATGCTCTGTCTCTCTCTGTCCCAAAAATAAATTAAAAAAAAAATAATAATAATAATCCTATAGAATCTCGATGTGACCGGCAGGTTAGTTTGGCCCTATGCTAACTAACCTGGGGGTTGAGTCAGCCCTTTGCCAAATTCCTTTTTCCCTGTGCTCCACATCACAGTGGTGATTCATGTGGCTTTTCCCAGATTTTTCCCCAGAAGAGGGGAAGATGTTGCCCAGTATATTTACATAGGACGGTCTAAACTTCTCAGGCAGTCACTCCTCCCCTCTCCCTTACTGTCCGCAGTCTCTCGCACAGACCTTCAAGATGCAGTCTCCATTCTAAACCAAGGTCAGCTTTGCCACAGCAGAGCAGAGTCACTGCGCCCAGCCTGAGTCTTTCCTCGTGTCGCGTCGTCAAGTGTGTCTAACGAGAGTGTCTGTTCATCCAAGCAAAGTAAGTCGTTCCGATGAGATGCGTCTGAGAAGAGGAAAAACCTCTGTGCCACCTCACAGCTGGTGGATTTCTTTTGTTTTGTTTGTTTGTTTATTTTTGAGACAGAGACAGAGCATAAACGGGGGAGGGGCAGAGAGAAAGGGAGACACAGAATCCGAAGCAGGCTCCAGGCTCTGAGCTGTCGGCATAGCGTCCGATGCAGGGCTGGAACTCACACACCGCGAGATCATGACCTGAGCCGAAGTCGGACGCTTAACCGACTGAGCCACCCGGGCGCCCCCTCGGCTGGTGGATTTCTGATGTCAGGTTCCGGAGTGGGAGGGACTTGTACATCCACAGTGCGTTTCTGCCACAGGGTGAATGCAGTGTGCACATCTTGAGGTGGACAGTGAAAGACGGAGACGGAGAGGAAATGTGGAGACTGGAGATTCCGGAGACAGGACGGTGGGAGTGGGGGTGGGTCTGCGAGTGCCATCTCGCACAAGATGGGGTGGCCCAAGGATCTGACAAGAAGTGGGAAGAGGCTTACCCATGTGAATTAAGTCAAGAATTTTACAGGGAAAGCATGAACCAAGTGTAATAGCGAGATGAGCTCAGGGGAGGAAGAGGTCAATGCGGACCAGAATTATCTGCACTTCGTGCGGTTTAGAGTTGACCCTGAGTGGTGGGTCAGGTGAAGATGAGCCGTCGCAGACCAAACCACAGACTTGCTTTCTCCTCTTTCCTCTCGCACTAATGTCCTCCAGGACCATCCGTGAAATAGAACATGTTGTGATCAAGTATGTTTTAGACACATTTTTCCTCCACCTCCTTGACAATCACAATGAAATTTAGAATGTTTTAGTTTATGAAAAATCCTAGAGAAAACTAACGTTTATAGCTTTGCTTAATGAAACGGTTACCGAATATATTGGTTCAGGTTATCTGCTCCGCTGTTGGCCAGGTCCGGGAAAGTTACTTTGCAAAGAGCTGCCCTGCATCACACAGGCAAGAATTCTTCAGCAAGAAAGGGAAGCTCCCAGAGACAATAATCAGAGCAAGACTGCCGGGCCACAAATGTGTCACCATGCCGCTTGAATGCTGGTGGCCTGAGCGTTGCCATTGGCCTTACAGACCAAGAAAGAAATTCCTTCTGAAGCTTGTCCCCTTCCCTTTATGGGTGCGTAACAGGTGAAGCTGCAGTCTAGGAGCATCTCAGTTTCAAACTCCGAGCACTTGTATGCAGCCGCAGCCAAATGCCGCGGGGTCTCAGGCAACACGCCTCCTCTCACCGTTCACAGATAAGGATGTCATCGCCTCCTGTCCAGTGACTTCATTAAATCACAACCCTCAAGCCCCAGGGGAAGGAACTTTAGAAGAGACTGTTAAAAATTGGTTCAGCAGTGGGTCTCGTAAGTGTGGACTGTCAGTTAAAGAGACACGTAAACCTCATTATCTCCGGAATGGCCTATCAGCCAGTGGTTTCGAGCTGGGGAGTCTTAGGGATAATTGAGAGTCAGACAGCTACTCAGCCAAGATTTTCAGGTAACTTCTCCCCGGGGCCTACAAACAAGATCCAGGTGACCAAAGACAATTATTGTAATGCTTATCTTCGAGCTTTTAAAATGTGTTTTTCTTCTTTGCTAGCTTATGGTTTTGGCATGTTAACAGACATTTGCTCCTTTTTAGTTGTGATTAGCTACAAATATCCTATCCTTAAATTACTTTGTGCACCCTTAGTCATGCGTTGGTATGAGTACCACACCTGAATTCATTTTGCTTATGACTTGGCTAAAATATACCCTCCAACCTGCGATTGGGTTTGTACTCAATGTTAGTTTGAGAGCCGCTTGGTTTTCTCGGCAGTCAATTAGTTTTCTGGGTAATTAGACTCGATACTAACTAGATTGTGAATTCGCAAACAAAATAGCGGTCGAGACACAGGGAAGTCTGAAACTCTTTAACAGCACATGTGTAGAAATAAAGACTCCGGTTTGTACACACACAATACTCTGGGACCTTTCACAGGAGCTGGTCTCTGTACTCAAACTTCAGTGGAAATAGAGCTAAAGAGCAGATAGAAGGTAGTCAGAAGTTGTCTTAATTTTACAGAACTTACAAGGCGGGCTGCCTGTCCTGGCTCAATTCGAAACCCTTCTGTTCCATCTAACCAGTGATACCTCTTCTACCGTTTTGTCCCCGACACCGGAATGCACTTCTCATGAGTCATTGCAAAACATTACAATGCTGTTCAATAATTGCAGGAGATTAATCTAGGGGCACCTGGGTGGCTCTGTCAGTTGAGCGTCCAACTTTGGCTCAGGTCACCATCTCGTGGTTCGTGGGTTCAAGCCCCACGTCAGGCTCTGTGCTGACAGCTCAGAGCCCGGAACCTGCTTCGGATTCTGTGTCTCCTTCTCTCTCTGCTGGCGCTCTGTCTCTCTCTCTCTCTCTCTGTCATACACAAAAATAAACATTTTTAAAAGGTTATTTTAATCTAAAAATGATGGGTCCATAATGATGGTACCTAATGTCCAGCACAAAAATCTGTCAGCTACTATCCATCAGTTAGATAGGGATGAGTGCTTATAATCAGGATAGTACCTGATTTAGGAACATATCTAGAGCTTATTTTAACCCTTCATATTGCTATCTTTGGAAACAAGAGATTCTAGGACTGTTAAATTCAAGGTTTATTGAAAATGGGCCATACATTTCTACTGCAACAACTTTAATGCCTTAAGGCAAAATCTGTTCTGCTTTCTTTTGTCCTGAAGCCTCTTAATTTCATACTTTACAAACAGCATGAAAAATTAGGATAACATATTTCAGAAAATGGCAAGAGTAAAACTTCTTTTCTGAGAGTTTCATGAATTTGGAGTTTCATGAAATTGAACTTAAAATAGATTTTTTTTTTCAATAGAATATTGGCCACTGGAGGTCCAACATATTTTGCCTCAGGGAGAAAACATATTTACAATGCTACACAGCCCTCTGATGTCATTGCTTTTACTAAAATTAGGTGAAAAACTAGAAAGAATCCATGAAACATGGTAATTTGGTCAGTACTGCTGTACTCTATGCAGCCTCTATATTGAAGAAGGGGGTCTGTTTTTAGTTTAATTGAATCACTCGTGGCAGTTGCCTTAGATTCCTGACTTTGATAACAGTCTCTCTTAGTATTTTCCTGTTTCATTGCTCAGATGTGGGATCTGTCCCATCCAGAGATCCAACAACTAATTTTTCAGCATAAGAAACAAGAGAATATGATTCTAAAAGGGGTTGAAAAGTTTGCCGTCAAAAGTTTTACTCACAAGCATGTTACGGTGCATCAAGACACTGCCCAGTTTCTTCTGGGGTGAAGAAAATGTTCTAGGGGCGCCTGGGTGGCGCAGTCGGTTAAGCGTCCGACTTCAGCCAGGTCACGATCTCGCGGTCCGTGAGTTCGAGCCCCGCGTCAGGCTCTGGGCTGATGGCTCGGAGCCTGGAGCCTGTTTCCGATTCTGTGTCTCCCTCTCTCTCTGCCCCTCCCCCGTTCATGCTCTGTCTCTCTCTGTCCCCAAAGTAAATACAAAACGTTGAAAAAAAAAAAAATTTAAAAAAAAAAAAAAAAAAAAAGAAAATGTTCTAAAAGTTCATTGGTATCGCTGACCATACAACTCTAATGGGTGTACTAACACGCCACGGAACTGAACACTTTAGATGGGAGAATTCTATGTAATGTGATTTGAATCTCCATAAAGCTGTGAAATGCTTTAAAAAAAATAAGGTGGTCGGGAAATAACTTGTCAGTGCTTTTGTGGAACATTATTACTAAGTGGGGCACACACCCACATCCCTATGTTAAACAATAGGAGACCAAACGATATTAACTTTGGTATCTCTCTCAAGACCCACTCTCCTGGCAGATAAGACCATGAACTAATTGAAACAGCGTTCTTTAAAGGTTTCATTATAAAGATGTCCTTAAGAGTTTGCTCCCAAATGCTTGTTTCAAGAGCCTTCTCTCAAGAGCTGTCAGTCAAGAGCTGGTCTCTTCTGACTGCTGCCTGCTTGGAGCCGGTCCGCGCCTCCGGGTGGTAGACCCTCAGCGTCCTCCTCGCTTTCCCCTCCCGATACGCTACAAAACACGGCCCGTCTGGTGCTCACCCTTGTCACACTAAGTCTCATAAACTCAATTTGACTTCGCTGAGGGGATTTTTAAGCTGGCCACTGGGGGGTTGTCTGTCACAGGTGGCCAGGAACTAGTGTTTGTAAGTAAGAAGAATGAGAATTAATTGTATCACTCGATATCCCAATATTTAGCTTATACCCTTATATATTCTTTGAAATTAAATTTGCTGTCCAATTTGACATCTGATTTAAGTAAATAAATACATAAGCATCTACTCCCTGAAATTTATTAGCTGGTGCTAACCTAACTTAAAAAAAAAAAAAACAAAAAACTAGCTTGAATATTTATGATGTCGTATATAGTACAGAACGATCATTCCATTATGTATATTCGTATTCCATTCCTTAAATTACTTTAATATAATCAATATAATTAATATGCTATATTGAATTACATTAATACAATATTCCATTACTTAAAATTTCTACCTACTATTGTAGCAATATTTGAGTTTAACATACAGAGTAGCAATTTATGATTTATTGTGCCTACAAGACTATTTTAATACACTATATGTTCGTATAATAAATATTATGACTGTAGAATTTTTCTCATATGGTAATGAATGGGAACTATAGGCCTGAACTAATAGAAATATATAGCTATTTAACTTCTTAAATCTGAGCGCTACAATCGTAGAATTTTATATTCCTTCTAAGTCCAGAATTACAATGGATCATATCAGTGGTGTTTTAACAGTTTGTCATTTTTAATTTAAATTTGAATTCAATTTGTATTCTGAAATCATAGCCTCATCAGAATTATCTGAGAATAACCTCCGTGAGCCACATGTGAGACTGTGAGACTAAGAGGGTACTTTGCCTCGACTTAGTGCCTATCACATCAACAATGTAAATGAACCTTTGGTGGCAGCATCCTATCCCTGGTGACAGTCGAGCAGCCTGGACTGGTGCTGGAGGGCACCAGTGGGTTGTAGGACTCGGCGAGAGCTGTGACATCTTTGGGTTTTTAGAGGGTAACTCTCGGTGATTCTCTAGCTTGTCCTCAAGACATAGTTGGGTTCATTTTCTTGTTCCTGAAATTGCAACACATTATTATTAACACATTGATGAGAGCATTGAACCTGCTTCCTGATCCCCTGGCGTTGGCATTTGAGTAAATGATACTCTAGGCACTGGGGTGTTTGTCTCCCTCTCTGCTTTTACTAATGTGACATCATCACCCTGGTATCACCTTGATTCTTGGAAGCTGTCTTCAGTCACTGGGATCGTGGGCTGTGGGAACCATGTAGAAGCTTGAGCACGTGAGCATTAACAGTAGTCTTGAGAGTAGCACAGTTGTCTGGACTTTCAAATGCATTCCTTCATTTAAACATCACGACAACACTATAATATAAATGTTGCCTTAGGTTTAAGCTGAAAAAACCCAAGCATAAACGATTAAGGAATTTTCCAACAGCTACTGAATAGCAGAGTCAAGATTTAAAATGAGATTTGTCAAATACCAAAAATTCTCTTCTGACCTCATCAGGGCATTGACTGGTTTTCCGTGACACGGTGCACCAATTTATGGAACTAATACCTTGTGTCTGCATTTATCACAGAGGATGTGTCTTGTCCAGGTCATCCTTTCCGTTTATTTTTGCATAAATGCCTTGCACTACATATCTACTTCTTCATAACATCTAATTTTCTCCACTTTGTTTATGATTTAATTCTCACACCAAACGACTTCCTTAGAGGGCAGGATCTTTGTCAGGAAAAATTGAATTCACACAGGTGAGCAGACAGGGAATTAACTTCTTTTCATCCTTTTGAGCCCTTTGGACAGAGATATGTGGCTTGGGGCAGGAGGCCTCACGTATTTTAAACATTCTAGTAGAAGTGCTCGAAGAATTAGGCGAATCATTCCAAAACATCTTTTCATCTCTGGTTGTTATGAATAAAGGAAGACAACAGCAGCTGAGAATGAAGCCCTACCCTGCTACCAGGAGCATGGAGGGGAGGGTGGAAAACAAAATAACATCTCTCCTATTACTTTTATTTATTTTTAGTGTTAAAATATGATTAAGTTAGAATTTCAAACAATACCAAGAGAGTGGTTGAGATTTTCTGTTTGTTCGGAGGAGTCAGTGGGTCAAAAGGCTGGGAAATCCTCACTCACTGACCATGTAACAAGTTTCTGAGAAACCAGAAAGGGTTTCTGAGTCGAGGGTCTTGGGATCATAGATGGCAGTAGGTGACATTTAGCACCATATGTTAGGTCTTAGTGCATTACATTTATTTTTCCTCCTAGGTCCTTTTATTACTGGATTATATAAATAACCCTAGTGACTCTGCACTACCGAAGATTGTATTTTCTTTTATCCTCAGATAATTTCATATTTGCTTGACAATATCAACTTGTAAAAAAGAGGTATAGACAAGTCCCTCTTGTTTTTTCCCTGATGGAATGAAGTAATATCCTAAGTGATTTATGCTCTCAAGAAAATACTGTCATGTAGAGAAAGTAAAAAAAGCACAGCTTTTGAAAAATGTAACATTTTTTCTGCCCTCCAAATAGAGTCCAAATCTATACTTTTTCAATTTGAATTTAGAAGAATTTCTAAGATTAAAAAACGATGAGTCGCTCAACCTACCGCTGGTTGGTTGAGATGGTAAATATCTTTTTCTGTTTTTATTTTGTTCGAATTGAATATCAGATGTCATATACTTATCTTTCTCCTCCATCTTTCGTTTCATAATGCTCAAGCCCCAGAGGAGAAAGGCATACCTTGACTGTATGTGACAGTGTTTGAGAATATGGCTAATCACAGACTCTTGAGAGATGTAGTAGGCTAAATTCTGAGGAACCTGAAAACTCATGATGTAAGCATATATAAAGGAGGCTATGCTGCATATTTAAATGAAGAATCAATGTATCTTCAGAGAAGACAAGACATATTAGCTCTAAGTATACCTAAAGATAATGATTCAGTATAACAGTGAAGCAACATTTAAAAATACAGCACTATCTATGACACACATTGCCCCTTAGATCTTCTTCATCCCTAAAGAAATTGTATTCAGTGTTCTGAGGAGAGGAATCTATAACCAAAGAAGGCATTTCGTCTTTGCAAAAAGAGAGAAATATTAAGGAATTAATACACACACACACATACACACACACACAGGACCAATCTCAGAATGATTTCACAGAGAAATTCTACTAAACATTAAAAGACTAAGTCATCTCAATGCTCTATAAATTATTTCATAGAATGAAAAAATAGAACTTCCCAATTTTATATACACAAATGCACACTTTAATCCCAAAGCTAGTATTTTCATTATTGAGGAAACACAGTAGAGGCATGAGGCATTTCCAGTAAGACTGGGAAGAACGAAAGGATGCCTGATCTCTGCACTACACTTCAGCATTTTCATGGAGCAGCAGCCAATGCAATTAGATAAGATAAACCAATTAGGGGCATACTAACTGCTTCTGAAACCCTGGAGTGCAAATGATAACACTGGCCCCAACAATAAAAGAATGAAGAAAGCAGATAAAATAGAAACAAACATTATTAGCCCTCATTTACACAAATAATAACAGTTGTCAATAGCAACAAAAAAATAACTATTTTGAAATTAATTTAATAAGGAATTTGCAAAATGTAAAGAATACCTTCCAACCCTACTAAAAGTCTGGATTTTAAATAATGAAGATATATTCTTTGTTCTTAGGACAGACTAGCATCACAAACGGGAAAGTTTTTCTTAATTTATGAATGTAATGATATATGAATTAGTGTACCCAGATGTTTTTGTGGAGTTAGACAAGTTGATTCAAAAGTTGGTATGGAGAAAATGAATATGCAGATAGTTTGGAAAACACTGGGGAAGCTAAACTACCTGGAAAGACCAGCCATTCCAGGCATTAACACATAGCATAGGCCTCCATAATTACAACATTGTGGTGTTCTTCCATTGTAGTAGGTCCTGAGTCTAAAGTTCTTTCTTGTCTAGCAAGAAAGAGGGACACACGATTAAAATGCGAGAGATGGCTAATGTCTGGGAAAAGACAAGAGTCCTGACTAAGGGTCCGTGCTACGTTTTTAGTAGGATCAGAAGGCTTACAAACATGGTGATGGACGTCCACAAAGGGACAATGAGTCGGTGAACAGTAACTCATGGGCATGAGGGAAAGAGGGTTTTGAAGGTATATGGTGTTAGGGATTTAGGTCAATATAAAAATCCTGGCGCCAGGCAGATGGATGTTAAGGGCAGACATGAAGTGCCATGTCTGTTTATCTTAGCCATGAATATGGCATTTCAAAACACTGAGGCAATGATGGACTGTTTAATAAATGCGCTGGAACAATTGAGTAATCTTTCAGAAAAAGATAAATTGAGCTCTGTTCCTCACAACATTCTCAAGAATAAACTCCAGGGGCACCTGGGTGGCTCAGTTCCTTAAGCATCCCACTTTGGTTCAGGTCACGATCTTGTGGTTCCTGGGTTCAAGTCCCATCTCAAGAAAGGGGGACACAGGATTCTGTGTGTGTGTGTCTGCCCCTTGCCCCTCATACTCTGTCTCTCTGTCAAAAATAAATAGGGGCACCTTGGTGGCTCAGGTGGTTAAGCTCCAGACTTCGGCTCAGCTCATGATCTCACGGTTTGTGGGTTTGAGCCCCATGTCAGGCTGTGTGATGACAGCTCAGAGCCTGGAGCCTGCTTTGGTTTCTGTGTCTCCCTCTCTGCACCTCCCCTCCTTGCACTCCGTCTCTCTGTCTCACTCTCTCTCAAAAGGTAAACATTAAAAAATAAATAAACATTAAAATTTTTTTAATTAAAAAAAGAATAAACTCCAAGTAGATTAGGTATTTAAATGTAATATATGAAAACATGGAGTTCTGTAAGAAGACAGAGGAAATTTCTTTGTAACCCAAATGTTTGTTAACCTTGTTTATTAGTACTCAAAATCCTAAGTTAAAATAAAATTGATACATTGGATTATATAAAAGTGACACAAATTTTGCACACACAAAAAAATCAACTCCAAAAGAAAACATGCAAAAAAAACCCTCAAAATGAAAAAACCAACAGCAAAAGAAACCCTAATAAACTGAGAGAAAAATATGTGTAACTTAAAATTGAGAGTAAGGGCTAATAATCCGTGTGTGTGTGTGTGTGTGTGTGTGTGTGTGTGTGTGTGTGTGTGTGTCTGTATTATAATTCGAAGGACCAAGGACACAAAAAAGTGGGAAAAATACATAAGATGCTTCTTTAGAAAGTCATAAAAAATGTTCCTTGACCCTATAGAAATTCTAAATCGTTCATAAATAGAGATGCACAAATAAAACAGCACAATTATACAATTTTTCTCCTAATCAGATTGATAGGAATGTATCATAGCATATTCTATAAGCATTTTCAGTATTTTCTAATGGAAAGCAAACTGGTGCCATTCTTTCTGGAGAGGGATTTGAAAATAGCTAAAAATATCTACTTATGCACTTACGTTTTGACTCACTTATCTTACCTCTAGGACACTACCCTGAAGGTACACCTCCAACAACACAAAAATACTTATGCACATAGATAGTTACTGCAGTATTGTTTCCAATTTCAGAATCATGGAAACAATTTTGATATTTACACTTAGAACAATAGGTGACTGATCTCTTAGATTTACACAGTGGATCACTGTGCATTTATAAAAGAATAGCAGAGATCTGTATGAACTGATATTTCATGAGTCCCTGTGTATAGTAAGTTTAAAAAAAAAAGCAAAGTGAAAAAAAGCATCAAGAGTATAGAAAGTGAAATAGAAAGAAAAGGATATAAGAAAATACAGGTGTATTTACTCATTTACAGAAGAAAAGTACCGGAATGATAATCTGTAAACTAATGCAACAGCATACCAGTAGAGAGTGAGTGGTAATGGGGTACAAAAATGAAGGACATGGGTAACGATGAGTAACGATGAGTAACGATGTTACTGAGAAAAATTTTGTCCAGCGTTGACTCTTAGAACCATGGTACCATTTCATATATTCAAAAAAGTAGATACAAACCTTCTGCACAGTGAAGGAAACAATCAACAAAACTAAAAGGCAGCCAAAGGAATGGGAGAAGATACTTGCAAATGAAATATCAGATAAAGGGTTAGTATCCAAAATCTATAAAGAACTTATCAAACTCGGTGCCTGGGTGGCTCAAGAGGTTAGGTATCTGACTTAGGCTCAGGTCATGACCTCACGGTCAGTGAGTTCAAGCCCTGCATCAAGCTCTGTGCTGACACCTGAGAGCATGGAGCCTGCTTTGGATTCTGTCTCCCTCTGTCTCTGCCCCATCCCAGCTCAAGCTATGTTCTCTCTGTCTCTCAAGAATGAATAAATGTTAAAAAAATTAAAAAAAACCAACAACCAAAAACTCAGCACCCCCCCCCCCAAATACTCTAGTGAAGAAATGAGCAGAAGATATTAATAGACATTTTTCCAAAGAAGACATCCAGATGGCTAACAGATATATGAAAAGATGCTCATCATCACCCATCATCAGGGATATATAAATCAAAACCACAATGAGATACCACCTCAAACTGGTCAGAGTGGCTAAAATGAAAGAACAGATGTTGGCCAGAATGCAGACAAAGAGGAACCCTCTTACACTGTTGGTGGAATTCACTCTCCCACACTCTGGAAAACAATATGGAGGTTCTTCAAAACAGTGTGGAGGTTCCTCAAAAAATTAAAAATAGAACTACCCTACAACCCAGCAATTGCACTTCTAGGTATTTTCCAAAGGACGCAAAATGCTGATTTTGCACATGATTGCACATGCATCCCAATGTTTATAGCAGTCCTATCAATAATAGCCAAAGTATGGAAAGAGCCCAAATGTCCATTGACTGATGAATGGATAAAGAATGGATGGAATGGATGGAACTAGAGTGTATTATGCTAAGTGAAATAAGTCAGAGAAAGTCAGATATTATGTGATTTCACTCATGTGGAATTTAAGAAGCAAAACAGATGAACATAGGGGAAGGGAAGGAAAAATAAGATAAAAACATAGAGGTAAACCATAAGAGACTCTTAAATACAGAGAACAAACAGAGTTGCTGGAAGGAGGTGGGTGAGGTGATGGGTTAAATGGGTATTTTTTGGAATGAGCAGTGGGTGTCATATGGAAAAAATGAATCACTGGGTTCTACTCCTGAAGCCAAGACTACACAGTGTGTTAACCAACTTGAATTTAAATTAAAAAAAATAAAAATGAATAAATAAATAAAAATGAAAAATATACCTGAGTAATTTATGTCAACCAGGAAGTAAAACTCCAAATAGTATGCAAAATATAACAAATGAACCTAACTGTGTTACAAGGAACAATATAACCACAGTAAAAAGGATGAAAAAGAAATGAACCGACCTAAATAAACTTCCTAAAAAATATTTTGGTACCATATTGTAGGGCTAAAGATAAAAATATGTAGATATTATGGTATAATTAGTAAATGTACATTTTGTATGGCTTTTAAGTTAGAAATTCTGAAACTACCATATGTGTATAATAAAATCGGGCAAATAAAATATACAGTGGTTAATGAGGGTCACATCTCTCATTGTAGGAGAAAGGAATTACAACTAAGGAGAGGAAGAGGGCTAGAATCATGTCTGTTGTGTTGAAATAGGAGCGATTAGTATGAACTCATGGATAGATGTACAAATGTGTGTATGCTAGTGTATCAGTTATCTGTCAGTGTGCCACAGATCAACACACACTTAACAGCTTACAACAACAAATATTTATTATCTCAAGTTTTGTATGTTGGAAGTCTGGGCAGGTTTGCGGGGTCCCAGCTTTAGAATCTCGCCTGGCTGTAACCACAGGGTTGGCAGAAAACTTTCTCATCTGGAGACTCAATGGAAAAAAATCTGCTTCTTAGCTCACCTGGGTATCAGCAGAACACATTTCCTTGCAGCCGAGGGACTGATACCTTCGGGTTTTTGCAGTCTATCACAGGGTCGCCCTCAGCTCCTAGAGGCTGCCCTCATTTTCCTGCCATGGGACTCTCCATAGGCCAATTTGCAACATGGCAGCTGGCTTCTTCAAGGCCACAAGACAGGAAAAGAGCAAGTCTGCATGCAAATGGAGTTAAACGGAAGCAAAACCCAAGGAGCGACTTCCCTTCGCGTTTTCCATATTCTCTCATTTAGGAGCAATCCGCAGCCCCATCCACAGTCAACAGGAGGGGGTGTGCCCAAAGGCAAGAGCATCCACAGGTAGAACTTGGGGACAGGATGCCTAGAGTGTGTCCCTTATCTACAAGTGTAAGTACAAACACATTTATTTTCTCCGTCCGTCCATTTAGAAGTTATAGAAGCAAAATTAGAATGTAAATCAGTAATTTTACATCGGTAATATACAAAAGATTTACTTTTCTCTGAACACTCAAACATTTAAAATAGACTTTGTCTTCTATGAGATATAATCACTTTGGGTAGGCTGTCCCTCCCCTTCCCCATTTTATGGCAGATAATAACTCATAAAATGCTGACATGGCCTAGGGTGATATACCATACATTAAAAGTAACCAGTTTCTATTAGTGTATGGATAGCATTTTACAAAAATATATTGTACTTAATTTAAATGCTTTCGTTTTTGTGGCTTATATAATCCTACAGTCCTAATTTTACAACTAGAAACGAAATAGAATTTTTTGGAGGATTTTTATTTTCATTATACTGAATTGCATTTAAATGTAAATTCAGTTTTAAAAATCTTAGGAAACTTGATTCTTTCAGACATGTAGATATTTATAAAAATAATGACGCACAGCTTAGAGCAGGAATAGTTCTTCGAATATTAATCAGAGTGGAGGGGATGGAGGTCAAGGTTCAGAAAAGGTCATAGTTAGTCCAGAATCTGGAAGAAGTCCAATGCAAGAGAGAAAAATATTGAAGCAAGACCACATAATTGTCCTGTTCATCAGTAATGACTCAAGGAGAGACACAGCTGAACCAGGGGCAGTGTGGCAGGCTGACCAGTAAAGGTTTTAGAAGTCACTGGCAACATAGTGCCTTGTCGCATCCCTGTAATTCACTTCTGAATTCTGAAATTGCTAGAAGTTAACATATTTTTATTTATATTAAAATTTTCTTGTCTCAGAATATGAACCGTATATGTCATTTTATGTCAGATCAGCAATTCCTAAGGGAAATTCCTTTCTAAAGGAAAGTTGATATGCGTCTATATGCACTTGCAATAAAAAATTAAAAATCAATAACAAAGGAGGACCATTTTAGTAGCAAAAAACAGACATATCAAGGCAAATAAGAGACAGCTCAAAATAAAGCATATGGTAATTGATGATTAGAAAGAAAAAGGATAGTGTCTGCACGGTTGCCTTTCTGAAATTTTCGAAGAGTCCTACACTTTCTATAAATTACAAACCATACCGGCACATTTTTCCTTTAATTTGGTGATGTAACTTGTTGATATGTGATACACACACAGTTTTGATATTAAAAAAAAACCCTGATTTATTAGATTCCCATTAGAGAAGCAGAAGTAGTGTGAGTGTTAGGGAAAGTCATTTGCAAGAATAAGGCTACACATTGTGGGAGCAGTGGGGGGCACTCCTCTAAGTTTGCTGGTGGGCCGGGGGTCACTATTCCAGCAGAGTGATGGCTGGGGAAGAATTTAATGTGGAGCGTGGCAGAATGGGGACAAAATGGAATTCGCCGGTGTCCAAACCTGGTGGTCGCTGCCTCTAACTAACCACCATGGCATCCAGAGAGTAAAATCTTCTAATGCTTCACTTTCACCTACTAAATCTTACACATTTCATTTTTTGCTCAAATAACCCAGAATTGAAAGGAAAGATTCTCTGAAATGTGGTATACTCGGTTAGTCAAGTTGACACCTTACGTAACAGCGCATGCTTGATGGGTAAGAAAAAGGAATCCCGTGGAAGTTTCCCTTTAAGTTCCTCCAGCCGTATGTAGAGTGCTTGGGTGGCTATTTTGCTCTCTTGGACTTTAACAGCAGGTGTGCCGATGCAAATGGCAATTTTTTTCCCCATTTTTGAGACCTCCATATTGCAACTGAAATTAATTTTTGTAAATGAAAGAGTATTTGATACATTGGCATTTTTTTAAGCATCTCATGTGTAATAATCACCTCTTGCATAGATCCCACCACAAAATTAGTCAGTGAAGAAATCTCACCCACTAATTTGCCTTCATTATTGGAGTGTTGCTAGTGGATACAACATGCAGGAAGGAAACAAGTGTGATTTGGAATATCAGCATCTTTTACTGTAAGGTTTCTGTAGGCTAGTTATGCAGTTTTTACAAAGCCAGAGCAATCAATTGAAAATGAAGAACAGAAAGTTCAAACAAATGTTTTGCATAATTGCACAAGAAAAATAGATTTATGTTTACATTGATATGACTTCTATTTTGCTGAATAGACCAGAGTTTTAGAGATCACATGGCTAAGATTCAACTCCATATTTGCTTTCTGGTGGTTAAAAGTTCCACTATTTCAGAATCTAAACCGTATAACTTCCAAGAAACAGTATCGATGAAAACATTTGACAAATGTCCCTCAGAGGAAGTGTCTGTTTGCACTGAATGAAAATATTCCAGACCCATGTAAATTATGCACTGTCAGCCCTTTTCTGTATTGTGTAGCATTTTTCAGCGAGGGTTGTGAATATCTGCCCTTGCATTTCATTAGAAATAAAACTAGCTCTAAGAGCCCGTGCCTCCTAAGTTCCTTTTTAGGGTAGCAGTGACTGAATGGCGCTGGGTCTGACGTTCCTCTGTAACTCAAGTTTTCCCCTCTACTACGCGATCCCTGCCAGTATGAAGAGGCCTACGTGTCTGCCTTTTCTAGGCTTTCTGTGAAACCATTCCGATTGACAGAGTAAAACAGATTATGAGAGCTTCAGTGGAAGATTTACAGACAGGTTTTAGAAGCGCGTACATTTCCTCGTGTCTTTGGGAGCACCACGGGAAATGCACGGTTACACTCTGTGGCTTCTCTGAAGCACATGGTTGTAATCTCAAGGATTAAGCTCCCCAAATGTAGGGCTTGCTGTTGTGAAGTTTGTGGTAAGACATGTAGACAAAGGTGTGAATTTAATACACAATTGGCTTTTCAGATGACATGTATCAAAAAGTGCATAGAGAAATGGAGAGAAAGCAAGGATATTTTGGAACCACAAAGCAGATGTTGACTGACTCAGCTCAAGAAAGCTGAATGACTTAAGGCTGTGATCCCCGAGAGGCCCAGGGATTGGAGATACCCAGTCTCTACAAAGACTTGGATAAAGGGATTGTTTTAAAGTCTGATTAAAGACCACCTGGAACCACCTGGAACACCGAGAAGCTGGTTGATAGCTCCTCTCTCATCCTGGCAGAAAATCCTGGAAGATTTATTTTCTAGAGACCCTGAAACCCAAGTGATGCGGGCTGGAGCCTGAAATCGTGGTTGAAGTTAGAGGGCCTGAATTAACAAGAGAGCGAACTGAAGGTTTATAGAGTGAATGCTGAGCCCCCCCTCTGCTGGCACACTCACACCATCTGTGCTCACTTGGTTTCCAAAATGACGTCAGGCAGGATTTTGTCTTCCATGTAGGGAAAGGAAAAATAAATGTTTGTGACGGTTTAAGTAGGGGAGGGTACCTTATTATCCTGGGAGAATGGACTAAATGATACTGGATCCCTCAATGAAACATAGTGTTCAGTCAATCAGCCCCAACTATCGCATGGATATTTCACACTACTTTTGTTTTAAATTATTTATTTATTTATTTAAATTTTTCTTATCGTTTACTTTTATTTTTTTAGTTTGTTTTATTTTTGATTTTTTAAAATTTACACCCAAATTAGTTAGCATATAGCGCAACAATGATTTCAGGAGTAGATTCCTTAGTGCTCCTTACCCATTCAGCCCATCAGCCCTCCCTCAGTTTGTTCTCCTTTTTTATGAGTCTCTTCTGTTTTGTCCCCCTCCCTGTTTTTATATGATTTTTGTTTCCCTTCCCTTATGTTCATCTGTTTTGTCTCTTAAAGTCCTCATATGAGTGAAGTCATATGATTTTTGTCTTTCTCTAATTTCACTCAGCATAATACCCTCCAGTTCCATCCACATTGTTGCAAATGGCAAGATTTCATTCTTTTTGATGCCGAGTAATACTCCATTGTACATATATATCACATCTTCTGTATCCCTTCATCCATTGATGGACATTTGGGCTCTTTCCATACTTTGGCTAACGTGGATAGTGCTGCTATAAACATGGGGTGCATGTGGGCTCCCTTGTCCAAGTCTGATGTCCAGGGCAGACCGAATCCTGGGTGGTCTTTGGAAAGCAATGGGCAATGAGAAACTTATACACCCATTCACTCTTCAATCTCCGTGAGTCTTTCTTAAGAAACCCCGTGTCAGCAGATCTGATATGATATGTGTTGTGTGGCACTATGTTCCTTATGCATGACCTTTGGTACCATGAGAAGGTTTTCTTGGCACCCACTCCAACGTAGAATCCTAAACACAAATTAAGGAATCAGCTTTAAAAATAAAACTTGGATGGGGTGTCTGGGTGGCTCCGTCGGTTAAGCAGCTGAATCTTGATTTTTTTGGCTGAGGCCATGATCTCGCAGTTCGTGAAATCAAGCCCCGCATCAGGCTCTGGGCTGACAGAATGGAGCCTGCTTGAGATCCTCTCTCTCTCCCTCTGTCTCTGCCCCTTCCCTGTTTATGCTCTCTTTTTTTCAAAAACAAATAAACGTAAAAAAAAAAAAAGTTCTGAGTTAAAAAAAAACTTGGATATTCAAATGTCTGTTAGATACTAAGAATGCAACCATTAGTATGTATGACTTCTGATTTTTCACGGGAATTAACTTTCACTATTCTCAAGAAATAGGAGAAGCAGGGAATTCGTTGACTGGAACAAAATTCCTTATTTATTAACTACTTGGGATGGAGTCACTTCCTCCATTAAAGGAAGATGAAGCAGACCCTATGATAAAATCCCTCCCCTCCCCTCCCCTCCCCTCCCCTCCCCTCCCCTCCCCTCCCCTCCATTCCCTTCTCCTCCCCTCCATTCCCTTCTCCTCCCCTCCATTCCCTTCTCCTCCCCTCCCTTCCCCTCCCTTCCCCTCCCCTCCTCTCTCCTCCCCTCTCTCTAAGAGGATATCGGATGCCCCCCTCCTGATTACCTAAGAACGTGTGGAGTCAGACTCACCACCCATTCCCTAGGCTGCAGGGCTACTAGAAGAAGACATTTCGTCTGGAAGACAAGCACGAGGAGGATCCCCAAATTGTAGCCACTCCCAGTGACTTTGGAATGGAAATAGTCATTCAGGTGCAATGAAGCATCAGTGTCCTGAATCCCGAGTCACCTTTTTTCCTGAGATGCGTGTGCAGAGGTGTTGACTGTCCAACCGTAGGGTCCCTTCCGCACGGTTCGAGTGCTGCACAAGGATCAGCCCTGCCGCATGGACTCACCCTGTACGTGGTGCGTCCTTTCTGGGCGACGGCTTCCTCGCTCCGTTCGTGGATCTGCCGGTGAGGCGAACGGAGGCCAGCGGCTCTGGGAGCCATTCTGGTGTCTCCTGGCAACATCCACTCGTAGACAGTCTTGCCCGATTGTCCGCAACAGCTGTGGGTGAGCGCCCTCAGTACTTTCCGGACGGGCCGTGGGTGCCTCTAGAACACGTCCTGCAAATGGCTCTCTCCCGTCTGCCTCAGGAGCCCCAGATTTCACCCTGGCAGCGGCCAGCTGACGATATCTAACCACCTTCCGGTTCATCTGACAGGAATGTCACAGTATTGACAGGACCAGAGTGTACTTTGCTTGGAGAAAATCCTTTCGGGTCACGGAAGAGGACTGAGAAATAAGGACCAACCTGTCCAAGACTGATCTCCGATAAGCTGATACCCCCCAAAGGAGCAGACCTCTTGCAAAGATCCAAATCGGTTACATGTTAGCGCTTAGCCTTGTCCAGTCACTGACCTGAAAACCCAGTGCCCCGCTCCTAGGGGTGAGGGGCTGGCGCTTCTTTCCATGAACACGAAGCTTGCCGAAAGGCGTGAAGCCGAGGATCTCCCGGGCCATAGTGCCACTTTCCGCGAGCTGTGATCACCCTCGGGGCGGCGGCTTGATTCCCTATATTGCAGTTTTGCAGAGGCCTCACGCCCGAAGGGTGGGCGTCTCCCCCCAGAGCCTGGCGCCCACACCAGTCGTAGTGCTGAGTGAGAACTGGAATGCGGCCCGTCCGCAGCTGGGAGCCCGTCACCCCCAGGTGGCCCCGCGAATGAGCCCCTGCAAGTCTCAAGTCTGCTGTGTGAGCTCCTCGGCCATTCACGCTCGTCCTCGTCACATACACATAGTCAGACTGTCTGTGATCCCTAACGTCAGGGCACAATGACCGTCTTTTCAGACGCTGCCTCAAAACGTTCCCCCCTTCTTCCTTGACTCTTTCTCAGAGGCACCTGGCAGAGACAGTCCCCACAACAAAGAGGAAGAACCGAGAGGGAGGAAGATGTGATCTCCGGGACACGGGATCCGACGCACAAAGCGGGAGTCCCCTGGAAAATGTTTAAGTGGGCCCCCAAAATAGCACCTGTTCCTCCAGGGCAATAGAGAAAAAACGGGATTTAATCCTGTCATAAAGTGTCAGGTGAATTTTCTTCAAGAAGATTAAATTGACGGAATACCTGCTGCATTTTAATGTGCTGCACAGAAATTTGTGCACATGAGGCCCAACTTGGAGCAAAATACCACCCATAAATACTGCACTTAGACCCACAACACCCCCAAGGGTGAGGAGTAATAAACATCATGCAGTAAATTCTTCAGGGTGTTTACTGGTCATAATCATGCTGTCTTTGATTCTTATAAATAAAGTTATACTAGAGTCATATTAGAGAGGTTTATACGAGGAGTGGAAAGTGTGTGCGTGTGTGCATGCGTGTGTGTGGGGGGGGTGCGTGTGCAGAGGCCAGGCCTCATCTTTCACAGGTTGAAGTCATAACCAAACCCTGAAATTATTATTTTTTTTATTTTTTAAAGAGTATTTATTTTCGAGAGAGAGAGACAAAGTATAAGTGGGGGAGGGTCAGAGAGAGAGGGAGACACAGAATCCGAAACAGGCTCCAGGCTCCGAGCTGTCAGCACACAGCCCAATGTGGAGCTTGAACCCACAAAACGTGAGATCATGACCTGAGCTGAAGTCAGACGCTCAACCGACTGAGCCACCCAGGCGCCCCCGAGCCCTGAAATTAAAAGAGAAGTTAATACGTTGACATTATATCAGAACTGTAGTTTTTAGAACCATGTCTTTAGAAACATGACAGGCAGCTGCAAGTGTCAGCAGTGACTGTCCCTGATGAGCAGGAAACAGGGAAGCCGTGTAGAATGATCTGCCTGTAAACTGTGTGCTATGCTTTTAGTGAAACACACACACACACACACACACACACACACACACACACACACACAACCACTATACACAGATGTCAGCAGTGGAAAAGTCATGTTGTGAGGCAAAGAGTACAGTTGTGAAATAGAAGAGAAAGTTGGGTGATTCTCAGGAAAGTTATTTTAGTTGTCAGGACTAGGGTAAGCACTTTGTTGCAGCTGCTCTGTGCTTGTGTCCTAATGATCTTAACAATATGCAACAGACCCTTTAATTACACTGCATGGAACCGGTGGGTTCTGGGCATCATTTATTTTTGTGTCAGCTCTCTGGCACTGAATGAATAATTGTTGCCTATTTCAAATGTCCATGAGCATTTGTTTTTATATCTTTTATAATTATAAAATTGTGTGTTTTCTAAGTCATATTCCGTGCATACATCTATTATGACAAGCTTGTGTATATTTACTTAAAACCATTATAATTTCGGGGGCACCTGGGTGGCTCAGTCACACGTCCGAATCTTGATTTCAGCTCAGATCATGATCTCACTGTTCATTATATCGAGTTCCATGTTGGGCTCTGTATTGACAGTGCAGAGCCTGCTTGGGATTTTCTCTCTCTCTCTCTCTCTGCCCCTCACCCACATGCTCTCTCTCTCTCTCTCTCTCTCACAAAGTAAATAAACAAAAAACTAAAATAAAGTCATTACAATTTTCTTCAGGTCGAACTTTGAAAGTTTTAATAGATGGTGTGGGAGGTCCCTAAAAGTGAACAGATGATACATTTTCCCTCCTGAGAGTAGAATTTCTAACATTTAATATTGCGTTAGTGTCGGTGAGCAGCTCCAATCCTTTGTGTTTGGGAAACATTATGCTTTATTGTCAAGTTAAGAAAAATACATTCTCAAAAGAATTGGATCCGAATCCTGCAATTCCCAGTTTCAGAAGTGTGTAAGTTCAGAAAGAAGCTATTCAGGGGCGCCTGAGTGGCTCAGTCAGTTAAGGGTCCAGCTTCAGCTCAGGTCATGATCTCATGGTTCGTGAGTTCGAGCCCCGCGTCAGGCTTTGTGCTCAGAGCCCGGAGCCCGCTTCAGATCATGTTTCTCCCTCTGTCTGCCCCTCTGCTGCTTGCACTCTGTGTCTCGCATTGTCTCAAAAATAAATAAACATTGAAAAAGAAGAAGAAGAAAGAAGCTGTTCAACTTCGTTTTCAGTTTTCTCAACAAAAAGGAAATAACATCTGTCTTTGATAATTATCGTGCAGAGAAAAGAAGACGATATGTACAACGTCTAGACCGGTTCCTGATGTAGAGTATGTATTTCAAACATGTGAGATTTCCTTTTCCTTTTTTCCTTATGCCGTGGTCTTTGCGAGATAGGACTGCTGATCCTGTTTTACACTTCCATTGGGGGAACCAAAAACCTGTTTTTGTAAAGAAACAGCAAGCAGTGCCGGGAGAAGAGATGTACCCAGTGCCACAAAAGCAAGCAAGTGTGCTAAGAAAGTTGAGGAAGAAGAGAAGAGCTTGGGGGTGGGGCAATCCAGGTTTTCTAAGTTGAGGGATGATTGAATTGCAGCCCTAGAGATAGAAACCTCTGGAGAGACTGACAGGCTTCTCTCCTGTGAGGGTCATTTGCTCATATTCCAGGGTAGTAAAGGGGAGGAGGCCAGAACTCTTCCCTCCTGTCTCCTTCGCATCCTTCTCCAGAAAGGATTCATTTACATTCCAGAACAAGAGTCTCTCTCCCTCCCTCTCCCCCTCGGTCCCCTCCTCCCTTTGCTTCTCTCTCCCTCCCACAGAGGAGACAGGCACATGGGCAGTCACCCTAAGTGAGCCTCAAGTCGTGTAATCCCAGGGTCCCGCCCTGGGGTACAGACCACACGGCCCATCCAGGTGAGCCGTGGACTCCCCCCCCCCCCCCATGCCCCTGTGGGGACAGGCCTAGGAGCTGCCGGGGCGCTTCTCTCACTGTGGCTGTGACTACGTCCCCGGGGACAGGGGTCTGATGTCTCCTGTCAGTAGACGTGTACAAAACTGTGGCAGCCACGTTCTCTCTGCCTTTTCACTCCCCACGGAAGCGGGGGCAGAGCAGGACACCGAGGAGGCTGGGGGGTTGATGTGTGAGCCGCAGGGCAGTGTGCTGTCTCGTGGGAGGAAGACACAACACCAAGGACCCTCAATGTCGTAGGCACGTGCGTTAAACTCACGTAGAAAAATTGCACCGGGAAAATGCACGGAGCCTGAGCGCCTTCGCTAGCAACCGAATAACCATGGGCAACACGGGAAGCACATTGCTTCTAGAATCTAAAATAACACAGCGAGCACACAGCACGCTCCAGGCACAACAGTCCTCACTTCAGAGAGGCGCTCTCATGGCAAATGAGGGGAAGACCAGTGCTTCTGTAGCCCAGGGATAAAAAGAAGCAGTTAACGCCAGAACTTACTGCAAGTCGTTAACATCTGCAGTAGTGTTTTTAAATTTATGTCACTTATTCACCGCTGTCTGTCGAAACGAGCTCTCTCCTTCCATATGAATCTGCTGATGAGACATCACCTCGATTTCTCTCACGTTAACAAAGCTATAAGTCATTGTCCCTAACTGCCTTTTTCAGTTTCGGTGAAGGGAGCAGACACGACGATTGACAATTAATGCGACTACACTGTACTTGGAAATTTTATGAATTTTCCTAATTTTTTTATAATTGCCTTGGCTATCCCTTGTCAGAGTGCCATTTTCACTTTTCCCACAGTATTTACTTTTGTTTTTAGAGCAGATTTTCTTTACACATTCACATGCCTGCGGTTGGTAGAGTAAGATAATTACAATAATAAGGGCAGCCAGCCTATAAGTTGTAGAAAACTTGTAGGCACAGAAGTGCATGGGGGTTATAAAGCGTGAAGCTTCTTCTGGCACATTCCTCATGCCTTGAGCTCCCTTCAGTAGAACCTACCAACAAAATGGAACTTTAAATCTAATTAGCTAAGTGGGAGTTAGTCGAGATAGCATCTACTTTGACTTTTTTTGTTGTTTATTTTTGGGGGGGGGCAGGGGCAGAGAAAGGGAGACAGTGAATCCGAAGGGGCTCCAGGCTCTGAGCTGTCAGCACAGAGCCCACTGCAGGGCTCGAACCCACACACCGTGAGATCGTGACCTGAGCCGCATTTCGACGCTTAACCAACTGAGCCTCCCAGACACGCCATCTACTTTGACTTTTACTTCACGTTTACATTTCTGTAAATTAATTCATATTATCATGTCACCATTTTCCACTGCGCTTGGCATACATAGATAATAAATGTGTATCAAATGACGGATGGAATCCCCATTTAGCACTGAGAAAAAAGGCTTGTGGAGGCTCAGTCTCAGGCCCACTGTTATACCATCAGTAACGGTGGTATTAGGACTCCACCCTAAATCTGGCCCCAAGCCCATGTTCTTCAGGACTATGTTGTGCTAAGCTCCTCCTTGAAACTTAAGGTTTCTCAAATTCTCCGTCATCACTAGTTAGTTTGGAGATACGGTGTTTTTAATAAGACTGATAGCAGTTAATGAAATTTATGATTTTGTAAATATTTAAAATAGGGCTTTTCAACCTAGATAAATCCATGCAATTTGGGGGGAAAATGACTCCACGGCCTCTCTCTCTCTCCCTCTTTTTGTTTTTTTTTTAATTTTTTAACGTTATTTTTGAGACAGAGACAGACCATGAACGGGGGGGAGGGTCAGAGAGAGGGAGACACAGACTCCGAAGCAGGCTCCAGACTCTGAGCGGTCAGCACAGAGCCCGACGCGGGGCTCGAACCCACGGACCGCGAGATCATGACCTGAGCCCAAGTCGGATGCTCAATTGACTGAGCCACCCAGGCGCCCCCCTCTTTTTTTTTTTATGGGGAAGTCAAAACAGAGTAATGTGCCACTTGTCTCTGAGAAACTGTCTATAGTTTTTGTATAAATAGGTAGAAGAATATATTTAAAAACTCAAGTGCTGTGAAAAATAAAAGCAGACGCAATTACAACCAATCTAACATATCTTTTAAGTTTTTTTTTTAATGTTTATTCATGTTAGAGAGAGAGAGAGAGCGCGCGCACGAGAGAGCTTGAGTGGGGGAGGGGCAGAGAGAGAGGGAGACACAGAATCAGAAGTAGGCTCCAGGCTCTGAGCTGTCAGCACAGAGCCTGAGGTGGGGCTCAACCCAATGAGCTATGAGTTCATGACCTGAGCTGAAGTCAGACACTCAAGTGACTGAGCCACCCAGGCACCCCTCACAAATCTTTCTATAATGGAAGGCAAGGTAGTTATTCAAAATATTTAAAAAAAAAAAAAAACATTTTCCATTTGTATTTTTTATTTGCCAAAGCAAATATAATTAGAGCCCTTCCCGTTTTAGAAAACACTCTATCTCTGTTGTATCTGATGCTATAAAGCAGATTTTAGAAATATATAGTTAAATATGTACTTCTCGCATATTGTATGCAACTTTGATACCAGGAAAAATCTTACGTTGTTAGTTTGTTGATTTAACATATTATTTCCTCTGGAGAAGATATTTCATACACAAAGGGGCAAAACAAAGTCCACTCAAGTTATGTTCCATGGTAATAGACTTCCACCAAAGACATATTTTATTGTAACAGTGTTGGTGAAAATTTGGCATAATTTATGTGCATTATTCTTATCCCCACTAAAGGATGGTCCCTTATTCCTGGAAGAGAAAAAATTAGGTCAGTGTGGTGTAGTGATGTTCTGCCATTTCTCAAGAACTTACAGTCTAAAACAAAGAGTGTTTTATGTTTCTCCTTTTGTTTAAAATGTTAAGCTCATATTTTCTGTGACATCATTCTCTACGTTATTTGTCCACTTGAATCAGTGTGAGCTAGTGTCTTTACTACTTCAGTACCCGGTACGTGCTTGTATCATTCGTGTTACAGTGTATTGTGATTAACTGTTGGCGTGCATCGCATCTCTCTTACTAGACCCGAGCAACCCAACAGAATGGATGGGAATATTCTATATCTGTGCTGTCACTCCCCACATGTTGACTGCTTTGCATTTGGAATGTAGCTAATTCAAATGAGAAAGTGGATTTTTTAATTTTAGTAAATTTTTATTGATTTAGATGCCATTCTTGGCTAGGGTCCATCATATTGGACAGCATAATGTTAGAACATAAACTCTTCAACTATGTTTTGTTTTTAATTTAAATTGACTAGGATTTTATAAAACAGTTTGATGAACAGATATTCCAGACTAGAGCTGGAGGATGGACTTAATATATGACCAAGATATTTCTTTTTTTTTAAATTTTTTTAATGTTTATTTATTTTTGAGAGAGAGAGAGAAAGATTCAGAACACAAGCAGGGGAGGGGCAGAGAGAGAGGGAGACATAGAATCTGAAGCAGGCTCCAGACTCTGAGCTGTCAGCACAGAGCCCGATGTGGGGCTCGAACCCACAAACCGTGAGATCGTGGCCTGAGCCGAAGTCAGACACCTAACTGACTGAGCCACCCAGGCGCCCCTGACCAAGATATTTCTAACCCAACTCTTGGTAAATATAAAATTTCCTTTAACCTCCATGTATTTGGAGGCTTTCCAAATTTTTTCTTGTGGTTGATTTCAAGTTTCATAGTGTTGTGATCTGAAAACATTCATGGTATGATCTCAGTCTTTTTATACTTGTTGAGGGCTGTTTTGTGACCCAGTATATGATCTGTTTTGGAGAATGTTCCATTTGTGCTCGAGAAGAATGTATATGCTGCTGCTTTAGGATATAAAGTTCTGAATATATCTGTTAAGTCCAATGTGTCATTCAGAGCTGTTGTTTCCTTATTGATTTTCTGCCTAGATGAACTGATCCTTGCTTTAAGTTGAGTATTAAAGTCACCTACAGCTATAGTATTATTATGAATACATTTGTTTATGTATGTGATTAATTGATTTATATATTTGGGTTTCCACATTGGTGGCATAAGCATTTATAATTGTTAGCTCAGACTTTAACCTGTATTACAAAGAGGTAATCATCAAGAAAGTATGATATTGCCACAAAAACAGACACATAGATCAATGGAATAGAGTAGAGAATCCAGAACTGGACCCACAAATACATGGCCAACTAATCTTCAACAAAGCAGGAAAGAGTATCCAATGGAAAAAAGATGGTCAAATTTAGTATGGTGTTCGAAGAACTGGATAGCAGCATGTAGAAGAATGAACCTGGACCACTTTCTTACGCCATACACAAAAATAAACTCAAAATGGATGAAAAACCTAAATGTAAAACAGGAGACCATCAAAATCCTAGAGGAGAACACAGGCAGTAACCTCTTTGACCTCAGCCACAGCAACTTCTTACTTGACATGTGTCCAGAGGCAGGAGAAATAAAAGAAAAAATGAACTATTGGGACCTCATCAAGATAAAAAGCTTCTGCACAGTGAAGGCAGTAGCCAACAAGGCTAAAAGGCAACCTATGGAATGGGAGAAGATATTTGCACATGACATATCAGATAAAGGGTTAGTATCCAAAATTTATAAAGAACTTAACCAGATTCAACATCTAAAAAACAAATAATCCAGTGAAGAAATGGACAGATGACATGAATAGACACTTTTCCAAAGAAAACATCCAGATGGCAAACAGACACATAAGATGCTCAACATCGCTCATTACCAGAGAAATATAAATCAAAACCACAGTGAGATACCACCTCACAATGGTCAGAATGACTAAAATGAACAACTCAGGAAACAATAGGTGTTGGCGAGGATGTGGAGAAAGGGGACCTCTATTGCACTGTTGGTGGGAATGCAAACTGGTGCAGCCACTCTGGAAAACAGTGTGGAGGTTCCTCAAAAAATTAAAAATATAACTACCCTCTGACCCAGAATAATTGTATTACAAGGAATTAATGCAGTAATTGCATTACTAGGAATTTATCCGAAGGATGCAAAAATGCTGATTTGAAAGGGCACATGCACCCCAATGTTTATAGTAGTGTTATCAACAATAGCAAAGTATGGAAAGATCCAAATGTCCATTGACTGATGAATGGATAAAGAAGAGGTGATGTAACACACACATGTGCGTGCGCGCGCACGCACACACACACAGGAATACTACTTGCCAATGAAAAAGAATGAAATCTTGCCATTTGCAACAATATGGATAGAACTGGAGGGTATTATGCTAAGTGAAATAAGTCAGTCAGAGAAAGACAGATATCACATGATTTCCTCATATGTGGAATTTGAGAAACTTAACAGATGTTTATAGGGAAAGGAAGGAAAAACAAGACAAAAGCAGAGAGGGAGGCAAAACATAAGAGACTCTTAAATACAGAGAACCAAACTGAGGGTTGATGAGGGTGGGATAGATGGGTGAGGGGCGTTAAGGAAGGTACTTGTTGGGGAGAGCACTGGGTGTTACATGTAAGTGATTAGTCGCTGGGTTCTCCTCAAACCAATAGTACACTGTTAACTAACTTGAGAATAAAATTTAAAAAATAAATTTAAAAAATTTCCTTTACAGGTAACATGGGGGCACTTGGGTGGCTCAGTTGGTTAAGCATCTGACTCTTGATCAGTGCAAGTCATGATCTCACAATGTGTGGATTTGAGCTCTGCATCATTGAAAGTGTGGAGCCTGCTTGGGATTCTGTCTCTCTGCTCCTGCCCTGCTTGCACTCCCTCTCTCTCTCTCTCAAAATAAATAAATAAACTTAAAAAAAAGGTAACAACAATTATTGGCCTTTCAGTATTCTAGAAGAAACATATCATCTTATGTTACATTCTATGTACATAAAGGAAATGGCTTACGAAATAACCAGTATTTGTAATTTCAGTTGAAGTTTGAAAAACATTATTTTCCATTGCTAAATATACCATAATTCACACTGAAAATTATGTGTATGCAAATTTTGTATAAATTTATAAATATGCGTATAAATGTCTGTCATATATGTTGTTTATATTATATGTGTTATACATATATAATATATTCCATGCATCTTACTGAAATTTTATTATTTTAATTTTTTAAATGTTTATTTATTTTTGAGAGAGAGAGAGAGAGAGTGTGTGTGAGTTGGGGAGGAACATAGAGGGAGATGCAGAATCCGAAGCAGGTTCCAGGCTCTGAGCTGTCAGCACAGAGCCTGATGCAGGGCTTGAAACCATGTACTGCGAGATCATGACCTGAGCCAAAGTCAGACATTTAACTGACTGAGCCATCGAGGTGCCCCTTGCTGAGTTATTTTAAAACACAGTTTAAATTTCAATTAGTTTTTCCACTGGATCATATTCCTCTAAGTGATGTTTGCTAATTTTATTCTCTGTGTTGATTTTTGTCAGACATCTCTGGATTGTGGAGATCATAAATTACCTAGTTTGTATATTTTTGTTTTCTCTATGTTTCTTAGGGAAATCTATGTTTCTTAGAGAAAGGCATTGATAATTATAGTTTTAAATCAATATTATAGTAATATTTGTTGATTTAAGCTAATACATTTTAATTACTCCCAGATCTCTAGGAAATTTGAGATGACATGCATTGAAATGAAATACTACAATAGAGTCATAAAAATTAATATGGCTAAGCAATCTTACTTTGTATGAATTTCCAAAATTGGTGAAGACGTACAATAATTTTATTGGCATTTTCAGTGACAGCATCACCCCAAATTTTACCAAATCAAAAAGTTAAAAAAAAGTAGGATGTGGAGAATATTAAAAAGACATAGTGTTATTTAAAAAAACAGGAAAAAACCCAGAAAATTAAAAGTGTGCAAACTCTTTCTTTAAAGGCATACTTTCAAAATTGCATTTGATGTAATATACAATTATAAATGGCAAACAACCTTTTACAGGCAGATGTGATTAAGACTGACCTACACATGCCATGAGCTATGCTCTTATAAGAAATTATTTCCAGATATTTTTCCCAGGCTTACTAGGATTGCTGGGGGGGTGGGGGGGGAGGGGGGTACTGGAATATAGACCATAAGGCAAGAGTTTCATCCTACGTGGATTAAATGGCAACTTTACTGTGTACAAAGACCAGGACTCAGACGTCTTCACCTATTTTATAAGTATGATATTGGTGCTTTCCACTCAATAATCTCTCAAAAAAAAGATGATTCCATACTTCATTATTAGAACTATTACTTCTGCAAAATGGCAAAAAAAGAAAAAAGAATTGTCAGAGGCATTGTACCTTAGAGATTGGCATAAAAACAGACAGCAGATCAGAGGGACAGAATTGGGAGCCCAGATGTAAAGTCACCCATATACGGACGATTTATTTAAGACAAAGGAGTCAAAAACATACACCGGAATGTCTTTCTTCAGTAAAACTTTCTTCAATAAATGGTGCTGGGAAAACTGGACAGCCATATGCAAATAAAGAAACTAAACCACTATTTTGTACCCTATACAAACATTAAATGGATTAAAGATTTGAAAGTAAGATCTGAAACTATAAAATTCTTGGAAGAAAAGATAAGTGGTAAGCTCTTTGACATCAGTCTTAGCAATGTGTCTGTGGCTCTGACATCAGAGACGAAGGAAATAAAATATAAATAAGCGGGATGACATCAAACTAAAAAGCTTCTGCACAGCAAAAGACATGATCATCAAAACAAAAGGGGAACCTACTGAATGGGAGAAGATATTTGCAGATCACATATCCAAAATGGGGTTAATATCCATACTATGTAAAGAATTCATACAACTCAATAATAAAAAAGTGAGCATTGTGATTAAAAACTGGGCAAATATCTTTTTCTAAAAGAGACCTACAGGTGGCCAACAAGCACAGGAAAAGATGCTCAACATTATTAATTATTAGAGAAATGCGAATTCCAACCACAGTGAGGTATTGCCTCACACTTGTCAGAATGGCTAAAATCAAAAAGATAATAAATGTTTGCAAGAATGTGGAGGAAAAGGAACCTTCCTGCACTGTTGGTGGAAATGTCAATTGGCACAGCCACTACGAAAACCAGTATGGCGATTCCTCACAAGTAAGAACATATCTACCATATGATCCAGCTTTTACACCTTGAGGTACTTATCTGAATAATACGAAAACACTAATTTGAAAAGATATATGCACCCCTATGTTCATTGCAACATTATTCACAATAGTCAAGATATGGAAGCAATCTAAGCATCCGGTGTTCATCAATAGATGAATGTACAAAGAGGTTGTGGGGTGTGTGTGTGTGTGTGTGTGCGTGTGTGTGTGTGTGTGTGTGTGTGTAATGAAATACTACTCACCTAAAGAAGAATGAAGTCTTGCCATTTGCAACAACACGGATGGACCTTGAGGGTATTATGCTAAGTAAGACAGAAGAAGACAAATACTACATGATTTTGCTCATATGTGGGATCTAAAAAACAGACAAAATAATACAAAAACTCATAGATACAGAGAATACACCAATGGTTACCAGAGGGAAATGGGCAAAATGGGTGAAAGGGGTCAATTGTATGGTGATAGATGGTAAGTAGACTTTTAGTAGTGATCCCTTTATAGTGCACACAGATGTCAAATTATAATGTTGTACCCTGAGAGTTATATAATGTTATATACCTCAAAAAAAATAATTGTCAGAGTCATGACATTTTAGAGATTATTGAAATGTACTTCCAAGAGATGCAAAATATAATATTACAGAAAATAATGGGATAATTATGGAATAATTGCCTATTATCATGACCTTATGGCATTCACATTACCTCTATTCATTCTAGAACTGTGGAATACCAGCTCTGTGTCAGATGCTTTGATATGCCCTGGGATATAATAATACTAATACAGTATACTTTCCCTTAAGAGTTTGCATTCCAGTTAGGGAGAGGCATGTGAGCATACTAATATACAGGTGTTATGGTAGGAAGGTATATAAATGAGTGATTCCATTTTATTCAGGGACAACACGGGTAATGGGGTAAAAGTACTTCCTCAAGAGGGTAACATTGGTGCCGAGTCCTGTAAGGTGGTTGTGCTTACCTGTAGATAAGATGGGAGAGGGCTTTTCAAGATCGAAGGAGCAGAGAGAGCAGGGACAGAGTATGTGAGAGAGACATGAAATGGTGTGTTGGAGGAACAGCAAAGACGTTGAGTTCATTCTTCCTTTAGACTGAGACCTATGTGGGCATCACGAGGACAGGAAGTGCATCAAGACGTACAGTGTGAAATTTTAAAAAGAAAATGAAACTCTGGGAACTGATAGGGACACGTGTCCTGGAGGACCTTGAGTGTGACACTAACAAAGTCAGATCATAGCCAATGACAAGCCTACTTCTTTGTTCACAAAGAGCATCTTCTGACGCGAAGGGAAGTGATTTAATGAAAACTGTACTGGGAGCATACCCTCTTTATTCTTAAAGCAGCATTTTCGTGCTTTATTTCCCCCTCACTTAACTTTTCCTTTTTCAGTACCTGTCTTTAATACTCTGGGAGAAAACATTGCCTGTATTAAAAACCTTTTTACTGTGGAAATGAGATAAGTCACCTTCACAGCCCTTGAAGCTTCCAGGCAGCAGCAATTCATAGTGAAGAGGTGATTTTTGCACCAGGGTCGTTGCAGGGGGAGCATGTTTTATGATTGGTCTTGGCACAGTGTGAGAAACATGGGCACCCAGTGAACTAAAAGTCCGCTCTGCTCCAAAGGCACGGATTTCTCCAACAGGTGGCCACGCACGCCATTTGGGAGCCTGGCCCTGAAGTAAGCAGATCGCGTACTGTGGTCGAGGCAAAACATAGGTGTCCTGAAACTCGAAGGAGAAAATAAATTTCTTCTTTTTTTTTTTTTTTGAGCGAAGCCGGTATACTAAAATGTAAGTCGGTTAAGCAACAATTAACCTACTTGTGAAAACATAGTTGGAAAGTAACATGGGGGCACCTGGGTGGCTTGGTTGATTAAGCATCCAACTCTTGATCTCGGCTCAGGTCATAATCTTATGGTCTTGAGATGGAGCCCCACGTCAGACTCTGCACTGATGGCACAGAACCTGCTTGGGATTCTCTCTGTCTCTGTCTTTCTCTCTCTCTCTCATTCTCTGCCCACGCACACTGTCTCTCAAAATAAATAAACTTAAAAAGTTAAAAAAAATAGAAAAATAATATGGTGATGTTCGGTAACTACAAATTTCACTTTGATATCTTGGAAAGCCGTCTCATATAGATGACTACAAAAACAGCACATTTCATCTAGATTGAGGAATCGACATTGTATGCCATCTACTATAAAAAACAAATCCGTATATGTAATGGTCAAGCTTGTGTGAAAAGCTAGAGGTGAAGGGTAGGGCCCTTCTTCCCATCACCGAGGGCAGCAAACCGTTGCACAGTTTACGGAGCCCTGTGAGTGGTATGGAGAAAGTGAGAGGGTGGGCAGACAGCACCCACCAAACCGTGTTGAAATGACTCGGTATCAATTCTATGTACAAATTAGGGAAAATGGCAGGTCTTTGTGTCTTACTAGGTGTTTGCCTGCAATACTGGTGTGGGGTTTCTTACCTTTAGAACTAGGCAATAGTCACTCGGTGAGGGCTTGGATGAACATCCTTGAATTTAGGGCCTCGTCCAAAGAGTGAGGTAGCCCTTAACGGGAATCACTGTTTAATGAGCCCCTGGAGAATTGTTTTAAAATTGGACGAGTGCTGGAGACTCCTAGGATTTTCGAGAGCACACACCTGGTGAAACTCTCTTGTGCAATTGCAAATCTAGTTCAGCCCCCTGGCAGGAGGGCGCTGAAATTTTGCCAAACCTCTGAAGGGACTGCCATGGAATGCCTATTATTTGCATATTTTAGACTTACCAGACGTACGACCCAATGTGCGTTTTCTGTTATCGGTGAAAACATAAAACGTATCTAACTGGGTGTGCTTCAGCCAACTGAAATTCCTCACCGAAATTCTTAACTGAAATTCTTCATTTAAATCAGAATTGTTTAAGAATACTGCATCAGTATAAATTGAAGAAAAATATCTCCTTAGATTTTGCAAATTAATGATAGATTTGGCAGCTGAACCCATTTCTGTAGCGTTCCAGTTTGGGTGGAATTGGGAGACAAAGTGTGGGGCGCGTGGCTTCTGTGCAGACATCTGCTTTGGTTTAAATGTTTAATTAGACCTGTTTCAGCGTACAGCCCATATATCATCTGGTCTCCGTACCATGAGAGAAAAAGTGTCGTTGCCACGATTCGGTGAAGAAATTAAAGACCCGAGTGCCAGAGAGAACTGCTTGCCAGCGTCTCTGACAGACTCCGGGCTTGAACCGGAGCCTTTTTGCCATCACATCCAGGATCTTTCCTCTCTTTCTTGGCGAAGGGACTGCACATCCTGGTTTTCCTGGGACAGTTCTGGTGCATGTATGCCTGCTGTTCTGAGAGCATGTTTAACACTGTTCCGTTTCCCTTTTAAAAGTACCCTGACTTAGAAGATGGAGGGGTCCTGCTTTGATGTCCCCAGTAAACTATTCATAACAGCATCCCTGCACCCGCCCCCCCCCCCCCCCCCCCCAGGTATCCAGTGTTACGCTGACTTTTGCACAGAGGCTTCAGGAATCCGGAGGTGGGGGCTGACATCCTGGGCTCTCCTCCTGGAGCCCAGCGAGAATCCCCAGATCCTCTTAGTCTTGGCCTTGATCTGAATCGCTGGGGCTGTCACTGTAAGCAGTGTTTGTGCTGTTACAAGTAACAGGACCTAGAATCAAACTTCTTTAAAGGAGGGATTCAGTACTGTTCATATAACTAAGAGACTCAAAGGCAGAAACTGGGGCTATGAACAAATGAAGAGCCTCAAACAAGGTCTCTCCCCCACCCCCCACCCCATCCTCTTCCTCCTCTTTCCCTCTTCCTCCTTTTTAAATTATTTTATTTTTTTCTTTTAATGTTTACTTATTTTTGAGAGAGACAGAGCTCAAGCGGGGGAGGGGCGGAGAGAGAGGGAGACAGAATCCAAAGCAGGTTCCAGGCTCCGAGCTGTCAGCACAGAGCCCGACGCGGGGCTCGAACCCACAGACCATGAGATCAATACCTGAGCCGAAGTCGGACGCTCAACAGACTGAGCTCCCCCAGCACCCCTCCCCTTTGCCCCCCTTTTCCCATCTCTCCTGCTTTCTCTATCTCTGGCCTCTGTTTTCCTCTGTAGGTAGACTCCTTCGGAGTACTGAAGAAGGGCGCCAGCAGCTGTAGTTATAAATGACAACGGGTATGCTGTTGCCCTTAATACTCGCCCCGGCTCTGGGCTGACGGGCCTGAGAGTGTGGGCGGGTGGCTTTCCCAGAGCGAAATGAGAACGACGGAGGGGGAATGGACGTTGGCAGGCAGACACAGCGGCTGTTTACTATCCCGCTTCTTTGTGCAATTAAAAATGAATCATCTGAGATGGAAATTGTAGTGTGAGAGGTGCATAATTTTCTAGCACATTGCATGACTAAATCTTCACCACGGTCAGTTCTCTGGAAGAGAAACGAAGCAGCCCAGCGACTCCTCACGCTCGCGGGCCCACGGCTGCAGGTGCACTTGCCCCGGAGACACGAACACGGCTCCCGTGAGTGCGGTCGAACCCAGAACAGAGCATTCTCCCCTAGCCGAAGCCTTCACCCTCTCACTCTGAGCACGGAGGCCAGAGTTCCCAAGCACGGCGCCTGCCATCTGCCTGGTCTTCTGAGTCACATCCGAGCCCGGCCAAACCCGCCTGCTGAGGATCACGGTGGCTGAGGGTCAGCGATGAAGATCACCTCTGAGGGTCTGGGGCTTGATTGCAGCCACTTTTACGCTCCTGGCATCGTGCCCTGCTCTGCCAGCGCCCCCGGCGTGTATCCAAATGGGTGAATAGTAAATACTTGTTAAACTAAAAGGCGCCTTAGAGTCTAATAGCTTCTTTAGATGCAAAAAGAGACTAAAAACGCCACGTTATCCCAGGGCCGCTGTTGCACTTTATAGACACACTTAACACTAACAGGAGTTGCGTTAGTTTCTTGTCTGCCAGGGAAATTCACGAAGGAGGTCAGTCCCCATGATTGTGTAACATGTATCTCATACATCCATTCATTCACTCATTCATTCATTCATTCATATCACACATAAATCGCATGCCACCATTGTGCTAAATCCAGATTATCTGATTAGTGATAGAATCTCTAGGTCCAGAGTAAAGTGAACCTTTTTTTTTCTCCTTTGCTGAAGCACACGTACCAAAAGAATGTGGCAAATATTCTTTTTTTTTTTAAATTTTTTAACGTTTATTTATTTTTGAGACAGAGAGAGACAGAGCATGAACGGGGGAGGGTCAGAGAGAGGGAGACACAGAATCTGAAACAGGCTCCAGGCTCTGAGCTGTCAGCACAGAGCCCGACGCGGGGCTCGAACTCATGGACCGCGAGATCGTGACCTGAGCTGAAGTCGGACGCCCAACCGACTGAGCCACCCAGGCGCCCCAAATATTCTTAATCAGGTGTGCACATCACAATCAGATTGGAAGTTCTGTCAGAAAAATTCCTGGGTTCAACCCCTAAAAGTGTGTGTCCCAGAAGGTTTGGGTAGGCCCTGAGGTATATCTGCTTTTAGGATTCTTCCAGATTTTCTTTTTGACACACACCCTGATGAAATGTGAATATTTTGTTTGAAGATGCTCCGTCTGTAATAACACTCCAGATCTGTGCTCTCCGGGTTCTGAGGCAGCCGGGGATCTCGATACACTTGCTGGCCCTCCACTCAGTTGGCCTCTGTGGTATTTGAGTTGTAGGTGTGGCCCCATCTGAGAAGCTGCTGGACACGGCCAGGGGTCCAGGGAAATCTGAAGTCCCTCAGACTGTGCAGTTAAGGAAGAGTTCTGAGCAATGCCATGCTTTGTTTTGTTATGATCAGAGTAAATCTATGGGCTTTGCTTTGTTGCCATTTTCATTTGGACGTAACATATTTCCTAAGTGTTGGGTTATATTAGGCAGACAATAATGGGGAAAGAAAATGAAACATTAATGTTAGCCAGGAACATTACAATAATCTGTCTTCTCCTTCTTTCTTTTTCCTTCCTTTTGCTTAAACATGACTGAAAGACTCGGGGCGGGGGAATGAATTTGAGGAATTATGATTAGGAAACTCAGAGCTGGAACAGCCCTTCACACAATATGAAATAGGAACTTAAGAGATTCTCTTCGTATCTAGATCTGATCTCACACTTTTATTGCAGACGGCTTCTCCTCATATGTAGTTCAATGAGCTGGGAAATAACTCCAGTCAGTTATAGGCTTGCACTGAACACCCTCAAAAGGATATGGACTGGGAGATGGAGAAGTCGGTCCCCAAAGGTGTGTGTGTGTGTGTGTGTGTGTGTGTGTGTGTGTGTGTGTGTGTGAATTTTGGAGGAACTGGTAAGGCAGTGCCCATGTTTTTCAAGTGCCCATCCTACACGGAGAGCAGATGTGGGGAACGTGACCCGGCAGAGGCCCCATGCCTTTGAATGCTAACCATACAAACAATTAGTGGGGTAACAGGGTCTCAAAGGAGCTTTTTCACCATTTGGCTTCATCGGCAAGTACTGTCTGTCTGGTGTGGCGTCTTACAAGGCCTCCAGAGTTCACAGGAAAACACTGCCCTCATTACGTAGAAGATTCCATCACGGCACTACAGACAGACCTCACAGATCTGTAGTATTTATTCAGCCACACGCACAGTGTATCTGTTTTGTTGTTGTGGCACTGATAGAGACTTTGTCCTGTCACCACTGTGACCCCTGAATATTGTTGCAGTTACTACATTTTGGTATCCGGAAAGCCGGAGCAGAATGTTTGTATCATGCGCCTTTTGGGTTTATTTATTTTGAGGGAGAGAAAGAGCCAGTGGGGGAGGGCAGAGAGAGAGGGAAAGAGAATCACAACCAGGCTCCGTGGGGACAGTGCTGACATTCGATGTGGGGCTCGACCATGGGAACTGCGACATCATGACCTCAGCCACAATCAGGAGTCAGAGTCTTAACCTCCTGAGCCACCCAGCGCCCTCCAATTTTTCTTCTTAAATTACCTTCCTCCCCTCATTCCCCTTCCCCATCATAAATCCGCTCTCTTCATTATGCACCAGGAAATTTAAGGTTTTTAATTTTGTGGTTAATCCAAATAGTAGTTTCACCCAGATATCAAGCAGAGCAATGGTTTCCTTTCGTATTTGTCCACTAGGGAACCTAGTATAAAAAGGGAAGCGTAGCATGTGTTTTTTGTTATAGGTGTATCTGTCTACGTTTTAATGCTGTTAAGTAAAAATGTGTTTTCTAACTGATACCAAAGGAAACTTGCTTGTCATTCTTTCTTTTCCTCTTGTCTTCAGTTTCCTTTTTCCTTCTTTTCTTCTTTCTCTTTCTCCCCATAGTATTATCTTATTAACTTACGGCTCTCCTTAGAAGTGTTGGCATTTTGCTAGAGAGGAAGTGTGGTAATTCATATCACATTAGGTGAAGGAAGTTACATGAATGCAGGTCACATCAGAAGAACCGTGTAAGAGGGTCATTAAGAGCACAGATTCCAGCTCCAAACTGCCTCTGCGGAATGCTGCTTTTCTGCAGCTTGTTGGCTCTATGACCTTGGGCAAGTTATTAAGTCTTTGTGTGCTTACAATGCCCCCTCTGTAAAAATGGGCAAAATAAAATTACATTCATCATAGGGCTGTTAAAGGCATTGAATACGTACGGTGCTTAGAATCATGCAAGAATAGTATATATAGTACTAACCACTATCATAAATATATAAACCATTATTATAAGGTACTGTCACATCTCCACATTACTTTGTCATGCTCCGCGTAGAACTACATTCATATATTATAAATTAACAAAGGTAAAACTATGCCTCAACTTTGCATAAAGGTAGGAATATATTGTTCAAAAAACAAACACACAAAAACCCCGAAGTAATGGGAGTATTCTAGAAATGTTCATGGCTGACAGAGAACAACACAGACTGATTGGAGTTACCATGCCATTTGTACCTGTGAAAGTCAACAAGGCAATAATTACAAATTGGATTTTCAAGAAGCCCCAAAACGATAACCAGTGCTTAGGATTAGTATGAATATGTTGTGACAAATGTGACGGGTACTTGTGCATGTTAAAGAGTCAGCTGAAGCGACTGTGTGTGCCAGAATATTCTGAAACCACAGCAGAAATAAAATGGGGTTGCTTCACTGAAATGTGATCATATGTTCCACTTTGGGGCCCTGGTGATATAAAAAGTTGAAAACTTGCAACTAATAAGCAGTAAAGCATGCTAAATGAAGCCAAAATATAATCTCACAAAAATTTTAAGGTATTATTCATGAGAGGGCAGGATATGCATTTTAAAATGTAAAAGTATATCCTGAGGAACAAAAGGTTGAACCATATATCTATTATAATCATCTCAAGTCTATGTCGGATCATTTAGCTGAGAAGCTGAAAATGGCTTTTCCTCCTGGAATTCTGTCTTTTCATAACTGGTGAGTCTTTTTTCCCCCTCTGTTCTGCCTCCTCACTTAAAATTTTCTCATCATGAGCATAGGTCTTACACAGTAAGTTGTTAATTTTCCTGCTCTGTCCAAAGTGGAGTTCTCTCTCCTAGAAACTGACCGACAATTTTCATTTGAGTGGTTATTAGGATAACGTAAGAATGGATTTATGCATAATTCTATCAAGAATGTAAGTGCCAATTTTTAGAAATCAAAGCTGGCCAAAGATAGGATACTTTTATGTAAGTACATTTAAGGAAGTATATCTGAAAATTTATTTCTGCCTAATAGTATTTAGGAAAAATGGAAATTTGTATATTAAAAATATTGTCTAACTACCTAGATGTTTTACATTGGATAAATAGCCTGCCTATAAAAGGAACCAAAATATTTATGTGACACTTAGCACACAGACAAGACATGAAAAAGAAAATCATGCGGGAAAATAACAGATTGCTCCTGAGACGACATTTCGCAGGAAGGGCTGCTTACGTAATTTTGATGCTCCCTTTGGGCTCAGACTGTGTGGTGTGTACACAGAGGTCTCATCTGTGTGCAACAATGCTTGAAGGACTTTCGTCTGTGTGTGCATGATGTGTATACGCATGTGTGTGGGTTTTTTTTTAAGAGTGAGAATCATGTGTGAAGGGTTGTGGTCTCCAGACTGCATGGTGATAATGATGCATTGTTTACAACACAGGTTCACGCACATCTACGAGGACCTGTGGGTGACATATGTTAGCTTTGTTGTCAGTCTCCAACAAATCTTTGGTGACAAATCTTTTTTTTTAAAATAAACTTTATTTATTTATTTATTTATTTATTTATTTATTTAAAATGTTTATTTATATTTGAGACAGAGGGAGACAGAGTGTGAGTGGAGGAGGGGCAGAGAGAGAGAGAGGGAGACGCAGAATCCGAAGCAGGCTCCAGGCTCTGAGCCGTCAGCACACAGCCCAACGCGGGACTCCAGCTTGTGAACCCTGAGATCATGACCTGAGCCAAAGTTGGCGCTCAACTGACTGAGCCACCCAGGCGCCCCAAACTTTATTTATTTATTTTTTAATGTTTATTTATTTATTTTGGGAGAGAGTGTGTGTTTGAGCTGTGGAGGGGCGGAGACAGAGAGAGCGAGAGAGAGATTCCCAAGCAGGCCCTTCACTGTCAGGACAGAGTTTCCGTGGGGCTCAGTCTCAGGAACTGTGAGATCATGACCTGAGCCTAAACCAATGCTTAACCCACTGAGCCATCCAGGTGCCCCCAGTTGGTGACAAATCCTAGTGAATATGACTGAGGGAGGGGCTCTGATCTGAACTTGATTCCATCTTCTTGAATTTTGAATTCCGATGTAAATTCTCACAGGTGTTTTGTGTTCAATATCAACAATTGCTTCTGAGGCCTTGTTGGAGCTAGGATGTCCTTAGTCTTTACAGAGTTGCTTGAGGAAAGTGCTTTTAGTACAGTCTTGAAAATTTCATTTCTCAACAGGACTTGCTGCTTTCCCATACCATTTGCAAAGTATTGAGTCCTTGCTGTTTTCCCGAGAGACAGGCTACATGATGCCTCAGCACTTTGTTCTGGAGTTCCTCCTCTGTTCTCTTGGCCAGATGTGTTTTCTGTGCCCCGATGAACATCCTGGGAAAACTGGCTAGTTTCAGAAAACTGCTTCGTGTTGAGTGACTCTTGCTTAATTATGAACACTCTTGCTTAATAAATCATCTCTTTTCTTATGCCATTTCAACTAGACATTTTGAAGGCTGAGAAATAAGGCAAGTTATATTAGCTTTTAAAACCCTAAGAGTGTATTCAAATATTAACTTTCCAGATTAATGCACAACATAAACTAAATGAAAGGAACTAGGCATTTCATAACTTCATTGACCCGAGTGAGATACCAAATGTAGAGCAGATATGAAGGAAATCAGCACATGTGGGGTTAGCAGGGGTTTGTTTTAAGTCTGGGTCTAGGTACCGACTTCATATACTTACTGTGTAATATTTTTGGATGGTGGCTCCTCTCCCATGTTCATTTTGAACCAGTGGCAAAAGTGAAATGAGCACATAGTGCAGATCAGTGAAAAGTACACAGCAAACTCAGCAAACCAGGAGTAGAAGGGAGCTTCCTCAAATTGATCAAGAAATACCTACAGAGACACACAGCCAAACTGGAATCTTTCCCACTGAGGTCAGGTACGTCCCTCTTACCATTCTCGTTTAGCACCATCCTGGGATTCCTAGCTAATGCAATGGGACAAGAAAGGAAACAAAAAGTATACACAGTAGAAAGGAAGAAATAAAACTTTCTCTGTTTGCAGTTGATGTGACTGTGTAGAAAATCCTAAAGAATCCACAAAGAAACTCCTGCAATGGGTGAGCTTTAAGAGTAAGGTTGTAGAATAGCAGGTTAATACATAAATGTCACTTTTCTGTATGCATGCAATAAACAAGTAGAATTTGAAATTAAAAGCATAATACTATTTGTATCAGCAGCAAAGTGAAACACTTAAGTATAAATTTAGCAAAATGTGTACAAGATCTGTATGAGGGACACAGAAAAACTCTGGTGAAAGGAGATATCAAAGTAACTAAATAAATGGAGAGATAGTCCATGTTCATGGATAGGATAACTTAATATTGTGAACATGTCAGTTTATACCAACTTGATACATGGATTCAATACAATCCCAGTCAAAATTCCAGCAAGTTATTTTATGGATATTGACAAACTGATTCTATATGGAGAAGGAAAAGCCTAAGAATGGCCAAGACAAATTTGTAAACGAGAAAAGTTAGAGGACTGACACTACTCAATTTTAAGACCTCCTATAAAACCACATAAAAACTATATAAAAACCGCATAAAAACTATATAAAAGCCTCCTATAAAACTACTGTGTTGTCAGAAGAATGTACAAATAGATTTGATGGAACATAAAGAAGATGCATAAATAGAAATTGTGCGGAATAGAAGGTCAGTTTGATAAAAGATCAAAGGCAAAACGATGGAGAAAAGAGTCTTTTCAACAAATGATGCCAGAACAACCAGACATCTACATCTACATGTAAGAAAATGAAAGTGGACATAGATCTTCTAGGCTGCACAAAAATTACCTCAGCAGGGACCATAGACTTAAATGTTAAATGCAAAATTATTAAACTCTACGTAGAAGATGAAATAGGAAAAATGTCTAGATGACCATGGTATGGCAGTGAGATTTTAGATACACAAAGGCACAATCAATGGAAGAAATGACTGTTAAGGTGAATTTCCTTATAATTAAAAACATCTTCGTGAAAAACACTATCAAGAGAATGTAAAAGGGAGGCTGTGTGTCCTGGTAGGGACAGGAGATGTACAAGAACTATGTCCTTTCTATACAATTTTACTATGGGCCTAAAATTGTCTAAAAATAAGATCAATTTTTATATATAATAGTATGTATATGCTATATACATACTATTATATATATAAACACTATATATACATATATACACATACACACATATATACACACATACACTATATAATGCACATTATATATGTGTGTGTGTGTGTGTGTGTGTGTATAATGTGGTATCCTGAATGCGATGCTAGAGCAAAATTAGAAAATTAGGTAAAAAACAAGGAAGTCTGAATATAGATTGTAGTTAAAAGTGATATATCAATATTGGTTCATTTATACTATACTGATATAAAATAACCATTACTAAGGATGTGTGGTACATAAGAACTGTGTATTACCTCAATTTTTCTGTAAATCTAAAACTATTGTAAAAATAGTTTATATTTAATTACCCACACTGTCTTTTGGAGCTATTATAACATTTAATACATTCTTAAGGAGGAGGTTATTGACTTTTTTTACAAAATACACTTAAAATATAACCTGAATAGGGCTTCCCGTAACTACTAGAAATCAGTGACCAAGAGGAATCATTCATAGATTTTTCCACCATTGTGAGGAGAAGTGCCACAGGAAACAATAAATGAAATTCTACACATATTAATCCAGTCACTGATGTCATAAATCTACATGTGGTTGAAAAATTTGAAACACTATTTGTTTTTGAATGGTGAATTCTGGAATATAAATATAAACATAAATATAAAAATAAATAAATAAAATATATATAATATATAATATTTAATATATAAATATATATACGTGTGTGTATGTGTGTGTGTGTGTACATATAATAAAAATGTATCTGTAACTGACTTTGTGAAAAGTCAGGGCATGACTAAGTTGTCATCTACAAACTTGTTGGAAAGTCTAGTAGACAATATGTGGTTTATTGGTTTGCATGTAAGCATCCCATTATCCTTTTATTGCACGCATAAACCATTCTCTTGGCTTCCCTGCTGATTTTACTCATATTTTAAGAATTATTATGGTGTTCACTAAAACAATATATATACTTGAGAGAGGGAGAGAGAATCCTAGGCAAATGCCATGCTGTCAGTGCAGAGCCTGATGTGGGGCTTGATCTCACCAACTGTAAGATCATGACCTGAGCCGAAACCAAAAGTCACGTGCTTAACTGACTGAGCCCCCAAGATTCCCTCAGGGATACCACACTCTACTTTTTGTCATGACGTCTTAGGCTCCTCATGACTGGGAATTTCTCAGGTATTTGGTGACCTTGTCATTGTGAGAATATTGATCATTTGTTTTACAGAATATCTTTCATGTGTGATTTTTCTGGTGCTTTCTCTTTTGATTACACTGGGTTATGGGTTTTTAAGTGGAAGGTCACACACGTAAAGTGCCGCTCTCATCATGTCCCATGAGAGTACATAATGTCAACATGACTCATCACTTTTGATGCTGACCTTGGTCTCCTGGATGGAGTCGTGTTCATCAGGTCCCCCATTATAAAGTTACTCCCCCCCGCCCAATATCTTTTCATTCTGTATTCTTCCAAAGGAAGTTACTATGTACATCCACATGTGAAGAGTGCAAAGTTACACTCTACCTCCTTGAGAGCGGAATATCTGCATAAATTATTTTAATTGTCCACAGATTTGTCAATTTTCCCACATTTATTTATTCAGTTATTTACTTATATCAGTATGAGTCACGGGCATTTATTTTATACTTTGACTTAGAATCCATTAATACATTACTTATGGTGTTGGTCACCTTGTTCCAGCGATGGCTATTGGGAGCTCTTTCATTTGACTCCTGTGTCCCTTTGACATGCCCCGATATTTGCGTGTATCCACACATTATCCTGTGGCGTATATGTGATGTATCCACATATACATCTCTGTGTTAAGAGGCCTTTGGTGCTAGCTTGCACTTGGGTATTACAGGCATTATATGATCTTCAGCACCATAGATAAGATATGGAGAATGGGAACTAAGGCCAAATAATTTGCTTAAATAGCTGTTCCTTTCTATTCCAAAATATTATCACCAGATGATGATTTTTAAAAGTGTTTTCTCTATAAAAATTTATAAATATTAAATAATTCTTAACTTAATTTCCAGTTACTTATTGGATATTTTTTTAAGTTTTTTTTTTTTTTTTTTTTGAGAAAGTGTAAGTGGGGGAGGGACAGAAAGAGGGAAAGAGTGAGAGACTCCTCTGCATGGACAATGCAGAGTCCCAAGCTGGGCTTGAACCCACGAACCATGAGATCATGACCTGAGCTGAAGTTGGATGCTTAACCTACTGAGTACATTTATATCTTTAAATGTACATATCTACATATATCTTGATATCTGATAGAGCCAATCTTCCTTATTTTGCATTTTAAGGAATATCTTGACTGTTCTTTAACTTTTGTCTTACTAATACATTCTAAAATAGGTCTGATTCTTCTAAGTGTCCTTTCATATTTTTATTATAATTGAATTTATAGATCAATTGGGGCAGAATTGATTTCTTTATTACATTAAATCTTACTCTTAAATGAGGTGTATCTCTGTCACAGGATACACAGACTTTGAAAGACAGATTTATGTGCAGGAAGTTTGTGCGAAGTTCTCTCAAGATCAAAATCCTGGTGGAAGTAAGGAAGTGGTGGGAGATAAAGGAGAAGGTGAACACAGTGCCTTTGCCACACAGCCTCAGGGGATCCTACAGGACATTCTGGAGTTAGGGTGGTGCAGAGGGCAGGGGTGCTGGGTTGTGGCATTAAGCGGACTTTGGATGGATGTAGAGCAGCCCTCATTAATCAAGGCAGAGTCCTGGAGGGGGACGCAGCTGAGGGGTATTGGCTGCCAAAACTCCCAGTAGCCACGGAAGTGAATGCTTCAGCCCTGAAGAGGAAAATTGAGGCAAAGTACTGGATCATCTATTACAGGCCACACCTCAAGATGCCGAGATGCATTTGTTTCCTGTAAGTCCTGAGAACAGATCCTCCCGGATTCTGTTTGTCCGAACATCCTGGGGGAAACTGGCAAGGAAATGGTTCGTGTAATGAAAGGCTTGAAAGACATGCCTGGTGCTCATCGTTTCTTTCATCCACTGCCCATTCTAGGCTTCCCTTGCTCTTGGTGAGCACTTAGGCTTGTCCAAGTGACTTACCTGTTGGGTATTCCAGACCTGCAGGCCTGAAGAGTCTCAGCCACATGCCCCCTTGCCCTTCTCAGTTCATGGCTACCGCCCAAGTTCATTTCTCATCAGATCTGGGCAGGGTGGTTGGAAGAAATGCCCAAGTGAATTGCCAGGTGGCAGTCGTATTTTCTCCTGTCTCATATTTGCCGGAAGTATTGGCTCCTTCTAATGAACGTATCATGGTGGACGCAAGGAGTTTAAAGTTGCGAAAGCCATAGCTGTAGTTTGACATTTCCTGGGGCTCCTGAAGGGTCTCCCAGAAGTGTTTCCCAGAGACTGGGGAGACTGTAGGAAGAGGACCACAACATTTATAAATCCTAGATTTGATGGAACGGGAAAAATGAATTCTCCAAGCAGGTCGTTGGGAGTGATGGAAAGTGAGGTTGACTCTCGTTTTACTCTTCAGCCGAGGCGCATGGCTTTTAGCTACCAGAATGGCAAGCTCATATGATAATTGATTTAGAGAAACATCTTTGAAAGTATTTTCTCTAATCTGACACCTCAGCTACATATTCAGTGAGTAAACACATTGCTCTGTTGGTTTGGCAGCTCCTGGTTGATGGGGCCTTGAGAGGAACGGTGGCTGGTGGGACAAATGACATAGCTCTTTTGCCATAAAGTGTATCTCTTGGTCCCGTGCCACTGATCTGAGCTAAAGACATTATCAAAATGCCTCACATATGGGGCGCCTGGGTGGCTTAGTCAGTTAGGTGACCGACTTCGGCTCAGGTCACGATCTCATGGTTCCTGAGTTTGAGCCCCGCGTCCTGCTCTGTGCTGACAGCTCAGAGCCTGGAGCCTGCTTTGGATTCTGTGTCTCCCTCTCTCCCTGCCCCTCCCCCAATCACACTCTGTCTCTTTCTGTCTCTCAAAAATGAATAAATGCTGATTTGAGGCTAGTTCTCTTTGCCTACTGAATGGCTAAGTACGTACAGTTGCCTATGGAAATGCCCGTGCGAGTGCCGTCTTTAGGGACCGCCCTTAGTGAGGCTGTAATGCGGCGACAGTCCCACGGTCCATGTACCCAGGCACTAAGCCAGCCTGCCTGTGAAGGTTGTCGTTTTTCCTCTTCCATCAGTGATGAGCAACTTCCCACATGGCCGTACCGAGAGCTGCGGGAGAGGGGCCGATGTAATGACGATGGATGACAGGAGGGTCTGGCTACCTGCTTCAACTTGTACGTGGACTCATCACGTACGTCTCACCACGGATTGGGGCCGGGACTGCCCAGCTGTATGACTTCGTGAGTCTGCAGGAAGCCAGCTTATGCTCGGCAGTTTCGGCCACACCGCCACTTGACCTCTTGGTCTCTTCTGGGACTCAGTCGTACACCCACGGTTGCCTTTTGAAAAGTGTTTCACTCTCTGATGCAAGTGTCGCGAGCTGACTCTGGATGTTGTCCTCCATTTGGACTTGTCATAAATTTTAGACTCGTTGTGCGTTTTTCGTGACAAATACCGTAAGTTTGGCACTCATCTGGCCCAGGTGGACTGCTTACACCACAGCCCAGACTCTTTTCTGCTCTGGACCCCATTTAAACCCGGCAGCATTTAAAAAAAAAAATCACGGTGTGTATGAGTCAGATTAACATTCCCACTAATATTCTTCCCGAGAACTGAAAGAGGCCTACAGGACATTGCACTCTGTGCCGCGTAATGCGAGTTAGGAGATGTGGTATTGTGTCCTCTCCCTTGGAGACCGCATACGAGGACACCCTGAACCACACTGGTAAATATGGCACCCGCATGATGGCACCGTGATCCTCATCAGGTCTATCTCTCATCCTTTGAGGTGCCCGTGTTGAAGGCTTCCAGGGTATTAGCCGCCTTACTCACCTGCTTTGTTAAACATGACGCTTCTAGGGAACCAGGTGTGAAATTCCACCACATGGCCGGGTAATCGGGGTCCCTTTGGCCTGTACTGTCACACAAGTTGGAAGAATAACAAAGGCCTGAGGAGCGACCGGAGCCGTATATTCTCATCCATCCTGTGTGAATGCACAGTGTTTCTGGTTTTAATTTGTGATAAGGATGGAAAGGGGTGCGTTTGCATTGCTAGGTCAGTGGCCACCTGGCACCTCTCATGCTCCTGGGCAGGACTCAGGTGTTTTAGCAAAGTTGGTGCATAAACCCATGCTGCTGTAGGGGTTACTACTCGGTCGAGTTTGCGAAAGGCCGCTGTGATCCTCTAGGATCTGTCTGGCTTGCGTAGCGACAAGGCTAGTGAATTAAACAAGCACATTCCTGCACATTCTGTAGGCTTTTAAGTGTAACGCTAACTTCTGCAGTTCTTTCCAGGGTAGGATTTTTTTCCCTTTCCTATCTTGGTGGCAGAGGCCTCCCCTTGACTTCCTTCATGAGCGCATGTCGGTTCCCACAGGTCAAGGAACCAAACAGCAAGCTCTTGTGACTGTTGATTGGACTGGCTTTGCTCAGCCACCTGATCATGTATAATCTTCATTTACTTCAGCCGGATACACCAAAAACGCCTTTGTTGACTAGTGATCTATCCATCTTGCCCACAAATATGTCATGGTCTAGTAGTCATCTCCAGAGCAGGATCGTACCCATCTAGCGCCCGTCTCCAGGCGGGTCAGGTGTGCCTCACTCCCACGCTCACCTTGCCACTTGTGATCATGATTGCACCTGACTTTCTTCTAATGGTTAAATGTTGCCACCTGGCCCCTATTATTTCTTGAACTTGTCCTCCTTTAATCAATGGGGCAGCCAGCTTCAGTAATTTCGCCTCCCAATCTTGGCCCTGCCTAGGGAGGGGGGGCAGCATCGAGCTTGTTGGAGAGGCAGGTGACTTTCTGGCATGCACATTCCTCGTTGCCACGGTAAGCACGTTAGGTGAGCTGCTCCCATGGATGATAGTCGCCATATGCGGCGTTTCTATTCTAGCGTGTCCTTAACCGTGGGTTTTTTAAATCCCTCCTTCTGCTGTCTGCTGTGGTGTCTCTAGTGTCTCTATTTGAATGGGGTCATTGCTTCCTCCAAGCCAGCAGGCTGTGGAACTGCATGACAGCTTTTCAGGGCTGTACCAGTCTCTGATTCTTTGTCTCCTAACCCCCTTTCATTCCTGGTCTCCATGGGTCAGTCTCCCTCACATTGACTCTAAGTACGTTTTTCACGTCTGTGCTATTGTTTACAGTTCTGGCTCCTATAGTGTTTGACGAAGGAGTGAAACTTCATTAAGTTTTGTTACATGTCAGACATTTAACTTTTATCTTTAGATGTTCATCCTTTTCAGTGATAGTATACCTATCACTGAATTTTTTTATTCATTGGTGATACTCTTTTATTATAAAATTTTATACTCTTTACATATTTTTATATTTTACATGCAAGAATATCATTCTGCTACGTGTGCGGGGCTCTCCCTCTGCTCTGATCTGCAGACCCTCATGGTGCTTTGTTTCCTTGTAACGTCGAGTGAATCTTATTGTAACTTCATATTTGCTGTACCAAAGTCCGTAGAGTCCCAGGGGCATCATTTGAAGAGACTTTGTTTCACAGATAATGTCAGTTTGCCTCAAGGTATCTGGGATTCAGTCAGCTCTCTGGGGATTCTCTTTCATGTCACAGTCTTGGGAGAAATTCTCCGCTTTACAGCTGGCACGTGGCTCAGCGTCCTGGTCACACCACTGACGGGTGCGTTTGCCGTTAGGCCGACCCTGCACTTGTGGCTTCGGTGGTGTTTGTGCCCCTGCTCCATTTTCTCCTTGCTTTGGGTCCAGGGAACCGTGAAACCCCAATACCTAAAACTTGCGTTTCCCCCAGGATTTGTTTGTGTTGTCACAAGAAGGCCACCGGAGTGTCTGATCTCTAATTTTGCCAGGATTTAAGCTCATTATGTTTTCTTTTCATTATTATTATTTTTTTATTTCATTTTTTATTTTTTAGAATTTACATTCAAATTAGTTAGCATATAGTGCAACGATAATTTCAGGAGTAGATCCCTTAGCACCCCTCACCCATTTAGCCCATCCCCCCTCCCACAACCCCTCCAGCAACCCTCAGTTTGTTCTCCATATTTATCAGTCTCTTCTGTTTTGTCCCCCTCCCTGTTTTTATATTATTTTTGTTTCCCTTCCCTTATGTTCATCTGGTTTGTCTCTTAAAGTCCTCATAGGAGTGAAGTCATATGATTTTTGTCTTTCTTTGACTAACTAATTTCACTCAGCATCATACCCTCCAGTTCCATCCATGTAGTTGCAAATGGCAAGATTTCATTCTTTTTGATTGCTGAATAATACTCCATTGTATAAATATACCACATTTCCTTTATCCATTCATCCATCGATGGACATTTGGGCTCTTTCCATACTTTGGCTCTTGTCGATAGTGCTGCTGTAAACATGGGGGCGCATGTGTCCCTTCGAAACAGCACACCTGTATCCCTGGATAAATGCCTAGTAGTGCAATTTCTGGGTTGTAGGGTGGTTCTATTTTTAGTTTTTTGAGGACCCTCCATACTGTTTTCCAGAGTGGCTGCACCAGCTTGCATTCCCAAGTTTTCTTTTCATTCTTATTATCTGTATCGATTCAGCAGGTGAGAAAATATTTCATGTCGAGTAATTTGCACTGTCTCACCTCTAGTGAGGCTGCCCATTTTTCTCATATATTGATTGTCCATTTTCAGTTCATCTTTACTCCCTTGCCTATGTAGATCATGTGTCCTTCTAAGTTGGTCTTTCTCTTTGCTTCATCAACTGCTGAATACCTTTTGTATATTTATAACATGAGTTTCTCTTCTCTCATATGCACCTGGGTTTCTTCTCTAGACTATTACTTGGTGATTGCTTTTATTTATGGAGTCCCTCGCAGAGGAAAACACAAGTAATCCCACAGGTATTCAGACTCTGAGAAACGAGGCCATCTTGCCCTCTGAACTGAAGCCCCTGTGGGCTGTCCACTGTCCTGGCCAGCCTTAGCCTGCCGTGCCCCGCAGCGCACCCTGGCCCAGAGCGTAGGAGTAAGTAAGGTACAGACCTCTTTCCCAAGGACAAGCATCAGTGTTTTTCTGCAGATCTTTTACTTCCCTTATTCCAGGGCGTCTTACTTAGGCATGGAATTAAATAACCATCTCTTCATCTATGTTTTTGAAATCTCTTGCTAATACCCTGGGTCTTTTAGAGCCTTGGCTTTTAAAATACAGGAGCAAAGTGTTAACTTTATTGGTTTCTACATTTAATTCTTCCATCCTGTTCTTGGAGCAGTGGAGAGAGAATGCGCATGTTATTTCCTGAACAGGGGAGAGTACCATGCTGTAACACGGAGCGGAGTTTGCATATGGGAAGACACGCCCAAATCTATCAAAATGCGATTACAATAAATGTGAAGTAATATAACAAGTATGATATAGCACAATATAATATCAACATGTACCAAGAGTGATTAAAAAGTAGAAACCATCACTTCCTATTAAAATCACTAACCAAATAAGTCTAGGAAAAGAATTCTAAAACATAGTGACAAACATAAAAAGGGTAAAAACAATCTTTGTAGCAAATGAAGACTTATAAACCATTAAAAGGGAAAACAAGGCAAATATCTTACGGTTAGCATTGATATTTTAACATTGCTTAGAAGGTTCTGGATGATATAATGAAAATAAAATATAAGTATTGGAAGAAAGAGACAAATGTATCTCCACATTTACATATCTATAAACATCTGAAGAGACCATTTCAATTCTTGGGTGATAATTTAGCAAGAAATAGTGAAATAGCCCAAATTTAAATATGTATAAAATAAAAAGTTTTATTTAAGAGAGTAATATCTCCCCCAAATCCTCTGCAAAATATTTTAGATGGCGTGAACTTATTTTGTATAAATTCACTCCTTGCAAGGCATGCTATAAATCATTGATTAACAAAAGTAGAGTAAAAAATAAACGTTTCCTCTTTGCATCTAACTATATGCACATAAATGTGTGTTTGTTTTGTGAGGCCCCCCTACTTCCACATTTGCTGATATTATCGTCCTTTTCTTTTTTAAAACTCTCATGTTGCGTATCTGCCATACCTTAATGCTCCCTCTTTATAAATGCCATAATTAAGTGTCTTCTCTTGGCTTCCTTTTCTAAATTTTTTAAAGTGTTTATTTATTTTGGAGGAGAGAGCGAGAGAGAGAGTGGCACAGAGAGAAAGAGAGACAGCTTGTGAGTGGGGGAGAAGCAGAGAGAGAGGGAGACACAGAATCCCAAGCAGGCTCCTGCACTGTCGACTTAGAGCCTGACATGGGGCTCAAACCCATGAACCCTGAGATCACAACCTGAGCCGAAGTCAAGAGTTGGACACTCAACTGACTGAGCCACCCTGGTGCCCCCTTTTTCCTTTTCTTTCTCAGGCATGCCCCACTGAGATCACACCCTGCTTCCTGCAGTCTCGTGAGTTTGGCACCCCTCCATCCTGTGCAATCCCTTGTATCCCCATCAACACCTCTCCTGGGAACTCTAGACCCACACATACATGTATTTCCAAATAAAGTAAGTCTAAGAGGAAAATTATTAAAATAGGGCAACCCACCACAGAAAAATCAGCTGCACGCTTTGTTGGCAAGGGTGACTTAAAAAACATTCCTCTTTAAAAATGAATGATGAATGAATGTACGACTGAATGAATAGATAGATGGCCAGTGCCTTACCATCACCTTTGCTATTTAATATCATTTGGAAGTTTCTAGACAATAAAAAAACGGAACACAGAAATACAACCACTTGGAGAATACCCCCAGGATCTCCTGTTCCAGGAGCATATCACAGTCACCATGCACAGCACTGAACCTGCCCCCAGCTCTTTGCAAACACTCACCACGGCTCCTTGTCCTGACTGCCCTCTTCCAAATGAGCCTGTCCCTGTCACTGAGGTTTACACTAGCGAGATCGTCATTCAGTTCCTCCCTCTTCATATTTTTTTTTAATCTGTGTCTGTGACCTTACAAAATCCCTGCGCCTCTTGCCGTTCTGCTGATATTTTCCCCTGTCAAATTTTCAGCGTCACTTGAACTTGTAAAGAAGGTCATTCTTTCTTTAATGAGACTCAAATGCCCAAGCCACTAAACACTATGGCTATATTTCTCTCTATATAGACGTTTAAGTAATGTCAGCCATAACAAAGCCTAAACCCGAACCTCAAATGATTTCTGTCACCTCCTAAAGGCCACCCTGCCAGCTGTGCCGAACAGACGTGGGTCCACCCCGGGCCCCACTATACCTTTCCTTAGTGACACTGCGCCCCTTACGGTTCTCGTTGATTTCTCTTCCTTTCTGGACGCTGAGATTAGCTTGCAAGCATCCTGCACCTGGGATGCCGTCCTTCTTCATCCATCCCACGTTCAAATCTACCCATGTTTTAAGGTACAACTTAAATGCCATTTCCTTAATGAAACAGTCTGGCTAGAAGTCCTCTCTCCCTGAACAGCACTAAATTTTACTTTCAGGACCCCTGTGACATTTATTCCCATCTATTTTATATCATAGTGATTCTCACCAACCTTTCTCTGTCCTGGGTGAACTTAGGGCTTAGAGTTACAGCCATGACTTGAGCTTTCTTTTTTTTTTTTGTTACCCCTTATTATTAAATAAAGTGCTTTTCATGGAGTAGAGGATGAACACTTAAGTTTTAAATGAATATTTTATATGAAATTGACCACTTGTGATTAAGTTCACCAATTGGCTAAGTTTCTATAAAATAGAAGGTGTAGAAATAGCCTTAAGTGCTTGTGGTTTTAAGGAAACATTACTTTCTGGCTTATGTTTGAGCTTTTAGCTGAGGATTTTATTGCTACTGTTAGTTCAGAATCCATTAGGAACTAAAATGCGCCTCTGGAAGGTTTTGAGGAGAGAAATTTCTCTCTAGCCCTTGTTAGACATACTCTCGAGGCTGAGTACAGCTTTCAGTACAAGGAACAGAGGGAACGGAAGTCCTGCAGGGGCGTCCAGGGGACTGTGCAACGGGCCTCTGTGTCCCCTGTCTCAGTCACATCCATGAGTGGATGTCCCGCTCCTCAGAGCTGGCAGAGAAGGCACTGGCTCACTTCTGCCAGGAAGTAGGAATTATTTTCTTCGTTTTGTCAATGAAAACTTTGGCAACGAAGAGTCATCAGTTGGTAGTAATATAGTTAGTGTTATTGATACTGTTACTATTACTGTCGTCCAAATGGTCATGTGCCCATTGCTATGGGAAGTATGTTGGGATCCTCCAGAGGGGCAGAACCAGTGTGCCGTACGTATATAGACTACAGCGTGGCAGAATGGACACACACGCTTTGCCATCACCGTGACCATAGAACTTATGGTCCAAACTGGAGATCTTTGAGGGTACCTGGGTGGCCCAGTCTGTTAAGCATCCAGCTCTTGATCTTGGCTCAGGTCGTGATCTCACAGTTCGTGGGAGTGCGTGGGTTCGAGCCCCACATCGGGCTCTGCACTGACAGCATGGAGCCTGCTTGGGATTCTCTCCCTCTCTCCCTCTCTCTGTCCCTCCACCGTTCACACTGTGTCTGTTCTCTCCAAAACTGGAAAACTTTGAGAACAAAGCCTTTATTTATAATTATGTAAGCCCTCAGGCATAAATTTTACATTTCTTGGGCAAATCAAAGCTATTAGTAATCCTACTCACAGCTAAAAAATGTGACTCAAAAGTGGTTTCCTAGTGACCATACATCTTCTGATTATCCGCCTTTCTATTTTACCTCCCCACTTGGTGCCCTTTATGATGTTCTAGTCTAACAAGCAAACTATGTTTTACCTTTTTCCTGTTTTGTACCCTGGGTGAGTTAGTAGACGTTATTTTGAATTTTATTTCTCAGGGAATCAAATGATGGAATTAGTATTTTAACTGTCAAATTCACCTGTCACAGGAGATAGTCGTAGGACCCCCCCCCCCAATACCGGGATTTCCCCAGAATTTTTCCTATCTCATTTGAAAGATCTTTGTAGTGTTTTTATATGTGCTAGGATTCTCCGTGTTTTCTGGGGGAAAAAAATGACAGATTTTGGAAGTGAAGGAAGTAGGTGTAGGATGGGGGCCACGAAATAGAGGTGGGCAGGACCAGCAGGCCAGAATTGGTGAAAGATGGTCATAATTAATGGCTTGTAGAAAATGACCATCTTGTAGACTGTTTATCAACAGTATGTTCTTGTTCTTGTTTTTCTGCAAACGTCTCTGCAGGGAGAGGCAGCAGGGAGCAGAACAGTGTCACAGTTACTGGTGTGCCTGGGGAGCCACAGCCTCCTGGGGACACATCCCATGGCTGGTAGCGACACTGTGTTTCCGGGTGCGGGCTGTTTCCCTTCTTTGTAAGTGAAATGCCTTCGAGTTGCCTGTGTGTTTTATGAGCCTGCAGATTTGCTTCCCCACTAAGGAAGTCGACTGTCCCCGAAGATAAGTCTGTAGGTCCACTGCTATAGACAACCCCTCCTTTAAAAAATATTTTCACGGGGCGCCTGGGTGGCTCAGTCAGTTAAGCGTCCGACTCCCGCTCAGGTCATGATCTCACGGTTTATGGGTTCGAGCCCCGTGTCAGGCTTTGTGCTGTCAACGTGGAGTCTGCTTGGGATTCTGTGTTTCCTTCTCTCTTTGCCCCTCCCCTGCTTTTGCTCTGTCTGTCAAAAGTAAATAAACGTTAAAAAAAACTTAAAAGATATTTTCATAAATTCCTAAGCACTTGGCATAGCATCACACAATCCCCATATGGTCCACGGGGTGGTGCATAATCCGCTGTCTGCCTATCATTTCAGCCTCAGCAGATGCAGGATATCATCCATTCGTCCCAGCAGACCGCGTTCCGGGTCCTTAACTCGGCACCCTCACAGAGCAATGTTATCTCTGCCCCGGCTGATGCAGGCCGCCCTGTCACACATCGTACCTGCACGTGTGCACACACACTTCCCGAGCTAACTTCTGCTCTGGTTTTAGGAGCCTGCCCTTACTCGTTAATCTAAATCTTTCCCTCTCGCACGCGCTCCTAGTAAGCCTTCGGAGTATTTATTTTTGTTACTGCTCACTTGTATGATTATTAGTTTAATTCTGGCCCTCTTCAGAATCTAGTTTCCGTAAGCACAGAAGCTGGATCTGTGTTGTTTCCCCCCTTCTGTCCCATCACTGGCCCAGCAGGTGGCCTGGACTCTGTTTGCATCCAGTGTGGGTGAAAATACACACACGTTATAGCAGGTGTATGTGATGTTTACACACAGTTTTGTTTCATGTGATGTCTCTGTTAGAAAATGTGCCTCTCTCATGTTTGTCATAGAATTGTAGCATCTACTAGAAAAATGTAATCCTCCCGTTCATGGTCAGCCTTTGTCAGTGCAGTTAGATGTTTTCTTTCTTGACTCTTTCCTCCAGGTTCCTAGCTTTGAGGCTGTGGCCACATGAGTCACTTTGTAGGTCCTAATATTTATGCACATATGGATGTAATTGCTCGTCCGTTTCATTTCCGGTCCCTTTCGCAGGCTGGCCACGCCTGGCACCCTGAGGAACGCTATAGTACGTATGCTGAACTCACACCTGTGTGCTTCCGGCCTTCTAACACATCACAGTCCAGGGCCTCGACTGTCTTGAACACGCTATGATAATTATTTATAAAAATGTATATTGTTAGGGAACAACAGCAGTCTGACCCTTTTAAAATATTATTTTCGTGTTCTCTCTATCCTGCTGAAATTCATCCTTTGTTATCAGTACTGTACTTCTCTGTGTTCTGAAGTTATAGACATTTAAGAATACTGAGCAGGGTTATGAGCAGTGACATAGCAGCAGATGTGGGTTTCCCTCTGTCCACTTGTTGTTTTGGTACATTCTATACTTCCCTGGGGCTGTATGGACTTTGCCTTAACCCACCTGCAGTTTGTTACCTGCGGTCCCTTGCTTAAAGGAGAGATCAAGACAAGGCTCTATCTCGTGGGGTCTCTCGGGGCCAGGGTCTGATCCTAGACTCAGACAAAGGTTTTGTAGCAACCTCGGGGTGTTCCTGAGAGCAGGGAGCACAGACGGTAGCCGTAGCATACATTTAGAACCAGGAGAATAACATGCTCAGTGAAACAGTGAAACAGCGGTTCTCTTGGGCAGGCCAAGGTTTCCTCTCCCTGCCCTTCCAGGCCGTTCCTTCATCCCGTGGTTCTTTACTTAATAATTGCCAAAGTGGGGAAGGATATTTAAAATTTTAACAGAGATATGTGTATTAAATTATTCAGATTTCTGATGCACCTTTTCCTCCCCCAGGTTACGTATTCTCTGGCATAAATAATACATTGGAAACAGCAAGTGAGTTTTCAACTATTTTCTGCCCTTCTTTTAACAGTGCCTCGAATGATTGTGAAATACAGGTCTAGAAGCTAAAGAAAGTCTCCGGGGAGCTTTTCCTTCCGGGTGACTGTGTCTGATTTGAGTTGGCAGCGCTTCTGAGTGATGTCAATACCTGACAGCTGGTGGCCTCTTGAAATGTTGCGAGTTACGTATGGTTTTTATTCCATCTCCTGAAAAGCTCTGCTAGACACAGACTCGAGTGATGTTTGTTTGTTAGCATTTCAGGGGGAAGCATCACATTGTACTTGGATGCAAGAGAGGATCACAAAGCCAGCCGTCTAAACGCTCGGTTTCACAGCCTGGTTTTGGGAACGTGCAGAGACAGGCATCACTAGACGGGAGTTCAAGTCCTAGCTGTTCCATAATTGCCCGTGTGGCTTTGGGCCTTAACTTTCATCCCCTATAAAGTGGGTCGATTGCAGAAGATGGCATCACATTTTCGTTTTGTTTTCAATTCTAAAATTGATATACACCTAATATTGAAAAAACTGATAACAGTACAGAGAAGTCTAAAATCACTTACAATAGCACAGCTTAGAGAAATTCAGGGGACTAACATTATTACGTGTTTACTTTGATCCTTTTTTATGCAAATGTCTGTTAGTTACATATTTGCATATTCTGTAGGTACGTACATATGTTTTACGTGCATATCTGTATTTCCCATACCTATGTTTTACGTATTACAGAATTGATTCATACAGCGGTGCATTCTGGTTTTTACTTACTATATGAACAGCATATCCACGTTATAAAAAAAATGTAGTTTTAAGATTTTGTTAATTATATGGAAGGCATAATTTATTTAAAAGCTACTGATTGTTATTTAGCTTCTACTTTTTCATAATTACAAGAATGATGAATGTCCTTTCACCCTAATGTTGGTCCACATTATTTATTATCCAACAGTAGGGAATTATTAGAATGAAGGACTGCATTTAATTACAGTAACCATTTGGAAAAAGGTAAATTCTGCTCTGAATTGTTATTTTCATAGAGATTCAGAAAATATGGGAGGTATTCAACAAGAGCAATAGAAATATTGCCCAGAAGGCTCTCGATTTAGCTTACATGGAGAGGGTCAGCTAGAGTGCTCTCCACCGAGTTCATCCTCAGCAAGACCTTACGTTGTTAAAAAAGAATAAAAATGAAATAAGAAAAAAGGTTGAATGACCGTGCGGAAGGAAAGCTTGTATTTCGCATTGTGTGCCTGCTGGTTTCATCAGACTGGCTCTTTGTGGTCCCTACGGGCATTCTCAGGAACAGCGATAGGCGAACACGTGCCGGGAGGTTATTTTGATTATGTATTTTAGACGCAAAATCATTGCAACATCTGTGATTGCACCCTCCCGGGTGGCACTTTTCAAACATCCCCTCTACCGCCATCCACCACTCTGCACAGTGCACTCATTTCCAGGAGTTTCCGTCTGCATTCTCCAGATGTGTCACTAGATGGAAGAAGAGGACTTTGGTTAGATTCTAGCGGCCGCATTTCACTCGGTAATTTTCTAATCTGGGATCCATTCAGTTTGATTCCATTACAATAATTCATTTGGTGAGATCCTAGGATAGCTTTTTGTACCCACCAGCATTTTTTTCTGGAGTTATCTGAGTTCTGTTTAGAGCATCCCACAATGCGTGAAGCCACGGGAATTTGCAGAGCCCTCTTGCTGTGATTTCAGGGTTCCGCCCAGGGTGGCCCCGCTTGGTGGTCAGCCTGTGTGTCTTGTTGACCTACCTGGCGTGGGGGTCAGCCTGCCTCACATCATCAGTCTTTGGCTCACAATCCTTTGGGAGCTCTCTGCCATTTCTCTGGGGACGGGATCGTAGCCCATCTGGTGACCACAGCTCCTTGTCCAGGACGCCTACTCAAATCTACATTCCTGTGTTCCCACCTTTGTAAGCTGTGCATTTCGGGTTTTGTACACACTCGGCCATTTGGCCATTTGATTGTGCTGAAGGCTGTCTGTGACCTGCCCACCCGGGCGCCGTGCCCCTCTCCTGCCTTGACATGGCCTCCAGTACCTTCCATCCGATCTTTAAAAGCAGGGTCCACTCAGTGTAGCGTTATCTCCGTCAACGTGTGTCCACTTAATGTAGTTTATTTCCAGAGAAAGGGTTCCTAGGCATTACCCCATCTGCCGTGACCAGGTCACTGCAACAGTTTGCAAACACGCCATGCGTATACCCAGTGGTGCTACAGGTGATCGCGTGTGTTTCGGTCGACTTCGGCATGGAACAGTTAACGGTAGATCGTGTCGCGTAACAAGTCGTATTTATGTCCTGACTTGCCTCATTCAGCTCTTTACTTTTAAGCTCCGTCTGTATTGCTGTGTGTCCTCTCCATTGTTCTCGCTGCTGCACAGTTGGAGAAGCGTTTCAGAGTGTGCATCCACGATGTTTATTTATTTATCTGTCCGTCTCTCAGTTATGGAAAACTGAGTTGCATCAGGCTCTCTGCTATCACAAACAATGCTTTGATAAATATCTTTTCATCTGTACCTGTCTTGCCGTATACTTCGGCAAGATTTTTCCAAGATTTGGATCCTGGAGACAGATCACTGACTCATTGCCTACATGCATCTCACATTTCAGTAGCACTTTCCAGAATGCCTTTATCAGTACATTTCCAGCTCCTGCAGGCAGACTGGTGTTGATGGTGTGCTGCTCTCTGATGTTTGCCTTTTTTTTTTTTGTGCTTGTTGAGTGCATTCTAATTAGATGGCAATGTGATATGGTTCAATTTAATAGATGCGAACTATTTGTTGACTTAGTCCTGCAGATGTCTTTTTTTCAGGTTGTCATCTGTTTGCTGACTTTGTCTGTTGTGCCCTTAGATTGAACTGAAATCCTTGCAAATGATGTAGCGATATGCATCAACAGTTTGCGTTATGGTTTGTGCTTTTTGTGTGTTCTTTAGGAAGACATTTCTCTTTGGTTAAAATTATATTCTCCAGGCATTGTCTCTTTTACTTTCCAGGAGTGTTTTCCTCTACTTCCGTGGTTTTACTAATTGTCTGGCTATAAATCATTTATAAATTACTTTGGTTTCATCAGCCTGTAGAGGGGTACGGTTTATACCTATATAAACAGTGTATACACTTTATACCTGTCATATTTTTCCCATGTATGGCATAAAGTGAAAGAGACAGCAAAATTTTTCTTTTCTCTAACACCATCTACTTATTCAGTACATTATTCCCACATGTTTTTTGGGTGTTACCTTCACCAAATATCAGATTTCCATATGTCATCTACCTGTTCCATCCTTTTACCTTTTCTTTCTTCAGTAGTATCCTATGTCTACCAAAAAAATCCATTTGTTTTGAAATGAGTTTGAATGCTTAATAGAATATGTCCTTCTTTCCTCTTTGTCCTTTTTTTTTCAAACTTTGCTCTTTGTAGATCTTTATACCTTCATAAATTGGCTTTATTAAGTTGATTTAAAAAACAGTGGGATTTTTTTTTATAGCTATGGCACTGAATTTACAGATTATCTTGGCTAGGAGTAACAAGTTTGCTCTATTGGCTTAGTTACTTATTTTTTCCATTCATGGTTGTAAAATAAAACCAGGACTAATGTGGGCCTTTTTGACTTGTCCCTTGTCTTAGTCTGTTCAAGCTGCTGTAACAAAATCCCACCGACTGGATGGCTAAACACAGCAGGAGTGTACTGCTCACAGTTCTGGGGCTAGAAGTCTGAGATCAGGATGTCAGTGTGGTCAGGGGAGGACTCCCTTGGGTTCATAGCTGCACCTTCTCTGTGTACCCTCACATGTGGGAGGTCTAGGGAGCTCTCAGGAGCCTGTTTGGCAAGGCAGCATCCTCACCCATGAGGGTTCTACTCTATGATGTAAACACTTCCCACCTACGTTGGGAGTTAGGGTTTCAACATGTGAACTGAGGGTGGGGAGACACTGACATTCAGGCCACAGCATCCCTGAATATTACTAGAAATAAGTTTAAAGTTTCTCTGTTAACATTAAGGTGTTTGCGCTGTCCATTTGGTTTGTCACTTGAATGAGCTATCCTACTATTTCAGTTTCCTGAAAGTTGTGTCATAAAGATGTAAATAACATTATAGTATGGTTTTCCTGGAAATATTACATAATCATAAAGTATTATCATCTACCTAATCATGAATGGGACTTCTGTTGGTGGATTCTCTGATGCTGAATCATTCTTGTATTGCTGATATGAAACTAATCTCATCCTGATATACTATGCAATTAGCTTTTATAAATATTCTTTACTTAGAATGTTTAAATCCATTATCATGAGTTGATTGGCTTATAACTTTCTTTTTTGAGTCTCATAAAATGAATTGATCAGTTTTCTGTCTCATATAGTCTGGAATACCTTCTGTAATATAGAGATTCTATTTTATGAATGTTTGGAAAAAACATCCTTGAAAAATCGTCGGTATATTTTGTTTGAGACAGAGAGGTGTTCTTCATCGGTCCGGTCTGTTTTTTGAAGTCGCTAATTGTTCTTTAGCAACCCTGGCACTTTATTCTGTTCCAGAAATGTATCCATTTGGTCAGTTACCAAATTTATTAGTATGTAACCGGTAATATTTTATTTTTCTATCGATTTCTTAGCCCTGGATATGTCCTTTTTATTTCTGTATTTATTTATTTTAAAGTTTGTTTATTTATTTTGAGAGAGAGTGGTGGGGGGTGCAGAGAGAGAGAGGAAGAGAGAGAATCCCAAGCAGGCTCCACTCCAGCAGCAAGGAGCCTTACCTGGGCTCGAACTCATGAACCATGAGATTATGACCTGAACCAAAACAGAGTCAGAGGCTTAACCAACTGAGCCACCCAGGTGCCCCAGTTTTTGTATTTATTTATTTGCATATCTTATTTTGATCAATTTTGATCAACAGGCTTATCTATTATTATTAATTAATCTTTTCAAAGAGCCAGCTCTTAGTTTCATTATTTCTCTTTATTGCATGTTATTTATTTTCCTTTTTTTGTTTATCTTGTCTTTTATTAAATCTTTCCTATCCTATTTTCTTCTTTCTTGATTTTGACATTTGTCCAGTTGCTCTGGAAAATAAAAGCATTTAGCTCTTTATCCATATATTGTTTTAGACTTTGTTTGTTTGTTTGTTTTAATTAATCTCTGTGCCCAGCGTGGGCATAGCACTCACAACCCCAAGAACAAGAATCTCATGCTCTCCTGACTGAGCCATCCAGGCATGCCTCTTTGTTCATAGTTTTAATCATTCATTTTCTGATTAATGTATACAAAAGAGTAAATTTGTATGGAAAACATATTATAAAATTTTACTCCTCTGTTCCTCAGATTTTAGCCTGTAGAGATTTCCCTTAATGGCCAATTCTAATCATTTTGTAACATCTATATTACTTTGATTTTTAACCTGAGTTACTGGTTAATATGGTTTATTGATTAATTCCAGATATATTGATGTTTAAAACATTGTTCTCAGGGCGCCTGGGTGGCTCAGTCGGTTGAGCGTCTGACTTCGGCTCAGGTCATGATCTCGCAGTTCGTGAGTTGGAGCCCTGTGTCGGGCTCTGTGCTGACAGCTCAGAGCCTGGATCCTGCTTCAGATTCTGTGTTTCCCTCTCTGTGTCCCTCCCCTGCTTGCACTCTGTCTGTCTGTCTCTCTCTCTCTCTCAAAATAATAGACATTTAAAAATTTTTAAAAATTCAAATAATTTTATATAGAAGCATTCAATAAACATGCTCATTTTAGTTATGAAAAATAAATCTAATATGATATGTTAAGATCATATCATAAAAGGCTTTAATAGCTGATCTAATAAGGTAACTTTTGAAAGTTTGAGAACTGAGGGGAAAAATCATACATGGTATATGTTAGGTTAATCTGAAATACAGAGGGAAGGTTTGCTGCGGGACGAACTAGAAGCTTATTCTTATAGGTCGGACAAGCTATCGTTGGAGCCTGAACATCTAGTGGTGGTAAGAAGACAGAAGAATTAAGGACAATAGGACCACAAATTTACTGGATGTGGGAGATAGAAAAAAAATCTAGTAATAAGATAAAGCTATCCTATTCCAGTTGAAGGTATGCCCTGAGAAAGAAATTACGTTACTTCGTAATCCTATTCCAAGTGCACAGTTTGAATTTAGTCATGAGAAATATCAGACAAACACAACTATAGTGATTATTCTGCAAAATAACTCGGTTCTACTCCTCAAAATGCCTAGGTCATAGAAGAGAAGGATGGAGACATGTTCCCAGATTAAAGCATGAAGTGACATGATAACTAAGTACTGTATTCGGTGCTACATGGAACTGCCCTTAGCTTTTGTTAGTTTTTGTTCTAATAGGACCCGTGTGTGGTAACTGGGAAAATACACAGTGGTCTTAAGATTAGGTGATACTGCTGTGTCCGTGGCATTTGTGGATTTGGATAAAAGCACTGTGGGTTTGTAAGAGAGTATCCTTTTTCTCGTGATATAATGTTAATATATTTTAGAGTTGTTGTAAAATTTGAAAGCATGCAGAATAATGACCAATCCATAGAATTAAATTAGAAATAAAATCAAAATAAATACGAAAGCCTCATGTAATTGAGAATTAAGTTACACATGTCTACGTAACCATTGGTTTGAAAATATTTTGAACTAAATAATAAAAAACTGACATATCAAGATGTTGGAGAGGCTGATAAAGTATCTAAAGGAGGGGCGCCTGGGTGGCTCAGTTGGTTGGGCGGCCGACTTCGGCTCAGGTCATGATCATGCGGTCCGTGAGGTCGAGCCCCGCGTCGGGCTCTGTGCTGACAGCTCAGAGCCTGGAGCCTGTTTCAGATTCTGTGTCTCCCTCTCTCTGACCCTCCCCTGTTCATGCTCTGTCTCTCTCTGTCTCAAAAACAAATAAACGTTAAAAAAAAATTAAAAAAAAAAAGTATCTAAAGGAAACTACTTAAGGACAAATGCTATTAGAAAATAATAAAAGTCTACAGTTAGTTAGCTAAACCCTCTCTTCTGAGGCTTAAGAACATGAGCGAATTAAAGCCAAATTGATAGAAGGAAGGGAATAATAAAAGTACAAGAAGTTGATACACTAAAAAACAGAGAAGTAGAGAAAATTAAAGCCAAACTGGGTTCAAATCCCACTCTGTCACTCATCAACTGCCAGAACGGGGGCACGATGAACCTCTCGGGCCTCAGTTTTCACATCCGTAAGTGGGAGTGTCAAGCGTGTCTATATCAAAAGTTGCTGAGAGTAAACAGAGTGCAGATAAAGGTTAGCACAAGCGCCCAAAGGTTGGCTACCATTATCAGAACCCAAGCTTCCCGATTCCCTGTCCTGGGCGCCAATGCACTGCACTGTTCTTTACAGTTCCTTAGATCTGAGCATCTCTCAGATCTGGGAAAGAAAGTTGTCCATGTTCATGCACCAAGGCTGCGGGCCCACCGAGCACCACGTGGGTGCCTGGAGGATGTGAAAAGCCAAACATTTTTTTATTATTAAATTAATAAAGTCCTAGAAACACTGATCAAAACATAAATGACCAGTGTCAGGAATAGAATGGGACATCACTACAGATCAAAGAGATACAAAAAGGACAATAAGAGAATAAAAACTTTACGCCGATTCATTCAAACTTAAGTGCAATGGACACATTAAAAAATTATAAACACACACACACACACATAATACTTACAAAACCAAGATGAAATAGAAAACTGGAATAACCCCATATGTATTAACATTTTGAATCTGTTGTCAATGTCTTTCTATAAAGAAAGCTCCAAGACCAGATGGTTTCATTGACAAATTTTATTAAATATTTAAAATAAGAGGCCTTGCCAGTACTACACAAATTAAGAAGATAGAAGAGGTGGGATACTTCCCGGCTAGGTTTATGAGGCTGTTATGAGAATGGTACCCAAACCTGCCAGAATCGATGGAGAGAAGGATGCTGTACACCAATATAGGTCATGAACACGAATGCAAAATATATTTTTCAAAACTGCAAATCATATCCAGCAATCTGTAAAAGGAGGATACACATTTCAATCACTGTGCAATCCCACCTGACTTTTATATAGAAATTAACAAGCTGAGCGTAAAAATCTATGTAGAAAAGCAAAGAACCCAGAAGAACCGAAACAACCTTGGAAAAAGAAGATGAGGACTGATGGGGATGACTCTTACTTCCCAACTTCAAAACTTACTGAAAAGCCACTGTCATCCAAACAAGGTGGTGTTTGCATAAGGATAAGCCTATGAATTAGTGCAACCGAATTGAGAGTCGGGAAAGAAACCCAGACATCCCTGGGTAATTTTGCCTCGGGAGGAAACTGTGTAGAAGGCTGGCAGAAAGAGAAAGGCTGTGTTGCTGGAAAAGTTTCTGATTCTTTGTGATTCCAGGTGTACAGGTGACTCTTCCTGCAAGGTTTCAGAACCTGAGGTGTTTCAGTTAATGCATGTTATTTGTGTTGGGTGTTCTGGCATGAGCTAGGGCAAGGGGAATAAAACTGGCCCCAAACTGGCCACGAGGGCATGAGTGCCAGAAGCTCAAGAAAGCCAGCGCATCGGGATCCAGTGTGACATCCGCCCTAGTTCTGGGAAGCGCAGGGAGCATCTGGAAAGTGTTTTTCATGCCCAAAAGAAACTTAGAAAAACTGCTAATATGAAAATAATTTTCAGTGTTTTTTATATGCATAGCTTTATAGCCATTCTATAATGAGCAGCAGGATGGAAACATCACGAATTAAAACTGGTGAACCTTGCAAGACACTGTTTGAAGTGTGACTTTAGGACTAACCACAAAAAAGGCTACTGTTCTGGGAAAAAGTGAATCAGGGAAACACGAGTCAAGTGTCAGGGTCAGACTCTAAATTGTGCCTGACGCCACCAGTGGACCTGAAGCCAGAGCCGGTTAGTGTCGGAGAGAAGGCGTGTCAGCCCGTCAGCCACAGGATGCTGCGCTTCCCCAAACTGCCTGCATCTTTGAGATCCGGGAAGAAGCAAGGAAGACAAGCACAAACGCCAGTCTAAGAAAAAGAAGCATCTCTGTTTTTTTCTAACGTTGACGTACCCGCCATCTCTGATCTCCGAACCCTCTTCTCTCCGTCCCACGTGTAAACCCGTCAACACCGATGCCGGGTCTGGCTGCAGCCTGACGTGGCTATTCTGTTGTTCAGCGTGCAGAAGATAACGTACGCGTGCGGTCTGGCCCGAGCTGATCATGGCATCGCAGCTTCTCAGACAGAAATCTGTACAGTGGGGCGCCTGGGTGGCTCAGTCAGTGGAGCATCTGACCTCGGCTCGGGTCTGGATCTCACGGCTCCTGAGTTCAAGCCCCACGTCGGGCTCTCTGCTGTCAGCTCAGAACCTGCTTTGGATCCTCTGTCTCCCTCTCTCTCTCTGCCCCTCCCCTGCTCACTCTCTCTCCGTCAAAAATAAATAAACATTTAAAAAAGGTTTTAAAAATTCTATAAACGTAATTTGCAGAAAAACAGCATGAGAAGCACCACACAGTTTCTGTGGAATTTTTTTCTTCAAAAAATAATCCAGGGTTGATTAATACCCTTATTTCAGAAGTCCTACCCCTGGTGAACTCAACAGTAAGAAGTACTGAGAGCTTCCAGATGATGAATATAAAATGGCCTTAGAGGGGGAAAAATAATAACTCTTAAATTATTGAAACCACCTAAAGGAATTTGCAGCCTTAGAACGGAGACCAATCTTTCATGAAGCAGGAAGGTTACTTTCTGGGCTCAGCCGTTTACTTTGAAAGTAGTCAACTGCATATTTTATGTAACTTCCCGTCATCATAAGCAAGGCTGGGTTTGAATCCCAATTATGTGACACAGGTTGTCCTTTCCCCTTTCTCATGAGGATATTGTGTGGCTCCGAACAGATTATCTCTGTAAAACAACACGGTCAGTACAGCTCATGTTAGTATGGGCTCTCGCGTCACATAGTCCTGCTCTCCCACCCAGCTGTGCAGCCTTGAACCGACTCCTTTAAAAGCTTTAGCTTCTTTATCTGTACGGCAAGGATGACTGTATACCTAGTCCATAAGGTTGTGGTGAGGTTACAAACACCATCCACATGTCACAGGAGCACAAAGGATTAGTATCCAGCATTCGCCTCACTCCTGCATCATTGCACAGGCTTGGTAATGCCCAGCCTGACCCCAAGATGTCTGTCTGTCTGTCTGTCTCTATCTCTCCCTCAATTTTCTTCTGCACACTGACCTTCCACAACAGTCTTTTCCTCATTGCTAGTTGTCTTTTCAGGATAATTTTTAATATGAAATTTATTGTTGAATTGGTTTCCATACAACACCCAGTGCTCATCCCAACAGGTGCCCTCCTCAATGCCCATCACCCATTGTCCCCTCTCCCCACCCCCATCAACCCTCAGTTTGTTCTCAGTTTTTAAGAGTCTCTTATGATTTGGCTTCCTCCCTCTCTAACCTTTTTTCTTTTTTCTTTTTTCTTTTTTTTCCTTTTCAGTGACTCCTTTCTGCCCAGTGCATGAGGTCTGAGAGACAACGTCATGTACATGTTCACTGGCCTCAGGATCAGCCTAGTTCAGATATTAGCTCCGTCACAGATTAGTTATTGAAACCATATGACATTTGAGTGACTTTCTTCATCTTGCCGGGACTCAATTTCTTTTCTTTTGTAAAGAAAAATAATATAGTCCCTTTTTTCAGGAGAAACAAGATAGCAGTAAAGCATGTAACCTAAACCTGTTAGATAGTAATTGTTGAGCAAAATTTAGCTGTTGTTTTTCCTAATTGTGGGGGGACTCCAATTATTATAAAGTATTATTTTATATATTCTCAAACACTTCATACTGTAACTGTTTTTATTATATAATCATCTTTTGTGGCAACAGTTAAAGCAAGCCTATGTCACCTTCATCAGGGTAACTCTTTAACTGGTATGTCCTGGTGAAAATTTTTCATACAACTTCTATGCATTTTGCTTCACCCGTGAGTCAACATATCACTTTAAATATTTTTAAAGAATCCTTATTAAAAATTTGTTCACAAAGATCTCGAATATTTGAAAAAGGAAGTGGTAGTGTAAATACTTATCTCCCAGATTAAATGGCTCTTCAGGCCTTCAGGTCTCCACGTTTCACTAGTAAAGCTAAAGAAACGTAATAAAGAAATAAAAATAGATCAAAGAACTCTGTCCAGAACAGGAATGTCTAGTGCTTGTTACCTCTGGGCTCCGACACCTTTGCAAGATACTTTCATTTGAAATCATTTGGCCTCGTGAGCCTGGGAGGGACTAGAGATCTTTTCCAGTAAAACCCAAAGAAATTTCACTGAGTGCATCTCTTCCTTTGGTCCAAAGAAAGCCTGAGCTGAAAGTACTTTTTTTTATAGCCAATTTTCAGTTTCTTCCAAACCAAACACAGATTTTTTTTTAAGGGAAATTGCAATTCTAACCTGCTGAATATGGGAAAAGAATCAGAGAACAAGGACTGATGAGGAGGCATGTGATATTTTCTGGGGGTTAGTTTTGTCAGAGCTGGAGTTGTTTTTATTCCACCGCTCCTCTGAAGGATGGTAGGAACGTTCCCGTGGTAGCCAGTCTCCCACAGATTCACCAAGAGTCTTGTGTGCACCACCCGGGCCAAGCTCCTGCTTCTATGAGGAACAGATGATTTAGGGTTTATAGGAAGCCATAAAATGTAGCTCATGGACCTGATGTGGGCTCCTTTGGGGGGAATTAGTTTCTGGATAAACCTGTGTCTCCCTCAGGTACTGGCTTCTACACGTGCTGTCAGAAATAAGATCCATTCAGCCCATTTGCAAACACAGCCCACACCCCAATCTTTCAACTTGGGCTTTACATGTTTGTGATTATCACCGTTAATTTAAGTTTTAAGGCTCAAGATAATCCAGGTGTATTACATCTTAAAAAGATGATGGCAACTCGTAAATATTTACAGAACCCTTACTGAGAGCCAGCCGCTCTACTATGTGGCCTACGTTGAGTTATTTCATACTCATGGGCAGGACGAGGGTAGTACTGTTATTACCCTCCCTATTCCATAGATGGCACTGCGCAGGGTAAGTGAGCTCCCGGTGTCACCCAGACAGGCTAGCTCCCACACTGGCGTCCTTACTAGGCCCTATGGTACCTCACACAATACGACTTTCAGGCAGTATTGTTGGGATCTTTAGTGAGCTATCAGTTTTATCTTTGAAGGCTCATTGGATTTTTTACATTTAAAACAAGTTTTAGTTCTTTTTTTCTTTTCTATGTAAGCGTTTATTGCCGTATTGTTTTGCTTACATGTCCCCGACTCCTTAAGCTGTGCCGAAGTCCAGTTCAGGAGATCAGGCTGCCCCTTAGAGTGTGTCTCTAGCAAAGAGCTTCCTAGAAATCATGCCAATGCGACGGTGTTTGCGGAACAAAGTTGTAGTATGAGCTCTTTAATCAAGTCTGTGAAACATGTGCAGACCCCGTAAAGTCACCTATTTTGCTGATAATTTCTCTTGCAGTCCCAGACATCAAAAAAGCATAAGGGGAAGCATTTTCGAGATGAAGTCATTACAGATTTGCTTGGGGAATGAACTTACTAGGAATTAAAGTCACTCACAAAATATTCCTCCTTTCATTTACTTAGTCATTCGACCAACAGTGGCTTTGTATGCCCTTTAGCCAAACAGACTGTAGTTTATTTTTTAGCTTATCATTTACTAATTCTCTGACTTTGAGCAATGTCTTTAAGCCTTTATAAAATCTGTAAGCCTTTATAAAATAAGAATAAATGTTGCAAGCTTATTAAAGGGTTAATAAGGATATCCAATGGGAAAGTACATGTAAAGTACATAGTATCTGCTTAGGCACTAAAAATGGCCCCTCACACCTGTATATTTTTCTCTTCTAACCTTGCCTGTACCCTGGTCCGGATAAATAATCTTAAGACCTAGCTCAATCCATGAAATCCATGAAAAGGCTTCCTTTATTTTTTTATGATTTAAGGGTGGATTTTTTCATTCTGGCAATCTTAATCTTTGACAGATATTTTTTAAAAAATCTTTTAAATGTTTTTATTTATTTTTGAGAGAGAGAGAGACAGAGACAGAGACAGAGACAGAGCACAAGCCGGGGAGGGGCAGGGAGAGAGGGAGACACAGAATCCAAAGCAGGCTCCATGCACTGAGCTGTCAGCACAGAGCCCCATGCAGGGCTTGAACCCATGAACCACAAGATCATGAGCTGAGCTGAAGTCGGACACTTAACAAACTGAGCCACCCAGGTGCCCCATAAATCTTTGACAAATCTTGACACATTCCCAGTACACACACACACACACACACACACACACACCATAAAACCTCTCTTCAGACTGTGCGTCCTTCCTCAGCACCCCCATGTGGCGTACTTCCACACCCAAGGCCAAATTTCCCCTTCCCCAGCCTTCCTGCTAAAAAGATTTCCAGCTACTCAAGGTCCATTGCACACGCCGTTGCCCTGTAATCTCAATTCCTACAATGGTGTGTTCCTTCCTGTCTGAATTGCTACAGCAATTTGTATGTACTTCTTTTGTGTCAAGTATCTTAGGTTGCCCAGCCTTCCAGTGTCGCATATATGTCTCTGATCTCCACAGCTGGACAGTGCGTCTCCTGGGAATACAAGGCTTCCTCAGCTTTGAATCCCTTTCAGTGTCTGCCACAGTGTAGACATGTAATAAATATTTGGCCAAATTGCATCGCGTGGCTTGGTTGGTTCATTCTCATGGGGGTTGTCATACAGGTCACACAGCAGCATGAAATTCCTGCATTTGAATTTTTCTAGCTGCTTATTAAGGTCCATTTACTTCCACTAACAGTTGGACAGGTGGTGGGATCATAAAATCATTTTCAAGTTGTGGATTCAGCTATACTTTTGAATGGTTATCAGTGCTCTTTATTGTGGGTAACTGTTGAAAGGCCTTTTGGTATCATATGTATAGTCAAAGAAATGTTCATTGAAAGTAATAGAGAGAAGATAATGACTTTAATTTTCTTCTTTGTATTCCCCATAGGGAATATATTTAAGTACAGCCATTGGTAGGCCAATCTGGTACATGGAAGCATCATTTACATATTTTTGACTGTTGTATTACGAGTCAGGTTCAAGTAACCTGTGAAGTATATCCAGCTGTCATGTTTTATTGAAACGCAAATAAATAAGCAAAAACAGAACCAGAAACAATCCTTTGGGGCCCTTTAGCTTTAATGAGTCCTTCATTGGTAAGCATGCAGAGGCAAGGTGGTCAGATGGGCCTCTGTTCCAGTCCCCTTTCTGGCCCAGTGCATTTATTAGTGAGTGAGTAAATCGTAGATCTCAGACATTCTCTCACACTTATTCCTGAAGGAAAAGCAACATTAATGGATAGCATAAAATAAATAGCTTATTCCAGATCCTCTTGTAGCTATACACTTAGACCCAGTTTCAAACACGTCTTTCTGCACTTTTTTATTGATATAATTATTAAGGAAGCTATCATTTAGTTTTGTCAAGGTGTAACATGGGTTAAATCAAGGTTAAATTTCAGTTTCTGAAATTCATCTCAGGATGCACGCATGAAAAGATGAGCCCTTGGGGCGCCCGCGTGGCTCAGTTGGTTGAGTGTCTGACTCTTGATTTTGGCTCAGGTCATGATCTCATAGTTGGTGAGATCAAGACCCACATTGGGCTCTGTGCTGAGAACGCGGAGCCTGCTTGAGATTCTCTCCCTCTCTGCCCCTCTCTTGCATGCACACACACTCTCTCCTTCAAAAGAAATAGATTATTTTGAAAAAAGATGAACACTTTTCATATCCACTAACGATGTGTCCTTTCATAAGATACTTGTAAGCATATCTGCACTGAACGTTTTGGCACTAAGTAAAATGTAGGGGAGTGTAGGGTTTTTTGCCAAGTAGAGATTTTACATTTTTGAAAACGTAGTTGATCCTCATTCTTTGCACATTTCATATTTGCTCATTTGTCTGCTTGCTAACCTTCTTTGTAGTTCCCAAATCAATAATCATGGCACTTTTGCAGTCAATTACAGACATGCACAGAAGTGGCAGAAATTTCAGTGGCCTTGTAAGCTCACTCCCAGAGGAGGATGGACAGGGCAGTGCTCTGCCTTCCTGTCTCAGCTGTCATGTTATAAACAAGTGTTCCTTCTGCTTAGCTCAGCATTTTTCACATTTTCACTTTTCACTTTTCCTGGGTGATTGATTGATTGATTGATTTTGTATTTAGTATTTTTTAAAAAGAGAGAGTGTGAACAGGGAAGGGGAAGAGAGAGAGAGAGAGAGAGAGAGAGAGAGAGAGAGAGAGAGAGAATTCCAAGCAGGCTCCACACTGTCAGCACAGACTCCTATGTGGGGCTCGAACTCATGACTGTGAGATCATGACCGAGCTAAAATCAAGAGGCAGATGCTTAACCGACAGAGCTACCCAGGCACCCCGTGATTTTGCTATTTAAAATGTCTCCTGGGGGCGTCTGGGTGGCTCCGTCAGTTAAGCATCCGACTTCAGCTGAGGTCATGATCTCACAGTTCGTGGGTTGGAGCCCCACGTCATGCTCTGTGCTGACAGCTCAGAGCCTGGAGTCTCCTTTGGATTCTGTGTCTCCCTCTCTCTCTTCCCCTCCCCTGCTCATGCTGTGTCTCTCTCTGGCTCAAAAATAAATAAAAACATTTAAAAAAATTTTTAAATGTCTGCTGAAGGAAGTGCTGAGATGCTGTCTAGTGTTCTGAGTGCAAGGAGGCTATGATGTGCCTCCCGGAGGAAATGCAGGTATTACATGGAGCATGTTCAAGCAGCATTATGGTGCCCTTGGCCATGAGGTCAGGGCAAACGAGTCAACAAAATATATTAAAGAAGGTGTCTTTAAACAGACAAAAAATATATATAAAACAAGGATATGTTTTGATGGTAGATAAAAAGGTGACCAAAAGCTTGCAGGAAACTCACTCTGTATTTTCCCTAAGAGCATTGGTTCCTTATTCACTAATTCAGTGTCTACGCTGAGTGTATAGAACCCAAGTACCATGAATAATGAGAATTGCCTATATATTTTTAAAAAAAATTAATTGAAGTATAGTTGAATTATATTGATTTCAGGTATATAACATATTGAATTGATAATTGTATATGTTACGATATGCTCACCACCAAAAGTTGTGGCCATCTCTCACCACGCACAGCCATTACAGTCTTACTCCCTATGTTGCATTTTTCATTATAACTACAAGTGTGACCCCTTAATCCCCTTCACCTCTTTTCCCCATATTCCTACCTCTGCCCCTGTAACAGCCACTAGTTCTAGATGAGTCTGTTTCTCTGTCGTTGCTGTTGATGTTTTGTTTGTTTGGGTTTCTAGATTCCACATGTAAGTGAAATACTATAGTATTTGTCTTTCTCTAAGTTATTTCACTTAGCAAAATTCCTTGTAGTCTCATCCATATTGTCACATATGTCAAGATTTCATTTTATATCTTCTTTGTCCATTCGTCTATTGATGGACACGTAGGTTGCTTCCAATTCTTGACTATCGTAAGTAATGCTGGAATAAGCATAGGGGTGCATATATCTTTTCAAATTAATGTTTTTGTTTTCTCTGCGTAAATGCTCGGTAGGAGAATTCTTGGATTATATGCTAGTTCTATTTTTCATTTTATGGTGAGCTTCCATACTGTTTTCCACAGTGGCCACATCGACTTAACGTGCTCACCAATCGTGTACGAGGGTTCCCTTCTCTCCACATCCTCAAGAACACTTGTCAATTTTAGCCACTCTGACCGGTGTGGGTGGTATCGCGCTGTGTTTTGATTTGTATTTCCCTGATGATGTGGTTTTGATTTGTATTTCCCTGACGATGAGATGTTGAGCATCTTTCCATGTGTCTGTTGGACATCTGGATGTCTTCTTTGGAAAAATATGTATTCAGGTCCTTGCCTATTTTTAATTAGATTACTATTATTATTATTACTTGGTGTTGAGTTGTATAAGCTACTTGATATATTTTAGATATTAACCCTTTATCAAGATACATCATTTGCAAATACCTTCTCCTGTTTAGTCGGTTGCCTTTTTGTTTTGTTGATGGTTTTCTTTACTGCAGCAGAAGCTTTTTAGTTTGACGTTCTATTTATTTTTGCTTTCGTTTCCCTGGCCTGGGGAGACACGTCCAGCAAATACTGCTAAGGCTGATATCTAAGAGATTACTGCCTATGTTTTCTTCTAGGAGTTAAAAAAGTCTTTTTTTTTTTTTTTAATTTTTTATTTATTTTGAAAGAGAGAGAAACAGAGTGAGAGCAGGGGAGGGGAAGAGAGAGAGACATAGAATGTGAGGTTGGCTCCAGGCTCTGAGCTGTCAGAACAGAGCCCAATGCGGGACTTGAACCCCTGAGCCTCAAGATCATTACCTGAGCCGAAGTCAGAGGCCCAACCAGCTGAATCACCCAGGTGCCTCTTTTCTAGGAGTTTTATGGTTTCAGGTCTCACATTTAGGTCTTAGAGAATTGCCTGTGTTTTATGAATTTGTCTCCTCTCTCTGATTGCTGGGTCAAAATAAAACTGAGGCTATATTCATCTTACCTTTGATTTTTATATACAGTGCACTGATACGGTCTTTCTCCTCCTAATGGTAACATACATATTCTGTGCCAGTCACATTGCATACAGTAGCTCATTTTGTGTCATCGACTCAATGATCCCATGAATAAATTGCATCACACCCCTCTCGTATATTAAAATATTGAGACTCCCATCTGCTTATCAAAGTTAAAAAATGTCATATTCCATAACATCCCATGACAGTATGCAAGGCAACTGTACTCTTTGATACTGATGGATTGTGAAATGTTACCACACATGCACACACACGTGCACGTGACCCTGCAAACACACACAATCACACAGACACAAAGTATTGTGCAACCTAAACGAAGTCATTCCCTTGCCTTGTAAATTATGTGTTTAATAACAACTATGAAAACGTCTGGTGACATAGAAAAGGCTTTCTGCAGTCTGTAATAGATGGGTACAGTACACAATTCAGTAAGAATTAATTGAGAATCTGTGGAATTAGAAGCAGTGTGTGAAGCATCATGATGTTTAAGCACATTTGCCCTAAAGCATTTTACATTCTTGTAATATACACACAATGCAAAGAGCTTAAAGCAAAGCGGGTGATTCCAGTCAGTATTTCCATGTGTTTGGTCATTGGGGAACATTAAGGTAGGTTAATGAACTTTTTTGTATTTGCATGATTTAAATTAGCTACGTTTAATTTATCGAGATGATTTTAAGTCCTATGATCTATAGTGCAGGCTGGCCATTTCCGCTTCCGATAAACTCTCAGAGCATCCTGGCTTCTTTTCGCTGGAGGTACTGGAGTCCATCTTATGGGCTTTTTTGGTAGGATCCTTCCACACATCTGAAGCCGGGCTGCCTTCTGGGCTGTGAATTATGCCCATTTGAAATTGTAAGCATCCTCTTTTGCACCTAGCTCTCTCCTGCCGAGCACTTCACAGGACTTTTTCTGCTCAGAATTTCTAGTGCATGAAGTTGGCCTAGACAATGAGTTTTGTGTCTCAACAATTATCCAGCCAGGGGTTGAGATGTCAGTATCCTCCCTTAAAAGCAAGTCCATCATTCAAGCTAGGTTCCAAGTAGTAAGAGAGACCCCACACTCTCCCTCACATACATACACACAAACACACATACCCACTTACGCACTGAAGAGTATGGAAATGCAGAGTCACTATGAAGCAGACATTGCTTCTGTAAGAAATTTTTTTTCCTTCCAAATATCTTTATTCTTTCCCTATAGAGACTGAAGTAGGCTAAAGAATAGGATTCTAGGGCACCTTGGTGGCTCAGTCGGTTAAGCGTCCGACTTCGGCTCAGGTCATGATCTCATGGTTCGTGAGTTCAAGCCCTGCATCAGGCTCTGTGCTGACAGCTCAGAGCTGGAGCCTGCTTTGGATTCTGTGTCTCCCACTCTCTCTGCCCCTTCCCCTGGTCATGCTTTGCGTCTCTGTCTCTCGAAAATAAAATGAACATTAAAAAAATTTAAAGAGTAGGATTCCAAGCATGTTTCTGGCTACCTGCTTGCAAGTTACTTCTTTAGAATTTGTGGTTTTGGTAGGTGTGGGGAGGGGTGATTTGCCAACTCTTGTTCCTGGGTTGGTATCCCAGCAAATATACACAGATAACGTACCCTTTTATCAAGAATCTCAGTGTATATGGATGTGCTCATCTTAACATTCTGGAATGTGAATTGTGTTGCTATAAAAGTAGACGTAATATCTTCTCTGTTCCTTGCGGGCTTTTGCAAGATTGAAAAATATAGCTCTTTGATGTGTGATGAAATTTGCCACTGCTGATTGCATAGAAAATAATGAAAATAAGTTCCGTGACAAAAGGCGATGTTAACACATTCAAGTCATCTGACCAAAAGTTGTGGTGGTGAGGTATTTTCCCAAGATAATTAAGAAAATGCATGCTAGGTAAGAGAGCTACGCGTACCCCTGGGCAGAGCCACGGACACCGCTCTTCCTGGAGGCACATGTGAGGCTATATCGTATAGCAGAGTGTCCAGCCATGCCGCAACCCTTAAGGAAAGGAAGGTGGCTAGTCACCGGAGGCTTCTAAAACAAGAGAGGGGTACGTTGGTGATGTTGGGGCAAAGCTTCAAATGTTCCAGCATTAGCCTGAAAAGCCAATTCGGCTTACGTGTCGCTATGGGTAGATAAGGACTTGTGGCTTCATGGTCTGAAAGATTCTCGAAGAGCATGTCCTAGACAAGGCTGAAAACCATTTTCCATGAGCACATGAGGAAGGGGGTCAGCGCTCTATTTGTCAAAAGGACAAACAGGGAGGAGATGTTCCTTTTCATCAAGGTAATTCCACGATACCTATTTTAGGACTGTTTTCCTTTTCCTGTTAGAATAAATTGGCTTCTTTTGCTTTCCTGGATAGTATCCTGAAAAGGATACATACTTTTAAAACAGAAATAACCCTTGATATTCTGAAATCCTAGTTTGTACCTTTAAGAAGGTGTAAATATAGAGGGAAGATGTAACATATTGTCTTTTATAGTAGATGGTCTCCAGCTAAAGTTTCCAGGAAATTTTCATTTCTACATGAATCATTTCCTGAGCTCCTAGTTCTTGACAAAGATGGAAAATTTGGGCTCCATTTTTAAAAACCTGATTGAGGGTTTCTGTTAAGCGTCTGACTTCAGCTCAGGTCACAATCTTGCAGTTTGTGAGTTCGAGCCTCGCATCAGGCTCTGTGCTGACAGCTCAGAGCCTGGAGCCTGCTGCTTCGGATTCTGTGTCTCCCCTCTCTCTGCCCCTTCCCCTCCCCACTCTCAAAAATAAACAAACATGAAAAAAATTAAAAACAAAATGAAACAAGAACAACAGAACAAGGTGATTGAAATGTGAAGACTTGTGTTTGTTGGTGTTTTGATCCATGTGTTCCAGGAGAGCAAACACCTTATTTAGTTACGAAAGGAAATCACGAGTATGGGTGTATTCCATTACACAAATTGGCAAAATGTTTCCATTTGAGTCCCAGGGGGGAAAAGATTAGCAAAAACGCAGTCCCCCCCTATTTTCCTAAAGCAGACAAGTAAACACAGTCCTGTATCTCTTCCCTTTTCAAGAGGACAGAAAGTGTTGGAAGGACACAAATGTTTGGGGAAGCCTGGGGGGTGGTAGAAACTCAGTTACCAGTGTTCTTCTCTGTCCTCCTGGGCTGCATTTCTGTACAAATCAGTAGTTCCTCTAACACTTGTACTAATGAGTATACGGACATTCCTTTTCCACCCTCACCACACGTTTTCGTGTCAGTAAAACAGACGGTTGGGCACAATTAGTTCCTTGGCAGAACCGTAAATATAGTCGGTCCTGTCCTTCCCTGCCTCACTTCCACATCGCCCAGGCGCCTAGTAGCACAGCTCAGTTGGAAACCGTTTATAGGATCTCGTTCTTACATTTTCCTGGCAGGCTGGTCACTTGTCATCAAGCACTTCTACGAATGCTCCGCAGATTGAGAGGTCTTGACATTAAACACGAGTCGGAGCATTTAATACAGTGTATTCCTAGCTTGAGATCAGGTTTAAGAATTCTGTTTCCGTTGGTTGTGACCTTAATTTGTATAGTTGGACTCACTCCAGAATGATTGTAAATTGCAGACACTAAAATGGGAGATTTGGGGAACCTGGAAGTGATTCTGATTGAAGGTGATGCACCATCTCATAGAACAGGTTGAACGCTTGAAGGACTGAGGTGGGACACAGGCAGGATGACATGTGTGCCCATCCAGACCGTCTTTGTTTCTGACTGCTGTTCCAAAGTAATCGTTAATGCCCTCTTCACATATCTTCGATTGGTACCCATCTTTGATCAGTTAAATAACCGCTGTAGAATAAATCCCTGTAGGTACAAGGTGAGAGTCAATGACTTTTATTCAGGTACCATAAAAGAGAAAGGAGTGCCCCTCTCTGAAGATAAACCATGACTGCTAGTGTGTTATATCACTCTTCTTTCTGGGTATGTCACCAAATATTAGACATTTGCTTGCATATAAATTCTCCCATTCGTTATTCAATTTCAACTAACAAATATTTCAGTAAGTCATAATAATTCAGGCAGCAGGCTCACTATTTGCCAATTATTAATACATTTCTCAAATCTCCCTTGGGCATGGTTTGCTCTTATAAGCATAGATTCCTGGCGAATATGGTCATACCTTGATTATTTTCATTTTTCTGCAGTAACTAATAAAACATAATGTGAATAATAATGATAGTAATAATAGCTACCTGCCCCATAATTCTTTTCATTACGCTAAGCAGTATATATAGATGAGTTTTTATATAGCATCTCATTAAATACTGTAAAAAAAAAAAAAACTCAACTCTAACATGTATTAGGATTTTCCACAGAGAGAGAGAGAGCAGGAGAGAGATAGGCTTATGATTTATTTTGAGGACTTAGCTCATGCAGATGTGGGTCTGAGAAGTCTCACGAGCTGCCATCTGTAAGCTGGATACATGGAAGAGCCAGTGTGTAGTTCAATCAGCGTCTGAAGGCCTGAGAGCCAGGGGAGGCGACGGCTAAGTCTGCGTTCCAAAGGGCAGGAGGAGACCCATGTCTCAGCTCATGCAGTTGAGGCAGAGAAGACATAGAAGGAACGGATTCTCCCTTCTTCTGCCTTTTGCTTTATTCAGGCTCTCAACAGATGGGATGATTCCCCCCCACGCTGGGGAGGACAATCTGCTTTCCTCAGTCTACTGATTTAATGCCACTCTCAGACAGAAACTCTGCCCCAGACACACCCAGAAATAGGGTTTAACCCAACTGTCCAGGCAGTCACGTTGACACATAAAATTAACCATCACAAGTCCACCCTTGTCAAACAGGCACCCATGCATATTTCCTTAAACCACATCTAGTCTCCAAATAAAGGCAGTAATAGGATCGTAATTCTACCTAACGTGGTACAACTATTCTGCATACAACCAAAACCGCACTAGCCCCTTCACCAGGGAAAGAGATAAAGTCTTTGAGTGACATTTACTCCTCTCTTAGATGTCCCAGAACGTAAATACTATGATATAAAGTTAACGTATCTTACGTCACGTTATAAGGTAAAAAGAGAAGAAAGAAATTAAAGATATAAATTCATTCACCTGTTTCTTGGCCATTCGGGCTGCTAATAGCAGTGGACTGGGTAGTTTATAAACAACAGAAATTTATATCTCACAGTTCTGGAGGCTGAGAGTCCAGGATCAAGGCACCAGCAGATTCAATATCTGGTGAGATGCTTCTTCCAGGTTCATAGATGGCCATCTTCTAACTGTGTCTTAGTGGCTGGAAAGACAATAGTGTTCTTTGGGGTCTGTTTTATAAGGACATTAATGCCATCTATGGAGGCTCTTTCCTCATGATCTAACGATCTCCCAATGGCTCCACCACCAAATACCATCACACTGGGGATTATATTTCATCCTATGAATTTAGGGGAGACACAAATATTCAGTCTATAGCAGCATACAAAAATATTCATAACAAAGTAAGAAGGATACATTCTTGACAGTTAAAGTCCTAATTTCTGTAACTGGTCACGTGGTCATAGTTGACATTTAGAACTACTTTCATCTGCTATCTGTATTCTCTTTGCCTTTAGTGAGCATCTCAGCTGGTCTGGTTCTTTACCTGGTAATATGACCCAAATCTTCATTCTGAAGAGTCTGGGCCATTAGTAGTCCTCCCCAGATTAGGCTGTTAGAGTTTTCCACTGATCCTAATCACTGGGCAAGGTAATAATAAGAGACCCCTTGAGAGATCTCCTGCATTCTGGACATATACTTCCTCGCCTCCATTATGGAATAGTACTCCAGTATCTCCTTGGTAGTTGGGATCCATCATCCTGTACAGGCAGCACTGTAAGTCTTTTCTTTGCCTATTGATTCTGAGGCATGAGAACCCAGTGTCTGGGTGGCAGTCTCAGCGTGCAGTACAGTAGAGTCACTGTCATGTCTCCTGATGGAAGACGGTTCCTCTGGAACTAAGACTTCTTGGCCAGAAGAACATAAGGTTTCAGGAATTGGTCACTACAGGTAATGGCGAATGGTATCTCACTCATTTCCACCTCTTGATTCCTGGGCCTCTGAATCCTGGGTGTGGAAGAAACAGCACCATAAGTGGGATGCTGACTCCGCACATATGGCCTTCTGGGAGAACCTTGTCACAGCATTGCAAGGTACCACCACCGAGCTGTGATCTAACTGAGCCTTCAGAAGGCCACTCACGCCATCAGTTTAATCAAGCCAGCCACTTCGGGCCTCTTTTTACGGCATTAGGTACTATATAGAAAGACACATCATAGCGGCGTTGTCTATAATTCCCAGCGAAGATACAACATGTATAAATATGCCCATGACATGACCTAATTGATAAGGTTGATTCAGTGGTTAAAGTAGAACAGTAAAAACTGAAAGTACACAGTTTCTATTGGTTGTTCATGTAATACCCTCAAAATTTGACCAGATTTTAGGCCAAAGTAAAATATCCATTTCTAAAGCAAAAATAAATAAATATAAAATTAATTTTAAAAATTGGAGAAAAATACAGACCATAAAACCTAGGAATACACTAGGTGAAAAAAAAAAGAGAGAGAGAAACAAATAGAGAATTCAGAGCCACAAAATATTAAGATTTCAGAAGAAGCAGGAAATAATGGCAGTGATACCTTGTGTACAAACATATATGTGTGGGGGCGCCTGGGTGGCGCAGTCGGTTAAGCGTCCGACTTCAGCCAGGTCACGATCTCGCGGTCCGTGAGTTCGAGCCCCGCGTCAGGCTCTGGGCTGATGGCTCGGAGCCTGGAGCCTGTTTCCGATTCTGTGTCTCCCTCTCTCTCTGCCCCTCCCCCGTTCAAGCTCTGTCTCTCTCTGTCCCAAAAATAAATAAAAAACGTTGAAAAAAAAAATTAAAAAAAACTAAACATGTATGTGTGTTTGTGTATGTGTTTTTTTGCTATGTGTAGGTACATGTAGATGTATATTGTATTTTCAACTATGTATTGATTTTTAATTAAAAAGTAAAACAAGGGATATTTTAAATGAATTTGTTATTAACCCAAAATTTAAATGACTTGAATGGTTAATTTAGACCATTGGATGGTTGTTTAGCGTATGATTTACATTTTTATTTAAATAACTTGTATAACGTATAACTTTATAATGTGTTTATTTGAAAACATGGTTAATTCTGAAAAGAAAAATGGGCTCAAGTTAATTTTGCACTTTCTGCTCACTTCTTCCTCTCAAGCTCTAAAGTTTATTTGAATGGTTTTTACCAGCAGACAGCTTTTGTAAGAATTAAATATAATGTTAATAGAATGCTGAAGTCTTTCCATCACATGTAAGCAGTGGTTTTTGTTCATTTAAGTGGAAAGAAACTTTGGCATAATGAGTTAAATGCAGCTATTGATGTAAATAACCACTTTTTCTGCTGTCTGTGCTCAATTCTTCCTCAGATGATTGCATTGGTAACTTGATTAATTCCGTGCATTTGTTTTTTTTATTTTTCTAGTTACTCATGTTTACCGTGGTGTTATACATTCCTCCATTTCTCTGCCTAATAATTCTCTACTGAGAAGTATTTAAACAGAGGGAAGGGAATATTTCTTTATGCCAAATAATGAACCCAGGCCCCTTGGCAACATATTCACACAAAGCAAGTGGGTTTTATTATAGGCTTTATTTACAGAACTGGTAATTTTCCTTTCCACCCACATTGTTTGATATATAATTACTTATTCATTAACTTGTGTAATTATTTTTTCTTCATTATGAGGAAAATGCACTTAGAATAACATTCTTTGGAGTCAGAAGGGGTTTTAACATACATTAATATAACTGTCTATCCAAAGGAGAAATTCTCTGCGCGGCATCCTGACAAAGCACTGTTCCATTTCTGATTAGTTCCTTTAACAGTGGGGAAGACTGAATAGGTCAGAGCAGTCATAATCTTATTGAAAAACTAAAGTATTCAAAATTAACCCAATATTTATCTAAAGTATTACTTTTTTATAATGTTCACCTATCGTTTTTGTTCTACCTTCTGGAGAAGCAAAAATTTAAGGAACATGCTACTATACAATCAAAGAGGGCAGTTATACATTTCAAGAAGCCCAGAGCGCACCTCCTAAAGCTCTTTGTTTCTTTGGCTATTTTAGGGGCCTTCACAGCCCCAAATTCCTTTCACAGCCACTCTCTTTCTTCTCGGTCAGCTCCATCGTTTGTCTCAACAAAGGGTAGGGAATCAGTTAAGACCGTGAGCTGCCATATTGGTCAGCAACACCAGCCACTTCACGCAGAGGCATCGTGGTGGTGACCTTCCCTGTTCACCAGGGGAGGACTTGTTCCGTGGAGCAGTTCCATGCAGTGGGACGTCTGTCACGAAGCCTGGCTTATGGACGCTGACTTTAGAAGTAAAGCATCCCTGAATTTCAAGACATTCTCATGAGCACAGGCTCTGTGTCCCTTCTGATAGACACACTGGGCACTCCCTCCATTGATTCTGCTTTCGATGCACACACGGTGCTTCAACTCCTCCCAGGCCTTTCCCCGCACGGGAGATGGCGAGAAGCCCTCTCTAGTTTATGTTCCCTGAGTTTTCCGGTTAGGGTATCTTTAGCCTGAGGAGAAGGTCTCACGGCTGGGTCACCTTGGGGTGGCTCTTGTGGGAGCTGTAACACGTGATCGTATCCTTGGCTGTGGGGTCACTCACTCCGTTCTCCGCGTCATAGTCTGCAGCCCCGTCCCCCAAATTTGCACTGTTTTCACAGTTCCTCATGGGCTGAAGCATGCATTGTCCACTACGTGCCCTAATACATTTCACATTAACCGTATGTATTTCATAAACCCATATTTTTTTCCCATAAAAATATATTTGATCAAGTCTGTTCTCTATTCTTTATAACTTAAACTACCGTGTCTTCTATTTTAATACAGTGAGTTACCTCCCAACCTGTGTTACCAATTCAGATTCCTCCCTGATTGATTGATTGATTGATTGATTGATTTATATTTTGAGAGAGAGTAAGCAAGTAGGAGGGGCAGAGAGAGAGGGAGAGAGAGATTCCCAACCAGGCTCTGCACTGTCAGCACAGAGGCCGACACAGGGCTCGATCCAACAAACTGTGAGATGATGACCCAAGCCAAAGTCAGACGCTCAACTGACTGAGCCACCCAAGTGTCCCCCTGATTGATTTAGACTCCAGAACTGGTTCTGGCGGTAATCATGGTATAAAGTTGGAAAAACTCACTTATCTCCTTTGAAGTGGTGAGGCAGGTATTGAAAACATGGTCTGTTATATGATTATTTTAGTCAACCCTAATTTCTCTTCTTCTGTGTCTCACTCATCAAACCAAATCTCCACAATCCACTACTAATTATTTCATTTTCTTAAATATTAATAAAATTCTTTCTTTTTTCCTATTTTGTCTTTTTTTGGTAATCGGGCATTCATTTCATCTGGGTGAGCTAATTATTTTCAATTCCACATCTCTCTCTTTCTTTTTCTTTTATTTTAGAGAGAGAGTGTATGCCTGAGCAGGAGAGGGGCAGAGGGAGAGGGAGAGAGAATCTTAAGCATGGTCCACACTCAGGGCAGAGCCCAACTGGGGGCTTGATCCTATGACCCTGGGATCATGACCTGAGCTGAAATCAAGAGTTGGATGCTCGACTGACCAAGCCACCCAGGTGCCTCTCAATTATACGTCTTTCTAACAAAAGTAATCAATCATTCTGAATTTTAAATTGTCCAGAAACTTGATAAGCACACCTTTGATTTCTTCATCCAAAGTAACTAAAGGTGTTAAAGTCCCAGGGCTCTTGCCAAAGGACGTCCGATCACTCTCAGCTCAATGCTCCCTCGGTGTCCCTAAGATAACACTAGCTGCCCACTGTCTATGCTCCCAGAGCAGCCTTTGATGACCCCTCAGTACCTCTCTTAAACATTATACTCAACGGTTTGCCAGTCTGTTTCTATAAAAAGATGAAAAATGGCTTAGGGCAAGGGCCCTGCCTTGTTGAGCATCCCAACCCAGCCTCCAGCAGGTACACAGCGGCCAGTTGTGGACCAGATGCTTTATTCGATTAATTAACATTTACCACTCGTACTGCCCTCGTGTCAGGTTGATATCGATGCACTGATCAACATTCTTTTTTCAGTCAGAGCGATACAGAGCTGAGCTGTCATCCACTAGTGAGACCAATGCTGTTTTCTGACAAAATATTAGAGCGGATGATTACCTGGGCAGTTTCTGAAAGTTCGGCAAACTAAGTTTGCTGGATTGTAATCTGATTCACATTAATGCTTTTTTTGCTCTCATTACATTAGAAAATGTAATGATGGCACATTTAGTTATGACTGTTTTGTAAACTGTTTGTTTGTTTATTTATTTATTTATTTATTTATTTATTTATTTATTTTGAGAGAGAGAGAGAGAGAGCGGGAGAGGGTCAGAGAGAGGGGACAGAGAGGCTCCATGCTGACAGCACAGAGCCCAACATAGGGCTTGATCCCACAACTGTGAGATCCTGACCTGAGCCGAAATCAAGAATTGGACACTTAGCTAGCTGAGCCACTCAGGTGCCCCTGATTATTACTGTTTTTAACATGGTTCAGGAAAAAGGCCAGTACTGTTATGGTGTATGTATAAAATGAAATATAGACTTTACATCCACCATCAGTGAACAGTTGGATTTTTTAATAGGAGATGATGTACGGATTTGTACTAAAGCGAGGCCCCCGGGAGCCACTCAGTACAGTAGCCATCGTGTCCTCAGGTCGCAGAAAGGCTTGTGTGGCGTGCCCCCCTGCTCCCTGAGCCCACGGTTATACAGGAAACAGTTTGCTTTCCTGCCACCACTGCAGCCGTGGAAGATTTTCCTGGCCTTTGTCTCTAAGGATGACAGTGCGCCCCACAAAAATAAGAGAGCCTCAGGTATGATGTGTAAATTCATTGCTATTTGGCCCACGTATTCTGTTTCTAAAAAGTTGAAATCAGTGGGTAGAATATTTCCTGACAGGTTTACGGTTTAGTTGAGGCATCGAACATGAACCTGCACTGCACATGGCTTTCTTTTCATTTTCCCTGTGGCTGGGGTATCTGGGAAGGGATTCGTGGTTTCTCCTGGGAATTTGTCTCCAGCACGGACGTGCGGAATTTGGAGATGGCCCACAAGACGTCTCCATCCTCCGGGGAACGTGCCCTGACAACATCCTGGGCTCTGACCTTTGGGGATTTCATTCCATGATTAGGTTATGTCTGTGGCTCAGTTGCTTTAAGAATGGGGGCTCGTTAGGTAGGTCTAACTTAATCATAAGAGTCCCGCAGGAGAAAACTTGTCTCTGAAAACTTGTCAGAGGCACTCCAAGCATGGGAAGATTTCATGTGCTTTGCTGTCTGCGTGAAGGTCAAGGGTCCACGTGGAGAAAAACCTGACAATGGCTTCTACAACCTGGACAGACACCCAACTGACAGCCGGCAAGAAAATGGAGAACTGGATCCTGCCAGCAGTTTGGGTGAGACCGGAAGCAGATTGGTTTTGTCAGAATCTGTAGGACGGAACCCAGCCTTGCCATCGGCTCCTTGAGACTGAGCGGAGCACCTGGTCATGCCCCGCAGCACCTCTGCCCTGCAGAAACTTGGACATAATGGATTCGTATTGTTTTACGTCACCAGGTTGGTGGCAACTTGTTACACATCCGTGGAAAGCAGACACGGGCTGTGTCAGGAAATACTTGGTGCCTTAAGACTAAAGGTTTTCCTTAAAGCTGGTCAGTGCATCACGGGTATTATTTATCCTTTCTGACAAGAATGTAACAGGACAGACATTTTCCTCGGCTACTGTTCTCGCTGAATGAATGAAGCTTTGCTACGTGTTAATCGTTCCCACGGTACAGGTTGCTTTAAGTCATTTTTCCAGACTGTCGTGGTGAGTTCTAAGATTCTGCATTGCATCTGTTTTTTTATGTCTTGTTATTAGAACCCTTGAAAACAACTAGACAGTGAGCAAATTGTGAAAGCAAACGATGATTAAACCATGTTTCTGGTGCCTTCCGCCGCTGCATGAAGAACGCAGTAAGTGCGTGGCGGTGATCCGTCCTCCACAGGGACGTGGGGCAAGTTTGACCAGATTCGAAGTGGTGAGGGAGAGCAGAGGTCCTCTTTACTGCTGTCCCTCATCCGCTGTCCGTTGTAGGTCGTCTAGCTCAGCTGTCCTCGCAGGCGGTCCTAGGAGGCCTCCGCGTGTGCCTTCGTTTTATCGAAAGGCATTAGGGGCATTTACCGCTTCCTTCTGCCTCTTCCTCTGCCTCGGACCTCCCCAGACAGTGCGGGCTAGAGCCTTCACCCCTTCTCCCTTCTCCTCTCTTTCCAATGTGACCCTTGTGCAGCAGCAGTGAGGGCAAGGTGCCTTTCTGGTCTCTCCTGTGAACCAGAGTTCTGCTTGAGTTCCTGTGACGTCGCTTATAAAAGGTTAAAAGTATAGACGGTACCCATGTCTCCTCTCTTCCTTTTAGCTGAGTGACCAGAAAAACGGGTTGTACCATTTCTTACAGAGTACTGCTTCAGAGGACATCATTTGTAAATTCCTGAGTAAAGGCTCTTGGTGTAAGGTGTTGGCTTTACCGTTAAGCCACCTGGTTTGGGGGACAGTCTCTGGGCCCTTACAGACCACGTTTTCCTTAGCTTCTGACCCTTCTCATCCTTTCATGAAAATAAAAAAATGGTCTTTTGCTAGCTATAGTGACTCCAGATTTTTGATAATTTGGGATCCCCAGGTTACAGTCTGAGACAGAGATTAGCATGACTAAGGAAGAGTCATTTGAGAATGAAGATAAATATGTAAAATCCAGGCCTTTGTTTGATGTGAATCTTATTGGCCAGATTGTTGACAGCAGATGTTATAACTAATTTAAATGTTCTACCTTAATTAAAAAACAGTAAGGGATCATTAACATTTCATTTTTTGTTTCACTCCAGTGCATTTAAATAGAATTCCTTGCTCTTGGAGTTTGGTGGGTCCATGGAGGTGGGGTGGGGGGTGGGGGGGTGCAGGGGAGAGTTCACTAAATGAAATGAATATTTAAACAAAAGTTCAAAGCGACAGAACCAAAAAGACATTGTAATCGATCTGTGTGAAGGACTCATAAGAACTTCAAGAAAAGTTTATGAGAATGCAGCATCTTTTAGCAATATGTGGACAATTACAAGAGATAGCACAAAATGAATACTTTTGATAGTTTAATGAGCTATCTTCACTCTGCAAAATTTGCAAATATTTAATGTAGATATGGGCACATACATACCTGTGGATTTTTTTTTTTTTTTTTTTTTGCTACTTCTGAATTAATTACAAAATTACTGCTGGAGAAATAGACTATGAAATCATGTGGTTTGGAGAAATGTTGAAAAATGTGGAAGATATTTGAAGGCAAGCCAGGAGGAGGAACACAACAACAAGAGAAGTAAAAAGGAAAGTCCATAGCTGGTAACAAAAAATGTACCCTTAGTCCCTAAATTTCCAGTGTCCAACGCTCTTGTTTACTAGGAGAACCGGCTTTGTCATTGTCCTGTTGAAGTCACTGAAATTTCCCCATCAATTCATAGCTTTGCACAGTGACTGGGGCACCAGTCTCTGCAATGCAAGAAAGAGCAAAAGAACGATTTTGTCCACTTCAAAATGTTGTTTAAGAATCACATTGGGGAAGATGGCGGCGTAGGAGGACGCTGGGCTCACCGCGCGTCCTGCTGATCACTTAGATTCCACCTACACCTGCCTAACTCACCCAGAAAACCATCAGAAGACTAGCAGAACGGAGTCTCCAGAGCCAAGCGCAGACGAGAGGCCCTCGGAAGAGGGGAGGAAGGGCGGAGAGGCGGTGCCTGCTGCACGGACTGGCGGGAGGGAGCCAGGGCAGAGGGGCGGCCCGCCGGCCAAGCAGAGCCCTGAGTCTGGCTGGCAAAAGCGGAGGGGCTGGACGGACTGTGTTCCAACAGCAAGCGGGACTTGACATCTGGGAGGTCATAAGTTAACAGCTCTGCTGGGAAAGCAGGAAGCCTGGAGGACAACGGGAGGGAGAGTCGTTGAGCCCCGACGACAGAGCTCAGCTTGGTGGGGAACAAAGGCGCTCGCCAGCGCCATCTCCCTCGCCCATCCCCCAGCCAAAATCCCAAAGGGAACCGGTTCCTGCCAGGGAACTTGCTTGCACTGTGCAGACACCCAACGCTGTGCTTCTGTGGATCCATCCCTCTGGTGGCGGATCTGACTCCCTTGTGCTGCCACAGGGCCCCTCTCAAAGCGGATTACCGAAGGAGAAGGGAGCTAAACCTGCCCCTCCCGACCCCGTGCACCTTGCCTATCCACCCCAGCTAATACGCCAGATCCCCAGCACCACAAGCCTGGCAGTGTGCAAGTAGCCCAGAGGGGCCATGCCACCCCACAGTGAATCCCGCCCCTAGGAGAGGGGAAGAGAAGGCACACACCAGTCTGACTGTGGCCCCAGCGGTGGGCTGGGGGCAGACGTCAGGTCTGACTGCGGCCCCGCCCACCAACTCCAGTTATACACCACAGCACAGGGGAAGTGCCCTGTAGTCCCGAACCACTCCAGGCACTATCCAAAATGATGAAATGGAAGAATTCCCCTCAAAAGAACCTCCAGGAAATAACAACAGCTAATGAACTGATCAAAAAGGATTTAAACAATATAACAGAAAGTGAATTTAGAATAATAGTCATAAAATTAATCGCTGGGCTTGAAAACAGTATAAAGGACAGCAGAGAATCTATTGCTACAGAGATCAAGGGACTAAGGAACAGCCAGGAGGAGCTAAAAAATGCTATCAATGAGTTGCAAAATAAAATGGAGACAACTACGCCTCGGACTGAAGAGGCAGAGGAGAGAATAGGTGAACTACAAGATAAAATTATGGAAAAAGAAGAAGCTGAGAAAAAGATAAAAAAAATCCAGAAGTATGAGGGGAAAATTAGAGAACTAAGTGATGCACTGAAGAGAAATGACATACGCATAATTGGTATTCCAGAGGAGGAAGAGAGAGGGAAAGGTGCTGAAGGTGTACTTGAAGAAATAATAGCTGAGAACTTCCCTGATCTAGGGAAGGAAAAAGGCATTGAAATCCAAGAGGCACAGAGAACTCCCTTCAGATATAACTTGAATCAATCTTCTGCACAACATATCATAGTGAAACTGGCAAAATGCAAGGATAAAGAGAAAATTCTGAAAGCAGCGAAGGATAAACGTGTTCTAACATATAAAGGGAGACCTATAAGACTCGTGACCTATCTCTCTACTGAAACTTGGCAGGGCAGAAAGGAATGGCAGGAAATCTTCAATGTGATGAATAGAAAAAATATGCAGCCGAGAATCCTCTATCCAGCAAATCTGTCATTTAGAATAGAAGGAGAGATAAAAGTCTTCCCACACAAAAACTGAAAGAATTCACCACCACTAAACCAGCCCTACAAGAGATCCTAAGGGGGATCCTGTGAGACAAAGTACCAGAGACATCGCTACAAGCATGAAACCTACAGACATCACAATGACTCTAAACCCATATCTTTCTATAATAACACTGAATGTAAATGGACTAAATGCGCCAACCAAAAGACATAGGGTATCAGAGTGGATAAAAAAACAAGACCCATCTATTTGCTGTCTACAAGAGACTCATTTTAGACCTGAGGACACCTTCAGATTGAGAGTGAGGGGATGGAGAACTATTTATCATGCCACTGGAAGTCAAAAGAAAGCTGGAGTAGCCATACTTATATCAGACAAACTAGACTTTAAATTAAAGGCTGTAACAAGAGATGAAGAAGGGCATTATACAATAATTACAGGGTCTATCCATCAGGAAGAGCTAACAATGATAAATGTCTATGTGCCAAATACGGGAGCTCCCAAATATATAAAACAATTACTAATAAACATAAGCAACCTTATTGACAAGAATGTGGTAATTGCAGGGAATTTTAATACACCACTTACAACAATGGATAGATCATCTAGACACAGGATCAATAAAGAAACAAGGGCCCCAAATGATACATTGGATCAGATGGACTTGACAGATCTATTTAGAACTCTGCATCCCAAAGCAACAGAATATACTTTCTTCTCGAGTGCACATGGAACATTCTCCAAGGTAGATCACATAGTGGGTCACAAAACAGCCCTTCATAAGTATACAAGAATTGAGATCATACCATGCATACTTTCAGAACACAACGCTATGAAGCTTGAAATCAACCACAGGAAAAAGTCTGGAAAACCTCCAAAAGCACGGAGGGAATACCCTACTGAAGAATGAATGGGTCAACCAGGCAATCAGAGAAGAAATTTAAAAATATATGGAAACAAATGAAAATGAAAATACAATAATCCAAATGCTTTGGGATGCAGTGAAGGCAGTCCTGAGAGGAAAATACATTGCAATCCAGGCCTATCTCAAGAAACAAGAAAAATCCCAAATACAAAATCTAACAGCACACCTAAAGGAAATAGAAGCAGAACAGCAAAGACGGCCTAAACCCAGCAGAAGAAGAGAAATAATAAAGAGCAGAACAGAAATAAACAATATAGAATCTAACAACACTGTAGAGCAGATCAACGAAACCAAGAGTTGGTTTTTTGAAAAAATAAACAAAACTGATAAATCTCTAGCCAGGCTTCTCAAAAAGAAAAGGGAGATGACCCAAATAGATAAACTCATGAATGAAAATGGAATTATTACAACCAATCCCTCAGAGATACGAGCAATGATCAGGGAATACTATGAAAAATTATATGCCAACAAACTGGACAACTTGGAAGAAATGGACAAATTCCTAAACACCCACACACTTCCAAAACTCAATCAGGAAGAAATAGAAAGCTTGAACAGACCCATAACCAGCGAATAAATTGAATCAGTTATCAAAAATCTCCCAACAAATAAGAGTCCAGGACCAGATGGCTTCCCAGGGGAGTTCTACCAGACGTTTAAAGCAGAGATAATACCTATCCTTTTCAAGCTATTCCAAAAAATAGAAAGGGAAGGAAAACTTCCAGACTCATTCTATGAAGCCAGTATTACTTTGATTCCTAAACCAGACAGAGACCCAGGAAAAAAAGAGAACTACAGGCCAATATCCCTGATGAATATGGATGCACAAATTCTCAATAAGATACTAGCAAATCGAATTCAACAGCATATAAAGAGAATTATTCACCATGATCAAGTGGGATTCATTCCTGGGATGCAGGGCTGGTTCAACATTCGCAAATCAATCAACGTGATACATCACATTAATAAAAGAAAAGATAAGAACCATATGATCCTGTCAATCGATGCAGAAAAGGCAGTTGACAAAATTCAGCACCCTTTCTTAATAAAAACCTTCAGAAAGTCGGGATAGAAGGAACATACTTAAAGATCATAAAAGCCATTTATGAAAAGCCCACAGCTAACATCATCCTCAATGGGGAAAAACTGAGAGCTCTTTCCCTGAGATTAGGAACACGACAGGGATGTCCATTCTCACCGCTGGTGTTTAACATAGTGTTGGAAGTTCTAGCATCAGCAGTCAGACAACAAAAGGAAATTAAAGGCATCAAAATTGGCAAAGATGAAGTCAGCCTTTCACTTTTTGCAGATGACATGATATTATACATGGAAAATCCGATAGACTCCACCAAAAGTCTGCTAGAACTGATACATGAATTCAGCAAAGTTGCAGGATACAAAATCAATGTACAGAAATCAGTTGCATTCTTATACACTAACAATGAAGCAACAGAAAGACAAATAAAGAAACTGATCCCATTCATAATTGCACCAAGAAGCATAAAATGCCTAGGGATAAATCTAACCAAAGATGTAAAAGATCTGTATGCTGAAAACTATAGAAAGCTTATGAAGGAAATTGAAGAAGATATAAAGAAATGGAAAAACATTCCATGCTCATGGATTGGAAGAATTAATATTGTCAAAATGTCAATACTACCCAAAGCTATCTACACATTCAATGCAATCCCAATCAAAATTGCACCAGCATTCTTCTTGAAACTAGAACAAGCAATCCTAAAATTCCTATGGAACCACAAAAGGCCCCGAATAGCCAAAGTAATTTTGAAGAAGAAGACCAAAGCAGGAGGCATCACAATCCCAGACTTTAGCCTCTACTACAAAGCTGTCATCATCAAGACAGCATGGTATTGGCACAAAAACAGACACATAGACCAATGGAATAGAATAGAAACCCCAGAACTAGACCCACAAACGTATGGCCAACTAATCTTTGACAAAGCAGGAAAGAACATCCAATGGAAAAAAGACAGTCTCTTTAATAAATGGTGCTGGGAGAACTGGACAGCAACATGCAGAAGATTGAAACTGGACCACTTTCTCACACCATTCACAAAAATAAACTCAAAATGGATAAAGGACCTGAATGTGAGACAGGAAACCATCAAAACCCTAGAGGAGAAAGCAGGAAAAGACCTCTCTGACCTCAGCCGTAGCAATTTCTTACTTGACACATCCCCGAAGACAAGGGAATTAAAAGCAAAAATGAACTGTTGGGACCTTATGAAGATAAAAAGCTTCTGCACAGCAAAGGGAACAACCAACAAACTAAAAGGCAACCAATGGAATGGGAAAAGATATCTGCAAATGACATATTGGACAAAGGGCTGGTATCCAAAATCTATAAAGAGCTCACCAAACTCCACACCTGAAAAACAAGTAACCCAGTGAAGAAATGGGCTGAAAACATGAATAGACACTTCTCTAAAGAAGACATCCGGATGGCCAACAGGCACATGAGAAGATGCTCAATGTCACTCCTCATCAGGGAAATTCAAATCAAAACCATACCGAGTTATCACCTCACACCAGTCAGAGTGGCTAAAATGAACAAATCAGAAGACTACAGATGCTGGTGAGGATGTGGAGAAACGGGAACCCTCTTGCACTGTTGGTGGGAATGCAAATTGGTGCAGCCGCTCTGGAAAGCAGTGTGGAGGTTCCTCAGAAAATTAAAAATAGACCTACCCTATGACCCAGCCATAGCACTGCTAGGAATTTACCCAAGGGATACAGGAGTACTGATGCATAGGGGCACTTGTACCCCAATGTTTATAGCAGCACCCTCAACAATAGCCAAATTATGGAAAGAGCGTAAATGTCCATCAACTGATGAATGGATAAAGAAATTGTGGTTTATATACACAATGGAGTACTACGTGGCAATGAGAAAGAATGAAATATGGCCTTTTGTAGCAACATGGATGGAACTGGAGAGTGTGATGCTAAGTGAAATAAGCCATACAGAGAAAGACAGATACCATATGGTTTCACTCTTATGTGGATCCTGAGAAACTTAACAGAAACCCATGGGGGAGGGGAAGGAAAAAAAAAAAAAAAGAGGTTAGAATGGGAGAGAGCCAAAGCATAAGAGACTGTTAAACTGAGAACAAACTGAGGGTTGATGGGGGGTGGGAGGGAGGGCAGGGTGGGTGATGGGTATTGAGGAGGGCATCTCTTGGGATGAGCCCTGGATGTTGTATGGAAACCAATTTGACAACAAATTTCATATATTGAAAAAAAAAAAAGAAAAAGAATCACATTGGGGTGCTTGGGTGGCTCAGTTGGTTGAGCATCCGACTTAGGCTCAGGTCATGATCTCACAGTTCATAGGTTCAAGCCCCAGGTTGAGCTCTGTGCTGACAGCTCAGAGCCTGGAGCCTGCTTTGGATTCTGTGTCTCCCTGCATTAAAATCAGGGGGAAAAAACATGCGTTAAAATCAAGGGGAAAACCGTCATTCGCTGCAAACGACAAGTTCAGCTAATAGGATAAAACTTACAATTTTAAGTTAATAGCAGTTTTAAAATCACAAGAAGTCTGTGGTATGGAAGTGTTTGTCTGAATATACTTGATAGGTTTCCGTTTTGTTTTATTTTAGCTCAGGCATATGAATGTACAATATTGTTGTGACTGTGTGGTAAGATTACTAATCCGTAGTGAAAGGCTGCATTCTTTTTTCCAGATTTATTGAGATATAATTGACATGCAACATTCTGTAAATTTAAGGTATACAATGTAATGATTATGTATATATGTATCATATACGTTAATGTTATAAGGTATAATGTTATATATATAACAAAATGATTACAACATCCCTTCATATCTATTTTTAGGTAACACACCCATCAAGTCACATAGTTAGATTTTATTTTTTATGGTGAGAATTTTTAAGATCTACTATTAGTAACTTATAAATATATGAACAGTATTAACTATGGTCACATTGTTCTACATTATGTCCCCAGAACTTACTCATCTTGTGACTGCAATTTTGTGCCTCCTTTGACATCTTTGCCCATTTTTTCCACCCCCCAAAACTGCAGTAATCCCCACTTCACCCTCTGTTCTCTGAGTTTGTCTTCTTTAGATGCCACATATAAGTGATAACTTACAGTATTTTCTTTTTCTGTCTGACTTGTATCATTTAGCAAATCTCCCTCAAGGCCCACTCACATTGTTGCAGATTACATAGTTTCTTTCTGATATTTCATTATATATGTTATATACAGTGTGTATATTTATTATATTTCATGTACACACAGCCCTATGTGTGCATCTCTGTATCACATCTTCATTATCCATTTCTCCATCGTTGCCCATTCAGGTTGTTTCCATGTCTTGGCTGTTGTAAATAAAGCTGCAGTGAACATAGGAGTACAGATACTATTTCCGCATGGTGAGCTCGTTTCCTTTGGGTATATGCCCAGAAGTAGGGTTGCTGAATCATATGGTGGTTCTATTTTAAAAATTTTGAGGAACCTTCATACTGTTTTCTGTGTTCGTGGCCCAGTTTACATTCCCGCAGACAGTGGACAAGGGTTCCTTCCTCCACGTCCTCACCAACACTTCTATGTCTTGTCTTTTTTTGATAGTGGCCACTGTGACAGGTATGATGTGATGTCTTCTAATGCTTTTGATTTGCATTTCCTGATGTTTAGTGACATAAAGCACCTTGACATGTATCTGTTGGCCTTTTATGTGCCTTCTTTTGAAAATTGTCTATGTAGTTCTTCTGTCCATTTCTTTTTATCAGATTGTTTGCTTTTGTTGTTGTTGTTATTGAGCTGTATGGGTTCTTTATATATTTTAGATGTTAATCCCTTATCAGATATATGGTTTGCAAATATATTTTTCCAGTTTTTTAGATATCCAGTTTTTTTCAGTTGCCTGTCATTTTGTTGATTGTTTCCTGGCTATGTAGAAGCTTTTTAGCTTGATACAGTACCTCTTACCGACTTCTGCTTTTGTTGCATATGCTTTGGATATGATATCTAGAAAATCCTTGCCAGGACCCATTTCAAGGAGCTTTTTGCCTACGTTTTCTTCCAGGAATTTTATACCTTTAAATCTTATATTCAAGTCTTTAATATGTTTTGAGTTAATTTTTGTGAGTTGTGTAATGGGGGGGGGGGCCCATTTCACATTTCTGCCTGTGGTTATCCGATGTTCCCAGTACCATTTATTGAAGAGACAGTCCCCTCTCCATTGAGTATTCTTGGCTTCCTTGTTAAATAATAGTTGACCCTGTAGGTAGTGAGTTATTTTTGGCTTCTCAGTTCTGTCCCTTGGGTTTGTGTGTCTATTTTTAGCAAGTGCTATACTATTATGATTATTATAGCTTTGCAGGATAGTTTAAAATCAATAAGTCTGATGCCTCTGGCAGTGCTATTCATTCTCACAATTGCTTTGGCTATTCATAGGCTTTTGGGGTTCCATACAAATTTTAGGATTGTTTTTTCTTTTTCTGTGAAAATAGTCTCTCGGATTTTGATTAACATTGTATTGAATCCATAGATCTGTTTGCTATAAGCCTCACCTCCTTTTTCCTTCTCCATCTGATTCCCAGTCGTCAAGCCCCACAGATTCCCCCAGCAACCCCTGGGAGACCTAACTGGGCCACCCAGGAAGTGTCCCACCGCACTTGGGGGTGCCAGAGGCTCATCCTGAGCTCTCTTTTCCTCCTGGAGAAAGGATAGGCCCCAGGAAGGGCCCTGTGGTGTGATGCTGTCTGGCATGGGGGAGATGCCACAGAACCAGAGCATTGCCATACCTGCTACCCACATAACCTGGTCCTTCTTGGTCTCTGTGGGCCGAGAGAGGGGGTCAGCCTTACCTCCCCAAGTTCTGGAATTTTCTCAGTGGTGTCTTATCTATGGATTCTTTCTGGTTGGTCTTTTTGTGAGAATGACCTGTCTCACCATCTTGATGACCGGAGGCTATGTACTTGAAGGACTGTTGCCATAGATGTAATTTCTTGCCACTTGCTATGGATAGAATATTTTGGCTACATGTAGTCTCTGTTTTGATTTTGTCATGAACTAAGTTTTAAGTTACAAAGTAGGAGCAGGAGGACATTACAATGATAACTTCTTAATGGTCATTTTAAATCTTAATAAATTTGATTGTGTGTGGGGGGGGGTACTCTTCCCCAACAAATTACTTGTACTTGTACGTACAAGTGAGTTTAGGTATGTGTATCTTTCTGGAGCTTCGATATACTGCCATCCTGTCTCCAACAGAAATTAAAATATTCTTCTACACAAATATAGCCATAGACACAAATAATTTTATGCACTATGTCTTGGTAGTAAAAAAAAAATGATGTTGGATTTTTTTTAAAAGAAGACTTATAGAGTCTGATAGGAAACACACACGTCTTCCCAAGCATCTTTTCTGTATTGTTTAGTCAGCAATTACTTTATCTGCTTTGGAGCTTAAAGGTATAAATTTCACACACACACACACACACACACACACACACACACACACATGCACATTAATATTGGTATTTGTCGTCTACTATCTCCATTAGGTCTGTGAGTAATTAAGATTAAGCAGATGGTCATACACGGCATTTATAATGTTGTTTACATTTTTCTTAAATAGAACTATAAAATTTTATGCTAAAGCATAGGCACAGAATTCAAAACTGAAAGTAAGCTATTAGCTAGGCTTTTATTAATGAGCCCATTAAACTTAACAAGTAAACAGAGGAAACACAACTCTCCAGTTCTCTGCAGATCTTTCTGTAGCATAGATATTTATTAGACTGCCTGCATACTTCCAGGTAGCACTGGCAGGGCTCAGGGTCAGGTTGTTCAGAAATAGCACAAGAGGATAGGGGCAGGGCACCGACCGCCCAGGGCAGCCTGTCACTCAGGACCTCGGCCGGCTGCTAGACTTCAGGGGGTCACATGAGGAATCTCGGAATTTCAGAATGAAAACCTAAGCCTGAGGCTTAAATAGGTGTCACCTTCTGAAACAGACATGGAGACAGACATCCCGGCAGTCAAGACAGAGTTGAAGACCTAAGATGATCATGCTGTTCAGTGTTAATATTTTAAAGTCTTGGACATAGACACAGAGTGATGGCCAAGTGGAGAAGACGAATCGGAAATTCAGAGAGGCAGGCAGGGAAAGAAAATTTCGACCAGGGGAAGCTTTCAACGATTCCAGCAAGGGCCAGACCAGGTGCTTGAGTCCAGGTGTGGGCTTGTGGGGAGATGGTCCCTCAGTGAGGTGGGGAGCAGGAAGGCCTAGGGGGGTGCTCATCCGAAGTGGAGACAAGGTGACACAGAGCCCCTGACGCCACAGCGAGGTTCTGGTAGGCTGAACCAGCTCCCACGTCCTGTGGAAAGCTTCCCTACAACTGTGGTGGGTGGGATCGTCTCCCGCCCTCCAGACGTCCCCGGCCCTCACCTCTGGAACCTTCCCTGGCAGAAGGGTTATGCACTGTGGTTAACTTAAGGATCTTCAGACATGGGGAGTATCCCAGACTTGACCGGTGGACCCCGAGTAATCACCAGCGTCCTCGTAAGAGGGGGCAAGAGGGTCGAAGCAGAGAAGGTGCAAAGAAGTCTACTGTCCTCCAAAGCCCCACTCTACAAGTGCACTGACGTTGGCCTGGTGAGACCCACTGTGGACCAGGGACCTCCAGAACTCAGAAGTCCATGGCAGTTTTTTACAGTAGCGATAGGAAACTAAAACGGCCACACTATTATTTTTTCTCAATAGAGGGCTAGCAAATGCTTGTATGATTCCTTAGGTGTACCCAGGGAAAGGTTTAAAATCATCCTTGTAGTCCGTTTTCAGTTTCCTGTGAAGTAAAGGTGAGCGTTCCCTCCCTGAGTGTCCTCTTCCTGTTATTTTTCGTGGTTTTGTGGTGACAGTTGTTTCCAATTGTGAAGAATAAAAAAAAAAAAAATGCAAACAAAAACCCACTCCTGTAATACACTGTTGATGCAGATTACTAATGAGAATGCATTGTGTCAAATTCCACAGTGTTGTAAATATCCCATTTGCTCAGTTCGGGTTTTACCTGTTCTTCCAAAATTTTCCTCATCCGCTCTTGCAACACAGCCTCGGGTGGGGGTCTGGGAACTTCATCTAGTGCAAAATACAAACACTCTTCCTGCCAGCCTTCATCGTCTCTTGAGTTCAAGGAGGTTATCTTTCCGTACGGACTTTGAGCAGGAAAGCAATGGCATTCATTACTCCTCCTGCCTCCGTGTTGGTTTGGGGATAAACCCACACCTGGTGGTAAGCTTGTTGCAAATTGTGTCCCTGTGTGCCCTCACCTCTGAGTCGCTGTTCTGACATAAATGCTGGCTTTCACTTAGTGGGGGCCTCAAATATTTTCTAAATGTGTGCTTTGCAAGCTACCTCTGGGCCCACAGTCTTACTTTTCATGCATTCAGAAAGCAGTATTTTTAGTTGGGATGTAAGCTGTTGTTAGTCTACTAAGTTATTCTTAAAACAAATAGGAACCAAAAAAAAGTAAATGAAGTTCTCTTTTGGTTCTATTTGTTTGGAGACTCTGAAGCTCAACACTGACCTCTGCTTAGAGGTGGACTTTTTTTTCTCTGCCACAGAGAATGAGAATGATACAATCGCAAGATCACATAGTATCAGATATGAGAAGATAGAAAATATTTGCAAATTATAAATTTGTAAGAAAAGAGCAATAATATTTGATAAGGTAATGGTATAGGAAGAGTAAAAACGTATTGGTGAAAATTAGGCCAGGTTCTTGTTATGCTTCCCACATAAAACCTTTGAGAGAGACTTCGCCAAGGACAGTGGTCAAAACAACAATCTAAGATGTTACTTGGTTTCTAACTCACCCCAGCAGCTGTATGCGGGCGGCAGAAAACTCAGATCGCTCATATCCTGCTTCTCTAAGATTTTGTCAGCTAGTTTTTAGAAGTTATGCAGACTCCTGAGAAATAACCAAAATGCACCAAGGCAGCAGATTAAAAATATAACTTTGAGGGGTGCCTGGGTGGCTCAGTCAGTTGAGCATCTGACTTCGGCTCGGGTCATGATCTCGCAGTCCATGAGTTCGAGCCCCACGTCGGGCTCTGTGCTGACAGCTTGGAGCCTGGAGCCTGCTTCGGATTCTGTGTCTCCCTCTCTCTGACCCTCCCCAACTTGTGCTCTGTCTCAAAAATAAATAAAAAAAAAACATTAAAAAAAATTAAAAAATATATATATAACTTTGAATAAGACTGCAAGAGGCACATTCCTGAGATGTTTGGGTTTTTGTTTTTGTTTTTGTTTTTGACTAAGCCAATGTGGACATAAGTTTAGAATTCTACATCTCTTTATGAAATGACACTTTAGTTACTCTCTTCGTCTTACATTCTTATCAGAGCATTTCTGTTAGATTTTTGTTTGACTTTGTTTTTCTGGTTTTGTTTTGTTTTGATTTTGCTCTTTTCTTAAATCGTCTTCGTGGATCTCTAGCACAGATACGATTTCCTGTCCGCAGGCTCTATACAAGAGTTATTAGCAGCTACTTTTCATTTTACGTTTTACTCTTGCTGTCTGGGTTCACATTTGTAATACCTGTCTTTGTTTCTTATTCTAGGGGCAAAAAATTCTTCAGGGGACAAATACTGTAACTAGGTATGTCTTTTAAATGGTGTTGATTTATGGAGCAGGCACGTTACCAGTTTTCTGGATAGTGATTTCTGCCTAATAAAAAGTCTGATTCTGTCCTCTCCTTTCTCTCTGGATGAAGTTGATCCTCTCATACGTCTTTAAAACAGCCTTCTCCCCTTTCTGCTGTTCAATGTAGTTGGTACCTGAGCACTGTGTCTTTTTCTTTTCTACGTGCACTCTATCTCAGCAAAGGTGCTGGGAGAAGTCGGCCTCTGTTTTTAACATCACTGTCTACTGTTTGTTTGTCTTTTACTCTTTTTTTTAACCACAAAGTCTCCGTTTGATTTTTAAGGCAGTTTGGTGATAACTTTGTTTGTGTTTGTGATGGCCCTTGCAGTATTATTTTTTAAACTGAGTACATGTAAAAGGCTAGTACAATTCTTCAAAAATCATAATCTTGTAGCATCATATATTCTTAGGTTGGAGAAGGCCATGACGATCATCCTTTGACACATTTTATTGTGTGTCTTAAGGCCTACGATGGTATCCATCCAAGTGTTCTGATGTAGGAAGTTGGGTTTCTGTCTGGCTAGGATAATAATGCTCGGTTTCTATTGAAATCACTATACATGAATTTCTTTCTATTCAATGATAGGCTACTATTTCCAGACACTTTATCAATCCGGCTTCAGTTCAGGGCGCTCCTGGAAATTTTTTTAAGCACAGCTCAAGGTACTTTCAGAAATGTTCCGTTAATGAACCACTAACAAAATGTTCATAAATTCTGTTCTGTGACTAGCCACGTTTGGTACAACCAGTTGGCACACGCATACCAGAATTACTAAATGATACAAAACAATGACGGGTTCATGGATACGCAAGTGACAGATCTGGAGAGCCACTTGTCAAGCAAGTGAATGAAGTGAATTAAAAGTGAATTTTGCACACCAAATTGTGATGTGGGTAATGGCGGTGTTGTGAGAACCAAGTGCTTGCTATTACCAGTACTCTTCACTTCTCCTCTAAACGATGACCTCTCTGCTCACGCTTCTGGAGCTCAGCAGCTAGTGGTCACAGAATTCCAACGGGGTCCCCTGCTCAACGGTGATGCACAGTGACCGCTGTGTGTTCTCGTGACCTCTTACATGCACCACATGTTTTTGTGAGCGTTAACTTCTCAGGAGTATTATTCTGTTTTATGAAATGTGGTACATATACCCGTACTCAAACATGAGGTCGTTTTCAATGTTAAACTACTTGGAATTTGTTACATTAGTAGCTATAGTTTTACCTAGTAAGATACAGAATAGTATAAAATATGCATTGTGAAAGATATATGTCATCAAACCAGTGCTTTCTACACTGATATACCATCTCATTTTAAAAATGAAAAAGTACAGAAGTAAATAAAGTGGGTTGATTCAAATATATGAACCAGATAATAGAACACTATGTCAGGTAGGATGGCAAAAAATCATGACAGTAGTTACACAAAGGATTGGGATTTAGAGTATATTAGTTAGAATAGCAGCCTACTTTAAGGACAAACCAAAAATAATCCTACCTTTTAAACCAGAATATAAAAACTTCAGCTATAGTCTCTCTTATAAAGTGCTTTGAAAAGTGCTTTGAAAAACACTAACGCAATCTTTATGTTCTGAAATATTCATATGGCTTCCATAGGGATCACTTAGAACCAGCTCAATATAATTCTTAAGAATTAAAAGAAAGTGGTTCAATGTTATTTTCTTCTTAAAAAAGTATTTTAATTTTACTGTTTTTCAAGCTCATTAGCTATTTTGTAACATGTCACACATATCCTTAGCTTCAGATCTGTGATGTGCCTACAGTTTGCATAAGACTGATGATGTAAAGACACTTTGAGGGAAATTTTAGAAATCTTAAACAGGTTTCAGACCTGCTTGGTATTTTTTCTCCAATTCAAAATCCCAATGACGTATTTTTTTTCAGCAGTTTTTCTAACTCACAATAGGATTTCTTTATTTTTGTATTTCTATTCCCTGTGATCTACAGGGACAAGAGATACTCTCAGTTCAATTGGTTGACGAGAGCTTTCCGTCTTTTTTTCCTCTGTCCTTCAGGGACACAGAAGCCTTCCACGGTCATTAACTAAAAGAATATTCCACAGTCACGAAGGAAGGAGGTCCGGCACAAATTCCCTTTAAGCCTCATTTAACTGTACAATTAACTGGTAAAAATACAAATTAATTAAAAATAAATGATGATCCAATTTTATAATTTGGTTTGAGCCTGTGGTCTTATGTAAAGAGTGTTTTCAATCAGTTGTAAGAAGCCAGATGGAGGAAAAGATTTGGCCCGGTGATGTCACTGTATTTCAGAAGTGTGCATTTTACTGTGTGTAACGTAAGTGAGTCCATCACATCAGTGTTAACTGGTGGGAAGGCATCTTGAAAAAGTTTAAATTAAATGGAAATCTGTTAGGAATACCTGAGTGTCCCAAGGAGTCCAAAGACAGAAATATAATTCGGCTTTAGGAAAAACTAGAGACCCAAACATTATTAGGAATTTTTTTTCATCTATATTCTATCACGTATCAGCTTTATTTTAGACACTGCTTGTGAGATGGTACCGGATCAATAGTGTCAATTATTACTAGCAGATTTTTAAACTTTTGTGTGTTGACATAACTTCAGACTTAGAGCAGAGTTGCAAAGAGCAGTACATTTGGTTTGTTTTTAATAACTGCTATTTTTATCCATTATATTTTAACATTATGTCGTATTTTATTTTATCTTATTTTATTTTTTGTTGTAGGAGGAACATAAGTTCCTCTGCATTGGTTTAATCAGCCGTGTTGCTGGAACTTTCTAGTTAAACTTTTTTCCTTTGGGAATCCACCAACCTGAAGGCGTATGCAGTATGCTTTGTAACTATCCTTTAAAAAATCTCTATTTTCTTCCCTGTGCGTGAAGCAGAAGCAGAATGGCATGAGGTAGATAGAAGTTTGCCTACAAATTCTGTCAGGTAGCAGCACAAATACTGTCTGGGTCTATGGTTGACTTTTTGGACTCCTCACGTGACATAGTCATTCCTTCAGACATTGAGTTGCAGGCTACACACCTTCAAGTAGTTTCTGTCACTTAAGATGCTGAGTGCGTAGTTCTGTGACTGTGTGTCTCAAACACTGAATCCTCTGTTTAATAATTCAGGACAGGTCCTTCACCTTTCTGCAGGTCAAGCAAGAACCGGGGAGTTTACATTTCCCATAGAATATAACAGGCATTTCTTATTCTAGTGAAAGGGTAGTACGGCATTCTGTAAAATTTTGCCCCATTATATTATGCTACTAAAACATCTCAATATTTTCCAAACCTTGACCATTTCCTGGTTGTTCTTCTCAGCCCTGACGCTGTGATCAGAGGCTGTTTTTCTCTGCCTCCTGCTCCTCCAGCTTCTCTCGGGGAACTGACTCTCTTCCCAGTGGACTGAGCCCGTCTCCAGGAGAGGACACTAAGTCTGGTGTGTTTGATCTTGTTTGATCAACCCCTAAAGTGTTCAGTAAGACTACAAGATTGCTTTTTGTTCTTCAGTTTTGGAGATAAATGGAACTGTTGAGGTGATTACAGACATGTAGATTTTTCCCTTTTTTTTTTTTAAATTGAGGTCTCATTAATGTACCGTATGTGTAACTGACATACGTGTTAGTTTGCTAACATTACTACAAAATGATTTGATGTTTATATATGTTGCAAAATGATCACCACAGCGCCTGTTTACCGTCTGGCCCCATACATCATCATAGACATTTTCCTTGTGATGAGAACTTTGAAGATCTATTCTCTTAGCAACTTTCAAATATGCACTTTGTTTTACAGCGGCAAGCTTGTCCCTTTGGACCCCTTCCCTGATTTTACCCAGCTCCCACCCCCTGCCTGTGGCAACCACCTGTCTGTTCTATGTTTCTATGAACTTCTTCTGTTTGGGTTTAGGCTTTAGATTCTCACAGTGCATGTACAAGTGAGATCATACATTTGTCTTCCTCACCAACACTTGTTGGGTTTTTGATTCCAGCCATTGAGACAGATGTGACATGGTATCTTGTTGTGGTTTTGATTTTCATTTACCCGATGATGAGTGATGTGGAGCATCTTTTCAAGTGTCTGTTGGCCATCAGTGTGTCCCCTTTAGAAAAATGTTCAGATCTTCTGCCCATTTTTAAAATCGGGAGTATTTGGGGGGGGGGGGGTTGCTGTGAAGTTGTGTGAGTTCTTCAAATAGTTTAGCTATGAACCCTTCATCCAGTATATTGGCAAATATTTTTCCCATTCCATAGGCTCTTTCTGATTTTGTTGATGGCTTCCTTTGCTGTGCAGAAGTTTTTTTAGTTTGATGAAGTCCCAATAGTTTATGTTTGCTTTTGTTGCTTCTGCTTTTGCATCAGATCCAAAAACTCATTGCCAAGACTTATGTCAAGGAGCTTACCGTTGTGTTATCTTTCCAGTTTTATCATTTCAGGTCTTTCATTCAAGTCTTAGTGTAAGATTACCCAGTGCTCATCACAAAAAGTGTATTTTTTAAGCTTATTTATTTATTATGAGAGAGAGCCAGAGAGAGAGAGAGGGAAAGAGAGAATCCCAAGCAGTCTCCATGCTCGGCGCAGAGCCCAACGTGGGGCTCAATCTCACGAACCATGAGATCATGACCTGAGGCAAAACCAAGAGTTGGACCCTTCACTGACTGAGCCACTCAGGGCCCCCACAATAAGTGTAATCTTAATCCCCTTCACCTATTTTGCCCCACCTCCCCTTTGGTAACCATCAGTCTGTTCTCTGTAGTTGAGAGTCTGTTTCTTGGTTTGTCTCTTGTTTTCTTTGTTCATTTGTTTTGTTTCTTAAATTCCACATATGAGTGATATCATGTGATACTTGTCTTTCGCTGACTGACCTAGTTCACTTAGCATAATATCCTCTACATCCCTGTATACTGTTGCAAATGGCAAGATTTCACTCTTTTAGATGGCTGAGTAATATTCCATTACACACACACACATACACACACACACACACCTATACCACATATATATACATATATATATATATACATACACACACTACATGTATATACCACATATATATACATCTTATTTATCCACTCATCTGTTAATAGACACTTGGGCTGCTTCCATATTTTGGCTATTGTAAATAATGTTGCATAAACATAGGGGTACTTACATCTTTTTGAATTAGTGTTTTCATATTTTTAGGGTAAATAGTAGTGGAATTACTGGATCATGTGGTAGCTCTATTTTTAATATTTTGAGGAACCTCCATACTGTTTTCCACAGTGGCTGCACCAGTTTGCATTCCCATCAACAGGGCACAAGGGTTCCCCTTTCTCCACATCCTCGCCAATACCTGTTGTGTTTAGTTTTGTTTTGTTATTTTGTTTTGTTGTTGTTTCTTGTGTTTTTTTTTTTATTTTAACCATTCTGACATGTGTGAAATGTTATTGTGGTTTTGATTTGCATTTCTCTGATGTCGAGTGATGTCGAGCATCTTTTTATGTATCTATTGGCCACCATATGTCTTCTCTGGAGAAAGGTCTATTCATATCTTCTGCCCATTTTTTTAATTGGATTACTTGTTTTTTTTGTGTGTGTTGAGTTGTATAAGTTTTATAAGTTGTATAAGTTGTATAAGTTCTTTATATATTTTGGATACTAACCCTTTATTGGATATGTCATTTGCAAATATCTTCTTCAATTCACTGGGTTGCCTTTTAATTTTGTTGGCTGTTTCTCTTGCCTCCAGAGACATATCCAGAAAAATGTTACTATGGCTGATGTCAGAGAAATTACTGCCTGTGCTCTCTTGTAGGATGTTTATGGTTTCAGGTCTACATTTAGTTTCTTAATCATTTGGAGTTTATCTTTGTGTGTGGTGTAAATAATCGGTGCAGTTTTATTCTCTTGCATGTGGCTGTCCTCTTCTTCCAACAGCATTTGTTGAACAGACTTTTTCCCATTGCATATGGTAGCCTCCTTTATCAAAGATTAATTGACCATACAATTGTGGGTTTATTTCTGGGCTCTGTTCTGTTACATTTATCTCTGTGTCTGTTTTTGTGCCAGTACCATACTGTTTTGATTACTATACTTGTAGTATACCTTGAAATTGGGGATTGTGCTACTCCAGCTTTGTTCTTTTTCAAGATTGCTCTAGCTGTTTGGGGTCTTACATGGTTCCATATAAATTTTAGGATTGTTTGTTATAGCTCTGTGAAAATGTTTTGGTGTTTTCATAAGGACGACATTAAATCTGTAGACTACTTTGAGTAGTATAGACATTTTAACAATATTTGTTCTTGCAATCCATGAGCATGGAATGTCTTTCCAGTTCTTTGTGTCGTCTTCAGTTTTTTACATCGCTCTTTTAGAGTTTTCAGAGTATAGGTCTTTCCCTTGTTTGGTTAAGTTTATTCCTAGGTTTTTATTATTTTTGGTGCAATTATAACTGGGACTGTTTCTTCATTTCTCTTTCTGCTACTTTATTATTAGTGTATAGAAATGCTATGGATTTCTGTGTATTGATTTTGTTTGTGGTGACCTTACTGAATTTATCAGTTCTAGTGGAGTATTTAGGGTTTTCTATAGAGTATCATGTTACTTGCAAATAGCAAGTTTTACTTCTTTATTACCAATTTGGATGCCTTTTATTAAAATTTCTTGTCTGATTGCTGTAGCTAAGACTTCTGGTACTATGTTGAATAAAAGTGGTAAGAGTGGACATCCTTGTCTTGTTCAGGACCTTAGGGGAAAAGCTCTCAGTTTTTCGTCATTGAGTATGATGTCGGGTGTGGGTTTTTTATATATGGCCTTTATTATGTTACTATATGTTCCCTGTAAACCAACTTGGTTAAGAGGTTTGATTATGAATGGATATTGATTTTGTCAAGTGCTTTTTCTTCTTCTATTAGAATGATCAGATGATTTTTATCCTTTCTTTTATTGATGCAACATATCACATTGATTCATTTGTTCATATTGAACCACTGTTGTATTCCCAGGAATAAATACCACTTGATTGTGATAAATGATTTTTTAATGTATTGTTGGATTCAGTTTGCTAATATTTTGCTGAGAATTTTTGTATCTCTGTTCATCAGACATATTGACGTGTAGTTCTCTTTTCTTGTAGTGTCTTTATCTTGTTTTAGTATCAGGGTAATGCTGATCTCAAAGAATGAATTTGGAAGATTTCCTTTCTTTTCTATGTTTTGGAATTGTTTAGGAATAACTCTTATTTAAATTTTTGGGATAATTTGCCTGTGAAGTTGTCTGGTCCTGCACTTTGGTTTGTTGGGAGTTTTTTGGTTACTGATTCATTTTTATTCATGAAACACAATAGTTCAGATTTTCTATTTCTTCCTGCTTCAGGTTAGTTTGGTTGGATACTTCTAAGATTTTATCTATTTCTTCTGGCTTGTGCAATTGTTGGCACATAATTTTCCATAATATTCTCCTAAAATTCTTGTGGTGTTGGTTATTTCTCCTCTTTCATTTCTGATTTTGTTTATTTGAGTTTTCTCTCTCTTTTTTTTTAATGAGTTTAGCTAAATTTTTTATCAATTTTGTTGATCTTTTCAAAGAACCGCCTCCTGGTTTCTTTGATCTTTTCTATTGTTTTATTTATTTACTTAAGTTTCTATTTCATTTATTTCTGCTCTAATATTTATTATTATCTTTCTTCTACAAGTTTCTTATTTTGTTTATTCTCTTTTTAGCTCCCTTAGGTGTAAAGTTAGGGTTTTTGTGGGGTTTTGTTTGTTTGTTTTTAAGATTTATCTTGATTCTTGAGTTAAGCCTGTATTGCTATAAACTTTCTTCTTTTTCTGCATCCCCAAATTTTGGACTGTTGTGTTTTCATTTTCATTTGTCTTCATGTATTTTTTAATTTCCTTTTTATTTTCTTTGTTGGCTCATTCATTGTTTAGTAGCATATTAGGCTAACCTCTATGTATTTGTACTCTGTCCAGATTTTTTTCTTGTGGTTGATTTCTAGTTTCATAGCTAGTTTCATAGCTTTTTGAACATACCATGTTCAGAAAAGACACATGGTATGACTTCAGTCTTTTTGAATTTGTTTAGATTTGCTTTGTGGTCTAATATGTGATCTATTCTGGAGAATAGTCCATGGGCACTTGAGAAGAATGTGTATGGTGCTGTTTTAGGATGGAATATTCTGAATATATCTGTTATATCCATCTGGTGTCATTGAAAGCTGTGTCATTCAAAGCCACTGTTTCCTTGTTGATTGTCTGTTTGGATGATCTATTAATGTAAGTGGGTGTTAGATTCCCCTACTGTTATTGTAGTATAATAGTACAATAGTATCAATTAGCTAATAGTATCAATTAGCTCGGTTATGTTTGTTACTATCTGCCTTGTATTTGGGTGCTCCGTATTGGGTGCCTAAATTGTTATATCTTCTTGTTAGATTTTTCCCTTTATTATTATATAGTGTGTTTCTTTGCCTCTTGTTACCTTCTTTGTTTTAAAGTCTGTTTTTCTTGTGTGCCTTAGTGGCTCAGTCATTTAAATGTCTCTTGATTTCGACTCGGGTCATGATCTCACAGTCACAAGATTGAGCCCTGAGTTGGGCTTCATGCTGGCTGTGTAAGATCTTCTCTCTCTCTCTTTCTCTTTCTCTCTCTCTCCCTGACCCTCCCTCTCCCTCTCTCTCTCCCCAAAAAATAAAAAAGAGAAAGAAAGTCTATTTTTCTGAAATATTGCTGCTCTGGCTTTTTTTGACATCTATTTGCATGATAAACAGTTCTCCATCCCCTCACTTTCAATCTGCAGGTGTGTTTAGTCTGAAATGGGCCTCTTATAGGCAGCATATAGATGGGTCATGCTTAGTTCAACCTCCATAAGCTTCATCATGGCAAAGGGTTGTTATGAAAAGTAATATAGGTTAAGAATCTGCCACAATGCTGGGTACCTAGTAAGCATTTAAGAAATGATAGCTGTTACCATTATTAATGTATATTTTAGTGGCAATGCAGACAACTGTATTCCTGGAATATTCCCTCATAATAATGACTTCCCAGAAGTCCCCAGTGATCGTGACTTTCTTAAAGCTGAAATGTAGGCATGGCTCAGATTCCACTAAAGAATAATAATAGAGGGGCGCCTGGGTGGCGCAGTCGGTTAAGCGTCCGACTTCAGCCAGGTCACGATCTCGCGGTCCGTGAGTTCGAGCCCCGCGTCAGGCTCTGGGCTGATGGCTCGGAGCCTGGAGCCTGTTTCCGAATCTGTGTCTCCCTCTCTCTCTGCCCCTCCCCCATTCATGCTCTGTCTCTCTCTGTCCCAAAAATAAAATTAAAAAAAAAAAAAAAAAACGTTGAAAGAAAAGAATAATAATAGAACTTTTATGTATTCCCAGGTTGTGAGTAAGCAGAATAAATGGGTAATATTCTAAAACAGTTTTACTTTTCTTGACGTGGCAGCTTCATACGAGGTCATGCAGATAGTTCTGGCGCTCAGGGAAGTCACCCTGGGAAGGGTTCCCCTGCCAATAAGGACAGGGCTGATTAAAGAGTCATTGTGAACACTGCTACTGTTGCTGTGTTGCTGTTGCAGGGAAACAGGCGTGTCCCCTAGAAGTTGACAGACTAAGACTGCCAGATGAAGCAAAGCTCTGGGGTTGGGTGGGGCAATGACTCTTCTCAAAGTTTAATAATTCATCACAAAAGAAACTGGAGTTTTCTAGATCCACTTGTCTCTGCCATTCTAACAAAGTCTGGGGTATTACCTGGTGACCTTTGCTGAAGTCACTCCTAGGCCAGTAAGGAAATTCATTTGCGTAGAGTGGGAATTTTGGTTTGGTTATCCAAACGTTACACCTTTCTTCCATAATAAGTCATGTGTGACTTCTTTTCTCTGTCGTAGTTTTCGTAAGTGCAAGAGCTGTCTGCTCATTTTACCTGATTGCTGACGTAATTTTGATTTTTATATATTATTTCATCACTAAAATGTATCGTTATATTTTTACTATTATTATTACTTTTAAGTTTATTTATGTATTTTGACAGAGAGAGAGAGAGAGAGAGAGAGAGAGAGAGAGAATGTTAAGTAGGCTCCTTTCTCGCAGCACAGAGCCCCATACAGAGCTTGAAGAACTGTGAGATCACGACCTGAGTCAAAACCAAGAATTGGGGGCGCCTGGGTGGCGCAGTCGGTTAAGCGTCCGACTTCAGCCAGGTCACGATCTCACGGTCCGTGAGTTCGAGCCCCGCGTCAGGCTCTGGGCTGATGGCTCAGAGCCTGGAGCCTGTTTCCGATTCTGTGTCTCCCTCTCTCTCTGTCCCTCCCCCGTTCATGCTCTGTCTCTCTCTGTCCCAAAAATAAATAAACGTTGAAAAAAAAAAAAAAATTTAAAACCAAGAATTGGTTGCTTAACTGACTGAGCCACCCGGGCACCCCTATAGCGTTATATTTTAAATGATCTGGATTTCAGGAGAAATGAGTGTAACCTTACTTATCATAGATTTTCAAAAGTAACTCTGGTAGTTATTAATATAAACAAATTACCAAAAGTCACATGTACACCATAATAATTACTATTATCTGAAGAGGCTTATCTTAATAGAATGTATTTTTCACATTGTTCATCTATTGATCTACTTGTCAGCTGTGGGGTGTCAAATGAAAGTTCTTGTCCATATTTGTTTTTTTTTTAATTTTTAAATTTTTTTTTAACGTTTATTTATTTTTGAGACAGAGAGAGACAGAGCATGAACGGGGGAGGGTCAGAGAGAGAGGGAGACACAGAATCTGCAACAGGCTCCAGGCTCTGAGCAGTCAGCACAGAGCCCGACGCGGGGCTGGAACTCATGGACCGTGAGATCGTGACCTGAGCTGAAGTCGGCCGCTTAACCGACTGAGCCACCCAGGCGCCCCTCTTGTCCATATTTGAACAGGTCTTTGTCCCTTCCTGAATTCAGTACTCCGTCACTGAACATGTTGCAGGAGAGAAGGCTGTATATTGATTAATATATTTGGTCTCATATTGATTGGCTTAACTACATTCCAACAACTGTGAGAGCCAGAGCATGGTCTGACTGACTTACGTTAAGAATTTATTTTTAACTTTACTGCTGTAATAACCTAAAGCAGTGATTACATAAACAGAGGTATTCCAGACCATAGAAGCCTCATAACTGGCACTTAAAAAAATTCTCCAGCGTTAAAATTCCATGAAATTCTAAACCCACAAATTCACATGAATTTTAAAATTATTGTTTATAGGGATGCCTGGGTGGCTTAGTTGGTTAAGTGTCTGACTTCAGCTTAGGTCATGATATCATGGCTCATGAGTTCCAAGTCCCGTGTCGGGCTCTGTGCTGACAGCTCAGAGCCTGGAGGCTGCTTCAGATTCTATGTCTCCCTCTTGCTGCCTCTCCCCCGCTCACTCTCTGCCTCTCTCTTAAAAATAAGTGAACATTAAAAGAAATTACGTTTTGTAAAAATAGTCATTATTTTCTTCCCCTCACCTTAGTTGGTGCCATCCCAGTCTGTTTAACCTAAGAAACCTAACAGTCAGACTCCTGCCTTCCTCATGGGAGAATGGGATAAGAGTCATTCCTATTTTAGAATATTGCTGTGATGGGGGGGAAAAAAAGAGAAAAATGCATGATCTAATGTATATATGAAGCTTAGCAGAACACCTAACACACACACACACACACACACACACACACACACACACACACACACATGGAGTTGCCAATAGAAATTATTAACAGTTGGGGCATCCAGGGGGCTCATTCGGTTAAGTGTCTGACTTCATCTCAGGTCATGATCTCACAATTCGTGGGATCGAGGCCCATGTTGGGCTCTGTGCTGACAGCTCAGAGCCTGGAGCCTGCTTCAGATTCTGTGCCTCTGTCTCTCTCTGTCCCTCCCCTGCTTGCTCTCTCTCTTAAAAATAAATAAGCATTAAAAAAAAAGAAATTATAACAATAAAGGTCGTGGTAACCACTGCTGTCATTACTTGCTTACATGCCCGTCTGTCTTCATTTTAGAGTTAGTTCTTGGATGGTAAGATCCTTGACCAATTGATACTTTCACTTCCAGCTATCTCAAATAGCTGGAACATATATCCAGCTGGAACATATATCCAACATATATCAGTACTCAGTAAATATTTCTGGATATATAGAACTAATCATGGTCCTCAGACATCTCTTAACCATTTCCTGCAAAAACTATTGTATCTGAATAGCTTTTGGTCCATGTGGCACCTGCATCAAAATTAAGTGAACACCTTGCTTAAAATGCAGGTACTGGGCCTCACCCAGACCTACTCGCTCGGGATCTCTTGAGCGTGGGTCCCTAGAGCTGTATTTAAATAGGTTCCACAAATGAACCTTATCCACCCATATGTTGGAAAACCAGTGTCAAAGGTTTTCTTAATCTCCAAACTGTCTCTACTCTTATGTGTTGGAAAGATTTCTCCAAAATACTACTTTCAGTATTTTGTATTCCCTCTACAAACCTTAAATACTTACCCAATTACCGATAAGACAAAATGAAATTATTTATCTCAGCAATCACAATCAAGAGGCTTATGGAATCTGGTAACAACATTCCAGGGAAAACCATGACTCTCTAAACCAATGAATGATGAGTCTACTCATCCTGTGTTACCCGTTCCTGCCCATGTGCCTGGGCTCACACCATCTCTCTTGTCCTGTAAATGGTGTCCTCTCCCCTGTCCTCCTTCTCTCTCTCCTTTTGCTTTTTCCCTCAAGCTCAGTGATTCTTAACTTCAGCAGAGTATTAGAATTATCTCGGAATGTTTAAAAAATGCTCATGTCCTGGCCCTTGCTCAGACAAATGGAATCAGAGTCATTGGAAGATCTGACTCCCAACTACAGTTTCTATCCCACATTATCTCAGCTAGAATCAACTCTTCCTCCTTTGAAGTCTTTGGAAACACCTGTTATCTGTTCATAGGATGGCCCTATGCCGCCCGTTGTCGTTTATCCTTGAATTCTTTCTTAGAAACAAGCTATTCCCATGTTGCTGATATTATTAATTGGGAAGCATAGATTCTTGATAAATATGTATATTGGAATAAACAGAGGAGTGGCCATATTTTTAGCAATGAGAAGAGAAGAGATGCTACTATAGACCTTTGGGGGCAAACATTACCTTTTAATTCCTAGATCTAAAAGTAACTTCCTAGGGCACTGTCTGGCTCAGTTGGTGGAGCATGTGACTCTCCATCTTGGGATTCTGAGTTCGAGCCCCATGTTGCGTGCAGAGATTACTTAAAGATAAAATCTGTAAAAAAAAAAAAAAAAAGTAACAGTTCCTTCAGTTTTCTCCATAAAGGGCAGAGGTATTTAGCATTTTCAGGAAGAAAGGAAATTATCAAGAGATGTAGGTTTTTTAAAATGTGCAGTAAGTGTTGCCATCTTGGAAATTGTGTTTTCTCTCTTCCCTACCTGCTTGCCTTCCACAAAAGTAATTAATCATAGATATTCCAGACCAGTTTCATCTTAGGACATAGGAGTAAGAATTTATATTTAGAACTGGAATTCTCAGGGCTCTAAGCTGGCCTTCACAATATCAGAATATTAACATAAAAACTGAAAAATATCAGACAACTCTGAAGATTTTTTCAAAAATTCGAAGTCTGATCATTTCAAATATCTGGGAGTTTGGTCTTAGGTAGGAAAAGTAGCTAGATCTCTTTCCTCATTAATAAAAATCATGACGCTTTATAGAGGCAGCTTTACTCTTATCTAACCAGCCACAAGAACCTATTGGCCATCAGTTCTGTCAGAGACTCTATTTATTAGGTGCTAAACTTGGTTTTTGTGAACTTTGTGGTATTCCATATGCTAAGAGGATTATATTAATCTACTTTAAAGTTTATTACGTTGGCCTAGAGCCGATTACTAATCGTATTTATAAAATGAAAATGGGTTGGGCAGGTATCATTAGATATGCCTCAAATGGAACAAATTGACTAATTTCCTAATTTTAGAAAATTAGTTTAAATATGAATGCTTGTGTATTTTCACTAGGAGTTTGATTTACAGAATAGTTACTATGAGGGACTGTGTGTATGGGGACCTCCTCCTTGGTTCTCAGCAGCACTAGCCAGGACCCCACCTACAGAGTCAGGAACAGACTTTGAATGTGAAAAAAAGAGTGGGAGAGAGAGAGAGAGAGAGAGAGAGAGAGAGCGCACGTCTAATGAGGTGTGTGCCAAGTAGAATTGTCATGATCTTTTTGTTTGGACCCCCTATTTTATTCAGTGAAAGTCATGTTCTTGATGTAATTTTGTTTTTGTATTCTTAGTGTTTAGTGAAGTAAAATCATCTCAGCCCAACAGGATAAGCTCTCGGCACAAGCGGATCTTCCTAATGCTGGGCCATGTTGTCAGTGAGCCTTGAGGAACCCTGTGTTTAAGTTTAGTTTTGTTTCTGCTGTGTTACGGAAGCAGGCTGCAGTTCAGTTGCAGAAAGTGGCCAGAGGCTGAGTGCTTTGTGCTCATCTTTTGATACATTTTCCCTTTACTCTGAAAAAAAAAAAAAAAGAAGAAGAAGAATCCTTTCTCTTGTTCCGGTTTTCCCATTGTGCTGAGATCGCTGGAGGTAAAAAACTGAAAAATTTGTGATAAAACTAGAAGTATCTTTGACTCCTGATGGAGAGGGGTCCTTCTGCTGGGCCCCGTCGGAGCAGCTTGGCTCCAGATGCAGCTCTGGGCACTTGTGGCTGGAGGTACCCCCGAGGCGGGTTGAGAGCCCCACCTGCCACACTGCGGAGAGACTGCTTGCCTGTTGCTCAGGGTGGGGTGGGTCTGGGAACACACCCCTGCAGAGAGGTGGCGCCCCGGAGTTAAGTGGACACTGTCCCCGCTCCCCTCTAGGAAGGAGGGCAGCCATGGGTTGACCACCATCCAGCGGGCTGCAACCAGTGTGCGGGTCCTCGGCATACGAGACATCAGAACCTGAGCTTCTGCGCTGCAAAATGCAAAATGGGGGCGCCCGGGTGGCTCCGTCGGTTAAGCGTCCGACTTCAGCTCAGGTCGTGGTCTCACGGTTCGTGGGTTCGAGCCCCACGTCGGGCTCTGTGCTGACAGCTCAGAGCCTGCTTCGGATTCTGTGTCTCCCTCTCTCTTTGCCCTTCCCCCGCTCATCATCATCATCATCATCATCTCTCTCTCTCTCTCTCTCTCTCACTCTCACTCTCATTCTCTCTCCCAAAAATAAATAAACATTAAAAAATACTTAATGCAGGAAGAACAAGAGAGAAGAGTCCTTCAGTTTTGGATAAGCACCCCATCTTCTCCAGCGCCGTGTTCCGTATCATAGAATGAAAGAGGGCTTTGAATTTGCATTGGATTAAATAGAGAACATGCCTCATACGCAAAACAGACAAAGATTTATCTCTGGAGACCAGGAATTTAGTGAGCTCCTCCTTGCTAAGAAACGCACATCATTTTATCTTTATTTCTCATAACCGCTCTGTGAGGGAAGAATTACTTTTATTATTTTAAGCCTATAAGGGAACTGACGTTTTGCCCGAATTATTGAGTTAATGTTAGCAGAGGCAAGATTTGAATAAAGATCTGTTCAATTCCAAACCTAGGATTTTATTTTTTTTTAATGAGGATTCGCTGTCTCTAGCTCTTTTCTTTTTCTTACACATTATTGATTCTTATTGACCAGCTCTTTTGTTTATTTCTGACCCAGTTTATGTAAAAAGGAGAACAGCACTCGAATGAGATCCACTCCACTCATATCCAGGTATACAGGTAAAGAAAAATCCCTTAGCAGACATCACAGTGAAACAAGATGTTTAAAACCTGTGTCTGAGTAGGATGAAAACAAATCCAGCCTTTCAGTGTGAGAGTAAAGAACAAATAGCGATGAGCAGAGCTATGGGCTTTAAAGGGATTGCGTCTTACGTTTTTTTCAGCACCGTTTTGTACAATCAGTGCGCCATTTATTACGCATGTTGGGTCACCCTTGAAAGAGAAGGAGAGAAGGGTGGCCTGGGGAGGGCGCTGGGTGGCACTCATAAGGCAGGACTGTCTGCAGCAAAGCGGGATGTCTGCGCGCTCTCTCGCAAGTCACCTGCCTGCTGCCCAGCTGTTCTGTTGTGTACAGAAAGCCAAGAATAATTCAGAGTGCCGTCTCATTTGTGATTCTCCTTGTGCCTCCCCTCCTTCTCTCCCGTCTTTGTTGTTCCTCCCAGGAAGGTCTCCCATCACATCCTCTGAGCCACTCAGAGACCGCTCCAGTTCACCCTTGGCATCTTCTCTTTCTCTCTCTTTTTCTGATTAGGAAGCAGACACATTCCCTATCAGAAGAAGGTTGTTGGGTTTTACTTCCTGGAAACACCCTGAGAATAGAAATCTAAGAATATCTTGGGCACACATTTTTTTTTTAAGGAATAGCTGTAAGTGGTACACTCCTAGATCTATTTTGTAAGGGTTAAAAAAAAAAGCTTATTTTTCCAAATGTCTAACAGACTATCACCTTCCTTCCGGGAACGAGTCAGAATGAAGAGTCAAAAGCTTAACTGACTGAGCCACCCAGGGGCCCCTCATTAGTGTTATTAAAAGAAAATTAAAATCACCCGTTTCTACTCCTTTGTCTATACCTGCCTTCCAACTTAAGGCTCAGAATATTTGTAAAAAACCAGGAACTGTATAGTTTCATGAATCTAATTGGCAGTCGTAAGCAGGTGTAATATAAGTAGGATATAGAACTGAAGCAGGAAATTGCAGTTTAGAATTTAGTTTGGAATACAGCCATGTCATTTTGAAATTGACAGACTGATTACCTAGAAGGATTCTATTCATTTATATGATTATAGCGAAACAGCCAAAGGAAACTTCCAGTAAGTGGGTAAGTGCTGAACGGGTGGGTGTCATTTGAAAAGACGTGGCAGGGGCGGGCGGAGAGAGACCCTCAGCAGTGGGTGGGGGTCTGGGCCCAAAGCCCCTTCTGACACAAAAACGAAATGAAAACCGCACTTTCACCCTGGCTGGAAGTGAGGAGGGATCACTGGGACACGCACCTCGTGTACCTCTGAATTGGAGAGAAAAGGTCAGGGGGACAGTCTTGGTACCTGCTGCACAGTCTCCAGTGGTCAAAGAAGTGCAGGTTCACTGCGGCATGAACCTGGCAGGAGGAAGCCGGGCAGGCCTGTCCCACTGCCCTAACGGCGTCACACCTGCGAGAAATGCACCTGTCACTTCACTCACTCACCTGCTCATTTTCCCAGTACCTTCCGGGTACCCAGACCTCTGCCTCGGGTGGAGAAGGCTACTCTAGGCTTGTTTAGATACAAGCACACTGCACGGCCCACAGAGGTGCATCTGCTTCTCCGCTGGGCCGGGTAGGTCCCTCGGGCCGTGGACCAGTGACAGCAGCAAGGCTGGAGGCTCCGTGGGGCGTGGCCTGGGGTCAGTCTAGCACACACGGCACGCAGGAAATTTCCAAGAGTTCGATAGTTCTGCATGAGCGGAAACCATCTATAATTTGGAAACCAACAAGGAACATTAAGACCAACAAGGATCAGATGTTGTAGAACAGCTTAGGGAATTCGACCACCCATGGGGAGTCAGAAGAAAACATCCAGGGGACTAGAAACCTGGAAATATATTTGATTTTCATCAGCCTGGTGCATCTGATCACATTGTCTCCACGCGGTCACCTAAAGATCTCCCAGATCTTACTCTCAAACACTTCCTCCTTCCCCTCCCTCCACCAACTCAGTCCACTTTCATTACTTCCCCTAGACGTGTTTTTCTGCAAATATCACTTCTCTCCTATGATCATCTGTTGTATCTAATCACCCGGATGGCTGTGACTCTCTCATATCAGCTTCTGCCATCCCCACTCCTCACGGGTCAGACTCTGCTGCACTTCATATGCTCTGTCCTGTCTCCTACCTCTCGCTTATTGGGCACCTGCTAGACATTGTCTGGAAAAGACACAGTCATAACTTGGTCCTTTTACCTCCTTATTAAGTACTTACTCCAAACCCATAAGGGCCAGAGAGAAGGCTAGGGCAGAGGATAGAGCAGGAAACAAGGCAAATGCAGTCCTGCCCTCAGGAGCTGACAATATTCTACACTAGTTTGCTTCCTCACATTGTAGTAAACACTTTCTTGTGTGCCAGGGCCAGAATAACAGCCCCCCCCCCCACCAAGGGTATCCACCTTCTAATCTCTGAACCCTATGAATATGCGACCTTACATGGCAATAGGACCTTAAAGTTATAGACCTGAGATGCGGGGATCATACTGAATAATACCCCCGGGTAAAATTGAATCAAGAGACTCTGAAAATGGAGAGGCTTTCCCTGCTGTCGTCCGAGAGATGTGACCACGGAGGAATGGTTAGAGACATGGCAGTTTGAGAAGAGTTTGATGCCCTGTTGCTGATTATGAGCTGTGCTGGGCCACATGCACGGCCATGGAGAGACCAACCCCAGCTGGCAGCGGGCAAAGAAGTAGAGGTTCAGCCCTGCGACCACATGGAACTCTATTTGCCCCTCCTTGCTGGGCACATGAGCCAGGAGACAGATTTCACCCCCAAGAACCGGGAGAAAGGAACACAGCACTGTGACACCTTGAGCTTTCTCAGGGAGATCCATACTGGACTTAGGATCTGCAGAACTGTAGGATCATAAGTTTATGTTATCTTAAGCATTTAAAATTGTGACGATTTGTGATGGCAGCAATGGACAATTAATGTACTGTCCACATCGCTCTTTTAACTCAAAGACACAGTGAAATCGGCAGAGCTGCCTAACTTCTGCCCTAGTCTTAAGTGACATACTTGTAACCTGTCTCTGTCCCCAGCACACGGCACATCTCCTGGGGAATGGCAGGTATAAAATTGTGACAAATTGAGAGGGCCTATTTTTTTTTAAAAGATAGGAAATGAGAAATACTTTCATGCAAAATGTTTATGCTAAAATACATATTGGGCTGAATTGAAATAACGTTTGAGAAAACAAAACTTTAAGGCAGTATAAAACTTTTGAGAAATACTGGAGAAAACAAATTGTTAAATGAATCTGTTGAAACATCTGAAATAGGATAAGAAATAAAACAAGCTGAGGGGCATCTGGGTGTCGTGTTTAAATTCTGGACAAAAGCAGATCAAACGAAACGGTGGTTAGTACGCAGTGTGGCGGTGGGAACTCTAAGTGAGGAGTCTAAAGGGATAGACAGCTGTTGAGAGACAAGGGAGTAAAGAGCAGCGGGGAGGTCGGGGTCAGCCAGGTCGGGTTTCAGGCCTGCAGCATCTGCCTCTCTAGGGGAAAGCTGTCTCGAGAATGCAGGAGCAGGAGAGGGTAGCCCTACGGAGCCAGGTAGGCAGAAAGGGTCTGGAACTAGTGAAGATGAGAAGCCAGAGGACAGAAAGGTACCAGGTAGGCTGTCGGAGAACAAGGGGGATGCAGCAAAGTCACAAGCCCTGGGAGCTGAGGCAGGTCCTGGCCTCCAGGAGGAGTCAGCTGGCAGCTTCCGTAAGGCTTGTGATCAAAGTGGCCCATTGGATGGTTGGCTTTTGAGTTTCATCTCTGGTCCTGGATAGAAGTGAAAAGAAGAGGCCTCTAAGGGTGTGGAAAAGCTGTCTATTTTAAGGCAAACTACATCTGAACAAGTAAGAAATGGATTAAAGAGAAACCATCAACAGAAGCACTAGAAATGCCCCCAAATAAATGCACATTTCTTCCAACAGAGGCGGCCGCTCCAAATACGGCGTTTCAGTGGCCGCGGGACCAGCATCTACCGCTGGCATTAAAAAGGTGATTCTGTACGAGCAAAAAAGAAGACAACGAATCCCTTTCAAGACGAAAGCCCACATTTTGTGTGATTCCACCGAGAGGAGCTGTCTGGAACTGGGAAAGCAGACAGAAAGTAGGTTCGTGGTCGCCGGGGGCTGTGCGAGTCGGGGTGGGGTGGGAGCCTCTGGTGTGCAGATGCTTCTCTGGGTGAGAAGAATGTCCTGGGACCACATCGTGGTGGCGGCCGCGCCGCGTTGAGGGTGAACTCGAAACCACCAAACGGTACACCGTAAAAGAGCGAACTTTATGGCGCGTGAGTTACATCTGCAGTAAAGCTGTGACTTAAAAGTAAAGAAATGCAAAATTATTTTCAGCGTGCCGTGATCCTCAGTAAAACTTCTTTCGAGGTCTTAAGATGTAGTCCAATCACCCGCGTAAAAGACTGTCGGTTAGAATCCTTCGAGGGAAATAGTGCAGAATGGCCTTTCCTTTGCTGCTGTTCCTCATCTGGAAACGTAGGAGGAGGAGGCTGTGGACGAAAGTGCCGAAGATAAGCTCCCTGTGGTGGCGTCTTAGAAGACGTGGAAGCAGTGTGGGGATGACAGTGACCCCCACTTGTCAGGGAGGGTGCAGGGAACGCGAGTAGCACGGACAGGAAGGAGAGGCAGAGATCCGTGGGCCTGCGTGACAGGTGGATATAGGGAGAAGTAAAACACAGGAAAAGCTGACAACTGTGCTGGAGAATTTATGAACATTTCAGGATTAGGATAATGACACGTATATTTTCCACAGCTAAACTTAAAAAAAAAAGTATGAGTCATTAGTATACAATATCCTGCCTTTTATGTATTTACGTACAAATTCTGAAATCCCCCTGGGGACAACTATTTGTGGTAGGAACATACATATGTACATTTTTAAGAAGAAAGGTACACAGTTATCTTTTTCTGTACTCATTTTGGAATTATTCTTGTTTGATAAAACACATTTTTCATGTTAATCTTGTTTCAGAGGAAGCAGCAGCATCACCCTAAACCCCAAAGGTCAGACACCTGTAAAACACTATGCCTTGTATTGAAAGCCAAGAAGCCGAGGAAGGAAATTCACTCTGGGTCATCTCAGTGTGATTTGCAGATCAAATAGCGATCTGGCCTGAAAATGGCAGAAATGAATTGCATTCCGCTTCACGCCTAATATGTCAGGTTTGATCATGCTGTATGTTGTGTGGAGGGACTAACAAAACTCCCATTTTTCTTGGTATTCTCCTCTCTTCCGTATGTGTCTCTCGACCTTCAGACCGTCTATTTTATACCTACCAGAAAGATCGGAAACGTTTTTGCATTCATTATGGCCAGTGGTTGCTCATTTGCATATTCATTTATTTTTTCTTTTCCTGTGAATATATTTTTGCATGAACCAAAAGAAATACAATTTGAAGTGATTTATTCTTACTAGGGGTTTATACACGAGCCAAGATACTTGCAGCAGTCTAGGAGCTGAGAAATACTTGAAAAGAGGAACCAAGAAATTCATTTTCCACATGGAATCAAGAACATCTTCATAGATTAAAATTACAGCATTTATTGGGCGCCTACTCTGTGCCAGGCACTTCATGTACTTATATGCTGGGCCTCACCATGCAGTTAACAGTTCCTTCACCTGCCCTATTCTCTGCAAGGATGATCTTATAATGAGGGTGCAATACATTGTTTTCTACAGAAGTTCATTTTGAGAAAAAAAAAAAAAAAAAGACAACAAATGACCAGAAGTGATACTTACATTTGTTGCCACTGCTGTGGAGGTTTTGCCAGTGCATGACCACCTACACATCATGACTCAGTTTTTTATTCTCTGACATTTTCTTTTTTAAGTTTTTTAATGCTTATTTGTTTCAGAGAGAGAGGGAGAGAGAGAGAGCACAAGCAGGGGAGAAGCAGAGAGAGAGAATCTGAAGCAGGCTCCAGGCTCTGAGCTGTCAGCACAAAGCCCGATGTGGGGCTCAAACTCACAAACTGTGAGATCATGGCCTGAGCTGAAGTCGGTCGCTCAACCGACTGAGCCACCCAGGCGCCCCTATTATAGCCCCAACATGTTAGCACAGAATCTGTAGTTGAGAATGGTAACAACTGAGCTGGAATGTGTTTGTTGTAAGAGAAAATAAGGCTCTTAAGAGCTTGAAGGAATGAATAAACAACAAATACCCAGGAATGAGTTTTCATGAAGGAATAGTAACAATAACCTATCATGTGGTAGTCAAACGTAGTTTCACTGGAGAGCATTAAAAAACCAGCTGAATGTTGCTCTTGAATAGGTGCTAACCACACTTCAGCAAAAACACAAGCCTCAGATGACGCATGAATACTCAAACAAAAGGTATTAGAACGTGTCAGATCGTGACACTTGTAATTATAGATTTTATAAACGAAAACCTCGCGTCATCTCTATATGACTTCTGCCTCTTCTGATGTCCTTTAAAAAATGAAGACTGATGACTTATTTACGATTAGCATGATGGAAAGTTCTGAAATGAAAAATTCCAATTATGTTCTTTACCATCTTATTATATACTCTTTCTGAGAAGAATTAGTTTTTTTGGGTTTATTTTTTTTGTAACGTTTCCACAGATGGGGTAATAAATAGAAACTTCTGCCTGCAATAAACATACTTTGTATCCCATTGAAAGCAGGCTCCTCTGATATTTTGGTTAAAAGGAAAAGAAAAAAAGGAAAGCTTTATGTTTAGATCTTGCTGCATCTGTCAAAGACAGTCCATTCAAAGGATAAAAATTCTTGGAAATGGATTTTGTTTTTGTTTTTGTTTTATGATTGAGGGCCTCTGGGAAGTATTTGCCTAAGATTTGACAAGAGCTCTGTGGAAAACATAACAAGAGATCAATTAAAAATTAGCGAATGACAGCCTCTGTCTCGCTGCCCTTCCCTCCGCCTTTCTCATTTCTTGCTCTCTCCCTTGCAAACATCTCCCCTTAGTTCCCTCCCACATTTTGTTTTTTTCACTTCCAATAATTTCAGTGATGGAATCATCGCACCTGCAAAGTTGTCAAACGGCCACGGAACGTTTCTCCTTCCGTTTTCACTGTGCTCAGTCACTGCACACGTTCACCTCCAGTGGGCTCTCCGTTATCCGTTAGGGGCAAAGTATAAGAGTGTTCCTAGGTTTCAACTCATTTCGTTGTGCTTGTCGTCTCACACCTGTTTAGCTCGAAGAGAATTTAAATCATTTAGAGCAGGGAAGATCCTGAACTGCTAAATCTAGTGCAGAGCGTGGCCACCCATAGGGGCTCACCAGTCTTCCGTGGGTTTTCATTCTATAATATCGTCTCCACTGAAAATATCCACTTTCTTAAGCACGATGGTTCACATGCACACATCCCCAAACAACAGCTAGGACATCATGTGTGTGTATGTGTGTTAGTTGTTTTTTTTTTTTTTTTTAATGTTTATTCATTTGGCGAGAAAGAGAGTACGGGTGGGGAAGGGACGGGGCGGGGGGGCAGAGGATCCAAAGCAGGCTCTGAGCTGTCAGCACAGAGCCCGATGCGGGGCTCGACTCGTGAACCTCGAGATCATGACCTGAGCTGAAAGTCGGACGCTGGACCAGCTGAACTCCCAGCTGCCCCTCAAAGGATTTGACATGTGGGATAAATGATATCTCAACTTGTGTCTTCTTGTGTGTCTGGTACCTCTTAGTCAGAAAGCAAAATACTCCAGAAATGGAAGATTTGACCTTGATGAGCTGATCATTGAGGCCTACACTTGTCACCTCCCTGGGAACCTTGCCCTCCCCCGAATTCAAGTTCATGCCACCGGGATGACTTGACTGCCCATCAAGAAAAGGAAGAGACACGAAGACTCTCTATTGTAGATTAGAGTATGTGTTGTGCTGGCTACCAAATCGGATCCTGATAAGCTTTTTGTGGCTCAGAAGCCACAGCGTCAGACAGTCAGAAAGCAAGTGTCCGTTGTCCTATGGCTCTAAATCCTCTAGAGTGGTTAAAAAATATGCTGATGTTTCATACTGGCATGTAATCACATGAATTTTTAGATTGCAGGTTTTCCTAGTCAAAGGTTGGTCTGCTGACCAGCAGCACAGGCATCGGGATGTCAAGTAAAATACAGGACATCGGTTGTATTTTACCTTCAGATAAAAAATGAAATTTGGTTCATTGTAAGCATGGCCACGCAATATTTGGAACACATGGATACAAGATGAATATTTGTTATTTACAAAAATCCAGATTTATCTGGGCTGCCTGTATCTTTATTTACTAAATCTGTTATATGACATTGGCAGTGGTTTTAAAATTTTCAAAATTTAGGATTAGGCCCCATCCCAAATCTGATAATTTAGAAAATGAATTTTAAGATGAAACCCAGGTAATTTGTGTACACATTAAAGTTTGAAAAGCACTAATGTGCTATTAGAACCCTGGACTTTGGGGCAGCTGGCTCGTGTAGTCGGTTAAGCCTCCGACTTCGGCTCAGGTCATGATCTCATCTCACAGCTCGTGAGTTCAAGCCCCATGTCAGGCTCTCTGCTGTCAATGTGGAGCCTGCTTAGTATCCTCTGTCTCCCTCTGTCTCTGCACCTACCCACTAGTGCACTCTCTCCCTCAAAAAAAATATATATATATATTTAAAAAAATGCTTTGCTATAATAACTTGAAATCAAGTGCATAATTTGTCTACAGGATCTGAAAACCCTGTCAATTTTCTGTCCACATTCTGGTACTAATTGGAGTATGCTAATACCCTGACTATTTGCAAGCCTAGCTGACAGTTTTGTTTCTCAATTGGCTACTCTTTCGTTACTGACCGTGTGACACTTTCTCAGCTACCTTGCTCTTAGTAGGTGGTAGCGTGGTACTATAATAGCAATCAACATTTACTGAGTAGTGCTCATGTACATAGTCATTTTCAACGTTCACATTGCAAGTGAAGTGTAAACGTCTCATTTTTATGGTTGGAAAAGACAGGCCTCCTAGGGGATACGTGGCTGTCTCACAGTGCCGTGGGGTGGGAGGGAAGTGCCCATCAGGGCCTGCCAAAATCTTGATTCTTCAGAGCCCCTTCCACCACAGACCTGCCCTGGCCTCCACTCTACCGATGCTGGCTCCCATCACTTCTTCCTTCTTCTCCCTGCTTCTTGATTCCCTTGCGATGTTTCAATTAACAGAAAATTGGGCTAAAGTGCCTCTGTCTTGAAGTCTTTGCAGAGCCAGTGCTGACTTGTTAAGAGGACGGAAGTATTTTGTAAGACAGATACATTACAATGCAGATGAGTCCATGCAGTTCTGATTAAAATAAGATTTTGAAGGTATCATTGTGAAAATTAAATTCATCTGGTAGGAGTGATCTATTGGCACTAAAATGCAACTTATTTTTGGTAGAAGATACTTTCCTGCCTCATTTTCCTATTTTTATCGATAGCCTCTGCTTCTCTTTGAGCATAAACCTGTATGTGCATTGATATTTATCAGTGCAAGCCTGGAGAAAATTGTGCTGTCCCTCCCTGGAATGATTGTGTTGAGGGGGGAACAGGACAGCGGGAAGAGGCAATGTGTATTCTAAGTGAATTGGTTCTAAGGTGGGATTTTTCCACTATGCTGGCCATGTAGAGGAAGGAGTCCTATTTCCTCAAATCGTACCATACGGTTGACTATTTATCCCCGATGCATAATATCAGTATCAGCCAGGCTTGAATTTGTCCGTGGAGGTCACTGATGGCCTTTTGCTGTGTCCTAAAGATTAAATAATCCGGTCCAGTAGGGAAGTAAGCGCTGGAACACTGGGGTTCTTCTCCAACCGCTCTCCCGGCAGGCAGAGTGCCTGGACTTCAGCCCCACCTGTGAGAACTCCATGCTGGACCTTGTCTAAGCCTCTCCACATGTGTCAGGTGCAAAACAGCAGCTTTCCTCCTGAGCTGCTTCTACAGGGCTCTGTTGTGTAAATAGTGACTCCTGCTCAGCCATCACCTGACTTACCTTCTGTCCTTGCAACACAGAAAGTCTACATCCTCCGGGTTAAAGCAACATATAAGGGGAGCCTGGGTGGCTCGGTCGTTAAGCGTCCGACTTCGGCTCAGGTCACGATCTCGCGGTCCGTGAGTTCGAGCCCCGCGTCGGGCTCTGGGCTGATGGCTCAGAGCCTGGAGCCTGCTTCCGATTCTGTGTCTCCCTCTCTCTCTGCCCCTCCCCCGTTCATGCTCTGTCTCTGTCTCAAAAATAAATAAAAACATTAAAAAAATTTAAAAAAATTTAAAAAAAGCAACATATAATTGTGGAGGGGAAAAAATGAGCTGATTTGTAAATGCGAAGTGTTGGAGAAAGTGCAGGTTTATAAGTTGATGAGAACAGAGGGCATCAAAAGGAGTTACAAGAATGAGGACTAGTTCAGAGGTCATGACCGAGAGGATACATTTCAAGGCAGGGGTGATTCCAGTAGGACTTAACACTGAGTCACATCCATCACTTATTTCAAAACCCACCAAGTAGAGATTCATTTGAATTAATAAAGACCTATTTAAATATGGGGGTTGTATGTCTGGTCTGCTTGGAACAGTCCTGGGTTATCCCTGGGTGTGAACATTACTTAAAAATAAAATCTCTTTGGGGTGCCTGGGTGGCTCAGTCGGCTGACGGTCCAACTCTTGGTTTTTGGCTCAGGTCATGATTCCAGGGTGATGGGATCAAGCCCTGCATTGGGTTCCACTCTTAGCATGGAGCCTGCTTGGGATTGGATGTCTCTCCCTCTGCCCCTCTCCCTCACTCTCTCTCTAAAAAAATAAAAACTTAAAAAACTTAAAAAAATATCTTTAGAAAAATAGTGTTCCTTTTCCCGATGAAGTGACTGTAGTTTGGACGGATTATGCAGTGACTCTAAGTGTAAAAGATGCACCATCTGGATGTGTCTAAAAGCATATTTGTTCAATGAATACATGTTCAATACACAAATACGTAAATACATATTCAATAAAGACATTAGTTCAAAAAATAATTTTTTGTTCAACAAATAGCACCCTTTTATGACTTTTCCAACAGCTCGTAGCTGAGATCAGGCCCTCCAAGAGAAAGGGCCTCATGGGGGCGGGCTGACGACAGGCTGACCCCCGACAGAGGGTGTTACCGAGCAGATCTGGACGTGCTGCTGTAGTGCAGGCTCGGGCGAGTGCCAGCGTCCTAACCACCCACTCGCCACAGACCAGTTTAGTAACCGGGTTTGACAACAAACGTCGCGCTGTGAAAATAGGACTGATTCAAACCAAAGTGACACGGAAGACGTTTTCCTTCTTGCGTTTTCCCCCCTTGTGCTCCTCCTCCTCTTCCGTTTCCTCCCTCTCCTCAGGGTCTCATTGTACTTGTCTTTCCAGAGTCACGTCCCTAAGTCTGCAAACCTGGAACTCACTAGTTCTGTGTTTAAGGATTTAACGGTTCTACTACACTCCAGGAGTGTTATGAGGGCTTGTAAGCTCTCGGGAGAACAGAGCTATCTGTAGCTCCATGAGCAAAGCTTCCGTGCTCTAACGAAGAGAATTCTGGAAAAGTCTACATAATGCATCCCATCTATAAGTAGTCTCCTGCATGGGCTTGCTTAATGCCATTAGTAGGTAGCACAGGAAGAAAGGAGAGAAGGCCAGTGTCAGCCAGGTAGCCTGGGAATATGACCACATGTGCTTTATTCATGATACTGGTGTATTACTGATAACATCTACTACTCTGATCAGATAATATAGCTTTCCTGGAGACAGTTCCTTGAAAAATTCCTTCTATTTAAATACTGCTAGGGGCGCCTGAGTGGCTCAGTTGGCTCAGGTCGTGATTTCACTGTCTGTGAGTTCGAGCCCCACATCATGCCCTGTGCTGACAACTCAGAGCCTGGAGCCTGTTTCAGATTCTGTGTCTCCCTCTCTCTGACCCTCCCCCGTTCATGCTGTGTGTGTGTCTCTCTCTCTCTCAAAAATAAATACACATTAAAAAGAAAATTAAATATTGCTATATTCATTGGGCATAGAAAACTGATGAATTTGGCAAGTTCACGTATTCTGAACCATGTATTTACAAGGAAGGGAGATCGATGTATTGAAATGGGTTTAATTGTTTAATATCTCATGCTAGGTTGGAGCTCCAAATGGCATCAACTTTATAGGTTTTGTTTATATCTTTAGACAGTGCTTAACATTGCACATGATCCATAATAGGTGTTGAACAAATATTTATTGAATGAATACATGGATCATTTTCAAAGAATAATACAGAAAGTGGAACTATATCAACAATGCCAACTGAGAAAAATCAGGAGACCAGATAGGATGGATAATGGTATTCTTCCTTCTCTCTCAAATGACATAAAGTGATAGAGTTTATCTTTGGAAAGTCTGGTATGATAACTTTTTGTATGTATGACATAGTATGCCATCTATTGAATCCTTTATATTCCTCTATAGTTTCTAGGTTTATGAGTATCTTTTGACTTTTAAATTCCAACGAAATTTAAAAAAAAAAACTTTAAGAAGTTTAGCATTTTATGAGTGGCATCTATCTTAGGCATGGATATAATACTCGGATCAAATTCTATGTTCATAGTTCCAAAAATCGAAGTCAAACAATCTGGATGGTTTTATTCAGATCCATAGTATGTGTTTATCTGTGTGCTAGGTTGAGTCACTTACAGTTACAGCTGGTCATGAACCAAGGAAAAACTCCAAAAATATTCCTTATGCCAAGGAAAAATTTACTTTTCTGTCGTAGAAAAGAAGGGAAGAGGTAATGGTTGATGGCTGTTGTCAGGGAAACAGGCTTCGTCTTCCATGTACTCTATTCCCAGGTCTCCTATGATAGGAGCTAAAATTTCAAATTTCAGGCATATAATATTATTCTAAAGAACAAACAGAAGAAAGTTTTTTGTTTTCTGTTTCTACTCCCTTTGCTTTTAAGTAATCTGTCTGGTACCATCGTAACTTTTTCATGAATGTCGTCTTGGCTGGTATTTAATCATATGGTCACAACTGCCTGTAAGAGAGGCTAGGAAATATTTTAGTCCAGATGCAAAGCATCCAGTCCAACTGGGGCCTTGTTTACTAAGAAAAATATTTCCAGGATATTTAGACTAGTTTCTTTTATGTATAATGTGGTGGAGAGAAATCAAAGAAGTAAAAGCCAAAGCGCCTACTCTTGCGAAGATCCCCGAGTGTTTCGAGTGGTAAGGACTGTGGTGCAGGATTCAAAAAGGAAACATGGAGTAAACATTGTAGTAAGAAATGTAAGGGACCTAGGAATTGCAGAAAGGACAAGGGCAACATGGACAGAAACAGAGGAAGTAACATTGGCCCCAAATAAACACTTGCTGAGTGAAGGAGAGAATAAAGGAGCATTCTGTTCCTTTTACTTCTTTATTTTTTTTCAGTTGAGAACAGCTGAAAGTTACACAGTCCTGCAACGCAGTTACTTTACCATTTAGTTGCTTATAATGATGGGGTGCACTTTTGGGGCTTGTGCAATTAGATATGAGAGGGAGAGGAGAGGAGAGGAGAGGAGAGGAGATGAGAGGAGAGGAGAGGAGAGGAGAGGAGAATCACTTGTATAACTTGCATTTAAAAACTTCATTTTGAAGTGTGTACTCTTACTCAAAAGGGATAACAATGGAATATCCTGAGTATCTTTGGGACATTGTGAGCTATGGGTTAATGAAAAATGTCCCAACTGCTCAAAACCCTCCCTGCCTTAAATGCAACAATATTTCCAGAGTTTATGGATATTGCATAGAGACCATGCAGAAAGAAAATAATGAAAATATAACTTGAAAAACAACACTCATTAATCTCTGTGATGTATCTGTGAGGGAGGTAACTATGGACATAAATTATAAATTACATGCAAGATGAGATATCAGAAGAAAATAAATAAAAGGTAGCAAGCAAAAAGCCTCTTTGTGTTTTAGTCTCTGCTCATTCTTTCTGGAAGGAAAGAAGACAGTAGGTGTTTGGATATAAAGTCAATGCCAAGATTGTAAAAATGCAATACTGCATCATGTGTTTTTGTTTTTGAAGATGTGTGCAACTGTTTATGGATGCCAAAGATGCTTCTTTGTGTCGATGGCCTTATCTCCATGGAGGACTCGTGATTACTCTTACTTGGAGTACCAGTGATTTTCTCTGAATTTTGGGATAATTTAATGAAAATGTATTCTTTTAAGTGTTGAGAGCAAACTCATTATTGCAGGAAGATGAGAATTAGAGATCTGAGAGATCTCTGATTGCATTGCTCGCGGGCAAACTTCTTAGCTGGAAACTGACTCGTCGTATGGTCGCACCATCTGAGCTCTCGGGGAAGTTTCTCATGTGGTCTCACTAGACGGTGCGGCTCTTATAAAGGAGAAATGCTCACCTAATAGAAGAAAAGAGTAAAATTAAATGCTCAGTCGCTACAGGCTAAAGGGCTCTAAAATGCATCCCTTTCACAAACTTGAGCCTCCCAAACAAAGGGACTCATTCGAGCCCAAGCATGGCTGGGTGAGAGCAGGGTCAATACTCACCCTATTGTCTCCTTTTAAGAATGTCAAGGCCCGAATCTATTGAACTTAAAAACACACTGACAGGATAATCAGTCATCACTAGAAGAGCTGTTCTGCATGTCATAGAGGCACATGGCCCTTTTCCTCCATTATTTGAATTCCCAAGACCCATCCTTGCTTTATCTTCACTTGATTGTATAATTTTGCTTATGCCTTTATGGGGTTGAAATGATCTAGACCTACATTTAAGTCAGGTATGGGGCGAGAATGTCATCACACATCAAATAACAGGGAATCATGAACAATGAAAATTATGGCATCCACTGAGCGTTTGCTCTTTTGTTTTTCGAACTACCTTAATCTTTACGACCATATTTTAATTGCACAGCACTGCGCTAATCTGCCTCTTTCCACTGTAGCCATCCTCAAACCCCATGGCTTCCTCTCCATTCTTATTATATCCTCATTTATATTTGCATTTGCTCTGAAAACCATTACTGTGTTTCAGATGATTTGTGAAACAAGTTATACATTTATAAGATACATCTATCCCCCTAGAATGTGGAATTCTTAAGGGTAATGGTATTTAAATTTGTTTTTATGTTTATGTATTATTTTGAGAGAGAGAAAGAGAGAGCAAGCTGGGGAGAGACAGAGAAAGAAAGAGGGAGACATAGAATCCGAAACGGGCTCCAGGCTCTGAGCTGTCAGCACAGAGCCCGACGCAGAGCTTGAACCCACAAACCGTGAGATCATGACCTGAGTCAAAGTTGGAAGCTTAACCGACTGAATGACCCAGGTGCCCCTAATTCTTTGTTTTTAATTTAATGAGCCATCTAAATGGATTCTGATCAATATGTTTAAATATTTGTATATATGTATATAGGTTTATATCTAAATATGTGTATTTAGATATATTATAAATATGTATTTCTTCAAATTATCCTAATGCATTTTCATGCACCCAACTGTAAAGACAGATATAAAAAATATATCTATTTTTATCATGACAGCATAAATTTCTTACGCTGTAAGGCACGTCGTTCCATTGGTGAAATAATTTAACTGTCTTTTAATAAATAATGACAGGTTAAATGTCAGTGTTCTAAAGATAGAAATATCCATATAAAACCTTCACATGATTTAAATTTGTTCATTTCTAATGAATTTGCTCATTTGTACACCTAAAAAGTTCCATTGGAGAAACATAATGTAGTTCAAAAAGTATTATAACTATAATTCTTATAGATTTTTTAAAAAAATGTTTAATTTAAAGGCTGCTTTCCTTTTTTTCAACGTGTGTATCTGTGGGAACAACTGAATACACATATCACATACCCTGGGTTTCCCTTTTCCTCTTTGCAGTTGAGGATGCACTGCTAAAGAGAAGAGAAGACAAACTAGAGAAAACATAATGATGCAATTCCTGTCCTCAGTCTTAATCCAAAAGCTCTTATTTTCCTGGATTTTCAAAAATGTAATGGCCTTCTGTGCTTCAGTTTTTAGGACAGAGCAGTAGGATGAAGCATTATATCACTCTAATAGGAAACCAAGTTATATTCCATAGTGGGAAAAACATAAGAATAGAAAATATTTTAGTAAGCAAAACGGATATAACCTATTATCAAATAGCTATGAAAGTGTGATCATGTACCTGAGTATAAAATGATGAATCATTCAAAGCTATATCATTATGTTCTGTTTCAAAATAATAAAATACAGACAGTTGTTATCAAGGATTGCATTAGCCAGAGTTCAGTAGCAATACCTACAATGAATCATTATCTAAGACCACTCCTAACTATGGAAGCTTTCATATTGACCCCACCTCTCCATTTCAACAGGTTGTACACATATTTATGCCCATATTATTGCAATGAATTTCTATATAATCTGAAGAACGCAATGTGAAAAGCAATCTGAACTATCTGTCGAACAAATGGTAATAACAATGAAAGCTAATGCTGTTAGTGGTTGTGCAAATGGTAATAACAATGAAAGCATCTACTGTTAAAAAAACATTGTTTCATTTTTTTCTCAAGATTGTTCATCAAATGTTTACTGATTGAGAATATTATACTTACATTAGTATATATGGTTAACTAACAGATAAGTTAAGTAACTTGCTTAAACTCAATAGCTGTAAGAAGAGAGAACCCAGAAGGGTCTCCAAATTTTGTCGTGCACATTATACCCTATACCAGCGCCTGTGCTGAGGGGACAGGGAGCTAAACCCAGCCCTGATTTCTCTCACTCAGCTGTTTTCCCTGGGATTCATCCACTCAGGGGGAATACCTTTGCCTGATTTGCTGTGGTAGCCATGCTTGAACATTGATCTATGTGATTCCAGAATTTCCATTATTAATCATGCATTTGGACATATGAAATGAACATAATTGAGTTGCTTTTCCAATTATTTATGAATATCTAAAAAGTCTGAGTCTAAACTGACTTATTCTATAGAACAGCTTGAATTAATCTATTTCATACAAAAGAGAACAAGGCAGTTAATAGAGAGAATCATATGGAACGTCCTCTTTTCTTAAAAATTAATTCCAGTATAGTTTAACATACAGTGTTATATTAGTTTCAGGTGTACAATACAGTGATTCAACAATTCTGTACATCACTCAGTGCTCATCAAGAAAAGTGTACTCTTGGCATACCTGGGAGGCTCAGTCGGTTAAGAGTCTGCCCCTGCCCCACTCACACCATCTCTGTCTCTCTCAAAATAAATAAACTTAAAAAAGAAAAAGATATGGGGCGCCTGGGTGGCTCAGTCGGTTAAGCGTCCGACTTCAGCTCAGGTCACAATCTCGCGGTCCGTGAGTTCAAGCCCCGCGTCGGGCTCTGTGCTGACGGCTCAGAGCCTGGAGCCTGCTTCCGATTCTGTGTCTCCCTCTCTCTCTGCCCCTCCCCCATTCATGCTCTGTCTCTCTCTGTCTCAAAAATAAATAAACGTTAAAAAAAAAAATAAGTGTTTCTCAATCCCTTTCACCTATTGTACTCACCCCACACACCCACCTCCCTTCTGGTAACCATCTGTTTGTTCTCTGTATTTAAGAGTCTGTGTTTGGCTTCTTTCTCTTTTTTTCCCCCTCCTTCGTTTAGTTGTTTTGTTTCTTAAATTCCACATATATGGTGTTTGTCTTACTGACTTATTTTTCTTAGTAATGTACCCTCTAGATCCATTCACGTTGTTGCAAATGGCAAGGTATCATCTTTTTTATAGCTGAGTAATATTCTATTGTGTATATGTAACACTTCTTCTTTATCCATTAATCTGTCTATGGACACTTAGGTAGAGTCCACATCTTGGTTATTGTACATAACGCTGCAATAAATGTAGGGGTAGTGCATATATTTTTTGAACTAGTATTCTTCTATTCTTTGGGTAAATACCGAGTAGTGTAATCACTGGATCATATGGTAGTTCTGGTTTCAATTTTTTGGGGAACCTCCATACTGTTTTCCACAGTGGCTGCACCAGTTTGCACTCCCACCATCAGTGCACAAGGGTTCCTTTTTCTCCACATCCTCACCAACACTTATTATGTGTGTTATTGATTTAGCCATTTGGATAAGTGTGAGGTGGCATCTCATTGTGGTTTTGATTTCCATTTCCTTGGTGATGAGTGAGTTCATGTGTCTATTGGCTGTCTGGATGTCTTCTTTGGAGAAATGTCTGTTCCTGTCTTCTGCCCATTTTTAATTGGATTACTTGTTGTTTGGGGTGTTGATTTGTAGAAGTTCTTTATATATTTGGGGAACTGCCCCTTTTTTGGATATGTCATTTGCAAATAGTTTCTCTCATTCAGTAGGTTGTCTTTTAGTTTTGTTTACTGTTCCCTTTGCTGTGTGCAGAAGCTTTATATTTTGATGAGGTTTCAATAGTTTATTTTCGCTTTTGTTTCCCTTGGCTCAGGAGACATATCTAGAAAAAAGTTGTTATAGCAATGTCAGAGAAATTACTGTCCTCTCTTGTAGGATTTTCATGGTTTCAGGTCTCACGTTAAGGTCTTAATCCATTCTGTGTCTATTTTGTGTTTGGATCACAAGAAAGTGATCCAGTTTCATTCTTCATGTCGCTGTCCAGTTTTCCCAACACCATTTGTCGAAGAGACTCTCTTATTCCCATTACATATTCTTGCCACCTTTGTCAAAGATTAATTGACCATATAATTTTGGGTTTATTGCTGGGCTTTCTGTTCTGTTGCACTGATCCATGTGTCTACTTTTGTGCCAGTACCATACTGTTTTGATTACTACATATTTGTAATATATCTTGAAATCTGGAATTGTGATCCATCCAGCTTTCTCTTTTCCAAGATTGCTTTGACTATTCTGGGTCTTTTACTATTCTGCACACATTTTAGGATTGTTTCTTCTAACCAACCAATGCTGTTGGTATTTTCTTACAGATAGTATTAAATGTGTAAATTTCTTTGGGCAGTATAGACATTTAACAATATGTGGTATTCCAATCCATGAGCATGGAATGTTTTTCCGTGTGGTTTGAGTTGTCTTCAATTTCTTTCCATTTCAGTGGTATATAGTTTCCAGACTACAGGTCTTTCACCTGCTTGGTTAAGTTTAGTCCTTGGTATTTTATTATTTTTGGTACAAATGTAAATGGGTTTTTTTTTAAATTTCTATTTCTGCTGCTTCATTATTAGTGTATAGAAATGCAACAGATTTCTGTACTTGATTTTGTATCCTGCAACCTTACTGATTTCATTTCTCGGTTCTAGTAGTTTTTGGTGGAGTCTTTAGGGTTTTCTGTGTATAGTATCATGTCATCTGCAAATGGGGAAAGTTTTACTTCTTCCATACCAATTTGGATGCCTTTTATTTCTTTTTCTTATGTCTTTTTCTTATTTAATTCTTCTTAGACTCTGGTTATTAGTCTTGGTTACAAGAAAATTTTCAGTGCTCCAAGTGACAGCCTCAGAATGAGGTATCTGAGGAATTTCTGTGTCGTTAAGAAGCAGCCAAGACAGAGAAGTCCAAAAACAGGGGATAACAGAAGAGTTTGCAAAATCTTAGAAGATGAAGGCTTCTGATTTGGGAAACCAGAAAAACTGAAACCTACGTGCTTGGACGGGCAAGCAACAAAAGCCAGCTGACTAGTGAGGACTTACAAGAGAGACACCTGGCCACTCACGATAACCAGACAGGTCGTTAGACTTTCTCCCAGAAACTGTGCCACCCAGTAACTGTACTTTCTCCCATAGCTGCAGATGCTTACTTTCTGCAGGGGTTCTGGGCTCAGGGATAGGGTTGAACTGTGCTTGTGGGCACATGAGGGGCCACACTGGGAACAGAGGAATTCACTGGAAGGAGACAAGAGTGAGATACCCAAAGCTCTTTCCTGCTTGGGTTCTCCACTTCTGGCTGCCAGACTTAATCACTCCTGGCCCCCACTTCCTTCCAGCAGAGGAGACCAGAGGATTTGTCTCTGCGGAGACTGACCCAAAGAAGTAATATTTAAAGGTGCTTAACAAAGTAACCAAGTCCCTATTTAATCACCCAGGGTGGTGTCTACTGGTGGAGAAGCAATCACATTCTTTATCACGTGATGGGATGGGGGCCGCAATCATACTGCAATATAGAGGTGTCTCCAGTCAACACGTGGCACACTGTAAACTTCTCCAGTGTTCTATCTCAATTCTATCTCCGTTAAGAAGAATCAAAAAGAAAATAGAGAGTTAGAACAGAAGAGTCCCAAGCTTTCGGGGACATTTGTTCAGAGAAAGACATCCTTTGTCATGATAATCCTGCAGTTTAGTTCAGCTGTTCTATACCCAGACTGCATGGCCACTGCAGGGACTTGGGCGTCGTGTAAGTCACAATCCAGCCATGTGGCAGGCGTTGCTTTGCGATCCACAATTTAGGCCCTAAACATGATCAGAACTCCTGAACTCATAAAATATTGTGATCTGAAAATTCCAGTGAAGCAGACCAGTAGCTCGCATCAAACTGAAGTTCTGATTTGGATTCATAGTGCATAGTAGAGCGAGAATCGATTTCAAAGCTAAACATTAGACTTTTGGCGTGGATTTTTTTTTAAGTTTGTTTTGATAAAATATATTAAAATCTTAAATTAGAAATTCAGTTACCAGTGAAAATGGAATCAGAGAACCAAAAGTTATAGGCTATAAGTTATGCTTAGCTTGAATGCTCTCAGGTAAGCATGGCACTGGGAAACGTTTACTCCGTGTTGTGCTTCTAAACACATGTTGAAGTCTTAACATTGTAAGTGGTTTTTGAAATAGTTCACTAATGATTTTAGTTCTAGCGATGACCCCAAAATAAGTGTAACAGAAAGAGGGAGTAAAGTGTAATGAATATCCACCATGTGCCTAGGTAGAGTTCAAGAGCTTTGAAAACATGGTTTACTTCCTTCTTCACAACGAAGTGGCCAGTCTTCATTATTTCCATTTGCTAAATGAGAGAATTCTGTTTTGATTAAGTTGCTCAAGGTCACAATTCCAAAGGCCACGTTCTTTGCACTGGGGCATGAAAGGTGATCATATAGGTGACATCGTTTTCTGGGCCAAATCACTTTTTGTAAACGTGCCTGTCGACGAGACCAGTCTTTTGTCACCAGCGATGCATTTCCTCGTCGACCCTCTTTCATAAACCTAATTAGATTTTTTTCTTTAGAAAATGTAACACATTTGAATAAAAGGGAAAAAGCAGAAACAGAATAGAAATCCTCTGTGTGCTTGGTGTTTCGTATTGTAGGTGTTCTAAATTACGTTATGTAGTACAATGCATTGTGTTGTTTCCGAGTTAATCACAGAATTAGGGAAGGGGCTGTGAATTAGTGTGATTCTTTTCTATTTATTCTTTTTCTGTATCCCCCCCTCTATAGCATGTACACATTCAGAAAATAATGGTGAAGCCACCAAATATTAAAACATTTGGCCCGGCTTGAAGTACCCACAGTTACGAGCTATTAGAGTGACATTGGATCGAATACCCATGTGGAACAAAATATTCCCTTTATGACAGGTGTTACTGCCTGAGCCTCTTAAGGGTTCAGAAAACTACAAATTCAAGGCAGACAGCTCACTGGGGAAACATGCCACAACAATGGTGCGTGGATTCAGTTAGGATAAGAGGAAGCAGAAGTGAAGCGAATTGAATTCGGATCTGCACAATTTTATTTAAAGCCAAGAACAAGGACTGTTGGTGATTGCAAGAAAAAAGACGTTTTACTCTCAATAAAAAGTTTTACTGCTGAAAACTGTTCAGGTCTCTGAGGGTAAAATAGAAGAAAAGTTCAGTTTAAATCTAGATTTGGTACTTATTTGCTGACTTCGGTTAGGTTTAGCCTTCCTGAGCCTTGGGTTTTATTATTTTTTCCTATGTAATTTGGGGAGAAGGTCGGCAATCTCACAGGTTTTTTGATAGCAACTAAATGAGAGAATATATATAAAATAAATAGCATAGCTCTGGAAATGAATAAATAGTGACATACTCTCCAGTAAAAAATTTCAACAGGTGTCTGGTTTAGGGAGAGGTAGGTCTAGTTTTTCTTATTTGAAATACACACCTCTGTTTGGGATGCACTCTTAGCGTTTCCAGACACCGGCGTGGGTATCCCGTGGAAACTAAGAAGGAGCAGATTTCCCTGCAGTTCATGGAGGAAAAAAATCACTTCAATGGATGTCAGTTGATTTTTTAACTCTATCAGTCTGAGCATAGGCCACTGTTGTATTCCCTCTTGTGACTCCGTTTATCTAATTGAAAAAAAATCCACGGGGCCTTTCCCACAACGTGAGGGTGTTGTATCACCCTCTCTGATCCGATAAGAAAATTCTTTCTGGTAGTCTACCTCATCCATTGCCATGTGCACACCTAAGAGATTTACCCGGAGAGAGAAAAGCTTACTAGCTCAGGAATCGGTCTCACCAGGATGCAAAACATTCAGATAATTCCTGTGGACTCATGTTGTTTTCTTAACGTCTGATGCAGTATTCTCTGAAAATGAGCACAGCAGGGCGGGCGTCTAAGCATCACATTTAGGGGAGGGGGATGCTGTCATCTGTGACTTCCAAATTTGGACATTAAACTACCACTTATTCATACAGCTGCTTCAGTAGGCAAATTGTTAGAACCTGATGGCATTTAATCTTGGAATTCTGATGGAGGAAGAACAAACATGGGAATCCAACTTTCTTTCTCAATTGGAGAAGAAGGTAGATCAAGACATATTTTAAAGGAATCGAATTATTAGTTTGGAATTTTAAAATAATTTCATTTGTCTTAACATTTTCCTAGATAAACTGGTAAATGCTAATATGAAATTATAAAAAGTATATTTTGAAAATAATTGCTTAGTCTGTTTTATGTCCTCTTCTTTAATTTTTTTTTTATTAAATATAATTTATTGTCAAATTCGTTTCCATACAATACCCAGTGCTTATCCCAACAGGCGCCCTCCTCAATGCCCATCACCCACTTTCCCTTCTCCCCTACCCCCCATCAATCCTTAGTTTGTTCTCAGTGTTTAAGAGAGACTCTTTATTTCCTTTTCAGTGTACAGATAATGCAGACTGGCCCAGAAGGCTGTGAGTTAATGACTCAAAAAGGTTGACCCCACATGATTATGTGGCCAAGGCTTTCAAGTAGTCATTGACATGTAGTACAACAGCATTTCCTTATAAACACTAAACTGCATAAAAATAACATTATCCCAGAATATCATCTTGGGGACTTACTAAGAATGTGAGGTTCAGTTATAGTGAAAAACTGCCTTTCTCCAAAAGCCAAAATAAAACAAACCACTATACTAAGGTAAACACGTGGAATTTGCTAGTGAGTATTTTAATATCTGCAAACAGCACAAAAACCCAAAGATGAGAAAATTATTCTACATTGGGGACCCTTAGCTGAAACTTAGCAGAAGATCAATGGCAGAAAGTGTCCAGATAGTGGAATAATGTCACAGGGCCCTAGGTTACGGTCCATGAAGTTGATACTAGAGACCGTATTATTTCCATAATTTGTTTTATGTATGTTTTAATTAATTTACACTTGTACAGTGAGAGATCAGGGTTAACTTGTCCAAAACTGATATATCACAGGCTGGGCCTCCAGATTGGGAATTGGGAGCTCAGATCCTTTTATGATCTTATTAGCTAAAGGCTATATATATGCACTGTGCATTAAACTTTCTAAAAATATTTTATTTACATCATTGTCTCATCATCATCTCAAAAAATACAGTATGGGTATGTAACCGCTTTTAAAGATATTAACAATAGCTTTCGAAATGTTAAAAGACAGACATCCCATTGTGATTTATTGTTTTCAAGTTCTTTCAAGTTCTTAGACAATCAGAATTGATCAAGTCCTTGGATAACATTCATGTCTAGGTGATAATTTGCCAGTGCAGGAATTAAATGCTTTTCCACAAGAGACAAATTAAATATATATTGCTATGAAATAAAATGCATTTGTTGAAAATGTGTTATTTTATGACAAATGGAAGTTTTATATTGTTCTCTTTAGTCAATAAAAAATTGAGTAAATCTGAGACCATATACATTTATTCAAATAGAACACTTTATTCCCTCAACAATGCTCCATCAACGTGATTTTGTTACTGTATCTTTAATGCAGTGGCTGCTTCTGTTTGTTTACAAGTAGCATTCCTGACATGATAAAGCAAATTAATATTTTTAAAAAAAAATCTTTTGAAAAAAGAAACAATTTATAAACATTTTCCTTCAACCATGACAATTCATCATCCATGCCACATCCATGGGTGTGTATAGATATATATATTATATATGACTAAAATTCTGGGTGTCAGATTCCAGCTAGTTGTGTGCTCATGTCCTTCTCTGCTTACCTGCTACTTTGACCCTTCTGGAAATCATGTAAGGTACTAAAGTAAAACACAACTTTGTCCTCTCCTGAGAAATTTGTTCTTGTTTTTCTGACTTAATTTTAGATAATTAAGACTTTTGCATGCCTGAGCTACAAATAGTGTCTTTCAGAAGACACTTTGATTCTTGTTTTGAGTCTAGAAGAGGCTTGCAGTCCAGGAGATGTCAAATGAAGCTACATCTTTCTACGCTCTGGTGATAAAGAACGCCGGCGGACTTTGACGGAGGTCCATAAAATTGAAACACTTAGTTAAAAAGGACAAGCTTTAACTGATACACGACAAGCCTTCACTTTTTCTTTTTTCTTTTTTTTTTAACAAAGACTACAGACTTCATAGCTGTAACAAACTGTTTCCCCCTTAAATAGAGAATAGCTGTGGGCTTACTTTGAAATCTCTATAAGTAGTGATGCAATTACTGTGAACGTTTGAAAGCCGTTGACACTTTTCCCAAAATGAGTATCAAGTAGGAAATAGTGTCCACAAGTGACAGATGCAGTAACTGATTTTCATTTTCTTCTTCACTGAGAACTAACACAATACATTGATGTATGTCCCCAAAGATCCTTGATTGTAATAGAAGTGTAAAGATTTTTAAAAGTGAGAAACAACTATAACTTTTGTTACGATTTATTATGGACTAATAAAAATTTAAAAAAATAGTGGCCACGTATTTTATAATCCTTGTCGTAGTTAAAATTGTCATCGTCCTATGATGGCATGACCTGAATAGGTACTCTTAGAGCTATTACGTGCTTTGAGTTGTTCTTTCCAAGTGGAGCTCTTCCTTCTTCCTCGTGCATGCACAAGACTGTCCTGGATGGATTCCTGACTCATCCAGGTGCCCTGTTTTATGTGGCTGCAAGGCTCTTCATACAGTGAACCCAGTCTTCAGACCTCAGGGAATGGACAAGGTCTTTTACCACAGGGTATGTTTACCATCCGTCATTCTCTCGTATCGTCCCTAGTTCCGGCTCAAAATGAAATAAATACAAGTGGAAGTCATCACTACAAGGCATAGTTTGGGTTTCTGGTTCTACAAAGTCATCTGGCGATGAAAGCTACAAATCCCACTGTTCAAAACCTCAGATCCGTATGTACATCTTTAAATAGCTTACAATTCAATTATACTCTGATTAGCATAGTTGCAGACTTTAATTTCCAAAGGGCTTATAAAAATAATGCTCAGCTCTTAATGGAACTGAAAACTTGTTCTGTCTACCTTTTACATAAAAATTTAGGGTTTAAAGACCAACTTTTACCTACCCACATCCAATTTCCAGTAGAGACGACTTGGCACATGGAAATTGGAAGCAAAGTTGTGTCAACATTGATTTTCAGGATTTGGAGGAGAATATTCCACTTTCAGAAATTTTAAGAAACATTTAGCTTATATAACGGTTTGTATTAGATTCCAGGTTCCCAAGTATCTGAGTTGCGAATAACCTCTCCAAAGAATGATGTTGCTTTGTTGAAACTTAAAGAAGATGGTGGGCCAGAAGAACATCCCTAGGTTTGGACGGAAAAGAGAGGGTGGCTAAGAAGTCTCCGTTCGTGGACATTGAAGTAGCTGTGGATGAGCATTAGTAGAAGCAGGGATGCGGGATGCGTCTGGGAGTAAGCAGCAAAACGATTGCAAACCCTCCAAGGGAGTTTCCAGCCGTGACGTGCTCATCCTAAACTGCTGATGAGTTTGAGCTTGAAGACTCAATAGAGGGGAAAAGATGATTTTATTAAATAGTGGACAATAGTCACTGTCTTCTCGGCAATGACAAGGTTTAAGAATTGTGTATGTTGCTTTCGATGACCTATTTCTGGGCTCTTCTTGACGTAATAGTTGAATAGCTGGAAACAGAGCCAACAAGAGATGGGTATTTTCACCCCTTGCAAGACCACTGTCGCAATGAATCAGGACCCACAGTGACTCCACATTGAAATAAATGTGAGATAATGAGTGAAGGGAGATTATGAAGGGATTTTTGAAACAAACTGGTTATTTATGAAACGTTTTAAATATGCTGAAAGCAATAAGCATTGAGTGTTAGAGTTGAGAAAATCTTTGTTCATTCAGAAACATATGTCAAAGAAATGATCAGAAGTTTTTAAATTACAGATGCAGATATTGAGATCTAGCATACACATAATTGGTTTTTGTTTTTTAAAAAAGGCAGGGCAGATAAAACCATTACTCAAAAATTATTTAAAAAAAAAAAACAACTTTTGGGCGCTTGGGAGGCTCAGTCGGTTAAGTGACCAAATCTTGATTTCTGCTCAGGTCGTGATATAATGGTCGTCAGATTGATCCCCATGTCAGGCTCTGCGCTGAACAGGGAGCTTTCTTGGGATTCTCTCTCTCTCTCTGTCTCTTTCTTCCACTTTCCCTCCTCCCCCCCGCCTCAATATAAATAAACTTCTAAAACAAAGACAAACTTTGTGAAGCTGCAAAAAATCATCAATTAGAAGATCAAACATAGCCACTCTTTGACCTATTTGACCAAATGAGTTAAGAGAGGACACAAAGATACACCCTCTTGTACTTTAATCAGAAAGAAACTTTTCTCGGGGCACCTGGGTGGCTCAGTCAGTTAAGTGTCCCACTTCGGCTCAGGTTGTGATCTCATAGTTCGTGGGTTTGAGCCCTGTGTCAGGTACTGTGCTGACAGCTCAGAGCCTGGAGCCTGCCTCGGATTCTGTGTCTACCTCTCTCTGTGCCCCTCCCCCACTTGCACTCTGTGTCTCTCTCTCTAAAATAAATAGACATTTAAAAAAATCTCTTAAAATATAAAGGAAGAAAGTTTACTCTGCATACTTGGGCAGAGAAAGGTATTAATGAACAGGTAACATAATCTATTCCGATGTTGTTTCCAAAATAGATATCTGAAGACAAGAGATTTAAATTTATAAATTTAGTTTAAAATGCTTGCAACAAAGAATGAAAAAGGTAAAGAATAATAGGTAAACCTATTAACAAATAATTAGAAAAATAAGAAAATCATTTTCAATAATACTCAGCAAAAATGGGTTGTTCTTTTCTATTAAAATAGAGAGTCTAGATCATTTAAACAAGAAAACTAATAAATATTTAATCTACAAAGGAAAAGTCTTAAAATAACTCCACAGAGAAAAATAAAACATTTGAACAATGAATCTCAGACCTGAAGGGGCAAAACAAAGGCCATTGAAATCTAATGAAAATAAAAATCAAAAGCAAGACTATTAATTGACAGAGTAGATTCCTTTTACATTAAGTGTGTAGTTCACTGAATCATTAATAGACATGCTTACAATAGCAGGAAAATACATTTAGATGTGGTAACTTGGTGGAGAAAAAAAACTATATTCATGGGATATATCAATACACATCTCTAATTGTGTAACAGAGTAAGTGGTATAAAAAATCTAAGTAATTGAATCACGTATTTAACTCAATTCACCGACGTTTATAGGGGTTACATTACAGCAATCTGCCTTCCTGTTCGTGAAGGCAACCTTAATCACGTGGATGAGGTTGTTTCTGCTGTTTCTCCATTGTCAAATCACTGTTTGCCCTCTCAATTAGGAACTACCTACTCGGGATATAATTGAGACTATGCAGTAATCCTATATCTCATCGTACTTTTGCCCTCTAATTTTGACGTTCATTGATGGTTCTTCTCTGTCGTGGTTATTACTGTGGTTTTTCAACGATAGTAGTTATTTCCTTCATTTCTTCTACATATATTATTTTTTTAATGCTTACTCTATTTTTAAGAGACAGAGAGAGCGAGAGAGCGAGCATGAGTGGGGGAGGGGCAGAGAGAGAGGGAGGCACAGCATGTGAAGCAGGCTCCAGGCTCTGAGCTGTCAGCACAGAGTCCGACGCAGGGCTCAAACTCACAAACCGTGAGATCATTGACCTAAGCTGAAGTCAGATGCTTAACTGAGTGAATGACCCAGGTGCCCCATTTCTTCTACATTTATTAATTGTAAATCTTCTGTAAAGAAAATTCTTCTCCATCTCTTCTTACTTATGTGGATCATTCTCTTATTTGAGGAGAACTCCTTACTTTCTTGCCTATTTATTTATGTAAGTATGTTAGTTACTCCAGACTCATGGATATTCGTTGTAATCTGTGTTATAATCCAATACTCTAATTATGTATCTTATCCCCGATATCGTCCTGCTTGGACCACCAGAAGCTCTTTTACACGACATGCCCTATCAGTTTTTGAGCACCTCTTTACTTATGGCAGAACACAATGTTCCGGGCTCATCTTTATTTTCTCAGACCTAGCTCTGGAAGGAATCATTTCTCCGTGTATCCCTGTTCTTTTTCTGTAGAACAGTGTTTAGAAAACAAGATCTGGCCCTAGATAATCTTACTGCTGTTGAGGTATTATTGTTTCTAGGTCCTCTCAGGAGACATAATTTGAATACACCCACATATACCCCTCTATTTTTGTGCCTATCTGTATATAGATTAAAAACCGTGAGTCGATACTGATGCTACAATCCCTATCCAGTGCCACGGAGTTCATTCTAGACTTTCTCTTTTCCTGTTGGCAACTCCTTTCTTCAACAGCTTAGAACTGGGCTCTCATTATGTACCATATGGTTAGTGATTTATTGCATCTTTTTCCTAATCCAAATACTATGAGAAACAGATGTACTCTCTAAAGCATGGCATTTATATACAGTTCTTTATGTCTTTAGTCTTGCAGTAAAGAGTCAAAATTCTGTTTAGTGGTGTTAATTGGGTTCTTTTCTACCCCTGCTTCTTCACAAGGATTATCATAGGGAATGGCCACACCCTGACATCTTGGCGACCTTGTTCATCCTGGTAGAGGCCACGTAGGCCAGGACCACAGTCTGATCTGAGTGTTGGCAGAATAGACTGTGGTTCCCAGGGAATAGAGAGAGATAAGCAGCCTTGAAAAGAGTTTTCCGGAGATAGGTTCTCACCCGCCTCCCTATATTTCAGAAGATCACGACAAAATGGCTTGTCATCCATATTGTAGTGTTAGTTGACCACAGGTCTCAGCAACTCACTTCCCTCCCAGGGTACAGCTTCCTAGTAGGACTGCGGGACTCTAACTTATAGTTGGCCGCAAGTGACACACAGCACCTCAGGGTCCCTGCTGCCTGGCACTGGGCCTGTCACCTGCCTTCATGTTGTGACACTCGGGAATTGGGGGGCCGGCCTCACGCTGACCGTGCTTTTCCCATGTTTTGATCACGACTGCATAGTATCCCCTGGCGTGAATGTACCACACATGATGCTACTGTTCTCTTACGTCTGAGCATTTAGCTGGTTTCCAGTATTTTTCAGTTACAAGCGGGAATGCAATAAATAACCTTACACATATGTATTCAGTGTTTCGTGGGGTCCGTTTTCAGAGGAGAGACCGAAAAGTGTGATTTCTAGGTCAGAAGTGAAGTTCGTATGTTTTGTTACGTGATGGCTACACCTGTCCAGAAATCTTGTATTTCCTATCGGCGGTACGAAATCTCCCCTTTCCCCACAGGCTCCGTAACGGAATGTGCCGTCGCTCTTTTTAATCTGTGTCAACGTGGTGGGTGAAAAGCTGCATCTCAGCCTCACCTTAATGGTGTCAATAAATTATGAACAAATTTAAACATTTTACTTTGAAGGTTGTACGTATGCATTGTTTGGAAAAGTTTGTTGAAGTCTTTTCCACATTTTACCGCTGGGTTTTGGGTACTTTGTCCTTCCATTTTAAGAGTCGTTTATATATGAAGGATGTTAGCCTTTTCTCTGTGGTGTGCCTGGCAAATATCCTCTCCCAAAATGTAACTTGTCTTTGACTTTCTGGAGAGTTTGCCCGGTGTTTTTTGTGTTTTTTTGTTTGTTTGTTTGTTTTAAGGAGTCAAATGTATCAGTCATTTCTTCCACTGACTTTGGATAAGCAATCATCCAGAAAACCTCCTCTTTATGTTAATGAGAAATCTGTCCATATCTTTTCTCTGATACCTACACAATTCGTGTTAACATTTAGGTCTCTAACTAATTTGGCATTAAACCGTGTGCATTATATCTGGTCTGCATCTAATCTTACCTTTTTCTAAACAGCTGCCTGGATGTTTCAGCACCATTTGTCTGTTTATTTAAAAACTCCATCTTTGCCCCAGTCGTTTGAAATACCACTTTTATCCCATGTAGTATTTTCAGCCAGTTTCTGGACTTGCTATTCAATTCCACTGGTCTGTTTTCTGTTTTACTGCAGCAACACAGTGTTTTACTCACAAAGGTCTTCAGAGCATGCTTTAATTTCAGGTAGAGATGGTCATCTCTTCTGTTTTTTTGTGTGCTTGTTTATTTATCTAAAAAAATTTAATGTTTTTATTTTATTTTTGAGAGAGAAAAAGAGAGAGGGAGCCAACACGAGGGGGGGAAGGGCAGAGAGAGAGGGAGACACAGAACCCGAAGCAGGCTCCAGGCTCTGAGCTGTCAGCACAGAGCCTGACACGGATCCACCAATGGTGAGATCATGACCTGAGCCGAAGTTGGACACTTAACCAAATGAGCCACCCAGGCACCCCTGTTTATTTATTTATTTTTAGTATTTTCATGGCTGTTTTCACATGCTTTCTTTCCATATGAACTTTAAGATAAACGTTTTAACAAAAAAAAAAGGCTTATTTGTATTTTTACAGACAAGTAAGCATGAAACACAAAAATTAAAGAGAACTGACATCTTCACAATGTGTGATCCTGTCGAAGAATAACAGACATCATTCCATTTGTTTGAATCTACTTTTGTACCTCTGATGAGGGTTTTAGTTATTCCTTATATAAGTTTTAAACAATTCTTAGGTTTATTCTTAAGTATTTAATCTTCTTTGTTGCAATTTTAAATAGGGGTTTCTCTAATATTATATATTTTAATTAGTTATTGCTGTATGTGTGAAGGCTATTGATGTTAATTTTATTTCTTTTTGTTTTCCTTTTTTTTCTTCAAATTTTTGTTTAGATTCCAGTTAGTTAGCATACCGTGAATGTTAGTTTCAGGTATAGAATTTAGCGATTCACCTGTTTCTCCCTTCCCCGCACCCTCCTCTCCTCTGGTAGCCAAACTGTCAGTTTGTTCTTTATAGTTAAGAATAACTGGTTAGCTTAGTTAAGAGCCAACTGGTTTGCCTCTCTTCCCGCCCTGCCCCACCGTTTGTTTTGTTTCTTACATTCCACATATAAGTGAAATCATATGGTGTTTGTCTTTCTCTGACTGACTTATTTTGCTTAGCCTTATACTCTCTAGCTCCATCCACACTGTTGGAAATGGCAAGATTTCCTTCTTTCTGATGACTGAGTGATATTCCATTGTCTATATAGCCACCTCTTTGTCTATTCATCAGTTGATGGACATTTAGGCTCTTTCCATACTTTGGCTATTGTTGATAGTGCTGCCGTAAACATCAGGGTGCATGTGCCCCTTTGAATCGGTATTTTTGTATCCTTCGGGTAAATACCTAGTAGTGCAATTTGCATGCTAATTTTAAATAGAAATACTGGTGGGACCTAAGATAAGGAAGACAAGGAATATGAGTCTGAGAAATTGTGCCTTAGGGAGAAGGAAGGTTCTTAGGTTTTCCAAAAAAGGCTCCCATTTGGGCACCTGCCCTCTCCTCTGGATGGTCGTTGGAGTAACCAAGGAGGGCAGGGCTTCCAAATTCTAATGAGAATCTGAATCCTGTTGAAAACACTGACATTTCTAATCCAGGAAGCAAGGGGATAAAATGTGTGTATCAGATGTAACTACTGCCTGATTCCTCATTTCTTTCCCCAAGACTAGGACCTCAACCAATGTTACTTCATTTAAAATGATTCCATCACAACTGGCAGTAGAAAAAGAGAAGATAGTAGGGAAGTGGGTGTAAATATGTTTGAATTTTGGGAAAATTTAAAGAAAATCATTTTATTCTACCCCGGGTAAGAAATGTAACTTAAACCAAACTTCTTCGGTAAATTTTCATATAATAATTTGTCTACTACAAGTAAAACACCTGTATTGATTCAGGGTTCCTCTTGTTCCACACACTGTTTTGCTCTACACATGTTATTAATACCTTTCCAACAATTAGATGAGCTAGGAGCTATCATTGTCCCCAGATTACAGATAAGGAAACTGAGTCATACAAAGTTAAGTATCCTATTTCTTCCATTCCGAGATGTACATATTTTTACATTTTATTTTTATTTTTTAAAGTTTTTGTTTCTTTCTTTTGAGAGAGAAAGAGGGGGGAGGGGCAGAGAGAAGGTGAGAGAGAGAATCCCAAGCAGGCTCCACACTGTCAGTGCATGAGCCCCATGTGGGGCTCGAACTCACAAACCATAGGATGGTGACCTGAGCTGAGACCAAGAGTCAGACACTTAACCAGTGAGCCACCCAGAGACCCCATATTTTTATATCTTAAAATCTTCTAAATAAGAAAGTTTCCCATGATCAGGGGCTACGTCTAATGCCAGTAAGCTGGGGTGCGGTCACGATGCTGTTGTCAGACCTGACATGCTCAAACCTCCCTGTTACTCCTGGGGCCATTAATGGGCAGCTACCACCCCTTGGGGTCTCAATTAGCAAGTCAGAAAGACCATATTTGAGGAGAAAAACATGAGTGCTAATTGTCATCTGCAGGCTGTCCACAGTGACAGATCGAGGCAGGGAACTAGGTGATAAGCTTGAGACGGAAGTACATACACAGGTGACTTACTATGAGTGCCCCTGGCAGACACCTGCAGAGCACAGGGACAAGGCAGGGGCCTGGAGAGCCAGGCCAGCAGGTGTTCGCGAGGATGAGCCCAGCCTCAGCCTGTATCCCGGAGGAGCACCAAAGTATAGCCCGTGCACTCTGGTTTAACGAAGTAAAAGTATTGTTGCATTTCATAATGTACAGCGATCAGAAACAGGCATTCCGTTAGTAAGCCAGCCGTGAATGAAGTAATACACAAGTTTCCCCAGCTCTCTCAAAGTAGGGCGTTCCTGTGCAAGCTTTTATGAGCTGAAGTGGCATGAGTGAAGACGTAATTGCTATTAATGTATATGGAAACAATTTTGAGTGTTCCCAGAACCTAAACAATAACTCTCTCAGGCTTTACTGGTACCGTAAGGCACATCTTGCTAACGGATCCACACAATAAATCGAGGAAAAGCGTGCAGAGCTCTGGTGACCGGCTGCTGGGATGCCCCGTGTGGTTCCTGGGTAGGAGCTGGGGGGCCACCCTCGCTGCCCAGGGTGTCACTGCCTCTAGGAGGGCTCCCTGCAAAACAAACACTGGATGCTATTTTTTCGCCTTTTTTCCTAAAAGCAAAGATCTTCGGCTGTGCCGCAGTTAGTGAAAACAGGCGCTAATGTAAGTCTTTCACCAAGGCAAGGTGGTGTAACATGAACTTTTGGGAAAGAGGGGGACCCCTGGATAGGAAAGCCTGGAGTCTGGGCATGCCGTGGGACTACGATGGGGGAAGCCCTCGGGAAATAGGGCTACGTCTGAATTCATGTCCAGAAATCAAGAGGTAAGCAGACTGCAAATGTGAGAAACCAGTAAGAGCATCAATTCCTGAAGGTCAAGTGTGACATTTATTTATTTATTTATTTATTTATTTATTTATTTATTTAGGCATTTACAAAAACTTAGTTTTTTCCTGTTGTTACACATCCGTATTCTGGGACGAACCCAGAATGTAAAGGGAAGATGAGCAATTATCCTCAGAGTCATTGTAATCAGCAAAGCCTACTTTTACGTGAGCCTCCATAAAAAGGCAGATCCCCAGGAGGGGACGCAGAGGCAGTGACAGGGGACCACGCTCCTGGCAGTGATAGCGGACCAGGCTGCGGCACCTTAGGAAATGCACCCGGGCAAGCTCCCCTTCTCTCCCGGTCCACCGATCCCACTTGGCCTTCACTTTAGCTCCTAGCTGCCTTGACGCTGGACAAGACGTATATTTGACAAAATGATTGTGTAGCTTAAAATTACGTGCTCCAGCATTCCCCATGAGTTGATATACTGCTACTTCTCTCTCTCAATATACCTGAAAGAGGGATGTGGGTCAGTCCCTTGCAGAGAAGGAGCACCCTTGGGAGTCCTTGTTCCCAAAACAGACATGGATGTTGCTCAACATCTGGGAGAGTCACACAGTAGAGGGGTAGCTGCCTACAGTCACTGCCAATGGATCCCTGATTCTAAAGGAGAACCTTCCAATGGGATGCGTTGCTACCTAAAGAAATTTCCTTGGAACTGAACAGGGATCTCTGCTGCCAGATGTGTTTCTCACAGCTGAGTCTCTTTCCTAGAAAATTTGTAAACATGGGGCACCTGGGTGGCTCACTCAACTGACTGAGCGTCCGACTTCGGCACAGGTCATGATCTCGCGGTTTGTGAGTTCAAGCCCCGCGCCGGGCTCTGTGCTGATAGCTCAGAGCCTGGGGCCTGCTTTGAATTCTTTCTCTCCCTCTCTCTCTGTCCCTCCCCTGCTAGTGCTCTCTCTGTCTCCCTCAACAATAAATAAACATAAAAATAAATTTGTAAACATATTCATGTGGACACACACACACTTTTTAACTACCTGGCCAGAGTTGGCTACAATTTCTACAAGCGTAAATTCAGTTGCCATCATCCATATCAGTTGTTATTTTTACCGCCCATTTTCTGCTATTTTAGTTCTCGAATGCTGCCGGCTGTGAAAGATGGGGAAATAAGAATATATGGGGCCACTGCTTCTAGTCTGATCACAACTGCTCATGGGGAAAGCAGTGCTGAACCACCAGTACGTTTCCTATTTTACTCAGCACGGAGGTGAGAAATGGGACTCGAGCTGAGGCCTGTCACCAGTTGAATACAGTTTCTGTTTCCTATATAATTCATGCCGTTTAAAAAATGCATAGAAAACTGTCCTAATCTTAATGCTAGTTTTTCTTTCAGTTTTTCTTTCCATAATCCATCTCAGTCGCCTTTGATTCTCTCTTTCCACATCTGAAGGACTGTACTGTAGCTGTTTCATGTTGGTTTGGGATTAATTTGTCAAGTATAGATAAGAGCAAAAAATGAGATAATAAGTATTACTTTGCTCCAAATTATGCATAGCCATCAAAACGCTTTCACTTGAGGTTCAGGGCCAAAGTGCCTGTTGAAGACAGAGGGCTCATTAAAATAACAGAGTCCATGCTTCAACCATAACCCCATTCACCAGGGTAAAAAGCAACCAAGAGTATGCATGCATTGGGCCCCTGCAGAAGGCACAGAGAAATCACAGTGACAGAGAGGCTGAGTATGGAGTCATCATCAGGAAAACAAAAACCAAAAAACTCTAGTTGACCGAATCCCTCCCCAACACAAGAGAACGCTAGATAAATTTGAACGTACCGAAGGTAACCACAGCAAGACAAAACTTCAAATCCTGTACCTCCTACACTGAGGGGCCCGCAGAAGGAACAGTGAGCCTGTTTGCAGTCATAAAAACAATTTATCTCAGTCTTCACAGAAGATGGCTCACATCCAGTAACAAATTAAGACATATAAAAATACAAGAAACAGCACAATCCCAAGAGAAAAGGCAGTCATCAGAAACAGACACAAATATAACACAGTTGTTAGAACTAACAGAGAATTTACAAGTACTGTGATTAGTATGTCGAAAGTAATAATGGAAATGTGGACAGCATGTAAGATCAGACTGACAGTTTTAGCAGAAAGAGGATTATAAGAAATAAGCAAATGGAAAATGCCAGAAGCGACACAGTGAGAGAGGTAGACAGCTTCAAATGGCTCATTATTCATTTCAACATTGGTGAAATAATTGGTGAAATTGGAGATAGGTAAATACAATTTGCCAAATGGAAATGGAAAGAAGAAAAGGGGGTTAAAATAAAAATTTGAGGAGAATATATTTAGTTTTACGCATGTTTCCCTCTAGTTGTGACAAGCGTAAGGACTGTGTCTTTTGCTGTTTATACTCACATTGCTAAATTTGCTTAATGCCCTCACAGGACTGATGGATTGGGTAAATCTTTCCGTAGGTCCTTAAAAAAAGTTTCCCTCCCAGGGCTACCAGGTCATACTCACGTAAGACTAGACGTTGTATTGATTGCTCTTTATAAACTCATCCCCCTCACAGTAAAAGGGTGAGTGACTCTAAAAGTTTAGAGAATTATCAACCCTGATATATTATAAAAAGTTTCTTAAACTTTGAAAATGAAATTCTAGCTGTTTTCATAACTTGCTATCTTCTTCTTAAATCCCTTCTGAAAAGAGTTTATGCATATCTGCCATCTTGCAGAATTTATATAATTTTTTGTTTTATATTATTTAGATCTCACACTTGAGACAAACATGTGCAGACACAGAACACAAAGCGTGTGAAGTTAAATAGAAGAGTTTCATTTCCATTCTCTGCCTACTCATTAAATGACCCCTTTCAGATCTCATGGGCTCTGGGGACATGGGTATCTTGAGTGGAAAACATTAATTTAATTAATTAATATATCCACCTGACACGTTTAGCTCTTCAAACACTGACAACATAGATATTGAGTACTGGGTTTATACAAATCAACGTGCTACATTTGCTGTCAAGATTCTTTATTAAATTTACTACAATGTTTAAAAAATGTTTTAACTTTACCATGTGACTGTTGACATAATTAGAAAAAACCATGGCTTGTGATAGAGATCTTTAGGGACACAGAGACGGAATGTATTTCAAATGCCGTCTTCACTCAGAATTCTCCAGGTGAAATTATTAAATGTAAATTTACTTACACATAAACAACTCAGGGAAAATATTCTTTATCACCTCCTCCATAGAGAAAATTCAAGAAAATGAGTCAATAATTATGTAAATCTGATGGATTATTATGTGCCTGAAAATGATTTGATATGGAGCAAGAAAAAGAAGAAAATGTTGTGGACTATACTTTCAGAAGGTAGTATTATTTGAAAAATGAGATTCTTACATATAGAAAATTACAAAGAAAGAAGAGATGGCATATGTTCATTGGAAAACTTGTTTTGATGAAAAGTGCTGTGGGCACTCACAGGAAGGAGTGAAACATTTAAGTGGCAAATAGTTTAAGCAAAAATTGATGAATATATTTAAAATAATTGCCTCATTTATTCAAATTATGGATTTTTTTTGCAGTACTTTGGGTGGGACAATCACCAAAATCCATTATCAAAAAGTAAGCATCCCAAATTTCCTTACAAAAGAAGTTATAATTGCAGGCATTCAATATTCATTCTTTCCAAATAGCAATATGACAGTAATTTTCACTTTGGTTGTATGTTTAGGGGAAAGATTTTTATCTTCGGGGATAAGTATTTCCGTAACTTACATGTTTCCAGGATTGTCCCAGCCAAATAGCCTATGAAATATTCATAATTTGAACTGGTCTGTTTAACTGAAGGTTGGGGTAATTTCTGCTTTTTTTTTTTTTTTTTTTTCCTATTTCACTGTTAAGATACATTAAATAACTCTTGGGAGCATGGAAGTGGATATTGATGAGGTTTTAATCCTGTCCCAGATTCATTTTTGAAACATAAGGGAAGAGTAAGAGAAAAGCAATTTGATGGTTACTGCAGTCTCCAATTAGGTTAGAAAGGTAAGACACTCATCAGAGATATTGCAGCACAGAGCACGGTTTAACCATGTGGAGGGGACTAGTCCAGCTCCAGTTAGGGCACAGATTCTGTTGTCACCCATCGGCTTTCCTGGTCTTTGTATTTAGAACAGAACCTACACCAGTATCTTCACACTTAAAAAAAAAAAAAGAAAAGAAAAAAAAGAAAAAACAAAAGCTTCATTTGAGAGTTCAAGTCCCATGTCAGGCTCGGTGCTGACAGCTCGGAGCCTGGAGCTTGCTTCAGCTTCTGTCCCGCACTCACACTCTGTCTCTGTGTCTCTCTCAAAATAAATAAACATTAAAAAAAAATTTTTTTTAAACCCTCAGTAAATGTTCTTTGGGTGTTCTATTGTCAAACATGTTTTTGTTTTAAATTAGAGCCAAATGGCCAGAAGCATTTCTTTTGTCATCAAATTCTAGGATAGGGTGACACTGGGCTAAGAAGCATCACATCTAGGGGCTCCTGGGTGGCTCAGTCGGTTAAATGCCGACTCTTGATTTGGGCTCAAGTCATGATCTATGGTTTGTGGGCTCAAGTCCTGCGTCGGGCTCTGCGCCGATAGTGTGGAGCCTGCTTAGGACGGTCCCTCTCTCTCTCTGTCCCTCTCCCGCTCTGCTCCCCCTGTCTCTTCCAAAATAAATAAACTTTAAACAAAGCATCACATCTATAGTCTAAAAGTAAAACAATTAATTGCAGAAACTTAAACACTGGGACGGGTATGAATATGAAGAAAACCGAGGTGGTGCGTCCACTCGGCCTCCATGTATTTTTTAAGTCACTTCTCTAGGTCCAGAATACGCATTGCCTGAGGCAGCCGGTTCCTGTGGTTTAGATGCACACTGTCCGCTCTGGTAGATACTTGCTACCTGTGGCTGTTGAGCACTAGGAATGTGGCGAGTGCAACTGAGAAGCAATATTTAATTTTATTTAATTTTAATTAATTTTAATTAAATGCAAAGTGGATACACAATTCAATCATTGGAAAACTTTTAAGTTTACTTCGTACACTTAGCATAACTCGGGTGTGCGAATCTGGTTCTGAAATGTAAATGTTATGAAATCTGAATGCACATCAAATATTTACCAAGGAAATTTAGTGTTTGAATTGAAATAGGCAGTTAGTGTAAAATACACACCAGATTTTTTTTAAATATGGAAAAAGAATGTAACATAGCTCATTATTGGTGTTTTATGTTGCATATGTATTAAAGTTACAATATTTTGGAAATGTTGGGGTATAGAAAATATAGTATTAAAGTAAATTTTCTTTATTCTTAATTTTTAAAAATGTGGTAATAAAAATTTATAATACATATGGGGCTCACAGTATGTTTCTATCAGCAGCTGTGGTTTATAGGTTGTATACCTCTTCCCTAAGCTGTCCACCAGGACCCTGGTCAATCTGTTCTTGAGTATCCTTCTCCCATATCGTTACCATTATCTAGTCCCGCTGAACAGACTCTTGGCTCCACTTGATAACCGTAAACACCAGCTCAAACTGCACTGCAGCCATACCCGTCACTCACCAGAGTGAAGACCACTCTAGTGTTAAGGGAACTAACTGTACAGAGTTCCTTAACTCCCTCGTAGTTGTATTCTGTTGTACTACTAGGGCCGCGGATTAAAGTTAGCTCTTATGTTCGTTGATGGGGAGAGATGGAAAGAGAAGTCTTCCAATAACTTTAACAATAGTTATATCTTTTCTCCAAAATAATGGCCTAATTAATACTCAACAAACATCACGCAAATGTCTGCTGTTACACCCAGCAGGTGCAAAGTGCGAGTCCCAGGCCTCGAAGCGAGGAGCGGAGGATGAACGGGTAGATGGTACCGTGAGGGCTGAGACCTGTGAGGGAAGGAAGTATGAGCGCTACAAGACACACACTTGGATTCCATTGTTAGGGAAGACTTCTCGGAACAGGAGTCATTAGGGCTCAATTGTGAACTGGATTTGCCATATTGCATTTCAGCAAACATTTATTGAACGCCTGTTATATGCCAAGGCATGATAATGTATGCTGAGGGTGAAAAACGAAAAGTGAACCAGACAATATACCTGCCTTTGCTGAGTTTATATTCAGAGGTAGGGAAGGCAAATATGGATTAATGACTTAAACATTAGGTTGTAAATGTAACAAATATGGATAGAAATTGCTGTTATTTTGAAGGTCTGAGGAATAGAAAGCTTTGATGGCACCAAGGACAAACACTTTCTCATGAGGCAGAAGGGGTGTGGTCAGTGAAGATTGGGGAATAGAGCTTGTACAAGAAATTTGCGTTTTTGTCCTGCTGGTTGGGGGAGCCGGCCTTATTGTAGGAGCCGTAAAGGCCAATCGACATGCAGTGATAGAAATGATAGGGCCTTAGGATTCCTTCTTACTCTGTCAGCAGACTTCAGGCCCATTTCTCTACTGAAAGTATCAGAACAGTCACATCACCGGTGAGTGTGTTTATGAATTCTTGGCAGAGCTCACTTAGAAATCGGGACAAGGGGCGCCTGGGTGGCGCAGTCGGTTAAGCGTCCGACTTCAGCCAGGTCACGATCTCGCGGTCCGTGAGTTCGAGCCCCGCGTCAGGCTCTGGGCTGATGGCTCGGAGCCTGGAGCCTGTTTCCGATTCTGTGTCTCCCTCTCTCTCTGCCCCTCCCCCGTTCATGCTCTGTCTCTCTCCGTCCCAAAAATAAAAAAGAAAAAATAAAAAAATCGGGACAAAAATGCTTCCATTCACCTGAGGTAAACACATCTCCCTAACTAATCAGTGCTCATTATTGGAATTTACAATAATGACAGCAACTAAAAAGCTGAAATCCATTTAGGCAATTAGACATTATATTAAGGCGACATTCTGAAATAGAGCTTCCATTCTGATGCCATTCCAAATGCTCTTAAAAATAAGAAGTATACAATGATGGTAATTATAAAAGGCTTCATATTATACCCTCTTAAATGATCTATCAGGAGTTTCAGTGCCATTAGCATTCCCGGATGGTGACAGTTGCCAATCAAACACTCTGCATCCAACTGGAAACCATGACCACCATCATCCGTGCCCACAGCCCTGCCTTCTTCGTAATATACTAGCCACCAGAGGCTTGTGAATTGACTTTTTGAAGACAGAAGTTGGGAAGCGTTTTCGGCAGTGCAGAATCACTAACTGTGCCCATGGAACATTCTACTTCTCAGGGTTTAGGAGACTAAAAATTGAAAGTAAGATATTAAAAACTCTTCATCTCTCATAATACTTGTATCAATAATTAATGATATTCTTAACACGTATCATTCAGCAAAAGTAGGTGGGTTGTTTTTTCTTAAACAGTACTTTACAGTTTCTGTATTTGTATTTAATCAAGTTGAACAATATTCAGAGGATGCAGGAACTTAAAATGGAGAGAATCTTTATTTGTGGGTACTTGTATCACCTGTGGCAAAAACACCAGATTTCCTTAATTCTTGGGTTGAGACATCTGAAGCAGTGTTTTAATTTGGTCAAAAACTAATCGTTAATAATGTGCAAGCACATTTGCTCTTCTATCCCCACTCCTTATTTCACCCCCCAACTTAGGAATTTCTTGGTACTGATTCACTAACAAAATTCAACTCTTGTGGTTGTGGTGGTTGAGGCTCTGGTCTGAGAAAGAGTGGGTAGAGAAGGAGGGACACCAAGGTTACAATAGCAAACATACACTGATTTTTCTGTATAATTAGATGGTTATGTTAATATCATTAGATCATTATTATATCATACGTATCAAAGCATTATGTTAATATCATTATTATATCATAAATTTGTATGTTTCCCTAGATAAGTGTTGCAAAAAGCGTCTGAATTAAAATAGATTCTTGGCTCTTATTTTACACTTTTAAAGATCCGTAAATAACCAGTTCCAAATTAACAAGGGCTCTCTCTTGTTTTAAAACCTTCTTACTAATGCTGATGTCTTCTGGAAGACATGTTATTGTTATGGATAATTAATCATCACATTTGTAAAGTTAGATAAAACTATTTGATCCCGGTTTTTAGACTTCAAAACTAGTTCTGAGCATAGCAAATGAATACTATTCACTCACCTATATTCTAACATTAGGTGGTCTTTGCTGTCTTTACAATTTAATTTCTTTTATTTTAGGTCATATTTATTTTTTTAGAAAGAAACATCCCATTTCACTTACGAAAACACCTGGAAGCATTTGAACCCTGTCACAGGGCTGATCGCTAGTTTTTACTTTGTCTTCCTGTTCACTTCTGATGAGATTAATTGAAATCCTGAGTTTGAAGCTTGGTTCCAGGAGCAGCTCTCCCGTTTACGATTTTGGAATTCAAAGCCATTTTCTTTATGAGTGCGTGTCTTAGCAAGACAATGTCAGGGATTTGAGAGGAAGGCTGTGATTCTGTCTTTGTTGGCTCTTAAACTGAAGTCTGCTGAAACGTACGTAGTATTTTCTTCATGCAGGTGACTGGCCATCCAGGGCTAAGTGAAGCAAAGACAACCTTGAAGAAAACTAAAAACAAAATTTTCACTACTTGTCATTCTACACTTCATTCTCACAGGATCATGTACATGTGGCAGGAAACCTACATAAAATTTTCCATCCTTGCAGTGAACCTTCCAGATGCTTTTATCTCTGGTTTCTACTTGTGTGCTCTATACTCTGTTAAACTTTTCTACTCATCTAACTTTGCAAGTGATTACATCTGTCCACCTTCTACCATATTGTGTCTATTTAATAAGCAAAACACGTGTGCTGTGCAACTTTTCTCACACTGTATTGGGGCGCTGGTAACTTCCTAAATGATGATTCTTCTGACTAGTATGTAGATCAAGTGACACTAGTTGAAATCATATTCATTTTCCTATGCCTTTTGTGAGCATTTGAATGTTTTGTTTAATTTTCTTTTTAAATTTTTTTTAAATGTTTATTTTTGAGACAGAGAGAGACAGAGCATGAACGGGGGAGGGTCAGAGAGAGAGGGAGACACAGAATCCGAAACAGGCTCCAGGCTCTGAGCTGTCAGCACAGAGCCTGACGTGGGGCTCGAACCCACAGACTACGAGATCATGACCTGAGCCGAAGTCGGATGTTAACCGACTGAGCAACCCAGGTGACCCTATTTTCTTAAAGATTTTATTTTTAAGTAATCTCCATGCCCAACGTGGGGCTCAAACAGACAACCCCAATATCAAGAGTCACACGCTCCATTGATGGAGCTCCCAGGCACCCCTGAATGTTTTTAAATAGATTCTGAACACTGTTTGCCTTCATGGAATCATTCTTCAAAATCCACTTGAAATTCATGAACCAATAACCTAAAAGTATGAGTGAAACACGAGGGCCACATACAAATAAATAATATAATCATCACTGTAACAAATCAAATAACCCTTAGCTTATAAATATCTTAGACAAATCAAGCCAAATTTATCTTATATTTTTAAATGTCAATAATAGTTTAAAGTTAGTTTTTTACAAATGAATGAAATACAATTTGATTCATATTGGTGTAAATTGGTCCTTAAAAATAGTTATCATTGCTGATTTTGAAATGACCTATTATTTATATGATTATCATTATTTGCATTGATAGAGATTAACATGATAACTATTACTTATCCAATTAAGTTCCTTCATTTTAGGTTGGGATGGATATATATATATATATATATATATATATATATATATGTATACACACACACACACACACACACACACACATATATATATATATATATCAATGATTTGAACAGTTTAAAAAAAGAATGTGACTATGTAGTAGACAGAATTCTAGAACAGCCCCCAAGATTCCTGCTTCCTGGGAATTCCCTCATCTTGAATGTGGGCTTGTTTCTAACTTGTGACTTGTTTCTAAACAATGGACAATGGCAAAGATGAAGGGATTTGCAGATGTATTTAAGCTCCCTGGTCATTTGACCTTGAGTGAATCAAGAAGGAAATGTCCTAGGTGGGACTGATCAGTGTGAGCCCTGATTAAGGAGCATTCTGACATCCGAAGGGATGACACAAAAAGCAGAGATTCTCTCCCTCCATGGCTGCCTCTGAGAAGCGAGCTGCTGTGAATTCCACAGCTGCTGTGAAATGAGTTCTGCCAACAATCGAAGGGAGCTTAGAAATGTATCCTTCCCCAGTACAGCCTCCAAATGAGGTGGTTAGCCTCATAAGACCCTGAGCAGAGGATTCAGAGATGTTTGTTTTATCACTTTAAGAAGTCTTTAGGGCAGGTAATATACCTGTGACCACGAAGAGATGTTTGATCATATTCATTAGTCATTTTTTAAATCACCTCCAAACTACGTTCTGTCAGACACATTATTTCATCTTTCTGTGCCCATTGTATTGAGGTAAAATTGCAAAAATAATAGTACATGTCTCCTATGGTCAGGGATGTATTTGCTGTTTAACATCTAGTAGTCTATGTGCAAGATATTTTCCCCATGGCATCAGCATTAACAAGAGGACCTCTTGTATTTGAGGCATATGCATTATTTGGGAAGGCAATGACTCTAAGCTCATTGCTATCTACCTTTGGTGTGCATGAGAAACACTTGATGGTACTTGTTAAAAATGATGATCTAGAGGTTTCTGGCTTCCACTTACAGCGTAAGAAGCTGAAACAGCATAGCTATCACACTTATAAATGCCAACAATCTGAGGGCGCCTGCGTGGATCAGTCGGTTGAGCGTCTGACTTCAGCTCAGGTCACGGTCTCACGGCTCATGGGTTCAAGCCCTGAATCGGGCTCTGTGCTGGCAGCTCAGAGCGTGGAGCCTGCTTCAGATTCTATGTCTCCCTCTTTCTCTGCCCCCCCACCCCCCGCTCAAGCTTGCACTCTCTCTCTCTCTCTCTCTCTCTCTCTCAAAACTAAACATTCAAAAAAAATTTTAAAAACGCCAACAATCTGCAAATTCACAGCTTTTCTTGAACCTGTAAGAGAGCTTATGTCACAGACAACCACTTAAGCTGAAATGTAGAAATGGATGGATGTTTCCAGAGAGAGAAGATGTGCAGACACTGGCTCACCTGGACAAGCCCCGTCCAGCACAGGGAAGAACCGGTAACATGGTAACAAACTGCTAAAGGCTGAGTTTGGATTAGCAAAAGAATTCAGGATCCCTGGGGACTGTACACAAATGAGATTTCATACGTACTCATCCGCAGATACCGCCATACATACGCTCACGGATGATTGGAAGTGGATGGTAGTCTTGAGACGGGGTCCCTCCAGGCTCAGGTACAAGAGCTTGGGAAGCACCATTCTCTACGGGGAAGGCTCGTGGTCTTCTTGGGCCAACCTGTTCTTCCTGTCCTAAATAATAAAAGCCTGAAACTACTTACAAAAGGGCTATAAGCTTTTAAAAAGTTAAGTTACTGATGAACCTCACTGCAGTTGAGATAGAGGAACAGTTGAAAAAAAAAATATTCCACCACTTGGAAGCTTAAAATACATGCTGAATCCAGACCTCCTTCTGAGGCAGACGGGTTCACAGACAATGCCCCTCCGCCTGAGACCCTGGTGCACAGTGTTTGCCTAAGACACAGGCTGGATCTGACCAGAAGATGCCACCCCCCACCATGTTTACATGTGCCAATCATTTATTAAGTAAAAGCTCTCCACTGTGGGAGAGAGACAAAAGCAGGAAGAGCACCCTTGTCTGAGGAAGACCTAACGCTAGGGGTTGAGCAGACACTGCGACAAGCTTCCTTTCAAATCAGACCCCAAGTTAAGTACAAAGTATGTTAGAGAAATTTGAAGCCGGTGGTACACTGAGAGTTAACCACAGCAACAACAAAATTGAAACTCAGCTCAACTCTGTGCGAGATTGGTATATCATTCCACACTATAGCTCTAGCAGAAGCAAAAATATGCCCATATTCAAGAGCAAAAGTTGATATATCTCTATATGTACTGTATACCAGGATATTCAAAAAGGTTGTTTGAAGCATGCAAAGAAGAAAGAAAAGCAACAGTATTTCAAAACATCAGTTAATCAAGAGAACCAGACACAGAAATGACAAAGATGTTGGAATTGTCATGTAGGAAGCTCAAAATAACACTAATTAATATCTTATATCCGTAGAGAAAAGGAGGAATGTATGTAAGATTAAAGTGATGATATCCAGCAGAAAAACAGACACTATAAAAAATCAATGGAAAAACCAGTTGGAAGAACATAGTAAATGGCGAGATATGCCTTTGATGAGTCAATCGGTAGACTTGACACAGAGGAGGAAAAAAGCATTAAACTTGAAGATAGCGCAGTATAAATTTTCCAAACTGAAATGAAAAATAAAAAGAAGAGTGAGAGAGCAAAACGGGAAGAAAAGCCAGAACAGAGCATCCAAGAGCTGCAAGACAATATCAAAGTGTCAAATACATGTGTGAAAGGAATTTAAGAAAGAGAAGAGAGCTGCATGGGGTAGGATCAATATTTGAAGACCTAATGGTTTAGAACTGTGAAAATACTCTGTGTGATATTACAGTGATGGGTCTGCCTTTGTACATTTGTCAAAACCCATAGGAGGTACAACCCCAAGAGGGAACCTTAAGGTGAACTCTGGAATTTGGGTGATTAGAATGTGCCAACGTACGTTCAGCCTTGGTACAAATTGTCCCATCCGGCGAGTACTGTTGATAATGGAGGAGGCTATGCATGTGTGGGGTCAGTGGGTGTGTGGGAAAACTGAATTGCCCTCTCAATTTTGTTGTAGGCCTAAAACTTCTCTTTTTTAAAAAAAGTCTAAAAATAGGAAAGAATGGCTGATAGAGTTATTTTTGTTGTTCTGATGTAGTTGACAGTGTTTTCTGTTTGAAGTCTACGATATTGTGATGCAACAATTCTGTACATCCCTCAGTGCTCATCACAAGTGTGCTTTCTAGCCCCCATCATCTATTTCACCCATCCCCCCACCTACCTCCCCTCTGGTAACCGTCAGTGTGTTCTCTATAGTTAAGAGTCTGTTTGGGGGCGTCTGGGTGGCTCAGTTAAGCGTTGAGTTCGTCTCAGGTCATGATCTTGGTTCATGAGTTCAAGCCCCGTGTCGGACTTTGTGCTGACAGCTCAGAGCCTGGAGCCTGCTTAGGATTCTGTGTCTCCCTCTCTTTCTGCCCCTCCCTGCTCACACTCTGTCTCTTTCTCGAAAATAAATAAACATTAAAAAATTTTTAAAAAAAGTCTTTTTTGGTTTGTCTGTGTTTTGTTGTTGTTCATTTGTTTCTTAAATCCCACATATGAGTGAAATCATATGGTATTCATCATTGACTGACATTTTAACTTAGCATTATACCCTCTAGCTCTGTGTTGTTTCAAATGCCAGGATTTCATTCTTTTTTATGGCTGAATAATATGTGTATATATACCACATCTTCTTTATCCCTTCATTTTTGGATGGATACTTGGGCTGCTTCCATAATTTGACTTTTGTAGGTAATGATGCAGTAAACATAAGCGTGCATATATATTTTCAAATTAGTTTTTTTAATATTCTTGGGGTAAAACCCAGTAGTGAAATTACTGAATCATATGGTAGTTCTATTTTTCATTTTTTGAGGAACCTCCATATTGTTTTCCACAGTGACTGGACCAGTTTGCATTCCTACCAACAGTGCATGAGGGTTCTTTTTTGCCCACATCCTCACCAACATCTGTTGTTTCTTGTGTTCCTGATTTTAGACATTCAGATAAGTGTCAGGTGATATCACGTTGTGGTTTTGATTTGCATTTCTCTGATGATGAGTGCTACTGAGCATCTCTTCACATGTCTGTTGGCCATCTGTATGTCTCCTTTGGAGAAATCTCTGTTCATGTCTCTAGCCCATTTCATAATTGGATTATTTGTTTCTTTTTGGTATTGAGTTGTATCAGTTCTTTTTTTTTATATGTTGGATAATACATTTATCAAATATATCATTTGCAGATATCCTCTATTTAGTAGGTTGTTTTTTAGTTTTGTTGATTGTATCCTGTGTTACGTAGAATTTTTTTTTAATTTTGATGTAGTTTATTTTTGCTGTTGTTTCCATGCCTCAAGGACATTTCTATAAAAAAGTTGCTACAGGTGGGGTGCCTGGCTCAGTCAGTTAAGCATTTGACTTTATAGTTCAGGTCATGATCTCACGGTTCATGAGTTCCAACCCCGGGTCGGGCTCTGTGCTGACAGCTCAGAGCCTGGAGCCTACTTTGGATTCTGTATCTCCCTCTCTCTCTGTCCCTCCCCTGCTCATGCTCTGTCTCTTTCTCTCTCAAAAGTAAATAAACATTTTTAAAAATTTAAAAAATTTCTACAGGGGTGCCTGGGTGGCTCAGTCAGTTGAGTGTCTGACTCTATAGATTTTGGCTCAGGTCATGATCCCATGGTTTATGGGATTGAGCCCCGTGTTGGGCTTTGCTCTGACAGCTCGGAACCTGCTTGGGATCTCTCTCTCCCTCTCTCTCTTTGCCCCTTCCCTGCTATCTCTATCTCTCTCATTCTCTTCTAAATAAACTGTTAAAGCAGAAAATAATTTAAAAAATTGCTACAGCTGATGTCAGAGAAATTACTGCCTGTGTTCTCTTCTAGGATTTTTATGGTTTCAGGTCTCACATTTAGGTCCTTAATCCATTTTGAACTTATTGTTGTGTACGGTGTTAAGAAAGTGATCCAGTTTCATTCTTTTGCATGTAGCTGTCGAGTTTTCCCAATACTGTTTGTTGAAAAGACAATCTTTTCCAATTACATATTCTTGCTGCTTTTGTCAAAGATTAATTAACCATACAATTGTAGGTTTATTGCTGGGCTTTCTATTCTGGTCCATTGATCTCTGTGTCTGTTTTTGTGCCAGTAACATACTGTTTTGATTATTACAGCTTTGTAGTATAACTTGAAATCTGGAATTGTGATGCCTCCAGGTTTTGGTTTTTCAAGATTGCCTTGGCAATCTCGCAATGATCTCATGGTTTGTGAACCCTCGTTGGGCTCTGTGCTGACAGCTCAGAGCCTGGAGTCTGCTTCAGATTCTGTGTCTTGCTCTCTCTCTGCCTCTCCCTGCTCATGCTCTGTCTCTCTCTCAAAAGTAAATAAACATTTAAAAAAAAGAAACCTTCCACCTTCCCTATAGAAACACAGATAAAAATAATAACTGATTTGTTGTTGTTGTTGTCATTAGAACTGATGTAATCCAGAAGACAATGGAATGATATCTTTTTGTTTTTTCATTTTTATTTCATAATAGTTTTATTGAGATATGATTCACATACTATACAGTTTACTTATTTACAACTGTACTATTCAGCAATTTCTAGTGTGTTCACAGAGTTATGCAACTATCACCACAAGCAATTTTAGAACATTTCTATTGCTTCAAAAAGAAAATCTGCTCCCTTAGTCATCATCCCTAAAATTCCCCTACCACCCCTCTCCAGCCCCACAAAAGCTTTAATCTTCTAAAGTGAGGCAAAAAGAGAGTCAGGTCAAGAGTGATTAAGTTTCACTCTTAGATGGTTAGCACTAGCAACTTTGGAGTGCAGTCCTGTTTTGTAAGACAGAGATGAAGAGACACAGCATAGTGAGACAGTTATCAAGAATTTAATTTTGGCCTTAATAAGAGCTTTGAGAAACATGAGAAAATTATAAAACATCCAACTAAAAATGTGAAATAGCCAACTGGCTATGAGAGTGTGGAATCCAACAGAATGGTTAGGGCTAGGGGTCTAAATTTAGAGACGTCAGAATATAGATTTTGTTTAGAGACACAAGACTGTCTTTCCTTGTCGTGGTAGTAAAAACAGGAAAGACTAGAGGACCCCTTACCCCATCTAGAATAATGCCGTATTTCCAAGTTGAGAGGAAAAGAAGAACCAACAAAAGAAAGGAGGAGATAAAATGGAGGAGAAAGGAAGCATCGAGAAGAGACAACAAAGAGGACTGAGAAAGAGGGAATGATTATGTGGGAGGAAAAGTGTGTGTTGGCCAGCTAGCAGGTGCGTGAATTAGGCCACCTTAGACCAGACACTTCCAGCTAACCAGTCAGTTCACCCAGATGCGCGAGCTTGGTCAAACTCAGTGCAGACCAGGAGAGACATCCGGTCGACTGTAGAGCAATAGTAAATAGTTTGTTTCAAGTCACTAAATTTTGGGATAGCTTGATGTGTGGCAAACATGACTACTATAAAGAGACCCAGCATCCGTATGATTATATAGGGGTCATATTCCACCTACCATGCTGTGTCACTTCTAAATTGCAAGGATGTGCGATAGTATTAGGGTGCCCGCTGAACTTGGCTGCCACCATTCCTCTGCCTCCACATATTATAGAACCATTATTAGGCTTAGGCAGCTGCTAAGTGTATCCATCCAAATTATGCACTTGGGGGCCAGGGAAATTACCATAAGGCAGGGCTGCAGACCTATTGCATTCAGCGTGAGTCGAAATAGGACCAGAACTCCATTAAGCATCTGGGCTCCATATGCCACTGGTTGAGGGCTGCTTCCAGAGGCGTGAACGTCCCACAACCTCCACCCAGAACATGTTCCCTTAGCCAGAGAATAGAGCTACGCAGAGAATGTCCATAAAAAGCTGCAGCAAAAAGTTGTTTGACATACGTGGGAAGACTGAATTCTGAAAGCTTAATGGTAGGTCACTGACATTATCTTCTATAATGATATTCTTCAGCAATTTGTGAAAATTGACCTGGAAAGGATATTTAATTTTATTTAAAATATAACTGAAAAGAAAAGATCATTATTGTATACTAATTATCTATTAAAATGCCTAAGCCCCATTAAAATCCATTAATGGTAGGCTGAATTATCCACCAACAAAAAGACAGTTTCTCTGCCTGGGCTCACAGAGCTAGTTACCAGTCAACCAGAGATTTTAATCCAGATTTGTATGACTCTGCATGCCAGGTTATTTCAGGTAAAAGGCATGTCTAACCATTTCCATTATGTTAAAATGGTGACAAAATAAGTGTCATAAAAATGAAGGAAATAAATAGTTTTGCCTTGGTTTCAGATGATATATTAATTTCAGACAATTTGCTCCAGCTGGTGGCTGACAATTCAAGAAAAATTGGATATTGAGATAAAAGATACAGACATTCCAACTCAGATTCCTATCTGTCACTTAAACTTTATTAGTTTGCCAAAGAATAAGCCCTTAGGAAATGTCTAATATAAATAGAGATGAGTGGGCGTGTTTGAAATATTTTTTGAGAAAGAATAAAAGTAAATAAAATTATCTTATTCAAATAACATTGCTATAAATTATGAGCAGTGAATCTTCAGAATATAGATATATACATGATGATAGATACTTAGATAGCTAGACAGATGGATTATTGAGAAAGAGAGAGAGAGAGAGAAGCAGAGAGAGAGAGAGAGATGGAAAGGCACATACACATACATGCACAGCGCACACACATGGTTATCAGAAGAATGATTAATCAAGTGATAAGAAAAAGAAAAGTCAGCAAAACTGGTGAATTCTGCAGTTGAACAATCAGTTTCTGTGCTCTTCATTTGCTTCTTGGAAGTTGGCGAAAATTGTTAACTCTGCTTTGCTACGAAGGGACAAGAAATAGAAAAATGCAGTTATGCTAAACAAAAGCAAATTTAATAAATAAGGACCAGCCTTTATAATTTGGGCCAATGAACCATATCTCTAAGTTTCTACTTCTTGTAATTTCCTTAAACTTATCAAAGATGCAGATAATGGATTTCTTTATTCTTTTAGTGCCTAAAATGTGCCAGACATTCTTCTGGCTGTTGGGGTTACAGAAGTAAACCAAGCTAAATTGTTGCCCTTAGTAGGCTTACATTCTAGGGAGAAATATAAGCAAATGAAGGAAAAATATATAGAATATATTTTCAGGTAGCAACGTAAAGGGAAAAAGCAGAGTAAGGATTTGAACCACATGATGATGGTGGTCAGGGAAGGCAAGGATGTCCGTGCAACTGTTGAACAAACACTTGAAAAAAGTAAAGCAGAAAACCACAAGAATGTGTGGGAGGGGCATGTTCCAGAAGGATGAGTTGGTATGGACAAAGGCCCTAGAAATGGAGGAGTTGTTAGGATTTTTGTGAAATGGGTAGAAGGACAGCTCGCTTAAAGCAGAGAGAATAAGGGCAGAGAAGTATAGGATGTATCTGGAAGGAAGTGAGGACCAAGATCCTACAGGGCTCCGTACCAAAAGGAGGAGTCCATGGTGAGAAGTTTGGATTCTATTCTGAGTGTGACAGAAGCCATGTGGGTATTTTTTTAAGTTAATTTATTTTGAGAGAGAGAGAGAGAGTGAGAGCGCATGCACAAGTGGGGGAGGGGCAGAGAGGGAGAGAGAGAATCCCAAGCAGGCTGTGCACCGTCAGCACAGAGCCTGATGTGGGGCTCGAACTCACAAACCGTGAGATCATGACCTGAGCCAAAACCAAGAGTTGGATGCTTAACCAACTGTGCCACCCAGACTCCCGCCATGTGAATATTTTGAGCAAAAGAGCGAAATGACCTGAGTCATATTTTATAAAGATTATTCTGTTCTCTATGTAGAGAATAAATAGATGAAAACAAGAGTAGAAACAGGAAGAGTAGTTAGGAGCCTATTAGAGTACCGGTAGAAGAGGATGGAGCTTTAGAGTAGGGTGGCATGGTTACGGGCTGTGAAATGGTCCCATTTTGGATGGACTTTTTTTAAATAGGGTCATTAATATATATCTATTTATCTATATCTATATATAGGTATATATGTTTTTAAATATGGGTATTATATATATTCTTAGATTCCTGTCATGTTCACAGCCATGCTGATGCTTTCTGGGAAACTGAGATCCTACTGTGGCCCTAAGTGATTTGACAGATTTACAGTCACTATCTTCATACACCTTGAATACTTTTTTATGATCCCAGGTGGTGTATCCTAAATAATAAACATAATGGATAAAAGAGCTGTCAGCAAAAACTAGAAACAAAACCTTCCCTGACTTGAACCTTTTGACACAGGAGAGACGGGTGAGACGACAGCACTGGGGAGAATGCTATGCACAGTTTGTCTGTCTCCCTCCCCGATCCTGTGCTGGTCATCTCCTGGTCTCTCTCTGGCAGTTAGATCAGCTCCTGGCCGTAGAACTTGATGTGTCTGTGATCATGAGTCAACCTTCCTGAACTTGATGTTCAGTATTTGGTGTGGGGACTAGGGAGAAATGCAAATCGACAGCCACTTAGGCCTCCGCTGGGGACAGAAAGCACTGGGTCCCACAGCTACACTTATCAGTATGGTGACGATGGTGTTCCCATGCATCCGGGGCTGACTGTCCCTGATGAAAGGCACTTCCAATTTGCATTATCTCAGAATCCCAGAAGTTACAGGGCACATGTTGCTTTCAGGATCACTGTATCTGTTTTTTTAAAAAAAAAAAGATAGAGAAAGAAGATGGAATTGCTGTTCACTTCAGAGCTGAATGGAGGCTGAGCCCATAGAGTTAGTGGGATTTCCTTTGAAAAGTGAATTTTAATGCATAAAAATTTAACTAGACCGCGTTGGGGATGGTGGGTCATTGGGAATGATTTATATCTGTAACATAAATGGAAATTCTTCTAGAAAATTAATAGTTAGCACTTATTAATTATTCCAGGTACCTATTTTTGTGGAAAATGGGAAGAAGTCACGGATCATTGGGTATTACATTGTAGCTAGCTAAATTTCTTGCAAGCCAATCATGATAAGTGAAAGAAATAATTACACCTCTGTCATCTGAACAATCACTCCTCTTTGGAGGCCAGGATGCTCATTACTATTGGAAATTGCACAGAAGATAGTTTTTAAAGTGTTTTTTTTTTGTGTGTGTAATTCCCTCTATCAATTCAAGTTCAGCCAGATTCGTCAGAGCCACTATGGACCTTCATGATATTTCATATCACAGGACCATCAAAAGGGGCCTCTAAGGTATATGAATTTTTTCCCTACCTCACATTGATGTAAAAGATTTCCTTTGATGTTAAGCTTATAAGTGTTTTAATATTATGACTTTTGCTCTGAATAAGGTTGCCAGATTTAGCAGATAAAAATACAGGATGAAATCTGAATTTCAGAGAAAAGATGGGTAACTTTTAACTATGAGTATGTCACAAACACTGCATGGGGCATATTTATCCTAAAATAATTTTGTTTATCTCAAGTTTAAATATAACTAGACATATTAATTTTATATCTGGCAGTTGTAGTTCTGAGGTAACGTATCTGTGAAGAAACCATCCTTTCAAATCAGATAAATAACAGACATTTGTTACTGAAAGGCCATGTGGTGACATAAGGAAGGTTGGAGTGGCCATGGGTTGCCTCCGTCCTGGGGAAGAATAAGGACTAAGTAAACTTCTACAAGTTCATTTCTATTTGCATTATTTTTAATTGTCTTATATCTCCTTTACTTATTTCCATTTTAAGTGACTTTCCCCTCCTAAGTACCAAGACTGAACTGTTTCACTCTCCACTATCCAAAATACAAAAAGTCTGGACATCATTTTGTAACAGCCCTATGTAAATTAAGTCATCCAATACTGTTGCCAATATTGACGACATTGGAAACGACAGTTTGACAACTTATTAATGTTAATTAATTCATGATAGTAGCTAATTATCAGTTTCCTACTTCTGCATGTGGAGAGCTACATTAAGTACATAATATATTGCTTCACATGAACTCCAACATGTTAATGTGTTAAATCCATTCTACATATTAAGATAATGAGCTCCACAAGGATTAATTGCCTGTTCAAGATCTCAGAGAGTGGGAGGGTGAAATTCACACTGAATGTTCTTTGACAGTCATACCCAGATTGATTCTCCTACCTTGGGGTTCCACAGAGGTACAATATAGAAGGGAAAATGCAAATGCTCAGATGCCCCTTTTGGAACATGTGTTTTGAAAGGCCGAATGTTGAATAATTGCTGAAAAACTTGAATTGGGTTGTTAATAAAAAATTACTTTCCTAACCATTTCCATGAAACTTGTTCTTCTTTAATGTTTGTTTGTTTGTTTGTTTTGAGAGAGAGAGAGAGAGTGTGTGTGTGCAAGTGGAGGAGGGGCAGAGAGAGAGAGAGAGCGAGAGAGAGAGAGAGAGAATCCCAAGCAGGCTCCACACCCAGCTGGGGGCCTGACACAGAGCTCGATTCCTTCTTGAATTTTGCCCCTGGGTGGGGGGATAATTCGTTTGGATTTTCTTGCAACCTATTAAAAATGAGTAATTTTCAATTAGGCTAAATGAGGGTTTAGTCTTTGGTACACTGTCCTGACATAGATTGTAAAATTCAAGACCAATCATCTTAGTTTTCCATCGCTGCATAACACATTACCAAACTTGATGGCTTGAAACAACCCCTATTTTCCGTGGGTCAGAGTCTGGGTGCAGCTGTGCTGGGTTCTGTGGGCAGGGTCTCACACTCAGGGTCCCTTGCATCAGAGACTCAACGCTCATTCAGGTAGTTGGTAGAATCTAGTTTCTTTGCGACCGTAGGACTGAATTCCCCATTTCCTTGCTGGCCGTCAGCTGGGGACTGGCCTCAGCACGAGGTGATCTGTAACATTTCAGGTGAGATGGGACTGAGACCAACACAGAAGACAAGCAGGGATCTTGCCCAAGGCATGTAGGTGTGCGCAGTCCTGAATGCATTAAGTAGAACTTCCCGTGCCTCCTCCTTCCCATTTGGAAGATGGGCATCATAACATTGCCTATTTCCAGTGTCGTTGTGGGGTTTCATAGGACAGAGCACTTAGAGCAGCACCTGGCACGTAAGTTGCGCTTATAAATGCTTGCTGTTATGAAGCCCAGGTGCACCGTTAATTCTAGCTATGTAAGGACAGTAAATGACAATGGAGTAGCAGAATACACAGGGATAAATGACATGAAATCAAGGAAGGAACCATCCTGCACGTGCTGAATATAGATATTCTTTCACTGAATATAGATAAATGAGGCAGAATCCATGTAAAGTTGCAATAATAACTGTGCACGTAGCAACCGCATCTTGGAATACTTCCCATTGTTTGAAACTATAATAATTTAGGACTCATTCAACAAAGAACAGAGCGTAGTTCTGCTCACTAGCAAATTGGTTTTAAGAGGCAGTACCGATGGAAACACAGTTTACAATGTGCTCATCCAGACTTCTTTCTAATTGTTAGGTGCACGATGATTATATTTTGAGGTGTGGTGTCAGTGGAAATTTGAAATTATGTCAAAATTTATACATAAAGTAAAATTGTATCAATATATTCCACCAGGCCATTTCAAAATAACGGATTTCTGGGGCACCTGGGTGACTCAGTCAGTTAAAGGTCCGACTTCAGCTCAGGTCATGATCTTGTGGTCCGTGGGTTCGAGCCCCACGTCAGGCTCTGTGCTGACAGCTCAGAGCCTGGAGCCTTTGCATTCTGTGTCTCCCTCTCTCTCTGCCCCTTCCCCGCTCATGCTCTGTCTCTCTCTGTCTCAGAAATAAATAAACATTAAAAAAAATTTTTTTAAAATAATGGATTTCCCAGGCATGAAAGGCAACCATTCTGATGAACCGGTTTGATCCAAGTAGTTTTTATTTTAGGACCTCATTATAGGGTAGTATTTACTAAGTAGAGGTATTGTATGTAATCAGAAGCCCTGATAAATTGAACAATGGCACATTGTTCTTAATACCATCCTAGTTCATTAGTAATAACTGTGCATTGTTGCTTACTTCTAGAACTCCTATGAGCTTGGTAAAGACCTAATTCAGCTGTCAAAAGATCTGACAATGTTAGCACTAAGCAATTTATTTGGTTAATTTAAAAAACGTGTAAATTTAGCTGTAGTTCGTATTTCATTCCCCACTTGTAACCACTACCTGAAAACTAGCCTAGAAGCTCAGAAAAAGAATAGAAGAGCTATTCTCAGGCATTTAATCCTCAAATCTCTTGATGTAACTAACATAGAAAGGGGGAAATAATCGGGCGCTCAATTACAACACTCTTTGGCAGTCATCCTTGGAAAGAACATGAAAAAGTCTCAAGAGTATCTTCCTTTACTTCAAAGTCCAGGCCTTTCTGGGACTGACTCTAGAAGGAGTCTGATGTTTACCATAAGCCCAATGGTAGACCAACACAGAAGGCTGGATATTATTTCTTTCCTGTGCTTTTTTGGGATGAGTTTTTCTCAAGATTCAGTTTCAGACACCTGTAAAAGCCTGGCAAGGTGATGTGTCCAAGAAAGTGGAAATGTTACTAGAGGGTGAAATATTCTAGGTTCTTTATGGAATTGAAATTTAAAAGGAAAGTGATTAGCAATGAAGAATCTAAGGCAAGGCATGCAGGTTGAAGACTTAATGCAGGCTGAATCCTCAGGTTGGCTTGGGGTAGGGCAAAATTTCACTGTACTGGAGCATTAGGCTCTAGGGTATGATCGCTGTGTCTACAGTAAGGGAAGCCCCAAAGTGGAAGGCCCACTGTTAAAATTCAGGTTTACTAGAACGTATATGCTGAGTTGACCAAATATGTCAGGTTGGAAACCAAGTGAAATAAGAGCTGAAGAGAATACTGGAATGTGGGATTCATTTATTCAATGGAAGCTGTCTCAATGAGTCCCAGAGTCCAGAGGGCTGTGCAAAAGCTGAGACTGGCCTAGAGAAAGGACAGAATCCATTCATAGTCTGTAACAGCGGGGATGAGGATGTTAATATTAATAGCAACTATCTTTAAATAACTATTCAAGGGGCGCCTGGGCGGCTCAGTCGGTTGAGCGTCTGACTTTGGCTCAGGTCATGATCTCGTGGCCTGTGAGTTCAAGCTCCGCATCAGGCTCTGTGCTGACAGCTCAGAGCCTGGAGCCTGCTTCTGATTCTGTGTCTCCCTCTCTCTCTGCCCCTCCCCTGCTCATGCTCTGTCTCTCTCTCTCTCTCTCTCTCTCTCTGTCAAAAATAAATAAACATTAAAAAAAGTTTAAATAAAAAAATAACTATTCAGTATTATATATTAAATATATGTGAGGCATTTAAAATTTTTTTAATGTTTATTTTATTTTGGGGGGAGAAAGACAGAGCACAAGTTGGGGAGGGGCAGAGAGAGAGAGAGGGAGTTACAGAATCCGAAGCAGGCTCCAGGCTCTGAGCTATCAGCACAGAGCCCAACGAGGGGCTTGACCCACGAACCGTGAGATCATGACCTGAGCCAAAGTCAGATGCTTAAGCGACTGAGCCACCCAGGTGCCCTTCAGCTGTGATTTTTATTGAAGACATTTAAGGAATGAGAAAGAACAATGGAGATTTCATATTAAAGGATTGCGAGTTTATTTTTGTGTTGTGTCACTAGTGGTACAATATTGGGCAAGAACCAAATTCTTAGCCCCAGTTTTATCAGGTAATAATACCTACATCACACAGTATCGACATCAGTCCTGTAAATATGTAATATGGTGGCCGTCGCCATTATCATTTCTTCCTGACCTTTGTATTCTCTTCCTCTTCCTTTTACAGCAGGATATTTTCTATAAAACATTATAGCTTTAGGTTAAATCCTATCATCCCTGTTAACCTCTTCTAAATATTTTAGGTCCTCACCGATCATGGTCCAAAAAAGGTCTCAGCTTTTTTACATGAATGCTCACTGAGCACATGACTTGATTTATCCATAATACAGGTTTCCTGAGAACAAAAATACTAGCAACCTGGCACCCAAATTAAATATTGATTTCTTATAAATTGTTACGGGGGCTCAACATATTATTAAGTATGACAGCTGGGAGGCTGTGAGGATCTGCAACTTTCTTCTCTCCAGTGTTTTCCAACCACTGATGGTCTGCCTTCCAGTGTTGAGGGAAGATGATCCTTGCCCCAGTGAGGAGGTGAGGGGTCATATGAGCCCATGACCTGTTGTTGGGGAGATTTCTGTGGCCTTTGCAGACCAGGAAAGCTTCTACTCCAAATGTCAGCTGGCTGTTTATTATTGGTCGTTCCAAAACTGTAACACAGACCTGCAGGTGAGTGAGAAAGAAGGTACAATTAGGCAGTTGGCTGGACTTCATGGAGCAGGGAATGTTCTGGGGCAGGCGGCTACGGAGGCTTTGATTCACATCGCCAGCAGCATGGTGAGAAATTGGGAGATGGCATCAGAGTATCATCTGTAGGACAGAAAAGGCCTAGACCAATATGTGGACTCCTGTGTTTTTATCATTTGTTGAGGCCTCTTAGCATCTCTCTCTGTTTTCTGTATGAGGAAAGTATTTTAAAAGACTAATTTTTAGACTATCATAAAGAAACTTTGCCTTCTCTTAAATTCAGAATCTATCACGTTATCTGCAGTATCATTAAAATTCTTTTTACTCTTTTTTTTTAATGTTTATTTTTGAGAGGGAGCATGTGAGCAGTGGAAGGGTAGAGAGATAGAGGGGGACAGAGGATCCATAGTGGGCTCTATGCCAACAGCAGAGAGCCCAATGTGGGGCTTGAACTCACGAACTGTGAGATCATGACCTGAGCTGAAGTCAGACAGTTAACCTACTGATCCACCCAGGTGCCCTGGCACTATAAGATTTTTGCTTCAATTATGCATGGTTGTCATGGTAGGAAGAATGGTACCCCCCAAAATGCCCATATCTTTCTCCCCCAGAATGTGTCACTATATTACTGAATATAGGAAAGGGACTTTGCTAATATCCTTAAATTAAGAATCTTAGGATGAGGGGATAATACAGATCTGCCTGACAGAATCTCAGAGTCCTTATCAGGGAAAAAAGGGAGACAAGAAAGTCAGCCAGAGAAGACAGGATGATGGAATAGAAGTCAGAATTGACGGGCCGTGAGTCAAGGAATGAGGCCAGCATCTGGGAACGGAATTGCTCTTCTAGGGTCGCCAGAAGGAAAAGCAACCCCTTTGGACTTCTGACCCCTGGAACTTGAGTGATGGTAGATTTATGTTGTATTGAAACACTAAGCATTGGTGATGGGCTAGCAACGGTATTGGCAAAGTTATGCAGATTTTGGCACCTGAAGTGAGTCACTACTGCAACAAATACCCACAAATGTACAAGTGGTGTTGGAATGGCAATGGCAGAGGCTGTGGGAGTTTGAAGGTCATGATAGGAAAAGGCTATGATATTTATGTATAAATCTGTATAAAAGTACACATAAATGTGTATATATGCGTACATACATATATAATATGTGGTGATTGTTACAGCCTATTCAGACTACCATATTTTCTTGACTTCATCTTCTATTTTCCCTAATTTTTTTAAATGAAATTATGTATTGTGAGCATACACACACACACACGCGCACACACACACACACACATATATATTAGCAACAATTGGAGTGTTGAATATGTGCCAGGAAGATTTCTAAGAACTTTGTATATGTATAAATAAAAATATAATATAATATAATATAATATAATATAATATAATAAATATAACATAATAATAAACAGTTTACTCTTGAACAACTTGGCTTTGAATTTCCTGGATCTACTTATATGCAGAATTTTACAGTACTGTACTATAAATGTATTTTTCCTATGACTTTCTTAATATTTTCTTTTCTCTAGTTTAATTTATGGTAAGAATACAGTGTATAATACAAATAACATATAAACATATGTCAATTGACTATGTTGTCAGTAAGCCTTCTGGTCAAGTGTAGGCTATTAGTAAATTTGGGGAGAATCAAAAGTTATACACAGCTTTTCAACTGTGCAAAGGTCGCCTCCCCTGACCCCTTTGTTGTTGAAGGGTCAACTGAGGCAGTCCAGCTGCTACTACTCACAATGCTCTTCTTGAATTATATATAGAAATAATGCCATACAAATTATTTATTCTATTTAAGGTGGTAATTATTTATCAGAGAGAAAGCACATAAGATGAGTAGCATTATTAATATATATTCCCTGAGGACATGAAGGCTCTGCTATAATGTATTTTCACTGAAAATAATTTAATAAAATAGTTAATGTTTTTAAAAGTTAATTTCACATCAGGGAATAAATTCTTATCTAGAGAATGATAAGAGTAAGTGGAGTCTATGTTTCGATAGTCATTTGGCAAATGGGGTGTGTCTTTGGATAGTCATTTATATACAGCATAATTATACGTACATTTTTTTTAACTGACCCATAAAGGGATGGATTAGAACATTAGAATTTCAAAATTTAGAGGCAGAAGAAAACCTGATAAGCTTGAAATAAACATCTATGCAGTGGAAGTAATTTTACGATGAAATTAGAGCCTCCTCTTCTAGATTTGTTATGAGGATTTCTGTGAATGCTGCAGGAAATCAGGTGTCCAGACGTATGTCTCTTACTGTAGGTGAGAAATTCCCCTTGGCCGCAGCTGACCACAAGTGATCCTAGAAAGCAGATAATGGCAATACGTTAACATACTGTGGAAATCCTCATGACAGCCAGCCACTTTCCCTGTTCTACCCTACTCTGTCACCTTCTAGGTCCTAAATAGAACAGAAACAGTTACTTCAGGGAGGGTCCTTTTTCCTGAATCCAAACTAAACATCATAAAAACAGACAGAATTCCCCACGAGGATATCAGTCTCTTGGCCAGGAGATGTGTTGAAATTTATCTCCAAGAACAAACCAACTGGCTACCCTGACTCCCCCAGCCCGTTCTGATCTCTTCCTTCTGTGAAGAGTAACATTTTCTGATACCTTCCAGCATATACTGTGATTGTGTTTTCTCTTGAGGTGTTTCTTGTTCAAGTCTCAAAGCTGTGCTACTTAATGACCCAAGAAATAGTCCCTGTGTGTGTGCGTGTGTGTGTGTTACCTGCTTACCACATGCCTTCGTGAGGCTTCCAGGCCCTCTCCGAAAATGTCTCTTTATAAATTCAAGCCTGAGAAGCAGCGTGATGAAGGAGGAATACAGACAAGGGAGAGGGGAGACCTGAACTCTTGGCCAGGCTCATGGGATAGCAAATCTCCCTCCATCCTGCCTTTGCTGCACACGTCTCCCTATCAACCAGAGACTTCACTTTGACATCTCTACAGGAAAGATTTTCAACCAGCTGCAACGAAGGGCCATTCTAGATCAAACTGCATGTGAGTTACATCAACAAAGAGGTACCTGGAGGGCAAGGACATCATCTGTTCCCTTGATGTTTCCTCAAGTACACAGATACCTGCTGTGAGTGTCCTTTGGGGGTATCATACATAGAGGGATCTGTAGTGTCAGTGACACTGTCGATAAATAGACACCAACCCGTCTGAAACACCGTGTCTGTTTCATCATGTTGCATCTCTTATGAAAGAAGCTGAACTCTGTCAGTCCTCCAAGCTATGGCTCAAAGCAAGAACACTCGTTAACAAAGAAGACTGCTCATCAATGTAAATATGTCTTCGTTAGTTTAAGGTGCTCCCTGATCTTAGCTGCTGATTGGTAAGAATTGCACGTTACTCCAAAGCTGAATCTCTCTCTTTCCTGCATCCCCCAAAGCCTATCTTGCCCCCTTGCCCTGGAAAGTATCTTGCACATAAATGTTACTCAGTAAGGTTTTGTTGACTTGATTTTTGGCATCGATTGGTTGATAATGCTAGTACAGATAATGGAGAAAAATGATAAAGTAATGCTTCATAGTGGGAGGGTTCTAACACCTTCCAGTTGAGAACTGTTTGGGAAGTGTTAGACACATTATTAATCTAAAAGCATAAAGCAGGCAAAATTGATCTTGTCATTTGTTGACTCTGTCAACAGTTTCCTTACTCTATCATCACACTCTGTACAGTTAAGAGAGCCAAAGGTTTGAAATCACAGAAAAATCTACATTTACTATAAAACAAAACATCCAGCTTCTGTGCATAGTGCCAAAAAAGCAACTTTTCCTCATTTTCAAGTTGTTAACAGACTAGTTTCACACGAGGGGAACAAGTGGGGTTGCATATAAGGATCCGGCACATAGGTAGAATAGAAGAATACATAAACTGTTTTCTAAACTGAATGTAAACTCTTACATTTAATAAAGTTAAGGAATTGACCTAGTCTAGGAAGCTTACAGGCATATAAAATATCACAAACACGTGGAATGCCAATTATTAAAAATCAAAAAATTGCCATATCTTGTATAAACTTTGTTTTCTTTCATGAGCTAGGCAGTAAGAAAGTATCTCTGTAGTGATTTTCCTGAGGTCTGCAAGGTCATGAAGTGCACTGGGAAATAATAAATGTAAACTATGTGGGTTCTTATTCTCAAATGAAGTGAATTTCACTAAATGCTGAAGTTTGGGGGACTATCAAGTCATAGATTATGTTTAATCAGATACTGATTACCTTCCACGAAAAAGGCAGAGTGCAAGTTGTTCGAAAATACAAACATAAAGATAATTTTCCCTCTTCAAGTTGCTTGTTAGTAAAACATTGAAGTGAATGCACAACTATTCCATAATATTATTGTCAAATAAAATTAACATGTCAGATCATATTAAATCTCATTATGTGATATGAAAAGGACCCGTCGGTCATCTTCCTAAAGGAAAATTTTAAAAATGTCTTAAGTGGATTTCAAAGTCTTAAAAGAATCAAGTGTTTTCAATGGTACCTATTTTTTTCTGAGAGTCTTCTGTGTTTGACACGAATGGCCCTTCATACCAAAATCCCCAACCTGCCCACGCTTCTTTCATTATCTCTCAAGACTTGTTTATACTACAACATATTTCATTTTCTTTTAATTTTCTAAATACACCTGTGCTTTCCAAACTCAGGGCCTCTGCTTGTGTTGTTTACTCTACCTAGAACATCACAGCTTATCAATCGGTCAAAACTCTATTGATCTTTACATGTTCATACCCATGTTCGTGACCTTCATAAGCATTTTTTAATCTGTCCTACATTTCCTGAAATTATAATGGTGCTTTGTTCTGATCTCTCTCTCAAGACGTATTTTTCAGAGTGAGAACACTGTGTGTATACAGCACTACATAAATACTAATTTGTAGCTACTTAGTGAGAGATCTTGAAGTGCATTGGGAAGTAAAAAGAACTATATGTGTGTGTGTGTGTGTGTGTGCATACATAGGAGTTTTATATAAAGAGTTATATATATAAAGACTTAACTGTATGTGTGTGTGTCTATATATATGTGTGTGTGAGTGTGTATATATATATATATATATATATATATATATATATATATAGAAACACTTGAGTGTAAAGACTTGAGTGTGTGTGTATATATATATATGTATATATATATATATACACACACATATATATGATAGATATAGATATATGGCTCGAGTTCTTTGTTACTTTATGTCACAGTGTTTTCCTACAGCTTTTCCTCATCAATCTGTGTCTGCCTTCTTTAAACAGACAGGAAATGTCTTTTAGTATTTGATGACCCCCAGAAGTATGCAAACATACTGCTTGCTCAGTATTCTCTTCTCCAAGTTGAACCTTTTCAGTTTTTTCAACATTCCAGCTGTTCATGATATGCAGGTCATAGACCATCCTGGTTTCATTTCCTCATTTTATGTATTGCCTCCAAAACCAGGAGCCAGAAAAGAAGGTCCCCTTCACCGTGATCTCACCAGCATAGAGTTGAGAAAGAGTCTGACCCTCCTTGTTTAGGAGAACACACGTTTCTACTTCTGTTGTCTGTGATTAGATTATTGGGTTGTGGGGTGGGGGAGATTCAATTGTGGGACTCAGATTGAGCTCTCAGGCAACCAGAATCCTATAGGCCTTTGAAAACGTGATGCTTTTAAAAATATTTTCGCTACTATTTGGGCATCACCACAAATGTACACGTATATATGATAACGTTCATCTTCCAGTCTCCCCAACATTCTGATGAAAATGTTAAGAGAGCCAAACAAACTCAAAAGAGCAACTACATACGCTACAATAATACGTATAATGCTTATGTTCGAGGCAGGGAGCTGTGCACTGATGGCTGTGCCCAAGTACCCAGAGGCCCAGGCCATCTGCAATTATTTTGACTCCAGAACAGTGGGATTCACTTTGGTACCAGAAGATGATGTTTGTCATTAATAAGTAAAGCACGTATAGACAAGGCAGAAAAGTTCCTCTCTACCAACTTCTAAGTGAAACAGGAACTAATCCCTCAGGACCCACCTAGCTATCTACAATCACCACTCTAAGAGATCTTGAACCTATATATCTGCTATTTGTGTGACATTTCATTGTTTATACATATAGTCAGTCTACCATTTCACTTGATCATTATGATAAATAAGCCTATGAATTTGACCATGAAAGAATTATCATCCCATTTTGTAGAAAAACAGAGATTGAGGTTCAGAAAGATTCATTAAATTACCTGGGAATAGACAGTGAATAACTGCCAGAATCACATGGTGACTTCTTCCTAAATCATTTCTGAAGTTAGTAGAATAATGTACTTATTTACTCACCGTGAAGAGGGAAGTAATTTCAATTAATATATTAAATGCCATTGGTGGCACAGGACATGTAGAATATTGGGTCTTGACTAGGTGAATGTTAAAATGTTGAGTGGATCAGAAAATGTGAAGAAATAGAAATTCTGTGTACTAATCCTGTGATCATGACTTCAAATCAACGTGCTCTAACTTCACAAGGGTAAACTGATGTTAGCAACCTTAATGTCAGTAAATGTTGTTCCATACGTTCAATGTATATGGACTTCCCTACTAGTTTTTCCAAAACCAAAGGTAGCTTTGAGAAACCACATCTGGAAATGTTTGAAATGCTAAGCTGATTGACCCTTGTTGAAGGTTTTGAGCCGTATGTAGTTGACTTCATAATTGTGTTAAATGTATTGTTGAAGTGCTTGGAAGATTTTTGTACTTGTTTTAATGGAAATAGAGTTTGATTTAGTGGGTTTTTGTTGTTGTTGTTTGTTTTTTGGATCACTTTAATTCCACAACAGCAGTAATTCATTTTGGAACCACAAGACAACGTATGTCATTTATAAGAAGAGCATGTGTAGACAAGGCAGACAAGTTTGTATCTACCTACTTTTACCTCCCCAAGGGGACCTTTTGTTGTATTATTGAAAAGACCAGGGAACTTGAGAGCTGGAAATGTCTACTCAAATGAAATACGAAGCAGGACATTTCCGAGAAGGCAAAATGGAACCAGCAGCAAGACCAACTACAACTAATGACATAGTTCATGGCATTTCCTGAGGGCTGGGGATGTGTATATGTTTTGACTTGTTTTAACTTATTTAGCTTATCTTGAATGCAGGCTTTGGTTTTGTTTCTTTTTTTTTTTGTTTTTTGTTTTTGTTTTTGTTTTTTTTTTTGCTAGTACATTGAGTCAACAAAACATAAGGGATGCTCCCTTTTTATCTAGAAGAAATATATGCTTTCTCTTTCCACTAGAGTTAAAAGGAAGGAAAAGGCAGAAAATGCATTTCCTTGTGCTGCTGCACAGCTGGGATTTATCCTGGTGGCCCATCCTGAGGCTACAGTTAGCATTTTAATTGGATGCATTCTGCTCTGAGCAATAAAAGGCAATTCTATATTACTCAGAAAATCACTCATTGATTGCATTTTAATTAACTCAGAGATTCTGGAGAAAAACTAGGACTTGATAATCAACTTATTTATTTTCTAAATACAATTTATTTTGGAGAAATTTTAGGTTTTTCCCTGGTGGACATTTCAGAGTTTTAGATATTCGTACTGAACATGAAGTGAATTTCTTTGGCTTAAGCAACCTTCCAAATTTTCTTTTACATTTAAATTTAATTTAAAATTTGCACTGCTGATGATCACAACTTTAACCTGATTTAGCATCTTAACAAGTGGTCAGCAATTTTCAGCAAAAAGTAAGAGAATGCTGCTTCTTTGTGATGTTGGTGGGAATTAGGGCATCAATCACAGAAATGTAGGGGAGGAAAAACCCTTCACCCTTCTAGGTTCTTAGCTGAGACCACCTTGTACTAAAACGATTCACAAGAGAAAAACAAGCAGAAGTTTATTAAACGGAAATCTAAGAACAAATATGTACCCAGGAGTACTGAGTGTCTCCCAGAAATGGCTCAAGCTGCCACCTTAAATACCATCTGCAGCTAAAGACAAAAGATGATGTTGGGATGGGGGGAGGGGCAGTTAAAGGAGGTGACCAGGCACAGCACAGTGAATCAGGTGTGGTTTTATGCAGATTTGTCAGCTGATGTCACCATTGATAGGAGTTTCTAGAGACTTAGCTCTTTTCCTAGTCCTTACAGATATGGTGATTTCTTTTACAAACATAAATGCCCCTTCCAAAGGGTAACTTCTTCTCAGGTTTCAGAGCCTCTCCTACCCTTGATGTTTCCTAATAACCAGCTCAAGATAATCTTTAGACCAAAGAGACATATTCTGGGGTGGAAAACTCTTTGTCTTGCCCACTGTATCTCGAGAGAGGGCTTTTATAAATGCTTTTGCTTTAGTAAATGTTCCTGCTTCTGTCGCTTGTCCACTGTGCTGCATGGCTGTTCTCAGGTTCTTTCTCATGGGAAGACGAAGAGCCTCGGTGACATCTTTGGGATGGGTTGGGTGGAGGTCCCGGGGTGCAGGGTCTCCCCAGTCCACCTGCATCACTAACAGCAGTTTCAGCCTCCCCCAGGAGTGGAATTTGAAACCAGTAATTGTGGAATTTCCTGATCAGCCTCAGTGAGGTAATCTGCCCAGAAAGGCCCTTTTGTTCTCCAAAGGAAGGTGATCTGAAAGAATCCTTGTTTTTCCTTGGTGTCATCCTGGTTCCACCTTCTTCTCTGCTCTTAAAAACTTTCCATTTTGTACAGCAACTTGGAGCTTTCTTCCATTTGCTAGATGGGATACTGCCTGATCCATGAGTACTTGAATAAAGCCAGTTAGATCTTCAAATTTTCCCACTTGGATTTTGTTTTTTAACATGTACAAATAGATAAAATTAAATCATTGTAAGCTTGAATAAATAATACCAAACTATTGTACAAAAATTATTTTCCTAAGGAGAGTCTTTTAGAAAAATCTTTGTAGTTTTTTTATATAAAATTTTTTTAATGTTTTTATTCATTTTTGAGAGCCAGAGAAAAACAGAGCACTAGTGGGGGAAGGGCAGAGAGAGAGGGAGACACAGAACCTGAAGCAGACTCCAGGCTCCAAGCTGTCAGCACAGAGCCTGACACTGGGCTCGAACCCACAAACCGCAAGATCATGACCCGAGCCAAAGTCGGACACTTAACTGACTGAGCCATCCAGGTGCCCCAAATCTTTATAGTTTTGATGTCATCATAGCACAAATATATCATGATCTTGGTCATGAATGAGGAACCAATGGATATCATTAATTGTAGTAATTCCAATTTAATTTAATGTAATTCTAAGTTAAAGTAATTCTAGTACTCTGATAGTACATTTACGAACTGTGTATTTTATTTTGTGATTGATCTTTTATTGTTCAAGTTATTTTTTCTAAGAAAGAGACATAGCTTTGTTTTAAGTTCATAATTAAGAAAATCTTTTTCAGAGTTAAAGAGTTTGAATTCCTTGTTGTGTGATGTACAGCCAGATGCAGATCCTGCCCCAGGTTACCCGTTCTAATCAGTGCTGTGACATTTGCTTAGCCACAGGTATAGAAGGCTAAATGGAAATGCAAGGTTTAAATACTCTTATCCCTACCCTCAGTCTGAATTGAGTTTTCCTCATAAGTATTTTCTTCCACCATTAAGCATTTCTAAGCATTTTCTTTGGAGAAGTGTCATACTGCTCTTCCCTATAAAGGAAGAATGTGAAGCTCTAATTCCAGTGAAAGTTGGAGTTTTCCTAAAGCCCAGTGTGCATTTTACCCTTTGTTCTTGTTGAATAAGTTATCTTGCTGAATGTTCTAGCAGACAATATAGATCAGGGAAACAAGTATTTTTTGTTTTGTTTTGTTTTTGAATGGAAAAGTAATTTTGCTGTAATCATTCAGTCTGTTGTTTCAGGTTGCAAAATACTGTAATGTCTTTCTAAGATAAAGATAATCCCCAGTCAGATGCAATCATGAAACTATTCAATCAGTGCACCATTAAGAAAGATACACTTTCACCTGTTTAAATCTAAATATAGAAACAAAGTCTCAGGAAAATAATCAGCTTCTTGGTAAAACTTTAATATTAAAGGTAATAGGGGTACCTGGGTGGCTCAGTAGGTTGAGTGTCCAACTTTAGCTCATGTCATGACTTCATGATTCATGAGTTTGAGCCCCACCTCAGGCCAGGCTTTGTGCCTAGAGCCTGCTTCTGTTCCCTCTCTCAGCCCCTCCCCTACTTGTGCTTGCGCTCTCTCTCTCTCTCTCTCTCTCTCAAAAAATAAATAAACATTTAAAAATGTATTAAAGTTAATAAACTTTAATTCATATAAATTTAATAGTTGTGTTAAAATAGACATGTACACCTTATTTTCTTAATGGTTGTTCTTGTGGTATTGAGATCTATGAGGAAATTACATATTTGTTTGCTCAGATGTCCAAAATATATTTTTCGTATACATTTGGTCTTCCTCCACAGTTCCTGGCTCACAATCCCCAAAACCCCTGGAATTTACTGTTAAGAGTGATTAAGTTGTCTTGTGTTGTGTTCATGAGGTGACTTTGGGACAGCCTCCAGGGTTGGGGCTGGTTGCCAGTGGAGCCAACCATGTGGTTAGTTGGGAATTTCAGCCCCCCTCGCTGACCTTCAGGGAGGGATTGGGGAGTGGAGATGAAGTTCAATCACCAATAACCAGTGATTCGATGCATCATGCCCACTTAATGAAGCCTCCATAAAATCCCAAAAGGACAGGTTCAAAGAGCCTCCAGGTTGGTGAACTCATGGAGGTATTGGGATACAGGTAGCCCTTAAGAGGGCTTGCCAGCTCCCCAATTTTCCACCATGTTTTGTCTGTGCCTCTCTTCCATCTGGCTGTTCCTGAGTTGTATCCTTCTATAACAAACTGGTGATCTAGTGAGTATAATTTTCTCTGAGCTCTGTGAGCAGCTCTATCAATTCATTGAACCCATAGAAGGGGTTGTGGGAACCTCAGGTTTATAGACCGTTGGTAAGAAGTACAGGTAACAGCTTCATTATGCAGCTAGCATCTGAAGGTTGAGGGCGGTCTTGTAGGACTGAACTCTTAACCTGAGGAATCCTATGCTGTCTCAGCGTAGATAGTGTCAGAATTGAATTGTAGGACACGTAGCTGTAGTCTAGAGAATTGCTTGGGGGAAAGCCACCCCTACCACCACAGGGGAATCGGGTGCAGAACAAAAGAATTCTAAAAATACGATGTCTAAAAAATAAGGCAAAAATGGTTATGCAATTAAAATATTTTATTCAGGTTATACATTGAGTTATTAAGAAAAACTCAAACTGAAACATGACAACAATGATTTTTTAGTATAATCCTATATATTATCCTATATATAAAGTCTATTTTATAGACTTTATAAAAGCAGTGGTAAAGAGGTGGTGTGTACAGGTAGAAAGGAAAACAAAGAAAACACGTATACCTTTTTGGAATTGAACTACTTTCAGTTGAATATACGTGTATTTTTGTGGCAAGATGGAAAGCTAGTACTTGAGAAAATTTTGTTAATTAAAAAAGCAGTTGAGGGGTGCCAACAGTCAGTTAAGCGTCCGACTCTTGATTTTGGCTCGGGTCATGATCTCTCAGTTTTGTGAGTTTGATCCCCATGTCGTGCTCTTTGCTGACCACACGAAGCCTGCATAGAAATCTTCCTCTCTCTCTACCCCTACCCCACTTGTACTCTCTCTGTCTCTCTCAAATAAACTTTAGTAAATAAGTAAATAGAATTTAAAAAGCAGTTGAATAATTTATGACTTCCTAAATACTCATCACAAGTTGATTTGAGATAAATACTCTGGGGCTGCCCATCCCAACAGCTACACTACTCGTTCAGGGAATTTAAGGCTCCCACATCCTATTCCAAGTATCTCCTATCATCACCATGGCTATGAAGACCTGAAGAGAGAAGGAAACATAAATTCTGGTTGCTGGGGGATGGCTGCCCCCCGCATAGGACAGTGGTGACGTTGGTAATCGCGTGAGACGCACCGTGTTCTCTGCCAGGCTCTCCATGTTTTAGACCAGCAGTTGTCAAGTGTTAACGTGTGTCACATCCAGCTGACATTGCTGAACTCCATTCCACAGCATTTCTTGACTCAGTGGGTCTGGGGTGTAGTCCACGAATGCACGTGTCAAAGAGGTTTCTGGGCAATGTGCCGAATCAGGGATTTGGCTTTGAAGACTGTTGTCGACATTTAATCTCCACACAGTCACAACATTCTGAGGGAATTACCATTACCCTTATTTTACAGGTGAGGAATCTGAACCCCAGAGTCATCAATTAATTGGCTACGGTCACTCTGTGATTCACAGAGAAGCACCTGTTACTGTAATATCTGAAACCACAGCATTGGATTCAAAGTGAGGCCAGTGATGTCAGTAAACATCTTGGTGTAGAGAGAATTGGGACTATTTGATATCTCGTTCCTTCTGTCATGCAATGGAATGGAAATGTCATTAGCTATTTAATTTGACCAGTGTAGATAATTCCTTGGCCCTTTTAAATAGAAAATCACCTCATTCTTAATAGCTCGTGGATGTGAATTAGCCAAGTAATATCACATAGCAATACTTTGCAGGAAACTTGGGTGGGATTAAACATTGACTCTATAAGGAAAGTGCCTCTGGCCATACTTTGTATAGTTGACTGCTTGGATTAGCTAACAGGTTGGAGAATTCGCTGATCATTTCAGTCAGGGTCATGATTGTTCAGCACACGCTTGGCAAGCCGGTCACCCGGGGATATTCAAGATATTGAGACACATTTATATCTGAGAAAGATACACTTCAGTTACATTTAAATATCTCGCAATTTAACTCTCACCTGTAAAATGAATCCCTATCAATCATATAGATTCTGATTGAAAAAAATAATTTCAGTGTAATTACATTTAGACTTGTGCAATTATAATCATCTGTGTGATTATGGCTGAGTTGAATTTTGTAATTCAATTAGTTGATAAAGATTTTTCCCCCCTATAACCTGGCATATGAAAAATCACAGTCTGGCTGTTAACAAAAGCCTTTATGAAATAAATTAAGTAGAAATTAATCAAGATTACAACAATCCAGTTGTTCTATGAATTGTTCAAGCACAAAACATTTTACCAAGTCAGTGATGGCCTTTAACAAATTAAAAAATCATTATCCTGATTTCATAACACACATATATATATATATATATATATATATATATATAGAACATACCTATACGGACTTAAATATTCAGGGCAAGGCAGAAACAGAGAATATGACATCTCCATGAAACATTTAAACCTTAACTTTTTAAATAGGTGATAAGGTGAAAACCTGTTCACTTTTTATAGATTGAAAACTTAATGTCATATACCGAGTGAGTCTTAAGCACATAATTACACCAAGTTTAGCACTGGGTTTCTCAGCTATGAATTCACGATTGATCGGTGGTGAATCGCAAAGTCTTAGCTGTTTTGTATGCAAGCTGGTTATTAATCTGTAGATTCCCATATAACTAGGTTCATGTAACCTCAGGCCCCTACCAACCAGACCACTACCGCCCCCATATATGCAGTCTTGGCTCCTTTTGAAGAGAGAGGATATCATATTTGCCAACACGTTGGTGTCAGTAAAGGTTGAAATTTTTGCTGGAAGGTGCATAAATGCCCTTCAGAAAAAAGGTACTCGGGTGTGCTCTCAGCCCCACATTGCATACACTGCTTCAGTGAAGTCTGATAAAAATGTCTTCACAAAACAGCTTACGAAAAACTGGTGTGGGTAGTTTCCAAACTCCCCTCCCTCCCCAGAAACATCGAGAAGCAAGCGGAAACTATCAGAACCAGTTTGTCAGAACTCCGGAAATTGGCAATGCTTTACAGCAACCAAGGGAACAATAAATTAAGAAAGAGGCACGAAACAATCCCTGGAAAGCTTGGTGGCATTTCTGCTCCTGCTTGCCACCGTCCTCCCGGCACAGCCCTGCTGAGCACCGCAGCCTGTGCTCCCTGGTTCTGGAGGGAGCAGAGCAGGCTGGGTTTGCAATCATTTTATGTTTGTCTGTTCTGCTGGAACCTGTCTGCAGGACTGCCTGAGGACTGATGCAGGATGATTGTCTCTGTTTTACCTATGTTGGAACTTGCTAGGGGAGGAAAAGCAGTGGGCATTGCCAGAAAGCATCATTAAGGCAAATGAAAACCCCATGGCTGTCTGGGTAAAAGACCAGAGTTGAGACATACAATAGACAGCCTGGAGCTTGGGAGGAAAAGGTAAGGAGAGAGTTTCTTTGGGAAATTAGGTCATTCCAAAGCACCTGTATCCTGAGGAGTTTAAAAAGCTAACACTTGTCCAAGGCATAGAGAATGGCTAGAAAAGGAGGGAGAAGCCGCTATGCTTTCACAAAAATAAGGTTAAAATAAAGATTTACTCTTGTGTTTTCTCTACAAGTTTTGTTTTTAAATCTTATCGTTAGTCTGTGATTAATTTTAACTTTATCTTTGTGTATGCTCCGAGGTAGGGATCCGGTATTAAATTTAGAATTTTCTTAACCTTTCCGACCTAGATACTCGGTGGGGCGTCATAGCCTAAGCTCGATGACTACAAAATCAGAATCAACACATCTGTATTACCCTCCAATCATATTTTTCTGCAATGTCCGTCTTTTTTGTTAAGTGTATCAGCCATTAGTGTGTCACTAATTACATGGTGGAGTCGTGATGGTCTCTTTTCTCATTATTCTAATCCAATCCATTGCCAAATTATTTGGAATCTGTTTGAGAAAGAACATGGGGACTCTTCTTTCTTGTGAATTCATGCCATTCTTCCAACTCAGAACCCCTAAAGTTCTTCCGTGAACCACTGCCAGATTCACTTCTATCTTATACTGGTAGCAACTATTAAATCCCGGGCTTATGGGCGCCTGGGGGGCTCAGTCAGTTAGGCGTCCGACCCTTGATTTTGGCTCAGATCATGATCTTGGGTTCATGGGTTGTAGCCCCGCATCGGGCTCTGCGTTGATAGTACCGAGCCTGCTTGGGATCCTCTCCCTCGCTCTCTCTGCCCCTCCCCTGCTTGTTCTGTCTCTCTGCCTCTCAAAAACAAAGAAATGAACATTAAGAAAAAAAATAAAATTCCAGGCTTAAAACTTTTCAGTGTCCATAGAATAAAAGCATGTTTCCCTGGCATTCGGTGCTCTCTTGTTTTCTAGTTTCCACTCACTTTTCCATCTTTTCCTCTCCTGCACTCTAAGCTAAACACTACCCAGATTTCACATAGTTTTAACTGATCTACCGCTAGAATTTGGAGTGTTTTTTTCAGTTACATGGATTACTTCCTGTTATGGTTAACTCCTTTTTCTCAGCCTCCTCTTTCCCATAATCTCTGACACGGGTGATGCTTCGTCTCTGGCAATTGTCCACATAAATTTGGCTGAAAGGTCTCAAGATTATTATTGCTTTTTTTGGTTTTCATTTTTGTTTTTTTTATTTATTTTGTCCCTTCCTCTGTCCTTCATTATGTGGCCTTCTGCTTTGCCATATAGAGTAACTGCTGGGATAGGTTTTATCCTACCGCCTCACAAAGTCCTTCAGAGTTAAATCTACGTACAAGCTACCATTTCCACCCCTATTTCCAAAGATAGTACTTTGAAACAATATGCCAACTGCACAGTGTGCATTAAGCAAAGAACAGTTCTGTGCTCAGCAAATGGCTTGTTCCTCAAAGAGGTGAAATTACTAGAGAAATACGTTCATCATTTCAATGACATTAGAAGAACAGGCCAGTGGAAAGGGCTAGCCCTCCAACATTCCTGCTGTTCAGACAGTAAAAGTGTTCCTTGATCACTTGCCCTACTCTGGTCACATTTATCAGATGTTCTGCCTGCATGTGGCGGGGGGCGGGGGGGGCGCCTCTGTAAGCGAATGTTCATTTTCAAGTAGGGAAAGCACAGACTCCCACGGGGGGCTCCGATCAAGGAGGAGACACGTGCGTACTTGTGGGTTAAAAGCCAGTTGCAGAAATGGCTCTATTGCTCTAACACTGGAGTCAAATTTCTTTAAATTTTTTAATGTTCATTTATTTTTGAGAGAGAGACAGAAAGAGAGTATGAGCAGGGGAGGGGCAGAGAGAGGGGGAGACACAGAATCCGAAGCAGGCTCCAGGCTCCGAGCTGTCAACACAGAGCCGGACGCGTGGCTCGAACCCACAGCCCGTGAGACCATGACCTGAACCGAAGTCAGACACTTAACCAACTGAGCCCCCATGGCGCCCCTCACATTTCTGTAGATCAAAATCCTGTCTCTGATTTAGTCCTACAAGACTGCACAGGGTCTGTCCCTGCCTGTCTTTCCCCCTGTGTGTCTTGCTTGGTCCTGTCCGGTGCCTGTCACACTGGCCTCCGCCCAGATTCTCCAGGATGCTGAGGAAGCCCTTCCTTGGGGAATTGCCCTGCCATTCATGCCCACGGGTATGTGCTTCCTGCAGGTACACTTGGGGCTCACCTCCTCAGTTCCTTTGTATCTGCACTTAGACACTCGTGTCCGTTTAGCTAGACAGGACCCTCCACTCATCCTCTGTGTTACATTTTCTTCATAATTCTTTTTAACTGGCATTCTATTGCTTATTTATTTAAAAATTTGTATTGTTTTGGGGGCACCTGGGTAGCTCAGGCAGTTAAGCATCCAGCTCTTGGTGTCGGCTCAGGTCATGATTTCACAGTTTGTGGGTTCGAGCCCCGTGTTGGGCTCTACGCCAGCAGTGCAGAGCCTGCTTGGGATTCTCTCGCTCCTTCTCTCTCTGCCCTCCCCTTCTCTCTCTCCCTCCCTCCCTCTCCCTCTCCAAATAAATAAATAAACTTTAAAAAATAACGAAAATAATAAAATCTGTTTTATTTTACTTGAGGTATAATTGCCGTCTAACATTAAGGCAGTTTCGGGTGTGCAACATGATTCGCTGCGTGTGTATGTTGTGAAATGACGACACAGTAAGTCTAGTCAGTACCTTCCAGCACACACAGTCACAGTCTGCTTTGCGTTTGCTCTCCACAAGGATCCTCAAGGTACACCCTCTCCACAACTTTCAAATATGCACTACGATACTATTAACCGTAGTCACCGTGCTGTGCCTTATATCCCAGTAAGGGGGTAAATCCCTGGTTTCTTGTAATTGAACGTCTGTTCCCCTTGACCCTCCTCACCTGTTGCACCTGCCCCAAGCCCCGCCCCTGTCAACCACCAAGCTGTTTTCTGTATCTCTGGGCATGGGTTGTTTTTTTGGTTTTTGTTTGTTTCTGTTTGTGTTTTGGGGATTTTTTTTACGTCATTCACCCTCTGTTCTGTTCCCTTCATAGTTCTTACACTTACCTGGCATTATATTGCGTATTAATTTTAAATTGTCAGCCTCTCTCTCTCTAAAGCATAAGCTCCTTGAAGGAGAGGATGCTCCCTGTACCGGGAACAGTACCTGTCCTACGATTGTGTTCAGTCTATTTGTTTGGTAAACGGACGGATGCTTGGTGACTTTCCGTAAATGGTCCTGTCCCTGTGTTGCTGGAGTAGTTTTAGTTCTTGCCAGCCCAGCAGAGCATCAGTGCAGCGGTGTAGGAAATCAACGATCACCGAGAAGTATGAAAAGGTCCCTTACGATACAATACAGGGAACAAGATATTAATATGGGAAATTGTCTTCAAGGTCCAAGCTCCCTGGAAGGAAATAACCGTAAAACCTTTTCAAAGATGATAAAGTGTCCAAAACCCTAGTGCTGTGGCTGTTGTTAAGAGACACTAAACAAAGGCGAAGGCAAACAATTTCCTCTTACTGCAGTCTTCAGAGGACAAAGTAACAGGAGAAAGGAAAGTCAGTGCGGGTTCTGGCACTAGTCAGAGGCCAGCAGTAATGGGAGGACAGAAGGCAGAGAACTCCCCAAATCTTTGCTCACAGCTGTCGCATTCTTCCCATAGTCTTGAAGTCTCAGTCTCAATTTGCTGAACGACCTCGAGACTGAATTTTTTACTTTTAGCCAGGTCAACAGTGTTCAAAGGAAGAGGCAGGTTTGAGGCTTAGCAGAGTCTTGCCTACCGTGGCTTCCCTGCAGGTCACCCCCAGACCCTCAGGATAGACCCTCCCTCTCCAAGTCCAAGGCCCAGGTCCAGCAAAGAGGGCAGGGTCCAGCCTGTCTCTGAATGGGCAGTTGGGACTGGGTTGGGGGACAGCGAGCTGGCAATTCCAACCAGGGAGTTGGATAAAGTATCAAGCAGCAGCTTGGGGAACAAAGCCAATGAATAAAATGAGCACTGGGGGAGTCAGCAAGGAATAATTAGGGTGGAACTGGCAGTGAAGGACACGTTATCCATCAGCCAACACTCTGGATAAGCCACGGTGCAGATTGCGTGGCTAGGAGCCCAGGTATAATGACTATTTCAGACCTCCGATAATATGCTCTAACCAACCACTTGGGATAGAGCATAAACACTAAACAGCATGTTAGCGTTGGTACCTGAGCACAAGGTGAGAGAAAATGGAGCTGGTAAAAGTCCATAGTGATACAGGAGATGCACCGGATTGGTGGTCATTTTTTCTACACCTCTCGTATGTGCCAACCCATGTCCAAATACTCTATTGAGAGCATTGTGCCCAATTTTTGCGTGTGTTATATATAAGAATGTGTAGCAGTGGAAGATTACATAAGTTAATAGTACACATTTTCTGTACAGTCTCAAGGACCTTATTACTTTTAAAGATGAATATTTGAATAATATTTTGGAAGAGTTACTTAGAAATTGTTAGAAATTTTCTAAGGAAATAAATGACTGTACCTCTTTGCTTCTATACAAAAAAAGGGGTAAAGCAAATGTCTAAATAATGAAAACCTTTTTGGCAAATCCCAAGTCTCCATAAAAATGTGGAATAATGAATTAAGTTGGATGTTTCTTCTTTCTTTGGCATTCAGGTTATAACTTTCTCTTTTATGATATGCAGTTAACATTTCTGTCCTTATAATAACTTTTTCACTGGATAAGTAGGTGAGGGCTAAAATATAGTATAGAGAAGTCTATTTATATAAGTTCAAGGTATAAGTAATCATCAAATTTTAAAAGTAAAATGAAGATATGAATGTGCCTGACCCGCAACTTAACAATATATGATCTAAAATATAATAACTAGGATAAGGAACATCAGCCAAAAACAACATTGCCATCTGAACAAGTCAGGCTTATGTGACTGTCAGTAATTTTTTTAAGTAAGTCTTTGAAAGAATACAAGATATGCTAAAATGACATATAACACTAAAATATGATTTTCAAAACTGGAGAATATAATGGGAATAAAAGAAAGAGGCAAATCTTCTAGTCGCACCCTACCCACCTGAATGTGCTGTATCCCTAACCCAAGGAACATAGAAATAATCAAGGAGGTTCATTTCTACATATCATGATCAGAGGGAGGTGAATCCAATGTGATCAAATGACACTTAACCAAATGTGGTAAATCAGAGTTTCATCCTGGGCACTTTTGAGGGTAAGAAACAAAGGATGCCATAATTTAAAAAGATCCTGCAAAAATTCCAAAAGTCAGGGTAAAATAATGCTATTTAAAGAAATGTGCTTCCTGTTTCTGTCATGACGGCTTGAGGGTTTGAGAACTGATGGGTGATATAGTATGGGACTCTGCAATAAGGTAAGCAAAGTTCTACAAATATAACAAATGCTGGAAATCAAAAGGTTACCGCAAATTATAAATAAGAAGAGAAAATAGCATAAAATGTCAACTAGATTCTAAAAATTGCTTAAGAACCATGAAGCAGTAGGTACTCTCATACTACCATAGGTAGTAGCTTAATTCACTGCAGTATAAATATACACGTTTAATCCAGAAAACAGGAAACTGTTAACCTCCTGGCCTAATTCACATAAAACAGCTTCTAGTTGTGCCAATATAGCCAGACTAGAGGGGAGGAAACACAGTTTTGAAACTTTGTGCACAAGGACGTGCTGGCACGGATCACCTTCGGGATTTAGTCAAGGAATAGCCTGGATTACCAACACCTCGTTGTCCGATAATGAAGAGCGATGGGCAGTATCCATGGCGGACACTCTCCCTAAGGGGTGGGGGTTGCGGGATGCTGGAATTGCAAACAGGAACAAGTGTAGAGAATGTATATTGAGTATCCATGTAACATACCTCATAATTTAAGCCATTAGAATCGAGGTAGTAGCTCAGCAGGGGTGGGGGGGGGGGGTGGTGGGGAAGAAGAACCCGTGAAAGCAAACAGCAGAAGATTCAGAATTCTAAGGAGGTGGCAAAGGGAGGAAAATCTGCACAAAGTATAAGAAACTAGATGGTTAAGAGGAAAGGCGATGAAGTATCTTTATGGAAGTCAAGGATATATAGAATACCAGGAATGGCCACGGACGTGCAGTTGACAAAAATGCAAAGACAACGGCTACACGATTGCTGGATAGAAATTATTTTGCTGTGGTCAGATGGTGACTAACATGCCCTATGGGCAACTAACGCATGCATTCCTAAAAGTTCCTATGTGTTTTGCTCGTCTTCTCTCATTTTTCTCTTAGATAAACAATTACATGAGACACACGCAAATATACACATATATCAAGTACATTTGAGAAATATTGAACAGTATATCCTGCACCGTACAATAGGGCAGCCAATAACATCTGTGACCATTTAAATTTATATTAACACTAATTAAAGAGCAAATAGAACTAAAATCCAACTCCTCAACTGCACTAAGAGTTCAAGTGTTAATAGCCACATGTAGCTACTGGTAATCCAGCTGGTGAGGGCAAAGATAGACTGTTCGCGACACCGCAGCAAGTTTCATTGAATGGTGCTGGGGGGGGGGGGGCGGTTCACAATGAATGTTATCCTGTTAACTGTTCTGAGCAGGCGTAGAGGCAAAGGAAAACAAATGATGGGATGTTATTCAGTCGTAACAATGAATGACTATCAATACAACCACATGCTCAAGATAGTGATGCTGTGTGAAGGAAGTCACACATAAATCTTTTTTTTTATTTAAAAATTTTTTTGAATGTTTATTTTTGAGAGAGAGAGAGACAGAGCGTGAGTGGGGGAGGGGCAGAGAGAGAGAGAGAGAGAGAGAGTGAGAGAATCTGAATCAGGCTCCAGGCTCTGAGCTGTCAGTACAGAGCCCAACATGGGGCTCAAACCCACGAACTGTGAGATCATGACCTGAGCCCAAGTCAGATGCTTAGCCAACTGAGCCACCCAGGTGCTCCACATAAGAGTCAACCTTGAATGATTCCATTTGTATAAAACACTAGAAAATGCAAATGAATCGATAGTGACCTCAAAGGGAGTAGTGGTTGCCTGTGGAGAGCAGACTTGGGGAGAAACAGCAGGGGAGATCGCAAAGAGCCCAAAGAAACTTTTGGGTGGGTTGGGTATGTTCCCTCTCTTGATGAAAGTGATGATCTTATGGGCATACATATGTTACAATTTGTAAAATGGCACGTTTTAAGTACCCTATTTATTGTCTGTCATAAATAAAAAGTGATTCTTAAGATATGCATGGAAGATAAGATTTGGGAGATCAGATTTGCAAATGGTGTAAAAAAACCAGGAAGAGAGAGCATTCATCTACATGGCAGGGGCCAGTGGTGCTGATTGGGAGGTGGGACAAAGGGATGAGAATATGGAGGAGGGCACTAAATCGTGTAAGGGATCCCAATAATATTTGGGATGATGGAAATGTTCTGTATCTTGATCTGGGCTTTGGCTACAGAGGACTATATATGTGTAAAAATTCATTGAACTGTACATTCAAGATTTGCTTATTTTAGTAGATAAGATGTATCCTGATTAAACACACACACACACACACACACACACACACACACACACAAACACAATGGGGAAAAAAAGACCATAGCATGTGTTTCAGAGAATGGTGGTGGGGGTGGGAGGGTGATAACTAGAATTTTTAGGAAATAATGGTAGGAGTATAAATGGATATCATTAAAAAATTGTCAGGGTCTACCAACCATATAACCAGACCATTCCATTTGTAAGTATATTCTTAAGAGAAGTGCTTTCTTATGTGCCCAGGAATCATGGGAGATAATATCCATAACAGCCTACGTTCTTGTTTTTAATGTTTATTTGAGAGAGAGATACAGAGTGTGAGTGGGGGAGGGGCAGAGAAAGAGGGAGACACAGAATCCAAAGCAAGCTCCAGGCTCTGAACTGTCAGCGCAGAGCCTGACGCAGGGCTCGAACTCACCAACCGTGAGATCGCGACCTGAGCCGAAGTCGGACATTTAACCAACCGAGCCACCCAGGCGTCCCTTTAACAGCCTGCTTTCTAATGGCCAAATCAGGAAACAACCCACATGCTCATTAACTGCAGGTCAGATGAAATAAACTGGTATATTCGTGTAGTGGAATACTACCCAGCAATAAAAATAGATGAGCTAGAGGTAAATGCACTGTGGGAGGAAATTCATAAATGTAATAGTGCCGGAAAGAATCAGACGTAGTAGAGTATTGTGTGATTAAATGTACATAGTGCTCAAAAATCATCACAACTTATATAAGGTGACGGAAGTTAAAAAATGTATTGAGGTGTATGTCAGCTAATGAGTGGATGTGAAAGAAAGCTTCTAGAATCTTATTGATGTCCTATTTCTTAATCTGAGTGTTGATGATGCAGATGTGTGAGCGCAGTTTTTGAGAATTTTTTTTATGTTGCACAGTGATGGTTCGGGAAACCTTTTAAAGCATATGTTTTAAATCATTGAAGCTTAAGATATTTTGAATTTGTTATAGAATTCAATATTGTTTCTACCCAATAAAGTTTAGTCAGGTCCATAGTTCAATTAAGAAATTGAATTAAATGATTATAATATTGTAAAACACTACAGTGAGATTGTTCCTTTAGCTCTGTTATGGACTAGGAGTTTGCGTCCGTCTAAAATTCCTATGTTGACATCCTAACACTCAGTGTGATAGTGTTAGGAGGTGGGGCCATTGGCAGCTGATTAGGTCATGAGGGCAGAGCCCTGGTGAATGGGATTTGTGCCTCTAAAAAAAGAAAAAACCCAGGGGCTCCTGGGTGGCTCACTTGGTTAAGTGTCCGACTTCAGCTCAGGTCATGATCTCACGGCTCGTGGGTTCGAGCCCTGCGTTGGGTTCTGTGCTGACAGGTCAGAGCCTGGAGCCTGCTTCATCAGATTCTGTGTCTCCCTGTTTCTCTGCCCCTCCCCTGCTCGCGCTGTCTCCCTCTCTCTCTCTCTCTCAAAAGTAAATAAACGTTAAAAAATTAAAAAACAAAACGAAACAAAAGAGTCATCTAGTCTTTTCTCTGCCACGTGAGGACACTTGAACAAAAGATAGCTGTCGATGAGCCAGGAAGGGAGCCCTCACCAGACACTGAGTCTGCCAGCAGGTGCCTTAACCTTGGGCTTTGTCTCCAGGACTGTTACAAATCAATGTCTGCCATTGAAGCCACCCGTTACTTTTTACATTGTTTGGTTATAGCAGCCGGAGCAGGCTGAAACAAGGTCTTATCTCACAGAAGTTTAGAGATGGAAGAGGCTTTTAATACAACTTTTGGGAACTAATCTCCTTACTTTTCAATATGACTTTGCTGCTTGCTGCCCAGGCAGGCTAAGTCATGGTGATGAATTCTGAAACTGAGGCTAGACGAACTCCCAACTGCTGTTCCAGTGCTGTCTCTGCATACCTGTTACCGTGAGGAACTCTGTGCAGTCTGCACAGATGTAGAAATGTACAGGAGTAACAGGAAACAGTTTTCACCTCCTGTTCTTTAATGGATTTTTGTAAAGCTTGACCAGTAATGAATTGATTCCAGTATTTAATTTAGGACTTAGATTTGACACATTTTAGGCTTAAGAATATGCATGAGGAACTATGGCAATTATATCCATCTCCGTTAGTCAACCAAGCTGTGTCCTAATTTTATTCCAATAATGTCTGTATTCTAATTTTATGCAAATGATGAACTCAAATTATACAAAATATTGTGTACAGATTTGTGTGGTTTGTCATGGGTGGAAACCATTGAGTAAATACATTTATATTTCAACAAAACTGTGAGTACTTGTTATATAGCCGATAGTGTACAAGTGCTGGGGATACATGATGAGCAAAGTGGATCCTGCACCTGCCCCCACAGACCTGGCAGAGTAGCGATCACACATGCACACACACAGAAACCCAGACTAGAAAATGCTATAGGGGACAACGGGAGGGGTATGATATGGGCAACAAGAAAAACAGGAGCTTAAGAAGTTTCCTGAAAGGAGCAATTTATATCCTGAAAGAACTTATACCATCGAAAGTTAAACCATATACAAATACTGGGGCACCTGGGTGGCTCATCGATTAAGCGTCGACTTTGGCTCAGGTCATGATCTTACGGTTCCTAGGTTTGAGGCCCGCGTCAGGCTCTGTGCTGACAGCTCAGAGCCTGGAGCCTGCTTCGGATTCTGTGTCTCCCCCTCTCTCTTTGCCCCTCCCCCACTTGTGCTCTATCTTTCTCTCAAAAATAAACATTTATATATATATATATATATATATATATATATATATATATATATATATACATATATACACACACATATATGTGTGTGTGTGTGTATATATATATATATATATATAACATTCACAACTTTTTGTCACATGATCATATATACAATATACTTAAGAAGGCTGTCCTTCCTTTAAACCAGCTCTTCAAGGGGCGTCTAGATGGCTCAGTCGGTTAAGCATCCAACTTTGGCTCAGGTCATGATCTCACGGTTTATGGGTTTGAGCCCCATGTTGGGCTCTGTGCTGACAGCTCAGAGCCTGCTTCAGATTCTGTGTTCCCCCCTCTCTCTTTGCCCCTCCCTTGCTCGCAGTCTCTCTCTCTCAAAAATAAATAAACATTTAAAAAAATTAAAAAATAATAAACCAGCTCTTCAAAATCAGTGAGGTCTTATTAACATTGTCAGCATTAGAACACAACTGATTTTCAAACTATTACGTCTGACACTTACAAAATTCTCCCCAAAATCAGCACCATTTACAAGAATGGTTTCAGTTAATATCCATAATATTTCATCTTTTCTGCCAGGACTAAACTGCGTCATAGTGTTTCCAATTTAATTTGCCTGCTGCATAAATTGTGCCTTATCTTTTAATTAATGCTCAAAATGTTTACTGTCTCATTAATCAAAACATGTCAAACCACATGTTATTAACTAATGAAAGAAAGTCACAATTGCCCTCAAATAGGTGTCCTAGACATTTAGAGTTTCCTTTAAATGAAAGCTTTGTGAGTGTAAATGCAGTGTCTCTCATTAGAGCTTTATGCTTCTTTTCAAATGCCAACATGAGACTCTCGTTTAGCTTGTAATACTTCCAAGGACAAATATGGTTCCAAATATGTATTCAAATTGAATTCTTGGGAAATTTGTGTAAGACACTTCTCTTTCATTCATGTATTCATTCAGTGACTGTGTGTGTGTGTGTGTGTGTGCATCTGTCTGTGTACAGAGAGAGAGAGAGAGAGAGACAGGGATGGGGGGAGGCAGAGGACCTCCACTGCAAAAGAGAACAAATAAAAACTTTTTCCCATGACTTTTATGTGCTAGAGACTCAGACATCAATAATGAAATAAATATACAATATAATTCATACATTGTCGATTATTTTGAAAATAGTTAAATACGATAAGGACCTCAAGAAAAACTGGATGGAAAGCAGGTATATTAGATAAGGCAAAGGGCAGAACATCAAGAGGGGTAGGTCATGTGAAAATCTGGAGGAAGAGGTGTTCTAGGCAGAGGGTATAGTAAACCAGCAACTCCTATTTATGGTAAGAAAAATCCAGTTTTCCTACTTATGATGGGAAAAATCCGTTTCTGCTACAGGGAAAGTTATGGGGACAACGGTAGAAAGTAAGTTTGAAAGGATAAATAGAGACATGTATAAGAACTCTGGGCTTTACTCTAAGTGGGATAGGAGAGAGTTCCAGGAAAGGAGAGTCATGTGATCTTATTTATTTTTACAAAAGAGCACTGTGGCTGTGAGGGGAATGCACTGCAGAGGAAGGTTCACAGATGGACTCAAACCGATCAGAAATTCGTGCCTTTTCCCAAGCTTAGTGTGGCTTGGACAGTGTCAGTGAGAGTGTTGAAAAAATCGGTCAGACTTGGGTGTTTTTTGAAGGGAACCTCAACGGGATATGGTGACACACTGCACGTGGGCTCTGGGGGGAAAGAAATCCAGAAAGGGCCTTCTAGATTTGAGGCAGGAGACACTGGAGGAACAGTGCCACTTACTGGGCTGGGGACAGAGCTGTCGGGGGAGGGGAGGACTCGGGCACTCTGCTTACGATGGTTATACATCCACAGAAAATGCTGCGGCTTGCGGCTGGGGCTTAAGTCAGACACGTGGATGTTATTTCACAGATGTGCAATGGTTTCAGTAGTTTTTTGGTGTCACTTTTGTTGTGTTTTGTTTTGCTTTGCTGGAAGGAAGAGACCTAGTGTTGTTTTTTCTTCTTCTTCTTCTTCCAGAAGAAGGTAGGTCACTTCTGGTATCTAGCTTCTTCCTAGGGACAAAAAATAAACCAAAAACAAACCTGTCACAGAATACATTTTTATTCAATTGTACGGGAACAGAAGAAACGGGAAGATCACGAATCATGCGTGTAAATTTAGGAAAGGCCTGTGAAGAATTACATTTTCTCTTTGAAGAGCGATTCTCCTGTTTAGCCCTGATACAGATTTAATGACGTCTCTTCAAACATAGACCAGAGAGTTCGCCGTGGTGAAGATTGAGAATAAGGGTCCGAGACACCAGGTGGTAAAGCACAGGAAGGTCCCCGCATGTCTGTCTGGACAGGAACACGCCATGGAGCCCGTATTGCCTGCCTGAGTCACCCTCCTTCTGTTGTTGTGCCGTTTTCCTTGGGCCCCGTCCTGGGAACCGCACCCCACCCGCCAGCCTGGGTGTGAACGTGGGAGAGACGGCAGCTGACCATTGCCTTGGAAACTCCAAGCTGGCCGTGACCCAGTGCAAGGATGATGCTCGTGGGCAGCACAGGTCGCCAGCCTGGCTCTGGCATCTTACCCACATTTCCCACATCTCACGTTTGCTTCCAGCCTCTTCCCCCCAGCAGATGCTTCTGTCTGGGCTTCGACTTTCTCTTTTCTGTCACCTTTCACCTTTCCTTTGTGGCTCTGGGATTTCCCCGGTGTGAGGGACAGCAGCAGCGGCAGACCTGGAAGTGAGGGGTGAGCGAATGCCCTGGGGACAGCCCCTCCCCGCAGAGGCCTGGGGAGACTCCCCATCCTCCCCCAAGGGGACGATGATGCTGAGGCCTGCTGTGCGCTCCTCACGACGTCCCCTTCACCCCAAATGCTCCCTCATCCTGCCTGTTTCTCCTGTTCCATTGCATTCTCTTCCGTCCTTCCCTTCTGTTCCCAAGGCTCAGGTCCGAAAGAAATCTCATACAGACCAGTGTGTGAGCAAGACTCTACTGCTGGAAAGTCCCCAACACATCTCTCTGTCTGTCTGTCTCATACATGCACACCCACACACACACCCCTCACACATAGCCATACCCCTAAAAGAAACATTCATTAAATGATTCTTTCCCTAGTCAATGCTGCCCCCTGATACTTTCTATTCTCTGTGAACCCCTTCTAAAACATCTAAACTAGTCTGTCCTGTTTCATATTTTAAAGATGCTGAAACACACGAAGTTTATTCTGCTACATGCTATTGAATCATCACCTCTCATTTGAAAAAAAGTCTAAATGCTACCAAACCAACCTATCGACTCGGTTAGTTGTATGAAAATAATCACTTGGTTCCATGACAATTAGGCTTTTTTTTTTTTTTAAAGGTAAAGACCCTGTCTTTTCCTTTCCATCACCAGTGCCTTGCACCAAGTAAACGGTTATTGAGCACTTACTTTGTTCTGGTGCTTTACGTAGTCTGACCTAACCCTCCCCCAAGGTTTTGGTGTGCACACGGCTTCCACACTCCTCCTTCTTGTTGCACAGATTGCACACAGAGAGGGAAGACACTTGCCCACCGTCACACAGCTCATGGCTGGGTGTGAAATGAGCTGGCTGTAATTCTCGTTCCGTAGCACATCCTGGTGACAGCATATTCTGACCAGACATATCTACCCCTAGGCTAGATGCAATTTAAGTAATTAAGAATGGTTGAGGGGCTCCTGGGTGGCTCAGTTGGTTAAGTGTCTGACTTCAGCTCAGGTCAGGATCTCACAGTTGGGGACTTCGAGCCCCACGTCGGGCTCTGTGCTGACAGCTCGGAGCCTGGAGCCTGCTTCGGGTCTTGTGCTCTGTGTCTCTCTCTGTCTTGTGCTCTGTGTCTCTCTCTCAAAAATAAATAAACATTAAAAATATTTTTTAAACATATATATATAAAGAATGACTCCATATTTATGAGTCTCTTCTATTTTGTCCCCCTCCCTGTTTTTATATTATTTTTGTTTCCCTTCCCTTATGTTCATCTGTTTTGTCTCTTAAAGTTCTCATAGGAATGAAGTCACGTGATAGTTGTCTTTCTCTGACTGACTCATTTCGCTTAGCATAATACCCTCCAGTTCCATCCACGTAGGTGCAAATGGCAAGATTTCATTCTTTTTGATTGCCGAGTAATACTCCATTGGAGAACAAACTGAGGGTTGCTGGAGGGGTTGTGGTGGGGGGGGGGGTGGGCCAAATGGGTAAGAGGCATTAAGGAATCTATTCCTGAAGTCATTGTTTCACTAGATGCTAACTAATTTGTATGTAAATTTTTAAAAATAAAGAATAAAATTAAAAAACAAAAGAATGACTGACTACAAGGCCTGATTTTTCTAGCAGTCGCCAGATTAAGCTGGGAGCAGTGATTTCTAGAACCCCCCTTTTCTTTGTGGTTCCGGGTTAGAGCTGACCAAACAGCAACTTTTCCAAAGGATTTGGAAGGTAGAAGTCAAACGGAAATCATTGTTCTCTGAAAGTCGTCATGCTTAGATTGCATGACTGTGGGTTCCAGATTGTTCTCAGTCATTCAAACTCCCTCTGTGCCCAGCTCCCTCACCCCAAGGGAGCCCAGGACCCACCAGCAGGTGCTGGACTCCAGCCCCAAAGGCTTCCCCACGCAGCTCCGTGGGGGTGGCCTGGCCTGCTTGCCTTCTTGACTGGCTAGGGTGCCTCTCTTAATTCAGCCCCTCCTTTGAGATGTTCCCTTCTCCGGCTCTTCCTGTAATTGAATAGGACCTAATTGCTGTAATAAATCTTGTATCCTATTATTCAAAGTGGTTATGCTTCTCTGATTTAACTCTGAGTAATACACCTGTCAATGTATATTTATCCAAGAAAAAGTGAAGGCCTTAATCTTGTCCTCAAAGAAAATATTCTTCATTTGGGAAACATATTTATAAAGCGAAGCAATCATTTGGGGAAAAAAAATCAAAATGCAGGAAAGTACATTTCAGTTGTCTGTCCCGGCTGTCATGTGGGGAGCGTATCAGATGTTTATCACGTTCCGTGAATATTTCTGCATAAGTGCTTTTAAGCACTTCTGTTGCTCAGCGGGAAAAGAAAAGTTCACGATGAATGAGACATGACTCTCTAATACTGTTACCGAAAAGCTCCAAAGTTTTAGTCACCAGGAAGCTTAAAATCCAAGACTCTTGTGAGAGCCGGTGGTGTTGCTGTGCGGTGACAGGCTGTAGCTACACAGGGGCGAGCACAGCATAATGTGTCCAGTTGTACAATCGCAGCGTTTTACAGCTGAAACCCACGGGACGTCGTGTGTCAACCAACCATGTTCAAATAAAAACAAAAGAAAAAGAAATGATGCCCAACTTGCCTAAGAAAAAATCAAGTCAGTAAATGGGTGCTATACGTCATCACTTAGGTTTATACGTATCTACTATAGGCAGGACTTTGTCGAGAGCTAGTTTACAATGCTATTCATAGCAATGTAACACCTTGTTTGAAATGATATACGTTAAAAATAATAAAACCAAATAGATCACCGCCTTCCTTACAGATGCAAAATAATATAAATTAAGATCTAACTAATAATTGTTATAATTATACCAAGCATGAACAGATACACGCCAGTGCTACGTATATATACATATGTATAAGTGTTTATATATATGTTACATATTTATACATTTGTATGTATCTATTATGTTAAATATTTAGGACAGTGGAAATTATTTTGCACTCCTATTATTTTTCTGTTACTGGATATAGAGGCAGGAAGAGGACACACACCCAAACAGAGGAACAAAAATATTTCACTTAAATGGTTGTTTTGACATGTGTCAACAGACTTTGCAAATTGTGTTCTGTGAACAGGGGAAATGTCAACAAATTGTGGCTTGTAGTTAAATACACTTGGGAAAGCTGGGTAAGCAGAGCTCAGCTGGCATTCTTACAAGCACAGGGCTAACGCCCACTGGGGTTTCCAGGGTAGAGTAAGAGTGCGGCCCTCCCATGATGACAGCTTTTCTTCCATAGTTGTGTTCCACCAAATGTGACTTCATTCATCTTGGAATAAAAAGCAAGTAATTTGCCCTCTGCTATCAGTTCTCTCCACTGCCAACCCAAGAAAGATGTTTCCATATTCTGCAAATAACTAAAATTATATATTCTTATCTTTTGCAATTGTGAAAATAGCTTCCATTCTGCAGTTGGTTTTTGGTTTTGACCTAAAAACAATGGTTTGGCAATCAAAAAAAAAAGGGGGGGGGGGGAATCTTGCCATTTGGAACAACATGGATGGAACTAGAGTGTATTATGCTAAGCGAAGTAAGTCAGTCAGCGGAAGATAAATATCATATGGTATCACTCATGTGAAATTTAAGAAACACAACAGATGAAAACTAGGAAAAGGGAGGGAAAAATAATATAAAAATAGGGAGGGAGACAAACCATAAGAGACTCTTAAATACAGAGAACAAACTGAGGGTTGTTGGAGGGGAGGTGGGAGGGGTGGGGGCGCTGGACTAAATGGGTGATGGGCATTAATAAGGAAGGCATTTGTTGAGTTGAGCACTGGGTGTTGTATGAAAGTGATGAGTCACCAAATTCTACTCCTGAAACCATTATCACACCAAATGGTAGTTAACTTGGATTTAAATAAAATTTTAAAAATCATTAAAAAATAATAAAATAAAAATAAAGATAAATTGCCTTAAAAAAATAAAAAATAAAATGGTTTGGGCACAGTGTGGGAAGGCTCTGAAGGTGTCTTCTGAATGTTTAGGTCATGAAAATGAAACCCTAGACTGAAGTCGAGGAGCTCACCCAAGTCAGTAAGAGCCTCAAGACCAGCTCGCTTCTGCGGAATAGGACAGGGTGGTCACCATGGCCCCATCATCCTCTGCGTTTACACAACATTCACAACAGTGCCCTGCCTTCTGGGGCCGCAGGATATTCTGCACGTCCCTCGTCCCTGCATGTGCGTTATAGCCAGCTGAGGACATTGGGGGCACAGTGACACGCAGCCTCTCCTTTCCAGGACGGAATCTTAAAATTGCCGACCAGCGAGCGTTCCCCTTACGTATGCCATTCAGTTTTACTGAAGCACATACAAGTGATCTAGTGACGTGGTACCATTATTTCCAGACACGGGTGGTCCTTGCTTAACAGGAGTGTGAATCACCTATCCCTAAACCAGTATTCATGTTAACCTTTCTAACCCAAGACTAGGGCTGTGCTTGAACCTGGCAGAGAGTGTCCCCCCCCCCCCCCCCCGCGGCACCAGGCTGTTTAATTTTCAACGTTGGGGGGGGGGGGGAGAAATCACAGGCAGAGCTCATTTTGCAGCATTAAATCTTTTCCCATTTTCTCTGAGCTTTGATATACTTTGTGCTCACTCTTGAAAAATATAAATGCCTCCTTATATGAACAGGTGTCAGGACATGTGTGTGTCCTGTAAAATAAACAGACCTGCTTTTCCCACTTCTCATCTTTCTAATAAAACAGAGAGCAACTACCCCTTTGATAACATCTTCCTGGAAGTCATTGTCATACAAAGTATCTTTTCCTATACTTCCTAAGGTGCATTTGCAAGTTAACAGATGGGTGTGGGGTTAGTAACAAAGGGATCTACCCTGTTTGCACAGGATGTTCTCTCTTCTCTATGATTTTATATTTAGTTGCAACTCTACTGAGCTTTTCATTTGCCTGGAAAGCATCAAGCTAAAATTGTCCGAAAATGTAATTAAAGCAGTCTGAAAATGGCTGCCTCCAAAAGACGTCTTTGTATAACGGGAACAGTAGTAAGTGGTCTATTCTCTGGTCTCAAACGTTCCCCCAAAGATAAATTATAATATTTTGTGGAAGCCATCTTTTAATTACAGGGCCATCATTAATCACCTAGCAAACAATAGCTACTGACAACTTAATAAAAATGCCTAATAGAAATTATTAAATCACTTGTATGCTCCTTTTTTTTTTATGTGAACCCTGGTAGTTTTCCAAGACAGCTGAATGTCCATGAAAAAAAAATCTTAATGTTTCAAATTCTTGTAACTCTATTAATTGTGACCCTCTTACCAGTGATCCAATTACACGCACGTTACCAGGACCGGCACCCCTTCTCTGGACTCTAAGGCTGCTGGGTTTTTTACAGCGTCTGCCACTAAAACCTATTTCTCTCCTACTGTCGCGTGGGCATTTTCTTTTCCTCCAGAAAATCGTGCCCACCCACTCCCCAGCACACAAAAGGATGATAACATGTGTCCTATAGAATATCTGTGCATTTAGTCCTCTACTCTGAAAATTGTTTGCATTTCTGTCTCCTTAAGTAAAATTTGAGTCGACTGACTGAACCTTTGTTACATGACTATCTTTATATTTGCTCAGGGTGATTTGAGGGCGGGGAGTTAGGTCCCGCAGTGTAAAGTCACTTCCTGAGGGGCTGGGACTCCACCAGTCCCAGGAGAAGGCAGCCAGGCTCTGGTGACGGAGCCCCTGTCAGAACTGCGTGGCCACCCGGGCCCACAGGCCCTTCTCTGGTCAGTGGTGACCGGTGTGGGCAGTCACACATCAGTGCCCGTCCCGTCCCTGTGTCCTGACTCCACAGGGACAGGACCGCTGGGGTGCACCTGCCCTGTGAGTCTCCTGAACGAGTGTCCTCTGTTACGATAACCTGTAACTGTGATGATAAAGCTTTCAGTGAGTGAATTGAACTTGAGGGCGGTTTTGTGAACTTGCCAGACTTGAATGAGCCAAGGTGGTCTCCTGTGGATGCTTCCCTGACTCTCCAGCTGGCTCACTCCTCTCAGTAGCGGATTGCACGTTTCACTCTGTCGTGGCACGCCTTCTCTCTCAGGGGATCGGTGGGTAGATTACTCTCCCCACTTACTGGTCGGTTGCCTGACCTGCCACACTTACTGATTAAGGGACCGACAGACGGGAAGTGTGTGGGGCTGTGCTGTCTGCTGAGGACAGAAGGTGGAACAGACAGACGAAAGAGCCTACCTAGTTGTTTTTCATAAACAGCTTAGAAAAAAATTCAGGGCATGTGTAATGCAGAGCCTCTGAAATCGCATGAGAATGCATGTTTTCTTCAGCACCGAACAGAAGAAATGATTTGGATTCAAACCACTTCCCTTCTGTTTGGAAAGCATGAGTTAGAGACTTGTAGGGACGTGCCCCCCAGGAAGCGCTGGTCCACGGGGATTTAGACAAAGCACACAAATGATTCCATATTCCAGGTTCAGAACTATAAGCTCTAGTTCATCAACCAATGAAGAGTGTATAAAAGGGAATAAAAATGCCCAGTAAGAAGGATGTAAGAAATTTTCTTCGATATTTATGAAGAAAGGGATAACAAAGATAGAATTAGTACTGAAAAGTGGAGGGAAACCTCTCTGGGAAAAAAATCAGTAAAATAAACCTTTAAATCTAGAACAAAGAAACCCCCAAATAGTCTCCCTTATTCAGTTTACTCTGGGGGATGCCTTTGCCAAGGACGTACGAGTATCTCCTGATCACTTAGATGTCTTGTCCTCATGTAGATACAGCGTCAGACTGTGTAAAACATCCTGGATGCTTCTGAGAGTTATAAAGACGTAATCGGTTCCCATTGAGACCCAATCTGTCCCTGTGTAGCTGACTTTGTCTAATTGTTGACAAGCCACCCTTTCAGGGGCAGCTTTTGTCCTGGGAGTGAGATGGAGAGCCGTGTCCTTCCCGACGTGCTGTGTACATTCCGTGCTGGAGGCGTGTTCCCCCTTTCCGCGGATTTTAACTAGACCCACACTCAGAGTCTGTAAGCTCTCTCCCTTTGCTTCCTCCTAGCAAATATAAAATAAACCTGGAAAGAAATGAGCTCATTATGCAGGTCCCTCGGAAATGAAAAGAACAGCAAGACCGCTCAGGCAGAAGCTGATTTTATAGCTCACAGCATTTCTTTTACTGTTTCTCTCGATTTCCTCTGGAGTCCTCATGTATGAATTTGCCCAGATTCTCCAGTCGAAGTCAGCTCCCTGTTAAACTTGTAAAAGCTCTGATTGCACCTGTGAAAATTGCCCCCGGAAACGAGGATTATATGCTTGGCGTTGACATCCTAACTACTTTCTGTTAGGAGACTTACCTTGAGTTTTTGCAACTCACCAGCTAAACACTAAGGGCTCCTACACAGGCTGTTCTCCTGGAAAAACTAACAATAATTGTATCCTTGAAAAATGACCCTTTCCTGATTGTGTGTGTGTGAGTAGGAAAGGAAATGGGGAGTTCACGTTAGATTATATTTGCCTAAAAACTCATTGAACCGTATCCTTATTGTGTTGAAGCAATTCCTAAAGTTAAAAGCAGGAACTTTTTTTTAAAATTAATTTATTTATTTTTAGAGAAAGAGAGAGATAATGAGGGAGGGGGAGAGAGAGAGAGGGAGATAGAGAATCCCAAGCATCAGGGCCCCAAGCAGGGCTCAAACTCACGGACCATGAGATCATGACCTCAGCTGAAATGAAAAGTTGGATGCTTAACCGACCAAGCCACCCACGTGCCCCAAAAGCAGGAACTTTTGATAGAGTGCATTAATTGTTTATTTTCCCAGATTTATTGAGGTATAATTGACAGTTACAATTGGAAGATTTTTAAAGTGTATGCCATGATGATTTGATATGCATACACATTGTGGAAAGGCTCCCTACCATCAAGATAGTTCATTCTTTTGGGAAAATTACATTTTGAGAGTTTTAGGGACCAAAGTATGAGGATCAGTGTAGATGATAAGGTTTTAAATAACATTAGGCCATTTGATGATAAGATTCAAGAAAGAGTAATCGTTTTGTTTTATTTTATTTTTTTCATGTTGATTTATTTATTTTGAGAGAGATAGGTCAGGGGAGGAGCAGAGAAAGAGGAAGAGAGAGAATCCCAAACAGTCTCCACTCTGTCAGGGCAGAGCCCAAGGAGGGGCTTGAACTCGCGAACTGAGAGATCATGACATGAGCCAAAATCAAGAACTGGACGCTTAGCCAACTGAGCCACCCAGGCTCCCCAAATAGTAATCATTTTAAAACCCAGTGTACTAGAGGTATAGTTATATGAAACGGTATTAAAAACCATTCTGTAATCATTTTATTGTCATGAAATAAAAGTCAACAGTCTCAGAGCTGATCTAGCATCAGAAAAGTAATATTCCTTGATAAATACAAATATCTACTGGTAGGCGTGATGAATAATTTATAAATGATGTGAGATATTATCTCCAGCCCCAAGGAAAGTAAAACCTTATTGAGATTAGATCTAAAAACAGTACCTAAAACCAAGTGGTCAATAGCGGTGATAAAAACGATAGTATGTTACCACAGCACTCACTGTGCATCGGACTTGCATCCTCTGGGATCTAAACTGTCATCCATAGTCTAGAGAAGAGTCACCTAAGGTAGAAAGAGTTAATGTTCTCAAGGGGTACTGCTGGTAGATGGCAGGCTGAGATTGAAACCAGCAGTCTGGCTCAAGACCCTGTTCGTTGTCTGAAAATTACAAGACAGTAAAATCATTGGCGATGGAGAGCTAGAACAAAATAGGAGAAAGAACGTGGCCTTAACGTCAAGCAAAGTTAATTCCGAGCCTTAGTTTCACTAATTTTACCTGCGTGCCTTAAACTCACTGCACCTTAGTTCCATCATTCATAAAATTTTAACAGCTAACATTTCCTAAACACTTACCGGCACTGTTTTAAGCAATTTATATGCACTATCACATCTCATACTTTTAATGAGACCATGAGAAAAAGCGATTATTTCTTTCCCATTTTACAGGAAACGGAGGTCTTGAGAGATCACATAATTTGCCTGAGGTCATATAACTGGCTGTCCCCTCACCCCAGGAGAGTGTGTGTCCATGGTATACTCTTCTAATTATACTCTTAAGCCCTGGTACAATATGGACGCTCAAAACAATAGTATCATCTTGGTTGTTATCTTGTATTGCGTCATACGTGATTATATGTTTATATACAGAAATCGGGATACCAGTGTAGGGGGGCCAACTTACACGAGAGAAACGAGACACGAGTCAGCCCTACATCAACCCACAATCCATTTCACTTTGTGACGCAGCCTTTGCCCAACCTCAAGACACTCACAGTTCCACATTCACCCTGGCTACACACTGTGGCCGCCACAGCCACCTGCTGCTCAGGGACCTCTGCAGTTAGAGAGGAAAGGGTATTGCCTGAGTTTTACTTACAAGGGATTGTGAGACAATCATGGTGTTACTGGGGTGTATTGGTGGCTTCATCATGGTCTCCTTGAGGCTTCTCAAGGGTAGGGTGATAAGGGATATCCAGCAAATGTTGGGGGTGGAAGGACTTGGGTGATGCGAAAATGAGAAAGATAATTTTCCTCAAAAAATTTGTTTCTTTCCTGTGTCTACTGCTGGGAAGAGAAAAATAGTTTACAGAGTCTTATCATTTAAATTATTAACTGTGCAGTGTGTGTGTGTGTGTGTGTGTGTGTGTGTGTGTGTTGATTTAGATGTGTGTCTGATTTGTTATAGAGGAATATCTTGCCTTACTCGTGGAAACACAAACTTTCAGAGTCCCGTGTTACCCCTTTAAGAAGTGTGACTAACTGAGGTCATCATTCTTTGAGGAAGCCAGGTGACACGGAGAGGTCACAGTTACGTGCACTGGTTGACTGAAGACAAGCACCGTTAACCTCCAGACATGTGAGTGAGGAAGCCTCCAGATCATAAGACTTCCTATCTAGCGAGGCACTCTGAGCAGAGCAGTCTTCTCTGCTGACATCTAAGCATCACAGGGCAAAGTGTGGGTCCTGTCTGCATCCCGGACCCGCAGAATCTGTCAGGCACTGACATGTGGGTTCATTCATCATGTTGCAGTAGTAGCTACAGTAGATTGTCAAGCAGGGCCAGAGATGACGAATAACCATGACTGACCCACTTGGGGAGCTCCTTACACAGTCCCGAAGTAAAAATCTCGAAGACGCAGGTTGCTTGCTGGGTGTAAATGTGGTATTTTGCAGAACTCAGCTAGTATTAATTAAATAAAAGAAAAAGAACATTCTTTGGCAATCTGTAGTCCTTCTTAAATCTTTACCAGTTACAGACTACTCACATTACAACTACTCTTAGAGGAGATCAAGCAATTGAAACATTCTTTCAGTTAAAATGAAAATAAGGTGCCCATCTTTCCATATCCACTGCCTTCGAATTGTTAGGTATCGAGTTTTGAATTCAGTGTGCCCGACACATGGAACTCAGCTTCTGCTTATAAAATGCAATGAGGGGCGCCTGGGTGGCTCAGTCGGTTGGTTGAGTGGCCAACTTCAGCTCAGGTCATGGTCTTGGAGTTCATGAGTTTGAGCCCTGCATCGGGCTCTGTGCTAACAAATAGCTCAGAGCCTGGAGCCTGCTTCAGATTCTGTATCTCCACCCCCCCCCCCCCCAACCTCCCCTGCTCATGCTCTGCCTCTGTCTCTCAAAAATAAATAAATGTTAAAAAAAATTTTTTTTAAAATGAAATGCAGTGGGTCTCTTGAACTAAGATGTTTCTACTATCAATGACAGCTTAGCCGGGCTAACAGTGTCAAAATACTTGATTAAGCATTTATTTGACTCTTACCTTGTCTGACCCCAATGTTAATGAAATAACATGCTTCCACCATTAGCTTTTGACAGATAACACACTTTCCTACTTGAAATGTGTAGCTAATTTCTGTTGTTTTCAAAATTCAGAGTTCAAAATTATGTGGTTTACTTTTGGAGAATTACCGAACCTTTGCAAAATCAAAACATGTTGGTACATTTCTCCCCAAATCAATGTCGGAAAATCCCAGTGCTATGTATATGGACAAATTTAAGAGCTGTCTGCAACTAAAAGTGAATAATTGTAACAGGAGATAAAGGTTGATTGATCCTTCTTGGTTACAATAAATCATAGTTAGTGTCCATTTAAGTTTGTTCCTAAACAGAAAGAACCGTTTCACTAAGGAGCTACGTGCAGTTGTGAAATATGGCAGATTATTTTATTTTCCATTACCTCTTTTGGGTGGTTGAGCTTTCATGTGAAGTCTTGTGAACTTAAAGTCGGTCGGTCTCAGTATGCCCCTGACAATGCTGAAAATCTCAGGAAAGATACACAAACTCTTTGAGCCTGAATTATCTCATCTGTGCATGAGGTTAAAACTGTCATCAGTTCTCATGTAGTTTAAATAAGAATGTTTGACATTAATTACATCACATCTGGCCTTTGGGGAAGAACTTAACAACAACAAAAAACCCCAAAACACTACAATTAATTTCTTACCATGACATGTAAATCTCACCGTAGATAGAAATTCTGGGGAAGTATCATCTGGGCTGGTGGATTCCACCGGGTTCAGTGGACTCATTCTACCATGGATCCCAGCTGGAGAGGATGTGGGTTTGAAATCGATCACACACACCCCTCCCGAGGCTCCTCTGACTGGAGTTGCTTCTGCCAGAGGCATTCACACCTGCTAATTCCTAGACAAGCAACATAAAGGCCAGCCATGACACGAGTCCTGCGTTTTGCAAGCTAATATCCAAATCACGATTCATGGTGTTTCTCCCTGAAATATTTCATCAGCCTAAAATAATGTCCATCCAAAATAATTTGTTAAAAAACGTTTTAATGTGTATTTATTTTTGAGAGACAGAGAGAGACAGGTTGTGAGCATGGGAGGGGTAGAGAGAGAGGGAGACACAGAATCTGAAGCAGGCTCCCAGCTCCGAGCTGTCAGCACAGAGCCCGACATGGGGCTCGAACCCACTAACTGTGAGATCATGACCTGAGCCGAAGTTGGACGCTTAACCACCTGAGCGACCCAGGTGCTCCCAGAATAATTCATTTTAAAAGAATTGAGCACATGCTCCTCAAAAGTAAGGTCAGAATCTACTTCTCCACCACTGCCTTAAAATATCTAATTAGAAAAAATGATATACTACTTGATATATACATAATTTTAAAATATGAATGAATCTTAGAAATCATTTTCAGAACAGGAAATACTACTTCAAGAACTGCCACTCTAAATGCTAAACATTAATAAATTCTTTGGTATTCTGACTGATATTAACTCAGATATTTATAAACTACCCTTTTTCCTTCCTAAACCCATTCTGATACCCCATATGTGGTCTCCTCAACAATCAAGTGTCCTGGCCATGTTTGAGGGTGCACTTTGATATTTATAATAGTATTTCCCCCGGTTTTGAACCTGTTTTGCCATTACATTCCAACTCCATGTGTGGCTTACGTCTTCATACTTCTTGATTCATTTGTCTGTGTTCTGAGTGTATCTGAAGTGGTCATACTTTTTATCTACCTCTGAGACTGTTGCGTGCTGAGCTATGAGTTTCATGCTGTCATCAATGAATTGATACCTAAATATGATTATGCAGACTCCTTATCCTTGGAAGCAATAGGATTTTTATTTTCAGATATATGGATAAAAATAGAATTAAATGAATTTATTGTGCAGAATTGCAGGTTGGCCCATGGAAACGTGATACCACTTAAAAACGGATTAGTTAAACCCACACTTTGTGGCACTCTTTATCTACTCACTTTACTTTCTTATTTTTAATCACATCTGGGGACCACCACACCTTCATGTATGCCTCTGTTGGTATGACACAATTAATACATATGCAATCCAGGTTTGAGCTTAGGTTCCTTGATGGATGTTGAGAGACTCATTAAAGCTCTCCGAGACCTTGGAGCCAGCCTTATGGGGTCTTACATGGTAACAATGACAGTGGTTTCTAGTCACGTGGTGGCATTTTGTGAAAAACAAAACCCAAAATGTTGCAAACATGTTTCCATGATGACTTTACCTGCTTGTGAAGTAAATTCCCAGTTTGGGCCGAGCAATATGTCGTTTCTGATGCTGCATTCTCTAATCCTATGATTTGTCTCTTAGCATATGTTTAGACCGTCTTTAGGTGGGGTTTTGCACCTGTTCTCACTGTCTTTGCCTTTTATGTGGAATATTAGAGGCATTTATGTTTAATACAGGTTTATTTAATTCCATCATCTATTTCCTCATTATACCATCATGTTACTGTTACCCTTTCCTCTTGCTTTTCCTATCTTTTTAGGATCAATTGAATATTTTAATATCCTATTCTAGTTCCTCTGTTGGCTTATTGTATGTATTTTTATGGTGTCCTTATGATTTAAAATACACATCTTTAGGGGCACCTGAGTGGCTCAGTTGGTTAAGCATTCAACTTTTGATTTTGGCTCAGGTCATGATCTCACAGTCTGTGAGATTGAGCCCTGAGTCAGGCTCTGTGCTGAAAGCATGGAGCCTGCTAGGGATTCTCTGTCTCCCTCCCTCTCTGCCCCTGTCTCACGCACACTATCTCACTCTCTCTCTCTTTCACAGTAAATTAAATCAACCCATCCATCAATCAGTCAATAATGCACATCTTTATCTTCTGGTAATCTTCATTAAAAAAAAATTATAAGACCTCCCAAATCCCACAAAATAAAAAGGACTTCAAAAATAGTGTCTTTCTATTTTCCTTTCCTCATACTTTGGGTATTTTGTCATAGATTTGACTTACGCATGTTACCAAACCCAAATTATCGAGTATGTTTAAAAGAAATTAAAAACAAACAATGTATTTTACACTTACACTTATATTTACTACATCTGATTCTATCTATTCTTCTTTATAGATCAGACTTTATATCATTTTATATAGTCTGTAAAACTTCTGTTCATATTCTTTGTAAGCGAAAACCGCTGCTGATACATTTTCTCAGCTTTTGATTGAAAACCGTGCTTATTTAGCCTTCGTTGTTGAAGATTTTAAAAACAGACACAACCTTCTAGGTTTCCATCCTTCCCTGGCTCTTTAAAGAAATCCTTCTAGTGCTTTCTGACTCCCACGCTTTTTGATGGCACTCAGATCATTCTCATCTATATTCCTTTCTACATAAGACATGTCATGTCGTTTCTTCAGTCTGCTTTTACGTTTTTTTCCGTTGTTGTTGTTGTTAAGATTTTATTCTTAAGTAACCTCTACACCCAACACGGGGCTCAAACGACCCTGAGACCAAGAGTCACATGCTCGACTGGCTGAACCAGCCAGGTGCCACATTCATCCTCAGTTTCTAACAACTTAATTTTGAGTTACTTTGGTGTCGTTTTCTTTTCGTTTATCTTGCTTTAATTTCATTAAATTTCTTGCAAATTGGGGTTTTAGAGTTCTCCTCACATTTGGATTTTAGTCACTTTTTTCCTTCCAATGTTTCTTCTCCTCCTTAATCTCTATCTTGGTCTTTTTCTGTCACTACATTTATACGCATGTTAAACCACTTGATATTATCTCATGGGTCACTTCCGATATTTGATCATATCTGAATTGATCTATCATTTTCTTTTTATGCTTCTCAGGATCTTTTCCGCTGTCCCCATTGTCTGCAATAGAAAAGCCTCGACCAAGTGTAAGGTAATATTGTGAAGAGCTTGAACAGAATATTTACAAAATAGCGAATATACTAGAAATGTAATGAACAAGAAATGGCATGAATTAAAAGTCAGGTGTGGGAATATCAATTCCTAGAAGGGAGAAAACAGGAAAAAGAGAAATGGAACGAGTCTGAGTCTCAGGAAAATAGAAACAAAAGTAATTCCTTAAGGCTGGATGAAAGATAGACGGTTATTCCCCTGAAGCTGTGCTCGGGTACAAAACATATCCTCTATTCCTTTATGCCGTTTTATAGACAAGTTGCAAGCATCCAAATTATGTTATTATTTATCATTCAAATTGTCAATATTTATAAAGTCCTTTGTTTTCCAAAATAAGCTAGCTGATGTGTCTTCAGTCTTCCTATGAAATGTCACACATTCTTCCTTTTGCCTTTTCTAAAATTCATCCTTAAAGTACTGGTGAGGCTTCCTCAATACATCCAGCAAATGCCTAGCAGACCCTTCGGCTCTCTCTTCCCTGGAAAACACCTTGCTAGAGTTTTCTGTGGCGATCATTTGGAAACTCATGGTCTCCCGCTCTCCACCGCTCTCAGCTGTTAGTATCCACCCTTCATAACCCCCCTCTGTCTTCACTCTTGTCTGGAACCACTTGACAGCAGCTTGTATTTCCTGTTCTTCTCTCTCAAATTCCGAGGCTTCTTACATTTCTGTCTTTGTCCTCAACTTTCTTTTTGTTCTGGGACTCTTCCGTGTATGTCTAATTTGCAAACTATGTTTTAAAATAAAAAGTTTTCAGACACCTGGGTGGCTCAGTCGGTTAAGCATCCGACTTCGGCTCAGGTCATGATCTCACGGTTCACGAGTTTGAGCCCCGGGTTGGGCTCTGTGCTGACAGCTGGGAGCCTAGAGCCTGCTTCGGATTCGGTGTCTCCCTCTCTCTCTGCCCTTCCCGCATGCACTCTCTGTCTGTCTCTCTCTCTCTCAAAACAAAAAAAGAATAAACATTAAACAAATTGTTAAAATAAAAAAGCATATATACATAAGGTGTACAACATGAAGATCTGACATATGTATACATAGTGAAAAGTATTACTACGACCAAGCTAATGAACATATTATCTCCTTGCATGGGTGCCGTGTGTGTGTGTGTGTGTGTGTGTGTGTGTGTGTGTGGAGAGTACTTGTAATCTACTCTTTTCGCAAATTTCCCATATTCAATGCAATATTATTAACGGTAGTCACTAGGCTGTATGTTACATCTGTAAACTTATTCATCTTACCTCATTGTGCCTTTGTGCCCCTGGACCAACACCTCCTTATCCCATCCCCAGCCCTGGACTCCTCTACTCTCTGATATAACAACAGAGTTCGACTCTCAGATTCGACATATAAGTGAGATCCTGTAGTATTTTTCTTTCCCTGTCTGACTTATTTCACTTAGTATAATGTTCTCCAGGTTCATACCTTACAATGGCACGTTTCCTTTTTTCAAGGTTGAATAATGTTCCATCATACGTATAGACTACATGCCACATTTTGTTTATCCATTCCTGTATCGATAGACACTTAAGTTGTTTCCATATTTGACTGTTGTGAATAATGCTGCAATGAACATGGGAATGTAGATATCTCTTCAAGATACTGATTTCATTGCCTTTGGGTATATACCCTGAAGAAGGATTGCTGGATCATATAGTAGTTCTATTTTTAGTTTTTTGAGGGAACTTTATACTGGTTTTCATAGTGGCTGTACCAGTTTACATTCCCACCAAAAGTGAGCAAAAATTCCCTTTCCTCCACATCCCTGCCAACATTCCCGATCTCTTAACATCTTGATGATAGCCCTGCTAACAAGTGTGAGATGCTCCTTCATTGTGGTTTTGATTTGCATTTCCCTGATGATTAATGACAGTGAGCAGCTTTCTCTACCCATCTTCGACATTCATATGTTGTCTTTGGAAAAGTGTTCATTCAGGTCATTTGCTCACTCTGTGGTCAGGTTGGTTGTTTTTTTGTTGTTGAACTGTATGGGTTCCTTATATATTTTTTCCCAATCTGTGGTTTGCCCTTTTATTTTGTTTGTTGTTTCCTTTGCTGTGAAAATGATTTTCACTTTGATGTTGTCCTACTTGTTTGTTTGCTTGTTTGCCAGAGTTCTTGGTGTCCTCTATTCACACCAAAAACAAAACCAAGGAAATCTCCAAGGCAACATCCGGGAGCTTTTCCCCTATGTTTTCCTCTAGGAGTTCTGGTTTCAGGGCTTAAATTTAAGGCTTTAATTCATTTTCAGTTGATTTTTCTGCATGTTGTTAGGTAAGGGTCCAGTTTCATTCTTTTGCATGTGGATATTTTGCCGACTGGACCGGGAAGACCCCGGGCCCTGGGATGCCCTCCAGCCTGTCCCAAAGATGTCACTGAAGGCTCTTGGTGTTGTCATGAGAAAGAGTTCAAGGACAGACACAATACAGCAAGCAAATGACAGAAGCAGGAAAGTTTATAAAAGTGAAAGTATACTCTTGAGGTGTGAGAGCAAGAGAGAGATAAGAGAGAGAGATGCACACCCTGGGGTTAGGGTTTCTGTCTTGTATGGGCTGTTGTTAACTAGGGGGCAGATTATTCATTACTTGAGGCATGATTTCTTGGAAGCAGGGTTTCCTGCTTTTTTTTTTTCTTCCTTATTTGGATCCAGGTTCCTGTCATGGCACCTGCCATCTTGGGTATGTCTGGTTTGATCCTGCTTCTTGTGGCTTTTTTGGGGAACGCTGCCAGCTCAGGCCTCTGACCTTCCCGATAGCTGCCCATGACTTCCTCTTTTCTGGCCTCCAGGTATCCTGTTAGAGCCTAGCTAGCTGCTTCTCACAGATACCCAAGGATGAATATAATTCCAAATCAGGAAATATTATGCCTCCAACTCCATTCTTGTTTCTCAACATTACTTTGGCCATGTGGAGTCTTGTGTGGGTCCATACAAATTTCAGTATTAATTTTTCTATTTCTGTGAAAAATGCCATTGGATTTTTGATAGGGATTGCATCGCATCAGTCTATGTACTGCTTTAGGTGGTATGAATATTTTAACAATATTAATTCATGAACAGGGGATAGTTTTTCATTTATTTGTATCTTCTTTCATTTTTATTATCAACTTTCAACCTTCTCCTTTTCATTTTGTAGCCACTGTCCTTATTCAATTTTCTTTTATAAAGAGAAGTTATCCCAAAGTTGTATTTAACGCTGTTGTATAAATGCAAACTAAATACCCTCAGCCAAGAAGAGGGTAGAAAAGGAAAATCAAAGAAATAAAACAGTTTGTCACTTACACATAACACTCTACCAAGTGGATATTTTCATGGAATGTGAAGTAATTCTCATAACTCTTTCTTTTGCACAATTCTTTTCTATTCATGTTTCTCTCTCATTCTAAGTACTTCACCATACCGAGTTATAATCTACTTCTAACTCTGACATAGCAACTGAACATCATTTAATAACTTTATTTGCTGTTCAGTTGAAAAAAGTTTCATTGGACCAGTGCTGGAAGGAGATGGGGGTGAAATACAGGCTCTGAATGATTAAGAATGTTGCCTCGCAAATGAGTAATTCTAAGGGATAAAAAAAAATAAATTTGGCATACACAGTTCTGTCGATTATTGCCTTTACAAAATAAATTTAGAACATGCTTCCCAACTATATAAAGCAGGTTCTCTTATAGTTTGCTCACAAGATCAATCGCTACATCAGACTCTTTGCAACAACTGGATTTATTCTCCTCTTCCCCCTCACTTTTACACAAAAATAAGTGGTCCCTGCAGATACCCACGTGATTCCACAGGGATGCCGTGGTCTGCCTCTCTGGGCTTGTTGTCCAGGATCTGGGGCATACCCTTTCAAAAGGCTCTTATTTGTAGGCACATTGTAAGCTTTGGAAAACTTAAGCCAGTAATTTGCATTTCTTTTGGAAATTATTCATAGAATCCATTGATATTCTTAAATGTTCATTTATGTTGAGGGGGGAGGGCAGAAAGAGAGGGGGAGAGAGAGAATCCCAAGCAGGCCCCACGTTCAGCGGGGAGCCTGACAGGAAGGTCTGTCTCAAGACCATGAGATCATGACCTGAACCCAAATCAAGAGTGTGAGGCTTAACCGACTGAGCCACCCAGGCACCCCTGAATCAGTTGGTATTTTTCATCAGGAGCTATTATCTGTTGGGCCTTTCTTTTGTGCTTAAGACATTATATAGTTCAATAGATGACTAAATGCTTATTGAATGAATCACCTATTAATTACTTCATCCCTACATTGAAAACCAGTTATGGTATGCAATACCATATGGATAGTTTATTTGAAAGAGAAAGAACATGTTAATAAACACCCTTTGTTTCTTGAAGGGCCAGAGAAAGATTGTGTATAGTTAGCATATTGGGTCCTGGTCGGAGTCAGTAACTATTCTCTGAGATCATCCACAGTTACCTACCTCTAGAACATACCTGCAAACTTTCTGAATGAAGTCAAGCTCCCAGTGATAAGGTAGAAAATAAACATTAAAATGCAATAAAATATTTATATCACTATTTTAATCAGTTACGGAATGGCCAAAATTTAATTGTTCTTGAAACATCGCCTTTTTAAAAATTTGGGACATCAGGTAGCTCCATCAGAATATTTAAAATAAGTTGTAAAGACCAAAACAAAGAGTATTTGACGCCAAGAATAGGGGACCCTTTATAGTACTTTAGTATAATTTACAATTCCTGTACCACAGCTATTTTTTTTAATTGATACATGATTTCCAGGCAAATATTTAATTAGAGTAGAAATATAACTATTTAAAAACTCAGGAATTATTTGAATGAGTCATATAGCCCTCAGGCAGTTGATAACACATAGCAAACTAGTGGGGAACAATGTTTTTCCAGGACGACACGTTTAGATTGAACTCCAATAATGAAGTTGTTCTCTCCCACAGGTGCCTATGTCTGTGGTGCGTTTAGGACAGTCAGACATCCTCTCTCCAGAAGTAATTTAAACTAAAAGTCTGCCATGAGGCAGCCAACTTTCCTAATCTAACAGACCGAAACATGTGTTGAGGCTATGCAAAAACTGGAGTCGACCATATCAGATTCAGTGGCTGGTGTCGGGTGCAACATTGCTACTTAAATCACAAAATAAACCTTATCTCCTCTACGAGTTCTCAGCTTCGTTCTGAAATATACAAATTCCCTTTTCCTATAAGGGAATTGAAGGGGCAGCGAGAATTTTACCTGTACTGAGCTCTTTCTCCATAACTGAAGGGACACTGTGATTTTCAGATACTCTAACGGAAGCTTAGGTTAAAGGTGAAACACCCGGTTAGCTAAATTTGATTGAGGTGATCTTAGACTTTGATTCTCTATCACAAGAATATGATCATGTTTTGTATGCTTTGAAAGATACAAGCTAAAATAAATAAGTCAAAACAAAAATCCCTCTGTGACATCCAGTGGCACACAAAAAAGCACGGAGTGTTTCTGTTCCTATTGCCTGAAGATGTACTGAACCTGAGTTAACTTTTCCAGGACACAGGCTCGGCCATTGTCCTGATTACAAATACTGGTACAGTGCGGTGTGCTGAGCTATCAGACCTGATCCTTTCAATATGTACATCGTCCCAGATTGGATGACATTTTGTAATGCTATTTTTAAATCCGTTTGTTAATGCTTTTGAAATTCAAGTCAGAAATTGGGGTGTGGAAGGCAGTGCTGTTATCCTGTTAGATTCTGCAGAATTGGAATGGCTTGGGATGAATTCCTGGTCTCGTCCAATGCCAACTTTAACTCTGTTCTCTAAACTCATGACACTAAAATCCTACAACTTGTATGAATATGTCTTTTACCTATCTAACTTTTCATCATTTCTCTATAAAAATATATGGGGTATTGAGTAAGTAGAAATTATTGTTGAAGGCCATTATCATGACATAGTAGAGACACAACTAGTTGTGGTTGTTGTTGTTGTTGTTGTTGTTGTTGTTTTCCAGTTTGGTTTAGATTACTAATTCTGGAAATACTCTGTTTACCAGTTCAACTTAAAAATTAAAGAAAATAAGCTGAAATACATTTTTTAAATTCAATATTAGCAAATAATTTAAATTCCTCTTCTTGCTAAAGGTCAATTTCCAAGCATATAATCTCACTTGTGGCTCTTCTAACATTTCCTGCCCAGTGGACGGTGCCCGAGGAGAATGCTGGTTCCACTTACCAGCTCCCAGGCGCAGCCCAGAGTCAAATCTGTCATTTCAGATTATTTACAAGCAGAGGCACCTGGGCCCGACTGTAACGTAATTCAAGTTTTCCTTCCAGCCCCATCCAGCTTCTCATTCAGCATCCATGTCCCAACTTCTGGCCCATTACACTGTCCCTCTAGGCACACGGGGCCATGAGGCCCACCATTCCCACCCTCTCCAGACAGGTAGCCATCGCCTGGGAAACATATCTTCCTGCACTCTTTTCCAAGGAATAACTAATTACCTTAAGACAATTTTCAGGAACACATTTTCTAAGATAAATTTTTCTTTTACCTTTCTTTAACAAGGGATTCATCAATCAGCTATGCCTTCCATGAAAGGAAATATCATCGACACGTGGGCTTGTGGTATCACAAACAGAGTGACCTATGGGTGTTCCCGCAAATCACATACCTCTGACAGCAACAGATTCTACCTACACTGGAGGTAGAGTGGTTCTCTGAAAGTCGTTTGAAGCCAAATCAAGCTCTGTGATTCTACCAAATGCCATTCTAGTTCATAGGAAGTCAAGTTCATGGCATACTAATTTGTCTAATATATAGTTGATTTGTTTCTACCAAACATTGTGCTTTTCTATGATGAAACTTTGCAGTGAAAACCGAGCAGATATGATGCAACTTCCTAGCTTCACGGACTAAGTTTATTTCACTTCCAGAGAAAGGACTTTTTCCTCTAAGGGGCTAATAGTGAAAAATAAATGGTCATGATGAGACCAAGCATAAAGGTCATTCTCAGGCATTTTAAAAAAACCAAAAGAAGACAGTCAGGAAAGGAGTGTTTGATCCACTTCCCAAAGCACCAGGGCTTGTTCCAAATATTCAGAAACACAGATAACACACAGGTGCGCGTGCGGTTCAGAACAGCGTGATGTCCAAATGTAACTGAATATTTAAGGGCATAGTCTTGAGCAACTCCACACGAATGAGATTTGTATGTTGAGCACACCGACGTTTACACCGGAAAAATGTGAGGCTCGTGATCCAACACTTGGCGCAGGGATGGGACTTGTACGGGCGTCTGGGGCAGGACAGGAGCCAGGCAGTGGTCACTCCACAGCCACGCTACTAGCCTGACCCATCGTCTACTGATGGAGAACGTGTGTGTACCAGCCGTACTGTGTTGCATTTCCAACTCCGTTTCATTTATCTGTAATAACATTGTTCACCAGCATCAGGAGAATCTTGAGTTTGTGACAGCCGTTGTGCTAACTAATTTGCATTTATCAACGATTCTCAAGTTGCCCCCTGGATACTTCCATGAATGTCACTGTGGCTCTTGATAAAAATTCATTTTCTTGGAGACATCCCAGATATTTTGCGTGAGAATATATGGGCTAAATACCAATTCTGCATTTAACACGTGTACCAGCTGATTCTTATGCATAGTACACTTTGAGAACCTTGGGTACATTCGTTCATTAAATCACTACATCAACAAAATGACATGGGTTGTGTTATCCCTCAGTAAGGAAACCTATGAAGAAGTAATATAACTAAAATCAAACAATAAGCACAAATGTATTTAGTGATTTGAATACAAAAATAAAAACCGTAAGTTGGGAAGGAAGTCCTGTCGTGGGAATAGGAAGGCCTGGCACTAGGTTGTGGACCCAGAGCCCAGACACAGGAGACAAAACAGTGTTGGAGGCAACAGCTAGTTCTTTGACTCAGTGTGGTAGAATATCCAGGATTTGGGCAGCTAGAGTGGCCGTTGCGTTTGTTGGCTGGAAAACAAAAAGACCCTCATCTCTAGCAGTCGACACTGGGCAAGTGGCCGTGTTAGAGATGTGTCTTTCCGGGCAATTTGAATGATGAAGGGTCAAGAGAGACACCAGCTCTAAACACAGGGAGGATTTACTAAAGTCTACAAAAGCACCGGCTTGATGGGCACTTCGGAGCCACTGTGCTGGGCGGTCTGGAACAAAGAATTTGTCAACAGTAGCCCTTTCCTGGCAAAGGCTTCAGACCAGACACTGGATGCTTTCACTCATGGCATTATGACCAGTTCACAGGCAAAGAGTAATGACAGAAGACTATGGTTATCAGGGTCTGCTGGCTGCTGACACTGACTGAGCCTGAACAGAATAGTGAATACAGTCGTATTTGACAACATCGGCTTCGTGGCTTCCACCTCTGCTGCCTGCTTTGTTCCCAGTTGTAGGTAGGATGCTGCCAGTCCCTTAGGATCTGGAAGGTGAACAGCTTCTGCTAACATGCAATATCGTCTTTTTGCTAGAAAGAGATAGAATTAAATAGCGGGAAACAAATTCCATAGTCAAACCGAGTAACGTTTTGACCGTGGCATAAATTCAAATTAGATCTGGCAAAAGGTAGAGGCAGGCTTTCGCTGTTGGTGTGCCTCTCACATGACGGTTTTGTTCGTCTGGATGTAACTGATAGGGATTCTCTTCAGACTGAGGCAGTTCAAGCTTTGGAAACGTGGCGATGTCCCCTTTTGTAATAATTGCGTATTTTAGAACAGAAATGTGAAATACGGAAGAGATGATACCTGATCTGTGTTTCATTAAACACATTTATCAAAAACTGTGTACCTTGATTTGGTGAATTAGTGTTCATGTTTAAAGAATTACCTACTGCCTTTGCCCAAATGCGTAGCAGTGGTAGAAAATCTACAAGCAGAGAAAATGTAAAATACAGACGTGAACAGCAACAACAAAAAGAATATCTCGCATCAAGAGTGAGAATCTGCATGGGGCGCCTGGGTGGCTCAGTCGGTTAAGCGTCCGACTTCAGCTCAGGTCACGATCTCACGGTCCGTGAGTTCGAGCCCCGCATCGGGCTCTGGGCTGATGGCCCGGAGCCTGGAGCCTGCTTCCGATTCTGTCTCCCCCTCTCTCTCTGCTCCTCCCCCGTTCATGCTCTGTCTCTCTCTGTCTCAAAAATAAATAAATGTAAAAAAAAAAAAAAAAAAAAAAAGAGTGAGAATCTGCAATGGCTTTTTTGTACTTTGAGCCCAGTTTGCCAAATGTTAAAAATTACTAGAAGCTTGTAATATCAAAACTTGTCATAAATAAACCAGTGTGCTGTTGGAAAGGTATAGACATGTAAAATAAAAAATCCAGACTCAAACATAGGGGAGGCTTTGCATATCATACAAGAGACATGCTACTGTCTCTAATCTTCACCAGTATCCAATTCTCTTTCTGTTACAGTCACAGCAAAGTCTGTTATTTCTCTGCACTTTTGATGTTGGGTAGCTCATGCCAATGGGTTACAGCCAAGGAAATATGAAGTGAAAAGTCCATGGAAAGTTCTCCAGTTCCTCTCTTCCACAGCTGCAGGAATCATGGATGGACCTCTCTGTCAATTTTTTGAGGAACATCTACCTTGGAGAGCTATGCAAAATCACAGAAGCCTTTATGTGAATGGGAAATGCAATTTTCATTGTGTGAAAGCACAAAGATTGAGGAATTATTTGGTACCACAACGTGACAGAGCCCATCAGATGCATATTATTCAAATAATCAATTTTATTTAAGGTTAATCAAATGAGATCGATTAATAAGTACATACACGCTTAAATTTATAGAGCTTTAGAGGGGGTGGAGTTGATATAGGGAAAACAAAGGCTCAACAGAACCCTGTGATGATGGTCTGGCTAAAGATTTTAAGATTAAAAGGTGATGCCTACTGTTCTGAATGGTTTGCATTAGAAAACATCTCCTTTTGTTCCCCAGGACATCCATAAAATCTCCCGTTTACAAGTGATTTGGTATGAAAACAGACAGAGCTAACCCTCCTATGGGTGCCAAAATAATAAATATAGAAACCGTGTGTGTTGAAGCAGGAGTCTATTGTTTGAAGCAGTTAAGAGGATTGAAATCCACTGGGCATTTCCAAAAGACATAGATCCTTGGATTTCCTCAGACCCCGGTAATAAGAGTTGAGGGAGAAGTTTGGAACAGTTTTTATAGATCTCGAGGGACGGTTGAATTGTAGCTGGCATTGAAGTTACTGAAATAAGATGACTGAGAGGGAGAAGATTGGTTGTGTCCTTAAATGATTAATTCTGTAGCAACATGACGACCTGGCCAGAGACCTTGTGGTTCTGCTGGCCGGGACAGAATAAGGGCAGGAGCAAATGGAGCCACAGCATAATTTGTTTTCTCTTGCTGGATAAGCTGCCCTCTGTGTCATCCCCGGCAGCCATCCTAAACTCACCATCTGTTCAAAGCGAATATTACAGTAGGGGAGTCAGGAGTTCCTGGTAGGATATTGCTTTACCTGTTTATCTGGAAGATAATGGTATCTTAACTGTTATTGATAACCTGTGTGTCTGTCCTTACCATTCTTCTTTAGATATGTGTCTCTGGGTTATTTACATTCATATTGGTGTTTCCCAATCTGACTCTTTAATACCTGGGTGGGGCATGAGAAGGTATCAGACTGATTTTTCAGGAAATAAGCTACATAACATGTCATTTCTAGTAAGTTTTTGATGGTTTTAGCTGGAAATGATCCTGAATCCAAAGAACTGCTGAAATTAAAAAAAAAAATCAAGAAAGAAACTGGCAATTTTGCTTTGGGTTGAATTCCTTTAGAAAAAGGAATTAATCAGTCTTAAAAGTACAATTTGTTGTGATTAAGGAAAACCACTTAGGTTATCTGGTTCTTGTCTTAATTTCAATTTGTTAAAGAAAGAAAAAGAAAGAAAGAAAGAAAGAAAGAAAGAAAGAAAGAAAGAAAGAAGGAAAAGGAAAGAGAGAGGGAAAGAAAAGAAAAAAGGAAGGAAGGAAGGAAGGAAGGAAGGAAGCACACATAATTATGTTTATTTATTTTTCACCTAGTCCTATGATATTTAAAGGAAACTCCCATAGGCATAAAAAGCTTTAGTCTCTATACAGCGAGCCATCAGTGTGAAATATCACTTCCTCTTTACCTGCTTTCACTAGTGGAAAACTTACATTGTTCAATGCCTATCAATTTTGGGGGGCACATGGGTGGTTCAAGTCGATTAAGCCTACAACTCTTCATTTAGACTCCGGTCGTGTTCTCACAGTTCTTGAATTCAAGCCCTGTGTCAGACTCTGCGATGACAGTGCAGAGCCTGCTTTGGATTCTGTGTCTCCCTCTCTCTCTGCCCCTTCCCTGCTCGTGTGTGTGCTGTCTCTCTCTCTCTCTCTCTCTCAAAATAAATAAACTTTAACAACAACAAAAAAACGCTATCAGTTTTCTTTGACTTGGAGTGTACTCTTTGCACAGATAAACAAAACATTGACGTGTCTCCCCTGTGTGTGTATAGGGCTATTTTTCCCTTTCTGTTCTGCCATGATCTGGTTTTTAAATGTGACTTGTTTCCTAGAGGCATGTCATAGATTTTCCAACATCATTCAGAAGTATCTATAATTTCAGAGAAACTCTATCTGGACACACTGGAAATCGTAATAATCATTCAAGTCTAGTGTTTATCTGTGACAGAAAAAAAACACCATATTTTGCAAGTTGACTTATTCCTCTAATCTTTTTGACACCACAGAAGACGGAAGAATCCTGGTAAAGTTAGAATGGGTTTTGTGAGAGATAAATTAGCAAGTATTTTTGTAAGGTCAGTAATGTATTTAGAAATCCATTTCCATCCCATTTTAAAAAAAGTGACCCAGTAACATTCCTACCACCAATTGAAACAAATATCCATTTACTTTAAGAGTCAAACTTGAGGATCACCCCTTTTGGGGTCACATGTAATGCCCCATCTTATCGTCCCTGACCCACGCCTCTAGATGGTATTGAACCAAAAGCTTTGAACTAAGTTTACTTTAGTTTGTTTCGAATATTAACTATGGTCTATGATTTTAATTTATGAGGTTTCCACATTCCCCAAATTCCAAACTTATGTGCTTTTTTTCTTACAACCTGCCAATATTCACTCTACTAATGATTATAAGATTGCCAATCAGCTGTCATTTTGTGACTTCAGTACTCATCATTTTTACATTTATCTCTGGATTCAGAAAGATCATTAAAGTTAACTTAATACAAATGCAGTTGGAAAGCAACTTGGCTGGGATACCTATGCATCCGTTTGATTAATCCACAACCCCGTCTTTCTTGTTTAGAGGAGCAATGTGTCTTAGGTTGATATTCTAAGAAATCATTTTGATAGGCATTCAGATCATGTACATATAATTGCTAAAAAATCAAATGTCTTGCCTTCTGTCACTGTGACACTTCTCAGGTGAGTCAACTGTAGCATAATGATAGTGTGGACTCAGGGGCCCGACTGCTGATGTTTGAGGTAACCTACCACCTATTAGGTCTATGTCCTGAGCTGAGGTACCCCGTTTGTCTGTGCTCCACTGTCTTCCTTTGTAATTACTAGTAGACAGACTATTTGTCTTCTTTAGTGAATTAAGAAATAAGAAGCCCCCCCCCAAAGAGTTTTAATAGTATTTTATGCAGTGACAATAAAATTTAGCAGTGAGGCACTTCAAAGTGACCATTCCAGATGTGAAGAATTAGATAATCCTTTCCTAGGTGGTTCAGCCATTTTCAAGTACTGTACCAATGGGAAATAGAAAAAAAAAAGTGAGGATTCACATTTGTAGCTTAATTTTTATTTTTTTTAAAGTTTAAATTATTTATTTTGAGAGAGAGAGAGAGAGACAGTGTGTGCTCATGAAGAGGGGAGGGGCAGAGAGAGAGAGGGAGAGGCAGAATCCCAAGCAGAGTCTGTGCTGTGGGCACAGGGCCCAACACGGGGCTCAATCCCATGAACTGTGAGATCATGACCTGAGCTAAAACCAAGAGCCAGTCGCTTAACCAACTGAGCCACCCGGGCACCCCATAAATTTATAGATTAAACGCATGGACTATGCATCTCCAAATGTTCAGGTCTTCAATACAATTATTTCATTATGGAGCCCTAACCTAACTTTTAAAACTAAATATTCATAAGAATGTCTCTGTTTTCAAACTCTACTAAATTAGGCTTCATACAAATTTGCCAGCAGGTACAGTTGGAAGACCAGGAGGTGGAAACCTCTTTGTAGAAACAAAAAGGAAATGAAGAACCACAAGATGAGACAGATCTTCAAATGGCATTCAAAGTACATGAGAGATAAGGTGTATTAAAACACATGGTAATAAAAAGTAGCAAGTATTTACCAAACTAATGATTAAAAAAAAGAAACCTAGCCACAATGTTCTTACACTTCAAACATGAATTTTTATTTTATTTACATATTACTTTATATTTTTTATGTATTCATATAATTTTATGTATTTATAAATATATATTTATACATCACTTTACATTATATATGTGAATACTTTATATTTTATTGTGTAATAATCTTATTATATTATTATAATTATATTTTTATTATAATTATATATCATGTATGTTATATAATTATGATAATTATATAATGGCTAATAGTGTACTTTTATTATAACAAGTATATTACTTTGGAAGTATATACGTAATTATATGATTTTATATTACTTTCCATATTTATATATATTTATAAATATGTTTTTATATATTTTTATATTATATATGTGCCTGTTTTTCTTCTAAATTCACCGATTGATTCTCAAAAGATTCATTGAAACTCAAGAGATTCATTGTGTTGTCTTCAAAGGACATAAAGTTAGATCTGGATTTGAATTCTAGCTCTGCTGCTTGTAACTCTACCTTACGGGGAAAGTGCCTGCAGGTCACTTGACCTCAGTTTCCTCCTCTGGAAGGGGATGATAATAATAAAAGCTGGGAGCTGATCAGATACCTGAAATGGGACACTGCTCCGCCCGTCACAGAAGTTAGGCTGATCCCCCCACGATGTTGCAGGTGCCGTGCTGGCCCTTGGCCATTTCAGGATAAATGACCCATTGGGAACATACAGTAAGGTATATTTAAGCATTAGTGAAATCAGGCCGACTTCGCCTGTGTTGCTCAGTAGAATTTTTAACTTTTATGAGCTATGGAAACACTGCCGCACTTTCCTCAGAGCGCCACGCAGCGCTGTCCACGAGTGGAGATGCTCTGCCACAAATCCACACCTCTCAGTTCTCCTGGTGAGTTGACAGCCCTTTGAAGTCCCTCCAGCGCGTCTCAGAGCTGATTCAGGTGCCTGTGCGTGCGTGCGTGCATCACACCGTCTGTCCCGAATTTGGAGAAAATGCCTTGAGTTGTCTTTGAAAGATGTTGTAGCAGACAGACTGAAACTCATCTGTTTACAGCAGTAATGAACTTACTTGGAACCTGTCCTTGGAAATTTGGCACTCATGGTTTCTATACTATCCAGGGGGAGAATCTTGAATGGGATCTGGAATGAGGAAGTAGGAATTTAGACTGCCAGTGAGAAAGCGTGGAAATACGGAGTTGGTAGAAATCTGTCTTCACTTCAGATTAAAACTACATGTTGAATGATCCCTGAATGTCAAGTACTGGAGATGTAGCAGTAAAAAACAAAACAAAACAAAAAACACACACACAAAACACCTTGCACCTTAAGATCATTTATTATGGTGTAAATGAGAGATAAATCAGTGATTGCAATATCAAGGAAGCAGTATGTTTATGGATCCACAGCAAAAAGGGTGTGTTTTGCGTGGTGCTGTGAGGTCAGGCACGAGCTTTTCACCTCATGTCGGGCTCACAGGGGACTTCCAAGGGAAACTAGTGTGAGGAGATGTATATATGTGTAAGGACAGGACAACCGGGAAATGAACCACATTTTCAGTAGGGCCAAGCAAGTGTCTCTCTGGGCACACTGGAATAAGTGATGAGCCCATAATTTCATTCTTCTACTGTATTGACTCTTCCCCCACCCCCACTTTTATAATTTGCAATAATGTTGTTTAATGACTTTCTTACTTGTGAAAGTTACTGCTATAATTACCGCTGCCCCCTCATGAAATAATAGAAAAAAATATATATCTCTATCCCGGTTCCTAGCACACAGCTTATAAGATGTTTGTAATTTCCTAAGTGATTGGGGTGTTTCCTAAACCACTCGGTGTTTTCTGAGTGATGGGAACATCTTTTGTTCTAATGAGGAGTCTTTGGGTGGGCTTCTGCACAGGGACTGATCACCAGAAAGGCCAAGCCATGACTAGAAGCTTGGAGGTTTCAGCCCCACCACCCATCCTCCAGAGAGGAGAGAGGGCTGGACCTCGAGTCAATGATCCATCATGCATACATGGAGGCTTCCCTATTCCAAAAATATGGAAGAGCTTCTGGGTTGGTGAACACACCCACATGCCGGGAGGGTGGGGCTGCCCAGCCCAATGGGGACTAGAGGCTCCTGAGCTCAGGACGCTTCCATATGTGTCTTTTCGTCTGGCCAATCATCTGTATCCTTTAGTATATTGTTTATAATAGGCTGGTAAATGTAAGCAAGTGCTTCCCTGAGTTCTGTGAGGCATTCTCACAAATTATTGGACCCAAGGAGGGAGTCATGGGAAGCAGAATTTATAGCTGGTCCGTCAGAAGTACAGGTGACAACTGGAGTTTGGAGTCCCCCTGAAATGGGGGAGTCCTGTCGGACAGAGCCTTTAACATGTGGAACCTGGCGCTCATCCCAGGTAGATGGTGTCAGAGCTGAACCGTATTGTGGGATGCCCAGCTGGTGTCACAGAACGGCTTGGCAGGCGCGACACCACACATCTGGTGTTAGAAGTGAAGTGTCGTCATCGTGTGAGGGCAGAGGAGAAACAGGGAGTTTTCCCATACGCCCCCCAACCTCACCCCCCCGGGGGCAGCCTTCTTGCAGGCTCTACTAGCTGGCCTGGCTGAACACACGAGGCCACCATATAATTATTGTCTCCATTCTATCCAGGCCTTTTATTAGAGTTCTATTTTTAAACATCATTTCATTCCCTTTTATAGCTTTCCTTAATGCATCGAACAAGCAACCTTTGATTTACCACTGCCCTGTGCCTATGTGAATGTTCTGAAACACAGGTCAGATGTGGAGCATTATTTAAAAGTGTTCTCTCGTGCACTAATGTGCCGGCATTAAGCATGAGGTAGCAGCAGAGACGCTACTCAGCGAAGAGAAATTGCTTTTACGTGAATCAGAGCAGTAAATTCTTAAAATCCTCTACCCTTAAAATGATTAAATAAATGAATTTTTCAAACGTTGAATAAAACATCTTAACTCAGACTATTGCCGCAAACTCAAAACAAAATAAATTACTGTGCAAATCCGAAAAGTTAGTGAAGGAAATGCAAATGTTCAACCAAATGGCCTGAAGCATAACTATTATTTTTGTTTTACTTAAATGTTCCTCATACTTTAAGAAGCTATTATATTACCAATACACATGTTCCAGTAATATCAGAGGTGTTTTATGAAGCGTGGGGTACTTGGCATCACTACTTAAATTTCCACTCGGTTGAGCATTAGTCTCTCAGTTACACTCGGGGTGGCCTCCTGCCTGATGTGACATCTTCCTACCCTCTGGCATCCCAGCAGCCCCGGAATCCTGTCCGTGCTGTCTCCCAAATAATTCTGGGATCATCACCACCTCCATGCCCTGGGCCATGCTACACTTGTATCTCACGTGGATTATGGGACTAATTGCTGGAGTGATGGCCTTCAGAGCACAGGGAACAGCTGTTACTCTACTGGCCAAATTTGTCTTTCATTTGTTTTGGGAATGCTTACTTTCCAGGTGAAGAATACCTATGAGATGTTTCACGGGAAACTAAATTTTTCCCACTGTTTTTGTGGTTTCAGTAGGATTCATTCCACTATGGAGTATGAAAGGGTGAAAGGGAGGTGATCAAAGTATGTGCAAAACTTGATATGTAATATGTGGTGTGTATTTATATGTAATATGTATACAATATATGTAATAGGTAAAGACTGAAAGGCTTTACATTTTCATCTGTTCCGGGGGGTTGCACACACCATCTTGTTCAATCTATACCACACATGTCTCAGATGAGCACCCATGACTCACCCTGGTATGAGAACATGAACGTTCTAGGTCACATAGTTAAGTGGTGGAACTCTTTCCCACCTTGTTTTCCAGATAGACGCTCTCACATGAGCATGAGACTTAGAGTCTTGAAGACCTGTGTTAAGTCCTGCTCCAGCATTTAGCACAGACTGCCACTAATTCAAATATTCAGTGAAAGTCCAAGAAACGAATAAGCAAATACACAAAACAAAAAAGGAGTGTGTCAGTATTACTCTTCCAGGAAAAAGCAGATCTTAATCAACTCTGGAATCATTTCAGGAAAAGGGAGGCAGGCTAGTAGAAAGATGAAGGACGGATTCAGGGACGCGTGGCAGATAGATGAATAAATGGATATCTTAATAAACATTGATCTTTGACCTGTTTCTCTTCAATGTAACACATGTAAACCACATGGGTACTTCTTAGAAATGACTCCAGAGAGGCACAAAGCCATCGCAGGTGACATATAACCATGACCATTTAATCCCTATTATCAGAAATCAGTTAGTGATTTTACCTATTTAAGTACAAAGCTGAGTCCAAATTGATATTCCTTCCTGTTTTTTGTTTTTAATTAATTTTTTCCAACATGTATTTATTTTTGAGAGACAGAGAGAGACAGAGCGTGAGCAGGGGAGGGGCAGAGAGAGGGAGACACAGAATCCAAAGCAGGCTCCAGGCTCTGAGCTGTCGGCACAAAGCCTGACACTGACACAAGGCTCAAACCCACAAGCCATGAGATTATGACCTGGGCCAAAGTCGGACACTCAACTGACTGAGCCACCCAGGCACCCCACAAATTGATAGTCCTTCCCCTTTATTGCACTCTCCCTATTCCTACCCACCCTAGTAGAGAACTTATTTTACTTTCACTAATACACATTTTCATCAAATACTATTTTAACATGCTTATTGTATTTTACTTTAAAAAAAATTCTCAAAAAATTAAAAATAGAACTACCCTATGACCCAGCAATTGCACGACTAGGAATTTATCCAATGGATGCAAAAATGCTGATTCGAAGGGGGACATGCACCCTGATGTTTATAGCAGTATTATCAACAATATCCAAATTATGAAAAGAGCTCGAATGTTCGTCAACAGATGAATGGATAAAGAAGATGTGGTGTGTATGTGTGTGTGTGTATACACACACACACACACACACAATGGAATACTACTTGGCAATCAAAAAGAATGAGATCTTGCCATTTGCAACAATGTGGATGGAACTGGAGGGTATTATACTAAGCAACATAAATCAGAGAAAGACATATGATTTCACTCATGTGGAATTTGAGAACACAACAGATGAACATATGGCAAGGGAAGAAAAAATAAGATAAAAGCAGAGAGGGAGGCAAACCATAAGAGACCCGTAAATACAGAGAACAAACTGAGGGTTGATAGAAGCAGGTGGGTGGGGGATGGGCTGAATGGGTCATGGGCACTAAGGAGGGTACTTGTTGGGATGAGCACTAGGTACTGTATGTCGTGATGAAATCACTGGGTTCTACTCCTGAAGCCAAGACTACACTGTATGTTAACTAACTTGAATTTAAATAGTAATAAAATCCTCAAAGTTTTTGTCTTACTCCTACAATGTATGGGTTGAATTACCTTTGTATGTTTAAATTAGATAAATTTCAATGCATGGAATTGCAATGTTGCTTGCAACCCTAAGGACTGAGAGCAAGTGAAGGCCTGAGATGCCTTTGGCATCTTGTCTGTGTCTGTGCCTGTGCCCATAGGGGCTGGACCATAGAGATGTTATCCATTTGCTTGGTGTGAGGTAGATGGGAACCATTGACTACAAAATGTAAGCTTATCTATGTGCAAGTCAGGAAAAATACAAAGTTGAGATTATGTACATTTCTTATGATTATATTTTCAGGTTGCAAACATTTGGTATTTTATAAAATCAAGTCTAGAGCTGGGCATTGAGTTCACCCATTGGAAAAGATTACATTTTCTCCAAAAGCATAGATTCCATTTTCCTTTATTATCACAACAGTTTTTAAGAATTTTGATGGCAGATTTTTGTATATATTATTAATGTATTTTTTAAATTTCAGATAACATATTTTTCAGTATGAAATAAATCAATTAATTTTGAATTTCTGAACTGACTTTGCCGGTAGGGTTTGTTTTTGAAATTATTTTTCAATACTTTGGAAGTCTGCTTGGTGCTTGACTTTTAAATACGAGAAATATTGAAATCAGAATTTCAAAAAAATCATGAGAAATGTGAATACCTAAACAAAAAACTATAAGGTCGTAGACTATAGCTACCTCTCACTGATAAGGATTTTAAAAAGTGACTTTACTCCAAGATTGGGGTGCTTGGGTGGCTCAGTCAGTTAAGTGTCTGATTCCTGACTTCGGCTCAGGTCATGATCCCAGGGTTTGTGAGTTCGAGCCCTGCACCTGGATCCATGCTGACAGTGTGTAGACTGCTTGGGATTCTGTCTCTCTCTCTCTCTCTCTCTCTCTCTGCCCCTCCCCTGCTTTCTCTCTCTCTCTCTCTCTCTCTTTCTCTCAAAATTAGTAAAAAATAAACTTTTAAAAAAAGTGACTTTACTTCAAGGTGATAAATTGATGTTCGCAGTTAATAGTCTCAAAATGTTGTATTGACAATAATACGACTGAAGAAGCCTGGGAAGCACCATTAATTTTAACTCTATAGACACATTATTAGGTAGCCTGCATTGATGAGTACCCAAGGGACCTTCTCTGAGATTGTAGTATATGAAATTTATCTGGTTTATAACATGCCCACTTTCAAAGTAATTCTTTTAAATTAATGACTTTTCTAGGGAAGGCCCCCTCCGTGGGAGGCAATTTATTCATATTCCTTAGGAGATTTAATATAAATTGTACTCCATTAATTTAATAAACCTCCCAGTTTTTACAAAGGTGCCTTTTGGGAGCAAGAGAACATAGATCTTGGTTTGGAGAGGAAGAGTACAAATAGGAAATATCACTATCCGAATTACAATCAGGACGGGCAGAAGTATGGTGGGGCAAGCCCTGAATATCAGAGAGATAGTTTCATGATGTCTAATAATGTGACACAGTTGGGGAACGGGAGGAGATGGAAAGTAGGAAAATAACTACATTTTTCACTTGGGAGTCGCAGAAGACACTCTTTTACTGTTACGTAGATAACTGTGCGTGTGTGTGCATGTGTGTGTGATAAACAGGCCATATGGTATTTTTCACATTAAACCAGTGGTTCATTTAATTCCTATTAAACCCTAGTGCCCTGGGTTGTACTGAACATGAAGACACTGTCATCTGGAGAAATTTAAGAAGGAGCCAGTCGCTTTGACACTTGCTGTGATTCTGTGCTGTAAGTCCTAGTTGGCTCTGCTTCTTTAAGAGTTGAACCCAGGGGGCCTTCTGGTTGGCTCAGTCAGTTAAGCATCCAACTCTTGATTTCAGCTCAGGTCATAATCTCATGGTTTCTTGGGATCGAGCCCCGTGTTGGGCTCTGCATTGACAGCACAGAGCCTGCTTGGGATTCCGTCTCTCTCTCTCTCACTTTCTCTCAAAATAAATAAGTAAGCTTAAAAAAAGAGTTGAATCCATGACCAAAGGAATATAGCGTGCTATACATAAACATATAAAAAGCACACTCAAACAGGCAGTTATGTGCAACAGCCATGGAATGAAACCATAAAATGTCACATCTGACCTGTTTGAACCTTTTTGCATCTCGACTTACTTGCCTGATTCCACAGTTCTTACTGTGAGTTGATTTACTGCAATGCTATTTGTATTATTTTTAAGGCTTCTATGATAAAGTACCACAGAGTAAGTAGGTGGCTTAGACAATAAAGATTTATTCTTCCACAGTTTTGAGGGCAGGAGTCCAAACTCAGGGTGGTGACATGGCTGGTTTCATTCTGAAGCTTCTCTCCTGCCGTGAAGACGGCCATCTTCTCATCGTACTATCATGTGATCTCTTCTCCGTGCACGTGCCCTGTCCGTTCTGATCTCTGCCTGTAAGGACACCCTCATGTTGGATCACAGTCATGCATATGACTTCATTTTACTTTCATTGCTTCTTCAAAGGCCTTATCTCCACATGCAGTCGCATTCTGAGACACGGGGTCTCAGACCCACAACGTAAATTTGGAGGAGGGCAGCAAAATTCAGCCCATAACATTATTTTTCCAGTTTTCGCTCATGGGAATCAATTACTTACCCTCCCATGATTGAACTCTTTCAAGTGGTACCAACGAATGTGGTACAAGTTCAAGATATTCTAATGGGAAGACATTGCTCTAGGAGGCATAGACCCTGTTATAAAACATGTCCTCACAGTGTCCTCCTTTTCCTTTACATCCTGACTCCCTCCTTGTGGAATTAAGGCAGAAACTATTTGTTCAGGAAGATTTTAGGCAATTTGAATAGCTTCTTACTGTTACTCATGCTACGGATATTAAGCAATATCTAGACCAGATCTCTTGGATTGTTCATTCTGTGCAAAGACAGTCACCATGTGAGGAAAACACTCACGCGCCCAGAGCAGGGTTTGTGTGGAGGGGACTGAGGGGCTCCTCAGTCAGCATCAGCTGCGCGACTTGTGAGTAAACCTCCTTGCTCATGGATACTCCTGCCCCAGTCAAGCCTTTGAAGGACTGTAGCCCCATCTGACAGCTTCACAGTAGGCACATAAGAGACCTCATGCTAGAAAGATCCAGTTAAGACATTTCTGATTTCTCTTTTTGGCAAGAACTGCCATCTTCCAGTAATTCACCAAAATGACCCGCACAAAGCGAAAGAGGAGAGGCACCCGCTGTATGTTCTCTATGCCCTTTAGAAAACATGGAGTTGTTCCTTTGGTCACATACATGCGAATCAAAAGAAAGGTGATATTGGGGACATCAAGGGAATGGGCAGTGTTCATAAAGGAGAGCCCCCCAGACGTCCCCATGGCAAAACTAAAAGGGTCTACTGTGTTACCCAGCATGCTGTTGGCACTTGTGTAATCGGCCAAGCACGTTGAGGGTAAGATTCTTGCTGAGAGAATTAATGTATATACTGAGCGTATTAAGCCCTCAAAGAGCCTTCCTGAAGCATGTGAAGGAAAATGATCAGAGGAAGAAGGAAGCCAAAGAGAAAGGTACTTGGGTTCAGCTGAAGCGCCAGCCTGCCCCACCCAGAGAAGTGCAGTTTGTGAGAATACACAGAGAGGAGCCTGAGCTGCGGGAACCCAGTCCCTATGAGTTCACGGCACGGTAAGCGTAAGAAAAGATAGGCCTCAGGACTGTTTAACGAAAAAAGAGAAAAGAAGAGGAAGAGGAAGGAGAAGGAGGAGGAGGAGGGGGAGGAGGAGGAGGAGGGGGAGGAGGAGGAGGGGGAGGACGGGGAGGAGGGGGAGGGGAAGAAGATATTTCTGGTTTCTAGACCCAGGACACTTTGAGAGAATTGTTTCATATTGTATTTTTACATGTGTTTTTGTGTTTTGTGTGCGTGTTGTCCCTTATTGATGCCTGAACCGGTTTTGAATAACTAAAATTTCATAGAAAGATTTTTTTACCTAATAAGTCTGAAACAATAAAAAATTTTTCCAGCTATGAACTTTAAGTCATTACTGCTTATTCTTGTTTTGCATCTCCACTGAATGCATCCATTATGATTTTTAAAAATCTCATTAATTTTGTTACTGGTTTATTTGTCCATGAGAAAGTTCTGAGCAAATCAGAGGGAAGGATCAAGATGGAAGTGATAACATGAAATATGGAATGGAGAAGTAGGAGGTGGGGCATCAGGAGAGGAAAGGCTGGAAAAGCAAGAGATGGGGACAAAGATATTTGTTCTTGAAAAGTGAAGAAGAGGGGACACCTGGGGGGCTCAGTCGGTGGAGCGTCCGACTTGGCTCAGGTCATGATCTCAGTATGTGAGTTCGAGCCCCACATCGGTCTCTGTGCTGACAGCTCAGAGCCTGGCACCTGCTTCAGATTCTGTGTCTCCCTCTCTCTCTGCCCCTCCCCTACTCGCTCTCTCTCTCTGTCCCTCTCTCTCTGTCTCTCTCTCTCTCTCAAAAATGAATAAACATTAACAAAATTTAAAGAAAATGAAAAATGGAAAAGAGGAAGCAGGAGGGAGAATAGGCAAACATTCTCTAATCCAGGAAAACTGGTTTAACATCCTGTCTTGGTCTATGTTTAAATAACCTAAAATGACCCATTATAAAAATTTATATGGATTTTCTAAAAGTTACTACTTCCCAGGGGTGCTGTGTATAGTCTGGATCTCATCTGCAATTTTACAAGGGACGCAAGGAAGCAGTTATTAATTTTAATTCTAATTCTTTTTTTTTTTTCTATTTTTAAGAACGAGAGATTGACTGAGAGAGAGAGAAAGAAAGGAATTCTGATAAACTATTGATTTGTTCCCTGCCTGAGTCTGGAAGGGTATTACAGGTGGCGGTTCTCTTGAGGCTCACAGGATGAAAATCTTGACCACGGTGCGCTCATTATCCCCTCATAGTTAAAGGAAAGGCTGTCTACATCATTAAACACCCTGCCTGCTGACCGAATCAATAATAAATGTGCACAGAACTCATACATAGTAAATGTTAAATAAATGCTGGTTTCTGTTCTTACTAACAGACACATTTCTCTATCTAAGCTACCAGTAGCGAAATTCATGGGCAGAATATATTATAGAATGTGTGGTTTAAATGGGATTGGAAGGAAGGGGCACCTGGGTGGCTTAGTCGGTTGGGCATCTGACTTCGCCTCAGGTCATGATCTCACGGCTTGAGTTCGAGCCCCGCGTCAGGCTCTGTGCTGACAGCTCAGAGCCTGGAGCCTGCTTCGGATTCTCTCTCTCTCTCTCTCTCTCTCTGCCCCTCCCCCACTCACACTCTGTCTCTCTCTCTCTCAAAAATAAATAAACATTAAAAACAAAATTTAAGTGGGGTTGGAAGGAATCTCAATACATGTAAAGTAAGCCCATAGAGGGAAATTGTACCATAAAATGTATCTCCAAGATCAACAAATGCTGATCATTTTAGTTAAGTAACCTGTGGAATAAAGTAATAGGTAACATAACCGTGACATTCAAAAAACAATTGTCTTCCTCTGCTCACTGATTTCCCAGCAATAGAACCTAGGAATGTGCCTGAAATATGTAAGGTGTTCACCACATGTTTTCTGAATGAAGAATTACATGTGTGTGCACACCCACACGCTTAAACGCACGTGCACGTGTAACTGCCCAGGAGGACTAAGTGTCTCAGTTGGAGCAAAGGTGTTAAAAGAAATAAGGGCCTCGGGTTGCAACCACTTCACTAGAGGAAGTAAGATCTCTATTCGTGACAGGTGTCTCCATGGCCACTTCCCATCCCTCCCCTTTCTGTCCCTGCCGGCACCCCATCAGTGTCCTCAATCACTACGTAGGCCAGTGGCAATTTGAGGAGGCAGGTAATTTCTGTAATTCTCTTACAATTTGAACGGTCTGGGACAAACAGCAGCAGGAACACTAAGGTGTGCACATCACCCAGCCAGCTGACTCCCGGTTGAGTCTCGTCATACAAGGTACCCCTGCCACTTGATACCCAGATGTGTGCACCTCTCAGGCAGGGCTGTTACTAATTTCCTGCTGGGGCTCGTGCCATGGTCATCGCTGGTGGCGGACTGCACGCGATGTAGGCGGAGATGAGCTCTTCGCGTGCTGCTTAGGCTCAGAGGGGTTCCATGCAGGACTCTGTGTCTCCTGTTGAGTGTTCGGGCAGGATCGAAGGCTGGAGAGGAGAGAGGGTCCTGAGAAGGAGCCCATATTCTCCTATGGCGGAGTTATTTTCATATTGTTGCTTACTTATTTTCCATTCATTCACATTTACCCGATATGAAATAGATCCAGGGCTAGACAGAGCCACCACAAGGCTAACAGTAATTAAGATGACATAAATATTTTACTTGCACTGGTTTCCACCTGCGTTGTGTCAAAAGAACCCTGTGGAAAGAGCCACAGTGACAGCCTGCCTTCTTGGGGAAATGCTTTTCTCAGAAGAATCACATTTGGCTGACTCTTGCGCTCTTAAGTGTGAGACATCCACCTGTATTATTTATAACTAAGAACAATTATCAGCCTGAGAGGACTGCCCACGCAGAGAAAGGTCTTCTTTGACTCGTAGCTTGTGAGATACCTTATAAAAACGTAATTTGGTTTTTATATAAACTATTAATTGTGATGAAATTGTATTTCCGCTTCTCAGTCTTCCGGCTATTAGTACAAAAATTTGAAAATCTCAGCTTCCTTTGCTCTGTATTCGTTTGATTTGCGTGATGTCGTGTGAATTAAGAAATCTCCTTCCAACACAGGGCAATTTCTTGTGAAGGTCGCACACCAATATGCCATTTTCTCCTTTGAGAACATTTTCTTGTACCTCATTTTTTTTTCTATAAAATGGAAATGCTTTTACATACAACTTGCCATTTCATACTGGTATTGAATGAATAACTAAGACATGTCTCGATGTTTTTTTTTCTTCTTCACAAGGGAAAGACATACTGCAAAGGCTGCATTCTGTTGTTGTAGATTTTCTGTTTTACAGTGATTGTGCATTCTTGAAGGTTATTGTCATTTAGATCTGTATTTTGATTTTTTTCTTCATTTGGCTGGATATTCTAAGCTCTCCTAGTTGAATAATAAAGGTCCTACTTGGCTTTTGTCTTCCTGCCATTATAAGATCCTTATGGGTACATATTACGCATCTTTTAAACAGAGGAAAGCCTGTCTATCATTCACACCGTCAGGATGGGAGGGAAATGTTTATATTGCTGGCCAGACTATTTCACTGAGTCCAATTTCACAAGCCATTAACACTCTGAAAGGGGGAATTAATTTGAATGTCTATCATAGTCTAGAAAGGGGGTCAAAATTTTGGGAACTATTATTCGGTTGACCTCTTAGAAAGGACAGATGGATGGCAAAGATGAATTCATATGTTTAGTAAATAAGATGGGGGGAATTTTCTCACTTAAGTATTCATTAAGAATTTCAAAAGCGTCCTCGTTGTCCTTGGTGCAGTTCTAGAACAGATCCAGAAAGCGAGAAGTCTACTTAGAGAGCTCTGAAGTGAGCTCAGAGACAAATACACATATGGCATTCAGGTAACTAGAAAGAAACACACAGACGTGTGGAGTTGTGAAATCGGTGTCGAGCATCACAAGCAGAAGTGATTGCCTTTACGTACATTATAACGGCCACTAATTCAGTGTATTAAGAAGCAAATAGAAAGGGCAACTGGGCAGGAAGAGAGTAGCCGCTCCTCCCAGCAGCTCTTATTCAATGGATGTGCAAGTCAAATGTAAATGGTCAGCTTTTCCTCCTCTAACTCCCCCTCCTCCTTCTCCTCCTCCTCCTCCTCTTTCTCTCCCCCCTTCTCTTTCCCATCTTCTTTCGCATTCATCTCTTCAAAGTGGGGAAGGACCTTATGGTGAGAAAAACAGAACCCAGGATTCTCGTGTCAGAAGCAACGGGCATAGGGCCCAGTCAGAGACGAGCGGCGAGGTCCCAAGGTGAAGCCGGCATCCGTGGGGATGTTCTGATTGGTGGTAATAACACTGCTGCTCTCTCTCTACTGTCACCATCACTACTGGTATCTACAGTACCTGCTCATCAAACACATTGGCAGAGAGAGATTAAGTGGATTTCATGAGTTCTCACTACAGGGAGTGTCAGAACAAGAAGGTGAAAGCAAAGCTGTCTGACTCCGGAGCCCGAACGCTTAATCACTACAAGATACCCCATTATAAGGAGTTTCAAAGAGTTGGTATTGTTTCCAGGGGACAGTGGTATTGTTACTTCTTCAGGAAGAAGTCCAGAAATAGTTTGCCTTTTTTTTTATTTAAAAAAAAAAATATATATATATATATTTGAGAGAGAGAGAGAGAGCAAGCGAGCGATCTAGCTGGGGAGGGCCAGAGAGAGAGGGAGACACAGAATCGGAAGCAGGCTCCAGGCTCTGAGCTGTCAGCACAGAGCCCAACGTGGGTCTCGAACTCACGGACTGCGAGATCATGACCTGAGCCGAAGCTGGATGTGTAAGCGACTGAGCCGCCACCCAGGCGCCCCATGTTTCGCCTTTCAATCTAGATTTCAAGACTTTGTTGAAGATCCTGAAACAAGAGGTATTTCAGGGAACATTATGGTTCAAGATTTGAAACCTTGTGTCTGAGACCATTTCTTGCCCTTAAGTGTGGAAGCAATGTCAAGGCTTGGAGAAGGCTCTGTGCTGTGCATGAACTCTGCATTCTCCTCTGCATTTTCCACTTTTAATTGCCTGCTTATCCCTTCGGGAGGGGGCGGGTTTAGGCCGTCTTGTCACCAGTCACGGGCACGAGCAGATGGGGAACACTCTCCCAGGGCCCACTCTGGGGCCTGCACCTGGGATGACGTTCTCTCCTCTTATTGATGATTTACATGGCGAACCGATGGCCGAGAACTGCAGGATTAGATAGAAGAGTGGTTAATAAATCAGGTAGCCAAATATCTTAACAGGGTTGATTTATGGGCAGAGTATACCAAGGTTGAATATAGAATCATATAACCAAAGTGAGTGGAAACATCTTCATTTGCATCTAGGTAAGTAACCACCAAACCACAAAATATTGTGGTGAGGCTTTGCAGGCGCTTGTGTGAAAACTGAGAGGTTTTATAGGATATAACACTCAAGGTGCATCAGCACCATAAGAGTACAAACCCCCGAGTCAGCAAAGATTCCTTCAGACCAGGAGGCCTGACCTGCTATACACCATCTTTCTGAAATCATATTTCCTTATTTGCACGATAGTTAATCCTATAGAGGGGAGCCTGGGTGGCTCAGTCGTTTAAGCGTCAGACTCTTGATTTCGGCTCAGGTCATGATCTCAGAGTTCATGAGTTCGAATCCCACGTTGGGCTCTACGCTGACAGTGCGTTGCCTGCTTGGGATTCTCTCTCTCTCTTCCTCTGTCTGCCCCTTCCCCACTTGCTCTCTCTGTCAGTTTCTCTCTCTCTCTCTCTCTCTCTCAAAATAAATAAACTGAAAAAAAATTAAAACAATAGAAATTTCACCAGAAGAGATCATTTATTATAAATGCAGCTCCTGGCATAAAGCCACCATTCCAAAAAGAAAAAAATCTGACGTTGTGACTCTTTATCAGATCAATAACTCTTATGCAAAGTGAGCCTGCATTTAAAGTACTTAAATGCTAAGTACAGGGGCAGTCACAATCCTGCTTTATTGAGAGGAGGTTGGACCAAGCGGGAATGACTTCAGAAGAGGGCTAATCTAGTTGATAAGACTCTCAAAATCATGGCACACAGGAAGCAGGGGAAAATGAGAATGTTAAAAAGATGGAAATTATGTACATTGAGTAGAAGTCAATCCAGACCTCTTGATGTACAGGACATGCAATGAAGCACTGAGCTTTTCTGCATCAGGAGAGAAAATGTTCCCTTGGCCCTACTTATATGCGAGCTGGGAACTCGTTTTGAAGGCTTAGGTTGTATTTCAGAAGTATGGGTCAGAGGATGGTCGGGGATAGTTGGATTGGCCTGGTGAGATGCCACGACCCGTCACCGTCAGGTGATGGAGAGGGAGGAGCCAGAATACACGCCCATCCGCGAGGACCGACCGCTGGCTTTTGTCTCGTCACGCGTGAGGTACAAGTCCGCCCCCCCACCACTCTGGTTCTCTCTCTCCTGGTGGACTACAGACTCTTACCTTTAAAGCCTTTCAGGTCGGCGACATAGAGCAGCAGAAGTGCCGAAACGTTGACGTAGAGCCTGCACCGATGACAGAAGGGATCCCGCAGGTGTACCGCTGGAGGAGATGCTCCCGTGTTTTACTGACCAGTCTCAGGCCTGTAGACGAGGCCCAGCTCCGAGGCCGGACAGAGGGCGTGACAGAAAAGAGCCTGCAGGGCAAAAGGGATACACCACCACTACCTGATCAAAGCCCCCACTTACCTACCGAAAATTTCTCTACCAAAAACGCTTGCATTTGTGCATTTCCCCGGTAACCCTAGCCTTCAATACACAAGATAACCGGAAGGGGGGTTGCCATGGCAAGAACAAAAACAAAAACATGAAAATGAATGAAGTATTTGGTGTGTTATTAGCAAACATGCCTTTGTTCAAAAACAAGCATACTTCTAATGAAAATAAACATCTTAATACAAGCAGCTGACCCATCTGACAGGCAGCTTGGCTCATTTTAATTAGGAGAGGTGTCCTCCTTTTAACCGCAATTGGGGCATGAACTGAACCCCGGCGGCTGTGTTCATTTGAAACAAAGAGTGCTCTTAAATACAATAGGTCAGCTCTGAATGTGTGATACAGAAAAGAGGGCATAAGTCACTTTATTTTCTCCATACAATTCAATGTGTATAAAATATTTTAATGGCCACAAAGGTATGATGCTCCCTGAGAACAAACAGTTAGCATCTACTTTAATTTAGATCCTCTTAATATTTTCTCTTTCCTCTATTTATATTTCTTCCATCCTGTTGGATACGTTATTGTAGCTCAATGTGTCGATCTGGTCTTTCCTTCTAATGCTTCCTTCCCATGGATTGTAACTCGGCAAATTCCATCTTCATTAATTAGAAGTCATAATTCACAACAGGTTATCATAAGGATAATATTGAAGGTGATATTTTCTTTCTTTTTTTTTCTTCGTATGACCAGTATCTCCAGTGTGATATAAACTACAGGATTTTGAGGGGATGCTTGTTGTAAAATATTGTAATCAGTGAAATATTGTTCATACTTTCTGGGAAATTGTCTATTTGCCATTGCATGCAAATGAAATCTATTTACATCCTTTGGTTTTCTTTTTGTGGAATTTTATTGCTCTATTACTAACAATCAAAATGAAATGTTTATATTAACATTAATAGCTTGGATGATAGTACAACATATAATAATTTTTCTAGGTAAATTGCTTTTTTTTCCCAATTCCCTTAAAAAATCTGTGCCTGGGAGGGAAATTTGTTCCTGCAAGATAAGTTTTGGAATCAGAAAATGTTTTCTTGCTAGCTTCTTTTCAGAGTCAGCGGCGTTGTATTATCTTTTAAAAATTGGATATTTTTATTCTTTTTTTTTAATGTCAAGGAAAGTCTACCTGAGGACAGTTTCTGATACAGGTTTTGCTTATACAAGAGAAATGTAGACGTGCACAGACAGGCAGAGGGACAGATACAGGTGGAACATAAATATTTGCCCCTAAGACCCAGAAACGTCTGGGCAGATCTCATGTGTGTTCGGGGTGGGCTGTCTGTAGCTTTCTATGAACTGAAGTGATTTTCTTGGACGGACAGTGCCTGCTGGACACGTAGTCCCCGAAGGCTGATAGGAGCAGCGTGGTCTCTGTGGCCTTGGGAACCCATGTCTGAATGTGAGGAGGAATGCAGTGATGAATGCCGCCTGAAGGGCTGGTTTTTACAGCACTTCTTCCAAGATATATTGCGTGTCTTTATGTAGCTTTGCTACAAAGTCTAATACCCAGGAAACATCCAGGAAGCATTTGTTAAATCAGTAAATTATGGAATGAGAGTCAAATATACTGGGTGCATCCACAGAGACTGCCTTCAAACTTTAAATGTTTCAAATGCTGGCTCAGGGTGGTTGGAGTATCGTCCAAGGAACAGAGCATAGGCCGGATTTAATAGTAAGTAATTTGCAGTCTTCAAATGCTGCCCCAGGAAGAACATTATGGCCCCTCCAGTAACACTGACGTGTCATCTAAGGGTCTAAGTCTAGTGAACTTGCCTCAGGCATTCTATGCCCCACACTTTCGGGGGTCTCCCTGAGCATCAGCACTTGCAGATACTGTGAGACTCGATGTCTTCTGTCCTTGCTGGAAGCTAAAAAGCAACAGAAGCCTCACCACCATGAAGTTCAACCTACTGAGGCTTGCGGTGGTCTAGAAAGGGCAACATGTACTCGAGGGCAGCTCAGACAGCACGATGCTCGAGGCCCAAAACACAGGAAGTCAGTGGGCTAGTCGGCCTTCGAGATGGATGCGAAGGGCTTCCTGGGGCCAAGAAAATCTACTCAATTTTCCTCAAAGAATATAAGAGAAATGGTAATTTACTTTATCTGCATGTAAATCAAGCTGTGGGCTAGGAATCAGGGTCACCTGTCCAATTAGCTTTTCTTTCCTGTCTCTGAGAGACAACTGTGTGCTTTTGCTACATGATTAAGGAAGTACTACTGTTCGGTCCCAAGAAGGCTTGCTCTGGAGTGCTTTCCTGTTGTGCCGTGTGCGGAATGTGTTCAAATAATTGACTCAGCAATTCCTTTAGACACCTGCCTCTTCCCACATTCAAAGAGTATCCCTTTGCAGAGAAGCTACTGTAAATTGGAAAAACTGACTTTATTGTTACAGTCCAGTGATTGTGAGACTATAATTCAAACCCGGTTTAGATCTTCTGGGAATAAGAAAAATATAAGCAGCAAATCTTTAACAAGGTCCTTGGTGTGGTTCGTGTAACAGTTTTTCTCTCAGTCGGGTCAAAAATGCTGAGACTTGCTCCCTTTTATGCTTTGCTCCTGCAATCAATCTTAATTTTTTACTGTCAGAGTAGTAGATTGGAAATAAATAAAATGTGAAATTTGAAGCATAGCAAATATGAAAAGTAGCTGTCAATTACTGTCCCGTGGGCAATAAAACCAAAAAAGGTAAGTATATTAACAAGAATAAACAAACATCATTGCAGAGGATGATGTATAACTAATCATATTGTGGTATATCGAGTGCCCTCATGAAGGCAGGTTAAAAGAAACTATTTATTGTAGGGTTTTCATCAGACAGAAATTATAGGCAAGAGTTTCTGGGCTGAATACTTGATGGATTAAAAAAGAAAGAGAGAGAGAGGAAGGAAGGAAGGAAGGAAGGAAGGAAGGAAGGAAGGAAAGGAAAGGAAGGAAGGAAAAGAAAGAGAAAGAAAGGGAAAGAAAGAAAGAAAAGAAAGAAGGAAGAAAGAAAGAGAAAGAAAGGGAAAGAAAGAAAGAGAAAGAAAGAAAAAGAAAGAAAGAAAGAAAGAAAGAAAGAAAGAAAGAAAGAAAGAAAGAAAAAGAAAGAAAGAAAGAAAGAATCAGGTATTATCCAGTGTTGGCTAGTTTTAAAAGGCTTATTATCAAGCCCTGTTGTCTTCAATGCAGGGGAGCCGTGACCCACTCTGGCATTTCCTCGGCAACGCTCATTGGTCGGGCCACACTTAGCTCAGGCTGCAATGTTTTAAACAACAGAAATGTACCTGCTTTAACATGTCCACTAAGCCATCACCAGGCTACAGAACGCTTTCTAAGGCCGTGTCCAAATGCTGCCGGGACAACCAGTCTCAGGATGTGGTCCAGGATCACCGTAGACCACACTGGGGCACCAAACACATCTGTTAGGATGGCACCCCCTCGCTTCCAGCCAGGTCTATTAGGGGGTTCCTCTTGTATGATACCAGATAGACATGTATACTTACGTGATACCATATGTGTTTGCAAACACGTGAGCTCTCGCCTTGGAAAAATGTACGGCCAACACTCACGAGTGCACACAATCCCTCCTGGGATTGGAGGTCTAGTTAACATCCAAGGAAAATTGCCTTTTTGAGGTATACGGTTCTGAGTGTTGACAAACATTTACAGCTGTAACCACCACAACAATCAAACATAGCATTTCCGATAGACCAGAGAGTTGCTTAATGCCCTTTCGGGCCCTCCCCCTCTGACCACTTCTTGTTCCATCTCCTGAGTGTTGCCTCTTTCCTCAGAACATCACATAAATGGAACCACATCATACAAATCCTCTGTCTTTGGCTTCTTTAACCCAGCATAACGCTTTGAAGATATACCCATTTTGTCGATTAGATGAGTTGTATTTATTTATTTGTTTATTTGCTTATTTATCAAGTGGTATTCCATTTAGGAATATACCGCATTTGTTTACCCATCCACAAGTTGATGAATGTTTTGTTTTTTCTTCCAATGCAAGTCTTTGTGTAGGCATATGCCGTCACTTTTCTTGAGTAAGTGGGGGACAGTAGGATTTGTGTTGTATGGTAAGTATCTTAATTAAAAAAAAAAAGTTGTCCAGCTGTTTTCCAAAATGGCTTTAGCATTTTGCATTATCGCTAGCAATGTGCAGGTGTCAGGTGCTCTGTATGTGCTCCAGTTCTCAGTATTACGAGCTAGGGTTTTGTTGTTTGTTGTTTTGTTTTGGTTTGCTTTGGTTTTATTGATTTATTTAGTTTGGCCCTTCCAATAAGTATGATTGGTATCTAATAGTGATTTCAGTTTGCATTTCCTTCATCATTAATTATTTTCAATATATTTTCATATCGTTGTCTGTTATTTGTTTCTTTTTGGTAAAGTGTCTCATCATGTAATTTTCATATAACTATATATGTATATATGTGTGTGTGTGTGTGTATTTGTGCATGTATGTGTGTGACTATATATCATGTTAGCACATGTGTTGTATACATGTTAAATCCTTTACCAGGTAGGTATTTTGAATATATTCTATCTCAGTTTTCATGTTTTTCTGTCCTTAACTGTATCTTTTGAAGAGCAAATTTTAACAATTTAAATGAATATCAGTTCATCAAAATATATGATTTTTTTGGTGGTTCATGCTTTTTGTTTGAACCAAGGTTACAAATATTATTTTCCAGGTGTCCCTGTAGAAGTTACAGGTTTGACATTCACTATTTGATCTCTTTAGTTTTACATGTCATAATACATAACTACCTCATACCTTTTCAAAATTTGATCCATTTCATATTATTTTTACACGTTATCATGTATATTTTTATTTACTAAATGTATTATCTTTTAATTTGAAACATTATAAATTGATAAGAAGCTGTGACTGTTTTGTATAGGTAGGTTCCTTATACCCTGCCTTCAGTTTCCCCACCAGTAAAATCTTCCATTACTGTAGTATAATATTAAACACAGGAGACAGACATCAAGTTTATTCATATTTCGCCAACCTTATGGACATTCACATGTGCATGGTGTGTGTGCTCACATGACATGTGGCTGCATGTGTACAGTCATGTAATTCTCTCTCACTAGCATCAAAATACAGAATGGACCCAGCACCTCACAGCTCCCTACACTATGCCTTTATTGCCCTCCACCACCCAATTCCTTCCCTAAGCCTGGCAATCTCTAATCTGTCCTCCAACTCTGTAATTTGTTATTTCAAGAATTTTGTTTAAGGAGAAGTCCACAGTATGTAACCTTTTAATATTTGCTTTAAAAAAAAATTAAGCATGGGACACCTGGGTGGCTTAGTCGGTTGGGTGTCCAACTTCGGCTCAGGTCATGATTTTGCTGCTCGTGGGTTCGAGCCCCACGTCGGGCTCAGTGCTGACAGCTCAGAGCCTGGAGCCTGCTTTGGATTCTGTGTCTCCCCCTCTCTCTGTCCCTCCCATGCTCGTGTCCTGTCTCTCTCTGTCTCTCAATAATGAATAAATGTTAAAATTTTTTTTTAATTAAGCATAATAGCCTTGCAGTGCATCCAAGCCATTTCACATATCTATATTCTGTTCCTTTTTATTACTGAGTAGTATTTCACGGTTAGGATGTATCCTGGTTGAACTAATCACTCACTGAAGGACACCTGAGTTGTTTCCAGTTTGGGGATATCACAAAGGAAGCTGATGTTAACATTCCTGTACATATTATGTGAGAGGAATTTCCGTTTCTCTGAGATAAACATTTCAGTGGCACAATTGCTGAGTCATACGGGTGGTCGCATGTTCAGATTTTCTAAGAAAGTGACAAAATCTTCCCTTCCCACTAGCAGCATGTTCTGTTCCCATTTCCCCACATCCTCACCAGCAAGTGGTAGGCTTTTCGTTTAGCCGTTCCGATAGGAGTGTGGCTGTTTCTAGTCTCAGTCTTAATTCCCATCTCATTAGTGGGATTGGTCCATTTTCTATGCTTGTCTGCCACTGGATGAAATATCTGTTCATGTCTGTTACACATTTTCTAATTAGATTTTTCTCCTGTTACGTTGTGGGAAATCTGTATATATTCTGGACACGAGTCCTATATCAAATAAGTGGTTTGGAAATACTATCTCCCAGTCTGTATCTTGTCATTTCATCTTATTTTCTTTTTTTTAAGTTTCTTTATTTATTTATTTTCAGAGAGACAGAGACAGCATGAGTGGGGGAGGGGCAGAAAGAGAGGGAGAGAGAGAATCCCAAGCAGGCTCCATGCTTCCAGCACAGAACCTGATGCGGGGCTTGAACCCACAAAACCAAGAGATAGTAACCTGAACTGAAACCAAGAGTCGGATGCTTAACCGACTGAGCCACCCAGGTGCCCCGTCATTTCATCTTCTTAATGTTTTTCACACAGACCAACTAATAGTAATAACAATAATAATGTCTACAAACAATTCACCTGGCCCTAAATTTGAAGAATTTCCCCTGTTTTTTACTCAATTTTCTTTTTTTTTTTTAGTTTTACATCTTAAATATAAATCTGAGATCAACTGAGTTAATTTTTCTATAATGTGGGGATTAGGCAGAGTTTCTTTCTTTCCTCTCCTCTCTCCTCTCCTCTCTCCTCTCCTCTCCTCTCCTCTCCTCTCCTCTCCTCTCCTCTCCTCTCCCTCCTCTCCCCTCCCCTCCCCTCCTCTCCTCTCCTCTCCTTTCTTTCCTTTTTTTTCTTCTTTTCTTCCTTTCTTTCTTCCCTATGGATGTCCAATTGCTTCCTTACTGTTTGTTGAAAAGACTCTTTCCTCTACTGAATACCTGCCTCACACTAATGAAAAATCAGTTGGGCAGACTTGTATGAGTCTCCTTCTGGGTTCTTTGTTCCATGCCATTGACCCGTGTGCCTGAACTGCCTCTGTACCACACTCTACTGATTATTGTGGTTAAATAAATAGCTTAACGTTGGGAATTTTTTATTGTCAAATTTATGAGCATAAGCTTATTCGTATCATTATACATTTATTCTTTTAATGACTGACATCTGTGGAAATATCTTCTGTCTGAGTCCTTCTATTGGTGATTTATTTTTTTCTCTCTTTTCCTATTTGTCAATTTGCTAGAGTTTTATCAAGTAATAATTTTTTGAAGAACCAATCTTTTGATTGATTTTCTCTATTTTTTTCAATGTTAATACATTTCTGCTCTGCTTGTTATATGTGTATTTTGCTCTTCATTTTCTGTTTTCTTTGGGTAGGAACTTAAATTATTGATTTGAGACCTTTCCTCTTTTCTAAAGTAAACAGTTGATGCTATAAAATTTTTGCTTAGTGTCACCTTAACTGCAACCCATAAATTCTGATGTATTGCATTTCTAGTTATCATCAGTCTGTGTATTTTTAATGTCCTACAAGGCTTTGTGTTTTCCTCAAGGATTATTTAGGCATGTGTTGTTTAGTCTCCAAATGTTTGCACATTTTCTTGCTCTCTTTCCAGTTTTGATTTCTGGTTGTATTCTATTGTGGTCAGAGAATATGCTCTGTATAATTTCAAATGTGTAAAATTTGTGGCAGTGTGTCTTATGCCCGAGGATAATGTCTATTTTGGTGAATTTTCCATGGATGCTTGAAAAAATGTGTTTTCTGCTTTTGTTAGGTGGAGAGTTCTATATGCCACTGACTTCTTGTTTGTTGCTGCTGTTTTGAATTCTTCTATGACCTTGCTGTCATTCTGTCTGGTGGTTCTGTTCTTCAGTGAAAGTGGGCATTGAAGTTTCCAACTGTCATTGTAGATTTGTCTATTCCTGCTCTAAATTTTTTTTTGGTTTCAAATCTTTGAAGTTGTGTTGATAGATTGCTATATCACTATTTCTTCTTTTTTTGATGTAAATTCTACTTAGTTAACATACAGTGCAATATTGGTTTCAGGAGCAGAACCCAGTGATTCATCACTTACATCTAACACCGAGTGCTCATACCAACAACTGCCCTCCTTAGTACCCATCACCCAGCCACCTCCCTCCATCAACCCTCAGTTTGGTCTCTATTGTTAAGAGTCTCTTGTGATTTGTTTCCCTCTCTCCTCTTTCCCCACCCCACCTCCATATGTTCATCTGTTTTCTTTCTTAAATTCCACATATGAGTGAAATCATATAGTATTTGTCTTTCTCTGACAGACTTATTTCACTTAGCATAATACATTCTAGGTCCATCCACGTGATTGAAAATGGCAAGATTTTATTCTTTTTGACAGCTGAGTAATATCCCATTGTATGTGGGTGTGTGGTATGTATATATATCACATCTTCTTTAACCATTCATCAGCTGATGGACAATAAGGCTCTCTCCACAGTTTGGCTATTATTGATAATGCTGCTATGAACTTCATGGTGCATGTAACCATTCAAATCTGTACTTTTGTATCCTTTGATATACCACTATTTCTTCTTGGTGGGTCGATCCTTTTTTATTATATTATGTTGCTCTTTGTCCCTCATATTTTTATTTTGAAGTCTACTATATTGATATTCAAAGAACCACTCTTATTTATTTTTCATGTTAATTTTAACATGGTATATCTTTTTCTATTCTTCTGCTTCCAACCTACCTATATACCATTATGTTTGAACTGAGTGTATTATATGTAATTTTACACATTCCATTGTTTTTCATTCCTATTGGAAATTCCAATCCTTCTTCAGTTACCATTTCTTCTCCATTTTGAGAATTTCCTTTAGCTTTTCTTTAGCGACGTGTCTGCTAGTTGATAATCATCTTAGCTTTCTATTATCCAAGGATGTCTTTATTTCCCTATTCATTCCTTAAGAATATTTACATTAGATAAAGAATATTCAGGAAACATTCTGGGATTTTTTTTTCCAGTACTTGAAAAATGTTGTCTCTTCTGGATCCCTGCTTTTAGATTAGCAATCTATTGATACTAAAATTTGTATTTCCCTATAAGTAATATATTGCTTTTCTCTGGCTCCTTTCAAGATTTTTATTTTGCCATTAGTTTTCACAAGTTTTAGCTATTACATTTTTTTAAGTTTATTTATTTATGTAGAGAGAGAGAGTGAGTAGGGGAGCAGAAGAGAAAGAGAGAATCCCAAGCAGGCTCCATGCTGTCAGTACAGAGCCCAATGCAGGGCTCGATCCCATGAACTGTGAGCTTCTGACTTGAGCCAAAATCAGGAGTTAGATGCTTTAGTGAATGAGCCACCCAAGCGCCCCAGCTCCTATATTTCTTATTGTGACTTTCTTAGGTTTACATTGTTTGGGTTCTGTCATTTAATGTGTATGTTTTTGTCTTTTGGCAAATTTTGAAAAAGCTCAATCCATATATCTTGGAACCCTTTTGCAGACCCCTCCCTCCCCTTTCCTTCTGGGATGCTGATGATACAGTGTTGGATGTGATACAGTGTCGGATGTTTGGTTATGGCCCCGAAGATCCTTGACCCTCTGTTCATTTCTTCTCTCGTGTTGGCTCCTGTCTGTTTTTCAGACTGGACAATGTTCCTTGTTCTAGGTTCCTGTTCACCAGTTCATTCCCATCGTATTTATTCTGTCATCAGCCTCATTCAGGGAGATTTTTAGTTGTGTTATTTTGTTTTCAGTTTCCTAATTTCCATTTGGTTCTCCTATATATCTTCTATCTCTTTGATGAGGTTATCAGTTTGTTGATTTCTTTCAAGGACAGTTGTCATTGATCAGTGATACTTTTTTTTCCTATGGCTGTGTTTTAAGATCCTTCAAGATAATTCCCCCATGTGATTCATGTCAGTGTGATTTCCTGTTGGTTGATTTTTCTAATTCATGTTATTGTTTTCCTATTTTCAGTGTGACAAATGATTTTTGGTTGTATCCTGGGTATTTTTGATATTAGGTTAGGATACCCTGGATCCTACTATCTCCCCATTTCAGGAGGTAGTCATTCTGACTGGATCGGCACGCAGGCCCTGCCCTGATTTGGGGGCTACGGGTCCAGCGAAAATTCAGTTTTCAGGACCTTGCAGAGCTCCTATTGTCTCTCTTATGCTCTGGCTGCGACTAGGGATCCCACATGTTCCCCCCTGGCTCCACCTGCAGCAGCAGAATAAACTTCCCGGGCCTGGCACCCTCAGGTGAGAGTGAGGGGAGAGAAGCCAGGCCCCTGGGCCCTGAAATTCCATCCACAGGCCCCCCCGGCCAGTGAGCCCTCGCTGTCTCCAATGGAGCCACCTGAAGGGGCAGGAGGTCCTTCCGTCCTGGGCTGTCCAGGGCTGGTAGTTGGGGGTTGAAAGGCGCCACTCCTGGTACAGAGAGCTTTCCTCCCAGCCTCCTCTGCACAGCATCCAATACCAGAGGGACTCTTGTTCAATCCACGCTGGTGCTGTTCACAGCTGCAGAGTATTTGTAATGATCATCAAAACAAGAGTAGTGTCATCATTAAAACCCAGAGAAGTAAAAAAATGATTCTCTATAGTCTCAGTTTTAATCGAGACAAAACCTTAAGTCTCTTTAACTTCAGTAATATAGTTTCTTACTAAACCCTATGGTCTCCCTGGTACAGACAGTGCAGTACTAGAACTCATCAACTCTCAGCAGCGAGTTTCTGACGTTCTAGGTACATTTCCATAGAATTTCATCTCAGGTATGGATGAAAAATAATTATGGATGACTGAGAGAGTGTGTAAAGAAGTGCTAATAATTACAATGACTTTTTTAAAGTTTATTTTATTTATTTTTGAGAGCGAGCGAGAGAGAACGTGCATGCACATGAGCAGAGAGCAGCAGAGAGGCAGAGAGAGAATTCCAAGCAGGCTCTGTTGTCAGCACTGAGCCCGCTTGGGGGCTTGGACCCATGAGCCACGAGATCATGACCTGAACTGAAATCGAGAGTCAGGTGCTCAACTGACTGAGCCACCCAGGTGCCCCAAATTTAAGTGACTTTTAAAACATCTTCTCAAGATTTTTGGTTCCTTGATATCTATAATGAACTCGGAAAGGAATTGGAAGCTTACCATGAGCTTATCAACAGAATGTGCAAAATGTTCCTTTAAATTTATTTTTTTATTTTTATTTTTTTAAATTATTTTATTTTTTATAAGGTATGTTTGTAAACATACATTTTTATTTTTATCTTTGAAGACAAGATAATCACGTACCTGACCCCACAATACTTCTTTTGCCAAAACCTTTTAAATTTTTTAACACTTTTAAAATCAAGCAAATCATTCATAGTAGTGAACTGAAAATTATGACATAACAAAGGGCACATGGATCAAAAAATTACTAGAAACTGGGGCTCCTGGGTGGCTCAGTCTGTTAAGCATCCGACTTCAGCTCAGGTCATGATCTCACAGTTGGTGGGTTTGAGCCCCGCATGGGGCTCTGTGCTGACAAGTCAGATCCTGGGGCCTGCTTCAGATTCTGTGACTCTGTCTCTCTCTAACCCTCCTCCACCCATGCTCTGTCTGTCTGTCTGTCTCTCTCTCTTTCTCAAAAACAAATAGTAAACATAAAAAAATTTTCTTGTATGAGTAGGAACAAAATAATAGTAACATATGAAAAAAGGAATTTTTCTATAATATAGACTCTGATGCTAGAATCGACACCATAACCCTTTTCATTGCCTTAAATTTAGTTCATTTGTATTTACTCATCAGCACCTGGGAGCGAGGTATTTGACAGTGAATTTTGCCTTCGTAGATTTCTCGTGTTTTATGGAAACTGCCTTGACGTTAGTGAAATGCCTGATCATAACAAGTCTGTATTATATCAGGAAAGGAAAGTGTGCACCTGAAATAATTTATCGGTAGTTATTAAAGGGTAAAATAACAAACAAATACAACCTCAAGAATTGGACTCAGGAAAGAGCAGACCCAGTTGAGTGCTTGTTGGTAAGGGTCATAAAATAAAAATGCCAAGGAAAATATGTGTATATATAATTACAAATGATGGTAAATTCTATGAAATAAACTGATACATTTCTGCCTTGGTTATTAACCAGGGGGACCCAGTCAGAAAAAGCTTCTTGGAAAAAGGTGGTACCTAATCTGTGACCTACAGGAGAGGGATGCCTCAGTGTGGACAGTCCAGGAAGAACAATCCTGGTTAGGGACTGTGAATATAAGAAGGTCTTTAAGCAGGGCTCCCCTTGATATTTGAGAAGAACTCACAAAAGATAAAGTAGCTGGTACTTTACCAATGGATGAACAGGGGGGTTGACCAAAATTAGGATGGAGATTAAACCAGAGTGAGATCACACAGTAAGTACTCTGTTAGCTCAGTGTATTATTATTATTATTATTATTATTATTATTATTATTACTAGTATAGCTGCAAGCCTTTCAAACTACTTGTGCTTGTACATGACATGACCCAAATTATATTTTTAAAATGTTGTATGTTTATTTATTTTTGAGAGAGACAGAGACAGAGTGTGAGTGGGGGAAGGGGCCGAGAGAGAGGGAGACACAGAATCCGAAAGAGGCTCCAGGCTCTGAGCTGTCAGCGCAGAGCCCGACGCAGGGCTAGAACTCATAACTGTGGGATCATGACCTGATCTGAAGTTGGATGCTTAACGACAGAGCCACCCAGGCACCCCCCAAATTATATTTTTTGAAGATTATTCTATGGTTGTGGGAGAATGGATTTATACATGAAAGTCTGAAAAGAATTACACATATATATAATTATGTACATATATGTATACACACATGTGTATATATATACACACACATACACATATATATACATATATATACATACACATATATAATATATACATTATAATATATTACCTATAAATATATGATATATATTATCTATAATATAGGTATAAATATATAATATATAATAGTATAATATATAATACATACAATTGTGTATATATATATACAAAGACACACATATATATAACATATATTACGTGTATATATATATAAGATATATATTATGTATTGATGGATAATATATGTACTCAGGGGGCCGTGATAATTCTCCTTTGGAGGAGTCATGATGCCTTGAGTGGTAACAGTTGAGATGAAGAGAAGAGAGTGAATTCATGGTATGTTTTGAGTGTAGATCTCAGGTATGCAGATCAAAGAGATTATAATAACAAATGAAATATTTTTTTTGTCTAGAGTCCCAGTAAACTTGAAATTCATAAAAATATAAAACCAAATAAAATATGCAAAATTATCTGAAATTGTAGCAATGGCTTCATGTTTAAGCGGTCAAGGATAGATTTTTACCTGCTGGAAAGTTTACGTGAAAAGACCGAATGCGGGACTATTCTTTTGTATTGTTGGGTAACACATCGGCCTCTAATGCTCTGAAGATTCAACTACTTTCAGTTTTATCATTTCAGATACAACTATTTTTGTAATAAATACAAGCTTCATCCTTGAACCTCTTTTGTTTTCCCTCATTTCCTTTCAGTGTGCTGCTTCTTTGTATTTTTAGTAACTAAGGAACATTTTATATTTTATTTTATTTTATTTTATTTTATTTTATTTTATTTTATTTTATTTTTTAAGTTTATTTATTTTGAGAGAGAGGGCATGTGCATGAGCAGGAGAGGGGCAGAGAGAGGGAAGGAGAGAATCCCAAGCAGACTCCACACCATCAGCACAGAGCCTGACGTGGGGCTCGAACCCACGAACCGTGAGATCATATCCTGAGCCGAAGTCAGATGCTTGACTGACTGAGCCACCCGGGAGCTCCAGGAACATTTTCTAGTTTAGATTGTCTACTAGACACTCTATGGTATAGTACTGTATTATTTGAAAGAGCAATGCTTCGTGCTGGCCTATTGAGCCTAATGTTCTCAAAAGGCACAGAGGAAATGGGAGCTGATACTGCGTTCACCTGAGACACCGAGTTGGCCTTCCTTCGGACTTCGCCTGTGCTCCTTACATGCTCTTCCCCTAGTTGCATCTTCTTCTGAGTAATCCACAGCAGGAAGGATAACTGCGGACTCAGAATGTAATTTTTATTAAAAAAAAAAAGGCATTCAGCAGCCCTACATCAAGTTATTGATATATATTTTTTTCTCTCTAAAGTAGATACCAAAGCAAAGAAAGTCAGCTGCTTTTCGTTACTTCACTGTATGGGTGACAAAGTATCTTCTCAGGGGTTTATTTGGAATCCAAGGTAACCATTTATGGAAATGCTAAGAAATTACACTGATGTGAGAAAATTGATGTCTTTTCCACCGAAATCCCAATGCTGGAAGGAATTATCTTATTTTCTCTTATTATTAAAATTGGCGTAAATGGTCTGGTTAATTAAGACCATGTCATTGCAAAGCAGGACTGCTCTGAAATGAACACTATATTAAGCTTCCAAACAAATACGTGAAAACATATGTTACCATAATTAGCCACTTGGTCAACCTCTATGTCTGGCAGTGGTGTTTTGTATAATTGTTGAATTATATCCATTGAAGTTGTCTGATTACCTTCTTTTCTTCCCAAACCTTAAAAAAAAGCAAGTAAATAGACAAAAAGAAAAGGAAAGAAAAATAATGCTCAGCCAACAGAAAGAAATTATTTTAAATGGTTCTCATGCAGAGTGGAAACAGAATGCTCTGGCAATGCAATGTCAAAATGAATTTTGTTACTGCGATATCACCATCTAGACCGAATGCTTCCTGACCTTGATGTTGTCAGAGATATGAATGGGAAGGAAGTGCTTTGTCCATCAGGACCCTCTGTTCACTAAATCTGATTGAAAAGTAAAATTCAAAAAAATATACTCTACTGAAATGGACATAGAGATTATGGCTAACTTTAAATTTTGTAACATTTAGTATAGGATTAAAGGGAAATTTTCAATCACGGAGTATTCTGTTAATGTAAAAATAGTTTAAAGCAGAAAATATATATTAAGTATGGTATTCTGCTTATCCTAGAGGATAATAAAAACACTATCTGCATATACACATTGCTCCTTTCTACTCTACCTATCACCACACAAAAGTTACTATGGATCTTGTGGCATATTTAGTTCATTTTATAAAACACAGCCTTGTCCTATACCTAAATTGTTCTTAAAGATTCTAGTCAGATTTTTGTTATGATTTAAACTCTCCAAATGTATGTTTTTCTCATGAGAGACTTCATTCTTTGCAACTTAAAACAAATTTTCCTTTTAAAAAGTTAGAATGGCATTGTTAATGATTTATGAAGGAAAGAGGTAATATATTCTACAGTACAATTTTGAATTATTTTGCTTTCAAGTACTATACAGAAATACAAAGAAAAGCAAAAGAAAAAGATTAAGTCTCATGTCTCTTTGAAATTCAGAAAGTTTTATTCCATTCAGATATATATTAATGTTTTCTTTTAGAAAGAATGAGCCCTTCCCCCACCTTTATCCCCAAGTAAGAAGTTAGTTGATCCCGGGACATAAGACCTTCAGGGACACTCACTTGTAAAAGCGTGTAGATCACCTCTCGAAGGCTTCCTCATGCCACATGAGCAGTAGAATAGACAAAGGATGGGAGTTTGCCTGCTGAAAGTGACCCTTTCACCAGACCAGGGTCTTGCACACTGTGGAAAGTGACGGAAAAGGTCAACATAACTCTGGCTCACAGCTGCAAAGAAGAGAATACCTTCAGAGCAGGGAATTTCATCTTTAGCTCTTTCTATGGGAGGAGATTCTAAAATCCACAATTATAAATTTTGTGTAAATTTTATATATATATATAAATATATATCTGAACAATGGAGTATGTACAATGGATGTCCAGATTTTGCTGAGATGAATCATTAGGACCATTTCAAACTGCCTAAATCTGATTTCATATTTACCAATCCAGCTTCTAAGTTCAACTTGAATTCCGAATGAAATTTGACTACCGGTATTGAAATGTACATTAATATTTACCAATTTGGAATTAATTGGAATAGGAAGTTTTTAATACAGATTAGTATATATTAATCTATTGGTATTTGGAGTGTTTGGGTTCCAATGTCTTTGTGTTTGTAGATGCATCCTGTATGTGTGTCTGCCAATATGCATAATAATGGAAACAAAAGCAATTTAAAGTGACAGAGGTTTCCTTTCCTTTCATTGGTAGAGAGAGAAGATACTACTGATATTTTCTTGCAACTTTTGTGGCTGATTTGGTAACCCCGCCATGGGCAGAACAGTGAATGTTGTATCAGTTCTTGGTGCCTTATGCAAAACTGAATGTTCTACTGAGAGTTTTCGTTTTCCACACCCTCACTGGCATTTGGTGTGCAAGTGTCTTACATGTGTTTTACATGTTTTACATGTTACTTTTACTAGTTGGTGTTTAGTGGTATCTCGTTGTTGTTTACATTTACAGTTCCCTAATGGTAACTTTGAGCATCTTTTCATATGCTCCTTTGCCACCTGGTGAGGTCAATATTTAGATCCTTGGCTTGTTTTTTAATTGTTTATTTCTTGTTTCTTTTATTTTAAGAGTTCTTTGCATATTTTAGGTATTATCCTTTATCATATGTGCATTGCAAATATTTTCTCCTACACTTTAGCTCATCTTTTCATCCTGTCTTCCAGTGAGTTTTTAATTTTTTTAATGTTTATGTAATTTTGAAAGAGAAACACAGAGTGTGAGTGGGGGAGGGGCAGAGAGAGAGGGAGACAAAGAATTCAAAGCAGATTTCAGGGCTCTGAGCTGTCAGCACAGAGCCCAACGCAGGGCTCAAACTCATGAACCCGTGAGATCACGACCTGAACCAAAGTCGGATGCCCAACCGACTGAGCCACCCAGGTGCCCCCAGAGAGTTTTTAATTTTAATGCAATCCATCTCATCGACTTGTTTCCCCCAGATCTTGCTTGTGGTGTTGTGTCTAAAAAGCCATCCCCAAACCCAAGACCACCTAGATTTTCTGTTGTGTTTTCTTTTAAGAGTTTTATAGTTTTGCATTTTGCATTTAGATCTGTAATCTAGTTTGTGTTGGTTTTTGTTAAATGTATGAGATCTGTGTTTAGATTCTTCTCTTTTTTACATATAGATGGCCAATATTTACGGCACCGTTTGTTGAAAAGACGAGTCTTTATCTATTGAATTGCCTCTACTTTCTTGTTTAAGATCAGTTGACTATAATTATTTGGGTCTATTTTTGCCTTCTTGTGTTCCTTTGATCTATTTGTCTATTCGTTCATCAATGCCATGATGGTTTGATTACTTTGTACAGCAAATCTTGAAGTTGAATAGTGTCTGTTTGCTAACTTTGTACTTCTCCTTCCACATCCTGCTGACTACTCTGGGCCTTTGTGTCTCCATAGAACTTTTAAATCAGTTTGTTGATATCCATGATATAATATACGGGAATTTTGATTGGTATTGCATTGAATCTATAGATCAAGTTGGGAAGAATTCACATCTTGACAGTATTGAATCTTTTAATCCCTAAATTTGGAATATTTCTCCAGTAATTCAGCTATTTATTTCTTTTTATCATAGTATTGTAATTTTCCTCCTATTGCATATTTACATCTCAGTATTTATTTTTTACTGTTGTCGGTGCTTGTGTATTTAGTATTGTGTTTTTAATTTCAAATTGCAATTGTTCATTTTTCTGTAAGAGAACAATTGATATTTATATGTTAATTGCTATGTTAACTAATCCTGTGACCCTGCTATAATCAATATTTCAAGATTATATATTTTTTAAAAATAAATCACTGTCTTGATGTTGTGTCCAATCAATCTTGCCCAGTCCAAGGTCACAAAGATTCTTTCTGTGTGCATTTACTTGCCTTTTCATCTTTGTCTTTCAGGTGAATGGACACTCTTATCACTATGTAATGTTTCTATATCCTCTATTAATATTTCTTACTCTGAACTAGACTTGACTAATATTAACATAGCTATCCCATCTTTTGATTAGTATTTGCATGCTAGGTCTTTTTCTTTTAATCTGTATATTTCCTTATGTTAAATGAGAGTTTCTAAAACCACTTAGTGGTAACAAGACAAATGCTCCAGAAAGATAACCAAAATATAGCAATACACCTCACAAATGAAGATGTCTAAATGGTCAAAAAACACATTAAACAGTGATGCTTCCCTGGTTGTAAGGAAAATGCAATTAAAATCACTATGAGGTACCAGTACACAGCCACTCAGAGAGTTAAATTTTAACAATACCAAATGTTGCAAAGGATGTGGAACAACTCCCTCTAACCCATTGTTGTCAGAAGGGTAAAATGTTAAACCTTTTGGGAAAAAAAATCAGTAATTTCTCATAAATCTAACCATAAACCTCTATTTATATCCACTTATTTGTTTTATAACCATTTAAAAGAAATTTACAAGAATGTTTGTAAAGCACTTATCCATAAAACAATAAATAAATAAATAAATAAATAAATAAATAAAATAAAATAAAACAGCCCAGATACCCTTCAGTAGAATGGTTACATGAACTGTAGTGTTTTTATTTAATGGAATACTAGTCAATAAAAACGAAAAAAAAAACCTCAGCAATGTGAATTCATCTCAAAAATAGTATGCCAGATGAATAAGCTGTGTAAATAACATACAGTTTGCATAAAGTTCTAAAATGGGCAAAATTAATTTATGTTGAAAATCATCAAAATGGTGCCAGTTCTTGAGAGTGAGGAGGATTACCTGAAAAAAAAGCATCTGTTAAATTTCTTACATCAAAACGCACACTCTATTTACTTCGGAAGCTGGTGATAGAAATAGGGACAGTGGTTTGAGTCCATCTCAGAGTCCTGTTTTAAGTGTATGGAAACCCCAGTGGCACAGTGACAATGTGTAAAAGGACCTAGAAGACTGTTGAGATAATTGGCTTCTTAAGAGAATTCCATAATTTTGAACAACGGAACTGTTTCAGTCCTGGGTGTGGTGGGCTCAGTAGTGGCTCCCCAATCTTGTCCGTGTCCCAACCTCTGGAGTCTGTGACTATGTCCCATTACATAGGAAAAGGAACTTCACAGATGTGCTTAAATTAAGGATCTTGAAGTAGGGAGAAAGGCCTGGATTACCCAGGTGGGATCAATGTAATGATAAGAATCCTATTATCAGGAGATAGGAAGGTCAGAACTCGAATAGTAGGAGAAATGGCAAGAGGCTGGAGTCATAGGAGAAAGTTGCTGTGAACCGTGAATGCAGGTGGCCCCTAAAGTTGAAAGCAACAAAATGGATTGTCCCCTCAGCCCCCCAAAGGGAACCAGTGCAGCGGGCACCTCAACTTCAGCCTAGAAGGTCTAACTCGAATGTCCAATGTCCTGAACTATGCAATCATACACTTGTGTTGGATTAAGCCACCTAAATTTGTCTTCATTTGTTACAAAACCAGAAGAAACTTACCATCTGCCATATTTGTGAGTTTCTGTGATTAAACTCTAGCTCTAAGGATGATATGGTTATGGAGGCAACAAGAAGAAACACCGATGTACTGAACATCCCGACTCTCTTACTTTCTGTGATGCAAATAGACTCCTTGGTCCAGTCAAATAGCTACCTTAGAATAATTAAAGCATAGGATTTTAGAGTGGAAGAAACATGCACACTACTTAATTCAAATTTTTCGTTTTGTCACTGAGGAAGCTGAAATGCAGCCTTGTCGCTTTTCAGAAACCATAGAGGATCACCATAATTCAGCAGTCAGTGTTCTGAATGTTCAAGAATGCCTGCCGTTGGCATCATCTAAGGGAAGGAAAAGGCTTATGGGCAACTCAGTTATGCTCTACTTGAAATTTTACTGTTTTCCTAATTTAGGCTCATGAATATAGCTGAAAACTATGAAGATTGAATCACACGAGGGTTTTGAGCGGAAGTATTATATAAATTATAAATTGTAAAAACAGGTGTCAGATTCAGTGTTTTGATTTTCAAATGAAAAGAATTTTCCTTTGGAAACCCACTGCCGTGTAAAATTAGATCAATTTTCCATGGGAATAGTTTGAACTTTATTGACCTGATCATTACATTCCAGTTAGTAGAGCTGATACATTTTAGACTCTGAGGTCCCTCCTCATTCCACTATAAAATAAATGCCATCTATTTCTTTACATATGATGCTAATTTTCAGTATTAAAGATGTGAAAAGGAGCGCCTGGGTGGCTCAGTCAGTTGAGCGTCAGACTTTTGATTTCGGCTCAGGTCAGGAGCTCACAGTTCTTGGGATTGAGCCCTGCATGGGCTCTGTGCTGACAGCACAGAGCCTGCTTGGGATTCTCCCTCTCTCTCTCTCTCTCTCTCAAAATAAATAAATAAACATCTTTAAAAAAAAGGATGTGGAAAGATTGTTAAGGGATATCTGTCACATGTATACCTTCTTTTTTTTTTTTTTTTCTATTGGTACCTTTATGTTAGTAAAAGATGGCTACCATTTTCTGGCCATGTATTTTCCTGCAAATACAAATGTAAAAGGCCATAACTTAGTTGACACACTGGCTTAATATATTGATTGTGAATGACCATTTCTTTAATTTGCTAAAAAAATGCTATGAAAAGCCCCTACATTTGTCTTGCGCTGGCACATTTGGGTAAATTGAAGGGACAGAGCCTAAAGGAAATGTCAACTTTAGATCAAACAGAAAAGGATATTCCAGCCGACTGTTGACAGACTGTCTCTAAACCCATTGAAGAGAAACTGTATCAGCTCTCTGCAAATGGCAAGCCTAATACTGATATTTCCTGCAAATGAAGAGAAGGGCTCAGAAAATTGGAAACAAAAATTCTGTTTTTTCCCTGAGTCCTCACCCTTCTCCTTTCAAAGGCTTTGTCTTTTTTTGCATCCCTGTAAACTATCAGAAATGTGTGTGCGTGTGTGTGTGTGTGTGATAATAATACTTACCTTTGTGATTCCAGCAATTACAGGGTGTGTGGTCTGTGCATCTATTCATATTGTAGGAGTCACAACTAAATGCCTATGAAGTCCAAGCACTCTCATAATAATGAGAGAAATGGCTAGAATATATACATGTTTGTTTTTTAAAAAAAATGTTTAATGTTTATTTATGTTTAGAGAGAAAGAGAGAGACAGACATAGAGAGACAGAGCATGAGCAGGGAAGGAACAGAGAGAGAGGGAGACACAGAATCTGAACCAGGCTCCAGGCTCTGAGCTGTCAGCACAGAGCCTGATGCGGGGCTCCAACCTACGAGCTATGAGATCATGACCTGAGCTGAAGTCAGATGGTTAACTGACTGAGCCACCCAGGCACCCCTATACATGTTTGTTTATGTGCTTTAGGAGTAAAGGAAATATGGTAAAATTTTTCAGAAAATATCAATGCCTTTGCCATTTAAATTTGAACGAAGAAGACATTCCCCAGTTATTTCCTTATTGGATTGTAGGTAATGTATTGCCACATATGATACTTGATCAAGAGACACTGAAAATTAGTGTTTTTGTGTAAAATCTGGTTTTTAAATGCTGACATGATTTTTTTTACAAGATACTGTTCTGGGCACATAAAATGTTTCTGACCGTAAAATTATGCCCGAAGGCAGCCAACTTGACACCTGTAAAAATAAAATAAAATCATATTCTTACCAAATTAGCTTTATAAATTTAGTGTTATATGGCCAAGGCATAAAGTACTCTCTTATTGCCCTTTAATAGAGCTAGCTAAACTATCTAATTTTTCAGGACCTAAAGGAATTAGTAATGGTGAAATTGAGGAGCTATTTGTATAGGAAAATTTTCAACAGATAATTCAACAAGAATAACTAACTTTCATACTATTTTTAGGCTGGTACACAGCCTCTAAACATGACAATCCACGATATACTAATCTACTAAAAGAAAATCATCTTCTTGCCTTGGGCTGATATGTTTAATGGTATACTAGAATGCCTGATGAACATAGAAAATTTTAAATCTATTTATTTGTTCCCTGAACATAATAAACTCACACAAACTAGATTATAGAGAGAGAGATTGATGATTGATTAATATAAGGAAATAACTGCTTATGGAAAGCTTGATAAGATTATTTCAGTCTCATCACTTTTTGTCATGTGTCCATAATTTGCAGCAGTAAAAGAAGAGTCAGTGAAACTTGACAAGATTAGGAACTTTAGTCGTTTAGTCACTATGACATGGATGTTGCAATTCTCATCATTTCCAATTAGCAAATTAGAGGTTTTGACAATGGAGCCTAATAGTTTTCGAAATTCTCAGACAAATCACGATGCTTTCATAAATGTTATCAGTACATATATTGAGTCTCGTCATTAGCAGAACAAGTTACTACCCAACACCGTTACTTAAATATTTTTGTTTGAATAAGTCATTTTCCAACAATGATTTTCCTAAATGCTAAAATTCCAAGTTGAATTTTCTCTCTCCGTGAGTTTTTTTATTCTCTGTGATAAACAGCTTTGTAAAACTTACTCTTATAAATATATTTCATAGATTTTGATAGAGTATACTTCCCAAAGGCTCAAATTAAATCTTTCTTGGCCACGGTTTCTTTTAGAAAACTGCATTTGTCCTGGAAAAGTATTTATTTTTATTAATCAGTAGCAAAATTCAGTAGTATTTAGTTGTTAGTAGAGTAAGAATAGACGTGTAGTGCGAGATAAAATAATCAATTCTCAGAGACATGCAGTCATTCAAATAGAGGACAAAAATCAACATAATTAGTATATGGGAAGGTAGGAGAGCACATCATTATAGAGAATGTAGGTGGAAAAAGGATATTAATTTTTTCCACTTATAACTAAAACCTGTTTTTTTGTTATTTGTAATTTATTTATTCCCTATTTCACAAATCTCTTCCCAAAATGTGTAGTTCAAGTAATTTAGTGGCTTTGCCTACCTAGTGACTGTACTGAACAGTACAAAGTATTGAAACAGTTTGGCTGAAATGCCCAGTCAGTTCAAGCTCCAAGAATCCAACCTTCACATAAGTGAATGCTTCCAGGAATTTATCAGGATCATAGGCATAAAAGGTGCAGTGCATCTTTTTTTTTTCTTTACTTAGCAAATGGCATTTTAGAACTCGGAGACAATTCAACTGGAACTTTGAATCTGACTGAACATTTTTGTATCAGTTACTTCAAAGTACCAATGATGCTCTCCTTCCAGAATGCACAGATGTTATTAAAGCCCACCTTCCTCCGTCAGCACAGTACTAATGGAGAGCACATTTCAGCCGCAGAGTTACTGGGTCTGTGCCAGAGAGATCAAGGCCACTGCCTGGAATGCTCTTGCCAGGAATTTCACATGGCCTCTGCCCCCTCCTCCCAATTCCTTCCCCTTCTGTTTTCGAATGTGGCCTGTCTCCACCCTTTACCTTGGGACTGTCCCTTTGGATGTTGAGAACAAGGTGGTCAGCAGTCCCTCTGAGTTTCTGCCTCCGAGGAGCAACCTGCTCCCTCCACACCTGTGTGCAGAAGATGTGCGGCTGGCCTAGCACACCCTTCGCCGTCTTCACCGCACCGGAAGCAATGACACGTACTGCAAGGACCATGTCGAATTTAATCACATCGCTCAGCTGGGATGCACAACAGATTTCTTAACCAGCTACTTGTCACCAAAGGCAACTGGTTGGGTCTGGATCTGGGGCCGCCTCAGTGGCTGGAAGAGATCAAAATCCAAGATGAAATGAAATCCACTCACAGGACATCTGATCTAGGCGCAGTCTGAATTTAAACATAGGAGTTGGTTCTTCTGAGCCATCTTCGTCTGCGTGAGCTCCCATAATAGAATAATAGACACCGGGTGGGTGAACAAGAGACATTATTTTCCGTCGTTCCGAAGCCTGGGACGTCTGAGGTCAAGGTACCGGCTGACTCAGTCACTGTCCAGGGCTTTCCTTCCGGCCCGGAGACGGTGGCTTTCTATTCCCTGAGTCTTCACCAGACGATGAAGAGAGAGAAGCCTGGACCGTCCTGTGGCTCTTCAGAAGCAGTAATCTAATCATGAGGGGCCCACCCTCCTGACCTAACCACCTCCCAAAGACCCGGCTTCCCGATGTCATCACTTTGGGGGATAGGGGTTCAAGATACGCATTTTGGAAAAACACAGTTCAGTCCATAGCACCATCTTTAAACACTCAAAATACGCTAAGAAACAAGTTGTGCATAAATATAGGTGCATTTGGCTTTGTATTTTTTCTTCACTTTAAACTTCTTCTTCTTTCTCTGGCCTTTTCCGTCTTCTGAATTCCTAGCTATGGGCATGAAGCTTAATGCAAAAGGTTAATAGTTTTCTACTGTCGGTACGTTTTCTAAATGTGCACTCTTTTTTAGCTTATATGCAGTATTTTGGCTGTTTTCTTTGTTTCACAGCATTTCGTTCTTATGTCTGAGTCATGTTTGTGTGTGTGTGTGTGTGTGTGTGTGTGTGTACGTATTTGTGTATATTTGTGTGCATGTGTTTGTGGGGAGGAGGGGGTTCTTTCTAATAGACATGAATAACTAAAGTTAAGTTTGTAAAGCTCAGATGAGTCCATTTTTATCTATGCATTTCAGGGAGATTTACTTGAAAATATCTACTTTTACTACGTATAAAAGATTCATTAGATAATCCACTAATCCATTTATGTGCAAAGCACTACCGTTTTCTCTCAGTAGGAACCATATAAAATTGGTTCCTCCATTTGAAAGTGTTCTGAGCTTATTTTTAAGTTAACATTTCAAAAAAGTAATACATTATTAAACTTCTGTTTGAATGTAATATTTCCAAGTATTGCTATCTGTAGTGCTGCATTCTTCTTTTAAATTGAGTGACAAATTTCCCCACATGAAGACATTTTAAATAAATAGTGCAGCATTTCAAGTCAGCAAAGAGGCATTTATTTCCCAAACTAAATTATGACAATGACTATAAAAAATACCTATGTAGCCTTAAATTGAGAGAATCACATCTCTGGAATAAAGCTTTAATGAAATTTGCTATCTGACTTCTTTTTGATCCTATTTTATCCATACAAGTAATTCTTTAGAATATTTCCTTGGAAAAGATTTAACTTTTGGATCTCAGTTTTGCAGTGTTAGGTTAAGCCTAATTAAATTAACTAAATGGTTCCCAACGATATAGTCACACTTATTATTACACAGATGCCTTAGTGTAAAGGATATTCTGAATCCGAGAGCAGAGTATATAGTAGCTTAAAAGTGATTTTTTGCGTGTTCTTTACCTGTGGCTTGTCATTAAGATTTTAGCAATTTCAGACACCTCAACTCTCAAATTAATCAACTGAAAGATAATATCCAATTCTAAAGTTGAACCTGTATTATACTGTTGGATTATCAGCTTGGTTAAACTGGGAATTGTTTTCTAGAATCTTTTTCTTGTATGTTTCTGGCTGACTGAAAACAGGAACTTGAGCTAGATTTGAGACTTGGCAAGAAAGAAAGAAGTGCAGTCTTTATGCACAGCGGGCCTCCGCGGTCAGATGCAACGATAGATGGCTGCAGGAGTGACGGTCCTTATTCAGCGTCTCGTCTTGACGTTTGGCTTTGCTGAACAGCAGCAGCCCCAGGCACCATGGTCTAGTAAAAGCAGGTTGGAGAAAGATGAAAGCACCTGCCTTGTCTTTCAAAACCAACTTTCACTTTGGACAATTCAACAGTTTCCCTGAGACTATCGATTTCCTTACCTGTAAAATAAGGATAGTATAAGTACCTTAAAATTACTTGGGGATGAAATGTGAGCCATTTGAGAAAGCCGTTTATACACAACATCACAATGGAATGGGTGTAATTTAAATCCTCCAATGTAATATACTCCTAACCATAGTAATAGCTTGCCTAAGTTGAGACCTTTTTTTAAGCTCTCTGATTTGTATTATTTGTGTTAGGTTCTATTCGTTATTGAAGTTTATTCTGACTTGAGACATGTCGTTTGACTGACAACATAAACTTCATGTCTGACGAATTTCCTACTATGCCAGTCTCCATAAGGTGAAAGTAGAAAGCAGCATTATAAACTAAAGGCAAGGTTTTTTTTGGGTTTTTTTTTGGGGGGGGGGGGATGTTGACAAAGAAAGCCCACCAATCAGTGATAGTTATTCTTAGGATGTGATAATATACTTCGGTAGGTTTAGGCCAGTGTTGTGTGCCCTAGGAAGATACGTTGAATTCCCCCCACCCCCTGCTAGCTGTGTATGTGACCTTATTTGAAACTGGGTCATTGAAGATGTCATCGGGTTAGAATGGAGTCATGCTGCCTGAGGGTGAACCCTGACCCAGTGACCAGTGTCTTCATATCAGAAAGATGAAGGATATTGACACACAGAGACCCAGACACACAAGGATGAAGGAGGCTGAGACTGTTGTCACAAGTGGGAGAACTTGCTGCCAGGGATGAGGCCACCACCAGGACCTAGGAAGAGGCAAGAAGGAGGCACTCTTCCCTGGAGCCCTCAGGGAGAGCATCACCCACCCGCACCTTGGTCTCAGGCTTCTGGCTTCCAGGGCTATTAGAGAATACATTTTTGCTGTTTGCAGGCACCAGAGTTCTGGTAATTTTATACCACAGCCTTAGGAAACGAATACAGCCAATTTTTGCAGAATGCTCGTTAAAACACTATCAGCAGCATTTTAATATATTATCTCAGGGGGGAAAAAAAAGACCTTGTAGTCAAACAAATTTGCAATAACCTGAGTGTTATTTATAAAATTGAATGGATTCAATTTTGCAATACAGTACACGTATACATAAATTATTAAATTTATGTAGCATTTTCAAAGCCATTTGGAAAAAGAAGATGATTTTTACATAGCATTTCATGTAATTAGGTATCTTTGAAACGATACACTTTCGAACACCTTGCTAGAAGCCAACCTGAATTCTGAAAGCAGAATTTATATCAAAAAAGATCTCATCATAATTGACTAAGATGTATTCCAGAATGGCAAAAATCTGCGACAGTGTTAGGTGATATATTACTGATATAAATTAAATACTTGAGTAAAATAAGAATTGATGTCACAATCATAAATATAGTAAAGAAATTTTTCAAAATACAACACAGGTTGCTGGCCATAAATTCAGGAATAAAAAAAAATACTAATGGTGAAATCCAAGAACCATTTCAGTATCAGGAATAAAGCAAATTTCCTATCAATAATTTTGCATATTGTTAAATATTGATTCAAAAACTCTAGTCAATGTAATTACCAAAAACGTATTAAAGAGTTACAATTTTTCAAAACTGAGGAGGTGAAGTCACATCATCTGCAGAAAGTGCTGTTTCATAAACCTTAGAGAACAGGTTGAAGAATAATGAAATGGAATGTAGTCATTAAAATATTTGATAAATATTAGTGATATATGAAATTTTTCTTTATATAGTAAATGAAAAAGGATATAAACTCTTTCAGTATGTAAGCAAATATGTAACATGGTATATGAAATGAAGGTTTTGTATTAACAAGTATATTAGATAGAAATATAGAAGGAAAAAAATCCAATTTTTTTAATGTTTATTTATTTTTGAGACAGAGAAAGACAGAGCATGAGCGGGGGAGGGTCATAGAGAGAGGGAGACACAGAATCTGAAGCAGGATCCAGGCTCTGAGCTGTTAGCACAGAGCCTGACATGGGGCTCGAACTCACAGACCATGAGATCATGACCCAAGCCGAAGTCGGAAGCTCAACTGACTGAGCCACCCAGGTGCCCCTAAAAAAAAAAACCAAAAAGCAAAAAACAAATTTTTAAAATTGATTTTGTTGTTGTTGTTGTTGAGTTAGTGATGATTTTAATTTTATTCATTATATATTTTGGTATTTTTCAAATTCTTTACTTGGAACACGTACTCATTCTATGTATATGATTTATAAGAAATGAAAAAAAAATCCCAAAGTATAAAAGTTATGTTATTTTTCCATTTAAATGACACATATAAATGGAATTTCTTTTCATCATTCAAAATGAAGAATAATAGTTTTGTCTCATTGGAGCCATAGAACTCTTCTTTCTTCCTTCCTGTTCCCACTCATCCTCCTGCTTTGTCTTCTTCCTTAAGAAATATTAATATGGAGACATGTTGATATTTGACTATTCTTTGAGTAATGTCAGTTACTCACACTGTCATTCAAATGTAGATTTTTAGATTTTGTTAAATTTATCCTCCGGTGCATTATAGAGAAATATTGCTGATTCGTATGCTATTCAAGGGGCAAGAGAGGGCTTTGCAGAAGTCTTATGGGAGCCACTCTTTCCACCTTCCTTCAACTTTCCCCTCTTTTTTTGGGTATTTTCAGTGTCAGCAAGAGAAGGCTAAAATTGCTGTGCATGTTCAGGCTTAGGAGCAAATCTGGGCTCAGATGCTCCCTCCAAAAGGACTGATCTCACCGGCAGTGACGCCTAAAGCAGTGGCTGAGGAGAGATGTCCTTAGCACTCAGGTGGCAGGGACTGGGGACACAGGGATTCGTCGGACCCAAAACGATCACAAACACGAGTGGTAATCATATGAGTAAGTTTCATTTTATTAACTTGTTAAGACCTACACAACTAAGAAAAAGAAGCATAAAGACAAAAGGCAGAATAAAACAAAAGAAAGCAGAAGTCAGAAATTAATAAAGATAAAAGCAGACATTGATGCTACATAAAAGAAAAAAATAGTAGATATATTATATAAATCCAGAAGTTAGTTTTTAGAAATAAAACAATATAACAGTGCAAGTATAGTTAGCTTTCTCAAATACATAAATTAGAAAGTAAAAGATGCTCCACATGACTCATCATCAGGGAAATACGAATCAAAACCACAATGAGATAACACCTCACACCTGTCAGAATGGCTAACATTAACAACTCAGGCAATGACAGATGTTAGCTAGGATGCAGAGAGAGGATCTCTTTTGCATTGTTGGTGGGAATGCAAGCTGGTGCAACCACTCTGGAAACCAGTATGGAGGGTCCTCAAAAAACTAAAAATAGAACTACCCTACCCAGCAATTGCACTACTAGGCATTTATCCAAAGGATACAGGTGTGCTGTTTCGAAGGGACACATTCACCCCCATGTTTATAGCAGCACTATCAATAATAGCCAAAGTATGGAAAGAGCCCAAATGTCCGTTGATGGATGAATGGATGGATGAATGGATACAGAAGATGTGGCGTGTGTGTGTGTGTGTGTGTGTGTGTGTGTGTGTGTATATATATATATATATACATACAATGTATGTATATATATATATATACATACATTGTATATATGTATATATATACGTATATATACATATATACAATGGAATACTACTCAGTGATCAAAAAAGAATGAAATCTTGCCTTTTGCAACAATGTGGATAGAACTGGACAGTATTATGCTGAGAGAAATAAGTCAGTCAAAGACAAATATCACATGATTGCACTCATATTTGGAATTTAAGAAGCACAACAGATGAATATAGGGGAATGCAAGGAAAAATAAAATAAGATAAAAACAGTGCCTCCCTTTTATGGGAGGCACACCATAAAAGACTCTTAAGTACAGAGAACAAACAGGATTGCTGGAAGGGTGGGGGAGGGATGGGCTGAATGGGTGATGGGCATTAAGGAGGGTGGTTGTTGAGATGAGCACTGGGTGTTACATGTAAGTGATGAATTACTGAATTCTACTCCTGAAATCATTATTACACTATACATTAACTAACTTGAATTAAAAAAATAAGTAAAAAATAGATAAAAGAAAAAGAAAGTGAAAAGGGGTGATAATAATTACAGAACAATTTTTAAATTGTGAGAGACCCGTTTGTACAACTTTATGTACATATGAAATACTAGATCAAAGGAAACTTTTTCTAGAAGAAAAAAATGAAGCTTCCCCAAATTGAATATTGAAAATAAGGAAATAAAATAATTATGATAAAAGAAATAGACAAAATTGTTAAAAGCCAAATAACTCTTCACCAAGAAAGGACTAGGCTCAGATTATTTTTTTTTAAAGATGAGATAATGCCCGTGCTACTTAACTATTCCAAACATAAATGACAATTTCCATTTTGAAAGATTGGTGGTGTTCCCTGAAACTGATAAAGATTACACAGAAGTAAAAAACTGCCAAATTTCACTCATGAATATTGATGTAAATTAACAACTATGATACTAGCAATCAAAAATCAAACCAACAGTGCATTAAAAAACAATAAGCTGTGAAAAAGCTGCATTTATTTCATGAATGCCAAGGCGGTTCAGTATTAAAAAATACATTCAAATCATCCACTGATCAGAAGAACTAAGAAGAAAAATCTTGTAATTATCTCCTTGGATGACAAAATGTATTTGTGAGAATTTAACATGCACTCAGGTCACACATACTCGGTGAAACAGAAATTGATAAGTTGCATTTGTAATGTGCTTTATTTTCCTCGGCCCAAAAAAATCAAAGTCATGAGGACTGAGACAGGAAGGACCACTCTCTCTACTACTGTTTAACTTTGTGCTGGATATATTAGCGAATTCAATTATACAAGATAAAGCAATTAGCTATATGAAAAGGGGAAAAAAAGTGCAACTATATCTTTTGGCAGATCACGTAATTTTGTATTTAGAAAGCTGAAAATAATCTATGGAAATACTACTGCACACAAGATAATTTAACAATGTAGAAGCTTAGGAAATAAACATTTAAAGACCAGACCCCCAATGTGTAAAAACAAAAACTACTCAGGAAGAAGAAAGCAGTAGGAATAATGTCAACGAAGAACCCCGCCCCAACCCCCACCACTTAACAAACACATTAAAAAGCATTAAAATAACAAACACATTAAAAACAAAAACAAAAATTAACAAGACAAAAAAAAGGCAACTGTTTTGAAGCACAGAAAGTCGATTTAAACAATGGAAGCCCATATTATGATGTTGCATAGGAAGGATCGCATCATAAAGATGTCATTGTTTTCCTAAAATAATTTCATTTAATGCAATCCCAAAACAGGATAGCCACTTTCTAGATAAGAGAATTAACACGTTGATTTGGAAGAAAAACGCAAGCAGGGCTGCAAAAAAAAGGCTAACCCTAGCAGTAATAAAACTAAACGTAAATGTTTTATAATTAAAACCAATTTTGTTGCTTGAATAGATAAACCAATTAGAATAAAATGTTCTAAAATGGGGGAAGAACACATTGGGAATTCAGTTCATGATGACCACGTGTTTCCAAGGCGGTGGGGAAAAGACGAGTTTTTGAATAAATGGTGTAGAAAGAACTGAACAGCTAGGCACAAAAAGACAGAATCTTTTCTGCTTTAATTGGTGCACCTCCTTAGTCTTGGAGCATTTGGTCCTTTTGGCTCTTGTTTTGATCTCTTCTTTCTATACGAACTCAGTAGCCCGCTCTGCTCCCAATCCCAGTTTTATTAAATCACTTGTCTGAGTACATCGCCGCTCTCAGTTGGGGATGTTACTGTGTGAGAAAGTATGCCAGAGTCCACTTTGTCTCGCTCAGACATCTTATGTTTGCATACCCTAGAGTCACGTGGTTTATTAACAAGTAACTTCCGGCTGAGATGAAAGGTGTCATTTCCCGGATACTGTCTTCCTGTGCCACGCTCTTTAACTTTCCATTACGCTTTATTAAAAAAGACCTGGTGGTCTTTGGTTGAGGAAACAGGAATAGTGGGACTTGTAAAATGATGAAAATAATTACACAATTTTTAACATTTTAGATATTTTCTCCTACTGCTTGGGGCCCCAGGAAGCGCAGGCTCCTTTATTCTTTAGCAGATCTTACCCATCCTTTGGAATATTTCACTTGAAAAGAAGCCTCCTCTCTCAAGGCTTGCATTTACCAATGTTCGCTTTCCTCCGTTCTGCATGCTGGATTCCATTTGCTCGGCAGGCAGTTATCTGTATGGTTCCCAGACCAGCGGGAAGCATCATTATGCTGCATCGAGTGAGACCTTAGCTATGTGCAAGAAAGTAATCGAACCCAGTGTTACTAAAATAAAGTACAAAAGGGACTTTAAAATTCGTCTCCAGAACTCAATATAACCAACTTAATAGGTGAGACAAAAAGTACTTGTAATGCCCAGAGGGTCTTGTACAGTGTAGTTAAATTTCATGAACAGACTATTACCTCATAAATTATAATACCACACCAGCATCAAGTATTTTGCTTTGTTCTAACTTTGTGTCTTTTTGTTTAAAAAGATTACAAAAACATAAATACTTTCAGCACTTTCATGAAAACCGAGTCATGTTGCAGAAACTAAAATATACTAACCCTTGAATATAATGCATTTTCTTAAATAACAGTAACACACAGCTTTAAAAAATACTCACGTGGAACCTTGTTGTCGCCACCATTGAAATAAGAAAGAGGAGCGCCTGGGTGACTCAGTCAGTGGAGCGACAGACTTTGGCTCAGGTCGTGATCTCTCATGAGTTAGAGCCCTGCCTGGGGGTCTGCGCTGAGATGTGGAGCCTGCTTGGGATTCTCTCCTTCCTCTCTCTGTCCCTCCCCCCATTCACACTCTTTCTTTTGTCTCTAAATAAATAAATAAATAAGTAAATAAATAAAACAAAAGCAAAAGGTTAAAAGAAAAGAAACAAGAAAGAATGTATAGTAATAAAATAAGTAATCAATTATAAAGAGGAAATGAATTTTAGATAGTAATGTGTGACTCTGGTAAGTTTATCTTTAAAAAATAGAATGTGGCATTCACTAACTTTGTAGATACCAACTGATATGCGATTCAAAACCAACACTGCCAAATAACAAAAATCCAACTAAATAACCGGCCAGTTAAGAGTATATCCCTGGGGAGGGTGGAAATGGCAGTCAGAACAGGTTTGGCCCAGTGACATGGGCTTAGCAAGAGTGACTCTATTTTGGGCAGGTTGTTTCTTTTGAATAACATGCCTCTGTTAATTTAAAATTGTTTATTTATTTATTTTGAGAGAGAGAGAGCTCAAACAGCAGAGGGACAGAGGGAGAGAAAGAGAGAGAATCCCAAGCAAGCTTCACACTGTCAGCACAGAGCCTAATGTGGGGCTTGATCCCACAATCGTGAGATCGTGACCGTGACCTGAACAGAGATTGCAAGTAGGATGCTTTAAGGGACAGAGCCATCCATGGGCCCCTCATATGCTAATTTTGACCTATACGTAAACTGTGTCATTTTAACAATTTATAAGCCACACTCCAAAATGTATTTACTATTAATGTTGTTCCATTGGATCACACATAAAATTTTAACAACTTGAATGTAGAAACCTTCTGGGGTTTTTGTTGTTTGTTTGTTTGTTTGTTTTTAGGATCATGTATCAATTCTAAACTTTTGTGCATGACTAAATACACCACCCATCAGCAAACTGCTTTCACCACACCACCACCAGCACCCCCAGAATCTCACTGTTGGGTGTTATCTTTCATAATCCCCAATGAAAGCTCGTGGCATTTTTCATTTTTTATATCTATTTTTGCCATTCTGATCTCCCATGTGTGTGTCAGTACTTCTCTTTCAGTTCCCGATACAACAATTAGAGATACAGGAAGAGTGACACAGCTCTGTCAAACAACTTAACCTGATTGACCCAACAACAAAATACAAAATAGACTTAAAAACGTAACACAAGAGGCACCTGGGTGGCTCAGTCGGTTGAGCGTCAGACGTCGTTGTAGGTCATGATTTTGCGGTTTGTGGGTTCAAGCCCCGCGTAGGGCTCTGTGCTGACAGCTCAGAGCCTGGAGCCTGTTTCGGATTCTGCGTCTCTCTCTCTCTCTCTCTGCCGTGCTCTGTCTCTCTTGGTCTCAAAAATAAATATAACTTAAAACAAAAATAAAAAATGTCAGGGTGCCTGGGTGGCTCAGCGTCGACTTTGGCTCAGGCCATGATCTCGCAGTTTGTGAGTTCCAGCCCCACGTCGGGCTCTGTGCTGACAGCTCAGAGACAGGAGCCTGCTTTGGATTTTGTGTGTCTCTCTCTGCCCTCCCCCACTCACGCTCTGTCTCTCTCTGTCTGTCTGTCTCTCTCAAAAATAAATAAACATTAAAAAAAAGTTTTAAAGAAAAAATAAATTTAAAAATATTGGACAGAGAAGTTAGCCCAGTAAGACCATGCATATTCTCTAAGTACATGAACTTGCTACAATTAATTAGTCAAGGAGAGAGGTGCAAATCAAAGATGCAGGAAGATGCTAGTTCACACCTGTTAGAATCACTCTCATTAAACAGCCTGAAAACCCCAAATTGGGATGAGAATAGGAATTCATTTGCACTCTCATGGCTTCTTGCTGAGAGTGTAAAGTGGTAACAATACTTGGGAAATGGTTGGACATTTATTATAAATAGGCACCTCCCTTGTGACCCAGCGATGCTGCTCCTACAGATTTGCCTCCCAGAAATGTTGACATGGGTCCATGAAAGAGCTTGTAAAAGAATGTTTGCAGGAGCTTTATTCATAGTAGTAAAAAATACTTGAAGTAAAATATCAATAGAATTAATAAATGTTTTAGCATAGCCACTCTTGAACCCCACTCAACAGCAGTACTCAATACTGACACATGCAATCAGAATACATCTCAAAAACATGCTGAACCATTGAAGACAGACGTGAAGGAATGCACAAGGCATAATTCCGTGTATGTGGAATCTATGTTTAAAGAAATAGGAATCTTGTTTACTTCATGGAGATCATGAGTTGACCGGAAAGGGACAAGAAAGAATTTGCTCACTTGATAAAAATATCTTATCTTGAAAAAGATATGGGTACAGGGAAGTGTGCATTGTCCATAACTGTAACATTGTACATTGAAGATTTCTTTGTCTCCGTGTAAAATTTTCCTTAATTTTTAAAGCACCACTGATGTTGTGGCGTCCACCCAATGTGGTGGGGTTGGGGGACAAGACAAGCACACTCCTGCAGAAAATTGTAAATTCAATAATACATGAAAAATGCCATTGTTTTCCTTTCTCTTTTCACTTCATTTTTTTAAATGTTTATTTACTTTGAGAGAGAGAGAGAGAGAGAGAGCGCGCGCAAGTGGGAGTGAGACAAAGAGAAAGGGAGACAGAGAATCCCAAGCAGGCTCCATGCTGTCAGCACAGAAGCTGACATGGGGCTCAAACTCATAAATTATGAGATCATGACCTGACCTGAAACCAGGAGTCAGATGCTTAACCAACTGAGCCACCCAGGTGCCCCATCTTTTCACTTAATTTTTATGAAAATTGGTCCCATGTAGTAAAATTGTAAAATATAAGGTTTACTTTCCTTTTTCTCAAATTCCAGTCCAAATGTGTTTGTATTCCAAAACTGTCAAAGAATAAGCAACAGGTTTAGAAGAAGAGAAGAATGAATCTCAATAATCAATATAGCAAATATCTGACTGCTATTGCTGGTAATGAAGCCAACATTTTTTCACATTAAGATTCATATCTTTCCCATATTCATGAAGCATCTGGTCTAAAAGTTTTATGACCTATGTGTTGCTTACAATTAGATTTTCTTTAGGAACTTTTTCGTAATGAAATTAATTTTAAAATATTAATTCATCCCCAGTCAATAACTTTGTAACTATTACTGATGTGTTTCCAACCTGTAAAATGGTTTGAATCCCTATATGACAAATGAAGTCCTGTTGTATCTTTTTTTCCCATTCCCACTTAGATAAATATGTGATGAAAGCAGGTGGTACAATCTACTTATCAGCATTTGGCACACCAGGTAAGAAATGAGAACTTGTGAGGACTTTTGAACAGTATGGGGCAATTTTCATTCTGGCACTTAGGGAATTAGCCATGTGACTCCCATTAATTTTAACGGGAAGAGTGTGGATAATCCATAAACCATTAATGTATCTTGGAAATGTTCACAATGGATCAGCACAAAGTTGCACAGCACAGGTGTTTAATTAGTGATGGATATAATATCAGAGCTAAATTCGTTAAGACCAAAGAATAAAAAATCAATTACTTGCAAAGATAGTAAGGCCTGGAAAATAAAATGGCTGTGTTAAATGTGGCACAGATTTGAAGTCTGTTACAACCGAACCAGAGGTGACTATCAGGTGAAACTAATCTGCATATCATTTGGTGGATTTGGGTCTAGATACCTCTCTTTTCTGCTTAGCAGTGACTCCAGGAAACACTTTTTAAAAATCTCTTGTCAGTATTTTGCCATATGTGTGATTCAATTTACATAATAATTAATTTTCACTTCAATAAATCTTATAGAGCCACAAAAAAAAAAAAAAAAAAAAAGCAAGCAAGAAAGAAAAAGGTGTGGTGGGGGGGATGGGACTTTCAAATCTAAATTTCAGATATTTGGCCAAAAACTTGCATCATTATTATGTCAACAATAAAATATCCCCAGTACATGTAGGAACATTCTTCAGGACTAGTGAATGAAGTTACTTTCTACGCTGTTCAATGAGATGGCAAAGCCATTATCTTGATACATTGGACTCAGAAACCAGATCTGCTGGACATATTTAGGTGGTGTTTCTTAGTCACATTTGTCCAATGGTCTTTCTCTCTTTTCTAGCCAAAGGAATTACTCAGATATCAACAAGATATGCGAAAATACATCCCACCTACTCCAGATAGAAATGTTTAGTTGTGATTTTACAACAGTGATAAGGTGTAACATAGTGAATTTACTAGCTCTGAATTTATTGCCTATGGTGTCATATGATGCATAGGGCAGAAACTTTTCAACTGAAGTATATTTGACACACAATGTACTTTTAGGTGTACAACATCATGATTCATCAAGACTATATGTTATGCAATGGTCCACTCAAATGTGACTAAACTCTGCCACCATACGACACTATTACAAGAACATTGACTGTATTCCCTTTGTGACACGTTTTATCCCTGTGACTTACTCATTCCGTAGCTGGAAGCCCATGTCTGGCACTCCCCATCACCCATTTCCCCACTTCACCACATGCTCCCTATTGGCAGCCATCAGTTTCCTCCCTTTATTTATAGATTTATTTTTGCCTTTTTTCCCTTTGTTTTGTTCTTTAGACCCCACATGTACGTAAAATCGTATGGTATTTGTCTTTCTCTGCCTGACGCATTTCACTTAGCACAATACCCTCTAGGTCCATCCATTTTGTCACAAATGGCAAGATCTCATTTTTTTTGTGGATCTCATATAACATATTTATCCATTTATCTATTGATGGACACTTAGGTTGCTTCCATATCTTAGCTATTGTAAATAGTTCTACCATAGACATAGGAGTGCATATACTGCTTTCATTTTCTTTGGGTAAATATATCACATATCCTTGCCAACACTTGTTGTTTATTGTCTTTGATTCGAGCCATTCTGACAGGGGTGAGGTGGTATCTCATTATGGTTTTATTTGCATTTTCCTGTTGATGAGTGACATTGAACATCTTTTTACGTGTCTGTTAGCCATCTGTATGTCTTCATTGGAAAAAATGTCTATTCAGGTCCTCAACCAATTTTTAAACAAATTATTTGGGTTTTTTTTTTTTTTTTGATGTTGAGTTGTAGAAGTTCTTTATACATTTTGGATATTAACCTTTTATTCGATATACAATTTTCAAATCTCTTCTCCCATTTAGTAGGTTTCATTTTTGTTTTGTTGATGAACAAAGTGGGTTTAGAGAGAACATAATAAAGTCCAAATATGAAAAACCCACAATTAACATCATACTCAGTGGTGAAAAAATTAGACCTTTTCCCCTAAGATGAGGAAGAAGACAAGGATGTGAACTCTCATCACTTTTATTCAACATAGTACTAAAAACCCTAGCCACAGCAATAAGACAAGAAAAGGAAACAAAAGGCATCCAGATTGGTAAGGAAGAAGTAAAACTGTCACTATTTGTAGATGATATGATAGTATACATAGAAAACCCTAAAGACTCTACCAAAAAAAAAAAAAAAACTATAAGAATAAATGAATTGAGTAAAGTTGCAGAATACAAAATTAATATACAGAAATCGGTACAATTTCTATACACTAATAACAAAGTAGTAGAATGAAAAAAAATTTTTAAAAGTTTCATTTACAATAGTACTCTTAATAATAAAACACCTAGGAATAAACTTAACCATGTAAGTGAAAGACTCATACTCATAAAACTATAAAACACTGATGAAGGAAATTGAAGATGGCACAAATATATGGAAAGATATTCCATGCTTATGGATTAAAATAATTAATATTGTTAAAACATCCATACTACCCAAAGCACTCTACAGATTCAGTGCAATCCCTAACAAAATACCAACGTTAGTTTTCACAGAATTAGAAAACAATAATCTTAGCAATTGTGTGGAACCGCAAGAGACCCTGAATGGCCGAAGCAATCTTGAGAAAGAACAAAGATGGAAGTATCATAATCCCCGATTTCAAGAGTTACTCCAAACCTACAGTAATTAAAACAGTACGGTACCGACACAAAAATGGACACATAGTCAAATGGAACAGAACAGAGAGCCCAGAAATAAACCCACACACATACAGTCAACTAATCTCCAACAAAGGAGGCAAGAATATACAATGGTGAGAAGACAGTTTTTTCAGTAAACGGTGCTGGAAAAACTGGACAGCAACATGCAAAAGAATGAAATGGAACCACTTTCTTACAGCATACACAAACAAACTCAAAACAGAGTAAGGGCTTAAAGGTGAGATCTGAGAACATACAAATCCTGGAAGAGCTCACAGGCAGTAAAGTCTCTGACATCAGCTGTAGCAACATTTTTCTAGACATGTCTTCTGAGACAGGGAAGCAAGAGCAAAAACAAACTATTGGGACACTATCAAATAAGAAGTTTTTGCGCAACAAAGAAAAATTATCTTCAGGATTTAAGTGTTACCACATTATTTATTTTCCTCATTTGTCTAGGTAGTTATATTCACATGTGATTTAATAACAAGAAAGCAATCATGAATATAATTATTTTTAAAAAATTGGATAGGGGTACTCGCACGGCGCAGTCAGTTAAACGTCCAACTTCAGGTTATGATCGCACGGTTTGTGAGTTTGAGCGCCATGTGGGGCTCTTTGCTGACAGCTCAGAGCCTGGAGCCTGCTTCCGATTCTGTGTCTCCCTCTCTCTCTGCCCCTCCCCCCACCAAAAGTAAAATAAAACAATACAAAATAAAAATAAAAATAATTTGGGTGTACTCAGTATGCTTCAGGAATGTGGGATTCTAATCTGTGGAGCAAAGCTAATCTGATCATTCATTCAAATATCTGTTTTTCCCGTTTGAAACTTTTTATGGCTGTACCTTGTGTTGTTAAATAATCTCTGTAGCGATGCAAACGTGATTTTAAAATCCTTCCATCTTATTAAATGTCATGCAATAGGAGAAAATATTCCATCAAAGCTTATTTTTAATATCAAAGATGGTGATACTAATATGTGCATTTTAAACATGAGAGATCAGAGATAAACAGTATTTGGCATTTGCATACCTAGTAACCACTGGGTCCTCTTCTGTTTGTGGCACTTTCTCAAGTATGACAATCGCCTGTGAAAACTCTGCACATATACATCGTGGTGTCCTGACTCCAGAGAGTCTGACTCAGCAGGTTTGAAGTGGGAGCTGGGAAACGACAAGTTTACTATGTATCTCCCGGTGTTATTCTGATGCATGTGGTGTGCTGTCTGGATCACAGTTTGAAAAATGTTACCCTGGGACTGAGATACTGCTTTTATTTGGAGGCAAAATACAAATCTATTTAATATAGATTTTGAGAAATTTGAGGGGAAAACTCCAGTAGTTTGGGAGGCAGAAAGAAAAATAGATCGTTTGAAAGGGCTACTTAGAATCTATTTTTGTAGCTAAAACCGTGCTCATTTTTCATTAATACAAACATTTTGCTTCCTTCTTATGTTCACCAATTCTGTAATTCACTAATGAAACGATCACTTTATATCAGTATGAGAATCTATTGTCTTTGTTTATTTTTTAGTATTGTATCATGAGTGTAAAGACATAGTTGTTTTCTAATTAAATGAAAACAAATTTATGTTTTGTGATTTTGGGACATATAGTGAGTATCACTAATTTTGTTTCTAAATATATACTTAACTGAAACTGTGATACCCTTGCTCCTACCAATACCTTTTCAAGAAAAAAATATTATGTCCCAAAGATTACTAATAAATTTTTACACATCAAATACAAGTAAATCACATACAAATAAAACAAATATCAATAAATTGTGTGCAACTGTTGTGTGTTCACACACACAAGCACACACACACACACAAAATACAAACATACAATGAAGGAGAATTTAAAAATTCTCCAAAATATATCTCATGAAAAATTTCCCTAAATTATTAGAATTTATAAAAGTATAAATTCTCAGTTTTCCTTTTTTCACTATTATAAGTCTCTTTTTGAATGAACACATAAAACCTCTGCGTGTCTTTGGTTGCATCATAATTAGCATTTCCAAGATAAGAATTTCACTATAAAGTATATGGTCTGTCAATAGAAAGGCAGACAGACAGGGGCACCTGGGTGGCTCAGTCAGTTGAGCATCCGACTTCAGCTCAGGTCATGATCTCACGGTCCATGAGTTCGAGCCCCGCGTCGGGCTCTGGGCTGACAGCTCAGAGCCTGGAGCTTGCTTCGGATTCTGTGTCTCCCTCGCTCTCTGCCCCTCCCCCACTCATGCTCTGTCTCTCTCTCTCTCTGTCTCTCCTGTCAAAAATAAACATTAAGGGGCGCCTGGGTGGCGCAGTCGGTTAAGCGTCCGACTTCAGCCAGGTCACGATCTCACGGTCCGTGAGTTCGAGCCCCGCGTCAGGCTCTGGGCTGACAGCTCGGAGCCTGGAGCCTCTTTCCGATTCTGTGTCTCCCTCTCTCTCTGCCCCTCCCCCGTTCATGCTCTGTCTCTCTCTGTCCCAAAAATAAAAAAAATTAAAAAAAAAAAAACCCCAAAAAAATAAACATTAAAAAAATTTAAAAAAAAAGGCAGACAGACATCCATATTAAATACTATTTGATTATTTTTGATAAAGTGAACAATCTTAATATTAAAAATTTGTTACTTTCACTTTGTTAGGATATTTTAATGCTGCTAGAAATTCACTTGTGAACTCTTAACACTCAAGCTGTCCTTTGTTTTCAAGAGGAATTTTGTAAATAACAAACATTTACCTGGATTGGAATAGTATTAAAAGTACTTATACTCAATAAGAATGAGGAAGTTTCAATTATCTTGCTACTTTGACAAATTAGGAAGTTTTGTGTTTATCAAGAAAAAGAAAACCCAGGTGCTTTTTAAAAAGTAAAACGAAAAACACTTTTGTCTCTTTTTGTTTAACAAAATGTTGGACTTTTTTTACTATTATTTATGTTATCTCTATATATTTGAATTTTAATATTTTCATATAGTACTAAGTGATATTTATTTCTGCAGGGCACATGGATTTATTCTCTGTCTATTCCTACTTTCTGTACACATCCCTATATATGAGTGGCCTTAGTGTGGGACTTCCAAAATGGCTATTCAAGGAGCTTGGCAAGTCTTTTCACCAAAGCATCAATAAAAATGTAAAAAATGTAAAAAAAACAACCATTTAAGGTTTCTGAAAATTGATCACAAAGGGCATGTATTAAATAGAGAAGAAGTTATTTACAGATATCTATTCAGAATTGATGAGGACAATGGGAGTCCATGATTTTAAACCACGGGCTTCCATACATCTATGTTGCAAAAGTTCTACACCAGGCACCCAGTGTTCTCACGACAGCCTCCAAGCTCCCCCTGGCTCCAGCGCCCTATCGTAGAGTTCTGCCCGGCGTGGATGTGACCCACCACAAACATTGGTGGTCTGTCATCTTGAGGAGGGAGCTGACCTTATAGAGGAGAGGCAGGAAGCCTACAAGTATGAGGGTGTTGTTGCAAACAGTGGGGATCCCGGTGGTGAGCAGCCTGGGAAAGCCAACTTCTCTGTGATAGTAGCAAAGGCACACAAACAGTTCTGCAGTTCAATCAGAAACTTAACAGAGAGATCTGAAGATTGAGTCAGCCAAAGAGGAAACCTGTGTGATTTCACTCCTGTCCCGTAGCCCTGGGAGGGGGTGGGGGTGCATGCATGTGCAAGATTAGTCCTGTTTAGGAACAAAGAGCTATTGCAAACTGCTCAGCCTGGGGCTCAACGTGCAGCCTAGTTACAAACTCCCTGAACTGAACTGAACTGAACTGAAATTCACCACTTATTAAAACAGCTTTGAATTCTTTTTTTTTTATTTATTTATTTATTTATTTATTTATTTATTTATTTATTTAATTTTTTTGGGATTTAAAGCTTAGCCATCAATGGTTTTTATTTATTTTTATTTTATTTTATTTTATTTTATTATTATTATTTTTTTAATATATGAAATTTATTGTCAAATTGGTTTCCATACAACACCCAGTGCTCATCCCAAAAGGTGCCCTCCTCAATACCCATCACCGACCCTGCCCTCCCTCCCACCCCCCATCAACCCTCAGTTTGTTCTCAGTTTTTAACAGTCTCTTATGCTTTGGCTCTCTCCCACTCTAACCTCTTTTTTTTTTTTTTTTCCTTCCCCTCCCCCATGGGCCTCTGTTAACGTTTCTCAGGATCCACATAAGAGTGAAACCATATGGTATCTGTCTTTCTCTGTATGGCTTATTTCACTTAGCATCACACTCTCCAGTTCCATCCATGTTGCTACAAAAGGCCATATTTCATTCTTTCTCATTGCCACGTAGTATTCCATCGTGTATATAAACCACAATTTCTTTATCCATTCATCAGTTGATGGACATTTAGGCTCTTTCCATCATTTGGCTATTGTTGAGAGTGCCGCTATAAACATTGGGGTACAAGTGCCCCTATGCATCAGTACTCCTGTATCCCTTGGATAAATTCCTAGCAGTGCTATTGCTGGGTCATAGGGTAGGTCTATTTTTAATTTTCTGAGGAACCTCCACACTGCTTTCCAGAGCGGCTGCACCAGTTTGCATTCCCACCAACAGTGCAAGAGGGTTCCCGTTTCTCCACATCCTCTCCAGCATCTATAGTCTCCTGATTTGTTCATTTTGGACACTCTGACTGGCGTGAGGTGATATCTGAGTGTGATTTTGATTTGTATTTCCCTGATAAGGAGCGACGTTGAACATCTTTTCATGTGCCTGTTGGCCATCCGGATGTCTTCTTTAGAGAAGTGTCTATTCATGTTTTCTGCCCATTTCTTCACTGGGTTATTTGTTTTTCGGGTGTGGAGTTTGGTGAGCTCTATAGATTTTGGATACTAGCCCTTTGTCCGATATGTCATTTGCAAATATCTTTTCCCATTCCGTTGGTTGCCTTTTAGTTTTGTTGGTTGTTTCCTTTGCTGTGCAGAAGCTTTTTATCTTCATAAGGTCCCAGTAATTCACTTTTGCTTTTAATTCCCTTGCCTTTGGGGATGTGTTGAGTAAGAGATTGCTACGGCTGAGGTCAGAGAGGTCTTTTCCTGCTTTCTGAAACTCTAAGGTTTTGATGGTTTCCTGTCTCACATTCAGGTCCTTTATCCATTTTGAGTTTATTTTTGTGAATGGTGTGAGAAAGTGGTCCAGTTTCAACCTTCTGCATGTTGCTGTCCAGTTCTCCCAGCACCATTTGTTAAAGAGACTGTCTTTTTTCCATTGGATGTTCTTTCCTGCTTTGTCAAAGATGAGTTGGCCATACGTTTGTGGGTCTAGTTCTGGGGTTTCTATTCTATTCCATTGGTCTATGTGTCTGTTTTTGTGCCAAAACAGCTTTGAATTCTTAAGGAAAACTGAGTTACTTTTTGATGGAAAAGTTAAGTAACTCAGAAAACTGAGTTACTTTTTGATGGAAAAGTTAAGGTGAAAGAATGTATCACATTTGAGGTTCCCATTTGAAATTGCTGACAATGACTTATTGGATCCAGGAGCAGTTACTTGAATGGTGGCCCATTTTGTGAACAGAAACAGTCTTGGAAACCATCATCTGCCTGAGACAATACCCACAACTCCTCGAGGCAGTTAGATCACATTACTCGAGGATCTTTCCATTTCTTACGTTACGTGAAAACAAAGTGCTGCTCTTTCTGTTGCCTGGATTTTGCAAAAGTCCAACTTCAATGATTGCCTGATGTCTTTCCCATAGTGTATTCATTCCAAAGCCAGCATGACTTACTTCCCCTTGTGTTGCTTCAGTGTGACATGTGAGAACTATGGTCCTGAATAGAGTTCACCACTGTTGACCTACTTTGACCGTTTTTTTCCTTCAAGTGCACTCTTTTTAAAAATTTTTAAAAACGTTAATTCCAGTATCGTGTTACATTCATCTCAGGAGTACCGTGTAGTGACTCGACAGTTCGATACATTGCTCAGTGCTCAAGATAAATATTCTATTAATCCCCTCCATCTATTTTCCCCATCCACCCACCTACCTTCCCTCTGGTAACGACCAGTTTGTTCTCTGTATTTAAGATCTTGTTTGTTTGCTTGTCTCCTTTTTAATTCACTTGTTTTAATTTTTAAATTCCCCACATGAGTGAAATCATACAGTGTTTGTCTTTGTCTAGCTGACTTATTTCACTTAGCAGATCCATCCATGTTGTTGCGAATGGCAAGATCTCATTCTTTTTTATGGCTGAATAATATTTCATTGTGTATACATACCACCTCCTCTTTATTCATTCATCTATCAGTGGACACTTGGGTTGCTTCTCTAATTTAGCTATTGTAGATAATGCTGCAATAAACATAGGATTGCATGTATCTAAGTCTCATTTTCATATTATTGGGAAATACCCAGTCATGGAATTACTGGACCGTGTCGTTGCTCTAACTTTAATTTTTTGAGGAACCTCCACACTGTTTTTCCAGAATGGCTGCACCAGTTTGCAGTCCCACCAATGGTGCATGAAGGTTCCTTTTTCTCACCATATCCTCACCAACACTTCTGCCCATTCTAACCACTAATTTGTGGTTTTTTAGTGTTAAGTTGTGTAAGTTCTTCACATATTTTGGATACTGAATATTTCTCATATATCATATATTTGCAAATATCTTCTCCTATTCAGTAGGTTGTTTTTTAGTTTTGTTGATTACTTACTTTGCCGTGCAGCTTTTTTATTTTAATGAAGTCCCAGTAGTTTACTTTTGCTTTTGTTGCCCTTGCCTCAGGAGACAGATGTAGAAAAATGCTGCTATGGCTGATGTCAGAGAGATTACTGCTTCTGCTCTCTTCCAGGGTTTTTATGGTTTCAGGTCTACATTTAGGTCCTTAATCCATTTTGAGTTTCTTTTTGTGAATGGGGTAAGAAAGTTTTATTCTTTTGCATGCTGCTGTCCAAGTTTCCCAGTATCATTTGTTGAAGAGACTGTCTTTTTGCCATTGCATATTCCTGCCTCCTCTGGTGAAGATTAATTGATCATGTGAATCATGGGTTTATTTCTGGACTCTCTGTATATGAATATATGTGTCTCTTTTTGTGCCAGTACCATATTGTTTTGGTTACTACAGCTTTGTAGTATAACATGAAATCTGATATTGTGATACCTCCAGTTTTGTTCTTCTCTTTTAAGATTGCTTTGGCTATTCATGGCATGGGGCTCGATCGCACACACTGTGAGATCATGATCTGAGCTGAAAGCAAGAGTCAGATGCTTAACAGACTGAGCCACCCAAGTGCTCCTCTCCATGTAATTTTTGATTATTTCTTTTATGTTTGATATTAGCTGCTTTATGTAGTTGGGTCCTTCCATGTTGCATGCATAAATGTTTACAATTGTTACATATTCTTGGATTGTTTCCTTTATGATCATATAGTGTCCTTCTTTGTTTCTTGTTACAGTATTTGTTTTAAAGTCTATTTTTCCAATATACATATTGCCACCCCAGCTTTCTTTACACTTACATTTGCATGATAAATGCTTTTCCATCCCTTCACTTTCTTTTTTTTTTTAAGATTTTTTAATGTTTATTTATTTTTCAGAGAGAGAGAGAGAGAGCGAGAGAGAGCGACCATGAGTGGGGGAGGAGCACAGGGAGAGGGAGACACAGAATCTGAAACAGGCTCCCAGCTCTGAGCTGTCAGCACAGAGCCTGACGTGGGGCTCGAACTCACAGACTGCAAGATCATGACCTGAGCCAAAGTCGGATACTCAACCACCTGAGCCACCCAGGTGCCCCTGTCCCTTCACTTTCAATCTGCAGGTGTCTTTGAGTCTAAGATGAGTCTCTTATAGGCAGCATATAAATGGGTCTTGCTTTTTTATCTATTCTGTCACCCTGTGTCTTTTGATTACAACATTTAGTCCATTTATATTCTAAGTAATTATTGATAGGTACGTACTTATTGCCATTTTGTTACTCGTTTTGTGGTTGTTTCTGTAGTTATTCTGTGTTCCTTTCTTCTCTTGCTCTCTTCTCTCACAAATTAGTTGGCTTTCTTTGATGATATATTTTGATTCTTTTCTCTTTACTTGCTTGTCTATTATTGGTCTTTGATTTGTGGTTACCATTAGATTTGTATATAACATCTTATGCATTTAGCCGTCTATATTAAGTTGATGGTCACTTCAGCTTAGACCCATTCTTACTCCTCTCCCAACATGTTTTAAGTATATGGTTTCAAACTTAACATCCTTTTTATTTTGTGATTCCATTGAATGATTTTTTTTAATACACTTAATTTTACTGCTCATGTGTTTCCTACTTTTCTTACTTCTATTTATGTCCTTTCCTTTCCAAAGAATCCCCCTTAACATTTCTTGTAGGGCTGGTTTAGTGGTGATGAATTCCTTTAACTTTTGTTTGTCTGAGAAATTCTTTACCTCTCCTTCTGTTTTGATTGATAGCCTTTCTGGATAGAGTATTCTTGGCTCAGACTTTTTTTTCTTTCAACATTTTGACTATATCATGCCCTTTTCTTCTGACCTTCAAAGTTTCTGCTGAAAATTAAGTGATGACCTTATGGGGTTTCTCTTGTATGTAACTGTTTTCTTTTCTCTTGCTGCTTTTAAAATTCTCTCTTTTTCATTACTTTTTGCCATTTTAATTGCTATGTATCTTGATGTTGACATCCTTGGATTGACTTTTTTGGGGGGCTCTCTGTGTCTCCTGGATCTAGATTTCTGTTTCTTTCCCCAGATACATGAAGTTTTCAGCTGTTATATCTTCAAATAAATTTCCTATCCCCTTTTCTCTCTCTTCTCCTTCTGGGATGCCTATAATGCAAATGTTATTATGCTTGATGTTGTTGCTGAGTTCTCTATTTTCATATTTCATTATGTTTTTGCCTCTATTCTTTTCAGTTTGATTATTTTCCATTATGGTGTCCTCTGGGGCACTGATTAATTCTTCTTTTTCCTCTAGCCTGATATTTATTCCTTCTCCTAATTTATTTTTACTATGAGTTATTAAGTATTTCATCTTTGAATGATTCTTTTTTCTGTTTTCTATCTATTTGTTAAGGGTATCACTGAAGTTCTGCACTCTTTACTCAAATCCAGTGAGTATGACCATTACTTTAATTTTTTAAATCTTTATCTTTCTTTTATTTTCTTTCTGTCAGCACAGTGCCCGATGTGGGGCTAGAACTCAAAAACCATGAGACTGTGACCTGAGTCAAAGTCGGATGCTTAACCAACTCAACCACCCAGGCTCCCCTGCTCATGCTTGAGCAACAGTTGATTGGTAGTCTTATAATCATTAGTAGTGTGAATATTGGGAGGTTACAAGAAATAAAGCACATAAATTTGGAATTTTGTAAATGTGGAAACATGATAAATTAGGAGCATAGACCATAATTAATAGTTGATACAAACAAATGTAAACTTAGTTCGAAACTTTCGGTTCAATACCATCTAGAGGAGGGGGTGAGTAATGATGAGATTGGACATTACATGTGACCCCAAATGGAATGATTCTCATGCTTGATTCTTTTTTTTTTAATGTTTACTGATTTTTGAGAGAGAGAGAGAGAGAGAGAGAGAGAGAGAGAGAGAGAGCGCGTGCTCAGGGGAGGGGCAGAGAGAGAGGGAGACACAAAATCTGAAGCAGGCTCCAGGCTCTGAGCTGTCAGCACAGAACCTGATGCAGGGATTGAACTCATGAACCACAAGTTCATGACCTGAGCTGAAGTTGGACGCTCAAGACCTGAGCCACCCACGCGCCCCTGTATGACCATTACTTAAACTTCTCTATCAGACGTATTACTTATGTCCATTTTGGTTAGGTCTCTTGCTGTGGTTTTGTCCTCTTTTTCTTTTCCATTTGGAACATATTCATCCATCTCCTCATTTTGTCTCACTCCCCACGTCTGTTTCTGTGTGTTTGGAGAGTCAGCTACGTCTCCTGCTCTCGAAAGTCGTGGCCTAATGAAGAAGAGGTCCTGCAGTGCCCCGCGGTGCAACGCCCCCTGTTCCCAGAGCTTGGTGCCATAGGGGTGTCTGCTGTGTGTGTTGCACATGCTTTACTGTTGCAACTGAGCTGCTTTCGCCTTCAGTGCGGTCATCCGCAGTGTCTCTCTTTGCCTGTTCTGGGCAGTGTCTTGCCCTTGTTGTTAGTGGACCAGACTGTGGCCGCCTGGGCTTGAGTTGAGTCAGACTAAGTTCGCCAGAGATGCAGTAGCATCAGACTGCACGGTGCTCTACCTGTATGTTCCCCTGAGAAACCTTTTTTGGTGGGTGGGGCTCTAGTCAGACCAGATATCTGTCCCCAGAACACTGGGGTCACAGTCAGACAGATGTGTGTGGTTATGTTTCCCTCTCCCCAGGGCAGGAATCACTTGCAGAGGTACCGGCCCCTGTCAGGGCTGCTTGCACACTGCCGGGCTTGTGCCACCACTTGGGGGGGGGGGTTCCCCACAAGGGCAGAGCAGAAGGGTCAGGTGAACAGGGGAAAGAGTGGGTGGAGTCATAGTGTTCGCATTTTAGGTGGTGAGTGTTAGTGCTGCGTGGGCTCTTACGGGTGTCCACGTGTCTAGGCTGGGGTCACGGGACAGAAATGGCACCTGTCACTTCCTTTGTTCCCGGAGGACTCTTCCCAAGATCCCTGGCCCTCCGGCAGACTCTCTGAGGTCACTGAACACAGGTCCCCCCTGCACACCCAAGTGTTTCTCAGACTGCTGTTTCCATGCTGTGTCTCCAGGCTGTTTAGTATGCTGTCTCTTTAAGGGCAGGGACTCAGTTTCCTCTGCCGTCCCAGCTCTCCCAGAGCCAAGCCTGCTGGTGGTTAAAATTCCAAATATTTAGCCTCACTGACTGTAAGAACTCTCAGAACTTGGCTTCTCTAGTTTTCCAAGCAAATGTTACGGGGATTTGCCTTCCCTGTGTGGGTCCCCTGCCTGGGGTGCTCGGTGTGAGGGTGTGTTCCTTTCCCTTCTTCAAGCCTAATGAATCCTTCCTTCTTATAAGCAGTCACACGGAAAGTTTAGCTCTGACTGCATTCCTGCCCTTCCTACCTCTTCAGAGGACCCTCCTCGCTACATTCAGCTGTGGAAAGTCTTTTCTATCAGTCTTTGGGTCATTTTCTGGGTTATTTACACTCATGTCAGTCTTATCTAGCTGTATCCATGGGACAACATGAGTTTTGGGTCCTCCTACTCGCCATCTTCCCTGGGAGTCTCCTCAGTACACTCTGAATACTATAATTCAATCTGTGTGATAACTCAGATCCTTAAAGCTCAAGAACATCACAGAAGGACATCCTTTAATTTGGTTTTATAGAATTGCTGCTTTTCTCTTTGGCTCTGGACTTGATGAAAAATGCAATGTCCTACAACATCAAATATAATGTCTTAAATTTAAGTATGTACGATCTCTTCTTTCTGACAATTTATGAAAGTAGGGGGGGATGTAAGTAGGATATCAAGCTTACCTACCCATTTGGCTTTGGACAAAGATTGATACTTCGATTACAGGGTATTGGCAAAGACTTCGTGTAATTAAATAGAAACAATGCTAGAATAAGGTGAAAGATGTTGGGAAGTGATAACACGTGAATTAAGAATTCTCTAGAGAAAGGTACATTTTCTTACCTGTCATCTTTGCTTTGAATAAAGATAGGTCATACTAATGAGTCACTAACAGATTTTTCACTGAGGAAAGTATATCTGTGATTTATTTACACTTCTGAAAACCAGGAGTTTTAAATTTGCAAAGAAGGTAATACTCTTTTGCTATCACACACATAGATCATTGCTTCAGATGTTATGTTGTTTATTTCTGTTTTTCTGCCTCTACTGTTAGTTCTATGCATGGGATATGTGGTTTTACTTTTGTTTTTGTGATTTTGTGACAGGCATTTTGTGATCCATGTGAGGTAAAATGCCTGGCACATAGTAGATTCCTAATGATTTAGATGTTTACTGATGTAAATTAAAGTGCATTGGCCGCCAATGTTTCTAAATACCAGATATGGTTTTCTTTTTCTTCATCAAACTGATTCCATCTGATGTATGTATTTTATCAAAGTGTTCAAGGTTTTGGAAGGAATAATCCAATCAAAGTCCTTTCAGATGACCATGCATTAAATTATTTGCTGGTAAGTGAAGATATTTTCAGCAAAAGAATTATTTTGCTTATGATCCTTGCTTTTTTTTTTCTTTGGTACAATTCTCTACATATTTGGAATCATTTCTATTACGTTTATTCCAAATATATTTGAGAAAGATAGTTCTGTTTTGTTAAATGACCTGTACAAGAATAATTTTTTTCATGCACAGATATTCACAATTAACCTTGTGTTATTTCATCTGCACAAAATCTTGGGTATCAAATATACTACTCTTTTGTAAACATTGGCAGGCCACTTATTGTGGAAATCTGGGTTATCATTATAATAATACATCTTCACTTTGCACAGCAGGTGTGTTCGTGGAATGCTGTGAACTTTGACATGAAAATGTGATTTGGGAACATGGGTTTACAAATTACTGAGCAAAAAATCCACGGAAATATAATCTATTCTTGATGTACTTTATCCTGCCACAATATGCAGAGATGTAGGGATGTACATCTGTTATGATGTGCAAATGTATTATGTATGGATGTGCATCTATTAAGCAATGACAGACTCTCAGAGACACATGTCTGTTTATCTTGTAATCACATCCTTCGCCATATTTCCTTTCTTAACTGTGTGGCCAAATTTCTGATGATGAACTTTAATTCATGTTTATCTGAAGCATGTGCAAATATGATTGTTTAGCTTGCATCCTAGAAATATGTTTAGGGATAGGCAATAGAAATTGGATAAAAATGCACAAAATTACCTGACCAAGCTCTTTCTTCAGTAAGCTCATAAACATTTGAGGAGAGAGCATTACTTATCCTGAATAAGTAACAAACAATAATAGAAAACATTCTTTCATAAAATGTTAATTTAACAGTTGTAACATGGATTAGCAGAGGCGAAAATTACTAAGCCATAGAGGGAAGAATTTGGATATTTTCAGCCCATGTTTTCTACCGATAACAGATTGCTTACCTTTGACTTAATTCTTGTTTCTATCCAGTTATAAAAGAGTCCTTACAAGTAGTATGGCTGACAGTATATAATGAACTGGCTGGAAAGTAGGGTCTTTGGCATGAAATCCTCATGTCAGTACTATAGACACAGAAATCTCTAAGACAATTTTGATGACAATTACTGTTGAGCGTAATTGATTCTCTAGTAAATGTTTATTCCTTTCTGCCTTATGTGTTCATTATCAATAGTCATCTTAAGATTTATGATGTTTAATACGCTGAGAGATTTAGCCCAAGTGAATAATTGCAAATGTTTTAACTCATACTGAACACAAAGACTTTGTGGCAATCTGAGGAAAAAAGAAACCTCAGAGCAAAGAAAGAGAATTTGAATACTCAAGTAAAAGCATAATATATAGAAAAGAACATTTATTCTCTTAGCTTTGATGATGGCTGTCTTTGAAAGTTGATTTTATCTACATCCTTGCCAAATTGTGGTATGATTTCAAAGGTTTCCCCACCTTTTCAATTCTATTTTCTTTTTTAAGAAACAATTGGCATTATTAGTTATAATAATAATTAGTTAACAGGAAAGGAAAATTGCTAATTGAACCAGAAGAAAAATAAATGCTTTTGTTAATTATGAAAAGAAAAATTTAGTAGAACCAGAAGGAAAGTAAATGCTAAAATATCTGTGTTTTCTCTTTTTTTCTCATTTGTGTCCTTTGATGGAACATAGGTGAGCAATCCAAATATCATTTTAACAAATATTCTTCTTGGATACAGATGGAAAGATAAATGAATAATCTGAGTTAGATACACAAATGGTTATTTTATCCACAAGGACGTCTTAGAGTGTAGTTAGTGTGAATAAATTATTGTCATCTTAATATATAAAATGGAAATTTTAGGCCCTTAAAAATTTTTTAACAGATCTCATTTTTTTAAGACCCTTCAAAGTGTGTCTCACACATTTCACTATAGGTACTCTAATTTTCAGAAGCCAAGGGGAAAAACATGAATGCAATCAGGCTCTAATGCTGTCATATTATTTTACAAGAACACATAGGTACCTAAAGTGGTATGGGTGTCATCTCAGGAGTGGTAGAATTTCTTCCTAGATAACTTGCTTCAATACGGGTAATTTACCAACCCAACACAAAAAACAACCCTGTGTTTTCATGTCACTAATGCTTTGACTTCCCAAGGGTGTATTATACAATAAACTTAAATGATCATCAGTTTCAGTTAATAATGTTCTTTATTTGATAGAAGTAGAATTCTTTCAAAACCAATAGTGAAAAAAAAAAAAATAACCAGTTACTAGATTACATGTTGTCTTCATGTCCTTAGGTTGCTCTAACAAAAAAAAAAAAAAAAAAAAAAAAAAAAAAAAAAAAAAAAAAAAAAGAAAGGAAAAGAAAAGAAAATAGACTCGATGGCTCAAACAACAGACAGTTTTTCTCTTACACTTTGGAGGACTGGGAAGTCCCAGATTGGGTTGCCAGCATAGGTGGGTTCTGGCTAAGGTCCTTTCCTAACTTGTTGATAACTTTTGTTCACATAGTGAAAGAGAGAGATCTTTATCTCTGTTTCTTAAAAGGGCCCTAATCCTATTGTGAGGATAACCATCCTCGTGACCTCATCTAACCCTAACTACCTCCCAAAGGTTTTACCACCAAATACCATCACGTTGGGTGTTGAGTCTTCAACATATTAATTTTGGAGGTATATGAATCTTCACTCCATAATGCATATTTTAAAGAGATGGCATATTTCTGAGCAATATTAAATATACATTCAACATGTATTTGTTAAGTATCACCTGTTAGCATAGGATGGGTGCATAGTTCTTTTATTCCCTGGGGCTCACAGTCTAGCAAGGGCAAAAGAAGACTGAAAAGTGATCATATGAGATATATAATACTTAGCAAACACTAGTCCACTTTCTGTGTCTCTATAATATAAGCAGTTTTATATCAAAGTCAGTACCTCATAGCAGAGTGCGTGGCTGGACAAGCGAGATTGGTAGATATAGTCAGTGCTAAAGTCATAGAGAGAGAGTTCAGACAAGGGGTTGGCAAACTTCCTGTAAAAAGCCAGGTAATAAATCTTCTAGATTTGAAGACCATATGGTCTCTGTCACAACTACTCAACTCGGCCTTTGCAGCATAATAACAGTGAAATATGACATAAATTAGTAGGCATGGCTGTGTTCCAATAAAATTATATTTATAAAAACAGTCAGAGAGCCAAATTTTGCCCATGGGACGTAGTTTGCTGATATCTGGTTTCGACAAAAACTGTCTCAGTAAATGCAATGGCCAGCTTTTATTACTTGTCACATGAACCGTCGTTGTAGTTTAACTATTACCCTCTATCTGCCTTCAATTTCACATCCTTACAATAACCCTATGGGTTCTTCACACTGTGGTTCCCACTCCAAATGTGCTCGACACCTCTCTGTGTCTTGGCCAGGCTAAAGGAAAACTTTAGGATGGGGTACAGTTGATTTTGTGTTTAGGCAGAAGGGAAAATAAACATAGAGGGAAAAAACAGAAATATAAAACAAAAACTACATAATTGCTAGATCAAAGTCCTGGGTGCCAGGAAGGTACATTAGTCAGGAAACTGTATCTCATGAGAAGAACTCCCAATTAAATTAAAGCCAAATCTAATATATATATGTGTATACATATACGTATATATGCATACACGTACATGTATATGTATACACACATATATATACACATATATACATATGCATACATGTGTATGCATATGTATACACACATATATACATATATATGTATACACATATATATACACATATATGTATACACATATATATACACAGGTATACACATATATATACACATATGTATACACATATATATACACATATATATATGTAAGAAGGAAATATTTGACTCACAACTTCTAGTTATGAAAGGAATTGAGATTTTGCCAATTAAGAAAATGTAAGAGCGATGCTAATGAAGAATCGTGAATGTCAGCCAAAAAGACTGAACCATAAAGAGAATAAGCTGGCATATAGAGGGACCAAGACACTTCCGTATTGGCTGATGTCCTGCCCATATGTGCTGAAACAGCTCTAGTGGTTGCCAGCATATTTAAATGTTTTTATATTCTTGGCAAAAGAAAAAAAAATACTGCTCTTTCTCAGCCCATCAAGGTCCCTTTATTGCCAAAACCTCCATACATTCTCTCTAAGAACCTGGTGACTCTCCATGAGCTGTCAGTTCGGGCTCACCCTGACATAGGGGCTCAGGGTGGCCGGCTCCAGCTGTCCCTTCTGTGCCATGGGTACAAACCCATGTGGTATACTGAAGGACACCAGCCCTAGTCCCCTGAGACAGGTGCAGAGTTAAAGCATGGCCTTGGCCTAGGGATGTTAACCCATTTCCCTGATTAATGGGGGGGGGGGGGCAGCGGGGAGGGGAAGGCTCGTAAAACAAAGGCCAAGTGTTAAGTAGAAAGCTGAATTGAGGAAAACAAGCTAGTTAGTTCCTAGAAGTGGGATCGCAGGGATTAGAGGAAAGGCAGATGAGAAGTGGTAATGTGTGTGTGTGCGTGTGTGTGTGTGTGTGTGTGTGTGTGTGTGTGTGGCAGCGGTGGGGGCGGTGGGAGATAATAGACAACTTCTAAGGCTGCAGCCTCGGATCATCAATTCTTTCCTGGCTCCTGTGGGGTTACTGATCAATATGGCACCTCGTAAAGGGAGGTGAGATCTATTAGGTGCTTTTTACTAATAGGATGTTAAATAGCCGATGTATTTTTCCCATATCCACAAACTTCAGCAATCCCCTTTCCCCAGGGAGTTAGGACATTTTGTTAAAATTACAGAAGGACACTCCTTCTGGGGGAACCAAAACCCCAAATCATCCTCATCCAGAAAACCTAAAGAATGGTGCCATCCTCTCAGCTGGACCCCAAAGCCAAGGACTTGTAAAGCAGAGCCTCGTTTGGATTCACAGGCTCGCTGGCCGTCGCCGTCCGCACCTCCCGAGACCTTGCACAGGCGTTTCTATGCAGGACGTAACCCACACCTTTGTACACAGTGACTGTAATGAGCCACATTTTCTGCACAGCAGTCAGTGTCCGACTGTGTTGATGGCAGTAATTGGTTATCTTGGCCTAGAATAATCCAGCCTACGAAAGGTTCTATCCTAGCAACCGTGGGGCAGCCAGGGCAGAAGCTGCAACCTTGACATATCTCATATTCTTCTAAGCACACAGAATTAATCATCTTGTCCTCATTTGTTTTGTGGTGCTCTGAGTTTCACCCTCAAAATACGCTTTGGGCAGAGAGGTTTCAAACTTATTTTAAAGTTAAAAACCTTCCACTGTATCATTTCTTCCTCATGGCAGCTTGAGCTCTTACAGAGACAGTTTTTCCTGTGCCCGTGCATACTGCTTTCATAAATCTCCTGGACCATAATCACACTTCATCTTGTCCACTGTGTCTGTCCTTCAGTCTAAGCTCCTTTTCCTCCAGAAGTTAACTAGGTTTTCATAGATAGACACAATGCAAGCACAATGAATTATTTATGAGTTTGGATTGCCTAAGATTACAGCTATCATAGGCAGTCATTGCAATCTTAAAATTATTAGGGAAAAAAATTGATTTTGTTCTTCAAACGGGCCCTGGCCTGGGTTTGGAAATGCATTCTTGGATCTCCAAGACCCTAGGAAGGGGCAGTACATCACCAAGGAAATGACTCTCTGGTGTTTTCTTTCAATACATCACGGGTACAATGATTCTTTAATAATAGATCGCCAAGTGTCCCCTATCACAAGAACACTGCCGAGCAGAGAAGTCACTTTATTTATTTATTAGAGCTATGTATCACTGCAAAGTCACCGGCTGATGCTCAGGGTCGTGAACCCACACAGAATATTCTGCACCATTGTCATTATGATAAGTGATCTCCTTTATGCCGCGTCCAATATAACGGAGTTTGCCTTGAGGATCCTTTAAGAGTAATTGTGATAATCTTGACGGGGAGGCAGACGTTGTTGATGTTGTCGAGTGGCAAGTAGAAATTTTAACTGGAGCTTCATTTTAATTATTTGTAGGTCTTCAAACCCTATTCATATATTGTAATTATTATTAGATTTTTTTACTGTATATCTGATTATGAATTCCACTGTGCTTATTTCTTCATGATATCAATTGATAAGTTTATTTTGTTGATTGAGGAGATTTTAGAAGCTGGGTGAATGATGCATTTTTGTTCAAATGGTACTCTTCTCTTTTCTACCTAAAAATATCATGTATCTTTTCTCCTAAGTTTGAAAATGCAAAGCCTACCTTGTAAGATTTTCCTTGGGGAAGAAAACCTCATTTAATTGATTTATACTATTCGCACAATAGCTTTTCTCTATTTAGTTTCTCTATTTACATTATTTCTACATCACCCTTTCGAAAGGACCAGTTTTCCTCTTATGTAGCCCTATAAAAACCTCCCTTAGAGAGCAAAGAAAAAACTATCATATTTCAGTCTTCCTCTGAGAAGATATTTTATGATATTTTTGTGGCCTCCTCCTGAGACCAATATAATTATTCCTATTTCATCAAAAGGACACTTAGAGAAGATATATACTCTCAAAAAAATGATTGAAAGAAAAAATCATTCAAGTAAGGAATATTGATTTTTGAAAAGCAAGAGACATTCATTATTCTGACAATAGAAGTCTCCCTGGTGCTGTTCCCACTCTGATATTAAATGAGTACATATTAAAATGATAACAGTAATAATATAGTAGAGGAAACTGTCTTCTAATTGCTTCACATTAATATTAATGAAACAATAATTTCTTCCATCAAGACTCAGTATGGCTCTGAATGGCTTTGCTCACACCGAGCTCCATAGATTCGCTGTGGTTTGACACCTAATGAAAGAGGTGTTCTTTCCCCTCCTCTCTGGCCCAGTAGGAATGCACTTGAAGCTCCATGAAGTCTTTCCATCTTTTTACAAAGTTGTGTGTACAGCTGACGAATACTCTTCCCCAATATTGAATATTACATTACAGATCCGTACTGTATATGGCATTGCCCAAATTTGTGTGCTTGCAATCAAACTTAGGTGAAGTAAGAGCCAGAAAACATTGCCCACTGTGCCAAGAAAGCTCTTCATTAGTTCATCTGGCCAAGACAGACGTGCAGGCAGACTGTTAAAACAACAGAATGGGGTAAAGTAATGGGAATTGTGCTCATTCTCCTATCTCCAAAAGCCAGGCGAATCACCACAGCATGTGAAACAGTGGTTTTCAGACACCAGAAAGCAGGTGGCAGAGCAGAGTGATTCCTGGGACGGGGGAGCAAGCGAAGCCTAGAGAAATACTGTAGCTGCTTTGGAGGTGATTTCTGGCACAGACACCAGGAAAGGGGAACCCAGAGACCCTGACATTCATGATGGGTTGAGGAGATTGACTTCGAAGGTCCCAAAGACCAGAACAGCTAGAATGTGTAGAGAATCCTGGAGAGCAACGGGCCGCACGGAAGGAGAGTTCCCAGAGATCTGCATGAAGGTATCAGCATTATTTGGCCACGTGTGTGCTGGAAGGAGGTACCTTACCTCTCTAGGCAGGAAGAAGCCACAAAGGGAAGAGGCGGAGCCTTTTCTGGAGCTTGCAGAGGGCTAGCAGCTTTCTCTTTCTGTAAGTCAGGGGAAAGAACTCACAACACAGGAAGATGTCAGATCAAGTCCCCGAAGTGTGTTGCCTAAGCAGACTAGTAGGCGGGCACCCTAACAAACCTTCATAAAGGAAACCTCACAGGCATGTAACTAATGCCAAGTCACTTCCCTCTGTGCCAGGAAAAAATGGAATACCTGGAAAGGGACACAATAAAATTAAGCAAACGCTAACATGTAATTCACAATGTCTGGCATCTAAACACGTATTTATCACTCATGCAAAAAAAAAAAAACCAACAGAAAAACAAAACAAAAAAAAAAAACCAGGAAAATAGGACCAATGATTGGGAGACAATTGATAGAAGTACATACAAATCATAGAAATCACAGAAATGATGGAACTAGCAAATCAAAGGTATTCAAAGAACTAGTCAACTCATTATAAGTGACTTTATATGTTCAAGAATATCCAGGGAAAGGGACACCTGGGTGGCTCAGTCAGGTAAACATCCAACTTCCGCTCAGGTCACGCTCTCGCAGTTCATGGGTTCGAGCCTTCCATCGGGCTCTGTGCTGACAGCTTAGAGCCTGGAGCCTGCTTCAGATTCTGTGTCTCCCTTCCTCTGCCTCTCTGCGTCTCTTGCTCTCTCACATTCTGTCTCTCTCACTCTCAAAAACAAATAAAACATTAAAAAAAGAATACACAGGGAAACATAAGTAATATGGGGATGATGCTTTCAGAAAATGGTATTGTTGGAAATTAAAAATACATCTGAAAAAAAAATCAATATATAGAGATTAAAAGAATACTCCAGAAGTAATGGCTCATGAACTTGAAAAGAAAGCAAAGGTCTTATCCAAAATAAAGAACAGACAGATAAGTCTTTAAAAAATCAACAGAGCTTCAGTTCCATGTATGTAACAGACATTTATAGCATCCCAGAGGAAGGAAGGCATTACAAATATATTTGAGGAAACAATGGATGAATTTTTTTCCAAATCTGATGAAAACCACAAATAAAAGATGCTCAATGAATTAGAAACAACTTAAGTTATAAAATTCCAGTGATAAATACCATAATCAAATTGATGAAAACAAGTGATAAATGAAATCAGTAGCAGAAAGAAAAGACATCTTATACACAGAGACACAGTAAGAATGACAGTGAAAATGTGCTCGTCAGATATCATATGAATCAGGAGACAGAGGAGAGACATCTTTAAGGTTCTGGAGAAGAAGTCAACTTATTTTTTACCCCGCAAAATTATGTGTTTTTTTTTTTTAAGTTTATTTGTTTACCTTGAGAGAGAGAGAGAGGGAGGGAGAGAATCCCAAGCAGGGTCCACATGGTCAGCACAGGGCCCAGCGTGGGACTCAAACCCACGAACCGTGAGGCCATGACCTGAGCTAAAATCAAAGGTCAGAGGCTTAAGCAACTGAGCCACCGAGGCTCCCCATTAGCAAAATCTCTTTAAAAGTTAAGGTACAATAAAGACTTTCTCAAATAACAAAAACAATACAAAATTCAGATAAGCCAATGCCAGCAGACTCATGCTATATGCGAAGACTCCATCTTATTAAGAAATCAGTTCCATGAAAACGATATGTATATCCAGGGAAAGCCCAACCCAAATCCCAGGAGTTTATTCTGGTATAGACTCACAAGTCGAATCTAAAATTTCTGTAGAGCCCGAGGAACTAGCTAGCTAAAACGGTTTCGAAAAGGTGTAGCCAAATGGCTGATTTCCAAGAAGCTACAGAAGTCCAGACAGTTCGTTTTTGGCATACGTTTACTTGGGTAGAGCAGTGGAACAGAAAACAAGGGTCCACAAATAGATTTCAGTTTATACTACCACTTGGTGTTGATCTTATGAATGTTCAAGACATTATGAGAAACAATAATCAACAAATGGTTTGGATCATTTGGAAAACGCTGAAATCTTATTTCACTCCATGTAAAACCTAACTAGAAACGGATCTCAAATGTAATGTAAGGAGCTGAAAATATAACACTTAAAAGAAGTGACAGGATGTTTTAACTAATAAGAGTTGGAAAAGTTTTCCCAGCTAGGGTACAGAATGAAGAAATCACCAGGAAAACAACCGATACAATGCACTTCATTAAAATGTAAAAATTTATTGTTAAAGTGATACACTGTAAAGAGTAAAAGACAAGTCATGGGTGTCGATTATGTTGGCTAAATATATATCCAGTGAAGAACTGCTCCTAGAATATATATAAAAAAAAAAACACATGCCAGTATTAAAAAAGGCACAAACCCAACAATAAAAGATAGGGGAACCTGGAGGACTCAGTCAGGTGAGCATCTGACTCTTGATTTCGGCTCATGTCATGATCTCACAATTCGTGGGATCAAGCCCTGTGTCAGGCTCTGCACTGAACACAGAGTCTGCTTGGGATTCTCTCTCTCTCTGCCCCTTCCCCACTCATGCTCTCTCTAAAATTAAACAAAGAAAGTAAAAAGTTTTTTTTTAAAAACGAGTAAATGTTTGTTTCCATGTTACCAAAGAATATTTTTAAATGACAAGATGACACATGAAAATGTGTCCACATTATTCGTCACTAAAGAAATGAAAGCCACAATGTATTTTTCTGTACATCTACCAGGACATCTAAAATAACAAATTGCCATAACAGTTGAGATCATAGGGCAGGAGGAAGGTTCCCGTGCCGTGTGTGGGAACGCTTACTGCTGCCACCCCCTTGACAACAGTGTGTATTCTCTCAGTAAGCGAGGATATCATACGATCTAGAGAAATAAAAATAAATATGTCCACAGAAAAGCATTTACTCATATGTGCATAACAACTTTCTTCCTTCAGAACTGGAGAAGAAAGAATCTGGAAAGATGAGAAAAGAAACAGACCAGTGACACATGAAATTAAATGGACACAGCTTAAAACTAGTCAGCTAGGTGAACAGAGACACATACAGCCCATTCCACATACTCTGATTCCATTTGTCTTAAAATCCAGCAAAGTCAAACTGTCACGACAGAAAGCCAGGAACAGGAGCCGTGTGAGTGGTTGACTGAGGGACATAGGATTCCTGTGTGTGCGATGGCTGAAAACCGTAGGATTGTTTTGGTGGCAAAAGAACTATGAACATGATTGAAATTGTACTCTTCAAGTTGGTGAATTGTACTCTATGCACATTATACCTCAATAAATCTTAAATAAAGCTTGCTTTTCAAATAACAGACTTGATTTATATTCTGAATTGGTACAGTTCTGGAATCTATCACCTACCGAGAGGTATCAATTTGCTGTATTTTCTTACAAAGTGGTATTACATATGTAATAGATATTTTGCTCCTAAAACAAAATTTGGATTAGATATTCATTGTATATACTTTGCTTTGACACTAAAGTTTAATGGTGTGTTGGTGGAAATACAGTTTTAGTGTTATTAAATGGCAAATCCTTAAAAGTTTTTCTTCTTAATGGGGTTTTGATAAGTTTGAACCCTAACTTTTATTTTTCCCTAGTAAACAGACTTAACATCAATTTTATGTGGTATGACATAGATGTATAACAAAGATAAAGTGTAATAGTATTGAAGTCAGAGAAAAGAAAAAAAGTCAAACAGAATAGTACACGGTACAAGATGTTTTAAAATTTTTGTCTTAAATTGGTGATTTATTTCCAATTAAAATAATCATCCATCATGCTAACATATTGTTCTTAATTAGAATTTAACAGGCATTGGTTATTTGTGTATGATTAACTTGTAAATTTATTTTGGTCTTGTAGCTGAACAAGCCCCATGTACGAGGTGTTGATACACGTGTTTATACATGTGACGTTAACATTAAAATAAATATAATTTAAGTCACTATTAAGGGATTTATATATAATTATATATAGTTGGAATCACCCATACAGTATTCAAGTTTGAGGACACTAATTACAAGAAAGATTAAAAACATATTATACACACATATTTATATAATTTATACATATACATATAAATATATTTTTAAATATGTTTTAAAATGTTTATATTTACATGTATATTAATATGTATAATTACACACAAAATATATAAACAAATGTTACCTTTCAATTGAAAAAAGTAGTACTTTTCATCATTTTATCCTCAAAATTCACTTTGTAAGTGACCACTTTTCTGACATTGTCCCCAAATAAGTGCTGTGACCTTGAGCAAGACCAACATGCTGAACTTCATTCATTGGTAAAATAGAGACAATTACTCATTTTCCCTCCTGCACACTGGTTCTAGTGACACACAGCTAAAAGTGGTCCACTCTTGCACAACATCTGTAGAAAATGTGTGCATTTCATGGGTTCCATAGATTATTTGGTTAGAAATAATGTAATCAATCAATCCAGGGACAAAGAAAATAATGCTTCTGCTTCCAGATGCCTTTTTCAAAATTGTTTTATTTTTTATTGATGGCATTTTGGGCTATCTGAAGCGGTGAAGATTATCATTAGCTTGCTAATAGGAATGCTTTGAAAAGAAGGAAAGCAATTTTACAGGGATTTGCATCATTTACAAATTATTTAACTGGTCACTTCCCTGGGGGGGGAAAAACAAAAGTCATCTAGCTGTTAGACAAGACCGGTTCTCCTTGTCATTGATATTTGTTATTTTTCCCTCTTTCAGAGGATCTGCGATGCATCAGAAGTTCAAAATATAAAATACACCAACTTAAAATCTCACATGCAGTCAACACACACGTGCACACATACACACACATGCACACATACGCTGCTGCTTTAGTGTGAAATACTCTTATTTGAGAGAAAAAATACATTTTTTTTTAAAGATTTGGTTTCCAGGTGCTCACGGCACCTTATCATTGAGTACAGTTCGTTTTAGTATTTTGTCCTCTGAGTAAAATGTCGCCACTCCATAAAACTGTAGTTAGCACACAGGATTTCTTCTTCATATTTTATCAGTTGTTTTTGAAACTAACAGATGCATGTCAGCAATTGCTTGATAGAAAGATGTAACATTTTCAGGTCTTCATCGCTCTTACTTACGAAACACCACACAGTATGGCAAACAGCCAAATAATCATAGACTATGAGGTGTAACAAAAATTCCTTTTATAGCTGTTGCCCCGATGGTGCGGTTACCTTACGTATTTTCTGGATTGACGGGAATGACAAACTAATGCTTTGTCTTAAAATATATTTTTCCAAAGTCTTCTCTCACATTTAATTTTTGACTGATTAGTAGGAAATTGTGCCATTTCCAAATAATTTTGAGAAGAGGTTAATGGATACTCTTATGTAAACATGTCACTTGCCTTTAGCATGATAGACTGTGTTCAGATGATATTGATGATATGCCCTCAGATGGAAGTGTTGAAAGTTGGTTTATGGTTTGGTTTGATGTGATCAAAACAAAAGGGAGGAAATGCTGTTTTCTTGAGGTCAGGATGTCAACACCAAATGAGCGGGGGCAGGAAAAGCACCATTAGGACTTGAACAATTTTGTTTTGTTTCATTAAGGTAAAATTGAAAACTGATCACATAGAATGATCAGTGGTATGCCCAGGATTATAGAGGCTATAACATGCATGCTTACGTTTCTATATTTCTACCGTTCTTTGAGCTTTGTGAGGTCAGTGAATATGCCTGCATTTTAATTTTTTTATTACGAAATATATTACAAAAATAAAGCCATTGTGAGTAAAAAAGGGAATAATGAACATAAAATCTAAAGATAATACAGGCACACAAAACTCGCCCACAAAATTTATCATAATTTTAGGCTAAGACTATGTTTTAAACAAGCTAAAACAGTTTAAGAAGACAATAGAAGCTCTGAGAACAATATGAATAAGAACTAAAAGCTCAGAAATGAGATAAAGACCAGCATGATTGGAAAAGAGAACTGTCAGAACTCAGAAAAGAGAGAGAAAAAAATAATATATTTCAAATTTGAAAGTGAAATCATAAAAGTGTGCACACACACATCAGATAAACATCATGTATAATTCCTTATAAAAAATAGAGAGTGAAAGGAGGGGAAAAAGGAAATTCAAAAGATAATAAGAAAAAAATAAGAAGGGTTTGAGAGAAGTAAATATGTTTTAATTTTGCCTTATTGTGCCATTCGTGGTAAAGGATGCTTTATTCCCGGCGTTCTCATCTGTGCCCTCTGCTCCTCTGTACTCTCTCTCTGTCTCTGTCTCTCTCTCTCTCTCTCTCTATCTCTGTCTCTGTCTCTCTCCATGTCTCTCTCTCTCTCTATCTCTATCTCTGTCTCTGTCTCTCTCCATGTCTCTCTCTCTGTCTCTCTCTCTCTCTCTATCTCTATCTCTGTCTCTGTCTCTCTCCATGTCTCTCTCTCTGTCTCTCTCTCTCTATCTCTGTCTCTGTCTCTCTCCATGTCTCTCTGTCTCTGTCTCTCTGTCTCTGCCTCTATCTCTCTCTGTCTCTGTCTCTCTGTCTCTCTGTCTCTCTCTGTCTCTCTGTCTCTGTCTCTCTCTCTCTCTGTCCCTCTGCACCTCCAGTTCTGTCTCTCTCATCGCTTCTGACGGTTTCTCTTTGAACTTTTTGTGCTTATTTTCCAAAGAAACCATTTTCTGCATTTGGCAAATAGGTTCTAAAGACGTCCTACCTATTTATTTAACCCCCTTATGAGCCTAAGTTTGAAGGCTATGTCTATCTTGAACAAGTCGTGACACCTTGCTCAGGCTTCAGAAAAATCGTTGAGAAAATTGGCAAATACTTACTTTACAGGTGCATTTTCAGGATGTAACAAAACTCTTTGAGGAATAGCACCTAACCCAGTTTTCTCACAAAATAGGGATTCGTGACATCTATTTTTTTTTTAATGTAATGTTTATTTACTTTTGAGAGAGAGACAGACAGACAGACAGAACATGAGCAGGGGAGAGGCAAACAGAGAGGGAAACCCAGAATCCGAAGCAGGCTCCAGGCTGTGAGTTGTCAGCACAAAGCCCGACATGGGGCTTGAACCCACAAGCTGTGAGATCATAACCTGAGCCAAAGTCGGCCGCTTACCCGGCTGAGCCCCCCAGGCTCCCCGGGACCCCTAACTGTTAATGTTGGGGTTACATTTCCCCAAGTTCCGGCTGCAGGAGCTTCTCCATTGTCCATGCAGCTCTACCAGCTAGGCAGTAACACTGAAGAACGTTCCCCAACATGGAGCCACTGAAGGCGCCTCGGAACCCAGAGTAGAGCTTCCGGGAAGATGGGGTGGTGACAAATGGGAATAAATGTGTCTTGAAGGACTGTGTGCCACTTCAGTACTGAGAAGCACTCTTGAGTCCAGGAAGCAGTGGGAGCCATGCAAATGGAGTCTGGGGTGGCTGGTGAATGACACTGGTGATGCTGGGAAAACTTGGCCAGAGCGAGCCCCTCACAGACTTTGTCATCTTCGCTGACCCTCCCTTCACCTGCGGTCTCTGGCCCTTTGCCTCAGGGGCTGGTTTCCCAGCCTTTCTTCCTCTGGCTTGTCTCTACTGCACCTGGATGATTTCCCTTTCCACTGGTTCATTACAAATATATCGCTCTTTTCTCCAACTTCGCGACGGAAGCATTCATTCCTTTTGGACCTCTCCATGGCTGTCTCTTCCTCTTCATACCAATGATGTACGATTGCAACTATGCTTGTACCATTCTCTTAGGATGTAGAATATTTTTTAGATGACTCAGAAGTCAAAGACTGCCCAGCGACACTGATGAATAACAGCCCTATGGGAGTCATAGTAATGGATGTCTGGATTAGGATTTGGTTGCAGTGGCCCCTTCCTTCTGTTGCTCTAGGCCAGCTTGCCTTGGTGTTCCATGGCAGTGTCCAGAGGGACAGTTGTGTAGTGACTAGCAGAGCCGGTCCGAGGCTGTGTGAGGGGCCACCTGTGAGGGTGTGGGTGGGAGGAGGTGTTGAAGAAACAGTTCAGGGGTACACTCTGTCTCTGCTGCATTCATGTCACCATCCTGCCGCTGCGGCTGTCCTGGTACCATCATCGAGTCTCAAGCAACATGGGACATGGTTTCAGGTCTTGAGAGCAGTATGGGAAAAGAAATTTGGGGAAGTACAGCTCAAATTGCTCTAGATTAAAAAGAGTTTTATGTTTCCTGAGTTGTCTTGGTTTGACAGCTCTCTTAAGCAGAGCCGGAGTCAAGGATTTGGGTGAGGTCATTTGTCTAAGACTTTATCCAAAGGAGCAGTAAAGAGGTTATTGAGGGAGTTCGAGAGGAAAGGATGTGCACTAGTGAGGACACCAGGGTAGGCAACCCATAAAAACGATACCAGCACCTCGAAGCAAGTTTCAGAATATCTCCCTGAACGATTCATCCAGTTGATGGGGAGTTGAAATTACCCGTGGTGAGCTTCCCCCATTTCCAACCTGTGCTTTTGCATATGCTGAGCATCTCCATGGCTTCCGAAGGACCCCAAGAGAGAAAAATGGGCTGCCAGGTTCACAACCATGATGGAGTGGGACCTGGCCCTCAGGGTGAGGCCAAGTGTGCCCTCACGACTCTAGCTGAGACAAGAGAGCATCCAAGAAAATGTTACTCCAGCTCTGTTGAGCTTCCCTAAAGTAGAAAGTGTCTGTAAGTTGAATTCCCAAGGATGAAGAGGCAACAGAAATGTAGACCTTTTTGGTTTATGGATTTAACCCATGTTCATCAACTACCTATTATCTCTTGTCTCTTGGAATAGTACAACATGGGCGAGCCCCCATTTTCTTGGTGCTCACAGCATACTGGACACAAAGGAGAAGAGGGAGTCATTTCAATAGCAGTGGCACAAATGTGATCTATATGGGCCAAATAGGGTGTAAATGTAACAAGGGCAGGATTGGTGACCACTCCACTGATCGACACATAGGTTGCTTGGAGGGATGATTTCTAAGCTAAGCATGAAGATTCAGCTAGAATTACATAGACAACAAAAGGATAGAATGTTTTCTAGTTAAGAAAAAAATAAACACTTCTAATTCCCATGTGACCATTTATAGGACTGTTTTCATATTTGCATTGCAGCTCTGAAATGGATGGGACCTATTTACACTGTGTGTTAAATCTTCAATAAATATTAACCCTTTTATCGCATCATTATGATCATCAGTGATATGTTACGTACCTAAAATAATCCCAGGTAATACCAGCATTTAAGAATCCCTTCGCCAGTGTGGTGTCCCCAAAACGTAGAGTGACAGTCAAAGAGAGTGGCAGGTCCTGAGACCTATGGAAAATTAATGCAGAGGAAAGAACCTAATGGTTTGTAAGAAGTTCCTGTGAGGAGACACTTTAATACCAGGAAACGCATTTTTTTCTGATTTGTGATTTTTGTGATAATCAGTTTTCGGTATGCTTTGATTTCTGGAACTGTGAAATGGGTGTATTAATTCCATCGAGCCCATGAACTCATTATGAAGACATTAAAAGATGTCATTCATGCACATCGTTTAAGGTAGTGTCTGAACCATCTTTACTTGTAAATGAATGTTCGTTATTACTACTTCCTTCTTGTTTTTAAATATTCAAGTGAAGTAACCATTCAGTCAAACCACCAAAAATATTTTCTATAACGGTACTTACCTGGGGCAATCCAGTAGGACTAGCGCACTCTTGTAATCATTATGAGATTAGATTGCTTTCCTGCAAACTGCTTTCAATAACTCATATCCTTTCCATGTTGTTTTAAGTTACAGGCACTTTAGGTATCAATAAAATTGGTTCATAAATGAGCTCCTGGGCCACCTGGGTGGCTCAGTCCATTAAGCATCAGACTCTTGATTTCGACTCAGGTCATGGTCTCAGGGTTCGTGGGATGGAGCCCAGCATTGGGCTCTGTGCTGACAGTGCAAAGCCTGCTTGAGATTCTCTCCCTCTCTCTCTGCCCCTCTCCCCACTTGCACACACTCTCTCTGTCTCCCTAAAAATGAAAATATAAATTAATTTAAAAAAAAACAAAGAAAATAGAAATGAGCTCCTCGTGTTGAAGCAACTCATAAAGTGACAGAAACAGGTACGTGTGGTTGGATATGACCAAGTTAAGGAATCGGGGTTAAGATTACTCGCCCACTCTAGCCCTGTGTCCCTTTGTCCTGAGGGAACTGACAGACACCAGGCAGCAAGATCCCATAACAAGATCCCATCCCCATTTAGGGGGCGCTAACTTTGTTACCAGGGTGGACATGCTGGCAAAACAAGGGTAGAAAACGTGCTTTCCAGGCAACATAGGCTATGTGAGGGCAGAAAGGTCGTCTGACTTTGATGCAACCGTGATGTCAGAGAAAACACTTCTGTCTGTTCATTTCACCATGGGCCAAAGACCTATGAAATGAAAGACGACTCTGGGCTTTCATTTTCAAGTACAATTCCACCTCGTGTCTGACTTAGCCTCGTTCCCTGCGTCTCCCGTCTCCACAGTCTCACCGCGGTATTCAGATGTGTTTATACAGCTCAGTTCACACAAGGCAATTCTCTTGTTCAAAATGCTTTGAAACTTCCTGAAATGACATGCAGATGATTTGGGCTGGCATCCTCAGCCCTTCCCGATCTGCCCAAACCCAACCTGCCCTACTTCTGTCCTCACCCCTCGTCTTGGATGTGACTTTGCACAGACTCACGATTACTCTCAAATACACCACTTCATTTCCCACGCTTACAGCTTTCCATGCAGCGTGCAGTTTCTGGCTTCCAAAACCTTTGCACCTTAATCTTCTCTACCAGTGAAGCCACCTCCTGGTCACCTTCCTTATACAGGTTTCCCTGACTGACTGAGACAAAAGTGTCCCTGAGCCCTCAGCACTGAGACTGCATCTCTTATTATTACATCACCAAATATGTGTCCCATGGGAGCAAACTTGGTACATTTCAGCCTGAATATTCCTTTTGGTTACAAGCCAATAATGTCAGAGGCTACATCCGATTCATTTTCCTAGATCACTTCTGCAGCCTAGCACATATCAGGCACTCTAACAGAAATACAGTGTCATACACAAAATGCTACAACAGCTCACTGTTTACAAAATAAATTGCTGGGGCGCCGAAGTGGCTCAGTCGGTTAAGCATCTGACTTCGGCTCAGGTCATGATCCCGTGGTTCATGGGTTCGAGCCCCGCATCGGGCTCTGTGCCGACAGCTCAGAGCCTGGAGCCTGCTTCAGATTCTGTGTCTTCTTCTCTCTCTACCCTTCCCCCACCTGTGCTCTGTCTCTCTCTCTCAAAAATAAATAGAGATTTTAAAAAAATAAATTGCTAATTCAGGTTATGTTCAGCTGAATCAGGTTGAAATATTTACACATATTGAAAGGGATCAGCTGATATATAAGGAACATTGGTGAATTCTATGCTCGAGGAGATTATTAGCAGAGCACTAATTATGAATTCTATGCTCGAGGAGATTATTATGACCAGAGCGCTGCTCGAGCCCAAGGAAATTTTGTCCATGGGACACCACAGAGACCTGGAGCCAGACCCGTAAGCAGCACAGGCTTCTTGGTTATATTACCCCAAAATATCTAAGAATAGACATTTATGCTTCTATGGAAGAAGGAGTGTTATAAAGTGTAGTGGCACTGTGTCCAATTGACCCCTTGCTAATTATGTGAACTGTGAAAAATACATTTTATTCTGAGTTTGATTTCACATCTCTCAAATTCACCTTAGTCAAAAGATGTTTCCTTCACACAAAAAATGTCTTGTTAATGAGATTTCAGTAAAATCAATACTGTGGCCCTTGGAATACAAAGAGAATATTTTCTGTTTTCTTAGGGAAAGATCTTATGAAATTTAGGCATGTGAATGTTACTAAAATGTGGGAAGGAAGACGATGACAGGAACCTCCCACTCAGAGTGTAAGATCCTAGGGTGCCTTCGATCATTTGTTTTAATGCATCACAATATTTGTTACTAATAATGAGTTACTGTAAACTTATAAATTATGTATTTGTTATACATACAATATATAATATATAACAATTATATAACTATATTTGTTTATAAATTATATATATTTGTTATATGTATATATATAGTTTTTAAACAAAAAATATAAATTATATATAGTATATCTGTTATATATATTGATATCAATATAGATATAAACCAATAAGAACCAACATAATCACCAAAATCATTTGTTTTGAATTTCAAGGAGAAAAATGCTTGCTGTGTTTATACACGAAGAATTGCAGAAATCCTTCACTTCCTCATAAAACCTATGGAGAAATCTAGGTCTTTTAAAATTATTTACTTCCTTTCAAGAGACTACTAATGTATGCACCAGAAAATTGCTGAGCATATACTCTGTAGAGAGAATTACTTTCTTTTTTTTTCAAGTTTATTTTTTTGAGAGAGAGTGAGCACATAAGTGGGGGGAGGGGCAAAGACAGAGAGAGAGAGAATTCCAAGCAGGCTCCATGCTGTCATGGCAGAGCATGATATAGGACTCAGTCCCACAGCTGTGAGATCAGGACCTGGGCCGAAATCCAGAGTCAGATGCTTAACTGACTGAGCCCCCCAGGTGGCCCTCTTTTATTTCTTTCATGGAATATTGAAAGAATTGAAAATACCTTCATCATCTGATATGGCTTATATAGAATTGGAAAGTTGGAAAATCATACAAAATAATATAAATATAAATACATTGAAGAAAATGTTATATATATTACATGTAACTAATTATATTGATGTATATTTATGTATAAAGTAAATATCACACCCAAGTCACCTGGGCTGCCCTGGTCAGTGCCTACGCATGATCAGCAGTGAACAAACAGTAACAACAGCAAAAATGGGAAGAAAGACAAAGAGGGGAAAGAAATACAGAGTAGTTGTAACCCAATATATTTTTCTCCAAATAAATCATGGCTGCTATTAGAACATTTCTTAAATCCCTTCTTCTAAAATGAGAGCTTTACTATGACTGGGATGAGCATTTAACTTCCTTTGTATGGCTAAGACCAAATATGGCAGTGGATAATCCATAAACCACTGTTGAATGAATAAATTAATCAATAAACGATTCCCCTTACCGGCCATCCCTGTGCATTTAGGTTTAACTGTGCCTGTCGCTTTGACCACATTACACCCGGCCTGCTCGACATATAAATGTTGAGTTTGGATTCTGTTCTACCCAAGTTTTTCTTTACTGTCATGAAACAGACGAGAGCCAGTATGTATGCGGAGGCTTTCTGCCGAAAGCAGAGGGTAGACACAGCTCTTCATTACTTTCCTGTTACTGGTCCATTCACCTGCACGTATGGTGGGCGATTACCTCAGCAATGGTTTGACTCTCTTCTGTTACTTAGATTCCAGTCTAAACTGAAAATCTATATTTAATCATTAATTGTTACTAATACTGGGACATAGTCTCACTAGTGATTTATCTTTTCCATCACTGTAGCCGTTCTTGTGTGATCGCATTAGGTGGTCATTTGTCGAAGCTTTCCCGTAGGGGAAATAATCTGAATGACAGGAGGCAACAGTAGGGACTTGCACATGCTTACTGTACGCAGTTGCTGTGTTTTCGTAGTATTTTAATAGTTTTTCGTACTGTTGTAAACATTTCAAAGTTAAGGTTCAAACTCATCATCTTCCAAAATGATGCTTTAAAATAAAATGCTGATTTGTTCATACATACAAATCACTATGCTCTAAGCAAGATAAAAGTTGCTATAGGAAAGCCAAGGAAATATTTTAAAAGGCTTTACTTTTAGGTGTCCTACAGTAAATTGAATATACAGACTACTTTGGGTGGCACAATAAACAATACAAAACAATACGTGTGTGATGATAAAAAATTATGAACATTTTTTATTATTTTTAAAATTTTTATTTAAGTTCCACTTAGTTACCATACAGTGTGATATTACTTTCAGGTGCACAATATAGTGATTCAACAATTCCATACAACTCCTGGTGCTCATCACAATGAGTCCCTCCTTCATCCCCATCACCTGTTTTACCCATCCCCCCCCACCTCCCCTCCCCCCCACCCCATCCCCCCACCCACCTCCCCTCTGGTAACCAGAGGCTGTTCTCTATAGTTAAGAGTCTGTTTCTTGGTTTCTCTCTCTCTCTCTCTCTCTCTCTCCCTCCCTCCCCCTTTTGCTCATTTGTTTTGTTTCTTAAACTCTACACATGAGTGAAATCATATAGTATTTATCCTTCTCTGACTTATTTCACTTAGCATAATACTTTCTATCTCCATCCACATTGTTGCAAATGGCAAGACTTTATTCTTTTTGATGGCTGAGTAATATTCCATTCCATTATATATATATATATATATATATATATATATATATATATATATGCCACATATATATATGGCTGAGTAATATTCCATTATATATATATATATATATATATATATATATATATATATATATATGCGCCACATCTTCTTTATCCATTCATCTGTCAGTGGACTTTGGGCTTTTCCATAATTTGGTTATTGTAGATAATGCTGCTATAAACATTGGGGTGCAGGTATCCCTTGCAAATTATTATTTTCATATTCTTTGGATAGTATACCTACTAGTACAATTGCTGGATCATAGAGTGGTTTTATTTGTAACTTTTTGAGCAACCTCCATACTGTTTTCCAGCATGGCTGCACCAGTTTGCATTCCCACCAACAGTGCACAAGGGTTCCGCTTTCTCCACATCCTCACCAACACCTGTTTGTTTCTTGTGTTGATGATTTTAGCCATTCAGACAGGTGTGAGGTGATATCTCATTGTAGTTTTGATTTGTATTTCTCTGATGGTAAGTGATGTTGATCATTTTGTCATGTGTCTGTTGGCCATCCGGATGTCTGCTTTTGAAAAATGTCTATTTATATCTTCCCATTTTTTTATTGGATTATTTGTTTTCTGGGTGTTGAGTTTTATAATTTTTTTTATATTATGGAGACTAACCCTTTATCATATATGCCATTTGAAAATATCTTCTCTGGGGTGCCTGAGTGGCTCAGTCAGTTGAGCATCCAACTTTGGCTCAGGTCATGATCTCACAGTTTGTGGGTTTGATCCCCACGTCCAGTTCTGTGCTGACAGCTCAGAGCCTGGAGCCTGCTTTGAATTCTGTGTCTCCCTCTCTCTCTGTGCCCCTCCCCTACTAAAAAAAAAAAAAGAAAATATCTTCTCCCATTAATAGGAGACAGGTCTTAATAAAATAAAATACAAATAAAGCTAATTTATAATTATATCACATGCTAACATGACCTTTACTGTTAGAGCATATCATAGGAATCTGACATGCTTGCAAGGTCAAATAAGTTTCTATAAAAAGTAATGATGTCAGACACTATTAGCTGATTGACATCATTTTCTAACCCACCTTCCCCTTTCTTTACTTTTACTGTTAAAACTTGTTTTGAGGTTAGATTCCCTTGAAACTAGTCTTGACCTATCAGCTAATAGTTCTAGTTAATGAACTGAGAAGTGGCATAATCCTAGAATTAAGCAGAGATTAGACTGACATAACCCATTCTTTCTTTCTATCATCTGGGACGTAGATGTGATTACTGGGGCTGCAACAGCTATTTTGTCTCAATGAGTTAAGCGCACACACACACACACACACACACACACCAGGGATGACAGGATGGAAAGAAAGATCCTGGATTTGATTACATTGTTTATCTCCTGCATCAGTTCTAGATTCTTACTTCTGTATTTGTTTTTTGTGAGATTTTTTTTGATATTGTATTGTATAAAGCACTATTAATTGAGTTCTTATCATATGCAGTTTAAAACATTGATTTACTGATATGCTATGGGTGAACTGTGGTCAAAGAGTGGAAGTTATTGAAATTAATGAGGTAAGGGAGAAAGTATTCCCAAGAGAGAATATTTCCACATAGAGTAGCTTTTTCTAATATTTTTCTGGCCTTCCTCCCATCTTGCTTATAGCACCATAATTAGCATATATGAAAAATAAACATTATTATTAAATGCATCATTAGGGGAATAAAACAAACAAATGTAGTGAGAAGACTTTTCTGTCAGGCTTCTATTTTATTAAGTCAACTAAAATAAAACAAAACGAACACACATTAAAAGTTTACATGGCATTCTTCTTCCGTGTTGTACAGAAAATAAAATCATTTTGAAAAAAAATCCAAATTTCTTGCTTCTTACTTTTTGTCTTATATTTTTAATTCTCTCATAGTTATAAAATTACAACGTTTATTTTTCTTAAGAATAAGGAAACAACCAAGATAATTTCATAGTGACATTCGTAAGTGAGAATAGACAGCTTGGAGAAGGGTTATTGATCATGGTTTTTGGTAGCACTCAGTGTTAGGAGCTATGTTGTGAGTAATAGAAGAAACTCTCCACTCTGAGCTGCTCATGTTATAGAAGCTAAGTTCACTCATAACCATGAACAGAGTCCTCAAACACTACTTTTAAACATTTTGCCTGACTGAATTTTTTATTATTTTGTTTACATTTGGCTAACATACATGGTAAGCAAAAAAGATTTTTGATTATGCAAAAAAGAAAATTAAAATACAAGTAAAGAATACAATAAATCTCCTTATCTCATAGTTTCAGACCATTGGAAGGGACACTTGAAAAGATGAAGAACCAAAATGTGGTAGAGTATACAGGATGTCTTGGTCTTCCGACAGACTGTGAGAATTCCATCTCTTCTGCCATATGCATAAATGCCATATGCCAGTTATAAAACAACAGGAAAGAGGACATAGACATATAATGTTGTGACTCTTCCACATTATACATAAAATGGTATAATATTATGTGAACATAAATTAAGATGAGTTACACATGTATATTTAAAACCTATATAATTACATCTTTATTTAAATATGTATATTTAATAATTGATTGATTAACTAGCTAACTAATGAGCCAATAGGAGTTGAATTGGAATCATAAATACTCAGTTATAAAAGAGGCAGGAAAGAATGACAGGGATAAATAATACAGGGGAAAAATAAAAGATAGCTAGCAAATGGTAGATTTAAACCGAACCATATCAATAATTTCATTACTATAGATGGTCTGAACAACCTGGTTTTAATTCAGAGATTTTCAAATAAAATATATACTGTATACAAGATACCACTTTAACTATAAAGACATAGACATTTTAAAATTAAAAGATTATGAAAAGATATCCCATGCTAACACTGTATTAATCCAGTTGGATTGCCTGTATTAATATAGCATAAATTAGACTTTAGAATTAGGAGTACCATCAGAAATAAAGCGAGGCAAAACATTAATAAAGAGGTCAACTCACCAAGAGACCATACCCATCTTAAATGTTTATGCACTAACTAATATATCTTAAAAATACATAAAGCAAATCTGATAGAACTGAAAGGGAACATAGAAACAGAAAGAATATAAACTCCCTCAATATTTTTTACTTTAGCTGAATTGAAAGATAATATTTTGGATGTATGGTATTAATTTTTTGATGTTTATTTTTTTTTGAGAGAGGGAGAGAGAAAGAGGGAGCATGCAGGCACGTGAATGGGGGAGGGGCAGAGAGCGAGGGAGACACAGAATCCAAGGCAGGCTCCAGGCTCTGAGCCGTCAGCACAGAGCCTGACTTGGGGCTCGAACTCACTAACTGTGAGATCATGACCTGAGTTGAAGTCAAGACATCTAACCGACTGAGCCACCCAGATGTCCCTGGATGTATGGTATTAAAGAAAAATTTTATTTAAAATAATTTTATCTGTTTCTACTTACTTGTTTTAATGCAGCTACTAGAACACTTAAAATTATATCTATGGCTAACAATATATTTTTATATGACAGTGCTGCATTAAGTAAATGAGTAATAGTGCATTACAACACATTTGACTAGAACATATGAACAGTAATCTATCTGGGGTAATCTCTTCACTGCATACTCGTTGCCTTATACTGTACTCAATTTATACTAACAAAGAGGTTACAGCTCAAAAGTACGGAAAACTGCCTTTTCTGGGTTATATCAGTGCTCTCTTACATCACTTTTGTGATTGCCACAGTTCTACATGTTTCTATAAGAACAAAGTTCAAGCAACAGTAAGTGAATCATTTAAAACTCTTCCAGACGGGATATGAAATTACTAGAATCAGGTATTTTTATTGATTGGTTTATTTTTAAAAAGGTGAGAGAGTTGAAATAAATCTATACGTTTATTTTTTAACTTCTTTTGTATTTAAAAAATTTTGCAAGTTTTAAAAAAGAAAAAAAAACAAGATACAAAAAAAATGTATTTTCAGGTGAGGTGAGAGACACAAAGAGAACATAGATGGGAATATCAGGTGCAACTAGTAATAACATTTAGCCCCCAAGGCACATGTCAGGAGATCCTGTAGCTTTCACCATCTATAGGTCAGAATTGGGCTTTGTATTTCCTAGCTACCCTAGAAAAAAGAAAAACACATTGATTTACAAGATCCACAGTGTAAAACAAACACTGAAATAAATAAATGAAAATAAAACTTGCTCAGCAGAAGCAAAACTTACTTTTACCATGAACTAAAATATGATTTTTTTTTATTTCTTATAGGATGGAATATAATTAAGAAGCATGAGAATGACATTCTAGTCATAAATCCGTTCACCAAAATCAAAAGGTCATTTGCCATGAACTCTTCAACACATATCTTTTATATAATAACAGCACAATTTCATAAATCCCATGAACAGGCAAGGTAAATAATTTTTTTCTGAACTTGGGCATCATGATCTGGCATAATGCAAGGATGCAAAGCAAACTATAGAGAACGATGGATTTCATATCATGTGGATAAACCGTACATTTCCCTATGACCTAAGATTTTGATTAGAATTAACCAGTGCAGAACTTGTAGTTAAGAGTTGCCAGCAGATAGCAGGGAGTGACACTATTTCACTTTGCCAAGTCATTAAGATGAAAGTGGAATTAGCATTTCCTGATGGAAATTGAAGACATCTTCCAGCGGAAGAGTTTATCTCCCCTCCACTAAAGAGAGAAAGGAGAATGCATTGAGTAAAATGCTTATTTTCCTTTGCAAAATTGTATTTATCTTCTGCCAAATATTTTCAACATTATGTAAGAATTATCTTAAATAAAAATACTATTGTTCAAAATTAAAGAGAAATAGAATGCATACTGCCAACTTCTTATTTTCTATTGACACGCTCATTTAAAAATTGCCATACGCTTGAAACACACACAGCCTTCCTGTCCAAAATGAGCATTGGCCCGTAATTCCAATGTAGAAAGATGAAAGAGGTAAACAAATAAGAAAGAAAGAATTTTCTGGAGGCATTCTATCTAGTAGCTAGTTATCGTATTTGAAAATCATTTAAAAGTTTAAAGTGCCAATACAAATTACAGTGGAAGGCAGTTCCAGGGCTCTGAATAAATAAAGCAAGACAGATCATTTGTTGGAAATGTTTTGTTGTGTTTGTGTTAAATAAACTTTGCATGCATGTTTTCAAGGTTCTCTAGCAACACTTGACTACTGATGGTGTATTAACTTATTTTGCTTTGAGTTGCTCATTTCTGTGAAAATGGAATACTTGAAACAAACTCATTGTATGTTGATTGCACATTTTGATACCTAGTTTATATTTTTAGCCAATCACCACACCCAGAGAATATGAATGATGGAATTACTAAAATAAACTAGGGTTATATGAATATACCAAGTCTCTTTTCTGCACTGTATGGAACCCAACTAAACCATTCTGACTATGGATTGTAGTATTTCCATGGTGCTTTTCCATGCACCGCTTGTCTTTGGGGAGATTGGGGATTCTGATCAACAGGGAGAGCTCATCTTAGGCTTAGGGTCAACCAAAGCACAAGGTTACCTGATGCAAAAAAATAGTGAATGTCTCCACAAAAATAAACAACGTTTAGTAGAGAAATGTAATGTTCCTATGAAAATATTTGTAATATTTAGGTGCTAATTCACTACCTTCCTCCAAAAAGCCTTTAATTAAAAAGCTATTAGACTTTATGATTTTAAGTTATTTGAGTACCAAAAAGTTTCTGTAACATGGATTTTTTTTTAATGGAGATATAACTACATGACAGGGAAAAGTCTCTGTTTGGCTTTATGCTTCAAAAACACATGTAGCTGGCAGAAAACAATGGGACTGTCCGTATTTTTACCATCATTTAATATACATATGTAGGTATATTATATCAAATAAACAATCATTTGTGCTCATCTCTTAGTAGAAAATACTGGTGGAAGATTTTTTTATAGTGTCACCCAATCATTGTTGAACATCTAACATAGAACCTGGCACTAGAGACAAAGTGGTTGCTCATTATATTTGTGTGTTGAAAACATGAATTAATAGCCACTTTTCTACCCCAACACCACACTTTAAAACACATATTGAGGTATAACAGATAGATTAATAGATAAATAGATGATAGGTAGAGATATATAGATATTTACAGATGATAGACGTACATACACAAATATATATACACATGTATTTACATATCTGTGCACTGTATCCCAAATCATGCATGCACAGATACATGAATTTTCAGAGTGGACAGATTGCTGCAACAAGCATCGAATCAAGAAGTAGAATCTTGGGGCACCTGTGTGGCTCAGTCAGTTAAGCATCCTACTCTTGATTTTAGCTCAGGTCATGATCTCACAGTTCATGGGATTAAGCCCAGCATTGGGATTCTCTCTCTGCCCCTCCCACACTTATGCATGGTCTCTCTCTCGAAATAAATTAACAAACTTAAAAAAAAAAAAAAAGAATTCTATCATTTCCCAGAAGCCCTCTTATTTTCCTTCTAGTCACTTCCAAAAGTAATTTCTGTTCAGGCTTCTAACTATAACCTAATGTCACATGTTTTCAAGCTTTATCTAAGTGGAATCATATGCATGGTACTGTAGTGACTTTGGGTAGTTTCAGTCAACATTGTGTTGAGATTCATCATATTGTGACATGTAAAAATGGTTTCATACTCATTATTACATATTCAAACTGTGTATTGAAATTTCAAAATATAGCTAAAATGCCATGTTCCATTCTGTGGCTTGTTTGTTCCCACTTTGATTGTGTCTTTTGATCGACAGAAGTGTTAATTAAATATAGTCTAATTTATCACCATTTTCCTTTATACTTAGTACACTTTATTTATGTCTTGCTTAGGAAATCTTCACCTATCCCTGAGATTATGACCACATTTTCCTGTTTTTTCCTCTAAAGAATTTTCATTTTTTCCATTTCCATTTGGATTTATAATACATGAAGAATTCAGTTTTGTATATAGTGTAAGGTAGAGATTCACAAACACCCCCCCCCCCCACATAGACGTACAACTGACCCAATGCCATCTATTAAAAAGACCATAATTTCTCACTCTTATGCACTGCCACCTTTGTGCATTGTGGATATGTTTCGACTCTGTTCTACTCCACTGATCTATTTGTGTTTGCACCAATAGTATATTTTCTTAATTAATGTAGGTTTAAAATATATCTCAATATTGATCTTACATCAGTAATATCTATAAATTCTTCTATAAGTTTGTTGAACCCAGTCTCTGTATTCACAGTTACACACATTACATCTTACCTGTGTTTTTTTATTTATAAATGAAAGCTAATGTATTTGAATTCGAATGTATCTATAGATAAATTTGGAAATATTGTCCATCTTTAAACTATAAAGTCTTGGGGCACCGGGGTGGCTCAATTGGTTAAGCGTACGACTTCAGCTCAGGCCATGATGTCAGGGATCATGGGTTCAAGCCCCTCAAGTTAAAGCCTGAGTTGGGCTCTGTGCTGACAGCTTGGAGCCTGGAGCCTGCTTGGGATTCTGTGTCTCCCTCTCTCTGCCCCTCCCCCACTCATGCTCTGTCTCTAAAACAAATAAATTAAAAACATTTAAAATATAAAGTCTTATAAATCCTTCTATTTTCTTAGGTCTATTTTACTTTATAATCTATTCTTTTCAGTTTCTGCATGTCCCATGTCCGTCTCAGAATTTGTGCAAATATTAGTAGGACAAGTTCAATGACAAGTTGAGCTCAGCTCTCTATCCTTCTAGGGTACTCAAATTTTAACTCACTGAAGTCTCTGATATTTTGTCCCTCCATCCTATAAGACCGGCAATAGTTCTACTGAGTTTCCCTCTTATTGGATAAATATATTATGGAACATTCATACAGTGGGATATTATTCATCTCTTAAAAAATGAGCTACGAAGCCATGAAATGACATGAAGGAAACTTAAATGCATATTACTATGAACGAAACCATTATAAAAAGTCTATATACTGTATGATTCCAATCATACAGCGTTTTGGAAAAGACAAAAAGACAAAATGATAGAGACATTAAAAGGATCAGTAGATGCTAGGAATTGGAGGGTGGGCAAGAGGGATGAATAGGTGTAACACAGAGGATTTTAGAGCAGTGAAAATACTCTATATTATATTATAATGATAAACAGAAATATTTGTCTGAACTCAAAGAATGTATAATACCAAGGATGAACCCTAAGGTATAGCCTTTGGATAAGTATGACGTGTCAATGAAGGCTCATTTTTAACCAATTGCGACTGTAATGGAGAGTTTATGGGAAGGAGTACATGGGAAATCTCTCCTTTCAGTTTTGCTGTGAACCTAAAGTTCTCCTTAAAAATAAAGTCTTTGGGGCGTCTGGGTGGCTCAGTCGGTTAAGCATCTGACTTCGGCTTGGGTCATGATCTCGTGGCTCATGAATTCAAGCCCCGCATCAGGCTCTGTGCTGACAGCTCGGAGCCTGGAGCCCACTTTGGATTCTGTGCCTCCCTCTCTATCTGCCCCTACCCCGCTCACACTCTATCTCTATCTCTCAAAGATAAATAAACGTTGAAAAGATATAAAAAAAAAAAAGTCTTTATAGGGGCTCAATTGGTTGAGTGTCCCACTCTTGATTTTGTCTCATGATCTGGCAGTTTGTGGGATCGAGCCCTGCATCAGGCTCTGCACTGACAGCACAGAGCCTGCTTGGGATTCTCTCTCCCTTTGTCTCTGCCCTTCCCCTGCTTATGCTCTTTGTCTCTCTCTCTCAAAATAAAAAAATGAACATAAAAAAGTATTAAAAATAATAAAATAAATAAGCCATCAAAGAGAGGACAACACAACACTACTCATAAGCAAGATATGATGGCTAATCCCAGATGAGTGTGATTTTTACTAACTGGATCTACATTAGAATGAGTATGATTCTATTTTTAAGAATTCTTCATGTTGCTGCTCTTTTTCTCCTTTAAATATAGGCCTTAAAGTCACTAGTTGCTATGCTAAGACTAATTACTTCTAATGACTGGGGAAAACCTGTGACTGACTGTGCTCTTCAGTGTGACAAAGACAAAAGCCGCTCAAATTCACTCTGTACTTACTACGTTCACTCTGAATGCATTGTCTTTTCTCATATACAGCTTGAGCTCTGAGCCAGAGACAGGCTGAAAGGCATCCAGTAATCAGTGCAGGGATCTGAAAGCAGTGCCGATGTAACCAGTTCAAGTGAAAGTAAAGGAATAGGAGGCCTTCTTGTCTGAAGAGAACATAATTCATCATCACAAACCATCACAAGCAATTTGTTCATGGGAAATCAATGCAGTCCTCCAGCCAATACCTTCTTAACCTTTTCTCTACTCTGTCTTTCCCAGTAAACTAATTACTTGGGGACTATCAGAAACTCAAATGATAAAAATAAAGGGATTTCACACTGGAGAAGACACTAGTTCATTTAATTCAGGATCCTATTTTTATAACACTCATAGGGGTCAGTTTTGAGAAGTATGTGATGATTTCTTTTTTTGACGTCTATATAAAAATAGTAATTCTTACAGCACTTGAATTGGTTTAAGTGTTCTGCTTATAGCATGGACAAGAATTTGTGGACTACTGTGTTCCTGGGCTCTAGAAAAATGCCTTATAAACTCTCACTCAGGTATTTTTTATGAATAAAAAGTTGAAACGGTAAATAAATGTTCATTCTGGTTTCAGTTTTATCTTCTTGATAATTTCGCTTTTAGAAAGGCCAGCCATGGATGAATGCATTCTGAGAACCGTAATTTTAAAAGAAAGATAGACCGCTAGCGGATACACACTTCCACGTTTCCACAACGGAGTGCTATGCTGCAATGAGAATGAACAAGTTACAGCTACAACCAACAGTATGGATGAAACACACAAGCATAATGTTGAATAAATGGAGCTGTACACAAGTAGGTGATGGTTCCCTTTACATCATCCAAATGATTGGAATCATCCAAAATGATTCAAAATGATTACAGTCTTCCTCCATTTTTATAGCAATCAAAAGCAACGTATATAGTGTGCAAGTCAAGATAATGGTAACCCTTGGTGGAGCGAGTGAAGGGTTCTGTGCTGCCAGTAATCTGGGCGCTGGTCAGATGGAGATGTGGTCAAGATGTACAATTATAATTGTTCCCTTTTTGATGTATGTTGTAAGCCAACAAGTTGTTTAAAATATGTATGATTTAAAATATGTTTTAGGGGCGCCTGGGTGGCGCAGTCGGTTAAGCGTCCGACTTTAGCCAGGTCACGATCTCACAGTCCGTGAGTTTGAGCCCCGCGTCGGGCTCTGGGCTGATGGCTCAGAGCCTGGAGGCTGTTTCCGATTCTGTGTCTCCCTCTCTCTCTGTCCCTCCCCCGTTCATGCTCTGTCTCTCTCTGTCCCAAAAATAAATAAACGTTGAAAAAAAAAAATAATTAAAAAAAAATAAAAAATAAAAAAATAAATAAAATATGTTTTAGACGGAGCCATTCACTCTTGTGTGGAGACAATTGTGTTTTTAACACAATCTTTTTTGCACACAAGACCTAGAAGAAACAATTCATTCACATCATCTGATTAAATTTACTTACTCGAGTTTAACTCTCAGTGAAGTCGGAGACGTTGTGATTTTGCACATCATCTTCTGTGTTCATGCCCAGGAAACGCCCTGGAAGATGGCAGATTGGCAAGAGGCGGCAAAGAACTCACTATTTTCACCTACGGCTTTGCGATGGACACGAGTCTCCGAAGTTGCCACTTCACATGTAGCTCATCAGATTAGAGCACTAAACGCTGAAGGGTTGTGGTTGGTGAGCTGTGCACCCTGGTGAGTCGTGGGCTCCACGGTTGTGCTCACCACAACACCGGACGCTTGTTTGTTACACACAGGGGAACCGCCTGCTGGTGTGATGATTTGTCTCATGTAATTTGTTTTCAACAGCGAAGACCGAAAATTGTTGCCCCAAAGGCTTTATATGATGCAGATACGTATATTGCTTGATCTTTAAAGTGTCTTAAAGCAAGTGTGGGAAGTATTTTTAACCTCTGGATCGTTCACGTTTTTTAAAAATTCATATTTTTTTAAATCTTGAAATAGCAGACAGCTTGGCATCACTGGGTCTGTATTCCCAGGAAGCAAAAAGATGCTTAATGAGTAAACACCACCCCCTTGAAAAAGGGCAACGTACCCATCAGTTCAGAACGTTAGTCAGCGTTCCTTAGTACCTTCCCAGCAGTGATGGCAAACGTCAGTTGACCGTCGTCATTTTTCCTGAACAACAACTTTTTATGGAAGAAAAATATGTCTTATGACAAAATCCCTCTCACAAACAGGAAAATAAAATTTACACTTAGAGGCTTCATATCCCAGGGAAGCTTGGTAACCACACTCTTTGTTTTGTTCCAAGTGAAGACTATTTTTAGAATTTAATATGCAAAAAAAAAAAAAGACGTCATTTATCTTAAACTAAAACTGTTTCACTCATTTGCAATGTGCTTGGCCCCTAGAGAGAGCCAAATTGAAAATGTCCTGAAAAATCTCATGTACTTTGCAAACCATACCTTGGCTTTAGCTCAAGTGAGTTTATAGAAAAGACACATGTAGGGGAGAAAGAACGATCACAAAATATGTGAATGTCACCCTTGTAAAAAGATGAAAAATAAAGAAAGATCTGGAGAGCTGAAAGAGACATTAAGAAAGAAATTGAAGCATATCCACAAATAACTATAGAGAACAGTTCCTGCCTACATTTGTCTTTAATTAAAAAAGTCAAATGGAAAGACTGGAATATACTACCAGCATAAAGTCACAAAATCCCCTGCAGGTGTACAAGAAGAAAGATAAAAGTTTGGGCATAAAAACTTCCAAGAGTGTGTCTGGGAAGTAGCAGTGCTGTGCATTTAGGGTGTGGCAAACATATTCCCTCACGCCTAGAATCCCCACTCAAATCAGCTGAGTGTGAACATGGGGCCTGATCATCAAGACTGTCAGAGCTCTACACCCGGGGGGCTCTATATTGACCTTAATTAAAGCAGTCTCAAACCTTCCCTCCATAGAAGAATTCTTGGGGTCTTGGGGACACACTTACCACATCAGGACCCATTGTTTAGGCATATTCCAATACAAAAAAAAAATTACTTTTGGTATAGTGGCACCATAATTTCCTCCTCTGACTGATTATTTTGCATGCTTCATGCTGGTATATACAATTAAAGCTTGCCCAGAATTGCAAAGCAGACGCCCAGTAAACACACTCTGTTCTCTTGTAGGCATTTACATCTTTATTGATGTCATTTTCAGCTCTTTTGCATTAGCTTGAAAAAGAATACAATGGAATACAAAGAGGGATTTTGTCTTCTGGATACTTCATCTCCATTCCAGTGAAGGAGGGGACAGTGAGTTCTTAGTAAGGCAAAGCTTAGTGCTAGATTAAAGCTTTCTCATTGGCAAAAAAGAAGGCCACAATGGTGGTAAACCTAGGAAACCGTCACCTGCTTGTTTTGATTCAAGTGTAGGGAAAATTACTTCTAAGACCAGTGGGAGAAGTGCATTTAGACTTAAATTTGATCAAAGCAAAGCAAAACCAGCATTCAAAGGTCATTCTCTGCTGGTTAACACTGGCAAAATTTTGTTAAATTAGCAAATTGAGGACTTGAGTCCAAAACTTCCTAAAGCATTTCCAAATGTAGCATTAGGAATGGAGATTTCACTTGTCAAAGCAGAAATTGCACTGGACAAAATCTTTTTTATATTTTTAACACTTTTATTTATTTTTGAGCGACAGAGAGAGACAGAGCACGAGCAGAGGAGGGGCAAAGAGAGAGGGAGACACAGAATCCCAAGCAGTTTCCAGGCTCTGAGCTGTCAGCACAGAGCCTGATGCAGAGCTCAACTCACAACCCTGAGATCATGACCTGAGCTGAAGTCGGATACTTAACTGACTGAGCCACCCAGGTACCCATGCACTGGACACATTTAAACAGACAAGGAAGAGTTTATTCGAGACTACTGTAGCACAGAAAGAGTCCAGAACCAAGTCTAAATTCAACTCCACTGGAGCATAAGACAGGGGTTTTTACAAACTGAGTGAAAGGGAGATTGTAGACTTTCTGTGTTTGCTGACTGGTTTTAGCCTAAGTAAGAGAAAACTTTTTCTTCTTGAGAGGAGGTAGTGTCACAAATTGGAGCTAGGAACCTGATGAAGTTAGACTCCCACCCTCCCGCAGGAGCTGGGGGTGGGGACCCTATCTTCCTTGATGAGGACATTTCAGAGAGATGACTCCTCTAAGTCCTTGAGACGGACATGCCTGGATTGCAAAAGTGGCAAGAGTCTTTTAAAAAGGTTTGCGTCCCAAAAGGCAGAGAAGAATTTACAATGACAAGTTGTCTAAAGTAAATGTTCTTAGAAAAGGGAGGTCAGTGTCCTAGAGTCAGGAAGAAGCCTATGGTTTTGTCCAGCTCACGGGATCATTAAGGCCATCTTGGTCAGACCCCAGAGCACCCACCTTCAACTTTTATTGTTCTTTTCTTTCTTAGAGCCTTGCTCTTGTTTATCTCATCATTTATATGAATATATCAAGTATTAAGACATATACTACACATTTTTAAATGCTCATAACAGTACCAAAGGGTGCTCATATTCTCAAAGTATCACAAACGAATTGGTAAAGTAAAATTTTCACAAAGGTATTTGAAATTTGAGAACTGGGTTCAGAGTCTTGGCTCTGGATATTACTGGTCAAATAGCCTGGCATTTCTACTAAACCAGGATAGTTTTCTTATCCACAAAAGGCAATGTTTAAAAAAAAAAATAAGTGACTTGAATAAAAAGCAGACACTTCCCCAATTCTATCTATTGGAAGCTCTGGAGAACAGACCTTATGGGTGTGACCCTGCCCCTCCCCCCCATGATGCCCACCTCCTGATGCCCATGCTTTTATGTAATCCCCTCCCCTTGGGACTCTCTGTGCTGCTTGGGGAAAGGGGAGGCAGGATGTCAAGGAACTTGTGGCCTCTGGGTGCTGAGGGCAGCTGCCAGTGACAGATCTGGACTTTTACCCAGCTTAACTCCTTGTGAGCCTGGGAAGTGACTGTCTTACTAAATCTCAATTTACCCACCTACAAAATGCAGGAGTGATTCCAAAGTGCCCATTCAGTTCAAGCGACTGGGACACTGCAAACACTTGAGAAGCTTGTCATTTCAAAAGTTTAGAAGCACATACGTCTTTTCCATAGACACTTTAGTTGATGAAATGGCTTAACACCTTCTTTTTTTTTACATTTTCCATATGTCACTAATGATGCTTCCTTTTTTGCTGAGTATTTCATGCTATGTGACGTCTTTGATGCTGAATATTGCTCTAGACACAGAGAAAAAAGTATTGCTTAAAACAAAAAGGTCAGATTGTAAATCACACCATTTGTTGCTGTACAAAATATGCGATGAAGAGTATAATTAACTCGATCATGTTTAAATATGGTTGAAGGGGAAATGCTTCTGTCAAATTCAGAAGAAGGTTGTTTCCCTTGTTCCAAGAATAAGAAAATTATCTTCTTGAAATGTTTTATCAGAGTCACAAACCCTCTTCAAGTCTTAGATGATTCTGAAATGTTGGCATCTTTAATGTCTATAAAGATTATTCAAAATACATTTGCTCCAGAAACTCCCGAAATGTTTTGAAAAACCAGATGGATCCTGTGCTAAGTTCCAGACAGCATTTAAAACTTTGTATCACAACAGATTGGGGGAAGATGGCGGCGTAGGAGGACGCTGGGCTCACCGCGCGTCCTGCTGATCACTTAGATTCCACCTACACCTGCCTAAATAACCCAGAAAACCACCAGAAGACTAGCAGAACGGAGTCTCCAGAGCCAGGCGCAGACAAGAGGCCCATGGAAGAGGAGGAGGAAGAGAGAGGGAAAGGTTCTGAAGGTGTACTTGAAGAAATAATAGCTGAGAACTTCCCGGATCTGGGGAAGGAAAAAGGCATTGAAATCCAAGAGGCACAGAGAACTCCCTTCAGACGTAACATGAATCGATCTTCTTCATGACATATCATAGTGAAACTGGCAAAATGCAAGGATAAAGAGAAAATTCTGAAAGCAGCTAGGGATAAACGTGCTCTAACATATAAAGGGAGACCTATAAGACTTGTGACCGATCTCTCTACTGAAACTTGGCAGGCCAGAAAGGAATGGCAGGAGATCTTCAATGTGATGAACAGAAAAAAATATGCAGCCGAGAATCCTTTATCCAGCAAGTCTGTCATTTAGAATAGAAGGAGAGATAAAGGTCTTTCCAAACAAACAAAAACTGAAAGAATTCGTCACCACTAAACCAGCCCTACAAGAGATCCTAAGGGGGATCCTGTGAGACAAAGTACCAGAGACATCGCTGCAAGCATGAAACCTACAGACATCACCATGACTCTAAACCCATATCTTTCTATAACACTGAATGTAAATGGACTAAATGCTCCAACCAAAAGACATAGGGTATCAGAATGGATAAAAAAACAAGACCCATCTATTTTCTGTCTACAAGAGACTCATTTTAGACCTGAGGACACCTTCGGATTGAAAGTGAGGGGATGGAGAACTATTTATCATGCCATTGGAAGTGAAAAGAAAGCTGGAGTAGCCATACTTATATCAGACAAACTGGACTTTAAATTAAAGGCTGTAACAAGAGATGAAGAAGGGCATTATATAATAATTACAGGGTCTATCCATCAGGAAGAGCTAAAAATTATAAATGTCTATGCACTGAATACGGGAGCCCCCAAATATATAAAACAATTACTCACAAACATAAGCAACCTTATTGATAAGAATGTGGTAATTGCAGGGGACTTTAACCTCCACTTACAGAAATGGATAGATCATCTAGACACATGGTCAATAAAGAAACAAGGGCCCTGAATGATACATTGGATCAGATGGACTTGACAGATCTATTTAGAACTCTGCATCCCAAAGCAACAGAATATACTTTCTTCTTGAGTGCACATGGAACATTCTCCAAGATAGATCACATAGTGGGTCACAAAACAGCCCTTCATAAGTATACAAGAATTGAGATCATACCATTCATACTTTCAGACCACAATGCTATGAAGCTTGAAATCAACCACAGGAAAAAGTCTGGAAAACCTCCAAAAGCATGGAGCTTAAAGAACACTCTACTAAAGAATGAATGGGTCAACCAGACAATTAGAGAAGAAATTAAAAAAATATATGGGAACAAATGAAAATGAAAATATAATAATCCAAATGCTTTGGGATGCAGTGAAGGCAGTCCTGAGAGGAAAATACATTGCAATCCAGGCCTATCTCAAGAAACAAGAAAAATCCCAAATACAAAATCTAACAGCACACCTAAAGGAAATAGAAGCAGAACAGCAAAGACAGCCTAACTCCAGCAGAAGAAGAGAAATAATAAAGATCAGAGCAGAAATAAACAATGTAGAATCTAAAAAAACTGTAGAGCAGATCAACGAAACCAAGAGTTGGTTTTTTGAAAAAATAAACAAAATTGATAAACCTCTAGCCAGGCTTCTCAAAAAGAAAAGGGAGATGACCCAGATAGATAAAATCATGAATGAAAATGGAATTATTACAACCAATCCCTCAGAGATACAAGCAATTATCAGGGAATACTATGAAAACTTTGTATCACAAACTTGAATAATTTGTAAAATTGTAATTTTCAGTGATCAACATCATAAAGCAAAACAGCTACATTTTTATTTCTTTTACTTATTTTTTTAAATATTTTTTTTGAGAGAGAGAGCATAGCAGGAGAGGGGCAGAGAGAGAGGGAGAGAGAGAATCCCAGGCAGGCTCTGTGCTGATAGCAGAGAGCTGATATGAGGTCAAACTCATGAACTGTGAGATCATGACCTGAGTCGAAGTTGGACATTCAATCGACTGAGCCACCCAGCCACCTCCATTTTTCTTTTAAATAAACATAAAAGACCACACATGACATAGCAGTTTGATACTTCCAATTGAACTTAAAAAAATAAATGCTTGAGATCTTTATTAGCATTTAGAAATAGTACATCATTTTCTTATTTTCCTTGGAAACATAATTCTATCTCAGTTTCTACCAATGTTTCAATAAGCTTTTAAATTTTAGAATAGCTTTAAATTTATAGAAAATTTAAAAAGATAGTAGTGTTCCATGAATTCCATATAGAATTTACCATATTACTAATAAGTTAAATTAGTAACATCTTACATTAGTACTAACGAACCAGTACTGACACGTTAATGTTAACTAAATTCTATACTCTTACTATTTTTATCTAATGATCTAATGTCCTTTTAATGGTTTAGTGTCCCACCCAGAGTACCATGTGACATTTAGTCCTCCTGTCCTGTTAGGTTTCTTTCGGCTGTGACAATTCCCAAGTCATTTTTGCTTGTGACGAGCCTAATAGTTTTGAGGCGCACTGGTCAGATGTTTTGTACACTGTCCCTTCGTTTGGATTTGTCTGATCTTTTCCCCACCAGTACGCTGGGTTTGCTTTTTTTCTGGGAGGGAAGCTGCTGGGGTAAAGTGACATTCTCATCATGTCCTCTCAAGGATGTGGAATGGCCACCTGGCTTTCACTGTCGATACTGACCTTGGTCACCTGCTACAGTTTTGTCATGGTTGTCCATCACAATGTATCCCCGCACTGTCCTCTTTGGGAAGTAATCACTGTGGGCAGCCCACACTCAGGGGCAGGAAGTCACATGTAATGGGAGCAGAGGCTGTGTGTGCATGAGAGCAAGGGCTATATGGGCATCTCTGTTGTTGCCACTCAGTTTTGCTGTGAATGTGAAACTTCTCCAAAATATAAGATCTATTTTTAAAAATTAATGGGAGTTTTTCCTCCCGGAAGCAGCTTAAAACCTGGTGGAATACCTTACTTGAAGTGCAAACAGTTATTGGAGTTCTTCACTAGATTTTTCCAAGAGAAGCTATTCAACAGTTGGTTAAATAAGAAATACCTCGTCTTTGAGAGAAGAGAAGGGTCAGTCGAGAAACATGGAAATTCTGATTTGGATGGAATGGAATTTAAGAGGTTTGAGACAGGGGACTGGAAATGCTGGTCAACAGGATTAACCACATTTTTCTTAAGTCCCAGATCCTCTCTTGTCATTTTCTAAAGTGATCACAAGGCCTTGGGAATTCTGAATGCAACCTCTCACTCTTTCTTACACTCATTGTTTTGATCGCCACTCAGACTTTAATAGCCTGGTTTGTATTCCAGGTATATAATGTGTTTGTTAACTTACAAAGTAACACCTATTATTCATTGCCTTACCGCACAGCAATGGTGCCTGCCAACTCAGTAATACAGAAATTACCATGTCCGCTTTACCAGGAAGAACCTGAGGCAAAAAGATTAAAGGGATGGTCTGAGATTGCTGAGATTTGGGTGGGTATGACCCTGAGCGGATACCCAGGGATTCTCAGTTCCCTATTCATCATATCTACCTCCCCATTTCTGAGGGGTTTTAATTATGCTGCCTGTTTTCCATCTTGTTCTTGTCTGAGGACATAAGCTTTTTGATAGGGTCATCATTGAGATTAAGTTCATGATCCAACAATGCTTGAGTACTCATTAACTTTCAATCAGTTATTTTTATGATCACCATGCTCAAAATGGCGGGATGGGGGGGGGGGGCGGTGAGACTTTTGCGTTTACAGCAGTCCATTGTATGCCTTCCAGTGTCTTATTTTTTAATTTGTTCTATGCAATATAAAATTACATAGATTTCCACATATATTGATGTTTCTTACGTTCCTAATATCCTCACATAGAATTTAGTTTTTGTTCCCAAACACCAACTATGAAGCAGGTAGTGCTTCATAATGAAATTCCTTTCTGGTCTAATGTTTCTACAGCTTTTATCTTTATAATTTATTTTAAATCAGTTCTTGGTTTTCATAAATAAAATTCTTTTCAGTACATCTGAAACGTCATCTTTCAATTTGGTCCACACACTCTTTCTGAATTCTGTTTTCCACCTAAAATGATTCGTATTTACCTATCACACAAAAGAGGGAATTAATGTGTGTGGATGCCAGGGAGTGAGGGTGCAGGTGTATATATACGTTTGAAATTTTATTTGAGTCTCAATAGTAGATAGATTTGTGATACAGGGTAACTATACTTTTAAAGCTTAAGTTTAGGAAAAAGGGACCTGCTTGTAATTTCTCAGGGAAATTCTTCTTTATTACTTTGCAGATCACTGCCTTGAGCTCTCTGGTTCAAACCCTAGCTTTATTCTCCCAGTTCTGTGTGTGCACTTTGCAGTATGAAAGTCTCCTTCAATAAACATTGTGAGGATGAAATTTACAACAACCAGTAGGCTGTTACAATCACAGTAAAGCTGGATCATCCCGCATATTTATTTAATAATAAAGAGCCCATGCATATCCTTTTCTGTGAAATTGGAAATTAAGCTTGTACGATGATTTTTTGATACTCATAAAATAGCTTTACACTGGGATTTTAAAAATGTTTTACAAAAACTAATCCTTGTAACACTTCAACAGATAAGGATTATAAATTGTACTCTCTGAGAGGAACTAAGAGATCATCCATTGGTGCCCCAAATTGCCAGAACGTGAAGCCAGCATAAGAAATAGATTTTCTCTGCTCGGCACTCTCTGATACTCATTCTAATCAATGGATGCCATGTTCTCGGTAAATGCCAGCCACCAGCTTGATTCTAATTCAGAAATGAACCTTGAGAAATCCAATGCTTCCCAGAAGAAAAGCAGATAATATATGAGAGATAAACAATGAAATATCCTCCCAAAGACGCAGGAGTACACTGTTGTAGATTATTTTGTGAAATGTTTATTTTGTAGAATGTTTAACATCATTTCATAAAACAAGTGTCTTCAAATTCACGGTTGTTATGGAATTATGGTAACAAGGCAGTGAATTATATTTCTTTGCTATTCCACTGGAAGGGAGCCAAGATTCACAGACATAGAATATGTCTCAGTTAGGGTCCCCATTAGTCAGTAGTGACCCCAAGATGCACACTCTTTCACTTAACCATTCTGCCTTTCTAAGGGAATATCTAGCATTCACTAATTTCCTTAAAAATCCACAAGCGCTCAATATTTGTATGTTCTTTACACTCTCCAACTTGGTAGCTTACGGTGAAGAGGCAAAAGGAAACACAACTCACAAACTGTTCTCAGACGTATTCTGGAGTCGCCTAATAATAGACCACGTGTCTGGGAATTCAGCTACCATGTTTTGTCGTAGAGCAAAGCAAGTGACTGTTGACAGCCCAAACACCTCCAAGTAAACAAAGCTGGTGTCATCACACATGGGTACTAAAAATCCACTGATTGTACATATGGAATCCAAATCCAAATGGATTATATTTGGTATAATCCATTATACCAAAAGGCAGATTTAGAATATAAGGCAGATTGGAAACATAATTTTGGGAAAAGATAAGAAAACTAGTGTAGGTAGTGAAAATATGGAAAGTGAACGTGCACAACAGGAGCAGTGTTTTGCAAAGAGGCAATGAGCAAGTTATATTTGAGAGCAATCATTCATATCTTATTTGGGAGTTTTTTGACAAAAAGACAGGGAAATACGTTCATCTTAATAGGATTTATGGGCATCACTGTATTGTAACATAAATTAATTGTGAATATTCTTGTGGCATGCAGAATTCTAAGACCGGCAAGACTCCCCCCTTCTTTGTGTTGAAACACCCATTTGTGATCTATAATGATTCATGCCCTAGAGGGTGTGGATCCCGAAGGAGATGACGTGAGAGGTTTCTCATGCATAGACACATATGATCCCATGTTCGAATCTGCTAACCTCTTCACTGCTAAAGATGTATCTGAGTACTCCAGTTAGAGTCAATGTATCTTTTTCTATCTGATTAGCATATATAGTTGCATTGGTTTTGATGAACAAATCCAAAAATATATTTGTGTATATGAGACTTCAGTGCTTCCTACAATGATCAACATTTATACTACTCAGTTCATTCTAAAATAAAGAGATTGATTTACTCTAATTTTGATTGCAGCAAACGCATTAATTGAAATTTCTGAATAGCTTTCAGCAGTTTTTCTACATTGTTACAAATCCATTTCAAAAGATGTCGGTCAACTGCAATTAAGATAATTTAGCATATTTTTAATGATGAAAGACTTTGCAATTATTGCCAGCGGTGGAAAAGACCTCGGAGTTTGCAGTTGAGTGTGTCCGGTTCCAAATAGACTAGGCAATGCCCAAGACTTCAGAAAACAAGTCGCAGTCGAGAGGGAGACCAGGAGTTAGTACTTCAAAATGGCAAATGACGCTGATTCTCGGTGTGGGAGCAGCGAGGACCACGGGGACGTGGAATGCGTGTGACCTGTCGAATATGGCAGCAGTTCACTTAAACTGATTGTTGACATATAGGAGTGTATGGTCTCATCTTTGGATTTTTCCAGTTGATACCAGAAATCTGGATCGTCAGGTGAAACTTCCTGTTTTTGAAAGCACTCTGTAAGCCAAAACTATATGAAAGAAAAAAAAAAAAAGCTGAAAAGTCTTGTCTTCAAGGACACCTGGGTGGCTCAGTCAGTTAAGTGTCTGGCTTCAGCTCAGGTTGTGATCTCGCAGTTCATGAGCTCGAGCCCCGCATCGGGCTCTGTGCTGACAGCTCAGAGCCTGGAGCGTGCTTCTGATTCTGTGTCTCCCTCTCTCCCTGCCCCTCCCCCACTTGTGTGCATTCTCTCTCTCTCTCTCTCTCTCTCTCTCTCTGTCTCTCTGTCTCTCTCTCTCTCTGTCTCAAATATAAATAAACATAAACAAGAAAAACCCTTGTCTTCAATTGCATGTAATATAGTTTATGGGTTGTTAATATGCCCTCTGATTTTCTGTGATTTATTTTCTTCAGAATTTATTGCAGAGAAATCCAGGTAATTGAGAGCAATGATTAACTGAGTTGGGCTAAGAAATATTCTTTATGAAAATCTGACTTTTGGGGCACCTGGGTGTCTTAGTCAGTTGAGCATGTGAATCTTGATTTCAGCTCAGGTCATGATCCCAGGGTTGTGGGATCGAGCCCCACTTCAGACTCTGTGTTGAGTATGGAGCCTGCTTAAGATTCTCTCTATCTCTCTCTCTCTCTGCCCCTCTGCCCTGCTCACATTCTCTCTCTCTCTCTCTCTCTCTCTCTGTATAATAAAATTTGAAAAGAGTAAAGGTGACTTTTTGTCGGTCTGCATTTATGTGGAAAACTGCCTGAATTTAGATGCATTTTTCAAGATTCTTTTGTAAAACAGCTATTTTGAATTAAATTTGTGTGATTTTAGATGCTAAATGTAACACTGAGCCCTATTATACTGTAATTTACCATGTTTCTGAAATATCTCAAACTTCCACAAACACATTATTATGACTCCATCCTTCAGAATTAAAGCTTTTGCTGTTTTGGGGCATACAGGGTAGATACTTCTTGAATACAGTGTCCTTTTCTTTTATGTCAAGGTCTTGGAAATTTAGAACAGGAGTTAGAGGGAAAAACAAGTATTGATGTGATCAGCCAACCTGTAGATTATTATAAATAATAAAATTATTATTAGCAAATGTTTATCAATGTAAGGAAGTGAGCATTCGTAGGGCGAAGAAGTTTTTCTAGGTCATCAAGGATGAGCTATGGTAAAACCTGAATTATGTTATATACATTATATGTCAATATATATAATAGGAGCATGTGGATATACTCACATAGCAATGTAAGTAACAATTTTATTTGCTAAGAAGTTGAAGACAAGAGTGGAATCTAGTGCACAAAAGCTTTGGGAATATTTTAAGGGCTAGGCTGAACTGCTCTGGTGAATAAGATAAAGAGGAAGATAAAAGGAAGAATCTTCCCAGTTTGAAAGAAATAAGTGGAAAGAGAAGACCAGGAATGTTGATGTAGTTGCATCACAGAAGTGAAATATGCCAGAAAGAACACGATAGAACCTGGCCAATTGTGGAAAGGATTTTGACCTTTGGGAGCCCATAAGACATCTTGACCACTGTTGGATTTTGTGAGACTCAGGAGAATACATTCTCTTCCATGTGTTAATGTGAAAATGGGAAAACGCTGATTCGGTGACATCAGAGGTGGAGAAATAGACTGTGTAACTAATGCAGTTTTAGCTTGAAAGAAAGGCTGAGAGGTTGTCTGGGAAAGGTTTGACCTCAGACCAAAAAAAAAAAAAAAAAAAAAAAAAATGAAATCAGGCATGAAGACATTGTGTTGTCAATAGAAGAGATAGTTCTGGACTCATGTGGTGAAAATGGTGTTACCCCTCCATGTGACATTGCGTCCTTCAATGTAAGTAAAGTAAATGCTTTCAAGGAACCAGCCGACCATACAGACCCATACTTACTGACAAGAGTGCAGAGAAGGGATTTGGCAAGAGTGGTAGTCTGGTGGGGGGCATGGGGGTGTGTAAGAGTGTTGGGGGGCAGAGTTGGCGATAGACTATGGACTCACCAGTTGTAGTTCAGCAGTTACATAATTTAGATTTTGGATACAGCCTGAACTAGTGACACTTGTTGTAATTATGTAAATGAATGAACAACTTATAATAACAAGTTGATTTTGAGTCTTAAGGCAAGTAAAAGGTCACATGACAATGGTTATTAAGTCTTAGTTTTTGCATAATGGGTGGGCATTAGATAAAATGGGGGGACAGCATGGCAGATCTTAGGATTAGCAATCGATAGGCAAATCAATGGAAACAAAAGAGCAGAGCTCTTGACATTTAACTCAGCATCATTAAAATCTACAGAAGAGATGGCTGTTTGAATAGGTACTGGTTGCAAATTGAATTTTAATCAAATTTAAGAGACACTAGATTTATATTGATAGTAGACTAAATTGGTTAAAAACAAAACAAAACAAACCAAAACAAAACAGGAAAATAACTACAAAAGCTTCACCATGGAGCAGAGGAACACATCCAGATAAAGTGTTGGGGATTTGGAGGTGGAATTAAAACTCAGATCTCAGTGACTTTATTTAGCTAATTAGCACTTCTTTGAAACCGAAATTGAAGACTTAATTTTCTTCCTCCGAAGACTCCTGGGGCTTTGGTTGTGTATTTTGTTTGGCTTTGTTTCAGTGAATGTGCTTACTGAGAACACCAGGGGATGAAGGAGCCTCATGGAAGGTTCTGTGACAATAGATTTTGGCCACGAAGGCAGTCTGGGTGTTCTCACAGAAAGCTCATTGCATATTTCTACTTAAGTCCATCAAAAACTGGTAAGATATTCTGCCCAAACATAGGGCTGTAGTGCTTCCATCAGAAAACACAGCTGCCAATTACTATGAGGACCCCACCTACCACCTCATGGAAAAGGATGGCTATATTTGTAAGCAAACAAAATATAAGTTGCCTGAGCAAAAATTCCTGATTTGAGGCAAAAGTGGGCACTGTTGTTTACTGGGTTGTTGAAATACTCTTAATAAAGTGGAAAAAAAATAGGATGACATTACAGATAATAGATTAATTGTTGAAGAGTTGTAATAAGATGCTTGGTGGAGCTTCTGAAAGCCATTTGTCTTTCGTTAAATATTGAGCATTTAAATTTGAGGCAAAAAACCAGGAAGACTTCCAGTTTTTCTCTAAATGTTATTCTTTCAAAATGGTTTTTAATTTCCACAAAATAAAAGCTGTAACTGCCAGAATATATTATTTTAATATGAATCATAAGCTTATGAAAGCATGTTAATATTTGATCACAATTAACATATAGTTATAGCTTTCTAATATTTATTCACAGAAAAAGCAAAATATATGTCAGTTTTTAATATCATCTTATGTGAAGTCTAGAAAAAACCTGACTTTTTATTGATAGGCTCTGTTGTCTCAGGGCTAAAATAATATTCCACGATATCTGAATTCATGTCTTCCTTCACACATCTGTGACTTCCATGGAGATTTTCCAGAAAAAGAAACAATAGTATAGTGTGTGTGTATAATTTCTAAAGTTAATGGTATAAGGGGTGGCTGGGTGGCTCGGTCAGTTAAGCTTCCAACTCTTAGTTTTGGCTCAGGTCACAATCTCATGGTGTGTGGGATCCAGCCCTGGGTCAGCTAAGCATGAAGTCTGCTTGGGATTCTCTCTCTCCTCTCTGTCTGTCCCTCCCCCACTCATACACACATGTTCTCAAAATAAATATTTAAAGTTAATAGTATGCAAAAGTTCTTATGTCAGTAAAATTTGTAATTTCAATAACTTCATATTTTTCCATTTTAAGAATATTACAAAATTTATTTAACCAAAATCATTATCTTTAGGTGTTGAATTTCTCTTCCCGTTTATACCTAAATAATTGAAATAAACATGTTTTATTTAAATAACTGTGCCCACTCATAATTATTTTCCTTAGAATACTCTGAGTAGACTTAGACATTTCTAAAGCCTTTCATTAAATTTTTTCATTTTTTTGTCATTAAAAATTTTCTCTTGGCTTTCTGTAAAGTCTTACCAGCTTTCATCCAGCTGTAAAGTATAATAGCACATTCTTCCCCACTCTTTCCTTCAGTGAAGGAAAATAAATATAGTAATTTTAATAGTAAGTGTAGATTAGAAATCTATTATCTGCTAATTTGATAGGTGAAAATTGTTACTGCATTTTATGTTTGGATGAGAATCTATGTTCTTAAAGCCAGGGGGTTCGTCATGTTGTGCTTACAGCAGCTTTCCAGACTCTCGAGTAATGCCCAGTCTGTAGACGGCACTCTGTAAATAATGCATGAATGAGTGAGGAAAAGGTGTGGGGGGCTCGTAAAAGCATTCATCCCAGGGAAGGGGTCCATCAGTGCAGCTCTGCGGAGAAGGACCGCCTTGTGGTTGAGGTACAGAACAGGTGTATTCCCTCCTCCCAGGGGTCCCTGAGGCCGCCGGCTGGGAAAAGCGCCAGTGATGGATCAGGCTCGCTGAGTGTGGAGCAGAGCAGGCTGAAGGAGCCGCGAGTGCCCCAGGTGGCCCGGCATGCGTCCGTATGTCTCAGTTATGGGGAGTGGTCCTCTGCAGCGAAGAGGTCCTCTGCTCTGCGTCGTGGAGTTGCCACCTAAGGACCGAGGGATTTGGCGCTCTAACCCGGGGTGCGTGGCTCTAGACCAACGGAAGGACACCTACGACAGTCATGGGATGAGACCGTTAGCAGATCAGGCTCCAAAACATGGTTGTTCTTTCCTACAAAGATTTTGAGCCCACTAGGATCTTGAGAAGGCAACTTCAGTCACAGGCTTTGCTAATAATAGCTTTAACAACAATAAAAAAAATCAAGGGGTGATCTTTCTTAACTGCGAAATAACAGTGTGTGTGCAGCAGTGGCCTTAGACTCAACACTGGCGGTAAACACCATTGGCCACATTATTTCTGATGATGAGGGAGAGTGGCACAAGCCAGTCGACAAAGTTCTGGGACAAACAGAAACGTGATTCCTCCCAATTTTTATTTTTTGGTTCCATGACCTGCTTACACTTTGTATGATCCTATTAGCCCACCTCCACCTGCTTTAACGAGCTGAATTGATGCTTTCCCAAAGTCATTTGAGTGTGTTTCTGTAGTGTTCATACATCGGTGCATGACAAACACCTCAAAACTCAGAGGCATTACAGCAGTAGCATTTCTTGCATTGTTGACACATCTGTGTGTCAGCCGGTGTGGCTCTCCTCACTGTGTTTCTCCTTCTTCTGGCAGTGACACGGGGTGTCATTCTCACTGTGATGACAGAAAGGCAAGAGAGCAAGTCGATTTCAAGCCTGTGCTGAAGGCAAATCCATGAACACCCCATTGACCAAATCAAGTCACCTAGACAAGGCCAACATCAATGAGACATGGGATCGTTCTCTGCCCACAGGAGGAAGCAAATATTTACTGATAAATATTCAAACTCTCCTAGTCACTAAGCCAGTTTTACAAGCTATTTGGAATTATACACTTTAATTTAGTGTTGTGCAAACCAAGCACATAGATCAGGCACCTGGGTGGCTCAGTCAGTTAAGCATCCAACTCTTGATTTCCGCTCAGGTCACGATCTCGGACTTCGTGAGTTCGAGCCCCACATCAGGCTCTGCACTGACAGTGTGGAGCCTGCTTGGGGTTCTCCCTCTCTCCCTCTCTCTTTCTCTGCCTCTACTCCCTCTGTCTCAAAATAAATAAACTTAAAAAAATTTATAAAAAACCCCACCAGGTACACATAACATCGGAAAGAGGGCTGTTTTCACAATACAGTGCTTTGTGTGGACTCAATAAAGATAAATGCCAAAAATAAATCAATTTTGTTGAATCAGATATACATGACTTTGTTGAAAAATATATTGCGGAAATAGAGACAAGGAGAAATGAAGGTCTAGATGATTCTGCCCTCAGATTACTTTGGAATGATCTTTAACTTCTCACTGCACTTTTGAAAACTAATTCATAATTGGTGACTGACTCTAGTTACTGTAAAGTCATGTAGCACTCCAGCTGGGAACTTCCAGCCGTACAATGGCCTGGGATGTACATCAAAGGAGGTGTGTGTGTGTGTATGTGTGTGTATTTAAACTTAAAACATTTAAAATATTTATGCATAATGAGTTGTGATTTTCTAGATTAACGTACTTTTTAATTAACTAAAAAGTTACTGGTCTTGATCATATCAGAAACAAGGACCTCCTGGAACTGAAAGTGGAGATTTAATCATTTAAAGGAAAAAACAGATTTTAACATGTTTACACCTTTAGCTAAGTACCAAATCTTCAGAAACTCACTTGACCCTTCTCTTGAGGACAAGATGATTAAATTATAAAAGCAGTTTCCAGTGAATAGAATTCCCAATGAGATTTGTAACACTTTGATCTCCTTATTACTTGGGGAACACTGGCAAAACAGCCTTTTATAAATGTCTTCTTTCACTAGATCACCTTCTCATCAGTATGTTCAAACAAAGGCCCTGTTCAGGGAAATTAACCAAGTCATGTCCTGGCTCAAGAGATTCTCATTTACAAGTGGAGCTTAAGATAATGTGCCAGCCCGCTTGAATGGTCTTGGCTTACATGTCCCGAGTTCATCAACAGACTAGGGTCTTAGCCCTGGGAAAGCCACGCTTGCAAGAGAAACGCGTGTGGTTAATGTTTCAAATTGAGTTTAATCTTTAAAAAATGCTCTAGCTGTATTTCCTTGGCTTTATTTTTAGTTATTTTTTTCCCCACAGAGCATAATGCAATTCCTTTATTTTTATTTTCTCTATACTAATAACTTGACAGATTTGGTTAGGGATAATTTCTGCATGTTTTCAACAGCTTTCTGCTCTCTCTCTCTCTTTTTTCTTTAAGAAGTGGCTTCTTCAAGTCTCTTTTTGTATCAAACTGCTTTAGTAGAACTGATTCTTTTGAACAAAAAACTACCACCTCTTTTTATAAGTTTCCGTTCCATTATTTAATATTGAATTAAAGATATGATGACTGTATTTTCCTAATGGTTTCCGAGCTAGTGTTTTCCCAGCAAACCAAGGACTATACATGAATTCATTTCAGGGTCTTCAGTTTCTTTTCTTTGCTAGTGGACGATATAAAATAATTCTGTTGTTCGTGAATCACTGCTTCCCCATATACTGTCAGCTTCGTCTTCCAATCACACTCTTCAAGTGCACGTTTTGTCTAGAAATCTTTCCTTGTGTTTCCTTGACACTGCTGGTGAAACGCAATGCGGATGTACAGATTTTACAGTACCACATGCTGGCTAAAAACCTGCCGTTATAAAGGGAGCCTTTCGGGGCATCTGGTGGCTCAGTCAGTTAAGCGACAGGATCAGCTCAGGTCATGATATCTCGGTTCCTGGGATCAAGACCCGCGTGGGGCTCTGTGCTGATGGTGCAGAGCCTGCTTGGGATTCTGTCTCCCTCTCTCTCTGTCCCTCCCCTGTTTGTACTCTGTTTTCCTCTTTCAAAATAATAAATAAATAAGCATTAAAAAAATAAAGGAAGCCTTCCACAGACCCTGATATGATGAACTTAAAACATTTATGTGTAAAGTTTACTGTTTTTTGTTGTTATAGAACCTGAGGTGAGGAAAATACATTTACAATGAAATGATTGTTGACTGTTCACATACGCATGTATATACCCTAAAATGAGTCTTTCTTGATGATCTTAAGTTACTGCAGTACAAAAGAAAGAAAGATTTGAAAACTCTTTGAAAAATTTTTATTATCTTCCTGTAGTGAGTTTTACCAGCTTATTACTGCCTAGAATTGGTGAGACATTTAAAATGTATCAGGAAAGAATTGTGTTGGTCCTTATGCCCTGTAGCAAATCACTTTTGTTTGTTTTTCTATAAGATGTTTTTCAGAAGTCAGCATGTACAACTAAAATTATTGTAGAAATTCATGGCTATTCTCTCTTGAAACTGAGTTTTGTAGAAAATTGTCAGGGAAGTAGAAAAATGAAACAGAATGGTTCTTAGAGTTTGAATTTTCTAAATTTAGTTGATTATGGCTTTTTCCACATGGCCTTTCAGATGGAGTTAACTACTTACAAAAATAGCCAGGCAGGTAAGTAAAATATTCAGCCAGACCAAACAAAAGCCAAAGCAGTAAAATATATAATAAATTAAAAAAATAAAATAATAAAATAAAATAGGGGCGCCTGGGTGACTTGGTTGGTTAAGCGTCCGACTTCGGCTCAGGTCATGATCTCACGGTCCATGAGTTCGAGCCCCGCGTCGGGCTCTGTGCTGACAGCTCAGAGCCTGGAGCCTGTTTCAGATTCTGCGTCTCCCTCTCTCTCTGCTCCTCCCCTGTTCATGCTCTGTCTCTCTCTGTCTCAAAAATAAATAAACGTTAAAAAAATTAAAAAAAAATAAAATAAATAAAAATAAAAAATATTTATGAGCCTAGGTGGCTCAGTTGGTTAAGCTTCCGACTTCAGCCCAGGTGATGATCTAATGGTTTGTGGGTTCGAGCCCCACATCGGGCTCTGTGCTGACAGCTTGGAGCCTGGAGCCTGCTTCGGATTCTGTGTGTGTGTCTCTCTCTGCCCCTCCCCAACTCCCACTCTGTCTCTCTCTCAAAAATAAATAAACATTAAAAAAAAAATACCCCCAGTATATGAACTTAATGAATGAGGTGTGTTTGTTATATGAATAAACTTTATAATCTTTATATCAATTTTCCTTTGCTCTTTGATGATCTTTAAATGCTGGAGAAAAAACAACCCTTTGCTCAACATACTCCACTAAGTTATTCTAATAAGTAATGGATCAACCAATGGGTTGGACATCAACCCGGGTCCTAACTCAGGATCTGATACAATCTGGCTGTCGGAACTCTAGCAAATGCTTTCTTCTCTGATTTTTCACTGGGGGATTCAATTTTAAAAGAGTTGAAATCCCGGATCTCCTTCATGGCTAAAATTTTAGGGTTCCAATTGATGGTAAATATTCTTAAGCATTCTTCTCAGAAAAAAGAAAAATTCACCTTAAAAAATTTCAAGCGCTACAAGTAGCAGTCTACTTTTTTTTTGTAAACAGTTTCAAGAAAAAGCCTTTATTTAATGTTTTACAAAACGAACCAATTGTATATTGCAGAGTAAAAAAGAAGGATTTAGAAAAATTAAAGTACGTAAGTATTCTAATTATTCAAGGAATAATCTCGAAGTTTAATGGCTTGGTCATGTAAAATGGTAGTTCATAGGAGTATTAGCTGTGGCTGCTGTGTGTCAGCAGGGGGCGCTCTAATACTGTTTTGTCTTAACGTTGGTTCACAGCGGGTTTAGGAAAGGTGCTCATTTTTAATTTGGTTGTGAAAATTAGTATTTAAATATGGTAGGCCTTCAAACACGATACTACCACCAGAGTAAGCCTGCTCCTTCAAATGCTATTATAACATAAAAAATCTATAGCAAAACCTGGCAACTATCTTCACAAAATTCATCTTTGGGAGAGTATGATTCCATTGAGTATTCAAAACCTCCATGAATTATAGGTAAACAAGTATATATATATATATATATATATATATATATATATACACACACACACACACACACACACACACACACACCTATATATACTTCCAATTAACGATGAAGAAATTGAATTGACAAGATGTTCATATTCTTTCAAAGTGGTCACAGAAGCAAATTTACTTTCTCTAATTGGAATAATTTTCTCCCATTTTTGCCAGTGCTTTTCATAATTCTGTGTAGTATTCGCCCAATATCATTAAGTGAGAACATTGTTTTTCCAGAACAGTATTATCTAAATGAACACAGAGAGATTAAATGAGATTATCTTCAGGAGCTAAAACCTTGCATATCCAGATAGACTACAGGTTAATCCATCATCAGGGATCAAGATGAACACAAAGGTGGAAAGATAGTAATTTCTTGTGCTTTTAAAACAAAAGCCTGTATATGACAAATATGACATGGCCATTGAAATGCAAATACAGAAAATAAATTGTGAAGCCCTTCATATACTCTCCCTTCTACTAATCCCTAGCTATCATGTTTTAGAGTGTAGCAGGCTCTGTTTGGCCAGCAACATTCCCTGTCCCTTGTCTAAAGCATCTCTTCTCCAATGTTAATATGAGTATTATTCACACGAGGATTATGTTAAGACACAGATAAAATACACTAAATTATTTAATGTTTATTAATTTTGAGAGAGAGAGACAGACAGACATAGTGCGAGTGGGGGAAGGGCAGAGACACAGAATCCCAAGAAGGCTCCAGGCTCTGAACTGTCAGCACAGAGCCAGACATGGGGCTTGAACCCATGAGCAGTGAGCTCAAGTCAGACGCTTAACTGACTGAGCCACCCAGGGGCCCCTAGGATACAAATTTTAAATGATAAATGTTACCAAATTGAAAATTTAAAATATTATATCAAGTAATGCACCTAAAAGGAAAGAAAATATCTATGTTCCCAGATCCTCACTTCCATTAGATAACTTTAATAATTTGTGTGTGTGCATTTTATAAAAAAAAAACAAAACACCTCTAATTGCAAAAACACATCATATAAAGTATAACATCTTGACCATTCTTAAGCATATAGTTCAGTAATGTCACGTGTATCATCGTTGTACAGCATATCTCCGTAACTTTTTCATTGTGTAAAGCTGAAATTCTGAACCCATTAAATAACTGCCCATCTCCCCCTTATCCCAGCCCTTGGCAACCATCGCAATTTACCTTTCTAGAAATGTGTCCACTTTAGATACCTCCAATAAGTGGAATCATATAGTATTTGTCTTCTTTGTGCCTGGCTTGTCTTAGTGTAAATGTCTTTTAAGGTTCACACATAGTGCAGAATCTGACAGGATTTCCTTCCTTTTACAGCTAAATAATATCCTATTCCATGCCACATTCAGTTTATGTTAATGTTTAAACTTTATCAGATTGATAACCACAAAACAATAATGTTCTTTTCATTAGCACACATTTTGTATTCATAAAGGTTAGGGTATTTTTTTTTTATATTACCTAGGAATTTACCAGCTTGTCAGGTAATTTACATGTTTCTGTTTCTGTTCTTGTTTGTACCAATTTTTCTATTGGGCATTTGGTACTAATTTGCATAAGCTCATTATACATCATTGATTCTTGCTCTTTAGGTATTATATATTTTGATCATCACAGTTTACAATAAATATGTAGTCAGAACTGGCGATACTCTGGATGAACTCTGAACAGTAGTTATGTTGGTTTTACCTGCAGAAGAGTATTTGGGGTCCATGTTTTGATTTTTCAGTGGGCCCCGAAATGGAACATTACAGTGCAGAAGAAAATTTAAGAGGCTGTGTTGTCCCTATTCATTTCCCTAGCGTAAAATTAAATATATAGGGACACAATAAATACATGATTCATTAAAACTGGGACCAATATAATGTATCATGAATTATATTCAGAAATTCCCAGTAACCATTTTATGGAACACATTTTCCTAAACATCAGCTCTTTTATATTTTGTCTCATGGTGAATGTAGAATCTGAATCTCCTCAATGAGGATTAGCAGCAAAGTGTTCATTGCTCTCTTTTTGTGAGTTGTAAATGTAGTCTCTGAGAAGAGCCTGACTGCTTGGAGGCTTTGTGGGTGTGCTTTCTGAATCTCCAGCGTTGAACTGAAACCTCCTTATCCTTGATCTGTGCCGAAGGGGAAGAGAGGACATCTGGCCATCAGGCTCCACGTAATTAACCCTTATGTTAGAAGATCAGAAGCTTGTGCCTTTGCCTTCTGCTTATGCTGAGCCATTAAAATCCAATTCTATATCTTCTTATCACAAAATTCTCAAAATGGGCGAGAAAAAATTCTTCTTCCTGATATATGTAATAATGGGAATAAGTGGTTAAGAATTAGGAAAGATCAGACACAGGGGATATTTTTTATAGCTAAAAGTAAATTCAGAAGCAAGAAATAATTTCAATATCTTCCTAAAGGCTCAACTTGTTATATGATGGAAATTCCAGGTAAAAAGAAAAGTAAACGAGATTGGATTTGCAATGTCTGAATATTGTTATGGGAATAGGAGATGTGAATATCATCATTTCCAAATCTCTCTACAACTACAGGAAAGATTTATTTCAAAACTCTCTTTTTTCAGGATGACTGATATATATCTATATATATCTATATATCTATATAGATATGAAAAGTCAGAGTGTCTGGAATTTGCAAAACTGAGAAGCAGAGACCGTCTTCAGTGCGCCAAAAAGTTGAAGTTGCATTAGGCAGCCAATTCAGCCAGTTTAACATATTAAAAAAAAAAAACAACACACTGGAAATCAAAACGGAATGAAAAATGTATTTCCATAAAGTACTGCTCCAAATCTACACCATTCCCCTGGGGTCCCATAAAATATCTGATCATAGAGCTTGTTTGGTGGAAAGTTTTCTTGGAGAGGAACCCTTGCTCTGGTCTGTTTGGATCCCTGGGAAACACTGAAGGGGAGATTAGCATGCAGAAGTTCCAGTAGATACGTTCTTTTTTTAAAAATGCTCTTTTTTAAAAATTTTATTTTGAGAGAGAGAGAGAGAGAGAGAGAACAGTGGAGGGGCAGAGAGAGAGGGAGAGAGAATCCCAAGCAAACTCAGTGCTGTCAGCACAGAGCCCGATGCAGGGCTCGAACTCACACACCATATGGTCATGACCTGAGCCGAAATCAAGAGTTAGACACTTAACCAACTGATCCACCAGGCACCCCAAGTAGAAACATTCTTAAGATCAGCATCTTTGGAAAGGAAGGAAGGATTGGAGAGGATGATGTTTCTCTGCAAGTCTCAGCCAACCCCCATTCCTGAGATGGCTTAAATCATCATTAGCTGATCTTCTAACTAGACAATTTATGTCTAATTTCCTCTTAACTCTCTAAATGAATAATACTAAGATCCTAAGATAGCTGTACAAATAAAACCCGCGTCGGGCTCTGTGCTGACAGCTCAGAGCCTGGAGCCTGCTTCCGATTCTGTGTCTCCCTCTCTCTCTGCCCCTGCCCTGCTCACAACCTGTCTCTCTCTGTCTCTCAAAAATAAATAAACATTAAAAAAAAAAAAGAATTCACATTAGGCAATCACACCTGCATATTCCCATCAATGAACTCCTAAGGTGGTATCTTCTATATTTTCTACCATTTACTTTATATTTTACTATAACCAGAGTATGTACGTCAACCTTAATCAATCCCTAGGGAAGATATTTAACATTTAGTTGGTATTTGAAATCCTCTAGGAAGAAATCCACAGTGAAGACCTGTTACATACAGAAGCCTCACAGAGGTCTTTGGTCAATAGGAGAAATTATTTTTCTTTGGTGAAATGAATGATATTAAAGAAAATGTGATTGTCAGCAAAGATGTAACCCTTGAGGTCTTTGTACAGATTATTTCGTTTACTTAGAATGTTCACATAACCAATTCCCTCACTTCCTTCAAATCTTTGTTGAAAGGCTGTTTAAAACTCTTCGACAACTTCTCCCTGGCAGTCTTGGTCCCTCTTACCCATTTCTATTTTCTTTCTTTTCCATTCTAATTGTCTTTTTAAAATAAAATTTTAAATGTTTATTTATTTTTGAGAGAGAGAGAAAGAGAGAGTGTGTGAGTGAGGGAAGGGCAGAGAGAGAGGGAGACACAGAATCCAAAGCAGGCTCCAGGCTCTGAGCTGTCAGCACAGAGCCCGACGCGGGGCTTAAACTCACAAACTGAGATCATGACCTGAGCTGAAGTTGGAAGCTTAACCAACTGAGCCACCCAGGCGCCCCTTTAATTTTCTTTTAACATACTTTTAGGTTCACTGTGTTTTATTATCTGACTTTTTCCTGTGAGCTTCATAAGGGTGTACATTCTTGTCCTTTTTTAAAACTCTGGGCACCAGTTTCTAGAACACCGCCACTCAATGCCTGGTTAACAAATATTTCTTGCTGAACGAGTACGTGCAACTTCTCCTTGTTCTAAGTATATATACGTAGGGTATCTCTAATTTGTAGAATTTTTTCTTCTATTTGAAACTTGTCCTTTATTAACACTTCTGCAGTGAATCTTCCAGTTTAAAAATATGCCTGAAGTTGAGAGACAGAAATTTCCTATCTTATAAAAACCAGTAATGCTCTAACCTCAGTGTGATAAGAAGCAGAGAAGTCTGCTATAATTGCAAAATTTCAGTTGAAACCCCCAAATTCTAATTCAATACGTTTGGGAAAGGACCCAGACATCAACACAATAAACAATCCATACAGATGATTTGGGTCCAGGTGGTCATAAGGTAACAGTTCGAGAGATGCTCTGGGTTGCTCACAAATTGAATATGGAAAACCCTGCCTCTGAGTGATTAACACCCCTATGGATTTTTAACTCGCCAAACAGTAACGCATTTGCAGATTGTTTTACATGGGGTGGATTAAAATAGCAAAAGACAAATAATTTCTTTGTTTTTTGGTGCATTTATTGATCTGTCATAATGATTCATGTTAAATAGCTGTGGGGTAATTAACAAAGTAATTTCTAGTTCAGCCAGAAGTTTTTCTCTGTTTTGCCTGATTTTCATGTATAACTAAAACTTAAGCTCTACTTCTAAGAGCAAAACTTGTAATTACTCCCAAATCTTGTTTGTCTTGGACTTGGTCATTAATAGGCAGTCATTTATTTTCCAGAAAATTCCAATGATGAGCACGATTTAAACATATTCCTGTCAAGACCTCTGTAGCTACATTGCCAATCCAGACTCTCTCTCAATTCATGTAACTCTTTGCAGAGTTATTGTGTTCTGTTTTATATTTTTGTTCTTTTTTTTTTTTTTTTAGGCTAAATTCCCTCGTATTTACATCAGTAATTATTATAACTGATCTGGACAGGAAGATATAGATGAACCTCTCTTTTGCAAAAGTTGAGTTGTCATTCTTGGCATACCCAAAATCTATCTACCTGCCCCAAACCTATCATCTGTACAAAAAATTCTGAACTCCTTAGAAAGGTAAAATAAATAACAATGTGACATAACATAGAACAGCAAGGTAGACTGGTCAACGTGAGGTATGGTTCAGACCACTTTCCATTTTTATACCAGACTCCCTATTATTAACTTTTTGACTATTTCCTCAATAGAGCTTCTTAAAAACATGAGCACTACTGAATTCACTGCAGCACCACTGATGTTTGGAGTAAGGAGCAAAGGATTTATCTCTAAAAGTTGCATTAAAAAATGGGTGTGAATTTTCTTCTTTCTGGCTGCAGACATGAAGATATTTCCTGCAAAGAAAAATAAAGAGCTGAAGTAATTCCCGCTTAAACTAAACACAGAAAAAAAGTCACTTTTAATGGAGATACAATTGTGAATATACTTAAATTGTTTAGGTTTTCTAATATCCCATTTATCTCTATTCAGACCCAGCCTACCTGAAGTCATCCTGGGATGATAGACATTTTATGTCTGGTCCCTCTATCCCTCTCTGGAAGGGCCATAACACTAGTTTGGAAAGCAATTGTATAAGCGTCCATTGAACAGATATCATACAGAAAAACATCTGCTTAATTCTGGCAGGGAAGGAGAAAGAACAGAAAAATGAAGACGCCCTGTAGGAAACATGCACATCAAATGAACTAATGCAACTTGAGTCAAAAATGAGCTTGTTGACTGCTGATTCCACACAGATAATGATAATTATATATAGTTTCAGCAAACTGTAACACCTACCCTTATAATGAGAATTAGCTGAACAGGCAAAAAAAAAAAAAAAAAAAGTTTGAGTTGTTGTGGGTTTTTGTTGTTGTTGTTTTGTTTTATGTTTTTTGGTTTTGGACCCAACGGAGATGTGAGGACACGAAGTCACCATTATGCTACCATTTTCATTCCTTGCTATTTGTCAGCTTTGAGTAAGGAACTTGATAGATGTTACCCAAGCTGTTTCTAATTGTTGGATTCCCCCACTGGCTTTAAAAATGTCCCTGTACTGAAGGGGCCGAATCTGGGAAGGAGAGTGTGCCAAGGGAAAAGAGAGACTGGGAAGGCGAAGACCAACAGAAGAGTTCTCCTCCCGCCACCCAGGGGACAAGTGAGAGTTTGGCGGGTGTGTTGTTTTTCAGTGGCCAGTGATTTGGGTGGTAACTACCTCCTAGGGGCTGCAGGGAGCTCTGGCCGTTGGTGCCTGAAGGAGGCAAGCTGGAGGTGACTTCCCCAAGTATTACTCCTTCAGCCTTACCTTCCAACAGCTTGAAACAATTTTTTTTTTTTCAACATTTTTTATTTATTTTTGGGACAGAGAGAGACAGAGCATGAACGGGGGAGGGGCAGAGAGAGAGGGAGACACAGAATCGGAAACAGGCTCCAGGCTCCGAGCCATCAGCCCAGAGCCTGACGCGGGGCTCGAACTCACGGACCGCGAGATCGTGACCTGGCTGAAGTCGGCCGCTTAACCGTCTGCGCCACCCAGGCGCCCCTTGAAACAATTTTTTTAATGTTTTTATTTATTTATTTTTTGAGAGAGAAAGACAGAGAGAGAAAGACAGAACAAGCAGGGGATGAACAGAGAGAGAGAGAGAGAGGGAGACAAAGAATCCGAAGCAGGCTCCAGGCTCTGAGTTGTCAGCACAGAGCCCGATGCGGGGCTCGGACTCACAAGCCGTGAGATCGTGACCTGAGCTAAAGCAGGACGCTCAGCCAACTGAGCCACCCAGGTGCCTCCCTTTCAACAGATTTAAATCCCGGGATTCCTGGTGCAAAATTCCTTTCTTCGTGAATCCTGGGAGATTTGTGTTTTCCAGAACCTATCCTGACATTCATTCTTATCAACCATTTCCTCTGCAGTGAGTTTAGGTGTGTTTAGACTATGTTCAGATTTAATCAAGTATAGATATATATTTTCCTCTTTGTAGACAGTCCACAACACTAGAGTTACCTCAAACCCGAAAAGAACGTGGCAAATGTTCATAGCAAATGTTTAAGTGATGCTTTGTAGAGATAAAATACCCTGGAAATGTCACTAAGTCAAAACAGAGAATGGTATTCAAATCAATACCTTTATATGGAGGAAACAGTGTCAACAGACTTGCTTTTATTTGAAAAGTTTACAGAAAATTTTGAAAGCTTGAAAAAAAATACCACTAAAGAAAATAGGTAAATAGGTTTATGTCTAGGTTAAATAAAAACGATTCCTTTCCATAGTAAGTGTGCCGAATTTTACTGGTGTTGAGATATTATATCCACAGGTCCTTTTGATCTGTTCCTCTCTGATGATACTGTGTAAATTACATCTGAGGAAAGATGACGGAGGAGAGTCACAGAGGGTAACATATGCACGTGTCCTCAGGCAGAATTTGGAATTACATTTGATAGAGATGGTTTTTTGGATGGTCTTGCTTTTAGTTATTTATTCTAACATGAACGTGTACAACAGACAGTATTGTCTATCCCCTTAAGGACCTCAAAGCTTATTTTCAAAGTTGCCATTTTCTTACTTGGTGGCCTGACTCAGAAAAGCTAAAACAAGCACATTCCCTTCAATGTTGTAATGGTTAGGATACAAATTATTTGACAGCTTGGTCATATTGCTGTAGTCACATGGGTAGGCTCTGTTTCAGCCCATATCCCAGGATGTATAGCTCCATCAAACTAAGAAATGGCAGTAATATAAGAACATGTGTTGTAAATGGGGCAGTTTAGCAAAGCATTTAACGATAATTTTGCAAGGGATTGCAGTAAAGGGAACACGAAGTTCACATTTCAGGCCTGTGATGCTCTTTCTTGTAAACATTTACAATGAGGTGATTAAGGGATCATTTGCTCTTTATGTCTGCCATTTCGCCATTTGAGGCTTTGTACACCAACTTTTAGCAGCAAATGATTATAGTTCAGAAGACAACTACCTTTTATTTATCATAATGCACTTTTAAGGGAAGTGCAGAAGGCAGTTTATCTATAGTAAACACAACAGTTGAGACCATTTGTTGGCTGGAAAATCAGGTGATACCTGCTAATCTGAAGTATGCATAACAAATCAAAGCACAAAAGATCTTAACGCAAAATATCTTTCGCCAAATGTGCCAGAGACTATGTATGTTGCCTTATTTAATGTTCAAAGAAATAGCTTCAATACCCGAGTGAAATGTCTAGTTTGAAATTATTTTTAAGGCAATAGAAAATTTAAATCTAGAATACAAATATAGCATATATTAAAAGGTATATTTATTTTAATTTTTAAATCATTCTCTATCTTGATGAGCTGAGCAATATAAAAGGTAGCTACCTTGTAAAAGGTAGCTAAATCTATAGGATTCCAAAGCTTAGAGTGGTCTTCGTGGGTGATGAATACTTCCTTTTTCACCAAAATAGTGAATTTCAGAGTTGAATTTCTAAGGTGTGTGTCTATGTCTATACCCTGAATATTAGAAGGCAAGCCCCTTCGTCAAGGTGAAGGCCTCGGTGAGGACCCTTAAAGACAGTACCCAGCTGGAGCACCTGGGTGGCTCAGTTGGTTAAGTGGCCGACTTCGGCTCAGGTCATGATCTCACGGTTTGTGAGTTCAAGCCCCACATCGGGCTCTGTGCTGACAGCTCGGAGCCTGGAGCCCGCTTTGGATTCTGTGTCTCCCATTCTCTCTCTCTCTCTCTGCCCCTCCCCTGCTTGCACTCTGTCTCTCTCTCTCAAAAATAAATAAACATCAAAATTAAAAAAAAAAAAAAAAAAAAAAGACAGTGCCTAGCCACAATCAGAAGTGGAAGAGGGCTCAGGGGTCACGAGATCCTGCAGTCGAGGGGTTGTCCACATTAATCAGATGGATAGTGCCATTCTCCTGTGGACAGTCCATAACGGACATAGGTGCAAGGTCTGAGGTTTGGGGCATCAGTGTAATACCCACCACATTTCAGAGTAAAGGGGATGCTGGAGGGGCCCCAGGTTCCAAACCCGAGCTGGATCTCTTGCTGCCCCAGATGGAGGCCAGTTGTTGTAAACACAGACTCATGTTTCTCATTAAGAAGAAAGAAAAAATGAAATACAGAGATGTATTTTCAGTGATGGTGGCAAAAAGTGAAGCCCCCTTGCCTTAGAGTTCTTGTTTCTGAAAATATTTGATAAACATACCTTCTAGGAGCTTTCCCTTGAAGCAGACCGGTGTTTTGGTTTATTTGGCTTCGTATGTATCTCCAGGTTGGCAGCTGATGTCTCAGTTCAAAAAGAGTTCTTTCCAAAGCATGAGAAGTAATTATGGAGCTGGGGACTGTCTTTGTAAGTATAGGGAGTTTCATGAGGCTTTGACTGGTTTGTTTTGTTTTTGGTAATTTTTTTTTCTGGTTCTTGAATTTTGTATTATTCTATTATAACTTCTAATATTTTCTTCTCTTTCTCTCCAAATTCACTTCTAGAATCTGTTTCTTGGGGAACAGCTCTGGTTTCCTAAAGCTGGTGGAGGTTATGTCTCCTTCTTGGATTGCAGTGACGTACTTGAATTACTGCCCTTGGGTTAGCTTTGTGTGTGACTCTTTTCCCCCTGAGAGTTTAATGATCCTCCATAGAACTTCTAATATTTCCATCGAACTCCACCTTTCAGTTATTTTTATACTGTCTTCTTTGTTCCAAAATTGATTTAGAGATTTTCCACTAGAATTTTTTTCAAGCCCCTTTAGTGTTTGCTGAAGCAGAAACACTTCCTTAGAGTGAATATTTTATTTGGTTTCTCTAAAAGCTGTCCTTACTCTTTGATCACCTAAAATCACACCATGAAGTTCTTTAATTTCTTGACATGATTTCAAACATTTCCCAATTTACTGTTCATGCAGATGATGAATTCTCTATCATCAGGAGGATTCCCAGCAACAACAAAACAGTAATAATTATGGGCTCTCAGAAAATTCTGGAAAATGGGGCCCAGCCTTTGGTTCTTAGGATTATGTTTTATACTTATCACATATTTCATCATATATTTTTAATTAAAAATAGTTACGTTTAAACATGTTATGAGGCTTTGAGCTCTCTTAGCATTATGTCAAATGGTCAGCTTCTTATAAATATCTAAACCCTCTTTAGATATTTCCATTCTAAGATTCTTGCTTAGCTCTCCAGTAACCTTGTTTTTTTGCTGAGCAGTGTATCTCAGTCATTAACACTGGCTTTCAGTAATCTTTTGGCTTATTTTTCATGTTGGCCACAACTGACCAGTGGGTCACTTTCTTCCTGTGAAGTCTGCTTCTAACTAAACTGTGGAGGTTTACCAGGGGGCACGGAAGTGCTGTACTTCCGGGGGGGCCTGAGTGGTTCAGTTGGTTAACCGTCCGACTTCAGTTTAGGTCATGATCTCACAGTTCATGAGACTAAGCCCCGCATCAGGCTCTCTGTGTCAGTCTGGAACCGGCTTGGGATGCTCTGCCTCCCTCCCTCTCTGCCCCTCCCCTGCTTGTGCATGGTCTCTCTGTCTCTCTCTCAAAAGTCAATAAACATTAATTTTTTTTAAAGTGTTGCACTTCTGGTTCTATGGTACAGTTCAACACGGGCTCCATTAGCTGGTGCACTTGTACTGGTGACCCCCATATAAAATGAGATCAGGCTGTGAACAGGTGGTTAAATGGACAAGCTAAAACCTGGGATAGGAAGATGGCTGAGACATAGAAATTTCAGGGAAGCACCACAGTAGCCAGTCTGGCAAAGGCTGGCCTGAAGCTTGAGACCATGACTTTCTTTCTTAAGCTCAGCTATGGGTGTCCAAAGAGGTATAACCAAAGCACAATAGGCTCATCAGTATGGAATACTAAAAAAATATACTTCAGTACCTCAAAAGAAAGCTGGAAAGGGAAATAAACTAATTTTTAAAATAATGGAATAGACAGATCATAAAGAACACTGGTGGACCTAAATCCAAACGTATAAATAATCACTTTCAATGCAAATTATCTACTCATGCTAGTTAAAAAACAGACAACACTCTTAGATTGGATAATAAAGTAATACCCAACTATGTGTAGTCTACAAGAAACTTACTTTATGTATAATGAAATAATTAGGCTACACGTAGAAGAATGGGGGTAAATACGCCATCTGAACTGTAATCAAAGAGCTGGGGTGTTAATAACACACAAATTAGACTGCAGAACAAAGAAAATTTTCAGGTATAAAAAGTCATATTACATTGTGATAAACGGGTTGGTTTTCCAGGGAGACATAACAATCATAAATAAACATCATATATAAACAGAGCTGCAAAATGCATTTTAAAAACAGATAGTAATGAAAGCAACGATAGAATAATCCACAGTTTTAGTTAGAGACTTTAATAGAACTAATAGACGGGCAGGGGCAGGGATACACAAGAACTTAAAACACTATCAACCAACTGGATCTATTAGACATTTACAGAACCCTACACACACCAACAGCTAAATACTCTCTTCAAGAGTTCCTGGAACATTTATCAAGGTAGGTGATATCCTAGGCCATAAAACAAACCTTGAAAAATGTAGAATAATTGAAATTATACAAAGCATGCTCTCTGACCATGATGGAAATAAATTAGAAATAAATAACAGAAGATCTCCGAGCACTGTAAAATTAAACTGCACACATGTGCATAATACACTGGTTGAAGACAAAGTCTCACATTAGAAAATATTTTTTAAGTTTATTTATTTATTCCGAGAGAGAGAGAGAGGGAAGGGGAAGAGAGAGAGAGAGAGAGAGAGAGAGAGAGAGGATCCCAAGCAGGCTCCGCACTGTCAGCGCAGAGCCCAATGTTGTGCTCGAACTCATGAGCCCAATGTTGTGCTCGAAATCAAGAATCAGAATGCTTAACTGACTGAGCCACCCAGGCACCTCTTGAAAATATTTTAACTGCACAAAAATGAAATTATGGCGTATCAAATTTTGTGGGATACAGCTAAAGCAGTAATTAGCAGGTAATTCATTGAATTAAATGCTTATATTAGAGAAGGAAAACAATCAAAAGCAAATATTTGAGCTTAAGAAACTAGAAAAAGAACAAAATAAAGCCAAGGAAAGCTGGCAGAAGGAAATACAGATAGGAGTAAAAATGGAAAAAAAAAATTAAAACAGGAAACAATCAAGAAAATCAATGAAACAAAAAGATGAGTCGTTTAAAAGCAATAAAATTGATATTCTTCTAGCAAGACTAAGATAAAAGGAGAGAGGACACAAATATCAGGAATGTAACTGATTTATCACCAATGATAAATGTTAATGCTGTAAAAAAAACTCTATGCACATGAATACAACAGTTTACGTGAAATAGACTCTTTGAAATGCACAAATTAATGAAAGTCAACCACATGAAATAGATATTGTGAATAGTCTTATAATTACTAAAGAGATTAAATCTGTAATTCAAGAGTAGGTAGTACGTTAGCAGATCAATACTGCAAGGAGATATAAGAGAAAATCCAACATGACCATTGCCCTTTGTTCAAGACTTCTTAGTCAATGCTTTTATTGCTATACAAAATTAGTAGAAAATAATAGACTAAAAATTGTGTCTATATTTTTGTATCTATATGAGAATCATAATTTCACATTAAAAAATGTTCTTGAAGAGCAGGTTTAATCATGAATATATTTAGGACCAAAGGAAGTTAACATAAGATTGTTAACATAGGTTAAAAATACAGGATTTCTGATAAACAGTAAGTAATTTCTCTTAGGATAAATATGTCCCAGGAGACATTTGGGACATGCACCAAATAAAACCAGACATGCAAAATCAAGTACTCTGGTTATTAAAAAGAGTGTGAGAAAGAACAAAGTGCTTCATAAAGTATTTTACCCAGCAATTTCAGGAGGTCCACAACTTATAAATAATCTATCTAGAATGTGTTTTTTTAAACAGATGAAATAGAAGATAGAAGAAAAAAAAAGTGCTTCCAAAACAGCTATTAGCTAATCTTCTTAACATTGATGCTATTACCACCAAACATAAATCAGATAATAAAGAATAAAATGTCTTTAAGATCCTGAAGAAAGCATCACTGAGTAATAAAATTCACGAAACATCCAGAAATGTCTATAAATCATTGTGCAGTCATCTGACAATATCTGACATCTATTGGCAATGTGCTGATATGGCAGAAGATACCGCCAAGACAGGTTTTTACGTGTGGTAGTGCCCTCCTATCTGCTGTTTCACTTTCTATGGTTTCAGTTACCTGCGGCCAAATGGTCAACCAAGATCCGAAGCAGATGGCCCTCCTTCGGATGTATCCTCAGAAGGATATTAGGGACTAACACTACATCCTGCTGCCTAGTCATTCACCTCTCTTCACCTCATTATGGAGACGTTTTATCAACTCACATCATCAAGAGAAGGATGAGTATAGCACAATGACATATTTAGGCAGAGAGCTAGTGAGACCACACTCGTGCAACTTTTATTACAGTATATGGTTATAATTATTCCACTTTATTATGGATTATTGCTGTTAACTTCTTATTGTGCCTAATTTATAAACTTTATCATAGGCATGTATCTATAGGAAAAAATATAGTATATGCAGGATTCGGTCCTGTCTGTGATGTCAGGCATCCACTGGGGGTCACGGATAAGGGGAAGTACTATATTTTAACTGACTTATAATAAATCAGCTCTTGTAGTTTCTAGTTCTTTGTTGTCACTCCCTATTTCCTACTGCCCATACTACAAAAATGAAAGATTCTAAGTCTCTTAATTTGTTCCTGGGGGAGTGGGGGTGGAGAATAATCAATAGCAGATGAACTCTGTTTCTAGTTAGATGGTGTAGTTGTTGAATAAGTGAGTTCACATGTCAATGGCTCACCTTGTTTCTCTGTAGAATAACTGGGATTCAGTTTATCCTGTATTTCTTAAATTGAGGTGTTAAGTGTCAATAGGGGTAAGAGAGAACATTCAGGGTATCCATAAAGCCATGGAGCCAGTAGGAGAAGCTTGTGAAAACCCAGAATGAATAAGGGACTGTCATCGCACAAGTTCCTGGTATGCCAATTTGTAGGGTCGTTGAAGTATTACCAGAAATATGATGGAATCAGATAACACTATTCAGAAAGAGTATTTTTTAAGTGGTAAAAGAATACCAGAGGGCATGCTTGCATAAGAGATAGTAACTAGTTTGTCTTCTAACATGATGAGTTTCCATTTGTTGATCATATAGTTTTCATTTTGCCTCATGGGCAAGTTCAGGTACGGATCCAGACCCTAATGCTCTGGACACAAGAGAATAACCATCACACTGAGTGCGGTGACCAGATTCCCTCCTTCTTTACTTCTGCCCGAAGCAGATCTCACCTTCTCCTCTCGATATGTGCTAATGTGATTATTACGTATTGATTATCAGGGATGCAAAATTATTCATGTGTTCAGGGAACAACATTTTAGCCTGCTAGATCATTTTTAAATTTTTTGAAATTTTATGTATTTATTTTTTTAAATTTACATCCAAATTAGTTGGCATATAGTGCAGCAGTGATTTCAGGAGTAGATTCCTTAGTGCCCCTTACCCATTTAACCCATCCCCCCTCCCACAACCCCTCCAGCAACCCTCAGTTCGTTCTCCATATTTATGAATCTCTTCTGCTTTGTCCCCTCCCTGTTTTTATATTATTTTTATCTCCCTTCCCTTGTGTTCATCTGTTTTGTCTCTTAAAGTCCTCATATGAGTGAAATCATATGATTTTTGTCTTCCTCTGACTAATTTCACTTAGCATAATACCCTCCAGTTCCATCCATGTAGTTGCAGATGGCAAGATTTCATTCTTTTTGATTGCTGAGTAATACTCCCTTGTGTATGTGTGTATATATATATATATATATATATATATATATATATATATATATATACATACCACATCTTTTTTGTCCATTCCTCTATTGATGGACATTTGGGCTCTTCCATACTTTGGCTATTGTTGATAGTGCTGCTATAAACATGGGGGTGCATGTGTCCCTTCAAAACAGCACACCTGTATCCCTTGGATAAATGCCTAGTAGTGCAATTTCTGGGTTATAGGGGAGTTCTATTTAGTGTTATTTGAGGACCCTCCATACTGTTTTCCAGAGTGGCTGCACCAGCTTGCATTCCCACCAACAATGCCAAAGAGATCCTCTTTCTCCACATCCTTGCCAATGTCTGTTATTGCCTGAGTTGTTAATGTGAGCCATTCTGACAGGTGTAAGGTGGTATCTCATTGTGGTTTTGATGTGTATTTACCTGATGATGAATGATGTTGAGCATTTTTTCATGTGTCTGTTAGTCATCTGGATGTCTTCTTTGGAGACGTGTCTATTCATGTCTTTGGCCCATTTCTTCACTGGATTATTTGTTTTTTGGGTGTTGAGTTTGATAAGTTCTTTATAGATTTTGGATACTAACCCTTTATCTGGTCTGTCATTTGCAAATATCTTCTCCCATTCTGTCAGTTGCCTTTTAGTTTTGCTGATTGTGCCCTTGGCTCTGCAGAAGCTTTTATTTTGATGAGGTCCCCACAGTTCATTTTTGCTTTTGTTTCCCTTGCCTCTGGAGATGTGTTGGGTAAGAAGTTGCTGCGGCCAAGATCAAAGAGGTTTTGCCTGCTTTCTCCTCGAGGATTTTGATGGCTTCCTGTCTTACATTTAGCTCTTTCATCCATTTTGAGTTTATTTTTGTGTCTGGTGTGAGAAAGTGGTCCAGGTTCATTTCTGCATGTCGCTGTCCAGTTTTCCCAGCACCACTTGCTGAGGAGACTGTCTTTATTCCATTGGATATTCTTTCCTGCTTTGTCAAAGATGAGTTGGCCATACGTTTGTGGGTCCATTTCTGGGTTCTTTATTTTGTTCCATTGATCTGAGTGTCTGTTTTTGTGCCAGGACCATGGTGTCTTGATGATTACAGCTTTGTAGTATAGCTTGAAGTCTGGGATTGTGATGCCTCCTGCTTTGGTTTTCTTTTTCAAGATTGCTTTGACTATTCGGGGTCTTTTCTGGCTCCATACAAATTTTAGGACTATTTGTTCTAGCTCTGTGCAGAATGCTGGTGATATTTTGATAGGGATTGCATTAAATATGTAGATTGCTTTGGGTAGTATAGACATTTTAACAATATTTGTTCTTCCTATCTAGGAGCATGGAATCTTTTTCCATTTTTTTGTGTCTTCTTCAATTTCTTTCATAAGCTTTCTATAGTTTTTATTGTATATATTTTTCACCTCTTTGGTTAGATTTATTCCCAGGTATTTTATGTTTTTTTGTGCAACTGTAAATGGGATCGATTCCTTGACTTCTCTTTCTGTTGCTTCATTGTTGGTGTATAGGAATGCAACTGATTTCTGTGTGTTGATTTTATATCCTGAAACTTTGCTGAATTCATGAGTCAACTCTAGCAGTTTTTTGGTGGAATCTTTTGGGTTTTCCGTATAGAGTATCATCTCACCTGTGAAGAGTGAAAGTTTGATCTCCTCCTGGCCGATTTGGATGCCTTTTATTTCTTTGTGTTGTCTGATTGCAGAGGCTAAGACTTCCAATAGTATGTTGAATAACAGTGGTGAGACTGGACATCCCTGTCTTGTTCCTGACCTTAGGGGGAAAGCTCTCAGTTTTTCCCCATTGAGGATGATATTAGCAATGGGTTGTTCATATATGGCTTTTGTGATCTCGAGGTATGCTCCTTCTATCCCTACTTTCCTGAGGGTTTTTATCAAGAAAGATTGCTGCATTTTGTCAAATGCTTTCTCTGCCTCTATTGAGAGGATCATATGGTTCTTGTCCTTTCTTTTATTGATGTGATGAATCACGTTAATTGTTTTGCGGATGTTGAACCAGACCTGCATCCCAGGTGTAAATACCGCTTGGTTGTGGTGAATAATTTTTTTAATGTATTGTTGGATCCAGTTGGCTAATGTCTTGTTGAGGAATTTTGCCTCCATGTTCATCAGGGAAGTCAGTCTGTTCTCCTTTTTAGTGGGCTCTCTGTCTGGTTTTGGAATCAAGGTAATGCTGGCTTCATAGAAAGAGTTTGGAAGTTTTCCTTCCATTTCTATTATTTGGAACACCTTCAAGAGAATGGGTGTTAACTCTTCCTTAAATGTTTGGTAGAATTCCCCTGGAAATGCATCTGGCCCTGGACTCTTGTTTGTCGGCAGATTTTTGATGACTAATTCGAGTTCTTTACTGGTTATGGGTCTGTTCAAATTTTCTATTTCTTCCTGTTTCAGTTTTGGTAGTGTATATGTTTCTAGGAATTTTTTCATTTCTCCCAAATTGCCCATTTTATTGGCATTTAATTGCTCATAATATTCTCTTATTATTGTTTTTATTTGTGCTGTGTTGGTTGTGATCTCTCCTCTTTCATTCTTGATTTTGTTTATTTGGGTCATTCCCTTCTTTTTTTTTTTTTTTTTCATCAAACTAGCTAATGGTTTATCAATTTTGTTAATTCTTTCAAAGAACCAGCTTCTGGTTTCATTGATCTGTTCTACTGTTTTTTTGGTTTCGATAGCATTAATTTATGCTCTAGTCTTTATTATTTCCTGTCTTCTGCTGGTTTTGGGTTTTATTTGCTGTTCTTTTTCCAGCTCCTTAAGGCGTAAGGTTAGGTTGTGTACCTCAGATCTTTCTTCCTTCTTTAGGAAGGCCTGGATTGCTATCTACTTTCCTCTTATTACCGCCTTTGCTGCGTTATCATTTTCATTGATTTCCATCTACTTTTTAATTTCCTCTTTAACTGCTTGGTTAGCCCATTCATTCTTTAGTAGGATGTTCTTCAGTCTCCAAGTATTTGTTACCTTTCCAAATTGTTTCTTGTGGCTGATTTCGAGTTTCATAGCGTTTTGGTCTGAAAATATGCACGGTATGATCTCGACCTTTTTGTACTTAGGGCTGATTTGTGTCCCAGTATATGGTCTATTCTGGAGAACGTTCTATGTGCACTGGAGAAGAATGTATATTCTGCTGCTTTAGGGTGAAATGTTCTGAATATATCTGTTAACTTCATCTGGGCCAGTTTGTCATTCAAAGCCATTGTTTCCTTGTTGATTTTTTGATTAGATGATCTGTCCATTGTTGTTGAGTGGGGTGTTGAAGTCTCCTACTATTCTGGTATTACTATCAGAGAGTTTCTTTATGTTTGTGATTAATTGATTTATATATTTGGGTGCCACCACATTTGGCGCATAAATGTTTACAGTTGTGAGGTCTTCTTGGTCTATAGACCCCTTGCTTATGATATAATGCCCTTCAGCATCTCTTGATATGGTCTTTATTTTAAAGTCTAGATTGTCTGATATAAGTATGCCTACTCTGGCTTTATTTTGTCAACCTAATGGTTGACATGCCTAATGGCATGATAGATGGTTGGCCATCCCTTTATTTTCAATCTGAAGGTGTCTTTAGGTCTAAAGTGGGTCTCTTGTAAACAGCCCCAGATGGGTCTTGTTTTCTTATCCGTTCTGTTACCCTGTGTCTTTTGATTGGAGCAGTGAGTCCATTGAGGTTTAGAGTGAGTACTGAAAGATATGAATTTATTGCCATAATGATGCTTGTAGAGTTGGGAGTTTCTGGTGGTGTTATCTGGTCCTTTCTAAGCTTTGTTGCTTTTGGTATTTATTTATTTATTTATTTATTTATTTATTTATTCATATATATATATATATATATATATATTTTTTTTTTTTTTTTTTTTTTTCCTCATCTTTTCTCCCTGCCAGGGTCCAGCCCCAGCAGGTCCAGGGGTTCCTGAAGGATGAATGGCATTGGCAAAAAACATAAAAACAAATGGACACAGACAACAGCAGTGTGTTAGACTGGCCGCTTTATTGTAGCAAGAATAGTATTATATTTGTTAGCAAATTCCTTTCAGCATGCCTTATCTATGTTTCTCGGCATTACCTAATTCTAAAAATGTTGTTTTGTGTAATCACCCAAACAGTTATTTTCTTGTAACATTCCCCCTGCCCTTTCAAGGTCATCTAGCTCTCAACACCTCAAGTGGAATGTTTTACAAGGACATGACTTCTAAATTGTTCCTTTGTGCCATTTGTGGTACAAGGAAGAGAAGTATTCACTTTGGTCTGGGGTGCTGGGAGGGAGCCAGGAGGACCCTGGGAACCCATGCCTTATGCATTCTGAGAAAGACAATGTATACCTAGGAACTAATGAACCATTCTGTACCTTAACCCACCAGGTCCAGTTATCATCTGGAATGCCTCCTGGGGGCCAAGTGGGCCTAGGGGTTGGAATAACTTGTATCCATAGATACATTCCTTTGTTACTGGAGTTGGGATTTTGAATCCATTTGTCCCCCTCCTTGGCTGGGAAATATATGGAGCTATCCTTCCTTTATGTAGAGGAGTCTTTACAGGGGGTGGCAAGGGCTGGAGGTAGGGCCACATAATTTCCCTGCAGAATCTCTTTTCTTTCCCCGAAGGTCTTTTCCCGGAGCGCCTGTCGTGGGCAATCCCCCAACTGACAAATCCCCAGGTACTTTCATTGGTAGGGGGGCTGCCCCAACCAACGCTAGGGCCAAATTACATAAAAGCAGGAGAACGAGAAGCTTCACTGTCGGTGGGCCGCCGTGCAGTCCCGATCCGTCCACCACCCGGGCCCTGCCGTCGGGCTGGTTGGAGAGCTCGGCCTCCGGCATCTCTCCTCAGAGAGTCCCCCTTAAAATTTCTTGCAGGGCTGGGTTAGTGGTTACAAACTCCTTTAATTTTTGTTTGGGAAACTTTTCATCTCCCCTTCTATTTTGAATGACAGCCTTGCTGGATAAAGAATTCTTGGCTGCCTATTTTTCTGATTCAGCACACTGTATATATCCTGCCACTCCTTTCTGGCCTGCCACGTTTCTGTGGATAGGTCTGCTGCAAACCTGATCTGTCTTCCCTTGTCGGTTAGGGACTCTTTTCCCCTTGCTGCTTTCATGATTCTCTCCTTGTCTGAGTATTTTGTGAATTTGACTCTGATATGCCTTGTTGATGGTCGGTTTTGTTGAATCTAATGGGGGTCCTCTGTGCTTCCTGGATTTTGATGTCTGTGTCTTTCCCCAGGTTAGGAAAGTTTTCTGCTATGATTTGCTCACATAACCCTTCTACCCCTATTTCTCTCTCTCCCTCTTCTGGGACCCCTATGATTCTCATGTTGTGCCTTTTTAATGAGTCACTGATTGTCTAATTCTTAACTCATGCTCTTTTGCCTTAATCTCCCTCTTTTTTTCTGCTTCGTTATTCTCTGTAAGTTTGTCCTCTATATCTCTGAATCTCTGTTCTGCCTCATCCATCTTTGCCGCTGAGGCATCCATCCGTGATTGTGCCTCAGTTATAGCATTTTTTATTTCATCCTGACTAGTTTTTACTTCCTTTATCTCCACAGAAAGGGATTCTAATCTATTTTCAACTCCAGCTAGTATTCTTATTATCATGATTCTAAATTCTGGTTCAGACAGCTTGCTTGTATCTGTGTTGGTTAAAACCCTGGCTGTCGTTTCTTCATGTTTTTTTTTTTTTTTCAGTGAATTCCTTCGTTTTGTCATTTTGAAGGGAGGAAAGGAATTAATAAGGTAGAAAAATTAAAATTAAAAAACATTAAAATTTTAAAAATATCAAAATTAAAATAAATTAAACACATACCCCCCCCCTCCCCCCCCCCCCCCCCACACACAAATCTAATAAATGATGCTAGATCCTAGGTGTGTTTTGGTCTGGGTGTTGAAAGTTGTTTGACAGATTAGAGAAAAAAAGGGGGGGAAAGGAAATCGTTTGAGAATTTGAAAAAATGAATACACTGAGTAGACTAAAATGAGATGATGGGAGTAAAATAGAACTTGAAAACATTTTCACAAAAGTAAAGAATATAGTAGAAAAAAATAAAGAAAAACATTTTTTAATAAAAATTAAGAATAAAAACGAATTTTTTCTCTTTCTGAATTCAAGAAAAAGAAAAGAAATGAAAAAGAAGAGTAAAAAAAGGAAACTGTTTGAAAAATTTAAAAAGTGAATACACTGAAGTAGACTAAAATCAAATGATGGAAGTAAAATAGAGTTTGAAAAAATTTACACAAAAGGAAAGAATATAGTAAAAAATTAAAAAAAATATTTTAATAAAAATTAAAAATAAAAATGAAATTTTCTCTTTCTATATTCAAGAAAAAGAAGTGTAAAAGAGAAGAAAAAGAAAGAAAATTGAATACATGGACCTGCTAAGAGATTGAAGTAGGACTGAAATTATTTCGTTTTCCCCTAGAAGTCAGACTCTGAAGGGCTTTATAGTCCGTAAACTAAGCCGGTGGTGAGACTTGTGTTCAAGGAGGGAGGTTGGCCCAGTTGGGCGGGGCTCAGTGTAACCACTCCGCCCTACACCAGATGGCGCTGCTCGCCTTGTGGGGTGGAGTGTTGCGGCGCTCTTGGGTGCCTATGCGCATGCGCGGCAGAGGTGCAAATGGCGTCAGCCGCCTACCCGGTCTGTTCTCCTGGGTCAGCGATCACGCACCCGTCTCCTGTCCTCCGTCTTCAGCTCTCGGCCACGCCCCGCTTTCTCACTGTCCGTGACCAGGCCCCGGGCAGTACCTCTCTCCCGAGTTCTGTCTCAGACGTGGCTGTTTTCCCCGGCCCCTTACTTCTGAAGGACCGTGGCTTTGGCCCGTTCCGCCCTCTGCGGGAGGGTCTCACCCAGCAATGGCCGAATGAGCAATGGCCGAGTGTCGGCCGCACCCAGGAACGCTTGTGGGACCCTGCTGCTGCCGGTGCCCGAGACTGCGGCCGGGTGCCGCCCGCCCCAGAAAAAGTTCGCGAGACAGGGAGGCAGCAGTGTTTCAGGGATGATGGAAACTCACAACACGCATCTGGCACCAGGCTTCACCCTTAACGAGGGTGCTTGTTCCAGCCCCAGCGAATGTGGCCGTTTTCTGGGGTCTGCCGGGACCAGGGGGCTTCAACAGTCTCCAGGAAATGTCCTTCCAGCAGTGGAACCGCTTTTCCCCGTGTGGCCAGAGAACCTCCCGGACCCCACCCTGCTCCTGGGGATTCGCCCTTCCCATCAGAGCACCGCCAGGTAGGGAGCTGCGGAGTTGCAGCCTTTGCGTCCCCCTTGTTTACAGTCTTAATGGAATTGAAACCCTCTCCTTTCTCCTTTCTCCCTTTTTAGTTCAGTCCTGCGGCTGTTTCCGATTTTCCACTTTCTCTCGAGCTGCTTTTGTGGAGGGGTGCTTTTTTCGTATTCTCCCTGACCCCCCCGGTCTCCCTTGTCTCTCCGCCTGCAAAAGAGGCTCCCTGCAGGCTGCCGGGTCCTCTCTGCCCAGTTCACCTCTCAGTACCTGCTGTGCCGCGTACCTGCTGAGTTCTGTGGTTCTGGTTGTGCAGATTGTTGTGTTAATCCTCCAGTCAGTTTTCTAGGTGTGCAGGATGGTTGTGTGTTGGTCTGGCTGTATTTCATGGACGAGAGACACACAAAAAGCTTCCATGCTGTTCCCCCATCTTGGCTCCTCCCCCATCCCTCTTTTCAAAATTTTTAAAAAATATTTATTCAGTCTTGAGAGAGAGAGAGAGAGAAAGACAGAGCATGAGCAGGGGAGGGGCAGAGAGAGAGTGAGACACAGAATCTGAAGCAGGCTCCAGGCTCCTAGCTGTCAGCACAGAGCCCAACATGGGGCTCGAATTCACATGACCTGAGTGATCATGACCTGAGTGAGACACCCAGGTGTCCCTAGCCTACTAGATCTTTTTCTGTGTTGATCATTTTGAAACCTCAACAGGTTTATACAATAAAATACAAACTAGGAGTAATATTATCAGAAAAAGTGTGTGTATCAAAAGAGAGTTCTTCTGCAGCTGTTTTCAGCTCTGTCTTCAGGGACTCAGGGTAGTGATTCATCCTTTTTTGCCCTTAATGGCCCTCAATAAAGGAGTTAGCAGTACCAAGTTCCCATGTCACTGGATGACTTTGCAAGTGTTTGGTCGCTTTGCTAATTACAGAATCACAGTGTGTTATACTTGTGGGGAAGAACTTGAAATGAGAAATTGTGAAGTGTAAGGAGAGGAGTAGAAAATCTAAGGAGTTTAATGCCACTGTGCCAAAGCAGGTAAACTTGTAGAGTTCATTGTCCTGTAGCTACTGAGTCAACGTGGACATGTATCTTAACACTGTTAACTCATAAATATCCCAGTAGATGAGGATTATTAGGCATCTATGGGTAATTCCTAAAGTTGAAGTATTGCCATCATATCAACATTCTCTCCTAAGAGCATATTTGTCTCAGAGGACAAATCCTGGGAAATATAAAAATGAAGTCTTATTTGAGGATTTCGAAAAGTTTGTCCTGAATATAGATACACTCCTCTTCTCAACAGTTTTAATCTGAGTTTCGGTGGAAGCCAGCTGTCAAAGGCAGGGGTTGGTCTGGTGCCAGCTAATTGGGTTTTGCCAGTAAACCAGTTACCATTAGCATCTTTTTTTCTAAGCTTGCAGACACAATTTGTAATTTGCATGAGAATGTTCTTATAGACACAGTACAGAAATGGTTTCTGTTATAACTTTGATGGTCAATTAACTAGGGAAATGGTTTACTTTATTTTTATTTTTTTAAATGTTTATTTTTGAGAGAGAGAGTGAGTGAGCAAGCAGGGGAGACAGGGAGTGAGAGGCAGGGAGACACAGAATCTGAAGTAGGCTCCAGGCTCCAAGCTGTCAGCACAGAGCCCAAAGCCGGGCTCCAGCCCAAGAGCTGTGAGGTCACAACCTGAGTTGAAGTCGGATGCTTAACCGGCTGAGCCACCTCGGGAAATGGTTGACTTTAGAGTCCTCACCAGGGATTGTTCTAAAAGGGTCCAGGTATGGAACTATGATATTTGGTTCTATGATTCAAGCTGAAAATGTCCTCGGTTGATGATTCTTCTCACCTTTCTAAATGGCCAGACTAGACTCATTACAGGACACAGAATAAAGAGTTCTGTTAATGCTCTGAAATTGTAAGCAAAATGCCATGTGAATGCCCATTTTTGTGGAATCCAGGAATTATTTCTCAGAGGAGTTGATAAAATTATTTAAAACGTTAGAGTTCTCAAGAATCATTTTAAAAAAGTAATTATTTCAAGATTCAGTTCTTGTAACTCTAGGAAGCCCTGAGCAACAAAAACTTAAAAACATAAATCAAACTACTTGAAAGCTTTTCTGAACTAGCAGTTTCTGTTCACAATGATTAAACCTTCAATGACAGCCCATCCTGTTGAAGTCATTTACCCAGAGTGCTAAAAACCCAGTAGTTTCCAGTTCATGTCTTGTAAATGTTTGTTAAATGTGTCAGGGTGGTTAAGTAAGCAGATATTTTTTTCATTGGTGTAAAACAGAAGCTCTGATTGTTTCACCAGACTGATAGTAGTCTTCACGTTTATTTACTTGCTCATCTTTTAAAAGAAAATATTTATTTCACAAAGCACGATGCAAGACCCTGAGTATACATTAATCAAGGTACATAGACTCCCTTCCCGCACCCAGGCTATTGCCAAAGAAGTGATGATTACATGTGCAATGACAACTGACAGGGATAAATGCCACAAGGGAAACATTACTTTGTGCTGGGATTTTGCTGCGTCAGCTAACTGCACCCAGGAGTGAGGAAGACTGTATGAGCGAGATGATACTTCAGTTGATACCTGAAGGATATTGGACTATGGGGCGGGATAAGAAGAGGAAAGGATATTCCAGGTGGAGAAAACAGAAATGTGTTCATAGCATCTATGATTTGACACATTTATATTTAGCCTAATTTTATTTTGTGCTCAGTAAAATGGGAGATGTTTAATTATTATTATTATTTTTTAATTTTTTTAACGTTTATTTATTTTTGAGACAGAAACAGAGCATGAACAGGGGAGGGGCAGAGAGAGAGGGAGACACAGAATCTGAAATGGGCTCCAGGCTCTGAGCTGTCAGCACAGAGCCCGATGCGGGGCTTGAACTCACGGACTGTGAGATCATGACCTGAGCTGAAGTTGGGTGCTTAACCAACTGAGCCACCCAGGTGCCCCTAATTATTTTTCTAATAATTGGAAAATGTCATGCTTGTATTGTTTTAAGCAATTCTCAGACAAAATCTAGTAGTATGGGATTAGAGGAGAGGCACTTACTAACTAGAAGAAAATAGTATATTAATCCCCATATCTATCTATCTATCTATCTATCTATCATATGTCATCTGTCATGTATCTGCCTATCTATCTACCCATCTATCTACCTACCTACCTATCATATCTACCTATCTATCTACCTACCTACCTATCATATCTACCTATCTATCCATATCTGTCTGCCTATTATCTATCTATCATCTATTAAGAGACAGAGTAATAGAGACTTGAGTCTTAAAGTCTGATTTATAAATCAACGAGTTTGATTCTAACTCAAGGGGAAAATGTAAGGCTGGTACACTTCAGTTACAGAAGATAGAGTAGAAAACAAGCACCTGAAAGAAATGGGTCCGACAGGCATAAGTTTGCATCCGGGTGAATCAAGGAGGTTCTCCTTCCTATGAAATTCTGAGCTGTGAACTTTGGAAAGTGACAGTTTTAGGGGAGAAGAAAAGATATGGTGCACAAAAGAGCATTTAAATGAATTTGGATAATTATTTGTTTTCTGAGTAAAGTTTTCTTATTTTTCTTCATCTATTAATTTTATTTTATTTTATTTTTTTTTAAATTTTTTTTTTCAACGTTTTTTATTTATTTTTGGGACAGAGAGAGACAGAGCATGAACGGGGGAGGGTCAGAGAGAGAGGGAGACACAGAATCGGAAACAGGCTCCAGGCTCTGAGCCATCAGCCCAGAGCCTGACGCGGGGCTCGAACTCACGGACCGCGAGATCGTGACCTGGCTGAAGTCGGACGCTTAACCGACTGCGCCACCCAGGCGCCCCTCATCTATTAATTTTAAACAAAGATCTAATTAGAACCTATTAAGAGACATAGTAAACTGACAACTGAAATCTGAAGATTTTATGCATTTATCCTATGAAGCAAAGCAACAAGTGCATAAGCTAAAGCAACTTATAAAGATAAGACAAATTTTCCATTTTGATATGAGGGGAAGAAGGATGTTAAATTTTATTTGAAGTCTTCACATATTTTATTCATCTAGTTTCTCTGATTTTTTTTCTTTATGATTAGAGAACAACAAAGACTAGATATGAAATATTTCTGTTCAATTTTGAATCTTTGAAACTGAATGTATTGTTCTGATTCATTCCATGTATGCAGTTTTGGCTAAAAAAAAAAAGTAACTTTGCCTCTACTTTGCAACTTACAGATTCATTGAGGAAACCATTGAAGTCAAAATGACTTGGTTGAATCCTTTATTTATAGAGAATCAGACCAGCTAAAACTTTCTAAGATTTTTGTATCTATTTTCAACTCCTTCTTGAGCGGTTTTCAAAGCAGATGACTCTCAGCGCTATTCAATTTCAAATCACTTTTCCTCTCAACCTAAATCTTTTAATAACGTGTGTTATTCTCAGCATCAAAATGGCTTTTGCCGATTCTTTCTTTAACAATGTGGAGTAGAGTATTGCGTATTTTGGCTTTTGCCCATAGATTTATCTGGAATGCAAGTGTACGTTCTGACTCATTTTTATTCCAGAACAATCAAACAAACACAAGTAGCTATGGGGCCATGGAGTATCCTGACAGCGATGAATCAAGGAATCTAAGGGCCGAAAGGCCCCTTTGGGTCTCACCTGTGCCGCTCCTTCACCCTGAGCAGCTGAACACCCCAAACAACCGAAGCAGGTGGCTTTCTGTTGCCTGGATGGTTTGCAGCCATCACACAAAGTGCATAATCCCACAGCTCTTGGGAATCCAGGGTGTACATCTTCATCAGGAAACCTGTCACTGAAGAGGGCAATTCGGTTTCTCCTCCTATCTTCAGACACTGAGACAGCAGGGCTACGTCGTCTAAGACTTTATGTCCGTAGCCACTGGCCTGGTACTGGTGACAGGGCTTACCTGTTTATTTAAGTAGTCACTGATGGTGCCACAAATGTGTGGGAACCGAGAGGGAGTTATTCCTGCTTCTTCTTTTTTTTTTTAATGTTTATTTTTGAGAGAGAGAGAGACAGTATGAGTGGGAGAGAGGCAGAGAGAAAGAATGAGCTAGGGAGGGGCAGAGAGAGAGAGAGGGAGACACAGAATCTGAAACAGGCTCCAGGCTCTGAGCTGTCAGCACAGAGCCTGACGCAGGGCTTGAACTCATGAACTGTGAGATCATGACCTGAGCCAAGGTCAGATGCTCAACCGACTGAGCTACCCAGGCTCCCCTACGACTCTATTTTTTAATGTTTATTTATTTTTGAGAGGGGCGGGGGATGAGCTAGGGAGGGGCAGAGAGAGAGAGAGAGAGGGAGACACAATCTGAAATAGGCTCCAGGCTCTGAGCTGTCAGCACAGAGCCTGATGCAGGGCTTGAGCTCATGAACTGCCAGTTCATGACCTGAGTCAAGGTCAGATGCTTAACCCACTGAGCCACCCAGGTGCCCCATATTCCTGCTTCGTTAAGTGACCCACAGGTTAAGTTAATTATCTCGCCTAGGAACTCTTCTGTGAATTGAGAGAGATAATCATACCTCCTCATGGCGTCAGTTTTCTCATGTATTACTTTCGAGA